>NC_045634.1:0-2400000 GCF_009829155.1 Mustela erminea
GGAACCCTGAGCTGCACTGCAAATTGCACTAGATCCCAATAGGAAACCATGGCCTTTTCTTATGTATTTGTTTACCTACCCCGTTATTTATTTATTCCATATTGTACATCTTCATTTGACAGACAGAGATCGGATATAGGCAGGGTTGCATGCCTCGAGGAGGTAAAGCAGGCTCCCTGCTGAAGAGACAGGCCGATGTGGGGCCCGATCCCAGGACCCTGGGATCTTGTCCTGAGCTGAAGGCAGAGGCCTAACCCACTGAGCCACCCAGGTGTTCCGGAAAGCATGCCCTTTAGAAATGACCTTCAACATAATCCTGACGAGAAGCCCCTGTCCCATGCTCAGGCTTCTGTCCTGGTTCAGTGGCCTGGTTCACGAACTCTCCCGATGGGGGAACCCTGAGCTGCACCGCACGATTGCACGCGATCCCAATGGGAAAGATTGCCCTTTAGAAATGAGCTGAATCCGTAGAGCAGGTGAAACCTGCATGCACACTTTGGGACACAGCCCCGAGGAGCGCCCACCTGAACCAGGAACCAGGAGTTTGACGATCCTACAGACACAAGCCCTCCTCTCAGCCTTAGGGTGAGGCCACCTCAGCACGGGCCGGTCGGGCCTCCCATGAGCATCGGCCTAACCCTAACCCGAGGGTGCTTCTTCAGACTTCTATCCCCGGTTGCCTGCCCTGGTAGCCCTCCAGGTAGGGGATTCCTTCTTCACATCGCAGGCCTCTGGGTGGCCCCCACTAGGCAAATGGGAAGTTTAGCCTTGTGCGGGACCCTCGGGGCGGGAGAAATCTGCCTGTCCGGTCATTCTACCCACACCTTCCTAGGACCCCCCACACCACAATCCCGGAATATGAAGTTCCGCCAGGGCTACGTCCTCAACTGAGTCCCGTGGAAAGCCTAATTCTGCCTTGACAAATCAGGTCAGCCATTCTCCCAGAGCCAAACCCTAAGCCTAGGTTACGTGATCAGACTCTGGACCCCGGAGGACTGAACCCAGGTCCTCCTGTGGATGGGACAGTCAGTCTGTAGGAAGGACTCAGCCTCTCAGGCAGGAACAGACCCTTTCCTTCTGTGCTATCCAGTACCACCAGATATATAGAAACCAGCATGCTCCCCTGAGGGCATTCCACCCTCTTTGCCCGTCCCGTCCAAAATGCCAACGCCTGAGGAGCCTGCTGAGTCCCGCCCTCAACTCAGCCCTTTGTTAGCCAGTATTGTGTGGCCAGTTCCGACATGCCTTGTTCCTAAAACATAACCCTAAGCCTTACTCTAACCCTCACCTAACCCTAACCCTAACCCTAACCCTAACCCTAACCCTAAACCTCACGTGAAGCCGTGGTCGGCTGCTCAGCCTTCCATCCTCAGAGGCCTGGCTCCCAAAATCTCCCAATGGAAGAACCCTGAGCCACACTGCAGAATTGCACCTTGATCACTATGGAAAACATGCCTGAATATATTTATTTATTTTTTATAATGATTTTATTTATTTGTTGGACAGACTGAGATCACAAGTAGGCTGTGTTGCAGGCTGAAGGAAGGGGGAATAAGGCTCCCTGCTGTGGGGAGGGCCCGGTGTCAAACTAGATCCCAGTTCCCTGGGATCTTGACCTGGGCCGAGGCAAGAGGTCACATCCAATGAGGTACACAGGTGTTCCGGAAAGCATACCCTTTAGCAATGACCTTCAGCGTTAGCTAATGCGAAGCGCAAGTCGGGTGCTCAGTCTTCTGTCCTAAGAGGCCTGGTTCCCAAACTCTCCCCATGGGGGAACCCTGAGCTGCACCGCGCAAATGAACTAGATCCCAATAGGAAATCATGCCCTCTTTTTTATATATTTATTATTTATTTATTTAATTATTGATCGCTTCAAGATTTTACTTTTTCACTTTGCAGGGAGAGAACAGATGTAGGCAGTGTTGCAGGCCTAGAGAAGGGAAAGAAGGCTCCCTGCTGAGGAGACAGCCCGATGTGGGGCTCGATCCCAGGACTCTGGGATCATGTCCTGAGCTGAAGGCAGGGGCCTAACCCACGGACTCACCCAGGTGTTACGGACAGCATTCACTTAAGAAATGACCTTCACCGTAATCCTGACGCGAAGCCCCTGTCCCATGCTCAGGCTTCTGTCCCCAGTAGCCTGGTCCATGAACTCTGCAGATGCGGGAACCCTGAGGTGCACCGCACAATGGCACTAGATCCCAATGGGAAAGTTTGCCCTTTAGAAATGAGCTGAATCCGTAGAGCAGGTGAAATCTGCATGCACCCCTTGGGACACAGCCCCGAGGAGCGCCCACCTGAACCAGGAACCAGGAGTTTGACGATCCTACAGACACAAGCCCTCCTCTCAGCCTTAGGGTGAGGCCACCTCAGCACGGGCCGGTCGGGCCTCCCATGTGCATCGGCCTAACCCTAACCCGAGGGTGCTTCTTCAGACTTCTATCCCCGGTTGCCTGCCCTGGTAGCCCTCCAGGTAGGGGATTCCTTCTTCACATCGCAGGCCTCTGGGTGGCCCCCACTAGGCAAATGGGAAGTTTAGCCTTGTGCGGGACCCTCGGGGCGGGAGAAATCTGCCTGTCCGGTCATTCTACCCACACCTTCCTAGGACCCCCCACACCACAATCCCGGAATATGAAGGTTCCGCCAGGGCTACGTCCTCAACTGAGTCCCGTGGAAAGCCTAATTCTGCCTGACAAATCAGGTCAGCCATTCTCCCAGAGCCAAACCCTAAGCCTAGGTTACGTGATCAGACTCTGGACCCCGGAGGACTGAACCCAGGTCCTCCTGTGGATGGGACAGTCAGTCTGTAGGAAGGACTCAGCCTCTCAGGCAGGAACAGACCCTTTCCTTCTGTGCTATCCAGTACCACCAGATATATAGAAACCAGCATGCTCCCCTGAGGGCATTCCACCCTCTTTGCCCGTCCCGTCCAAAATTCCAACGCCTGAGGAGCCTGCTGAGTCCCGCCCTCAACTCAGCCCTTTGTTAGCCAGTATTGTGTGGCCAGTTCCGACATGCCTTGTTCCGAAGACATAACCCTAAGCCTTATCCTACCCCTCACCTAAACCTAACCAGAACCCTAACCCTCAACCTAACGTGAAGCCCTGATCGGCTGCTCAGCCTCCATCCTCAGAGGCCTGGTTCCCAAAGTCTCCAGATGGAGGTACCCTGAGCCACACTGCAGAATTGCACTGGATCCCTATAGGAAAACATGCCTGAATGTCTTTATTTCTTTGTTTCTTTATTTCTTTATTTCCTTATAACGATTTTAATTATTTTTTAGCAGACAGAGATCATAAGTAGGCTGTGTTGCAGGCTGAAGGAAGGAGGAATAAGGCTCCCTGCTGTGCAGAGAGCCCGGTGTCAAGCTAGACCCCAGTTCCCTGGGATCTTGACCTGGGCCGAGGCAAGAGGCCATATCCAATGAGATATACAGGTGTTCGGGAAAGCATACCCTTTTAAAATGACCTTCAGCGGAATCGTCATGCGAAGCCCCTGTCCGGTGCTCAGGCTTCTGTCCCCAGTAGCCTGGTCCATGAACTCTGCAGATGCGGGAACCCTGAGGTGCACCGCACAATGGCACTAGATCCCAATGGGAAAGTTTGCCCTTTAGAAATGAGCTGAATCCGTAGAGCAGGTGAAATCTGCATGCACCCCTTGGGACACAGCCCCGAGGAGCGCCCACCTGAACCAGGAACCAGGAGTTTGACGATCCTACAGACACAAGCCCTCCTCTCAGCCTTAGGGTGAGGCCACCTCAGCACGGGCCGGTCGGGCCTCCCATGTGCATCGGCCTAACCCTAACCCGAGGGTGCTTCTTCAGACTTCTATCCCCGGTTGTTTGCCCTGGTAACCCTCCAGGTAGGGGATTCCTTGTTCACATCGCAGGCCTCTGGGTGGCCCCCAGTAGGCAAATGGGAAGTTTAGCCTTGTGCGGGACCCTCGGGGCGGGAGAAATCTGCCTGTCCGGTCATTCTACCCACACCTTCCTAGGACCCCCCACACCACAATCCCAGAGCCTGGTGGTCCGCCAGACCTTCGCGCTCTACTGAGCCCCGTGGAGAGCCTATCTCTGCACTGACAAATCAGGCCTGCCATTCTCCCAGAGCCAAACCCTAAGCCTAGGTTGGGTGTTCAGGCTCTGGACCCATGAGGACTGATACCCAGGTCCTTTTATAGATGGGAGCGTCAGTCTGTCCGAAGGACTCAGCCTCTCAGGCAGGAACAGACCCTTTCATTCTGTGTGATCCAATACTCTCAGATACACAGAAACCAGCATACTGCCCTGAGGCCATTCCCGCCCTCTTTGCCCTTCCAGTCCATAAACCCAAAGCCTGTGGAGCCTCCTGAGTCCTGCCATCCACGCAGTTCTTGGTTAGCCCATATTGCGTTGCCAGATCCCACATGCCTTGTCCCTAAGACATAACCCTAACCCTTACCCTAACCTTCACCTAAACCTAACCCTAGCCCTAAACCTAACCCTAACGTGAAGCCGAGGTCAGGTGCTCAGCCTTCCATCCTCAGAGGCCTGGCTCCCAAAATCTCCCAATGGAAGAACCCTGAGCCACACTGCAGAATTGCACTTGATCACTATGGAAAACATGCCTGAATATATTTATTTATTTTTTATAATGATTTTATTTATTTGTTGGACAGACTGAGATCACAAGTAGGCTGTGTTGCAGGCTGAAGGAAGGGGGAATAAGGCTCCCTGCTGTGGGGAGGGCCCGGTGTCAAACTAGATCCCAGTTCCCTGGGATCTTGACCTGGGCCGAGGCAAGAGGTCACATCCAATGAGGTACACAGGTGTTCCGGAAAGCATACCCTTTAGCAATGACCTTCAGCGTTAGCATAATGCGAAGCGCAAGTCGGGTGCTCAGTCTTCTGTCCTAAGAGCCCTGGTTCCCAAACTCTCCCCATGGGGGAACCCTGAGCTGCACCTCGCAAATGACTAGATCCCAATAGGAAATCATGCCCTCTTTTTATATATTATTATTTATTTATTTAATTATTGATCGCTTCAAGATTGTACATCTTCATTTGACAGACAGAGATCGGATATAGGCAGGGTTGCATGCCTCGAGGAGGTAAAGCAGGCTCCCTGCTGAAGAGACAGGCCGATGTGGGGCCCGATCCCAGGACCCTGGGATCTTGTCCTGAGCTGAAGGCAGAGGCCTAACCCACTGAGCCACCCAGGTGTTCCGGAAAGCATGCCCTTTAGAAATGACCTTCAACATAATCCTGACGAGAAGCCCCTGTCCCATGCTCAGGCTTCTGTCCTGGTTCAGTGGCCTGGTTCACGAACTCTCCCGATGGGGGAACCCTGAGCTGCACCGCACGATTGCACGCGATCCCAATGGGAAAGATTGCCCTTTAGAAATGAGCTGAATCCGTAGAGCAGGTGAAACCGGCATGCACACTTTGGGACATAACCAGGAGGAGCGCCCACCTGGATCACGAACCAGCAGTCTGACGATCCTAGGGACACAAGCCCTCAAGTCAGCCCTAGGGAGAGGCCTCCTCAGCACGGGCAGATCGGGCCTCCCATATCCCATCAGCCAAACCTTAACCCTAGGGTGCTTATTCAGACTCTGTCCTCGGTTGCCTGCCCCGGTAGCCCTCCAGTGTGGGGACGCCTTCTTCACATCGCAGACCTCTGGGTGCTCCCCACTAGGCAACTTGGCAATTATGCCCTGTGCGGGACTCTCGGGGCGGGAGAAATCAGCCTGCCCGGTCAATCCACCCACACCTTCCTAGGACCCCCATAGGACAAGCACGGAACCTGATGGTCCGTCAAGGCTACTCCCTCAACTGAGCCCCGCGGAGAGCCTAACTCTGCACTGACAAATCAGGTCTGCCATTCTCCCAGAGCCAAACCCTAAGCCTAGGTTCGGTTTTCAGGCTCTGGACCCGGGAGGACTGACACCATGGTCCTCCTATGGAAAGGGAGCGTCAGTCTGTAGGAAGGACTCAGCCTCTCAGGCAGGAACAGACCCTTTCCTTCTGTGCTATCCAGTACCTTTAGATATATAGAAACCAGCATGCTCCCCTGAGGGCATTCCACCCTCTTTGCCCGTCCCGTCCAAAATTCCAACGCCTGAGGAGCCTGCTGAGTCCCGCCCTCAACTCAGCCCTTTGTTAGCCAGTATTGTGTGGCCAGTTCCGACATGCCTTGTTCCTAAAACATAACCCTAAGCCTTACTCTAACCCTCACCTAACCCTAACCCTAACCCTAACCCTAACCCTAAACCTCACGTGAAGCCGTGGTCGGCTGCTCAGCCTTCCATCCTCAGAGGCCTGGCTCCCAAAATCTCCCAATGGAAGAACCCTGAGCCACACTGCAGAATTGCACTTGATCACTATGTAAAACATGCCTGAATATATTTATTTATTTTTTATAATGATTTTATTTATTTGTTGGACAGACTGAGATCACAAGTAGGCTGTGTTGCAGGCTGAAGGAAGGGGGAATAAGGCTCCCTGCTGTGGGGAGGGCCCGGTGTCAAACTAGATCCCAGTTCCCTGGGATCTTGACCTAGGGCCGAGGCAAGAGGTCACATCCAATGAGGTACACAGGTGTTCCGGAAAGCATACCCTTTAGCAATGACCTTCAGCGTTAGCATAATGCAAAGCCCAAGTCGGGTGCTCAGTCTTCTGTCCTCAGAGGCCTGGTTCCCAAACTCTCCCCATGGGGGAACCCTGAGCTGCACCGCACAAATGAACTAGATCCCAATAGGAAATCATGCCCTCTTTCGTATATATTATTTATTTATTTATTTATTGATCGCTTCAAGATTTTACTTTTTCACTTTGCAGGGAGAGAACAGATGTAGGCAGTGTTGCAGGCCTAGAGAATGGAAAGAAGTCTCCCTGCTGAGGAGAAAAGCACGATGTGGGGCTCGATCCCAGGACTCTGGGATCATGTCCTGAGCTGAAGGCAGGGGCCTAACCCACGGACTCACCCAGGTGTTACGGACAGCATTCACTTAAGAAATGACCTTCACCGTAATCCTGACGCGAAGCCCCTGTCCCATGCTCAGGCTTCTGTCCTCAGTAGCCTGGTCCATGAACTCTGCAGATGCGGGAACCCTGAGGTGCACCGCACAATGGCACTAGATCCCAATGGGAAAGTTTGCCCTTTAGAAATGAGCTGAATCCGTAGAGCAGGTGAAATCTGCATGCACCCCTTGGGACACAGCCCCGAGGAGCGCCCACCTGAACCAGGAACCAGGAGTTTGACGATCCTACAGACACAAGCCCTCCTCTCAGCCTTAGGGTGAGGCCACCTCAGCACGGGCCGGTCGGGCCTCCCATGTGCATCGGCCTAACCCTAACCCGAGGGTGCTTCTTCAGACTTCTATCCCCGGTTGCCTGCCCTGGTAGCCCTCCAGGTAGGGGATTCCTTCTTCACATCGCAGGCCTCTGGGTGGCCCCCACTAGGCAAATGGGAAGTTTAGCCTTGTGCGGGACCCTCGGGGCGGGAGAAATCTGCCTGTCCGGTCATTCTACCCACACCTTCCTAGGACCCCCACACCACAATCCCGGAATATGAAGTTCCGCCAGGGCTACGTCCTCAACTGAGTCCCGTGGAAAGCCTAATTCTGCCTTGACAAATCAGGTCAGCCATTCTCCCAGAGCCAAACCCTAAGCCTAGGTTACGTGATCAGACTCTGGACCCCGGAGGACTGAACCCAGGTCCTCCTGTGGATGGGACAGTCAGTCTGTAGGAAGGACTCAGCCTCTCAGGCAGGAACAGACCCTTTCCTTCTGTGCTATCCAGTACCACCAGATATATAGAAACCAGCATGCTCCCCTGAGGGCATTTCCACCCTCTTTGCCCGTCCCGTCCAAAATTCCAACGCCTGAGGAGCCTGCTGAGTCCCGCCCTCAACTCAGCCCTTTGTTAGCCAGTATTGTGTGGCCAGTTCCGACATGCCTTGTTCCTAAAACATAACCGTGAGCCTTACTCTAACCCTCACCTAACCCTAACCATAACCCTAACCCTAATCCTAACCCTAAACCTCACGTGAAGCCATGGTCAGCTGCTCAGCCTCCATCCTCAGAGGCCTGGTTCCCAAAGTCTCCAGATGGAGGTACCCTGAGCCACACTGCAGAATTGCACTGGATCCCTATAGGAAAACATGCCTGAATGTCTTTATTTCTTTGTTTCTTTATTTCTTTATTTCCTTATAACGATTTTAATTATTTTTTAGCAGACAGAGATCATAAGTAGGCTGTGTTGCAGGCTGAAGGAAGGAGGAATAAGGCTCCCTGCTGTGCAGAGAGCCCGGTGTCAAGCTAGACCCCAGTTCCCTGGGATCTTGACCTGGGCCGAGGCAAGAGGCCATATCCAATGAGATATACAGGTGTTCGGGAAAGCATACCCTTTTAAAATGACCTTCAGCGGAATCGTCATGCGAAGCCCCTGTCCGGTGCTTAGGCTTCTGCCCTCAGTGGCCTGGGTCACGAACTCTCCAGATGGGGGAACCCTGAGGTGCACCGCACAATTGCACTTGACCATATTGGAAAAACTGCCCTTTAGAAATGAGCTGAATCTGTAGAGCAGGTGAAACCTGCATGCACCCCTTGGGTCACAGCCACGAGTAGCGCCCACCTGGACCACGTACCAGCAGTCTGACGTTCCCACAGACACAAGCCCTCAACTCAGCCCTAGGGAGAGGCCACCATGGCCCGGGCAGATCGGGCCTCCCAGGTGCCATCGGCCTAACCCTAACCCTAGGGTGCTTATTCAGACTTCAGTCCCGGTTGCCTGCACTGGTAGCCCTCCAGGTTGGGGACTCCTTCTTCACATCTTAGGTATCTGGGTGCCCCTCACTAGGCAACTGGGCACTTTAGCCCTGTGCGGGACCCTCGGGGTGGGAGAAATCTGCCTGCCCGGTCATTCCACCCACACCTTCCTAGGACCCCCACACCACAATCCCAGAGCCTGGTGGTCCGCCAGACCTACGCCCTCAACTGAGCCCCGTGGAGAGCCTATCTCTGCCTTGACAAATCAGGTCAGCCCTTCTCCCAGAGCCAAACCCTAAGCCTAGGTTACGTGATCAGACTCTGGACCCCGGAGGACTGAACCCAGGTCCTCCTGTGGATGGGACAGTCAGTCTGTAGGAAGGACTCAGCCTCTCAGGCAGGAACAGACCCTTTCCTTCTGTGCTATCCAGTACCACCAGATATATAGAAACCAGCATGCTCCCCTGAGGGCATTCCACCCTCTTTGCCCGTCCCGTCCAAAATGCCAACGCCTGAGGAGCCTGCTGAGTCCCGCCCTCAACTCAGCCCTTTGTTAGCCAGTATTGTGTGGCCAGTTCCGACATGCCTTGTTCCTAAAACATAACCCTAAGCCTTACTCTAACCCTCACCTAACCCTAACCCTAACCCTAACCCTAACCCTAACCCTAAACCTCACGTGAAGCCGTGGTCGGCTGCTCAGCCTTCCATCCTCAGAGGCCTGGCTCCCAAAATCTCCCAATGGAAGAACCCTGAGCCACACTGCAGAATTGCACCTGATCACTATGGAAAACATGCCTGAATATATTTATTTATTTATTTTTGTATAATGATTTTATTTATTTGTTGGACAGACTGAGATCACAAGTAGGCTGTGTTGCAGGCTGAAGGAAGGGGGAATAAGGCTCCCTGCTGTGGGGAGGGCCCGGTGTCAAACTAGATCCCAGTTCCCTGGGATCTTGACCAGGGCCGAGGCAAGAGGTCACATCCAATGAGGTACACAGGTGTTCCGGAAAGCATACCCTTTAGCAATGACCTTCAGCGTTAGCATAATGCGAAGCCCAAGTCGGGTGCTCAGTCTTCTGTCCTCAGAGGCCTGGTTCCCAAACTCTCCCCATGGGGGAACCCTGAGCTGCACCGCACAAATGAACTAGATCCCAATAGGAAATCATGCCCTCTTTCGTATATTTTATTTATTTATTTATTTATTTATTTATCCCTTCAAGATTTTACTTTTTCACTTTGCAGGGAGAGAACAGATGTAGGCTGTGTTGCAGGCCTAGAGAATGGAAAGAAGTCTCCCTGCTGAGGAGAAAGCACGATGTGGGGCTCGATCCCAGGACTCTGGGATCATGTCCTGAGCTGAAGGCAGGGGCCTAACCCACGGACTCACCCAGGTGTTAGGGACAGCATTCACTTAAGAAATGACCTTCACCGTAATCCTGACGCGAAGCCCCTGTCCCATGCTCAGGCTTCTGTCCCCAGTAGCCTGGTCCATGAACTCTGCAGATGCGGGAACCCTGAGGTGCACCGCACAATGGCACTAGATCCCAATGGGAAAGTTTGCCCTTTAGAAATGAGCTGAATCCGTAGAGCAGGTGAAATCTAGCATGCACCCCTTGGGACACAGCCCCGAGGAGCGCCCACCTGAACCAGGAACCAGGAGTTTGACCATCCTACAGACACAAGCCCTCCTCTCAGCCTTAGGGTGAGGCCACCTCAGCACGGGCCGGTCGGGCCTCCCATGTGCATCGGCCTAACCCTAACCCGAGGGTGCTTCTTCAGACTTCTATCCCCGGTTGCCTTCCCTGGTAGCCCTCCAGTGTGGGGACGCCTTCTTCACATCGCAGACCTCTGGGTGCTCCCCACTAGGCAACTTGGCAATTATGCCCTGTGCGGGACTCTCGGGGCGGGAGAAATCAGCCTGCCCGGTCAATCCACCCACACCTTCCTAGGACCCCCATAGGACAAGCACGGAACCTGATGGTCCGTCAAGGCTACTCCCTCAACTGAGCCCCGCGGAGAGCCTAACTCTGCACTGACAAATCGGGTCTGCCATTCTCCCAGAGCCAAACCCTAAGCCTAGGTTCGGTGTTCAGGCTCTGGACCCGGGAGGACTGACACCATGGTCCTCCTATGGAAAGGGAGCGTCAGTCTGTCCGAAGGACTCAGCCTCTCAGGCAGGAACAGACCCTTTCATTCTGTGCTATCCAGGACCCTCAGGTATATTCAAACCAGCATGCTCCTCTGAGGGCATTCCGCCCTCTTTGCCTGTCCCTTCTAAAAATCCAACGCCTGAGGAGCCTGCTGAGTCCCGCCCTCAACTCAGCCCTTGGTTAGCCAGTATTGTGTGGCCAGTTCCGACATGCCTTGTTCCTAAGACATAACCCTAAGCCTTACTCTAACCCTCACCTAACCCTAACCATAACCCTAACCCTAACCCTAAACCTCACGTGAAGCCGTGGTCGGCTGCTCAGCCTTCCATCCTCAGAGGCCTGGTTCCCAAAATCTCCCGATGGAAGAACCCTGAGCCACACTGCAGAATTGCACTTGATCACTATGGAAAACATGCCTGAATATATTTATTTATTTTTTTATAATGATTTTATTTATTTGTTGGACAGACTGAGATCACAAGTAGGCTGTGTTGCAGGCTGAAGGAAGGAGGAATAAGGCTCCCTGCTGTGGGGAGGGCCCGGTGTCAAACTAGATCCCCGTTCCCTGGGATCTTGACCAGGGCCGAGGCAAGAGGTCACATCCAATGAGGTACACAGGTGTTCCGGAAAGCATACCCTTTAGCAATGACCTTCAGCGTTAGCATAATGCGAAGCCCAAGTCGGGTGCTCAGTCTTCTGTCCTCAGAGGCCTGGTTCCCAAACTCTCCCCATGGGGGAACCCTGAGCTGCACCGCGCAAATGACCTAGATCCCAATAGGAAATCATGCCCTCTTTATTATATATTTATTATCTATTTTTTATTTATTGATTGATTGATCGCTTCAAGATTTTACTTTTTCACTTTGCAGGGAGAGAACAGATGTAGGCAGTGTTGCAGGCCTAGAGAAGGGAAAGAAGGCTCCCTGCTGAGGAGACAGCCCGATGTGGGGCTCGATCCCAGGACTCTGGGATCATGTCCTGAGCTGAAGGCAGGGGCCTAACCCACGGACTCACCCAGGTGTTACGGACAGCATTCACTTAAGAAATGACCTTCACCGTAATCCTGACGCGAAGCCCCTGTCCCATGCTCAGGCTTCTGTCCTCAGTAGCCTGGTCCATGAACTCTGCAGATGCGGGAACCCTGAGGTGCACCGCACAATGGCACTAGATCCCAATGGGAAAGTTTGCCCTTTAGAAATGAGCTGAATCCGTAGAGCAGGTGAAATCTGCATGCACCCCTTGGGACACAGCCCCGAGGAGCGCCCACCTGAACCAGGAACCAGGAGTTTGACGATCCTACAGACACAAGCCCTCCTCTCAGCCTTAGGGTGAGGCCACCTCAGCACGGGCCGGTCGGGCCTCCCATGTGCATCGGCCTAACCCTAACCCGAGGGTGCTTCTTCAGACTTCTATCCCCGGTTGCCTTCCCTGGTAGCCCTCCAGGTAGGGGATTCCTTCTTCACATCGCAGGCCTCTGGGTGGCCCCCACTAGGCAAATGGGAAGTTTAGCCTTGTGCGGGACCCTCGGGGCGGGAGAAATCTGCCTGTCCGGTCATTCTACCCACACCTTCCTAGGACCCCCCACACCACAATCCCGGAATATGAAGTTCCGCCAGGGCTACGTCCTCAACTGAGTCCCGTGGAAAGCCTAATTCTGCCTTGACAAATCAGGTCAGCCATTCTCCCAGAGCCAAACCCTAAGCCTAGGTTACGTGATCAGACTCTGGACCCCGGAGGACTGAACCCAGGTCCTCCTGTGGATGGGACAGTCAGTCTGTAGGAAGGACTCAGCCTCTCAGGCAGGAACAGACCCTTTCCTTCTGTGCTATCCAGTACCACCAGATATATAGAAACCAGCATGCTCCCCTGAGGGCATTTCCACCCTCTTTGCCCGTCCCGTCCAAAATTCCAACGCCTGAGGAGCCTGCTGAGTCCCGCCCTCAACTCAGCCCTTTGTTAGCCAGTATTGTGTGGCCAGTTCCGACATGCCTTGTTCCTAAAACATAACCGTGAGCCTTACTCTAACCCTCACCTAACCCTAACCATAACCCTAACCCTAATCCTAACCCTAAACCTCACGTGAAGCCATGGTCAGCTGCTCAGCCTCCATCCTCAGAGGCCTGGCTCCTAAAATCTCCCAATGGAAGAACCCTGAGCCACACTGCAGAATTGCACCTGATCCCTATAGGAAAACATGCCTGAATGTCTTTATTTCTTTGTTTCTTTATTTCTTTATTTCCTTATAACGATTTTAATTATTTTTTAGCAGACAGAGATCATAAGTAGGCTGTGTTGCAGGCTGAAGGAAGGAGGAATAAGGCTCCCTGCTGTGCAGAGAGCCCGGTGTCAAGCTAGACCCCAGTTCCCTGGGATCTTGACCTGGGCCGAGGCAAGAGGCCATATCCAATGAGATATACAGGTGTTCGGGAAAGCATACCCTTTTAAAATGACCTTCAGCGGAATCGTCATGCGAAGCCCCTGTCCGGTGCTTAGGCTTCTGCCCTCAGTGGCCTGGGTCACGAACTCTCCAGATGGGGGAACCCTGAGGTGCACCGCACAATTGCACTTGACCATATTGGAAAAACTGCCCTTTAGAAATGAGCTGAATCTGTAGAGCAGGTGAAACCTGCATGCACCCCTTGGGTCACAGCCACGAGTAGCGCCCACCTGGACCACGTACCAGCAGTCTGACGTTCCCACAGACACAAGCCCTCAACTCAGCCCTAGGGAGAGGCCACCATGGCCCGGGCAGATCGGGCCTCCCAGGTGCCATCGGCCTAACCCTAACCCTAGGGTGCTTATTCAGACTTCAGTCCCGGTTGCCTGCACTGGTAGCCCTCCAGGTTGGGGACTCCTTCTTCACATCTTAGGTATCTGGGTGCCCCTCACTAGGCAACTGGGCACTTTAGCCCTGTGCGGGACCCTCGGGGTGGGAGAAATCTGCCTGCCCGGTCATTCCACCCACACCTTCCTAGGACCCCCACACCACAATCCCAGAGCCTGGTGGTCCGCCAGACCTACGCCCTCAACTGAGCCCCGTGGAGAGCCTATCTCTGCACTGACAAATCAGGCCTGCCATTCTCCCAGAGCCAAACCCTAAGCCTAGGTTGGGTGTTCAGGCTCTGGACCCATGAGGACTGATACCCAGGTCCTTTTATAGATGGGAGCGTCAGTCTGTCCGAAGGACTCAGCCTCTCAGGCAGGAACAGACCCTTTCATTCTGTGTGATCCAATACTCTCAGATACACAGAAACCAGCATACTGCCCTGAGGCCATTCCCGCCCTCTTTGCCCTTCCAGTCCATAAACCCAAAGCCTGTGGAGCCTCCTGAGTCCTGCCATCCACGCAGTTCTTGGTTAGCCCATATTGCGTTGCCAGATCCCACATGCCTTGTCCCTAAGACATAACCCTAACCCTTACCCTAACCCTCACCTAAACCTAACCCTAGCCCTAAACCTAACCCTAACGTGAAGCCGAGGTCAGGTGCTCAGGCCTCTCTCCAAAGAGGCCTAGTTCCCCAAATCTCCAGATGTTAGGAACCCTGAGCCACACTGCACAATAGCACTTGAACCCCATTGGAAAGCATGCCCTTAATATATATATTTATTTACTTACTTATTTATAATGATTTTATTATATATTAGACAAACAAAGATCACAACTAGGCTGTGTTTTAGGCTGAAGGAAGGGGGAATAAGGCTCCCTGCTGTGGGGAGGGCCCGGTGTCAAACTAGATCCCAGTTCCCTGGGATCTTGACCAGGGCCGAGGCAAGAGGTCACATCCAATGAGGTACACAGGTGTTCCGGAAAGCATACCCTTTAGCAATGACCTTCAGCGTTAGCATAATGCAAAGCCCAAGTCGGGTGCTCAGCCTTCTGTCCTCAGAGGCCGGGTTCCCAAACTCTCCCCATGGGGGAACCCTGAGCTGCACCGCACAAATGAACTAGATCCCCACAGGAAATCATGCCCTCTTTCGTATATATTATTTATTTATTGATTGATTGATCGCTTCAAGATTTTACTTTTTCACTTTGCAGGGAGAGAACAGATGTAGGCTGTGTTGCAGGCCTAGAGAAGGGAAAGAAGTCTCCCTGCTGAGGAGAAAGCACGATGTGGGGCTCGATCCCAGGACTCTGGGATCATGTCCTGAGCTGAAGGCAGGGGCCTAACCCACGGACTCACCCAGGTGTTAGGGACAGCATTCACTTAAGAAATGACCTTCACCGTAATCCTGACGCGAAGCCCCTGTCCCATGCTCAGGCTTCTGTCCCCAGTAGCCTGGTCCATGAACTCTGCAGATGCGGGAACCCTGAGGTGCACCGCACAATGGCACTAGATCCCAATGGGAAAGTTTGCCCTTTAGAAATGAGCTGAATCCGTAGAGCAGGTGAAATCAGCATGCACCCCTTGGGACACAGCCCCGAGGAGCGCCCACCTGAACCAGGAACCAGGAGTTTGACCATACAGACACAAGCCCTCCTCTCAGCCTTAGGGTGAGGCCACCTCAGCACGGGCCGGTCGGGCCTCCCATGAGCATCGGCCTAACCCTAACCCGAGGGTGCTTCTTCAGACTTCTATCCCCGGTTGCCTTCCCTGGTAGCCCTCCAGGTAGGGGATTCCTTCTTCACATCGCAGGCCTCTGGGTGGCCCCCACTAGGCAAATGGGAAGTTTAGCCTTGTGCGGGACCCTCGGGGCGGGAGAAATCAGCCTGCCCGGTCAATCCACCCACACCTTCCTAGGACCCCCATAGGACAAGCACGGAACCTGATGGTCCGTCAAGGCTACTCCCTCAACTGAGCCCCGCGGAGAGCCTAACTCTGCACTGACAAATCAGGTCTGCCATTCTCCCAGAGCCAAACCCTAAGCCTAGGTTCGGTTTTCAGGCTCTGGACCCGGGAGGACTGACACCATGGTCCTCCTATGGAAAGGGAGCGTCAGTCTGTCCGAAGGACTCAGCCTCTCAGGCAGGAACAGACCCTTTCATTCTGTGCTATCCAGGACCCTCAGGTATATTCAAACCAGCATGATCCTCTGAGGGCATTCCGCCCTCTTTGCCTGTCCCTTCTAAAAATCCAACACTTGAGGAGCCTGCTGAGTCCCGCCTTCAACTCAGCCCTTGGTTAGCCAGTATTGTGTGGCCAGTTCCGACATGCCTTGTTCCTAACATATAACCCTAAGCCTTACCCTACCCCTCACCTAAACCTAACCAGAACCCTAACCCTCAACCTAACGTGAAGCCGTTCTCAGATGCTCAGCCTTCCATCCTCAGAGTCCTGGTTCCCAAAGTCTCTAGATGGAGCACCCTGAGCCACTCTGCAGAATTGCACTTGATACCTATAGGAAAACATGCCTGAATTTATTTTTTTATTTATAATGATTTTATTTATTTGTTGGACAGACAGAGATCACAAGTCGGCTGTGTTGCAGGCTGAAGGGAGGAGGAATAAGGCTCCCTGCTGTGCAGAGAGCCCGGTGTCAAGCTAAATCCCCGTTCCCTGGGATCTTAACCAGGGCCGGGGCAAGAGGTCACATCCAAAGAGGTACACAGGTGTCCGGAAAGCATACCCTTTAGAAATGACCTTCCGTGGTATCGTAAGGTGAAGCCCAAGTCGGGTACTCAGTCTTCTGTCCTCAGAGGCCTGGTTCCCAAACTCTCCCCATGGGGGAACCCTGAGCTGCACCGCACAAATGAACTAGATCCCAATAGGAAATCATGCCTTATTTTTATATATATTTTATCATTTATTTATTTATTTATCGCTTCAAGATTTTACTTTTTCACTTTGCAGGGAGAGAACAGATGTAGGCAGTGTTGCAGGCCTAGAGAAGGGAAAGAAGGCTCCCTGCTGAGGACACAGCCCGATGTGGGGCTCGATCCCAGGACTCTGGGATCATGTCCTGAGCTGAAGGCAGGGGCCTAACCCACTGACTCACCCAGGTGTAACGCACAGCATTCACTTAAGAAATGAGCTTCACCGTCATCCTGACGCGAAGCCCCTGTCCCATGCTCAGGCTTCTGTCCTCAGTAGCCTGGTCCATGAACTCTGCAGATGCGGGAACCCTGAGGTGCACCGCACAATGGCACTAGATCCCAATGGGAAAGTTTGCCCTTTAGAAATGAGCTGAATCCGTAGAGCAGGTGAAATCTGCATGCACCCCTTGGGACACAGCCCCGAGGATCGCCCACCTAAACCAAGAACCAGGAGTTGGACGATCCTACAGACACAAGCCCTCCTCTCAGCCTTAGGGTGAGGCCACCTCAGCACGGGCAGATCGGGCCTCCCATGTGCATCGGCCTAACCCTAACCCGAGGGTGCTTCTTCAGACTTCTGTCCGCCATTGCCTGCCCTGATAGCCCTCCAGGTAGGGGATTCCTTCTTCACATCGCAGGCCTCTGGGTGCCCCCCACTAGGCAAATGGGAAGTTTAGCCCTGTGCGGGGCCCTCGGGGCAGGGGAAAACTGCCTGTCAGGTCATTCTACCCACCCCTTCCTACGACCCCACACCACGATCCTGGAACCTGATGGTCCGCCAGTGCTTCGCGCTCTACTGAGCTCCGCGCAGAGCCTAACTCTGCACTGACAAATCAGGTCTGCCATTCTCCCAGAGCCAAACCCTAAGCCTAGGTTAGGTGTTCAGGCTCTGGACCCAGGAGGACTGACACCTTGGTCTCCTATGGAATGGGAGCGTCAGTCTGTCGGAAGGACTCAGCCTCTCAGGCAGGAAGCGATCCTTTCTTTCTGTGCTATCAAGGACCCTCAGATATATTGAAACCAGCATGCTCCTCTGAGGGCATTCTGCCCTCTTTGCCTGTCCCTTCTAAAAATCCAACACTTGAGGAGCCTGCTGAGTCCCACCCTCCCCTCTTCCCTTCATTAACCAGTATCGTGGTGCCAGTTCCGACATGCCTTGTTCCGAAGACATAACCCTAAGCCTTATCCTACCCCTCACCTAAACCTAACCAGAACCCTAACCCTCAACCTAACGTGAAGCCCTGATCGGCTGCTCAGCCTCCATCCTCAGAGGCCTGGTTCCCAAAGTCTCCAGATGGAGGTACCCTGAGCCACACTGCAGAATTGCACTGGATCCCTATAGGAAAACATGCCTGAATGTCTTTATTTCTTTGTTTCTTTATTTCTTTATTTCCTTATAACGATTTTAATTATATTTAGCAGACAGAGATCATAAGTAGGCTGTGTTGCAGGCTGAAGGAAGGAGGAATAAGGCTCCCTGCTGTGCAGAGAGCCCGGTGTCAAGCTAGACCCCAGTTCCCTGGGATCTTGACCTGGGCCGAGGCAAGAGGCCATATCCAATGAGATATACAGGTGTTCGGGAAAGCATACCCTTTTAAAATGACCTTCAGCGGAATCGTCATGCGAAGCCCCTGTCCGGTGCTTAGGCTTCTGCCCTCAGTGGCCTGGGTCACGAACTCTCCAGATGGGGGAACCCTGAGGTGCACCGCACAATTGCACTTGACCATATTGGAAAAACTGCCCTTTAGAAATGAGCTGAATCTGTAGAGCAGGTGAAACCTGCATGCACCCCTTGGGTCACAGCCACGAGTAGCGCCCACCTGGACCACGAACCAGCAGTCTGACGTTCCCACAGACACAAGCCCTCAACTCAGCCCTAGGGAGAGGCCACCATGGCCCGGGCAGATCGGGCCTCCCAGGTGCCATCGGCCTAACCCTAACCCTAGGGTGCTTATTCAGACTTCAGTCCCGGTTGCCTGCACTGGTAGCCCTCCAGGTTGGGGACTCCTTCTTCACATCTTAGGTATCTGGGTGCCCCTCACTAGGCAACTGGGCACTTTAGCCCTGTGCGGGACCCTCGGGGTGGGAGAAATCTGCCTGCCCGGTCATTCCACCCACACCTTCCTAGGACCCCCACACCACAATCCCAGAGCCTGGTGGTCCGCCAGACCTACGCCCTCAACTGAGCCCCGTGGAGAGCCTATCTCTGCACTGACAAATCAGGCCTGCCATTCTCCCAGAGCCAAACCCTAAACCTAGGTTGGGTGTTCAGGCTCTGGTCCCCAGAGGCCTGACACCCAGATCTTCCCATGAATGGGAGCATCGGACTGTCAAAAGTAATCAGCCTCTTAGCCAGGAACAAACCGTTTCATTCTGTGCTTTCCAATACCCTCGGAGACTTAGAAATCAGCATGATCCCCTGAGTCCATTCCCAACCTCTTTGCCCCTCCAGGCCAAAAACCCAGGGCCTGAGGAACCTCCTGAGTCCCGCCCTCAACTGAGCCCTTGGATGTGCCCATATCTGTGTTGCCAGATCCGACATGCCTTGTCCCTAAAACATCACTCTAATCCTTACCCTAACCCTATCCCTAACCCAAAACCCAGGTCGGGTGCTCAGGCTGCCGTTCTCAGAGGCCTGGTTCTCAAACTCTCCAGGTGGGGGACTCCTGAGCTGCACCACACAATTGCACTTGATCCCAATAGGAAAGCATGCCCTTTAGAAATGAGCTGAACCCTCAGAGCAGGAGAAACCTGCATCCATCCGTTGGGCCACAGCCACATTAAGCGCCCACATGACCATGAACCAGGAATCTGACAATCCTACAGACACAAGCTCTCAACTAAGCCCTAGGGAGAGATCTCCTCAGTGATTGCATATCGGTCCAGCCATGCCCTGACAGCCTAACCCTAACCCTTGGGTGCCTATTCAGACTTCGTTCCCTGTGACCTGACCCGGTAGCCCTCCAGTTTGGAAACTCCTTCTTCACAACGCAGGAATCTTGGTGCCACCCAGGAGGAAACTGTGCCATTTGGCCCTGTTCAGGACCCTAGTGGGGGGATAAACCTGTTTCACCGTTAAGCCATCCATACCTTCCTAGGATCCCCATACCACCATCCCGGAGCCTGAGGGGCTGTCCGTGCTCCACTCTTAACTAAGCCCTGTGGAGAGCCTGACTCTGCACTGACAAATCAGGTCTGCCATTCTCCCAGAAGTAAATCCTAACCCCAGGTTGGGTGTTCTGGCTCTGGACCCCAGAGGCCTGACACCCAGTTCCTCCCATGAATAGGAGCATCAGACTGTCAGAAGGACTCAGCCTTTCAGCCAGGAACAAACCATTTCATTCCCTGCTATCCAATACCCTCAGAGACTTAGAAATCAGCATGATCCCCTGAGGCCATTCTGACACACTTTGCCCCTCCAGGCCAAAACCCAACCCCTGAGGAGCCTCCTGAGCCCCTCCCTGAACTCAGGCCTTGGGTGAGCCCATATTTGTGTTGCCAGATCCGACATGCCTTGTCCCTCAGACTTAACCCTAACCCTAACCCTAACTCGAAGCCCAGGTCTGATGCTCAGGCTTCCGTCCTCAGAGGCCTGGCTCCAAACTCTCCAGACGTGAGAACCCTGAGCTGCACCGCACAATTGTACTTGATCCCAATAGGAAAGCATGACCTTTAGAAATTTGCTGAACTCGCAGAGCAAAAGAAATCTTCATGCATCCCTTGGGCTTCGGCCACGTTAGGCACCCACCAGGACCATGAACAGGGGTCTGACGATCCTGCAGACACAAGCCCTCAAATCAGCCCTAGGGAGAGGCCACCTGAGCACAGGTAGATTGGGCCTGCCATGCCCCGTCAGCCTAACCCTAACCCTAGGGTGCTTATTTATACTTCCGTCCCCGGTGGCCTGGCCCAATAGCCCTCCAGTTTGGGGACTCCTTCTTCACAATGCAGGACTCTGGGTGCCACCCACGAGGAAACTGTGCCATTTGGCCCTGTGCAGGACCTTCTTGGTGGGAGAGACCTGCCTGCTCCGTAAAGCCACCCACAGCTTCCTAGGATCCCCACACCACAATCTCGGAACCTGATGGACCACCATACAGTGGTCTCAATGTACGCTCTCAACTGAGCCCTTGGAGAGCTTGACTCTGCACTGATAAATCAGGTCTGCCATTCTCCCAGGGCCGAACCCTAACCCTAGGTTGGGTTTTGAGGCTCTGGACCCCAGAGGCCTGACATCCAGTTCCTCCCATGGATGGGAGAATCATTTGATGGCAGTACTCAGCCGCTCAGCCAGGAGGAAACCGTTTTATTGCGTTCTAACTCTGAGCCTCAGATCTGTAGAAATCAGCATGTTCCCCTGGTGTTTTCCCACCAACTTTGCCTCTCCAGGCCAAATGTCCTGGGCCTGACAACCCTCCTGACTCTTGCCCTCAACTCAGACCTTGGGTGAGCCCTTATCTGCGCTGGCAGATTCGACATTCCTTGTCCCGAAGACATATCCCTAACCCTAAACCTAACACTAGCCCTCATAGTAAATCTAGAGCACATTGGGTGTTCAGGTGCCTGACCTTCGCCGCCTCCTCAGCACTGTTGGGGGACCCCTGAGCTGTAACCCATAATGTCACCTGATCCCATTAGGAAATTATTCCCTTTAGAGATATACTGAACCCGCAGTGTTTGGGAAACCTGCATGCTTCCCTGAAGGCACCCCCCACTTCTGCCGCCCCCAGACTAGGAACCAGGAGTCTCACAGTCCAGCAGACTCGTGCCCTCAACTCAGGCCTTGGGAGGGTTCACCACAGCACCAGCAGATTGGGGCTGCCATTCCCCTACAACCTAACCCTAACCCTAGGTTGTGTATTGAGGCTTCCATCCCCAGAGGCCTGGCACCCTAGCCCTCTAGATTGGGGACCTCATATTCACAACACAGGACTCTGGCTGCCACCCACGTGGAAACTGTGCCACTTGACCCTGTGCAGAACCCTCTTGGCAGGAGAAACCTCCATGCCATCTAAAGCCACCCACACCTTCTGAGGACCCCCACACCACAATCCTGGAGCCTGATGGGCTGCTGGAGCAATGCCTTCAACTCAGCTGTCTGGAGAGCCTGACTCTGCACTGACACATAACGTCATCCATTCTCCCAGGACCAATCCCAAACGCTAGGTTGGATATCCAGGGTGACGTGCGGAGCAGCATGTTCCCCACATTTGTGCCTATAGCTGAAAATGTTCCTCTAGCTCAGAGAACGTAAGTTCTTTGAAGGACATATTCTCTGCAGTGTGCGGTGACCAAAGGCATGTCTCTGTTCAGTGAAACTTCTTCAGTCAGACACCCATTTGTGGCAGTAAGCTGTTGGAACTCACAGTGCTGAAAACATGAAGAGTTGCGTACATGGCCCGAGTCTTGAATGTCCATACGTTTCTCTGAAACGTTCGCTGTCACCACCACACCTGCACTTCATGGCAAGTTCCATGGTGAACCAACAGGTTTGTCTGCGTGCAGAGCATTTTTTCTAATGCTCTAACATACACTTGGAAAGGGAGTTGAGTTTCTGTTTCTGTTTCCCCGCTGTCCTGTTTCTTATGGCACTCCCTTCTGAGTCTGCACCTACTTTGGAAAGGGCTTCCATCATTCCATGAAGGAGGTTCAAGTTCTGTGTTCTTTGTCAGAATCAAGGGGCTCACACATCACACGACAATGCATTTTCCTCAGAGTGGCAGGAGGAGGGTTATGTAGAGAGTACTCTCCTCTCAGTGCTCTTTCTCAGAGTCAAGGTTATCCCACCATACAGGTATGTGCAGAACTATCCACGCTGTATGATTCCACATACCACACCATTGGAACCCTTCCCGTTTGGTGAAACCAATCATAGTCAAAAACGTCTTGTTTCTCTGAGTTAATTACATGGTCGTTCCCTATCACTTCCACACTCATGTTTGAAGAGGCCGTGTCTCTGCATCAAGAGGTTGGTTCAAAGGTGCATTCTCCGCAGAGTTGCCTGGAGCAGGTTGACGTGTGGAGCAGCTGGTTCCCCACATTTTTCCCATGGCTGAAAAGGCCCCTCTAGCCCAGAGACCGGACGTTCTTTGAAGGATATTTTCTCTGCAGGGTGCGGTGATCAAAGGAAGGTCTGTGTTAAGTGAAACTTCTTCAGGCAGACACCCATTTGTGGATGGGTCTTCCCAGTTGAGGAAAGAAGATAGAACAAGAACGGACTCTGGGCAGGTTGGATACTGTGAGTTAGGTGCAGGCCACAGTCTTAGGATACCAAAACGCATATTGGCAGAGCACGACCCATGATCATCCAAACTCTATCCCTGTCGAAAATGCTTCAAACGTAGTGAGGGAAGCATGCTTTAGGATGGACTCGTGCCAGTTTTTAGACTCTCGAAACATGGAAGCTGTAGGAACTGACTGTGCTGAAAACACAAAGAGTCATGTACAGGGCCCTAGTCTCGGAGGCCCATACCGGTTACCATAGGAAAATTTGTGTTAGTGAAATTTCTTCAGGCGGACACCCATTCGTGGCAGTATCTTCCCAGTTGAGGAAAGAACATAGAACAAGGACTGATTCTGGGCTGGGTGGATACTGTGAGTTAAGTGCAGACCAGGGCTCCTAGGCTTCAAAAACATATATTAGAAGACCACGACTTCTGGTCATCCAAACTGTCTAACTCTGTTTAAAACGCTTCAAACGTCGTGAGGGAAGTGTGCTTTAGGACGGACTCGCGACACTTTTGAGACTGTCAAAACATGGAAACTGTTGGAACTGACTGTGTTGAAAACGTGAAGAGTCATTTACAAGGCCCTAATCTCGGACCTCCATAATGATGACCATAGGAAGGTCGGTGTTCAGTGAAACTTCTTCAGTCAGATACCCATTCGTGACAGTGACTTCCAGTTGAAGAAACAAAATAGAAGAAGGACGGACAGTAGACAGGTTGGATACTGTGAGTTAGGGACAGGCCACGGTTCGTAGGCTTCCAAAACATATATTTGAAGAACATGACCTCTGGTCCTCCAAACTACCTCTGTCGTAAACGCTTCAAACGTCACAAGTGAAGTGTGCTTTAGGATGGACTTGCGACAGTTTTGAGAATATCAAACATGGAATCTGTAGGAACTGACTGTGTTGAAAACAGGAAGTGTCACATCCGGGGCCCTAGTCTGCAGGACCATACCAATGACCATAGGAAGGTCTGTGTTCAGAGAAACTTCTTCAGGTGGACACCAATTTGTGGCAGTGTCTTCCCAGTTGAGGAAAGAAGATAGAACAAGGACGGACTGTGGCAGTTTGGATACTGAGAGTTAGGTGCAGGCCATGGCTCTTAGGCTTCCAAAATGTATATTAGAAGAGCACTGCTTCTGGTCATCCAAATTGTCTACCTCTGTCGAAAACGCTTCTAACACCATGAGGGAAGTGAGGTTTAGGACTGACTCACAACAGTTTTGAGACTGTCAAAACATGGAAACCGTTGGAACTGACTGGGTTTAGAAACATGAAGAGTCGTGTACAGGGCCCTAGTCTCTGACGTCCATTCCGGTGACCATAGGAAGGTCTGTGTTCAGTGAAGTTTCTTCAGGTGGACACCCATTCGTGGCAGTGTCTTCCAAGTTGAAGAAAGAGGATAGAACAAGGACGGACTCTGAAGGCTGGGCATATGAGTTATGTGCAGGCCATGGCTCTTAGACTTCCAAAACGTATATTGGAAGAGCATGACCTCTGGTCATCCAAACTGTTTACCTTGTCAAAAACACTTAAACGTCATTAATTTTGTGTGCTTTAAAATGGAATCACGACAGCTCTGAGACTGTCTAAACGTGGATGCTGTTGGAACTGACTGGGTTTCAAAACATGAAGAGTCGCCTACAAGGCCCTAGTCTCGGACTTCCATACAGTGGTCATAGGAAAGTCTGTTTTCAGTGAAACTTCTTCAGGTGGACACCCAATCTTAGCAGTGTCTTCCCAGTGGAGGAAAGAAAATGGAACAAGGACGGACTCCGGGCAGGTTGGATACTGTGATTTAAGTGCAAGCCATGGCTCATAGTATTACAAAATGTATACTGGCAGAGCACGTGGTCATCCAAACTGTCTACCTCTGTTGAAAATGCTTCAAACGTCATGAGGGAAGTGTGCCATAGGACGGACTCGCAACAGTTTTGAGTCTGTCCAAACATGGAAGCTGTTGGAATTGACTGCGTTGAAAACATGAAGAGTCGCGTCCAGGGCCCTAGTCTCGGAGAACTGTACTGGTGACCATAGGAAGGTCTGTGTTTAGAGAAACTTCAGGAAGACACCATTCATGGCAGTGTCTTCCCAGTTGATGAAAGAAGATAGAACAAGGACGGACTCTGGGCAAGTTGGATACTGTGAGTTTAGTGCAAGCCATGGCTCTTAGACTTCCACAATGCTTATTGGCATAGCAAGATCTGGGGTCATCCAAACTGTCTACCTCTGTTGAAAAAGCATCAAACGTCAGGAGGGAAGTGTGGTGTAGGACTGACTCGTGACATTTTTGAGACTGTCGAAACATGGAAGCTGTTAGAAATGACTATGTTGAGAACGTGAGGAGTCGCATGCAGAGCCCTAGTCTCGGACGTCCATACCGATGATCATAGGAAGGTTTGTGTTGAGTGAAATTTCTTCAGGCCAACACCCAATCGTGGCAGTGTCTTCCCATTTGAGGAAAGAAGATAGAACAAGGACGGACTTAGGGCAGGTTGGATACTGTGAGTTAAGTGCAGGCTACGGCTCTTAGGCTTCCAAAACGTTTACTGGAAGAGCATGATCTGTGGTCATCCCAACTCTCTACCTCTGTCAAAAACACTTCAAACGCCATGAGGGAAGTGAGGTTTAGGACTGACTCACAACAGATTTGAGACTGTCGAAACATGGAAGCTATTGGAACTGACTGGGTTTGAAAACATGAAGAGTCACATACCGGGCCCTAATCTCGGAGGACCATACCGGTGACCATAGGAAGGTCTGTGTTCAGTGAAACTTCTTCAGGGGGACACCCATTCATGGCATTGACTTCCCAGTTGAGGAAAGAAGAATAGAACAAGGATGGACTCTGGGAGGGTAGGACACTATGAGTTATGTGCAGGCCAAGGGTCCTAGGTTTCCAAGACGTATATTGGAAGAGCACAACCTCTGGTCATCCAAACTGTCTAACTCTGTCGAAAACGCTTCAAACGTCGTGAGGGAAGTGTGCTGTAGGACAGACTCGTGACAATTTTGAGACTGTGGAAACGTAGACGCTATTGGAACTGGCTGTGTTGAAACATGAAGGGTCGCGTACATGGCCCTACTCTGGGAGGTCCATACCAGTGACCATAGGAAGGTCTGTTTCAGTAAAACATCTTCAGGTGGACACCCATTCGTGGCAGTGTCTTTCCAGTTGAGGAAAGCACATACAACAAGGATGGACTCTGGCCTGTTTGTATACTCTGAGTTAAGTGCAGGACTCGGCTCTTAGGCTTCCAAAATGTATATTGGAAGAGCACGACCTCTGGTCATCCAAACTCTCTACCTCTGTCGAAAACGCTTCAAACATAGTGAGGGAAGTGAGGTTTAGGACTGAATTGCAATAATTTTGAGACTGTCAAAACATGGAAGCTATTGGAACTGACTGGGTTTAGAAACATGAAGAGTCACGTACAGGGCCCTAGTCTCGGACGTCCATTCCAGTGGCCACAGGAAGGTCTGTGTTAGTGAAACTTCTTCAGGTGGACACCCATTCATGGCATTGACTTCCCAGTTGAGGAAAGAAGATAGAACAAGGATGGACTCTAGGATGGTAGGACACTATGAGTTATGTGCAGGCCAAGTCTCCTAGGTTTCCAAAACGTATATTGGCAGAGCACGACCTCTAGTCATCCAAACTGTCTACTTCTGTCAAGAACACTTCAAACATCATGAGGGAATTGTGCTTTGGGACAGACTCGTGACACTCTTGAGACTGTCGAAACAGGGAAGCTGTTGGAACTGACTGGGTTTTAAAACATGAAGAGTTGCGTGCAGGGCCCTAGTCAACACAGTCAGTTCCAACAGCTTCCATGTTTCAAACTGCAGTGCCTTGCACTTCCTTCGCAGTTTCAAAATGGCCCAGAGACCATCTTTGCTCTATCTTCTTTCCTGAAGTGAAAAGCCATTGCAACTAAGGTGCACACGCCTGAAGGGCATTCCCTAAACCAAGCTTGTTCTAGTGTCACAGCACACTGCAGAGAACAATGTCACTCAATGAACTGGCTCTCTCTGGGCTATAGGGGCACTTCTGGCCATGTGCCAAAACAGACAGAAACGCCTCTCCACGAAACCCGGATCCGGCAAGTTAAGGACTATTTTCAAAGTTGTTGTTTTATTACCAGGAAATGGCATTGTATACACATTCTGGAAACTACATGGTTTTTAATCCATACTCTGAGGAACACTTTCTTTCCTTTTGATGTGAGGGCTTAATCTTACATCTTACCTTCTGCAAATTTCCTTCCTGACAGTTGAAGCATTTTCAACAGACGTAGACAGCTCTGTCGTCCATTTTGTACTCTCTGAATATAAGTTTTAGTAACATAAGAAGAGTGCCATATACTTAATTCATAGTTTCAAATCTGTCCAGAGACAGTCTTTGTACTCTCTTCTTTCCTGACGTGGTAAGCCATTTCAATAGTGTTACTTGCCTCAAGGTCATTCAAAGGAGTTCACTAAATACTCATGTAATTTAGGAGCTCTTTGACACGTGGTTTCAACACAGAGTCGCTATGGAAATTTCAACGAAAGGCTTTTAGTAGTCTTATCCATGTAAGATTAAGCCCTCATATCTAAGGGATATGATGTGTTTTCATTTTTGTTGGTTTTGATGAATTGTTTAAATTCTATAATACCTTAGTTGACCCATTCATTCTTTAGCAGCATGTTCTTTAACCTCGAAACATTTGAATACCTTCCAAATGATTTAATCCTTGTTTCAAAACATTGTATTCTTAAACAAATGCAGAGACCATCTCAATCTTTTGGTATTGGTTGAGGCCTGACTTGTGACCCAGTATTTCAACTGTCATGGAGGAAGTTCCACATGCTCCAAGAAGAATGAGTATTCTATTGTTTTAGGATTCAATATATATCTGCAAAGTCCATCTGGGCCAGTATGTCATTCAAAGCCCTTGGTTCTTTGTTGATCTTCTGCTAAGATGATCTGTCCATTACTGTGAGTGGGGTGTTGAAGTCTGCTATTCATGTATTATTATCAATATATTTCTTTACTTTGGCCATATGATAGAGAGTCTCTCTGCATCTCTTACTACAATCTGGTTTAAAATCCAATTTGTCTGCATAATGGGGTCAGCAATAAGGATTGCTACACCAGTTTTCTTTTAAAGCCATTAGCATAGTAAGTCATTCTCCATACCCTCACTATCAATCTGGAGGTGTGTTTAAGTTTAAAACTCTTCTCTTGTAGATAGTAAGGATCTACAAGGATGTACACTTTGTAGGGTCTACAGGTTGTAAGGTCTATAAGGACGCACCCTGCTTTTTTATCCAATCTGATACTCTGTGTCTTTTGATTGTAGCATTCTGCCCATTTACATTCAGAGTTACTATTGAAAGGTATGAATTTAGTATCATTGTATTGCCTGTAAAGTCTCTGTTTCTGTAATTTGCCTCTGTTTCTTTCTGGTCTGGTATTCTTTTAGTCTCTTTGTGTAAAGAATCACCCTAGTATTTCCTGAAGGGCTGGTTTGGTGGTCATATATGCTTTCAGATTCTGCCTCTCCTAGAAAATTTTTATTTCTCCATGCATTCTGGACGATGGCCTTGCTGGATGAAATATTCTTGCCTGAATGTTCCTCTCATATAGTACACAAAATATGTCTTGCAAGCCCTTTGTGGTCTGCCAACTGTTTGGAGATAAGTCTGATATTATTCTGATGTTCCTCCCTCATTAAGTAAAGAACCTCTTCTCCCTAGCTGCTTTCAGGACAGTTTCTTTGTCTCTAAGATCTGCAAGTTTTACTATTACATGTAAGGATATTGATCTATTTTTATTGACTTTGGGAGGGGTCCTTGTCTGCTTCTTGGACTCACATGCTTTTTTCCTTCCCCAGATTAGGGAAGTTCTCAGCTAAGATTTTCTCAAATATACCTTCTCTCACACTCTCTCTCTCTCTCTGCCCTCTCAGGGATCCTAATAATTTCGACATTGGAATGTTTCATGGCATCATTAATCTCTCCAAGGTTTCCCCACTCCCATGGGCCATTAGTTGTTTTTCCCTCTTTTTTTCAACTTCTTTCCTTTCCATATTATCCTCTACATCACTTATTCTCTCTTCTGCTTCATTTACCCTAGATGTTAGAGGATCCAGTTTATACTGCTTCTCATTCATAGCATTTTTTTTTAAGTTTGGCCTGATCCTCCACATAAGAGATTCTGTATTGCAATGTATGCTTTTTGCTAGCCTACCTATTACCTTTATTATTGCTATCCTGAATTCTATCTCTGACTTATTCTTTATATCCATATCAAATTAGCTCTGTGGCAGAGAACAGTACCTCTGGGTTTGGTTTTTTTTTTTTTTTTTTCGCCTCCTTCTAGTCAATCTGTCCAGAGAATGATGGGTGGGTGAATGACAGAGTCCAACATGTCAGCCATGACCCAAGCAAGATGTACCTTAGAATAATCCAGAGTGTTTGGGAGGCACCACAGAAAATCAAACAAAGCCACAATGAAACATAAGAATGAAATAAAAATATTTTGAAAAGGGGGAAGGAGGAAAGACTATAATCTCACACATGGACAAAGCAGGGTGATCCAATTGTTCCCAAGTGAATTTTGGTCTCTGTGTTAGAAAATATTACATCCCCAAACTACAAGGAATGTAATATATTTGAATATAATGAGGAAAGCACTAAAATGAAGTATATATAAGATATAGATGTGAAAAAATACATGTTAAAAAGCGCCTATCAGATATGTTGGTATAATGAGCATCAAGTTGAAATGGGAAGAATATATGAAGAAAGGAAAAAGAGACACGAGGCATAAGAAGGAAAAAAAGAAAAGAATTTTATCTGGAAAAAAAAAAAAAAAGAAAAGACTTGTGAGGCAACACCTGGAGTTCAATATACTATTTTCCCTGGCATTGGAATTTTACAGTCTTGTGGGATCCATAAGTTTGTTGTTCACCTGTTTTTCCAGACTATCTTCTGTGGGAGGGGACTGCTGTGCTGTTTTCTCAGGTATGCCTGCCTGGGTGGAGTTGTCCCACCCCCTACCACAGGGATGGACTCAGTGAAAACCAGTCCTCTGTGTAGCTTTTGGTCCCTGGAGGTTTTTCACACCTTTTCAGAGAATCAGACCAAAAATGGCTCTCACCAAATCTCTGGCCCGGAGCAGAAAGAATGCCATATTCCCACTCTAATAAACCCTCTGGGACAGTCTTCACTTCTTTATGTGCCCAAACCCACAATATCCCATGGCACACACTCACTGCAACTCTCTCAAAAGTAGTCCCAGGGACCTGGGAGTGCCACTGTCCTGCATTACTCTAAAACTGCAAGTGTCCATGGGTTGGCATGCACAACCAAAGCTCTTGGATTATGTCTGGGTACACCCTAATGTCTTTTATGAGCTGCTACCATCCTGCAAGCTTTTGCCTAGTTGTGGGTACAGCTGTTTCATCTCTCTCAGGGGATGATAAATGGACCCCATGTTCCAGTTCTTTTCAGGCTGATCAGGAAAGGAGTGATTACCAACAAGCCTGATTCATGTGACATGAGCTGAGATTCCTCTCCTGGGCTCCCTGACCATAACTTGCTTCCTGACTCCACTGTTCAGGCACTCTGCTGGTTTAGGCACCCCTGTTCAACCTGTAACCACTTGGATCCTGAGACAACAGTGCCCCACCTAGAATTCTGCCTTTAATTTCCAGATCCACTTTCACGAGAGCTGATTTCTAAGGGTTCTGATTTTGTGCTCTGGTGTTATATCACTTTCCAGGAGGCAACTTATGAAGGCTCCTTCTACTATCTATCTTCCAATATCTCCCTACAGATTCACAATTCTGTACTTCCTATGTTGCAAAAGGCAGTCCATTCTCTGCTTGTAGAAATCCAGATATATGTTACATCTCAGGATGATTTGGTGGGTGTTCCTAATGGTTTGATAGATATTCAGCTAAATGCAGGGACCAGCTGAAATAAGGTCCTCTACATCTCTGCCCTCTTGCCTCCCACACAGATTTTGAAATTTCTTCTATCTTCAGGGAAGAAAACGTTAGTTGAAACACAGTTTCTCCAGTGTTATTTTTATTTTATTTATTTATTTTTTAAATTTCTTTTCAGTGTTCCAGAATTCATTGTTTATGCACCACATCCAGTGCTCTAACATAATATGTGCCTTCTATCTCCAGTGTTATTTTTAGAGTTATTTGTTATATGACATGTTCCTTAGGCTTCCACACATAAATTTGGAAAGTGCTTTTACTATCATAAAACAAGATGTTAATTAAAGATGTACAGCAAAGGAAACAGTCAAAAAAACAAAGAGGCAACCCACGGAATGGGAGAAGATATTTGCAAATGACAGTATAGTCAAAAGGTTGATATCCAGGATCTATAATAAACTCCTCAAACTCAACACACAAAAAACAGATAATCATATCAAAAAAATGGGCAGAAGATATGAACAGACACTTCTCCAATGAAGACATACAAATGGATATCAGACAGATGAAAAAATGTTCATCATCAGTAGCCATCGGGAGATTCAAATTAAAACCACATGGAGATAACACCTTACACCAGTTAGAAATGGCCAAAATTAGCAAGACAGGAAACAACATGTGTTGGAGAGGATGTGGAGAAAGGGGAACCCTCTTACACTGTTGGTGGGAATGCAAGTTGTTGTAGCCACTTTGGAGAACAGTGTGAAGATTCCTCAAGAAATTAAAAATAGAGCTCCCCTATGACCCTGCAATTGCACTTCTGGGTATTTACCCCGAAGATACAGATGTAGGGAAAAGAAGGGCCATCTGTACCCCAATGTTTATAGCCGCAATGGCCACGGTCACCAAACTGTGGAAAGAACCAAGATGCCCTTCAACGAATGAATGGATAAGGAAGATGTGGTCCATATACACTATGGAGTATTATGCCTCCATCAGAAAGGATGAATACCCAACTTTTGTAGCAACATGGATGGGACTGGAAGAGATTATGCTGAGTAAAATAAGTCAAGGAGAGAGAGTCAAATATCATATGGTTTCACTTATTTGTGGAGCATAACAAATACCATGGAGGACATGGGGAGTTAGAGAGGAGAAGGGAGCTGAGGGAAATTGGAAAGGGAGTGAACCATGAGAGACTATGGACTCTGAAAAACAATCTGAGGGTTTTGAAGGGGCGGGGGGTGGGAGGTTGGGGGAACCAGGTTGTAGGTATTAGGGAGGGCACGTATTGCATGGAGCACTGGGTGCGGTGCAAAAACAATAAATACTGTTATGCTGAAAAGAAATGTAAAAAAAAAGAAGAAGACTATATAAGGATAATGAGGACAGAAATTAGAAGAATAATGAAAAGAAATAAAGGTTATTATATATATATAAAAGATGCATCCTACACTGACTTGTTTCCCAGAGTTAAGGATATTGCACTTTCCTTAAGCTTTCAAACACACCTTTGATAATGCTTCCATAATCAGGAAAGAAAGTGTTGGTTCAAAGGTTTCTATTTTGGAACACTACATCAAAAACTATTCTTGTTTTTTATGGTGACTAACATAACAAAATTTTTAAAAAGAAAGAAGTTTTCTATACACTATTATTTCTTAGAGTTAAGGATATGGCAATTCCTTATGCTTCCACTCATATTTGAAAATGCTTCTATCTTCATGAAACACAACTAGTTGAAAGAGATATTCTACACAGACCTGTTTCACAGAGTTAAGTCTATGACACATTCCCTATGCTTCCACAAATATAATTGAAAATGCTTGTACCTACACGAAGGAAGATTTTAACTGAAAGGTGGCTTAAATTGAGTGATTTTTCCTTTTCTATTATGCTTAACTAACCAATATATGATACATAATTAATTTTTGATGTAGTGTTCAATGATTCATTAGTTGTATATAATACCCAGTGCTGCTCATATCACACACCCTCCTTCATTCCCATCATTCAGTTACCCATACCCCCACCCTCCTGTCTTCTTTAACCTTCCGTATATTTCCCAGAGTCAAGATTCTCTTGGGGTTTGTCTCCCTCTATGACTTTTTCCCATTCAGTTTTTCCAACCTTCCCCTATTGTCCTCTGAACTATTCTTTATTTTTCACATATGAACAAAACCATATGATAATTTTCTTTCTCTTCTTAATGTATTGCACTTAGAATTTTTGAAGGATTTGTCCCGCACCGTTCTTTTGTCTCCTGTCCCTTAATTCCTCAGCCTTTTAATGGAAGGATGCCTTTCATAACTTTCTCAGAGTTATGTGTATGGCCGTATCCTTTTGCATTCACACACACTTTGGAAAATGCTTGTCTCTCTGCAAAGAAGATGTTGGTTGAAAGATATTTTCTCCACAGTGTTGTTTTTTAGAGTTCAGTGGATGGCACTTTCACTTCCACACATATATTGATAACATTTCTATCTTCATGAAACAAGATGTGAGTTGAAAGGGGCATTCTAAAGAGATTTGTTCCTCCCTGAGTGAAGTATATTATATGTTCCTCATGCTTTCACACACACATTTGAAAATTTTTCTGTCTTCAGGAATGATGATGTTAGTTGAAACAGTTTCTAATGGCACTTCATTTCACTTTCACATGTACATTTGAAAACGTGCCTGTCTTCCTGATACAAAAAGTTGGTTGAAAGTCTCATTCTACATGAACTTGTTTCTCAGTCAAGTATATGTCACTTTACTTGTGCTTTCACACGCAACTTTTAAAACACTCCTGTCTACCTGAAAGATGGTAGTGGAAGTATGATTTCTCTATAGGGTAACATCTCAAGAGTGTTACATATGTGGCAATTTCCTTATGCTATCACGCACACTTTTGGAAGTGCTTCCAGCCTCAGGAAAAAAGATATTCATTGAATCTGTTTTTTCCCTACAGTGCTGTTTCATAAAGTTTATTGTGCTTTGCTTGAGCATCCATATGTATATTTTTTTTAAGATTTTATTTATTTATCAGAGAGAGAGGGGGAGAGAGTGAGCACAGGCAGACAGAATGGCAGGCAGAGGCAGAGGGAGAAGCAGGCTCCCTCCTGAGCAAGGAGCCCGATGTGGGACTCGATCCCAGGACGCTGGGATCATGACCCGAGCCGAAGGCAGCTGCCCAACCAACTGAGCCACCCAGGCATCCCCATATGTATATTTGAAATAGTTTCTATCATCATGAAACAAGATTTTAGTGGAAGGATGTATTCAATGCAAACTTGTTTCTCAGAGGTAAGTACAGGACAGTATCTTTTTTCTTTCACACACACTGTTTTAAAATTTTTTACTTATTTTTTAAATTTCTTTTCAGTGTTCCAGAATTCGTTGTTTATGCACCACACCCAGTGCTCCGTGCAGTACATGCCCTCCACAATAACCACCGCCAGGCTCACCCAACTTCCACCCCTCTCCCCTCCAAAACCCTCAGATTGTTTCTCAGAGTCTACAGTCTTTCATGGTTCATCACACACTTTTGAACATGCTTCCACCTTCAGGAAACATGATATTAGTTGAAATTCAGTTTCTCTCCTGTGTTGTTTCTTAGAGTTATATTTGTGGCAATTTTCTTATGCTTCCATACATACATCTGAAAACTCTTCTATCTTTGTGAAACCAGATATTCATTCAAAGTTTCCTTCTATACAGACTTGGTCCTCCAAGTCAAGAATATTTCACTTGTACGTATGTTTCAGACACACTTTTGGAAGTACTTTTATCTTCTGAAAAGAAAGAGTTCATTGAAAGACAGTTTCTCTAAAGTGTCACTTCTTAGAGTTAAGTATAGGGCATTTTTTTTAAGCTTCAAATAACATATTTGAAAATCCTTGTACCTTCAGGAATCAACATGTTAGTTCAAAGGTGCATTCTATCTACACAACAAAAGTTTCTTAACATTCACTACATGGCACTTTCTTTATGCATTCACACACACTTTTGCAAATGATTTCACCTTCATTGCAGAAGAGGTGAGTTGAAAGACGGTTTCTATACTGTGTTCCTTCTTAAAGTTCAATGTATGGCACTTTCCATATGCTACAACACATACATTCATTGGAAGACACTTTTATGGTCAAGAAAGAAGACGTTCATTAAGAGAGGGTTTCTATACGTTGCTCTTTGGCAGAGTAAGTGTATGGCACTTTTCTAATGCTTCCACACATACATGGAGAATCACTCTATCTTCATGAAAGAATATATATATATTTTGAAGGAGACTATCTACACAGGCTTCTTTCTCAAAGTTAAGTAGATGGTTACTTGCCTTAGGTTTGCATGCATACATATGAAAAAGTTTCTATCTTCTCATGTTGGTCAAAAGAGACTTTTTATATAACATGTTCTTGTAGGGCACAATATAAGGCCTTTACCCTTTGCTTTCACACACACATTTGAAAATGCTTCCATCTCTATTAAAGATTGTAGTTAAAGATGTTTCTTTAGAGTGTTCTTATTTAGACTCATGTATATGTTACTTTCCTCATGCTTCCATAGGTACATTGCAAAAGGCTTCCATTTTTATGACTGAAGATGCAGTTGAAGGGAGGTAGCTGTACAGTTTTCTTTCTCAGAGAGAAGTAAATGCTACTTATTTTTTCACACCTACATTGGTAAATGCTTCTATCTTAATGAAAGATGGTCTTAGTTGAAAGATGGTCTCTATATCATGTCATTTCTTGGCATTAAATCTATGGTACTTTCCTTATGCTTCTACAGAGACATTTGAAAACACTTCTATCTTCCTGAAAGATGGTAAACAAGGATGGTACCTACACAGTGTTCTTTCTTACATGGCACTTTGCTTATATCTCCACACATACCTTTCAAAACACTTCTGTTTTAATTGTGTACTATCCCTTGCACCTTGAGTCCTAGTGTTCAGGCCCTTTCTGCCCCAGAGGCCTGTTTGGGTTTATGATGATTGCACCTGATATATTGGAGGCCTATTGATAACAGTGCAGAGATCTGCCATGAGGGCTGAGTTGAGGGCTGGCATTAAGGTAAGTTTATGGCTTTCAATGTGGCCTCAGGGGTTGCTGAGGGTCATGTTTAGGGTTAGATTTTCACTACAATACTTCTCTCCCACCCCATTCTGAGGGCTGCCTGTGGCACAGTCTCCTTCTGTACCTTCATGCAGTGGCTTAAGTATTCTTACATTTGCCAGGGGTCCAGATCCATTGTATCCTCAGATTGTGAGCTCAGGCCCTGTCATTGCCACAGCCAGGACTAGGACAACTGTTCCAGTTCAGGAGATGATAGGAGCTGATTCAGTGGCAGCAAGGAGATATGACCAGGTACTGAGTTGAGGATGACCCTTAGGATGAGACTCCTGCTTCTTGTTTAATTTCAGTGGGATGTTAATAGTGATGATAAATTTATTAATTCAGTAAAATCATGCTCTCCCAGAAGAACCCCGGGGACTGCATGTGGCATGCTTGGTTCTGTGCTCTTGCCTGAGTAGTCTGACATCGGCCAGGTGTCACAAATCCATTATAACCCCAGAAGTAGTGTTTGAGTGCTTTCAGCCCCACAGGCTGGTCTAGGGTTAGGGTGAGTGAATGGGTGGCAGTTGGAACCTATCTAATGACAATGTGAGGGCCTACCCTGAGGGCTTATGTTTGTAACTGACACGACGGTGAGGCTCAAGCTTCTGTTCTGACTTCATGGGAATGCTAAGGGTGTTGGTGAGGATTCAGTATTCACTAGAATCCATCTCCTCTGCTGAAAACCAGTGTTGCAAGACAGTTTCTTTTGCTTTCTTCCATCAGTGGTCTGCTATCTTCTAGATATCCCAAAACCATTGGTTCTCAGATTTTTATTTTTTAAGTTTCAGAGAGTGACACAGCCAAGCAAGACAAGGTTTATGGTCCAGGAGATGGTAGGAGTCTATCCAATGACAGTATGGAGACCTGTTGTGAGGCCTGAGTTGAGGGCAAGGATTCAGGTGAACCTCAACATTAGCATTTGCACTCAGGCGCTAAGCCCACTGTGGGATCAGGGGTCAGATTTCTGCTAGATTCATGCTACTTTCTCAGCTATGATGGTGGCACTTGGCCTGGTTTGTTTCTGCATTCCTGTAAGAGTGGTCCTACACCAGTCTTGTATCCCTAACCCCCTTGTTCCTCAGATATTGCATTTGGGCCCAGGAAGGAAAATAGCCATGCCTAGCTGAGCGTGAGAATCTTGGAGGTGGTAGGCACCTGTGTCATGGCAGCGAGGGCAAGTGCCTGAGGACAGAGAAAAGGGTTAGAATTAGGGGAGTATGTGGCCCCAGTTACATTCTCCTTGTCTTCCTGAGATTTAGGAACTTCACTCTAAACATAGTCTATTTCAAGCAACATCCTCAGGCGTTGCAAGCCACATGGTTTCCCCCTATGCTCTTGCATGATTAGCCTAGCATTACATAGGAGTTCAAAATCTACTGAGATCTCCCAAGTAGGATTCAGGTCTGGTCAGGGCAATATCCAGGGCTAAGGTTAGGGCTACAGAGTCATGAAGAGATTAGGGGCACAAGGGATGGCAGTGCATAGTCCTAACCTGAGGTCTGAATGGAGGTCTGTTATTACAGCGAGGCTCAGTCTTCAGGGATCCCCTCACAGAAATTTTCACAGTGGGGCTGAGTTGCTGGTTTGGGGCTCGAATCCTGTTTGTTTGCAATCTGGGCATTGCAAGTGCCTTGGTCTCCTTCAGTGCTCCTTACTCATTCATCCGACATCAGTCTAGGAGCCAAATCATCTCCGCCCTCAGAACTAGGGTTCATACACCTTTACTTCCATGGCCAGGGCTAAGGTTGAAGTTCTGGGCCAGGAGATGGTGGGAGTCTATTTGATGGCCATGTGGAGACCTGTCCTGAGGCCGGAGTTTAGGGGAGCATTAGTGTGAAACCAGTGTGAATGTTTTTGATCTGCGGGGTTAGGCTCCTTGCTTGGTCCAGGGTCAGGTGTTCCTCAGAATCATGTTATTGGGTCCTCCCTTGTACTTGTCCATGCATGCTTCTCCACAGTCTTGGAGGATTTATCCATACTCTTCCTCTGTCCCACCTCCCATCACTCCTCAGCCTTCTAGTGGGAAGATGCTTCTCTGCAGGCTCCTCTCTCAGTGCTATGTGTATGGCCATTTCCTGGTGCATTCACACACACTTTGGAAAACGAGTCTCAAATCTGAAAAAAAGGTGGTGCTTATAAGAAAGTTTCTCCACAGTGTTTCTTAGAGTTCAGTGGATGGCGCTTATGTTTCCACATACACATTGATAACATTTCTAGCTTCATGAAAGATGTGAGTTGAAAGGGTCATTCTAAATAGACTTGATTCTCCCTCAACGTGAAATCCATGACAAGTTCCTCATGCCTTCACACACACTTTTGAAAATGCTTCTGTCTTCAGGAATGATGACATTCATTGAAACAAATTACTCTACATTGTTGCTTCTTACTGTTAAGTGGATGGCACTTCCCTTTTCTGCCACACATTCACATGGAACTTACAAACATCTTGGGAACTTGCAAACAACACACTCAAGATACAGGATGTTGTTTGAAAGGGCCATTCTGCATGAACATTTTTCCCAGAGTCAAATATATGTCAACTTCCTTGTACTGCCACACATATTGTGCAAAAAACACTCCTGTCTTCCCAAAGGATGGTACAAAAGAGATTATTTTTCTACAGAGTGGATTCTGAGACATCCTCATCCCATCAAATGCACTTTTCAAAGTGCTTCCATCTTCAGGAAAGAAGATGTTTATTGAAACAGTATTTTTCTACACTGAGGTGTTATATAAGTGAATAATCACTGAATTCTACTCCTGGGGGTGCCTGGGTGGCTCAGTGGGTTAAGACCTCTGCCTTCAGCTTGGGTCATGATCCCAGGGTTCTGGGATCAAGTCCCACATAGGGCTTTCTGCTTGGAAGGGAGCCTGTTTCCCTCTCTCTCTCTGCCTTCCTCTCTTCCTACTTGTGATCTCTGTCTGTCAAATAAATAAATAAATAAATAAATAAATCTTAAATTCTACTCCTGAAATGAGGAGAATGCCAAATGTTAACTAACTAGGATTTAAATAGAAATTGAAATAAACAACAAAAAGGAAACCTGGGAGCCTGGTAATGTTTTTGTGAGCATGGGAGAGGTGAGGCCACCAGACTACTCGTGATTTGACTTCGGCACTATCTGGGTATTGTGAGGCCTAGGGCATTTGAAATGCCCAGCAGAGAGTGTTTGAGGGTAGGCGGGCCATCCCTTGTTGGGAAAAGAGCTGGCCTCATCTCTGGGCAAATAGACATAGGGGCATCTCCCTGATATTTCCCCTTCCTCCTTGAAATGGAGACCTTGACTCTTTTGGTTAGCCATCCCTATATTCTTGCATTATTTCTAATGAGGCCTTGCTTCCATCCAGGGGGGCTCCAATGCAGCCAACATCCCAGGATTGCTGTTAAGTTCCCACTATAATCCAGTGGTAAGGGGGAGCAATCAGTGTCTGACATCCCAAAAAAACCATGGCATTCGTGATCCTGAGCATGTGCTTGGCCGACTGGTGGTATCATCATGCCCAATAACCAGGTTTCTTCCCTCCCTTGGCTCATCCAGATGCCTTCATTATGAACAGCAGATAAGCTGTGCACATGCAGTATGCCCCAGGACGTGGTTAGTGCAGAAACTGTCCTTTCGAGTCATACCGCACCAAGGTCCCATTCTCAATGCTTGAGCAGCAGTGGCAAGCATTCGCATGGTACTGTTGAACCTCTGCTATCTTTATCCACCAGTGAGATGGGTCAGGAAACAGCCAAGTCCAGAAGCTGTCCCTGTCATCCTGAGGGGAGAATGTCAGCTTCTTGCTGACAGGGGTCCCATATGCAAACAATGGGGATTTCTCTTTGCCCAAGTTCACAGGTGTTAGCTCTTCTGGAGGTGGTCCCCTTGCCAGGTGCAATGCCATTCACCACATGAGGCCATTCTCATCTCTCCTCATGAACTTTAAACTTCTGTGTATCCAGGTTGACCCTTTCATTCTTTCCTTAGGGTTTATTTACTGATTTATGTGAGAGAGAGGAAGGAGAGTACACATGACTAGGGGGAGGCTCAGAATGAGAGGATCTTCAAGTAGACTCCCTGCTGAGCACAGAGTTGGTCTTGGGGCCTCATCTCACAATCCATGAGATCCTGACCTCAGCTGCAACCAAGAGTCAGATTCTTAGCCCCCAGAGCCAACCAGAGGGCCCTACCCTTTTCTTTTTTACCCAAAACTAGATGAACCCAGGGGATCACTTTGAGCTAGTGTCTTAGAGCCTCTCTCTAACATAGGGATCATGCAGAGATCTTAAGACTGTGGCGACGTTGTGCCACGTTCATTTCAGAACATTTGGGACATCCAGAACCTTCGGGGGTTTGAAGAGGTTCAGCAGAAAATGTTTGTGTGTGGGCCAAACTATAGGGTTTTGGTGGAAGTTGGCCTCATTCCCGGGGCAAGGAGAAACAAAGTGAGATCTCTCCCTGGCAGGATTTTCTTTTCCCCCTCTCCTGTGTGAAGTGTAGAACATGGATCCTCTCAGTATGCCTTCCTATAACCTTCTGTATTTCTGACTATGTAAAGACATGGCTCACATTCAGGGGGGATAGAGCTCTCATTCACACTGACATCACAAGAAGATTTTGATGAGTTCTCACGTTGTTTCTGTGTAACTGAGCATAATTGTTGTCTGCCATATTCCCAGGAGGATGGCCCTCCTGTCCCTGTACAGTTGCTGCTCAAAGGACAGTGGTTAGTGCACTGATGATTAGTCATCCAATCACCCCACCCATGCCACTTTCACACCTGTGTGTACCACATGCAATTGTATACCCCACAGACACCACACAAACAGCAGGCCCAGGCACACTTCCATCACATGCCCATGGCACAAACTACACAGGGCCACCACACACAACACAGTGCCTGGAGACACAGTACCAATACCTCAGACACACACTGCATCCATACACCAAACACCTACACACTTCAATAGAGCACACCCATATGAGATATACACCATATACCCACCACTCCTACACAGAACACATATATACACTGCATTCACCCTTCACACACTTGAAAACACATAATACACACACACCACACACCATACCTATGCCACAGACACATAGACACATATTACCACACAATCTCCAAACACACTGTGCACATATGCAACATATACCATGTATGTGCCACACAAAGACTCTCACCCAACAATGTAACACACATTTAGACATACAGAATGCAGACCAAGTTAACTACACACACACACACACACACTCCACAACAAAATGCACAATGTATGCCACCCACCTACTATACACACACCACCCAAAAAACATATATACCAAACACATACCACACACACATGTTTCATTTACCTCATATACAGCATGGTCACACCAGGAGTGCCAAGTATATTTAATGCAAATACGTCACTGAAACAGAACATTGTGGGTACACACACACACACAAGAAGGCACACGCCATCACTTTCCTACAGAAACTCACATGCACGTCAGACACCACACTCAAATTTCCTAGACAACACATTCACCAGTCCACTACCACTAAATTTGTCACACATACACCTCATACCACACACAATGTGTATGTAACACACACACACTTCCAAACACACACACAATGCCTACAGACATGCACATCACAAATACAAAATACACATGACACACACCGCACACACAGCACACGCAATGACACACAGACATCACACATGCACCACACAATTACATGTACACTGCCCACACAGAAACCCCACAAACACCACACAAATGCTAAACACCCACACCATAAAGAAACCTCAGAAGCTGAACACACAGTACATACAATAGTCACATCACCCATACAACACCAGCACTTGTCAATCACACACAGACTGGCACCACACACATAACCACACTCACCCATGCACCATGAAAACACATGAACACCACACACAACACTCATAGTACACACACTCCAAAAGGCCACCAAACGGGCACACCTACAACACAGACACATCACACCTTCAACACACACCACCTATACAATGCAAAAACACACCACACACCATACAAACATTGCACAAGAAGAGACACACCACTCACATCCCACATTGAATCCACGAGTATAACACAAAGGCAACAAATTCATACCACACATAATTGACCCATTAACACATGTACATCACAAACAAAAGACACATGACACTTACAACACATAGACCACATACACACACACACACACACACACACACACACACTCCTACCCACATCATATAGACCACACACACTACCCAATAGAATACATGCACTACACATATTCCGCAAAATGCACGCTCAAACACACATAACACACATACCAAACACGAACCTACCACAAAGGCACTGGACACCCCATACACAAAAATGCCACATACTCCCTTCACACACACTACAGTTGCACCAATAGCCACCACACATTCAGCACCTACCCACCCTGCATACACTGTCCACATGCCACAACTCTACAACTCACCCATTCCTTACATCACCGCACACTTACCAAAGAAACACAACACACTGGCCTCACACACACACCAGACATAGGCCAAATGAACACACAAAACCCACACAAACACCAACATACACATAAATACTTTACACAATATAATGTACACCGCACAGGCAACGCACATTACAGGCATGTACTAAGTACACGCAGGTCACCTAACAACATACGCCACATATATGCCAGACACTCACACTTCGACAACAGAAAAAACAGGTCACACAACATGCACACCATATGCAAACTAAAATATACCATGCGCACCATGCATCTCCCACCAACACACCACACATGGACCACATACAAACACAGTAGGTACACACACACACACACACACAGAGCATGCACACACCATCGATACACCACACTCAGCCCACACAGACGACCCAAAACCACATCACACATACACCATGCACAGAGCACACAAATAACCCATGCACAACACATGCACCACAAACACACTGCACATATATCATATATACACACCACAGATACCCCACCCATACACACTGTTGTGCCCCAATAATGGGTCCGTGATTAAAGGAGTGAGACTGATAAAAAGCGAGGGTCAAGCAAAGCTTTATTTCACACCAAGCATCAAGAATCTAACCAAATGTTCAGGGACGTACCTCTTACAAGAGAGGGTGACCCTTCCCTGTTTCACAGACTAGTTTTTAAGGGCAAAAGCCATGCAGTTGGGCCTGGCCACGCACAGTGACCAATGAGATTGTAACACACACAGGAAACTCCACAGTGATGCTAGGTGACCAAATGAATTACAATTTACCCTAGTAGACATTTGAACCAGCCTATTACACCTTGATTAGGATTGGCGCCAAAAGGCTCCCAAAGGGTGGAGCCCATACTCCTTGGTAACCAGGGAGACAGTATGCACCCCCCCACCACTGATCGGAGGTCTCCACCTGGCCTGACCCACCTTTGTATCTGGGCTTTGTTACCTGAAGCTGGTTTCCGGGATTGTCTCCAAGTAAATCCCCTGGGGGAAGGGGAGCAGGGACAGTTTCTAAATAGGTCCTTACACACACTACACAAACACCAAACATACACTACACAAAACACATCTCCAACACACACAAACCACACATATAACACAGAAAACAGACCACATATACACCACTCAGGAACTACACACAAAAACACCACACCTCTACACTCAGCTACACCCACATATTCTTTTTTTTTTAAAGATTTTATTTATTTATTTGACAGAGATCACAAGTAGGTAGAGAGGCAGGCAGAGAGAGAGGAGGAAACAGGCTCCCGGCTGAGTAGAGAGCCCAATGCGGGGCTCGATCCCAGGACAGTGGGATCATAACCTGAGCTGAAGGCAGACGCTTTAACCCACTGAGCCACCCAGGCGCCCCATACACCCACATATTCAACACACCTCCATAGACCACACACACCACAAAGTCAGAACACTTATCCCACTCACATCACATGCAAACCACACTATCTACAAACTCACCCATACACCATACCACACACTATTCAAATAATGAGCACAGACAGACACACAAACACACACACACACACAAACACACACACACGTGCACAAAAACACACACGCCTGCTTAACACTTGGATGGCTGGTGTCAGCTTGCTGAACTGTACCAAGCTTGTCTCCATCTCCCAGCTGATGGACAGGCCTTCATTAGAAAGAGAAGAGAGTTCACCCATGCACAGAGCTCTCCATGGCATGGCCTGTCCAGAGAGAACCCTTGTATTTAATACCGCACTGAGTTCTAGTTAGAAACACTGGAGAGGGAGGGGGAGACAAGATGGCAAGAAGTAGGAGGAGGTGCTCTTTCAACCTGCCCCCTAAAGTGAGCTGATTATCTCTATCAAAGAACTCTGATCACCCATGAAATCAGCCTAGGATTAGAATTATACACTTCTGGATCTCTACCGGGGCAGAAGACACCAGTGGACAGGTAAAGCAGAGTGGGAACATCGGACTGATATCAGAAAATAAACAAAAGGGAGAGGGAGCCACCAGAAGCAACACATTGGAAAGTAATACCCCAATACAAGAGTGAGCTATGATTGGGGACCAGCATTAACTTGGAGTCTGGTTGAAAGCACTCAAAAAGAACAAAAGATCTTAAGGGGAAATTGGTGGAATTGGGCGGCTAGGGATAGGGCTTAAGTCCACAGTCCCAGGACTGCCACTGTCAGCAGGGAACCAAAGAGTGCAGCAAAGAAACCAGGTCTTGGTCCCTGAGCCACTGGCACACCTGATAGCATCTGGGTGGCAGCTCTCATGAGGGTGAAGGAGCCTGCCGTGGATTCCACAGCTTGCTATGGACACCAGCTGGCAGAACCACAGCCTTTTGCACTATGCACGTGCACGCAATCAGGGTCTGAGTAGCGCCCCAAACGCTCCCCTGAGAGAGGCCTATGGCTTGCTAGGACCCAGAGAGTCTGAGCACTCTAAGCCTGGGCCAGTGTGAAAATCTCAGTGTGCTATCTCTTGTTGGGACCTCTCTGGTGGTCTGGACCTGCCCAGACAGCTGTGGCTAGTAATTTGTCATGGTTTGGGGTACAAGTGAGAGTTCCTGTGACCCCAGAGACTGTAACTGGGGACGTGATCTGCCAGTGGCAGAGGGTGAATTTATGTGCTCTGGGGCACCCAGAAGGGAACAGACTGAGGCTTCTTTCTGAGATGGAGGTCTGGGTGCAGTTTGCCTTCCTCTCTAAACCTCCAAAGAATGGGCCAAAAGCCGCCAAGGGGAGAAAAAACAAACAAACAAAAAAACAAAAAACCCTCCAGATAACAAAAGCCTGAAAAACCAGTTTCCTCAGAGCCCAACCCCTTAATGGGGGCAGGAGGACTCAGCTCTAGCAAGACTCCCTGAAAAACCACGTGGCAGGCCACTCCCCAAGAAAGCCAGCCAAAAAAACAAACAAACAAACAAACAAAACCAAGAGGATAACCACCACTACTTCATAGATACAACTTTTATTTTTAATTCATTCCCACTATTCTGGCTCTTTTCATTTTTTTTTTAAACATTTCTTTTTAACTTATTTGCCATCACAATGAGATGTTCAGTACCTCAAATTCCATACTAGCCTTTTAACCTGTACTTTTTTGATACATGTATCTGTGTTTATCATTTGCTTTTCTATTTTTTAATTTCTTTTCTTTTCTTTTATTATTTTTTTTATATTCATATAGAGACAAGCTTCAATGCAATAACCTTCACCCAATCAATGCTAACCCTATAGGTAACCGGTTTAATACCCCTTTATTTCAGGATAGTTGAGTCCTTTAACAAAGATATCAAGATACATCCGGGAAGAATCAATATAAACTTCCTCGCTCACACTGAGAATTGAGAGCCACCCACCCATCTTATTCTTCTGTCAGTGTTTCTGTGTATTTGTTTTGGTTCTGGTAGTATATAAATTTTATACTTTGGGTTCATTTTGATGGAGTTCTTATTTATTTATTTATTTTTCTCTTGTCATCTATCTGTTTTTTTGTTTGTTACTTTATAAATCTTACTTTGGGGCCTATTGGGGCTGGACCTTCTCTTTTATTTTATCTTTTTTCCCCCCTGCGTGTGTGTCTCTCTCTCCCTTATTTTTTTTTTCTTTTTCCTTTCTTTTTGGTGGGGACTTGATTGGTCAAAAGCATTCCAGGGAACACCTAGCTTGCACCACAGTTGAAACATTCACTTACACATCTGTTCAGCCATATCTCATCAAAATGACTAGAAAGAGGAATGCCCAACAGAAGAAAATTTCAGAGACTGGGCCCTCTCCATCAGAGCTATAGGATATGGACATAAACACTATGTTGGAAAGGGAATTCAGGCTAACAATTATCCAAGCAATAGCTAGGTTGGAGAAAGCCTTTGATGACAAAATGGAATTGATTAGGGCAGAAGTGAAAGCCACCAAGGATGATGTTCACAATGTTCTCAGTGAGCTCCAATATAATCTAAATTTTCAAAAAGCTAGGGTAACTGAAGCAGAAGATAAAATTAATGATCTGGAGGACAAAAAGAGAAAAAGGATGAGGAGGAAAGCTGAAACAAACAGCTTAGAAGTCATGAAAACAGAATTAGGAAATAAATGATGCCATGAAAAGTTCCAATGTCAGAATTATTGGAATCCCTGAGGGGGAGGAGAAAGAAAGAAGACTAGAGGATACACTTGAACAAATTCTCCATGAAAAATTTCCCAATCTGGCAAATTGAACTAGCGTTCGTGTCCTAGAGGCAGAAAGGTATGCCCCCAAGTTGATAGAATCTAGAAAGACCTCGAGACCCCTGAATGTGAAAATGATGAATCATAATTTTAGACAGGAACTCTTGAAAACAGCTAGGGCGAAGAGATTTCTTACATACAGAAGTAAGCCTATCAGAATAATGTCAGACCTGTCCACAGAAACCTGGCAAGCCAGAAAAGGCTGACAAGATGTATTCAGGGCACTAAATGCGAGAAACATGGAGCCAAGAACTCTTGTTCCAGCAAGACGGACATTCAAAATGGATGAAGAGATAAAGAGCTTCCAAGATGGGCAAGTTTTTTTTTTAAGATTTTATTTGTTTATTTGACACAGACAGATCACAAGTAGGCAGAGAGGCAGGCAGAGAGAGAGAGAGAGAGAAGCAGGCTTCCTGCCGAGCAGAGAGCCCCATGCGGGACTCGATCCCAAGACCCTGAGATCATGACCCAAGCCAAAGGCAGAGGCTCAACCCACTGAGCCACCCAGGCGCCCCAAGATGGGCAAGATTTAAAAGAGTATGTGACCACTAAGCCGGCACTGTAAGAAATATTAAGGGGGGGTTCTATAAAAGAGGAAAAGCCCAGGAACATCATTGAACAGAAATAAATGGAGACAATCTATAGAAACAAAGACTTCAAAGGTAACACGATATCCATAAAAACGTATCTCCCAATAATCACTCTCAATGCAAATGACTAAATGCGCCCATAAAATGGCACAGGGTTGCAGAGTGGATAAAATGACAGGACCCATTCATATGCTGTCTACAAGAAACCCATTTTGAACCTAAGGACACATCCAGACTGGAAGTGAGGGATGGAGAAGCATCTTTTATGCCAATGGGTCTCAAAAGAAGGCTGGGGTAGTGATTCTCATATCAGATAAATTAGACTTTAAAGACTATAGTCAGAGATACAGAAGGACACTACATCATTCTTAAAGGGACTATCCACCAAGAAGATCTAACAATTGTAAATATTTATGCCCCCAATATGGGAGCAGCCAATTACATAAAAAAAAAAAACCTGTTAATCAAGATAAAGAGTCAAATTGATATGAATACATTAATAGCAGGAGAACTTAACACACCTCTTTCAGAAATAAACAGATCATCCAAGCAGAAAATTAATAAAGAAACAAGAGCATTGAATAACACATTGGACCAGATGGACCTCATAGATATATACAGAACATTCCACCCTGAAACAACAGAATGCTCATTCCTCTCAAGTGCACATGAAACCTTCTCCAGAATAGACCACATACTGGGTCACAAATCAGGGCTCAACCGATACCAAAAGATCGAGATTATTCCCTGCATATTCTCAGATCACAATGCTTTGAAACTGAAACTCAACCACAAAGAAACGTTTGGAAGGAATTCAAATACCTAGAAACTAAAGACCACCTTGCTTTAGAATGCTTGGATCAACCAGGAAATCGAAGAAGAACTGAAACAATTCATGGAAACCAATGAGAATGAAGACACCTTGGTCCAAAACACATGGGATACAGCAAAGGCAGTCCTAAGGGGGAAATACATAGTCATCCAAGCTTCCCTCAAAAAACTGAAAAATCCATAATACACCAGCTGTATCTACACCTTAAAGAACTGAAGAATCAACAACAAATTAAGCCAACTCCACACACAAGAAGGGAAATAACCAAGATTACAGCAGAGATCAATGAATAGAAGCTAGAGATACTGTAGAATGCATCAATGAAACTAGAAGCTGGGTTTTTTTTTTTTGGAAGAATCAATAAGATCGATAAACCATTGGCCAAACTAACGCAAAAGAAAAGAGAAAAGCCCCAAATTAATAAAATTATTAATCAAAAGGGAGAGATCCTGAATAACACCAAGTAAATAGAAACAAACATCAGAAATTATTACCAACAGCTATATGTCAATAAGTTAAGCAACCTAGATGAAATAGATGCATTCCTGGAAACCTATAAACTTCCAAGACTGCATCAGGAAGAAATTGACAACCTGAAGAGACTAATATCTAGTAACGAGATTGACGCAGTGATCAAAAACCTCCAAGAAACAAGAGCCCAGGACCTAAGGGGTTCCCTGGGGAATTCCAACAAACTTTCAAAGAAGAAATAATACCTATTCTCCAGAAGCCATTTCAAAAGATTGAAGCAGGAGGTAAACTTCCAGACTCTTTTTATGAAGCCAGCATTATCCTGGATCCCAAACCAGGCAAAGACCCCACCAAAAAGGAGAATTTCAGACCAATATCCCCAATGAATATGAATGCTAATATTCTCAACAAGATCCTAGCCAATAGGATCCAACAGCACATTAAAAAGATTATCCACCATGACCAGGTGGGATTCATCCCTGGGATGGTTAGTTCAACATGGGTGGTTCAACACTGGCAAATCAATGAGTATGATAGAACAAGTCAATAAGAGAAGAGAGGAAAACTACGTGGTCCTCTCAATTGATGCAGAAGAAGGCTTTGACAAAACACAGCATCTGTTCCTGATTAAAACGCTTCAAAGTATTGGAATAGAGGGAAGATTCCTCAACTTCACAAAATCTATCTATGAAAAACCCAAAGCAATATCATCCTCAATGGGGAAAAGCTCACAGCCTTCCTGTTGAGATCAAGAACACAAGAGTGCCCACTCTCACCACTCTTGTTCAACATAATATTAGAAGTCCTAGCAACAGCAATCAGACAACAAAGAGAAATAAAAGGTATTCAAATTGGCAATGAAGGAGTCAAACTCTCTCTTTGCAGATGACATGATCCTTTATACAGAAAAACCAAAAGATTCCACCCCCAAACTACTAGAACTCATACAGCAATTCAGTAATGTTGCAGGATACAAAATCAACATACAGAAATCAGTTGCTTTCTTATACACTAACAATGAAAACACAGAAAGGGAAATTAGAGAATCAATTCCATTTACTATAGCACTAAGAACCATAAGATACCTGGGAATAAACCTAGCTAAAGAGGTAAAGGATCTGTACTTGAGGAACTACAGAACACTTATGAAAGAAATCGAAAAAGACACAAAAAGATGGAAGACCATTCCATGCTCATGGATCAGAAAAATAAACATTGTTAAAAAATGTCTATATTGTGTAGTGAAATCTATTCTTTCAATGCCATTCCAATCAAAATTCTATCAGCATTTTTCAAAGAGCTGGAGGAAACAATCCTAAAATTTGTATGGAATCTGAAGAGACCCTGAATTGCCAAGGAAATGTTGAAAAAGAAAAACAAAACTGGCAGCATCACGTTGTCTGTCTTCAAGCTTTTACTACAAAGCTGTGATCACCAAGACAGCATGGTACAGGCATAAAAACAGACACATAGACCAGTGGAACAAGGTAGAGAGTCCAGATATGAGCCCTCAACTCTATGGTCAAATAATCTTCGACAAAGCAGGAATAAAATATACAGTGGAAAAAAAACAGTCTCTTCAATAAATCGTGCTGGGAAAATTGGACAGCTATGTGTAGAAGAATGAAACTCAACCATTCTCTTACACCATACACAAAGATAAACTCAAAATGGATAAAAGACCTCAATGTGAGACAGGAATCCATCAGAATCCTAGAGGAGAACATAGGCAGTAACCTCTTCGATATCAGCCACAACTTCTTTCAAGATATGTCTCCAAAGGCAAAGGAAACAAAAGCAAAAATGAATTTTTGGGACTTCATCAAGATCAAAAGCTTCTGCACAGCAAAGGAAACAGTCAACAAAACAAAGAGGCAACTCACGGAATGGGAGAAGATATTCGCAAATGGTAGTACAGACAAAAGGCTAATATCCAGGATCTATAAAGAACTTCTCAAACTCAACACACACAAAACAGACAATCATCTCAAAAAATGGGCAGAAGACTTGAAGAGACACTTCTCCAATGAATACATACAAATGGCTATCAGGCACATGAAAAAATGTTTATCATCACTAGCCGTCAGAGAGATTCAAATTAAAACCACATTGAGATACCACCTTACACCAGTTAGAATGGCCAAAATTAGCAAGAAAGGAAACAACATGTGTTGGAGAGGATGTGGAGAAAGGGGAACCCTCTTACACTGTTGGTGGGAATGCAAGTTGGTGCAGCCACTTTGGAGAACAGTGTGGAGATTCCTTAAGAAATTAAAAATAGAGCCTCCTTATGACCATGCAATTGCACTACTGGGTATTTACCCCAAAGATACAGATGTAGAGAAAAGAAGGTCATCTGTACCCCAATGTTCATAGCAGCAATGGGCACGTTCACCAAACTGTAGAAAGATCAAGATGTCCTTCAACAGACAAATGAATAAGGAAGATGTGATCCATATACACTATGGAGTATTATGCCTCCATCAGAAACGATGAATACCCAACTTTGTATCAACATGGACATGACTGGAAGAGATCATACTGAGTGAAATAAGTCAATCAGAGAGAGTCAATTATCATATGGTTTCACTAATTTGTGGAACATAAGAAATAACACAGAGGACATGGGGAGATGGAGAGGAGAAGAGAGTTGGGGGAAATTGGAGGAGGAGATGAACCATGAGACACTATGGACTCTGAAAAGTAATCTGAGGGTTTTGAAGGAGTGGGGGATGGGAGGTTGGGTGAACCTGGTGGTGGGTATTTGGAAGGGCACGTATTGCATGGAACACTGGGTCTGGGACATAAACAATGAGTTCTGGTACACTGAAAAGAAATTTAAAAATTAAAAAATTAAAAAGTAAAATTTGGATTAAAAAAAAGAAACTATCGGCCTTTGTAATGGGAGAGTATTAGTTGGACATCAGGTGTTCCCAAGTATTCCTGATCCAATAACTCCCCAGGCCTACCTACATATCCTGTAGGAAGTGGGCTATGCTAAGGTGTTCCGACTCCTGTGGAGCTCCCAGAGGTTTGGGACAGAGATCTCAGAACAGACTGTGATCTCACAAGAGTTGTCCACAAGATTATGTGTGATATGGCAAATGGAAAAATGGACTTGTATCTTGGAGGGTGCAAGACACAAGCACACTGACATCCTCAAGTGTCTGAACATTGGAAGCACCCATGTAGCCTGCTTGTGTTCAGATGAGTCAGGTCCTGTAAACATTGTTTTTTCCAGTCCTTCTGTTCTATCACCTCTAATTTAATGTGAATAATAAACCACAAGGACCAATCATCACTATTCTAGTTTCCTGTTATTATCTCACACCACTCAGGATACAGAAAGGCCAGATATAGCAGAGAGATACCTTGGGACTGTCTGCTGGTCGCATCTAAAGTCTTTGTGAAACAACAGATACTTCCAGCAGATCCCAAACAGGAACATTGCAGATCTGACCACTGGACACTGTTGAATTTGGCCAGGCTCTGCATTTCCCCCAAATCAGGGTGCCATGATATTTGGCTAGAAATCTCATGAGATTTGTCCATAGATCTCATGAATTTGGCCCCAAATCACCTGAACCATGGTCTGAGACATTGGGAGGTTAGACCATAGATCTCACAAGATTTGAGTCTAGATTTTGTGAGCCCTGGAAAAGGAAAGAGGTGGTTTATTGTTGGTAGAGGCAAGACACCAAAGACTGTCCTGAAGTGTCAAAAGTTTGGGAAGGCTCCCAAAGAGGCATATTGTGTGTTCAGGTGAGCCAGCTCCCCTGCACGTTGCATCTTCCTGCACTTAGTGTCCTTCTATTCCATTATGTTCACTTTTTTTGTGAGAGAGGAACCGCAAGGTCAATTCAGCCCTATTTCAGTGCCCTGTTGTTAGCTTCACATCATCCAGGACACAATAAGAGGTGTGACATGACTGAGACACCCTGTGTCTTTATGCTGGTGGTGTGTGAGGCTGTTTGTTTTATGACAGGTTCCCAGATGTTCCAAATCCAGGCATATCCCAGGCATATCCTTACTTAAATTATGCAAGGGAGGGGAGGCTCTGAAGTGCCTACTCCTGCTAAGTTTCCTTGACATTTGTCTTGATGTGATATCAGAATTGGCCATAGATTTCACGAGATTTGGCCCAGGTACTCGTGAGACTTGTGGCTGAAATCTTGTGATGTTTGTAGTGAGATCCTGCAAGACTCGCAACAAGATTTCGTTAGATCTGGCGACAGAAACAAGGACCTTGTTTTGGGTTGGAGCTAGTCACAAATAGACTTTCCTGAAGAGGCCCAAGATAGGGAAAGCACCAAAGAAGACTGCTTGTGTTTTCAGATGATCCAGCTCCCATGCACATTGTTTCTTCCTTCTCCTGCTCTCCTGTTTCTACCACCTCAAATTTACTGTGAAAAAAAAAAATCATTCATCCTGAATTCAGTGTTGTCTTGTTGCCCACACTTTACCCAGGATGCTGAAACACTAGGGATATAGGAGTGAGACTCCTTGTGCCTTTGTGCAAGTCATATCTGGAAGTGTTTGTGAGATCACAAATATTTGTTGCTGTGCCCACACTGCAATGTGCCATGCCTATCTAATTCAGCAGTACAAGAGAGGCTCTGGCAGGGAGTTCCAGGTCTTCCCAGGAGTTTTTATCTTGCTGACTATATCTTGCTGACTGGGTCAGAGATCTCATGAAATTTGGACTGATATCATACAAGACTGTCCCACGATCATGTGAGATTTGTCAGAGGGAAGAGGTGGTTTGTTGCTGCCAGGGGTGAATCTCAAACAAACTGTCTCAATTTGTCAAAAGCCTGGGAAAGCACCCTGTGTGTTCAGATGAGTCTTCCTGTGTGTTCAGGCGTGTTGCCTCTTCCTGCACCTATTGCTCTCCTGTGTCTATCATCTTTAACACAATGTCAATAAGAGACCTGGAGGCCCATTAATCCCATGTTTATGGGCCCATTTTGCCCCATATCACAATGGCATCTGGAGGCATCTGTGGAAAGCAAGGTGTTCCCAGGTATCCCCAATCCAGGAAAGTCTGAGCACTACCTGCTGTGCTGCACAGGAGTCAAATTTAGAGAATTCTCTCCCCTGCTAGGTCCCTGTGATATTTCTCCCTAGATCTCAGGAGATTTGCTCTGACCTCTCATGAGGTTTTTGGCAGTTTCAAGAGTGGCCTTTGATCTCAAGAGATTTGTCCAGAGATATCAGGAGATGTGATCCAAGCTTTCAGGAGAGGTAGCCAGAAATTCACAAGATTTGCTCCAAGATTATTATTAGGGCACTTTTTTTTTTTTTTTTTTTTTTTTTTTTTTGGTGGTGGTGGTGTGAGACACACATACCCTAAGCATGTTAAAAGCTGGGTAAATCTCCCAAGGAACCTCCCTATGTACTCAGTTGGCCAGTTCCAGGACATGCTGCTTCTTTCCTTCTCCTCCTGCCCTCCTGTATCTATCACCTCCAATTTCATATGAAGAAGAGGCCATAGGGCCCATTCATCCTGAAAACAGATCTACCTTTTTATCTCCCAACCCCCTTCACACAGGATGCTGAAACATAAGGATATAGTGTCTTCATGAAGGTCGTATCTGGAAACATTTGTGAAACTGCAAATATTGGCAGTTGTGCCCAATCCTTGATGTGCCATTCTTATCCAGGTAAGCAGTACAAAGGAGACTGCTGGGGAGGGCCAAGTCCTCCTGAGGGCCCAGGAGTTTTGGCCAGAGATCTCGCAAGTTTTGGCCCTAGATCTCACTGACTGAGCCTGAGATCTCATGAGATTTGGGTGAGTTCTCCCAAGATTTGAACTGAGATCATGAGATATTTGTCCCAAGATCACAAAAGATATGGCAGAGGGAAGAGGTGACAAGTTTTCAGCAAACTGTCTTGGACTGTCAAAAGCCTCAGAAAGCACCCGAGGAGAGTTCCTGTGTGTTCAGATAAACCAGATCCCATACTTGTTGCTTCTTCCTGCACCTACCACCCTCCTGCATTTATCACCTCTAATGTAGTACAAATAAGGCACATGGAGGTACATTCATTCCTTCTTCTGTTATTACTTCCACATCACATGAGATCTGGGGATATTTCTACAGTGTCGGGTGTTTCCAGGTATCCTCAACCCAGGAATGTCCCAAAATGACCTAATAGGCTGCACAGGAGTTGAGGCCAAGGAGTTCCCTCATCTATCAAGTTCTGTTGAGATTTCTTCCCAGGTGTCATATGATTTGGTCATAGATCTTGAGAGATCTGGCCTGAACTCTGGGGATTATGATATATTTCTGAAGAGTGGCCATTCATCTCATGGATTTTTCCAGAGATCGTGTAAGATTTGGTCCAAGGTCTCACCAGAGGTAGCCTGAAATTCACAAGATTTTCCCCCAAGATTACGTGAGTTCTGGCTAAGGTAAGAGGGGGATTCTCTCTCTCTCTCTCTCTCTCTGGTGGGACAAGGGGTGAGATGAGACCCACACAGAGAGCCTTAACATGTTGAAAGCCTAGGAAAACCCCCAGGGATGCTCCCTTTGTGCTCAGATGTCCAGCTCTCGGCCTTATTGCTTCTTCCTTATACTTCTTTCTATTTCTATCATCTCCAATTTAGTGTGAGTAAGAGGGCACAGGGGCCAATCATCCTGTTTTAGTGCTATGCAGGTACCCCCCACTTCACCCAGGATGCTGAAACACCAGGGATATAGGGCTGAGACCTCTAGTGTCTTCATGCAGGTCACTTCTGGGAGAATTTATGAAACCACAAATATTGGCAGTTGTGCCCAATCCTGGAATGTACCATCCCTACCCACTTCACTAGGACAAAGTAGGCTGGGCAAAGGAGTGTCAGGTCCTTCCAAGGGGCTGGGAGGTTTGGTCAGAGTTCTCATGAGTTTTTGCCCTCTCACTGGCTGGGCCCAGGATCTCATGAAGTTTGTATGGGATTTCCTGAGATATAGACTTAGATCATATAAGATTTCCCCCAAGATCATGAAAGATCTGGCAGCTTGTTTCTTTAGATGCTGAGTCTCAAACCAATGGTCCTGAATAGCCAAAAGCCTCGGAAAGCACACAGGGAGATATCTGTGTGTTCAGATGAGCCAGCTCACATTCTGTTGCCCTCCTGTGCCTATCACCTCTAATTATACCTCTAATGTAGTTAATGTAGTGTCAGTAATGAACTTGGATGCCCATTTATCCCTCTTTCATGGGTCCATTTTTACCCCCACATCATATTGGCAGGAGCATTTGTAGAATGCCAGGTGTTCTCAGGTATCCTCAATCCAGTAATTTCCTAGTACTACTTATTATCTGCACAGGAATTGTGGCTGGGTGTTCCCTCCCATGCTGAGTTCCCTGAGATTTCTTGCCATCTCTTGCAAGATAGCTCTCACAAGATTTTACCTGATTTCTCAGGAGATTTTTGCCAAGATCCAAAGAGTAGCCTTTGACCCTATGACATCTGTGAAGAGATCACATGAAATTTGGTCCATGTTTCCCCAGAGGTATTCTGAGAATTCACAACATTTGTTCCAAGATTACATGAAATCTGACAAAGGCGAGAGGTGGCTTATCTTTTTTTGGTGGGTGGTGAGCAAGACACACACAGAGAGCCTTATCATGTTGAAAGACTTGGAAAGCTCCCAGGAAGCCTGTCTGTTTTCTCAGAGTCAAGCTCTGGGGCACACTGCTTCTTTCCTTCTCCTCTTGCCTTCCTGTTTTTATTACCTCCAGTTTAGTATTAATAAGACACTACAGAGCACAATTGTCCTGAATTTAGTGCTTCCTTGTTACTCCAACTACACAGAGGATACTGAAACACCAGAGATATAGGAGTGAGACCTCTTGGGTCTTTGTATAGATTGCATCTGGGAGAATTTGTGAAACAGCAAATATTGGTAGTTGTGCCCAATCCTGGGATGCGTGTCATCCCTGCCCACTTAATTAGCACAACTGAGGCTCAGCTAGGGAATGCCAGGTCCTCCTGGGGGCCCAGATGTTTATAGTCAAAAGCCTGGAACACCCAGGGAGACTTTCTGTGTGTTAAGATGAGTGAGTTCCCATCCTTTTGTCTCTTCCTGACCATTCTGCCCTCCTGTGTCTATCACCTTCAAGGTAGTATCCATAAGGGACCTGGAGGACCATTCATCCCTTTTTCAATGCTCCGTTTTGATCCCCAATCACCCAGGATGATGAAGGTGGTGGAGATACAATGGAAACAACTTGTGTCTTTGTGATGCTGGCATCTGTGGGCTATTGTGGCATTACAGGTGCTCCAGGGGTCCTCAATCAAGGCATGTTCCAGTGCTATGTATGATGCTTCACAGGAATCAAGGCTAGGGAGATCCCAGCTGTGTCACACTCCAGTGAGATTTCTCCCCAGGTCTCAAAGATAGCCAGAGATGTCTCAAGATGTGGCCTGACCTCTCAGTAGGTTTTGGCTAAGTTCCAAGGAGTGGCTTTTGAATTCCCAAGTTTTGTCCAGAGATCTTGTGAGATAAGGGTCAAAGTTTTTCAGGAGGTTGCCTGGGAATTCATGAAATTTGCCCCAAGATTACATGATATCTGACTATAGCAAGAGGTGACTTATTTGGGGGGTGGAGTGGAGACACACACAGTTAGTCTTAACCCTCAAAAGCCTGGGAAATGACCCAGGAGCCTACTGTGTGTTCAGATGTCCAGCTCTAGCCACCTTGCTTCTTTCTTTTCCTCCTGCCCCCAATTTCTAGCACATCTACAAAAATTTAGTGTGCTGTTGAAAGATGGATCATAAGCAGTCTTGCTTCACTGAGATAAGTAGATAAGTATATTGCACTGAGATAAGTATATTCATTATTCTTTCACATATACATTTGAAAAAACTGCTATTGAGGGGGAGAATGAACCATGAGACACTGTGGACACTGAGAAACAAACAGGATTTTGGAAGGGAGCAGGTGGGGGGATGGGTGAGCTTGGTGGTTGGTATTAAGGAAGTAGGTGTTGCATGGAGCACTGGGTGTGGTGCATAAACAATGAATCTTGGAACACTGAAAAAATAAAATTAAATTAAAAAATAAAGAAGTTGCTGTACCAATGTTAAAGAGATTACTGTCTATGTTCTCCTCTAGGATTCTGACGGATTCCTACCTCACATTGAGGTCTTTTATCCATTTCGAGTTTATCTTTGTGTATGGTGTAAGAGGATGGTCGAGTTTCATTTTTCTACACATAGCTGTCCTATTTTCCTAGCACTTATTGAAGAAACTGTCTTTTTCTGACTGTATATTTTTTCCTGCTTTGTCGAAGATGATTTGACCATAGAGTTGAGGGTCCATATCTGGGCTCTCTACTCTGTTCTGTTGGTCGATGTGTCTGTTTTTGTGTCAGTACCAGGCTATCTTGGTGATGACAGCTTTGTAGTAAAGCTTAAAATCAGGCAACATGATGACCCCAGTTTTGTTTTTATTTTTCAACATTTCCTTAGCAATCCAGGCTCTCTTCAGATTCCATACAAATTTTAGGATTGTTTCCTCCAGCTCTTTGAAAAATGCCAGTGGAATTTTGGTTGAAACTGCATTGAAAGTATAGATTTCTCTAGGCAGTATAGACATTTTAACAATGTTTATTTTTCTGATCCATGAGCATGGAATGGTCTTTCCATCTTTTTGGGTCTTCTTCAATTTCCTTCATGAGTTATCTATAGTTCCTTGAATGCAGATCCTTTACCTCTTTGGTTAGGTTTATTCCCAGGTATCTATGGTTCTTAGTGCTATAGTAAATGGAATCAATTCTCTAATTTCTCTTTCTGTATTGTCATTGTTAGTGTATAAGAAAGCAACTGATTTCTGTACATTGATTTTTTTATCCTACCACATTACTGAATTGCTGTATGAATTCTAGTAGTTTGGGGGTGGAATCTTTTGGGTTTTCCATATAAAGTATCAGGTCATATGTGAAGAAAGAGAGTTTGATTTCTTCTTTACCAATTTGAATACATTTTATTTCTCTTTGTTGTCTGATTGCTGTTGCTAGGACTTCTAATACTATGTTGAACAAGAGTGGTGAGAGTGGACATCCTTGTCACGTTCTTGATCTCAAAGGGAAAGCTGTCAGCTTTTCCCCTTTGAGAATGATATTTGCTGTGGGTTTTTCATTGATAGATTTTATGAAGCTGAGAAATATTCCCTCTATCCCTATACTTTGAAGCGTTTTAATCAGGAATGGATGCTGTATCTTGTCAAATGCTTTTTCTGATGGAGGCATAATACTCCATAGTGTATATGGACCACATTTTCCTTATCCATTCATCCGTTGAAGAGCATCTTGGTTCTTTCTATAGTTTGGCGACTGTGGCCATTGCTGCTATAAACATTGGGGTACAGATGGCCCTTCTTTTCACGACATCTGTATCTTCAGGGTAAATACCCAGCAGTACAATTTCAGGGTCATAGTTAAGTTCTATTTTTAATTTCTTGAGGAATCTCCACACTGTTCTCCAAAGTGGCTACACCAACTTGCATTCCCACCAACAGTGTTAGAGGGTTCCCCTTTCTCCACATCCCCTCCAACACATGTTGTTTCCTGTCTTGTTAATTTTGGTCATTCTAACTGCTGAGTGAAATAAATCAAGCAGAGAGAGTCAATTATCATATGGTTTCACTTATGTGTGGAGCATAACAAATAGCATGGAGGACATGGGGAGTTAGAGAGGAGAAAGGAGTTGGGGTAAATTGGAAGGGGAGGTGAATCATGAGAGACTATGGAATCTGAAAAACAATCTGAGGGGTTTGAAGTGGCTGGGGGGTGGGAGGTTAGGGGTACCAGGTGGTGGGTATTATAGAGGGCACGGATTGCATGGAGCACTGGGTGTGGTGAAAAAATAATGAATACTGTTATGGTGAAAATAAATAAATTAATTTTAAAAATGCTTTTTCTGTATCAGTTGAGAAGACCATGTGGTTCTTCTCTCTTCTCTTATTGATTTGTTCTATCACATCGATTGATTTGCGAATATTGAACACCCTTGCAACCCAGGGATGAATCCCACCTGGTCATGGTAGATAACCTTTTTAATATACTGTTGGATCATATTAGATAGGATCTTATTGAGAATCTTAGCATCCATATTCATCAGGGATATTGATCTGAAATTCTCCTTTTTGGTGCGGTCATTGCCTGGTTTGGGGACCAGGGTAATGCTGGCTTCATAAAAAGAGTCTGGAAGTTTTCCTTCTGCTCAAATGTTTTGGAACAGCTTCCAGAGAATAGGTATTATTTCTTCTTTGAAAGTTTGGTAGAATCCCCCAGGGAATCCATCAGGTCCTGGGCTCTTGTTTTTTGGGAGGTTTTTGATCACTCCTTCACTCTTGTTACTAGATATTAGTCTCTTCAGGTTGTCAATTTCTTCCTGATGCAGTCTTGGAAGTTTCCAGAAATGCATCCAGGAATGCATAATTTCTGATGTTTTTTTCTATTTATTCAGGATCTCTCCCTTTTGATTCATAATTTAATTAATTTGGGCCTTCTCTCTTTTCTTTTGCATTAGTTTGGCCAATGGCTTATCAATCTTATTGATTCTTTCAAAAAACCAGCTTCTAGTTTTGTTGATGTGTTCTACTAATGCTTTTGATCTTGATGAAGTCCCAAAGGTTCATTTTCGCTTTTGTTTTCTTTGCCTTTGGAGACATATCTTAAAAGAAGCTGTTGTGGCTGATGTCGAAGATGTTACTGCCTATGTTCTCCTCTAGGATTCTGATGGATTCCTGCCTCATGTTGAGGTCTTTTATCCATTTCAAGTTTATCTTTGTGTATGGTGTAAGAGAATGATCAAGTTTCATTCTTCTACACATAGCTGTCCAATTTTCCCAGCACCGTTTATTGAAGAGACTATCTTTTTTCCACTGAATTTTTTTTCCTGCTTTGTTGAGGAATATTTGGCCATAGAGCTGCAGGTCCATATCTGGACTCTCTACTCTGTTCCGTCTGTTTTTATGTCAGTATCATGCTTTCTTGGTGATCACAGCTTTGTAGTAAAGCTTGAAATCAGGCAACGTGATACCTCCAGTTTAGTTTTTCTTTTTCAACATTTCCTTAGCAATTTGGGGTCTTTTCTGGTTCCATACAAATGAAATAAATGTTTTGATTTAAGACAAAACAAAACAAAAAAAAAACTTGAAATGAATTAAAAATTTAAACATAAGACCTGAAAGTATAAAACTCAGAAAAACTAACAGGAAAATGTTCACTAACATAGGTCTTGAACACTATTCTTTAGATATGACACCAAAAGCACAAACAGCAAAAGTAAAATTTATAAGTAGGACTACATCAAACCAAAAAGTTTCTGCAAGGAAGAAACAATAAAGAAAATATAATCTAAGAAGTGAGAGAAAATATTTATTCATGGAACAAGCTGTGAATACCTAAAATATGTAAACAACTCATACGACTTAACTTTCAAACAATATGATTGAGGAGGGTCAAGATGGAGGAGAAGAGACCCTGTTTCAACTGGTCACCTAAACTGAGCTAAATATCTGTTAGAACACTCTGAACCCCCAGGAACTAAGTCTGAGATGTAAGATTATAAACTTGTGGATCTCTACAGGGGCAGAAACATCAGTGGAAAGGTAAAGTAGAGTGAGAATGCTTGGACTGATATCAGAGGATAAATAGAAGGGAGAGGGAGCCACCAGAATTGGCGCATTGGAAAGTAATACCCTAATTTGAAACAATATGATTGAAAATATGGGTAAAATAACTAAAATAGACATTTTCCAAAGAACATCTGAAAGGCCCACAGGTACATGGAGATACTCAACGCCATTAATCATCAGAAAAATGCAAATCTAAACCACAATGAGATATCAACTCACTTATTTAAGTTAGAATGACTATCAATAAGACAAGAAATAAATAGTGTGAGGATGCAGAGAAAAGGGAATGCTTGTGCAGCACTGCTGGGAGTAATAATTGGGTCAGCCACTATGGAAAGCAGTGTGAATATTTCTCAGTAAACTCAAAAGAGAACTACCATTTGATCCAACAATTCCACTTCTGGGTGTATATTCAAAGGAAAGGAAAACAGGATATTAAATAGACATCTGCACTCTCATATTTATTGTAGCATTATTCGCAATAGTCATGATATGGACACAACCTAAGTACCTATCAAAATATGATGGATAAAGAAGATGTGATTAGATATGTAATGACATGTTATTCAGCCACATAAAAAGACATTTTGTCACTTACAACAACATAGATGAACCTTGAGAACATTGTGTTAAATGAGATAAGTCATGCAGAGATAGTCAAATATTGTACAGTGTCACTTAAAGGTGAAATCCAAGAAAGACTAAACAAACAAACAAACGAACAATACTGAGAGTAGAATGGTTGTTACCAGGGACTGGATGTGTGGTAATTGGGAGATGTTTGTCCAAAGTATATACTCGAAGTTAGAAAATGAATAAATTCTGGAAATCTAATGCACAACATTGTGCTTACAGTCAATAATACTGAATTACATAATCAAAACTACTAAGAGAGTAGATCTTTAATGTTTTGATCACATAAAAGATAATAATGTGATGTGATGAAAGTGTAAACTTAGTTATGATAGTAATAATATTGCAATATATAAATGTATCAAGTCAACAGATTGTATTCCTTAAACTTACACTATTGCTCTACACCGTTTATATATCAATTCTTCTTTAAAAGTTGGGTTAGTGCAATAGTATAGCATAGCACAGTGCAATGGTGACCTGCAGACTCCAGAGACAGACTACCTTGGTTCAAATTTAACTCTTCCACTTAACAGATTTTATACAAGTTACCTATTCTCTGAGATTCCTTCGCATGCTTGAGAAGGAGCAAGTAATAGCATACCATGAGAATGATATGAGATTGAAATGAGTCAATATATGTTAAATTTTTCAAACACCAATTGAGAACATAGCAAGTACTTAATGAAATCTACTTGTCGTTAGAGAACACCATCTATGTGGTATCTTTTAATACGCAGTGGCTCCATTTACTTATTAAAATTTGGCTAACCTAACTAATAACAAAGAATTTTTTTTCTAAGGAGGAAATTAGGAAAAAATTAGATGGATGTGGCTCAGCAACTGGAAATCTCATCACCTTGATAAGCTGACATAGTGTGATGGCCTGGGCTTGAAGGCATTGGTTGGTTAGTGGAAGAGAAGGGAATAAGAACTCATAATACAAGACCCAAAGGGAGTTTTAGAATTCAGTATGGCCTTCTCTAAAGCTTGTTTTCCTCAATAATCCAAAAGGACTGTGGTCTTTTTCTAGCAGGTGAACTGAAAAAAGAGACTGCTGGGAACTTAAAGAAATGTTCTAAAGAAAAATAACATTTAGGAATTTTAGACATATCTTGTCTCTAAAGAAAACCTCTTTTATATATAAAAAAAGTCTTTTTCCAAAGCATGATTTCCATTGAAATAGCATGCACATTAAAGGGAACATAATCTTCTGGGTAAAAATATGCCTTTTTCTAACATTTTTCTTTTTTGGAACAGAGTGGGAAGTTCTGTTCTGAAATAAAAACTAAAAAGGAGAACATATCTGTTTCCCTTCTCAAACACACAAACCTACCAAAACAGGTACAATTACAATATACCTTATTTTACTGCATTCTCTTGACTTGGTAGAAATATTAAAAAGTATTAGACCAAAAAAGAAAGGAAGAAAACTGCATCCTATTACCTTAAAATTTGGCATGGTGATGTCAGATGTCACTTATAAAATTTATAGTGAAGGAATCAATGGCTTACTTTAATATTCCCCCTTTAAGTTATCGTGTCTCTCAGTTATGTGTTTAATATTTCCAACCATGAGGGGAGTATGTGCCTGTGCATCTGTGTGTATCATTTATTTTGTCTGCATCCACCAAGTCTGTTTAGAATTACAACCTACAATGCAAGGAGCAAATTCTGCTCTCAATAATTTGCAACAGTGTGATGGTAAGGTATAACTCACCATAATTTGGCTATTGCAATTACTGTGACTATACATAGAGCAGTACATGTATTCTTTTGAATTAATGTTTTTGTATTTTTGAGGTAAATACCCAGTAGTGTAGTTACTGGATTGTAGGACAGTTCTATTTTTAAGTTTTTGAGAAACCTCCACACTGTTATCCGGAGTGACTGCCCCAGTTTGCATTCCCACCAGCAGTGCATGAAGGTTTGTTTTTCTCCACAGATTCACCAACCCTTGTTTCTTCTGTTGTTGATTTAAGCCATTCTGACAAGTTTGAACAAGAATCTTATTATAGTTTTAATTTTCATTTTCTTGATGGTGAATAATATTGAATATCTTTTCATGTAGAAATATCTGTTCATTTCTCCTGCCCATTCTTAAAATTTTATTGTTTTTTTAGGTGTTGAATTGTATAAGTTCCTCATATAATTTGAACACTAGCCATTTATTACATATATCAATTGCTAATATCCTCTTCCATTCAGTGGGTTGCCTTTTATATTTGTTGATTGTTTTCTTTACCATGCAGAGTCTTCTTATTTTGATGTGGTGTCAATACTTTATATTTGCTTTTATTTTCCCTGCCTCAGGAGACATACCTAGAAAATATTGTTAAGACCAATGTAAGAGAAAATACTGCTTTTATGATCTTCTAGGATTTTTATGATTTTAGATCTCACATCATATCTTTAATCAATTTTGAATTTGTTATTGTGTATGGTGTAAGAAAGTGGTCAAGTCTCATTCTTTTGAGGGTCACTGTCCAGTTTTCCCAATAACATTGGATTTACCCAGTGGGTATTCTTTTCTGTTTTGTTGAAGATTAATAAACATATAATTGTGGACTTATTTCTGGGTTTCTTATTCTATTCCATTGGTCTACGTGTCTATTTCTGTGCCATTTCTACTCTATTTTGATAACTACAATTCAAAGTATAACTTGGAGTCTGGAATTGTGTTTTGCTTTTGTTTTGTTTTGTTTTCAAGATTTCTTTGGCTCTTTGGGGTTCTTCATGGTTCAGTACAAATTTAGAATGGTTTATTCTAGTTCTGTGAAAAATGCTTTTAGTATTTTGATAGGGATTACATTAAATGCATAGAGTGCTCTGAATAGAATGGATATTTTTAACAATATTTGTTATTCAAATCCATGAACATGGAATGTCTTTCCATTTCATTCTGTTGTGTTCAGTTTATTCTCTGTTTTTAATCCTATTTTACTTTTCCTTCCTTTCCCTTATGTCCATCAGTTTTGTTTCTTAAATTTCATGTATATGTGAAATAATATAGTTGTCTTTCTCTGACTGATTTATTTTGATTAGCATAATGCACTCTAGTTCTATCCACATTGTGGATAGATAGGCAAAATTTCATTTTTTTATGTCAGAGTAATATTTCATTGTATAGATATAGCACATCTTCTTTATCCACTCACCTACTGTGGATAGTGTTGCCATAAACATTGGGGTTAGTGTGCCCCTTTGAATCACTTTTTTCTGTATCCTTTGGATAAATACTTAATAGTGCAATTGCTGAGACATATAAGAGACTCTTTTTTTTTAAGATTTTTTAAAATTTATTTTCAGCACAACAGTATTCATTATTTTTTCACCACACCCAGTGCTCCATGCAGTCCGTGCGCTCTATAATACCCACTACCTGGTACCCCAACCTCCCACCTCCCGCCCCTTCAAACCCCTCAGATTGTTCTTCAGAATCCATAGTCTCTCATGATTCACCTCCCCTTCCAAATTCCCCCGATTCCCTTCTCCTCTCTAACTCCCCATGTCCTCCATGCTATTTGTTATGCTCCACAAATAAGTAAAACCATATGATAATTGACTCTCTCTGCTTGACTTATTTCACTCAGCATAATCTCTCTTAACTACACAGAACAAACTGAGGGTTGCTGGAGGGGAGGGAAGAGAAGGGATGGGGTAATTGGGTAATGGACATTAAGGAGGTGACATGACATAATGAGCATTGGGTGTTATATGCAACTGATGAATCACTAAATTATACCCCACTTTATGTTAACAAACTTGAAATTAAATAAAACAAAAATTTTTTAAAGAATATAGACATTTTAACAATGTTTATTCCTCTGATCCAAGAGCATGGAATGGTCTTCCATCTTTTTGTGTCTTCTTCAATTTCTTTCATGAGTGTTCTGTAGTTCCTCGAGTACAGATTCTTAGCCTCTTTGGTTGGGTTTATCCCTAGGTATCTTATGGCTTGGGGTGCAATTGTAAATGGGATTGACTCCTTAATTTCTCTTTCTTCTGTCTTGTTGTTGGTGTAGAGAAATGCAACTGATTTCTGTGCATTGATTTTATATCCTGACACTTTACTGAATGCCTGTACAAGTTCTTGCAGTTTTGGAGTGGAGTCTTTTGGGTTTTCCACATAGAGTATCATATCATCTATGAAGACTGATAGTTTGACTTCTTCTTTGCCGAGTTGGATGTCTTTAATTTCCTTTTGTTGTCTGATTGCTGAGGCTAGGACTTCTAGTACTATGTTGAATAGCAGTGGTGATAACGGACATCCCTGCCGTGTTCCTGACCGTAGTGGAAAAGCTTTCAGTTTTTCTCCATTGAGAATGATATTTGCAGTGGGTTTTTCATAAATGGCTTTGATAATATTGAGGTATGTGCCCTCTATGCCTACACGTTGAAGAGTTTTGATCAGGAAGGGATGCTGTACTTTGTCAAATGCTTTTTCAGCATCTATTGAGAGTATCATATGGTTCTTGTTCTTTCTTTTATTGATGTGATGTATCACATTGATTGATTTGCGGATGTTGAACCAACCTTGCAGCCCTAGAATAAATCCCACTTGGTCGTGGTGAATAATCCTTTTAATGTACTGTTGAATCCTATTGGCTAGTATTTTGGTGAGAATTTTCGCGTCTTTGTTCATCAAGGATATTGGTCTAGAGCTCTCTTTTTTGATGGGATCCTTGTCTGGTTTGGGGATCAAGGTGATGCTGGCCTCATAAAATGAGTTTGGAAGTTTTCCTTCCATTTCTATCTTTTGGAACAGTTTCAGGAGAATAGGAATTAGTTCTTCTTTAAATGTTTGGTAGAATTCCCCCGGGAAGCCGTCTGGCCCTGGGCTTTTGTTTGTTTGAAGATTTTTAATGACTGTTTCAATCTCCTTACTGGTTATGGGTCTGTTCAGGCTTTCTATTTCTTCCTGGTTCAGTTGTGGTAGTTTATATGTTTCTAGGAATGAATCCATTTCTTCCAGATTGTCAAATTTGTTGGTGTAGAGTTGCTCATAGTATGTTCTTATAATAGTTTGTATTTCTTTGTTGTTAGTTGTGATTTCTCCTCTTTCATTCATGATTTTATTTATTTGGGTCCTTTCTCTTTTCTTTTTGATAAGTCTGGCCAGGGGCTTATCAATTTTATTAATTCTTTCAAAGAACCAGCTCCTAGTTTCGTTGATTTGTTCTATTGGTTTTTTTTTGTTTCTATTTCATTGATTTCTGCTCTGATCTTTATGATTTCTCTTCTCCTGCTGGGCTCAGGATTTCTTTCTTTTTCTTTCTCCAGCTCCTTTAGGTGTAGGGTTAGGTTGTGTACCTGTGACCTTTCTTGTTTCTTTTTTTGTTTTTTTTTTAAGACTATTTATTTATTTATTTGACAGACACAGAATACAAGTAAGCAGAGAGGCAGGCAGAGAAAGAGGAGGAAGCAGGCTCCAAGATGAGCAGAGAGCCCAATGTGGGGCTCGATCCCAGGATCTGGGATCATGACCTGAGCCGAAGGCAGGGGCTTTAACCCACTGAGCCACCCAGGTGCCCCCCTTTCTTGTTTCTTGAGAAAGGCTTGTACCGCTATATATTTTCCTCTCAGGACTGCCTATGTTGTGTCCCACAGATTTTGAACCGTTGGATTTTCATTATCATTTGTTTCCATGATTTTTTTCAATTCTTCTTTAATTTCCCGGTTGACCCATTCATTCTTTAGAAGGATGCTGTTTAATTTGGGTTCTTTCCAAACTTCCTCTTGTGGTTGAGTTCTAGCTTCAGAGCACTGTGGCCTGAAAATATGCAGGGAATGATCCCAATCTTTTGATACCGGTTGAGTCCTGTTTTAGGACCAAGGATGTGATCTATTCTGGAGAATATTCTATGTGCACTAGAGAAGAATGTGTATTCTGTTGCTTTGGGATGAAATGTTCTGAATATATCTGTGATGTCCATCTGGTCCAGTGTGTCGTTTAAGGCCTTTATTTCCTTGTTGATCTTTTGTTTGGATGATCAGTAGGGGAGTGTTAAAGTCCCCTACTATTATTGTATTATTGTTGATGTGTTTCTTTGATTTTGTTATTAATTGGTTTATATACTTGGCGCTCCCACGTTGGGGGCATAGACATTTAAAATTGTTAGATCTTCTTGTTGGATAGACCCTTTAAGTATGATATAGTGTCCTTCCTCATCTCTTATTATAGTCTTTGGCTTAAAATCTAATTGATCTGATATAAGGATTGCCACTCCTGCTTTCTTCTGATGTCCATTAACATGGTAAATTCTTTTCCACCCCCTCACTTTAAATCTGGAGGTGTTTTCGGGCTTAAAATGAGTTTCTTGCAGGCATCATATAGATGGGTTTTGTTTTTTTTATCCATTCTGATACCCTGTGTCTTTTGATTGGGGGCATTTAGCCCATTAACATTCAGGGTAACTATTGAGAGATATGAATTTAGTGCCATTGTATTGCCTGTAAGGTGACTATTACTGTATATTGTCTCTGTTCCTTTCTGATCTACCACTTGTAGGCTTTCTCTTTGCTTAGAGGACCCCTTTCAATATTTCCTGTAGAGCTGGTTTGGTGTTTGCAAATTCTTTCAGTTTTTGTTTGTCCTGGAGCTTTTAATCTCTCCTTCTATTTTCAATGATAGCCTAGCTGGATATAGTATTCTTGGCTGCATGTTTTTCTCGTTTAGTGCTCTGAATATATCATGCCAGCTCTTTCTGGCCGGCCAGGTCTCTGTGGATAAGTCTGCTGCCAATCTAATATTTTTACCATTGTATGTTACAGAATTCTTTTCCCGGGCTGCTTTCAGGATTTGCTCTTTGTCACTAAGACTTGTAAATATTACTATTAGGTAACAGGGTGTGGACCTATTCTTATTGATTTTGAGGGGCGTTCTCTGAACCTCCTGAATTTTGATGCTTGTTCCCTTTGCCATATTGGGGAAATTCTCCCCAATAATTCTCTCCAGTATACCTTCTGCACCCTCTCTCTTTCTTCTTCTTCTGGAATCCCAATTATTCTAATGTTGTTTCGTCTTATGGTGTTACTTATCTCTCGAATTCTCCCTTTGTGGTCCAGTAGCTGTTTGTCCCTCTTTGCTCAGCTTCTTTATTCTCTGTCATTTGGTCTTCTATATCACTAATTCTTTCTTCTGCCTCATTTATCCTAGCAGTGACAGCCTCCATTTTTGATTGCACCTCATTAATAGCTTTTTTGATTTCAACTTGGTTAGATTTTAGTTCTTTTATTTCTTCAGAAAGGACTTTTATATTTCCCGAGAGGGTTTCTCTAATATCTTCCATGCTTTTTTCAAGCCCAGCTAGAACCTTGAGAATCGTCATTCTGAACTCTAGATCTGACATATTACCAATGTCTGTATTGATTAGATCCCTAGCCTTTGGTACTGCCTCTTGTTTTTTTTTTTTTTTTTTTTTTTTTTTGTTTTTTGTTTTCCTGCTTTGTCATTTTGTCCAGATAAGAGTATATGAAGGAGCAAGTAAAATACTAAAGGGATGGCAACAACCCCAGGAAAATATGCTTTAACCCAATCAGAGGAGATCCCAAATCGTGAGGGTTGAGAAAGGGGATAAAAAGAGGTTTAAAAAGAGGTTTAGAAAGAAAGAAAAAGAAAAGAATTAAAAAAAGAAAACGAATAAAGAAAAGTATAAAAAAGAAAATATATATATTAGATACACTAGTTAAAACACGTTAAAAAAGAAAAGGGTAAAAGTTAAAAAAAATTTAGCAGAAGAAGAGAAAAAAATGAAAAAGAAAAAATATTAAATTAAAAAGACTGAAAAATCACAGGGAGAAAGCCATGAGTTCCATGCTTTGCTTTCTCCTCCTCTTGAATTCTGCTGCTCTCCTTGGTATTGAAACTGCACTCCTTGGTAGGTGAACTTGTTCTTGGCTGGATTTCTTGTTGATCTGGGGGAGGGGCCTGTTGTAGTGATTCTCAAGTGTCTTTGCCCCAGGCGGAATTGCACCGCCCTTACCAGGGGCGGGGCTGAGTAATCAGTTCGGGAGGACAGGAATACAAATGGCGGCCTCCTGGTCTCTGGCCTGGAGGAGCCCAGAGCCTGGGGCCCCACTCCTCAGTGCGCCCTCAGAGAACAGAGTCCAGTAGCGCCCGTCTGCCTGACCTCCACCAAGCTCCGAGCTCACCGAGCCTGCGACCAGTTTAAGGTAACCCCGAGCTGTGAGCTTACTGTCGGCTCTGTCTCTGTAGCTGGCTTCCCCATTCCAATACCCACAAGCTCTGCGACACCTTCTGTGACCCTGCGCCACCTGAGGCCACGCTGACCCCGCGTGCGCTTCACCCCAGTTTAGCCTCTGGAGTGATGTCCCTCAGTGGAACAGACTTTTAGAAGTCCTGATTTTGTGTTCCATTGCTCCGCCGCTTGCCGGGACCCAGCCCCTCCCCCCGGGGTCTATCTTCGGATTCACTTCTCTGCCAGTCCTACCTTTCAGAATGTGGTTGTTTTTCTGTTTCTAGAATTGCTGTTTTTCTTCTCTTCGATCTGCCGATGGATTTGCAGGTGTTTGCAGTCTTTAGATAAGCTATCTAGCTGATTTCCTGCTAGCTGAAGTAGTCTCAGCCTGCTACTTCTCCACCATCTTGACCCCTTCCCTTTATGTATTTTCATTGTTAGTGTATAAGAAAGCCACTGATTTCTGTACATTGACTTTGTATCCTGCCACGTTACTGAATTGCTGTATGAGTTATAGTAGTTTGGGGGTGGAGTCTTTTGGGTTTTCCATATAAAGTATCATGTCATCTGTGAAGAGAGAGAGTTTGACTTCTTCATTGCCAGTTTGGATACCTTTTATTTCTCTTTGTTGTCTGATTGTTGTTGCTGGGACTTCGTTGAACAAGAGTGGTGAGAGTGAACATTCTTGTCATGTTCTTGATCTCAAAAGGAAAGCTGTCAGCTTTTCCACTTTGAGAATGATATTTGCTGTGGTTTTTTTCATAGATAGATTTTATGAAGCTGAGGAATATTCCTTCTATCCCTATACTTTAAGGCATTTTAATCATGAACTAATAATGGATTTTGTTAAATGCTTTTTCTGCATCAATTGAGAGTACCATGTGGCTCTTCCCTCTTCTCTTATTGATTTTTTCTATCACATTGATTGATTTGTGAATGTTGAATCACCCTTGCAACCTAGGCATGAATCCCACCTGGTCATGGTAGATAACCTTTTAATATACTGTTGGATCATATTAGATAGGATCTTATTGAGAATCTTAGCATCCATATTCATCAGGGATATTGGTCTGAAGTTCTCCTTTTTGGTGAGGTCATTGCCTGGTTTGGGGACCAGGGTAATTCTGGCTTTATAAAAAGAGTCTGGAAATTTTCCTTCTGCATCAATGTTTTGAAACAACTTCAGGAGAATAGGTATTATTTCTTCTTTGAAAGTTTGGTAGAATTCCCCAGGGAATCCAAGAGTCCTGGGCTCTTGTTTTTTTAGGGGAGAGGTTTTTGATCACTGCTTCAATCTCATTACTAGATACTGGTCTAATCATGTTGTCAGTTTCTTCCTGATTCAGTTTTGGAAGTTTATAGGTTTCCAAGAATGCATCCATTTCTTCCAGGTTGCTTAACGTATTGGCGTATAGCTGTTAATAATTTCTGGGGACTTTTTCCATTTCTTTGGTGTTAGTCATGATCCCTCCCCGTTCATTCATCATTTATTAATTGGGGTCCTCTCTCTTTTCTTTTGGGTTAGTTTGGCCAGTGTTTTATAGATCTTAAAATTCTTTTGAAGAACCAGCTTCCGGTTTCATTGATGTGTTTACAATATCTCTAGTTTCTATCTCATTGATCTCTGCTCTAATCTTGATAATTTCCCTTCTTATGCACAAGGTTGACTTAATTTGTTGTTGATTCTCCAGTTCTTCAAAGTATAAAGAGAGTTGGTGTATTCTTGATTTTTTGAAATTTTTTTTAAAGATTTTATTTATTTGCCAGAGATAGAGAGAGAGTACACACAAGCAGGCAGAGAGGCAGGCAGAGGCAGCGACGAGAGAAGCAGGCTCCCCGCCGAGCAAGGAGCCCGATGTGGGACTCGATCCCAGGACCCTGGAATCATGCTAGGATAGCTATGTATTTCCCTCTTAGGACCGCCTTTGCTGTATCCAATTGGTTTGGGACCAAAGTGTCTTCATTCTCATTGGTTTCCATGAATTGTTTAAGCTCTTCTTTAATTTCCTAGTTGATCCAAACATTCTTGAGCAGTATGGTCTTTAGCTTCCAAGTGTTTGAATTCCTTCCAAACTTTTTCTTGTGGTTGAGTTCCACTTGCAAAGCACTGTAGTCTAAGAATATGCAGGGAATAATCTCAATGTTTTGGTGTTGGTTGAGCCCTGATTTGTGACCCAGTATGTGATCTATTCTGGAGAAAGTTACATGCACGCTTGAGAAGAATGAGTATTCTGCTGTTTTACTGTGGAATGTTCTGTATATATCTAGGAAGTCCATGCGGTCAAGTGTATCATTCACTGCTCTTGTTTCTTTTTTGATTTTCTGCTTATATGACCAGTCTATGAACAGGCTGAAAGTGGCCTGTTAAGATCCCCTACAATTAATGCATTCATATCAATATGACTCTTTATTTTGATTAACAGTTGGCTTATGTAATTGGCTGCTACCATGTTGGGGGCATAAACATTTAAAATTGTTAGATCTTCTTGGTGGATAGACCCTTTAAGAATGATGCAGTGTCCTTCTGTATCTCTCACTATAGTCTTTAGCTTAAAATCCAATTTATCTTTTTTTTTAAAGATTTTATTTATTTATTTGACAGAGAGAAATTACAAGTACACTGAGAGGCAGGCAGAGAGAGAGAGAAGGAAGCAGGCTTCCTGCTGAGCAGAGAGCCCGATGCGGGACTCGATCCTAGGACCCTGAGATCATGACCTGAGCCGAAGGCAGCGGCTTAACCCGCTGAGCCACCCAGGCGCCCCCCAATTTATCTTGTATGAGAATCACTACCCAGCTTTCTTTTGAGGCCCATTGGTATGAAAGATGGTTCTCCATCACTTCACTCTAAGTCTGGATGCATCTTTAGGTTCAAAGTATGTCTCTTGTAGACATCATATGGATGAATCCTATCATTTTATTCAATCTACAACCCTGTGCCAGTTTATGGGAACATTTAAGCCATTCATGTTGAGTGATTATTGAAAGATAAGTTTTTATTGACATCATGTTGCTTGTGAAGCCCTTGTTTCTACACTAGATTGTCTCTCTTAATTTCCTTTATATGTCACTCTTGGATTCTTTCTTCTTTTATAGAACCCCCGGCCTTAATGTTTCTTGTTGTGCAGGCCTGGTGGTTACATACTCTTTTAAACCTTGCCAGTCTTGGAAGCTCTTTATCTCTCCCTCCATTCTGAATGTTATCCTTGCTGGATAAAATATTATTGACTGCATGTTCTTCTCATTTGGTGCCCTGAATATGTCTTGCCAGCCCTTTCTGGCTTGTCAGCTTTCTGTGTAGAGGTCTGATGTTATTCTTTTTTTTTCTTATAAGATTATTTATTTATTTATTTGACAGAAAAAGATCACAAGTAGGCCAAGAGGCAGGCAGAGAGAGAGGAAGAAGCAGGCTCCTTGCCAAGCAGAGAGCCCAATGAGGGACTCAATCCCAGGACCCTGAGATCATGACCTGAGCTGAAGGCAGAGGCTTAACTCACTGAGCCACCAGGCGCCCCTAAGTCTGATGTTATTCTGATGGTCCTCCCTTTGTACATAAGGATTCTTTTCTCCCTAGCTGCTCTTAAGACATCTCTGGATATATGACTTGTGAATTTCACAATTAAGTGTCTGGAGGTCTTTCTATCCTCGTTGAGAAAGAGAAAAAAAAGAAAAAAAAAACAGCCAAAATGAGCCCAAAAGGTAAGGTTTATAAAGTACATAGACAAAACGAACCAATAAAAGACTGACAAAAGTATGGGCGCTTGGGTGCCTCAGAGGGTTCAGTCTTGGCCTTCAGCTCAGGTCATAGTCTCAGGGTCCTGGGATAGAGGCCTGCATAGAGCTCTCTGCTCAGTGGGGACCTGCTTCTCCCACTTTTTCCTGCCTCTCTGCTTACTTGTGATCTCTCTCTATGTCAAATAAATAAATAAAATATTTTTTTAAAGAAATACTGACAAAAGCAAAAGAAGAGAAAAAGGGAAAAGAAAAGAAAAGCCCAGCCAAAGAATAAGATTTATATAGTACAAAAACAAAGACAAATACACAGAAACACTAACAGAAGAATAAGATGGGAAGGTAGTTAGAAACGCTCCATGTGGGTGAGGAAGTTTATTTCAGTTCTTCCTTTTTATATCTTGTTATCTTTGTCAAAGGACTCAACTTTCCAGAGAAATTAATACTGGTTTATATATAGGAGCAGTATTGAATAGGGAAAAAGGATTACCTTGAAGCTTATATCTGTATATATTAAAAAGAAAAAGAAACACAAGTATATGTATGAAAAAAGTTCAAGTTAAAAAGTTATTATGTCATATGTTGTATTAAACATCTATTTGTAATGGGAAGTAGGATAAAAAAAGAAAAGAAGAATTATTGTGAGAACAATTTTTTAAAAAGTTGTATCTATGAAATATATAGGTTTGGGGGCAATACCGGGAGATTAATATATTGTTTTCCCCTGATGTTGGGGTTTTACAGTTTTATGGGGCTCTTGTGGCTATTGTACTCTTCTTCTTTTGGTTTGCCTCTGGGGAAGGGGCCTGCCACATTGTTTTTCAGTTAATCTTGCTTGGACTGCATTGCCCTGGCCCCTATTAAGGGGTTTGGCTCTGTAGAAACCGGTTTTTCAGGCTTTTGTTCTCTGGAGGTTTTTGTTCTTTGGTAGTTTTTGCAGATTTTTGGAGGGTTAACGCAAAGTTAACTGTCTGCACCCGGAGCCCTGCCTCAGAGAGAAACCTCAGTCTGCTCCTCTCTGTATGGTCCAGAACACACAAACTCCCCCTCTACAAACTCCACTGAACACTGCAACCTCCCTCAGGTGGTGTGCATTCCCAGTCACAGTCTCAATGGTCACCCATGGACCCCACTTTTCTCTGTAACCCTGTGCCACTAAAACCCTGAGTGACATTCATTGGGGCAAGACAATCCTGGTGGCTGCCATTGCCGGGACTGCTTTCTGGAGACCACACCCATGCCAGGTGCATTCGTTCAGTCCTGGCAGTGGCACAGGTTGTGGAAGGCTGCAAGTATAGGCACCTTGGGCAAGAGCCTGCACTGGGCACTCTCAGGTGCAGACAGGGGTGTGTGGCCCCAGTGGTGGTGCAAACAACAGAAATCCATGATCTCAGGGACCACTGCCAGGAGCCCCCACCAGGCTCTCTCATGCATGGATGGGTGCTGAGTGTGACCACCATGGGACCGTGGGCTTAGGTCCGTGCTTGTGGCCACCCAATTCCACAACTTCCCCTTAAGATCCTATATTCTTTTTGAGAACTTTTTAAAATCTTTTTTTTTTAAGATTTTATTTATTTATTTGACAGAGATCACAAGTAGGCAGAGAGGCAGGCAGAGAGAGAGGAGGAAGCAGGCTCCCCATGGAGCAGAGAGCCCAGTGCGGGGCTTGATCCCAGAACCCTGGGATCATGATCTGAGCAGAAGGCAGAGGCTTTAACCCACTGAGCCACCCAGGTGCTCCTCTTTTTGAGAACTTTTAACCAGACTCCAAGTTAATGCTGGTCCCCAAGCCCAGGACACTTTCATATTGGGGTACTACTTTCCAATGGGTTGCTTCTGGTGGCTCCCTCTGCCTTCTCTTTATCCTCTGATATGGGTCTGAGTGCTCCCACTTCCCTTTACCTCTTCACTGATGATCTCCTGCCCCCCCAGAGATTCAGAAGTGTATAATCTAATATCTCAGACTTATTTCATGGGTGCTCATGATGAGGGAGCACGAGGCTGGCTGAAGACAAAGCAAAAGCTGGCACCTTGTACCCCCCCCATCTGCTTCCCCTCTGTCATTTGTGTAGCATCCCTCAGGCAGCCCTGACTGCCACGAACAATAAGCAAATAGTTAACTTGCAGGGCTCACAATCCTGCTAGACAGGAGACTCCCTAGGCTTACAAACGTCCTAAATCTCACTAACAAAGACGATTGATAGCAGAATTGTGACACCCCACCAAAAAGTCTCCCAACTATCTTAATGTTAATGGCTGGTCTAAAGACAACATTGATCCAGCCGCAAGGGCAAGGCCTCTGGCAGGCCTGGGACATCCTGGTACCTTATAGGCCCTCTTTAGCATATGAAAACTCCACTGAAACCTCCCTTCCCCTCACCTTCCCCCAACCGCAGGGTACCTAACCTGCCATCCCTCACAACCCGGGGCAGCCGCAGCTCTTCCTGCCCATGGGTCCTGTCCCCGTGCTTTAATAAACCACCATTTTGCACCAAAGATGTCTCAAGAATTCTTTCTTGGTCATCAGCTCCGGACCTCAGCCCACCGAACCTCACCTAGGTTCTAGAACTTCATCACTCAGAGTGTTCTGATAGATATTTAGCTCAATTCAGAGTGTAAAGTTTTGCAGGTGAGGTAAACAAAACACCAGATGAGGCAGGCACAAGGCAAGATTTATTAAAGGCACTCTCTGGTGAAATTTCAGGGCTCAGAAGAAGGGGAGCCAGGAAAGTCTCACCAGGGGGGTGGGCACCCTTGGGTGAGATTCCCCAACTCTGGAAAGCAGACTCAGGGAAGTAGCACTGGGAGGGAGTTGGCAGGGGTCTTTTTTTGGGCCAAGGTAGGGCATGTGCTCACATCCATATATGGTAGTGTGTTTGGTGATCAGAGGGTATGAGGTGGGGGGGTCCTGATACTTCTGTTTCCTGCATAGGTACCAGGTTACCTATAGAGATCTGACCTAGGCCTTTTTGTGGGAGAGTCAAGGGTTAAGAAAAGGGGGGCGGAGGAGGCTGGAAGACAGCAGCCCCCAGCGGTCATTTCTATTGTTCCTCCTGCACTCCTGGAGCCCGCTGACCCAATACAGGGGACTGGTTGAAACAGGGTCTCCTTCTTCTCCATCATCTTGCCCCTCCTTTCCCATTAATGTAAATTTAAAACACAAGCAGAAAAGAAACCACATTACATATATCACATTCATACACATATGTGGACACATTTCAGAAACACTATACAGTGCCTTGAGCTGCAGTTGAAATGCCAATAGAGTATTACCCCCACCTTAAAAGACCACCAGAGACGTGAGTCAAAGCCAATCAGCAAGGGTCGTTTATTGCAGGTTCGAACCTGGACCTCTGTCGCCGTTGCCGATAACGCCGACAGGTCCGGAGCTGGGTCGGTGCAGGATTTCTATAGACAGATACAAAGAAGTTTCGGGTGGGGCTGAGCTGATTGATTGATAGTTTGAACAGGCATACTTGGCGTCAGTGGATTGGGTCAGGGGACCCCGCGCGAAAGCAGACAAAGCAATCTTACAGAAGCAGAACTGGCCGGTTAGCCCACGCATGCGAAAAAAGCACTATCAGGATATTGAAGGCCTGGTTACTATCAAGTAAAGACAATTGGGAGTCTCCTGGTGGGATGTTACATTCCTGCTATCAAGCATCCTTGTTAATGAGATTTAGGTTTAGAAGAAATTTAACTTTATTTACTTTTCCTTCTACCTCCGCCTCCTTCGGTTTTTCATGGAGGGGAGGGTGACATTAGGGCTATTGATAAGGTAACTTCTTTGTTGTAAATCTCAAGGACATTTGCAAACCAAGGGAGACTCCTACCTTGCAGGACTGTGATCTCTGCAAGTTAACTATTTATCGTTTTATGGCAGTCAGGGGTGCCTGAGGAATGCTACACATATGGAGGGGAGCGGGTGAAGGGGGGGGGGTGCAAGGCGCCAGCTTTTGCTTTGTCCTCAGCCAGCCTTCTGCTCCTTCACAGTGAGTAACGAGACTGAAAGATGGGGGATAAAGAAATATAGAAACTGAGGGGCCTCACAGAACTTGATGAAAAAAGGTGTCATAAACTGAGGAGAGTGGTTTAAAATTTTCATCTTCTGCCTCCTCTCGGTTAATAGATCTGTTTTTTCTGGACCCCATCAAAACTCTCACCTCCCACATTACACATAGGACATCTGGTTTTGGGCTCCATAAGAGCAGAAACTCTGTCAAGTACAACCTTACAGACTGTGGCTAAAGTTCATCAGATAGTACAGCTCCCCACTCTTTTCCAATAAATGGATTTGAATAAGCGGCACACAAACACAATGTAAGGCCCCAAACTACATTTCCCAGAGATCTCTAGGGGAATTTAACTCAATTCTGGGGGCGGAACATTTTAGAAAACCAGGAAGGGCTTTCCTGACTACTTCCTGTACTGGTGCTGGATGTGGTAAGACTGCAGTCAGCCTGGTTCCTTGTTATTAGTCCTAGTGGAGATCGGTAAGTGACTTGTTTATGTTTTGAAATTGGGGTTTAATCCTGTCTTAAATGTGAGTCTAGAGGACTAGACATGATATTCTCCTGAATTTCAGGTCCTATGGTGGTTCAGAAAGTTTGGTTAACACATACTTTGAATCCTTATGCTATACCGACTATACAGCCTATAAAATAACAGACACTTGATTTAAACTGTCTTGGTTATAGGGGTTATAGTCACAGCCACAAACTAGCTGTGAGGACGTGGGCAGGTCACTCTGCATCTCTAAAAGTCAGTTGGTACATCAGTAAAATGGAGATAACGAGAGTTTACTTAGGATTGTTGTGTGGATTAAAGAAGTGTATAAAAGCTAATATGTATAGTGACTGCTCAGGGATTTCTCTCTTGGATAATTGAAAGAGTGATGTCCACCTCCTCTGTTTGCAACTTGCTCTGTCCCAAAGAGCTCAGCCCTATTAAGCAGCAAATTCATATTTCCTGCTCCTCCTGCATTAGCTGGTCACAAATTCTCTAATAATCTAATAATCTAATAGGTTGCATTGTCTGCAATGTTTAAGGGGATTCCTGAAGAAAGGTCCATCTTGTTGGAAAGATTAGAGGGGAGGTTCTCAGGAGCCATAATGACAGGAATAACCTTCACTGTTGGCACTGAGCACAGAGGTACAGAATTCCTTCAGAGAGAGGAACCTGATGAAGCAGACAGCCCCAGGAGGAAGGGGCCCATTGAGCTATCTACTCTGGACATTGCTTCCAGACTTTGGCATGATTTCCACAACATATCTGTTGGCTCTTTTTAAATAAACTTCTCTTTCCCTTCACAAGGCCCTCGTTTTAGTTTCTCAATCACAAAATAGCTGGCCCTCTCACACTCCAAAAGAAATTAACCGTCAACTATAGGCTGTATTCTATACAGAGACTTATTTTGTTTGCCCTTTGTAAGTTTAAAAAGTTCAGATCCAACTTTAAAAATAGGCAGATTTTACCTTCAAGTCTGAATTTCTCCTCCTGAGGAGGGCAAAACAAACAAACAAACCACCACCACAACAAAAAAAAAAAAACCTCTCAGAACTTCCTACTTCCTGCAGCTCATTCCAACTGTATTTGACTGTACCAATTGTTTTTCCTGTATGAGGATTTCCAGTGACAGATCAACGATGGTCTGTGGGAATGGCTTGCCTGGCAACTTCTTGTTTTCCATCTGGCACATTGCTGTGCTGGCCACTTGCCCATGGGAGTGGGCTGGGCTGTAGTGTTCTTGTGGTGGTCTTCAGAGCCAAAGCAGAATGGATAGGATGGGAAAAGAAAAGAAAAGCATATAGAAAGAAAAATCACTCAAGAGCACTCCCTAAAATTCTAGTATTCAACTCAGCAATTCTATTCCTGGGTACATATTCAAAAGAATTGAAAGCAGATACTGAAAAATGTACTTGAGCACAAATACATACAGGAATAATCTGAGGAACAGTGTGGCAAGAGTTGTTGTCTGAGATTATGTAGCTCATATGGGAAAGAGTGAGAATTCTGTCTCTGCACAATAATTTTCAAATTTGATTGTACTTTGAATTTACCTGGAGGCTTTTTATTTAATTTTTTAAATTTTCTCTTTTACTGAGTAAATTGACATACAATTTTATATTAGTTTCAGGTGTACAACACAGTGATTCAAAATTTATATGTACATTGTGAAATGATCACCAAGATAAACCCAGCTGCTATATGTCACCATACAAAATTGTTACATATATTATCTATATTCCCTGTCCTGTACATTGTAATATTCCACTGTATAAATTTAAATTTATTTGATCCATTCATCTATTAATGGAAAGTTAGATTGCTTCTATATTTTGGCTGTTATAAATAACTGCAATTAACTTCAATAAATTTTGAATTAATGTTTTCATTTTCTTCACATAAATACCCAGAAATGGAATTGCTGGATTGCATTGCAATTCTATTATTAATTTTTTTGAAGAACTACTATATTGTATCAAAACTGCACAAGGGTCTCTATGCTTCACATCTTAATCTATGCTTGCTTTCTTTTTTTTAAAGTAAGCTCTATGCCCAATGTGCAGCTTGAACACATGACCCCAACAAGATCAAGAGTCACATGTTCTACTGACTGAGACAGCCATGTGCCCCAACACTTGCTATTTCTTGCCCCCCCCTTTTTTTGATACTAGCTATTCTGACAGGTGTGAGGTGATATCTCATTGTGGTTTTGATTTGTATTTCCCTGATGAATAGTGATGTTAAGCATCTTTTCATGTGTCTGTTGACCATCTGTGTGTCTTTGTAAACATATCTATTCAGAGCCTCTGCCTATTTTTTAATTGGGCTGTTTGTTCATTTGTATTTGATGGTGAGCTTGTGAGTTCTTTATGTATTATATATATTAACCCCTTAGTAGCTATATCATTTGCAAATATCTTCTCTTATTCAGTAGGTTGACTTAATTTTGTTGATAGCATTCTTTGCTGTTAAAAATTTTTGGCTGGGATGCCTGGGTGGCTCAGTTGGTTAAGCTGCTGCTTTCAGCTCAGGTCATGATTCCAGGGTGCTGAGATTGAGTCTCCCATTGGGCTCCTTGCTCAGCAGAGAGCCTGCTTCTCTTGCTGCCTCTGCCTGGGACTCTGCCTGTTTGTGTGTACTCCCTGTCTCTCTGACAAATAAATAAAATCTAAGAAAAAAATTTTTTTTGGCTGATGTAGTCTCATTTGTTTATTTTTGCTTTTGTTGCCAATGCCTGAAGAAACAGATAAAAAAAAATATTGTGCAAACCAATGGCTAAGAACTGACTGTGAATGGTTTCTTATAGTAGTTTTATGGTTTGGGGTCCCACATTTAAGTCCATTTTAAGATGATTTTTATGTATATTATAAGAAAGTGGTCCAGTATCATTCTTTTGCATGTGGCTATTATAAATAATTCTGCAGTAAACATAAACATGTATGTATCTTTTCTTTTTTTTTCTTTGCATATGACAATATGCTTTTTATTTTTTCAGCATAACAGTATTCATTATTTTTGCACCACACCCAGTGCTCCATGCAATCCGTGCCCTCTATAATACCCACCACCTGGTACCCCAACCTCCCATCCCCCGCCCATTCAAAACGCTGATTGTTTCAAGTAGCGTTTTTGTTTTCTTTGGGTAAATACTGAGTAGTGGAATTACTGGATCCCATCATAATTCTATTTTGAATTTTTTGAGACACCTCAAATCCTCATTGTTTTCCACAGTGGCTATTCTAGCTTACTTTCTGACCAACAGTGCAAGAGGGTTCTTTTTCTCCACATCCTTGGTAACTCTCATTATTTCTTTTATTTTTTATTTTAGCCATTCTAACAGGTGTGAGGTAATATCTCATTGCTGTTTTGATCTACACTTCCCTGATACTAGTGATGTTGTGTGTTTTTCATGTGTCTGTTGGGCATCTTTATGTCTTCTTTGGAAACATGTCTATTTAGGTCCTATGTCTACTTTTTAACTGGATATTTTTTTATTTGTTTTTGATAATGAGCTTGTGAGTTCTTTACATATTTTGTACACTAACCCGTATCAGTTACTGATGTCCAAGAGCTGACTGAATTTCCATAGATTTATGTATATTAATTTTGTATATTACAACCCTACTTAATTCATTTATTAATTCTAATAGGGGTTTATTTGGTGGAGTCTGTAGAGTTTTGTGTATAAATATCATGTTTTCTGCAAATAGTAACATTTTATTCGTTATTTCCACTTAGATTCTTTTTTTCATTTATTTTTCTTCTCTGACACTATTGCTAGAACTTACAATGCTATGTTGAATTAAAGTGGCAACTGTGGGTCTTTCATAGATAGATTTTATGAAGTTCAGGAATGTTCCCTCCATCCCTATACTTTCTATGAAAGACCCACAGCAAATATCATCCTCAATGGGAAAAAGTTTGCAACCTTCCCGTTGAGATCAGGAACACGACAAGGATGCCCACTCTCACCACTCTTGTTCAATATAGTATTAGAAGTCCTAGCAACAGCAATCAGACAACAAAGAGAAATAAAATGTATCCAAATTGGTAATGAAGAAGTCAAACTCTCTCTCTTCGCAAATGACATGATTCTTTATATGGAAAACCCAAAAGACTCCACCCCAAAGTACTAGAACTCATAGAACAGTTCAGCAATGTGGCAGGATACAAAGTCAATGTACAGAAATCAGTGGCTTTCTTATACACTAACAATGAAAATACAGAAAGGGAAATTAGAGAATCGATTCCATTTACTATAGCACCAAGAACCATAAGATACCTGGGAATAAACCTAACCAAAGAGGTAAATGAACTGTATTCGAGGAACTACAGAACACTCATGAAAGAAATTGAAGAAGACACAAAAAGATGGAAGACCATACCATGCTCTTGGATCGGAAGAATAAACATTGTTAAAATGTCTATACTGCCTAGAGCAATCTATACTTTTAATGCCATTCCGATCAAAATTCCACCAGTATTCTTCAAAGAGCTGGAGCAAATAATCCTAAAATTTGTATAGAATCAGAAGAGACCCCAAATCACTAAGGAAATGTTGAAAACCAATAATAAAACTGGGGGCATCACGTTACCTGATTTCAAGCTTTACTACAAAGCTGTGATCACCAAGACAGCATGGTACTGGCATAAAAACAGACACATAGACCAGTGGAACAGAGTAGAGAGCCCAGATATGGACCCTCAACTCTATGGTCAAATAATCTTCGACAAAACAGGAAAAAATATACAGCGGAAAAAAGACAGTCTCTTCAATAAATGGTGCTGGGAAAACTGGGCAGCTATATGTAGAAGAATGAAACTCAACAATTTTCTTACACCGTACACAAAGATAAACTCAAAATGGATAAAAGACCTCAATGTGAGACAGGAATCCATCAGAATCCTAGAGAACATAGGCAGTAATCTCTTCGATATCAGCCACAGCAACTTCTTTCAAGATATATCTCCAAAGGCAAAGGAAACAAAAGTGAAAATGAACTTTTGGGACTTCATCAAAATCAAAAGCTTCTGCACAGCAAAGGAAACAGTCAAGAAAACAAAAAGGCAACCCACAGAATTGGAGAAGATATTTGCAAATGACAGTACAGACAAAAGGTTGATATCCAGGATCTATAATGAACTCCTCAAACTCAACACACACAAAACTGACAATCATATCAAAAAATGGGCAGAAGATATGGACAGACACTCCTCCAATGAAGACAAACAAATGGCGATCAGGCATATGAAGAAATGTTCATCATCACTAGCCATCAGGGAGATTCAAATTAAAACCACATTGAGATATCACCTTACACCAGTCAGAATGGCCAAAATTAGCAAGACAGGAAACAACATTTGTTGGAGGGGATGTGGAGAAAGGGGAACCCTCTTACACTGTTGGTGGGAATGCAAGTTGGTGCAGCCTCTTTGGAGAACAGTGTGGAGATTCCTCAAGAAATTAAAAATAGAACTTCCCTGTGACCCTGCAATTGCACTACTGGGTATTTACCCTGAAGATACAGATGTAGTGAAAAGAAGGGCCATCTGTACCCCAGATGGCGACTTATGGCCACGGTCGCCAAACTGTGGAAAGAACCAAGATGCCCTTCAGTGGACAAATGGATAAGAAAGATGTGGTCCATATACACTACGGAGTATTGTGCCTCCATCAGATAGGATGAATACATAACTTTTGTAGCAACATGGATGGGACTGGAAGAGATTATGCTGAGTGAAATAAGTCAAGCAGAGTCAATTATCATATGGTTTCACTTATTTGTGGAGCATAACAAATAGCACGGAGGACATGGGGAGATAGAGAGGAGAAAGGAGTTGGGGAAATTGGAAGGGGAGGTGAACCATGAGAGACTATGGACTCTGAAAAACAATCGGAGGGTTTTGAAGGGGCGGGGGTGGGAGGTTGGGGTACCACGTGGTGGGTATTATAGAGGGCATGGATTCCATGGAGCACTGGGTGTAGTGCAAAAATAATGAGTACTGTTATGCTGAAAATAAAAAATAAATTAAAAAAAAATGCTAAAAAAAATAAATAAAGTGGCAACTGTGGGCATCCTTGTCTTACTCCTGATCTTAGAGGAAAAGCTTTCATCTTTTCCCCATGGAGTATGATGTTAGCTGTTGCTTGGTCATACATGTTCTATATTATGTTGAGATATGTTCCTTCTATACTCAGGTTGTTGAGAGTTTTTGTCATAAATGACAGTTGAATTTTATCAAATGCTTTTTTCTGTATCTATTAAGATGAAAATGTGGTTTTTATCCTTTTTGTTAATATGGTGCATTACTATGACTCATTTGTGAATGTTGAACAATCCTTTCATCTCTGGAATAAATCCCAGTCGATCATGGTTATGATCCTTTGAATGTATAATTGAGTTTGTTTTGCTGATAGTTTTTGAGGATTTTTGCATTTTCATTCATCAGGAATACTGGCCTATAGTTTTCTGTTTTTTGTGGTGTCTTTCCCTGGTCTTGGGATCAGGGTAATATTGGTGTCCTTTAATGATTTTGGAAGCATTCCTCTTCATTCTTTTGGAATATTTCCACCAGGATAGGTATTAACCTTTCTTTCTTTTCTTTTTTTTTTTTTAAAGATTTATTTATTTATTTGACAGAGAGAGATCACAAGCAGGCAGAGAGGCAGGCAGAGAGAGAGGAAGGGAAGCAGGCCCCCTGCCGAGCAGAGAGCCCGATGCGGGACTCGATCCCAGGACCTTGAGATCATGACCTGAGCCGAAGGCAGTGGCTTAACCCACTGAGCCACCCAGGCGCCCCTCTTTATTTTCTTATATATATTTTTGTAAGCATTGTCTATTATTGTGGGGAACAGAATCAATAAAAAAAGATATTATAAATTTCCCTTGACTAAAATAAAACAGACAAAAAAATTAATCATAATTTAGGATTAGAAGATCTCATTGTATTTCGTAAAAAGAAAGAAAATCAGTAAAAATTAAGCTTTCTTAGATAAAACCAATTAAAGATTAATAAAATTGTTTTCTTTTTTTTTTAAAGATTTTATTTATTCATTTGACACAGAGAGATCACAAGTAGGCAGAGAGGCAGGCAAAGAGAGAGAGAGGAGGAAGCAGGCTCCCCGCGGAGCAGAGAACCCGATGCGGGACTCGATCCCAGGACCCTGAGATCATGACCTGAGCCGAAGGCAGCGGCTTAACCCACTGAGCCACCCAGGAGCCCAATAAAATTGTTTTCAAGAGAAATATTTTGTGAATGTTTTTACTCATAGGAAATTTAGGGTCTCACCTTCAATCCTACATCAAAACAAATTTCTTTTTTGACATTAATTTTTTTTATTAAGTTCAATTAGCCAACATATAACACATCATTAGTTTTTGATGTAATGTTCAGTGCTTCATCAGTTCTGCATAACACTCAGTGCTCACTCTATCACATGCCTTTTTTAATACCCATCACCCTGTTATCCCATCTACCCCCTCCCGCTGAAACCCTCTTCTTTAAATATTTGGTAGCATTTATCTTTGAAGCCATCTGGTCCTGAACTGTTTATTTGGAGTTTTTTTTTTATTATTCAATTTTATTGATAGTAATATGTCTACTCAGATTTTCCATTTCAGCTGACTCAGTCCTGGAAGAGAGTGTGTTTCTAGGAATTCATCCATTTCTTCTAGCTTGTCCCACTGGTTGGCAGGCAATTGCTCAAAGTAGTCTCTTATTACCCTTTGTTTATTTATCCGTTGTAACTTCTCTCCCATTTCTGATTTTACTTATTTGGGCTCTCTCTCTCTCTCTCTCTCTCTCTCTCTCCCTCTTTTTTTTTTTTATTAAATCTGGCTAAATGTTTGTAATTTTGTTTATCTTTTCAGTAAAACAACTCCTACTTTCACTGATTTTTAAAGAAATTTTTTAGTCTCTATTTTATTTATTTTCTTGCTAATTTTTATTTCCTTCCTTATACTAACTTTGGACTTTGTCCTTTTTCTAGTTCCTTCAGATGTAAGGTTGATTGTTTATTTGAGGTTTTTTTTTTTTTTTAAATCTCAGGATAGGCCTATATTGCAGTAAACTTCCCTAATAGAACTGTTTTTGTTGCATCTCAGAGGTTTTGCAATATTTTGTTTCCATTTTCATTTGTCTTGAGTTTTAATATGATTTCTTCTTTCTTTCTTTCTTTCTTTCTTTCTTTCTTTCTTTTTTTTTTTTTTTTGTGGACCCATATTGTTTAACCTCACGTTTGCAATTTTTTTTTCAAGGTTTCTTCTTGTAATTGATTTCAAGTTTCAAACTCTTGTGGTCAGGAAAGATAGTTGATATGACTTCAGTCTTCTTAAACTTACTGAGAGTTATTTGCAGCCTAAAATGCAATCTGTCCTTGTGAATGTTCTTTGTGCACTTGAAAAATATGTATTCTGCTGTTTTTGATGGAATATTCTATCTGTATCTAAGTGCTCCAGCTAATATGTCATTTAAGGCCGAAGTTTCCTTATTGATTTTCTCTCTAGATGGTTGATTCATTGATGTTAGTGAAATGTTTAAAATCTCCTGTTATTATTGCATGACTGTCAGTTCCTCACTTTATGTCTGTCAGTATTGTTTTATGTAGTTAGGTGCTTCTAAGTCCAGTGTGTAGATACTCATTTTATAGCCTCTTGTTGTATCGATCCCTTTATCATTATGTAATGCACTTTTTTGGTCTCATTACACTCGTTTTAAGATCTAATTTTTCTGATACAATTATTGGTAGCCCAATTTCCTTTTTATTTCCCTTTACATGTAATATCTTTTTATGTCCCATTACTTTTAGACTTTTTTGTTCTTTTTAAAGATTTATTTATTCATTTTAGAGAGAGGAAAAGAAAGCAGGGGGGAGGGGCAAGGTGTGGGGAGAGTCTTAAGCTGATTCTATGGGGAGCCAGAGCCTAATGTGGGGCTAGATCTCACTGCCTTGAGAACGTGACATGAACTGAAACCAAGATTTGGGTGCTTAACTGACTGTGCCCACCAAGGTGCCCCATAATTTTGTGTGTTTTTTCTAAGAATTTATTCTTTTTTTTTTTAATCATATTCAGTTAGCCAACGTTAGCATCATTAGTTTTTGATGTAGTGTTCACTGGTTTATTAGTTCCATATAACACCCAGTGCTCATCACAACACATGCCCTCCTTAATACCCATAACCTGGTTACCCAATCCTCCCATGCCCTTCTCCTCTGAAACCCTCAGTTTGTTTCCTGGAGTCCATAGTCTCTCACAGTTTGTTTCCCTCTCTGATTGACCCAGCCACCTTCTGTTTTCCCTCCCTTCCCCTATGGTCAAATGAAACCATATGATAATTGTCTTTCTCTGATTGACTTATTTCACTTGGCAGAATCCCCTCCAGTTACATCCATGTCGATGGAAATGTTGTGTACTTATCTTTTCTGGTGACTGAGAAATATTCCACTGTATATATGTAACACATCTTCTTTATCCATCCATCTGTTGAAGGGCATCTCGGCTCCTTCCACAGTTTGGCTATGGTGGAATAATGCATATTGGGGCGCCTCTGCCCCTTCTTTTTACTACATCTGTATCGGGGATAAATACCCAGTAGTGCAATTGCTAGGTCATAGGGAACTCTATTTTTAATTTTTTTGAGAAATCTCCATACTGTTTTCCACAGTGGCTGTATCAGCTTGGATTCCCACCTACAACGTAAGGAGGGTGTCCCTTTCTCCTCATCCTGGCCAACATTTGTTGATTCCTGCATTATTGATTTTAGCCATTCTACCTGGCATAAGGTGATATTTCATTGTGGTTTTGATTTGTATTTCCCTGATGGCTAATGATGATTGTATCTGTTCACATCTTCTGCCCATTTATTAACTGGATTATTTGTTTTTTGGGGTGTTGAATATGAAAAGTTCTTTATAGATCTTGGATACCAACCCTTAACTGTAATGTTATTTGCAAATGTCTTCTCCCATTCCGTGGGTTGCCTCTTAGTTTTGTTCACTGCTTCCTTTGCTGTGCAGAAGCTTTTTCGCTTGTTGAAATCCCAAAAGTTCATTTTTGCTTTTGCTTCCCTTGTCTTGAAAGAAGTTGCTGTGGCTGATATTGAAGAGGTTACTGTCTATGTTCTCCTCTAGGATTATGATGGAGTCCTGTCTCACTTTGAGGTCTTTAATCCATTTTGAGTTTATCTTTGTGTATGGTATAAGAGAGTAGTCTAGTTCCATTCTTCTGCATGTGGCCACCCAATTTTCCTATCACCATTTATGGAAGAGATTGTTTTTTCCATTGGATGTTCTTTTCTGCTTTGTTGACAGTTAGTTGACCAGACAGTTGAGGATCCATTTCTAGGTTCTCTACTCTGTTCCATTGGTCTATGTGTCTGTTTTCATGCCAGTACCATGCTGTCTTGGTGATCATAGCTTTGTAATAAAGCTTGAAATCAAGCAACATGATTCCCCCAGCTTTGTTTTTCTTTTTCAACATTCCCCTGGCAATTAGGGTTCTTTCTGGTTCCATACACATTTTAGGATTGTTTCAGCTCATTGAAAAATATCAGTGGTATTTTAATAGGAATGGCATTGAAAGTGTAAATTGTCCTGGAGAGCATCGACATTTTAACAATGTTTATTCTTCTGATCCATGAGCATGGAATGTTTTTCCATCTTTTTGTGTCTTCCTCAATATCTTTCATAAGGGTTTTGTAGTTTCTAGATCCTTTAGCTGTTTTGTTAGGTTTATTCCTAGGGAATCTTATGGTTTCGGTGCTGTTGTAGATGTAATTGATTCCTTAATTTCTCTTTCTACAGCTTAATTCTTGCTATATAAAAAAAGCAATTGATTTCTGTGCATTGGTTCTGTATCCTGTCACATTACTGAATTGCTGAGTTCTAGTAGTTTGGGGGTGGAGTCCTTTGAGTTTTCCACATAAAGTATCATTTCATCTGAAGAGAGAGAGTTTGATTTCTTCTTTGCCAATTTGAATACATTTTATTTTTCCTTTTGTTGTCTGATATCTGTTTCTAGGACTTCCAATACTATGTTGAACAATAGTGCTGAGAGTGGGCCTCCCTGTCATGGTCTTGACCTTAAGGAAAAAGCTTTCAGCTTTTCTGCATTGAGAATGATATTCACTGTGGGCTTTTCATAGATAGCTTTTATGATATTAAATAATGTTCCCTCTATCTCTATACTCTGAAGATGTTTACTCAGGAAGGGATGTGGTATTTTGTCAAATGTTTTTTCTGGATCAATTGAGAGGATCATATGGTTCTTGTCTTTTATTAATGTGATCTTTCACGTTGATTGATTTGTGAATGTTGAACCATGCTTGCTTGCCAAGAATAAATCCCACCTAGTCATGTTGGATAACCCTTTTAATGTACTATTGGATTCTATTGGCTAGGGTCTTGGTGAGTATTTTGGCACCTGTTTTCATCAGGGTTATTTTTCTGCAATTCTCCTTTTTGATGGGTCTTTGTTTTGAGATCAGGGTAATGCTGGCCTCATAGATACTGGAAGTTTTCCTTCTGTTTCTATTTTTTGAAGCAGCTTCAGTAGAATAGGTATTATTTCTTCTTTAAATGTTAGGTAGAATTCTACTGGGAAGCCATCTGGCCCCAGACTCGTTTTTTGAAGGCTTTTAATTACTGCTTCAATTTCATTACTGGTTATTGTTCTATATAGATTGTGTGTTTCTTCCTGTTTCAATCTTCATAGTTTCCAAGAAGGTATCCATTTCTTCCAGGCTGCTTAATTTGTTGACATATAGTTGCTGGCAATAATTTCTAAGAATTGTTTCTATGTTCTTGGTGTTAGTTGAGATCTCAACCCTTTCTTTCATGATTTTATTAATTTGGGGTTTAGTTTTCTTTTCTTTTGGGTAAGTCTGGCCAGAGGTTTATTATCTTATAAATTCTTTCAAAGAACCAGCTTCTAGTTTCTTTGAGCTGTTCTACTATTTTTCTGCTCTAATCTTTGTTATTTCTCCTCTCCTGCTTCGTTAAGGCTTTATTTGCTGTTCTTCCTCTAGGTCCTTTTTTAAAAAATTTTTTTTAAGATTTTATTTATTTATTTGACAAACAGAGATCACAAGTGGGCAGAAAGGAAGGCAGAGAGAGAGAGGAGGAAGCAGGCTCCCCGCTGAGCACAGAGCCTGACGTGAGGCTTGATCCCAGGACCTGAGATCCTGACCCGAGCAGAAGGCAGAGGCCTTAACCCACTGAGCCACCCAGGCGCCCCTGCTGTTCTTCCTCTAGGTCCTTTAAGTATAAGGTTAGGTTGTGCATTTCGGATTTTTCTAGTTCTAGCCTCTAGAGAGGCTTGGATGGCTAAATATTTCCCCCTTAGGACTGCCTTTGCAGTATCCTTGGGTTTTGGACTGATGTGTTTTTGTTCTCATTGGTTTCCATTAATTAAGTTCTTCTTTGATTTTCTGGTTGACCCAATCATTCTTTAGAAGGATGGTTTTTAATTTCCAATCTTTGAATTCCTTCCATTTTGTTATTCTTGTGACTGAGTTCCAGTTTATAACAATTTTGTCTGATAACATCCAGGGAATAGTCTCAATCTTTTGATATCAGTTGACACCTGATTTGTGACCCCTTATGTGATCTATTCTGGAGAAAGTACTTCATGTACTTGAGAAGAATGATTGTTCTGTTGTTTTAGGGTAGAATATTTTGTACATATTTGTGACGTCCATCTGGTCCAACGTGTCATCAAAGCTCTTGTTTCTTTATTGATCTGCTTAGATGATCTGTCCATTTTTGTGAGTGGAGTGTTGAGGTCTTCTACTCTTAATATATTATTATTAATATGATCCTTTATTTTGGTTAACAGCTGGCTTATGTAGTTGGCTGTTCCCATGTTGGGGGTACAGATATTTAAAATTGTTCGATTTACTTGTGGTATAGGCCCTATAAATATGATCTCTCTTACTGCAGTCTTTGGTTTAAAATCTAATTTGTCTGATATGAGAATTGCTACCCCAGCTTTCTTTTGAGGTCTGTTGGCATTAAAAATTGTGCACCATCCCTTCACTTTCAGTTTGGATGTACTTTTAGGTTCAAAATGAGTCCCTAATAGACAGCATATGGGTGGATCCTGTCTTTTTATCCAATCTGCAACCTTGTGCCATTTCATGGGAGCTCTTAGGCCATTTATATTGACGGTAACTATTAAAGATATGAACTTAGTGCCATCATATTGCCTGTAAGGTCCCTGTTTCCATAGGTGATCTCTGTAAATTTCTGGTTTATATCACTGTTGGGATCTTTCTTCTTTTATAGAATCCCTCTTAATATTTCTTGCAGGGTTGGCTTGGTGGTCATATATTCTTTCAGTTTCTGCCAGTCCTGGAAGCTCTTTGTCTCTCTGTCCATTCTGAAAGATAGCCTTGCTGAATAAAGTATTCTTGACTGCATGTTCTTCTCGTTTAGTACCCTGAAAATGTCTTGCCAGCCCTTTCTGGCTTGCCATGTCTCTACGGACAGGTCTGAGGTTTCTCTGATGTTTCTCCTAGTGTATGTGAGAAACCTCTTTCCCATAGCTGCTCTCAGGACAGCTTCCTTGGTTCCAAGATTTGCAAGTTTTATTTTTATATGCTGGGATGTTGGTCTATTTTTATTGATCTTGGGAGGAGTCCTCTCTGCCTCATAGACAGGAATGCTGTTTCCTTTCCCAGATTCGGAAAGTTCTCAACTATGATTTGCTCAAATATACCCTCTAGTCCTCTCTCTCTCTCTCTCTCTCTCTCTCTCTCTCTCTCTTTCTCTCTCGTCACCCCCTTGAGATCCCAGTAATTCTGACATTGGAGTGTTTCATTGCATCATTGATCTCTCTAAGTCTGATCTCAAGAGCTTATAGCTGTTTATCCCTATCATCCTCAGCTTTCTTCTTTTCTATCAGCTTATCTTCTAAGTAAATTCATTCTTCTGCCTCATTTACCCTTGCTGTTAGCATATCCAGTTTAGACTGTATCTCATTCATAGCATTTTTAAGTTTGGCATGATTAGATCTCACTTCTGCCCTTAGAGATTCTATATTGTCACTAATAGTTTTCTTAAGCCTAGCTGTTGATGTCATATTGCTACCCTGAAATCTATCTCTGACATCTTTCTTATATCCATATCATTAAGTCTGTGGCAGAGGCCACTGTCTCTGGTTCTTTTCTTTGTTGATAGTTCCTCCTAGTCATTCTTTTGAGGGATGTTTGAAGGAATTGTACAGCATCCAAAATATCAACATGACCCAAGCAAGATGCAGCCTAGGAAAATTTGGAGTGGTCAGAAGCCATCTCTGAAGAAACAAAGCTAAATGAAACAAAAGAATATAATTTATAAAATTTAAAACAATTTGAAAAAATTAAAATTTAAAAAAAGGGAGTGAGAGGAAGAGGAGCTATAATTTCTCAGTGTGGATAATGTGGGATGGTTCAGTTGTTTTAGGTGTCTTTTATTCTGTTTGTTAGAGGACACTATTTCCCAAAGTTACAGGGAAATGAAAACTTGTATATATATAAAGGTAATGTTGATTAGGAAAAAAAGGACTACATTGAAGCATATACCTATTAAAAATATAGGTGTAAAGTTATAAAAGTTAAAAAGTTACAAGTATAAGTTAAAAAGTTACTATGAAATATACATTAATATATTAAACTTCTAGTTGAAATGAGAGAAAGGTAAAAAGAAAAAACAGAGAAGAACCATAAGACAAAGAATAAAAAGAAAATGACAGTTGTAGCTGAAAAATAAACAAGCTGTGAGACCATGCGAGCTCAATATACTATTTTCTCCTGGTGTTGGGATTTTACAGTTTTATGGGGACCATAGGGTTGTCTTCCTTTTGTTCTTCCAAATTGTTTTCTGGGGGAGGGTCCTGCCACACTGTGGTACTGTGACAATGCCCAAGCAGAGTTGCCCTGCCCCCTGTGGGGGAGGGGATGGTCTCCATGGAAAACAGTTTTTTTGAGCTTTTGTTCTCTGATGGGTTTTTGTGCCTCTTTTGAGGGTTAGAGCAAAAACTGGCTGGAACAAAATCTCTGTCCCAGAAAAGAGAAATCTCAGTCTGTTCCCTTCAATAAACCCTCCAGGACACAGTCTCCTTTTCTGTAAAGGAGAAAACCACTATCTCCCAAAATGTGCACCCACAAGCCACAGAAACTCTCTCAGAGGTCATCCCAGACCCAGGTATGTCCCTGCCCTTTGTGCTTCTAAAACCACAAGAAGCCACAGATCCTGGATCCTGTCTGAGCAATGCTCTAAAGTTTTTCCCAGCTGCTACTGTTCTGTGAATTTTTGCCTGGTTCCCAGTGCAGGACGCTTTTGCTTTCCAGTGTTACATCACATTCCAGGAGCCAGCTTATGGAGGCTCACTCCTCCTTGTTTATCTTCAGATATCTCCCTGCAGATTCACAACTCTGCCCTTTCTACCTCATGACAGCTGGTGTTTTTCTGCTTGTAAAGATCCAGATGTATATTCTTACAACTCAGGCTGATTTCATGGGTGTTCAGAATGGTTTGATTTATCCAGCTAAATTGAGGGGAACAATTGAAATGGGGTCCCCTACTCCTCCACCATCTTCTTTTAAGTATGTTTTCACGTTTTTATAGCAAAGAGAGTCTCTTCTATGAAGTATGTATATGTGTCTTGTTATTTTTATTCATATAGCCATCCTGAGTATTTTGAATGAACATTTTCTTCACTTACATTTAAAATAGTTATTGTTAAGTATGTACTTATTGCCATTTTATCGATTGTTTTCTGGTTGTTTTTATAGTACTTTGTTCTTTTTTTCTTCTCTTGGTCTCTTCTCTTCTAGTTGCTGACTTTCCCCAGTACCATGTTTGCCTTTATTTCTCTATTGTGTATCTTATTTATTTATTTATTTATTTATTTATTTATTTATTTATTGTTTCAGCGTAACAGTATTCATTGTTTTTGCACCACACTCAGTGCTCCATGCAATCCGTGCCCTCTCCAATACCCACCACCTGGTTCCCCCAACCTTCCATTCCCTGCCCCTTCAAAACCCTCAGATTGTATTTCAGAGTCCATAGTCTCTCATGGTTCACCTCCCCTTCCAATTTCCCTCAGCTCCCTTCTCTTTTCCATCTCTCCTTGTCCTCCATGTTATTTGTTATGCTCCACAAATAAGTGAAACCATGTGATAATTGACTCTCTCTGCTTGACTTATTTCACTCAGTATAATCTCTTTGAGTCCCGTCCATGTTGCTACAAAAGTTGGGTATTCATCATTTCTGATGGACGCATAATACTCCATAGTGTATATGGACCACATCTTCCTTATCCATTCGTCCATTGAAGGGCATCTTGGTTCTTTCCACAGTTTGGCGACCGTAGCCATTGCTGCTATAAACATTGGGGTAAAGATGGCCCTTCTTTTCACTACATCTGTATCTTCAGGGTAAATACCCAGTATTACAATTGCAGAGTCATAGGGAATCTCTTTTTTTAATATCTTGAGGAATCGCCACACTGTTCTCCAAAGTGGCTACACCAACTTACATTCCCACCAACAGTGTAAGAGGGTTCCCCTTTCTCCACAACCTCTACAACACATGTTGTTTCCTGTCTTGCTAATTTTGGCCATTCTAACTGGTGTGAGGTGGTATCTCAATGCGGTTTTAAATTGAATCTCCCTGATAGCTAATGATGATGAACATTCTTCATGTGTCTGATAGCCATTTGTATGTCTTGATTGGAGAAGTGTCTGTTCATATCTTCTGCCCATTTTTTGATATGTTTGCCTGTTTCGTGTGTGTTGAGTTTGAGGAGTTCATTATAGATCCTGGATATCAACCTTTTGTCTGTACTGTCATTTGCAAATATCTTCTCCTATTCCGTGGGTTGCCTCTTTGTTTTCTTGACTGTTTCCTTTGCTGTGCAGAAGCTTTTTATCTTGATGAAGTCCCAAAAGTTCATTTTCGCTTTTGTTTTTTTGTTTTTTTGTTTTTTTTGCCTTTGAAGACATATCTTGAAAGAAGTTGCTGTGGCTGATATCGAGGTTACTACCTATGTTCTCCTCTAGGATTCTGATGGATTCCTGTCTCACATTGAGGTCTTTTATCCATTTTGAGTTTATCTTTGTGTATGGGGTAAGAGAATGGTCGAGTTTCATTCTTCTGCATATAACTGTCCAGTTTTCCCGGTACCATTTATTGAAGAGACTGTCTTTTTTCCGCTGTATATTTTTTCCTGTTTTGTCGAAGATTATTTGACCATAGAGTTGAGGGTCCATATCTGGGCTCTCTACTCTGTTCCACTGGTCTATGTGTCTGTTTTTGTGCCAGTCCCAGGCTCTCTTGGTGATCACAGCTTTGTAGTAAAGCTTGAAATCAGGTAACATGATGCCCCCAGTTTTATTATTGGTTTTCAACGTTTCCTTAGTGATTAGGGGTCTCTTCTGATTCCATACAAATTTTTGGATTATTTGCTCCAGCTCTTTGAAGAATACTGGTGGAATTTTGATCGGAATGGCATTAAAAGTATAGATTGCTCTAGGCAGTATAGACATTTTAACAATGTTTATTCTTCCGATCCAAGAGCATGGTATGGTCTTCCATCTTTTTGTGTCTTCTTCAATTTCTTTCATGAGTGTTTTGTAGTTCCTCGAATACAGTTCATTTACCTCTTTGGTTAGGTTTATTCCCAGGTATCTTATGGTTCTTGGTGCTATAGTAAATGGAATTGATTCTCTTTCTTTCTGTATTTTTTCCCTTTCTGTATTTTCATTGTTAGTGTATAAGAAAGCCCCTGATTTCTGTATATTGACTTTGTGTCCTGCCACATTACTGAATTGCTGTATGAGTTCTAGTACTTTGGGGGTGGAGTCTTTTGGGTTTTCCATATAAAGAATCATGTCATCTGTGAAGAGAGAGAGTTTGACTTCTTCATTGCCAATTTGGATCCCTTTTATTTCTCTTTGTTGTTTGATTGCTGTTGCTAGGACTTCTAATACTATGTTGAACAAGAGGGTGAGAGTGGGCATCCTTGTCGTGTTCCTAATCTCAACGGGAAGTTTGCAAGCTTTTTCCCATTGAGGATGATATTTGCTGTGGGTCTTTCATCAATAGATTTTATGATGTTCAGGAATATTCCCTCTATCCCTATACTTTGAAGTGTTTTAATCAGGAACGGATGCTGGATTTTGTTAAATGCTTTTTCTGCATCCATTGAGAAGACCATGTGGTTCTTCTCTCTTCTCTTATTGATTTGTTCTATCACACTGATTGATTTGCAAATGTTGAACCATCCTTGTAGCCTAGGGATAAATCCCACCTCATCATGGTGGATAATCTTTTTAATGTGATGTTGGATCCTGTTTGCTACTATCTTGTTGAGAATATTAGCATCCATATTCATCAGTGATAGTGGTCTGAAATTTTCCTATTTGGTAGGGTCTTTGCCTGGTTTGGAGATCAGGGTAATACTGGCTTCATAGAAAGATTCTGGAAGTTTTCCTTCTGCTTCAATTTTTTGAAACAACTTCAGGAGAATAGGTGTTATTTCTTCTTTGAAAGTTTGGTAGAATTCCCCAGGAAATCCGTCAGGTCCTGTGCCCCAGTATTTTGAGAGGTTTTTGATCACTGCTTCAATCTCATTACTAGATATCAGTCTATTCAGGTTGTCAATTTCTTTCTGGTTCAGTTTTGGGAGTTTATAGGTTTCCAGGAATGCATCCATTTCATCTAGGTTGCTTAGCTTATTGGCATATAACTGTTGATAATAATTTCTGGTGATTGTTTCTACTTCCTTGGTGTTAGTTGTGATCTCTCCCTTTTCATTCATAATTTTATTAATTTGGGCTTTCTCTTTTCTTTTGGATACTAGTTTCATTAATACGTTCTACTGTATCTCTGGTTTCTACGTCATTAATCTCTGTTCTAATCTCGATTATTTCCCTTCTTATTTGTGGAGTTGGTTTGATTTGTTGTTGATTCTCCAGTTCTTTAAGGTGTAGAGACAGCTGGTGTATTCTGGATTTTTCAGTTTTTTTGAGGGATGCTTGGATGGCTATGTATTTTCCCTTTAGGACCGCCTTTGCTGTATCCCATAGGTTTTGGATCAAAGTCTTTATTCTCATTGGTTTCCATGAATTGTTTCAGTTCTTCTTTGATCTCCTGGTTGATCCAAGCATTCTTAAGCAAGGTGGTCTTTAGCTTCCAGGTGTTTGAGTTCCTTCCGAACTTTTCCTTGTGATTGAGCTCGTTTCAAAGCACTGTGATCTGAGAATGTGCAGGGAATAATCTCAGTCTTTTGGTATTGGTTGAGTCCTGATTTGTGACCCAGTATGTGGTCTATTCTGGAGGAGGTTCCATGTGCACTTGAGAAGAATGAATATTCTGTTGTTTCAGGGTGGAATGTTCTTTATATATTTTTGAGGTCCATCTGGTCCAATGTGTCATTCCATGCTCTTGTTTCTTTATTGGTTTTCTGCTTCGATGATCTGTCTATTTCTGAGAGAGGCGTGTTAAGTTCTCCTACTATTAATGTATTCATATCAATATGACTCTTTATCTTGATTAACAGTTTTCTTATGTAATTGGCTGCTCCCATATTGGGGGCATAGATATTTATAATTGTTAGATCATCTTGGTGGATAGTCCCTTTAAGAATGATGTAGTGTCCTTCTGGATCTCTGGCCACAGTCTTTAGTTTAAAATCTAATTTATCTGATATGATAATTGCTTCCCTGGCCTTCTTTTGAGGCCCATTGGCATGAAAGATGCTTCTCCATCCCTTCACTTTTGGTCTGGGTGTATCTTTAGGTTCAAAATGGGTCTCTTGTAGATAGCATATGGATGGGTCCTGTCGTTTTATCCAATCTGCAACCCTGTGTCATTTTATGGGCACATTTAGGCCATTCACATTGAGAGTGATTATTGATAGATATGTTTTTATTGACATCGTATTACCTTTGAAATCTTTCTTTCTGTAGATTGTCTCTATAGTTCTGTTCAATGCTATTCTTAGGATTTTTCCTCTTATATAGTACCCCCCTTAATATTTCCTGCAGTGTCGGCTTGTTGGACTTGAGAAGAATGAGTGGCTTGGTGGTTGCATAGTCTTTTAAGCCTTGCCGGTCTTGGAAACTCTTTATCTCTCCATCCATTTTGAATGTCAGCCTTGCTGGATAAAGTATTCTTGACTCTATGTTCTTCTCATTTAGTGCCCTGAATATATCTTGCCAGCCCTTTCTGGCTTGCCAGGTCTCTGTGGACAGGTCTGATGTTATTCTGATGGGCTTTCTTCTGTAAGTAAGGAGCCTCTTTGTCCTAGCGGCTTTCAGCAAATTATATCTACAGTTATGATTCCACAATTTGACTATCAGGTGCCTTGATGTTTTTCTGGAATCTATAATCTTGGGTGGAGAGCTTTCGGCCTCTAGTACATGAACGCTGGTTCCATTCACGAGATTGGGAAAATTTTCATGAAGAACTTGTTCCACTATATCTTCTAGACTTCTTTCTTTCTCGTCCCCTTCAGGGATTCTAATAATTTGGACATTGGAATGTTTCATGGCATCATTTATTTCCCTGATTCTGTTTTTGTGGCTTCTAAGCTGTTTGTTCCAGGCTTCCTCCTGATCCTTTCTCTCTATCTGTTTGTCCTCCAGGTCACTAATTCTATCTTCTGTATCAGTTACCCTAGCTTTTAGAGAATTTAGATTAGATTAGAACTCATTGAGAGCATTGTGACGCTCATCCCTGGTAGCTTTCAGCTCTGTCCTATCATTGTGAACATCATCCCTGGTCGCCTTCAGTTTGGCCCTAATCAATTCTGTTTGGTCATCCGTGGCTTTCTCCAACCTAGCTATTGCCTGGATAATTGTTAGCCAGAATTCTCTTTCCGACATGTTGTCCATGTTGATAGCCATTAGCTCTGTTGCAGGAAGTCCATCCTCTGTATTTTTCTTCTGTTGGGCATTCCTCCTCCTAGCCATTTTGGTGAGAGATGACTGAACAGATGTAGCTGGATGTATCAACTGTGGTGCAGTCAATGTGCACCCTGAAATGCTTCTGAGCAATCAGGGTTCCCCACCCAAGTGAGAGAAAAAAGAAAAGAAAAAGAAAAAAAATAAAGAGAGAGAGAGACAGGAAAAAAAGGGAAGATAAAAGAGAAGGTTCAGCCCAAATGGGCCCCAAGGTAAGATTGATGAAGTATACAAACAAAAACAGTCAAACAAAAAGACTGATGAAAGTATATGACAGAGAATATATATATATATATATATATATATATATATATGCAAATAAAAGAAGAACCTCGTCAAAAAGAACCCCAAGTATGAGATTTATATACTATCAGGACAAAAACAAAAATACCGAAACACTGGTGGAAGAAAAAGATGGGAGAGTGGTTATAAATTCTCAGTGTGGGCGAGGAAGTTTGTTTTGATTCTTCCTGGATGTATCTTGATATCTTTGTTAAAGGACTCAACTTTCCTAAGATAAAGGGGGATTAAAAATTGGTTTACCTATAGGGGTAGCATTGACTTGGGAAAGGTGATTACCTTGAAGCTTAACTCTATATGAATATTAGAAAATAAAAATTAAAAAGGAATAAACTAGACTAAACTAAACTAAAATTTAGAAAAAAAAAATTTAAAAAATAGATATGTAAAAGAAAACCACAGGTGTATGTATCAAAAAGTTCAGGTTAGAAGGTTATTATGGAATTTGATGTACTGTACATCTCACTGTTATGGTAAATAGGTTAAAAAATTATCTATATTAAAAAAAATATGAACCAGAATAGTGGGAACTAGTTAAAAATAAAAGTTGTCCTATGAAGTAGTGGTGGTTGTTCTCTTGTAGTTTTTTTTTCTTTTTCTTTTTCTTTCCTGGTTGGTTTTCTGGGGGAGGGGCATGCCACGTAGGTTTTCAGTCAATGATGTTCCCTGAGCTAAGTCATCCCGCCCCCCTCAAGGGGGTGGGCTCTGAGGAAACCGGTTTTTTTCAGGCTTTTGTTCTCTGGAGGTTTTTATGTTTGTTCACTTTTTTTTTTCTCTCACCTTGACTGCTTTTGCTGGTTTTTGGAGGTTTAGAGGAAAGAAAACTGCACCTTGACCTCCTTCTCAGAAAGAAGCCTCAGTCTGGTCCCCTGTGGGTGTTGCAGAATCCATATAAATTCCCCCTTGGCCACTGGCAGTGCAAGTTCCGAGTCACGGTCACTGGGGGCGCAGGATCTTCTGCTTGTACCCAAAACCATGGCAGTGGCGGCTGTCTGGGCAGCTCCAGACCACCAGAGATGTTCCAAGCAGTGATTCGCACACTGAGATTTTCCCACTGGCCTGGGCTGGGAGTGCCTGGTCTTTCCGGTCTAAGAGCACCGGGCTTGCACGCACCTCTCTCAGGGGAGGCTGTGAGTCGTGCGTGCATCTCAGGCTCTGAGAGCAGGGCGCGGGTCCAAGAGCACAAGGCTTGGCCTTCACGCACCTCTCTCAGGGGAGGGTGAACGGTGCATGCGTCTCAGGCTCTGTAGCACAGCTCAGCATTCTGCCATCTGGCGAGGCTCCCAGCCCCTCACAGGAGCCGGACCCCATGTGTTCTCGGGCATGCTGGCGGCTCAGGGACCAAGACCTGGTTTCTCCACCACACTCTCTCTGGCTCAGCGCCAGGGGAGGTTGTCCTGGGTCTGGGGACTTAAGCCCCTGTCCCTAGCTGCCCCGATTCCCAAAATTCCCCCCCCCCCCCCCGCTGCAATCCTTTGCTCTTTCTGAGTTCTTTCAACCAGTCTCCAAGTTAATGCTGGTCCCCAGATGCAGGGCACGCTCCTATTAGGGATATTACTTTCCAATCGGTCGCATCTGGTGGCTCCCTCCCCTTTTTGTTTATCTTCTGATATCAGTCTGACTCCGCTTTACCTGCCCACTGGCGTCTTCTGCCCCTGTAGTGATCCAGACGTGTAAAATTCTGATCTTGGGCTGATTTCATGGGTGATCAGATTTCTTTGGTATGTAATCAGCTCACTTTAGGGTACAGGTTGAAAAGGCGCCTCCTCCTACTTCCCCGCCATCTTGTCTCCCCCAATCATTTCAAGCGCCGGAGGAGGCACAGGAATTGCCAGCCAGAAGGAACTTCTGAGAGCCTTGGTCGGAGGACAAGGCTCTCTTTTGTGTATCTTTTATAGATATTTGGTTTTGTGGTTACCATGAGGTTTATATGTATATATATAACAGACTATTTTAAATTTTAAATTGATGGTTGCTTAAGTTCAACTGCATCCTAAAAGTACATTTTACTACCACTGAAAGGGTCTGTGGACAAAAGGACGAGACTGATACAAAGCGAAGGTCAAGCAAAGCTTTATCTCGTGCCAAGCATCGAGAATCAAACTGACTGGACAGGGCCGTCTCTTGCAAAGAGGCGACCCCTCCCAGCCTCACAGACTAACTTTTATAGAGCAAAGGCCATGTGGTTGAGCCTGGCCACACACAGGTGGCCAACTGAATTACAATTCACCCTATAGTAGTTATTTGAATTAGCCTATCACTCTAGTCAGAATTGGAGCCCAAAAGGCAGGGCCCACATTCTTGGGTGGTTAGGGAGGTGCTTTCCTGATTGGATGTCTCCACCTAGCTTGGCTCATCCTTGGTGGGTAGGGAGGTGATACGTGCACTTTCACTGATTGAACATTTCCACCTGGCCGGACACGTCCTTGTATCTAGGCTCCGTTATTTTTGCCCAGCCTGACATGTCCTGGTATCTGTGCTCCGTTATTGGGGCTATTTGACTGTATTTCACCAGTTCTGTTTCTAAGTGCTTTCCTCTTGGGGGGAAGGGTCAATCTAAGTTTACTGCATAAAAAACAAAATGACTCGCTCTGGCTAAGCAGACCCTTACACCACCTACATTTTATGTTTTTAATATCATATTCTACATGTTATTATTTTGTTGTTATTATTATTAATTTTGTTATTGTTTTGTTTTACTAATTATTACAGCTCTAGATTATTTTATTTTGTCTTTTAGATTACATGGTAGCAATGTACATGGCTGGTTCATTAACTTTACTATATATTTATCTTTAGCAGGGAATTTTTTTTTCTTTCATGATTTTTTTTTTTAATTTATGTACGACATTTTCTTTTTTTCTTAACATTGCTCATAAGGTTTGTTTGGTATTGAGCTCCTTTAGCTTTTGCTTGTCTGGGTAATCTTTCTTTCTTTTTCCTGATTGGTAATTTCTTGTCTCTCCTTTAATTCAAAGTGATAACTTTGCCAAGGAGAGTATTATTGGTTGTAAGTTTTGCTGGTCAGCCCTTTGAATATATTGTATAGTTCCCTCTGGCCTGCATTTTCTACTGAAAAATCAGCTAATATTCTTATGGAGTTTTCCCTTGTACATAGCTAGTTATTTTTCTCTTCCTGCTTTTAAGATTCTCTCTTTAACTGTTGACATTTTGGTTATTAATGTATCTTGATAAATATCCCATTGTGTCATCTCACTTTGGACTCTCTACAATTCCTGGACTTGGAAGTCTGTTTCCTTTGCCATGTTAGGGAAGTTTATAGCCATTATTTTTTTCAAATAGGATTTCTGTCCCTTTTTTTTTTTCTATTCTCCTTTTGGAACATTTGTAATGTGTATGTTCACATGCTTGATTTTGTTCTAGAGTCCATAAAATACCCTTGTTTTTTGTTCCTTTTTCTTTTTGCTATTCCAGTTGTGTGATTTCCACTAAACCACATTTTCTTTACCCATTCATCTGCCAATGGACATCTGGACTCTTTCCATAGTTTAACTACTATGGACATTGCTGTTATAAACATGGGGATGCATGTGCCCCTTTGAATCACTATGTTTGTATCCTTTGGAAAAATACCTATTAATGTAATTGCTGGATGGGGCAGATCTACTTTTAGTTTTTTGAGGAATCTCCATCTTGTTTTCCAGAGTGAGTACACAAGTTTGCATTCCCACCAACAGTGTAAGAGGGTTCCCCTTTCACAAAATCCTCACCAACATGTGTTGTTTCCTGACTTGTTTATTTTAGTCATTCTCATTGGTGCGAGGTGGTATTTCATTATGGTTTTTATTTATATTTCCTTATGCCAAATGATGTTGAGCAATTTTTCATGTGTCTGTATGTCTTATTTGTTCTAATATCTGTTTATGTCTTCTTCCCATTTCTTGACCAGATTATTTGTTTTTTGGATGTTGAGTTAGAGGAGTTCTTTATATATTTTGGATACCAGCCCTTTATCTGTAATGTCATTTGCAAGTATCTTCTCCCATTGTGTAGATTGCCTTTTAGTTTTGTTGATTGTTTCCTTTGCTGTGCAATACCTTTTTATCTCAATGAAGTCCCAATAGGTCATTTTCGCTTTTGTCTCCCTTGTCTTTGGAGAACTGTCTAGCAAGAAGTTGTTGTGGCCAAGGTCAAAGATGTTGCTGCTTGTGTTCTCCTCTAAGTTTTGATGGTTTCCCATGTCACATTTAGGTCTCTAATCCATTTTGAGTTTATTTTTGTATATGGTGTAAGAAAGTGGTCTAGTTTCATTTTGTGCATGTGGCTTTCCAATTTTCCCAACACCATTTGTTGAAGAAATTTCCTTTATTCCATTGGATAGTCTTTCTATACAATCTGTACCATACAAACACAGATTACAAACTGTAATCATACTGTTTTGATGATTACAGCTTTGTAATAGAGCTTGAAATCTGGAGTTGTAATGTCACCAGTTTTGGTTTTCATTTTCAACATTCCTTTGGCTATTCAGGTTCTTTTCTGGTTCCATAAATATTTTAGGATTGTTTGTCCCACCTCTATAAAAAATGCTGACAGTTTTGATAGGAATTACATTGAGTGTGTAGATTGCTTTGGGTAACATAGATATTTTAACGATATTTTTTCCTCTTATGCATGAGCATGGAATGTTTTTCCACTCCTTTGTGTCTTCCTTAATTTCCTTCATAACTTTTATATAGTTTTCAGAACACAGATATCTTACCTCTTTGGCTGGGTATATTCCTAGATATCTTAAGTTTTTTGGAGCAACTGTAAATGGGATCAATTCCTTGACTTTTCTTTCTTCTACCTCATTTGTAATAAATAGAGGTACTACTGATTTCTGTGCATTGATTTTTTTTTATCCTGCAAATTTGCTGATTTCCTTTATCAGTTCTAGCAATTTTTTGGTATTTTGGGAGGGGGGATTCTAAATAGAGTATTATGTCATCTAGCAAGAGTGAAAATACGACTTCTTCTTTGCCAGTTTGGATGTCTTTTATTTCTTTTTGTTTGATTGCTGAGGCTAGGACCTCTAGTACTACCTTTAACAACAATAGTGAGAGTGGACATCCCTGTCAGGTTCCTGAACTTAGGGGAAATCTTTCAGCTTTTCCCTGATTAAGATAATATTCACTATGGGTTTTCATATACAGCTTTTATGATATTGAGGTATGTTCCTGCTATCCCTACATTGCAGAGAGTTTTCATAAAGAAAGGATGGTGTATATTGTCAAATACTTTTTCTGCATCTATTGAGAAGACCGTAAGTTTCTTGTCCTTTCTTTTATTAATGTGGTGTATCACATTGATTGACTTGCACATGTTGAACCAGACTTGCACCATGACGAAATGAAATTTATTTTTGGTCATGGTGAATAATCCTTTTAATGCACTATTGGATACAATTAGCTAGTATCTTGGTGAGAATTTTTGCATCCATACTCATCAAGGATATTGGTCTATGATTTTCCTTTTTAGTGGGGTCTTTGTCTGGCATTGAGAGCAAGACAGTACTGGCCACATTGAATTTGGAAGTTGTCTTTTATTAATGTTTTTTGAAGGAGGTTTAGAAGAAAAAGTATTAATTCTTCTTTAAATGTTTGGGAAAATTCCCCTAGGAAGCCATCTGGCACTGGACTTTTGTTTGTTGGGAGATTTTTGATTACTGCTTCAATTTCTTTGCAGGTTATAGGTCTTTCTACATTTCTGTTTCTTCTGGTTTCAGTTTCAGTAGTTTATATATTTCTAGGAAGGCATCCAGTTCTTCCAATTGCCTAATAAGTTGGCATAAAATTGCTTATAATATACTCAAAATGGTTTGTATTTCTGTAGTATTGGTTCTGATCTTTTCTCTTTCATTTATTTGGGTCCTTTCTCTTTTCTTTTGATCAGTCTGTTTAGAGGTTTATTGATTTTAATTGATAGTTTCAAAGAACCAGATCCTACTTTTGTTGATCTGGGTTACTGTTTTCTTTCTTTTTTTTTTTTTTAAATTTCTTTATCATTGATTTCTACTCTAATCTTTATTAATCTCTCTTCTCCTGCTGAGTTTAAGCTTTATTTACTGTTCTTTTTCCAGCTCTTTAAGAGTAAGGTTAGGCTATATATTTGAGAATTTTATTGTTTTTGGAGAAAGCCCGGTATTGTATATACTTCCCTCTTAGGATCCTCTTTGCTGAATCCCAAAGGTTAAAAACTGTTGTGTTTTCATTTTCATTTGCTTCCATGAAAATTTTTAAATTCTTCTTTAATTTCCTGGTTGACCCATTCAATCTTTAGTTCCAGCTGCTCTTTTTTTGTTTTTATTTCTTTTCAGTGTTCCAGAATTCATTGTTTATGCACCACATCCAGTGCTCCATGCAATATGTGCCCTCCATAATACCCACCACCAGGCTCACAGAACCCCCCACTGCCTCCCCACCAAAACCCTCAGAGTCCAGTCTCTCATGGTTCATCTCCCCTTCCAATTTCTGCCAACTCACTTCTCTCCATCTCCCCATGTCCTCTGTGTTATTCCTTAGGCTCTGTAAGTAAGTGAAACCACATGATAATTGACTCTCTCCACTTGAATGATTTCACTCAGCACAATCTCCTCTAGTCCCATCCATGTTGATACAAAAGTTGGGAATTCAGCCTTTCTGATGGAGCATAATATTCCATTGAATATATGGACCATATCTTCTTTATCCATTCATCTGTTGAAGGGCATCTTGGCTCTCTCCACAGTTTAGCAATTTTAGCCATTGCTTCTATGAACATTGGGGTACAGTTGGCCCTTCTTTTCATTACATCGGTATCTTTGGGATAAAAAATCAGTAGTGCAACTGCAGGGTCATAGGGTAGCTCTATTTCTTAATTTTTTAAGGAATCTCCACACTGTATTCCAAAGTAGCTGCACCAACTCACATACATTCCCACCAACAGTGTTAGAGGGTTCCCCTTTCTCCACATCCTTTCCAACACATGTTGTTTACTGTCTTGTTAATTTTGGCCATCTCACATCTCAATCTCAAAGTGGTTTTGATTTGAATCTCCCTGATGGCTAATGATGATGAACATTTTTTCAGGTGTCTGTTAGCCATTTGTATGTCTTCACTAGAGAATTGTCTGTTAATATCTTCTGCCCATTTTTTTGATGGGGTTATCTGTTTTGTGTGTGTTGAGTTTGAGAAGTTCTTTATAGATCTTGGATATCAGCCTTTTGTCTTTATTGTCATTTGCTAATATCTTCTCCCAATCCATGGGTTGCTTCTTTGTTTCATTGACTGCTTCCTTTGCTGTGCAGAAACTTTTGATCTTGATGAAGTCCCAAAAGTTCATTTTCACTTTTGTTTCATTTGCTTTTGGAGACATATCTTGAAAGAAGTTGCTGTGGCTGATGTTGAAGAGCTTACTGCCTATATGTTCCTCTCGGATTCTGATGGATTCCTGCCTCACCTTGAGGTCTTTCATTCATTTCGAGTTTATCTTTGTATATGGTGTAAGAGAGTGGTCAAGTTTCATTTTTCTACACATAGCTGTCCAATTTTCCCAGCATGATTTATTGAAAGACTGTCTTCTTTCCACTGTATATTTTATTCCTGCTTTGTCGAAGATTATTTGACCATAGAATTGAGGGTCCATATCTGGTCTCTCTACTTTGTTCCACTGGTCTATGTGTCTGTTTTTGTGCCAGTACCATGCTGTCTTGGTTATAACAGCTTTGTAGTAAAGCTTAAAATCAGACAATGTGATTCCCCCAGGTTTTTTTTTCTTTTTCTATATTTCCTTAGCAACTTGCGGTCTTTTCTGGTTCCATATAAATTTTAGGATTGTTTGTTCCAGCACTTTGAAAAATGCTGGTGGAATTATGATCAGAATGGCATTGAAAGGATAGATTGCTCTAGGCAGTATAGACATTTTAACAATGTTCATTTTTCCGATCCATGAGTATGGAATGGTCTTCCATCTTTTTGTGTCTTCTTCAATTTCTTTCATGAGTGTCTGTAGTCCCTCGAGTACAGATCCTTTTACCTCTTTGGTTAGGTTTAATCCCAGGTATATTATGGCTCTTGGAGCTATAGTAAATGGAATCAATTCTCTAATTTCCCTTTCTACTGTTTCATTGTTAGTGTATAAGAAAGCCACTGGTTTCTGTGCATTGATTTTGTATCCTCCCACATTACTGAATTGTGTATGATTTCTAGTAGTTTAGGGGTGGAGTCTTTTGGTTTTTCCACATAAAGTATCATGTCATCTGGGAAGAAAGAGAGTTTGACTTCTTCTTTGTGAATTTGATACCTTTTATTTCTCTTTGTTGTCTGATTGCTGTTGCTAGGACTTCTAGTATTATGTTGAACAACAGTGGAGAGTGGACACTGTTGTTGTGTTCCTAACCTCAAGGGGAAGGCTGTCAGCTATTCCCCATTGAGAAGGATATTCACTGTGGGTTTCTCATAGATTTTATGAAGTTGAGGCATGTTCCCTCTATCCCTATACTTTGAAGCATTTTAATGAGGAACAGATGCTGTATCCTGTCAGATGCTTTTTCTGCATCAATTGAGATGACTATTTGGTTCTTCTCTCTTCTCTTATTGATTTGTTTTGTCAGTTTGATGATTTGGGAATATTGAACAACACTTGCATCCCAGGGATAATTCCCACCTGGTCATGGTAGATAGACAGTTGGATCCTATTAGCTAGGATCTCTTTGAGAATCTTAACATTCATATTCATCATGGATATTGTTCTGAAATTCTCCTTTTTGAGGGAGTCTTTGCCTGATTTGGGGATCAAGGTAATTCTGGCTTCATAGAAAGTGTCTGGAAGTTTTTCTTCTGTTTCTATTTTTTGACACAGCTTGAGGAGAATAGATATTATTTCTTCTTTAAATGTTTGGTCTAATTGCCAAGGAATCAGTCAGGTCCTGGACTCTTGTGTTTTGGGGAGATTTTTGTCACTGCTTCAGTCTCGTTACTAGATATTGGTTTATTCAGGTTGTCAATTTCTTCCTCTTTGGAAGTTTATGGGTTTCCAGGAATGTATTCATTTCTTCCAGGTTTCTTAACTTAATGACATATAACTGTTGATAGTAATTTCTGATGATTGTTTCTATTTCCCTGGTGTTAGTCATGATCTCTTCCTTTTCATTTATAACTTTTAATTTGGGTCCCCTCTCTTTCCTTTTTGAATTAGTTTGGCCAGGGGTTTATCAATCTTATTGATTATTTCAAAATACCAGCTTCCAGTTTCTTTGATGTGTTCTACTGTGTCTCTACTTTCTAACTCAATGGTTTCTGCTCTAATCTTGATTATTTCCCTTCTTGTGCATGGGGTTGGCTTCATTTGTTGTTGATTTTCCAGTTTTTTTTTCTTTTTTTTTTTAAGATTTTATTTATTTGACAGAGAGAGATCACAAGTAGGCAGAGAGGCAAGCAGAGAGAGAGAGAGGAGGAAGCAGACTCCATGTCTAGCAGACAGCCCGATGCGGGACTCGATCCCAGGACCCTGAGATCATGACCTGAGCTGAAGGCAGAGGCTTAACCCACTGAGCCACCCAGGCAGCCTCGATTTTCCAGTTCTTTAAGGTGTAAAGAGAGTTGGTGTATTTGGGTTTTTTCAATTTTTTTTTAGCAACGCTTGGATGGCTATGTATTTCCCCCTTAGGACTGCCATTGCTGTATCCCAAATATTTTGGACTGATGTGTCTTCATTCTCATTGGTTTCCATGAATTATTTAAGTTCTTCTTCTATTTCCTGGTTGGTCCAAACACTCTTGAGCAGAATACTCTTTAGCTTCCAAGTGTTTGAATTTCTTCCAAACTTTTTCTTTTAGTTGAGTTTCAGTTGTAAAAGCATTGCGGTCTGGGAATACACAGAGAATAATCTGAAATTTTTGACATCATTTGAGCCCTGATTTGTGACCCAGTGTGTGTTCTATTCTGGAGAAGGTCCATCTATGCTTGAGTAGAATGAGTATTCTGTTTTTTTAGGGTGGAATGTTCTGTAGATATCTGTGAGGTCCATGTGGTTGAGTGTGTCACTCACTGCTCTTGTTTCTTTGTTGATTTTCTACTTGGACGATCTGTCTGTTACTGAGAGTGGCATGTTACGATCCCCTATGATTAATGTATTCATATCAATATGACTATTTTGTTTAGCAGTTGGGTTATGTAGTTGGCTGCTCTAGAAAAACCCAATATGGGAGTATAAATATTTCCAATTGTTAGATCTTCTTGGTGAATAGTCCCTTAATGAATGATATATTGTCCTTCTGTATCTCTGACCACAGTCTTTAGCTTAAAGTCTAATTTATCTGATATGAGAATTGCTACCCCAGCTTTTTTTTTTTTGAGGCCTTTTGGCATGAAAGATGCTTCTCCATCCTTCACTTTCAGTCTGGATATATCTTTAGGTTCCAAATATGTCTCTTGTAGACAGCATATGGATGGGTCCCATTGTTTTAGCCAGTCTGCAACCCTGTCCTATTTTATGCATTTAGGTCATTCACACTCAGAGTGATTATTGAAAGATACATTTTTATGGACATCATGTTGCCTGTGAAGTCCTTGTTTCTATAGTTTGTCTCTGTAAATTTCTGTCCTATGTCACTCTTGGGTTCTTTCTTCTTTTATAGAGCCCCCCCCCACCTTAGGATTTCTTGTAGTGCCAGCGTGGTGGTCACATACTCTTTTAAACCTTGCTGGTCTTGGAAGCTCTTTATCTCTCCATCCATTTTGAATGTCAACCTTGCTGGATAAAGTATTCTTGGATGCATGTTCTTCTCATTTAGTGCCCTGAATATGTCTTGCCAGCCCTTTCTGGCTTGCCAGGTTTTTGTGGACAGGTCTATATTATTCTTATGGGCCATCCTATGTACATAAGGAATCTCTTACCCCTAGCTGCCCTTAATACCTCCTGTGTGAAATCATGATTTTTGATTTCACAGTTAAGTGTCTGGAGGTCTTTCTAGACTCGTTGATCCTTTCTGTCTCTAGGACACAAACACTTGTTCCATTCCCCAGAATAGGGATATTTCATCCAGGATAATAATCAACATTATCTTCTTGTCTTCTCTCTCTCTCCCCTCCCGCAGTGATCCCAATAATTCTGACATATGAATGTTTCATGGGGTCATTTATTTCCTTAATTCTGTTTTAATGAGTTCTAAGCTGTTTGTTCCAGGCCTCCTCCTGATCCTTCTTTTCTATTGGTTTGTGTTTCAAATCACTAATTCAATGTTCTGCCCCATTTACCCTAGCTGTTAGGGTACTTAGATTAGATTGGATCTCATTGATAGTATTTTTAACTTCTACCAGATCAGCTCTCACTTCTGCCCTTAGAGACTCTATGTTGCCACTAATGATCTTCTCCAACCTAGCCATTGCATGGATAATTGTTACCCTGAATTCCCTTTCCAACATATTGTTTATGTCCATATCCAATAATTCTGTGACAAAGGTCACAATATCTGACTTTTTGTTCTGTTAAGTGTTCCTCCTCCTAGTCATTTTTAGTGTGAGGTGTTTGAGGGGATGCATAGCTGAATATATCAACCATGATCCAGTCAAGGTACACTTTGGAAAGTTTCAGAGCAATCATAAATCACCATGAAAAAGAAAGAATTAAAAAAAGAGAGAGAGAAAAAAAGAAAAAAAAAAGAAATACCCAGCCAAAATGAGCCCCAAAGGTAAGATTTATAAAGTACATAGACAAAAATGAACAAACAAAAGGACTGACAAACTAAAAGAAAAGAAAACCCTAGCCAAAATGAACCCCAAGAACAAGATTTATATAGTACAAAAACAAAAACAAAAAAAAATGTACATACACAGAAACACTGACTGAGAAGCAAGATGGGAAGGTGATTACAAACCCTTGATGTGGGCAAGGAAGTTTATTTCAGTTCTTCCTGGGTATCTTGTTATCTTTGCCAAAGAACTCAACTTTCCAGAGATACAAGGAAATTAAAACTGGTTTATATATAGGGGTAGTATTGAATAGGGAAAAAGGATTACTTTGAAGCTTATATCTATATATAATTTTTTAAAAAGAAGAAAAAGAAACAAGTATATGTATGAAAAAAGTTCAAGTTAGAAAGTTATTATGGAATATGATGTATTAAACATCTAATTGTAAAGGTAAGTAGGTTAAAAAAATAAAAGAACAAGAATCTTGAGAACGAATTTTTTAAAAAAAGAAAAGAAAAGTTGTATCTATGATGTATATAGGTTTGGGGGAAATACCAGGAGATTAATATATTGTTTTTCTTGATGTCAGGGTTTTACAGTTTTGATATGGGGACCCTGTGGTTATTGTCCTCTTGTTCTTTTGGCTTGTCTTCTGGGGAGGGACCTGCCACATTGTTTTTCCATCAGTTTTGCTTGAGCTGGTCCTTCTGCCCCCTATCAAGGGGCCATGCTTTGTGGAAACTGGTTTTTCAGGCTTTTGTTCTCTGAAGGTTTTTGTTCTTTGGTGCATTTTGCAGCTTTCCAGAGGGTTAGTGCAAAATAAACTGTCCTCACCCAGACCTCCCCCTCAAAGAGAAGCCTCAGTCTGCTGCCCTCTGGGTGGTCCAGAACAGACAGACTCACCCTCTGCAAATTCCACTGAACACATCAAACTCCCACAGGTGGTGGGCACCCCCAGCCACCATCTCAGTGGTTGCCTGATGTCCCCACTTGTTTTTGCACCCCCATGCCACTGGAACCATGAGGAATACTGGTATGGGTGAGCCTGATCCCCATGGCTGCTGTTGCTGGACTACTGTCTTCAGCCCACTCCCACACTGGGGATGTTCAGACCTGGTGGCTGTGCAGGTTGTAGAAGGCTGCAGGCCCAGGGACCTCTGGTTGGAGCCCATGCTGGGGTCTCTCAGGAATGGGTGGGCACTGACTGTGACCTCCCTGCACCCTTGGGGTTAGGTCCATGCCTATTGTCATCTGATTCCACCAATTGTCACTTAAGATCCTTTGTTCTTCTTGAGTGCTTTTAACCAGATTCCAAGTTAATGCTGGTCCCTAAGCACAGGACACTTACACATCGGGGTATTACTTTCCAATGGGTTGCTTCTGATGACTCCCTCTCCTTTCTGTTTATTCTCTGATATAAGTCCAAGTGCATCCCCTCCATTGTACCTCTCCACTGATGTTCTGCCCCCACAGAGATCCAGAAGTGTATAATCTTACATCTCAGGCTGACTTCATGGCTGTTCAGAGTGTTCTGGTAGATATTTAGTTCAATTCAGGGGACTGGTAGAAAGAGGGACTCCTACTTCTCTGCCACCTTGCCCTTCCTCCCCTAGTTTTTTGATATAACATTCAATGCTTCATTAGTTGTGTATAACACCCAGTGCTCATTACACTGCTTGGTGATGGGCAATAAAGAGGACACATGATGCCTCCGGGATTTGTATGCCTGTTTCCTTCTCTAGTTTAAGGAGGTTCTCAGCTATAATTTGTTCAAATAAACCTTCTGTCCATCTCTTCCTCTCTTCATCTTCTGGGTCGCCTAATATTCGAACACTATTTTGCTTTAAGGAATCACTGAGTCCTATTAGTTTCCCTTAGTTATCTGGTATTTGTATTTCTCTCCTATTATCAGCTCCCATGTCATCCATCTTTTTTTTTTTTTTAATATCACTGACTCTTCTGCCTTGTTTATACTTGTCTTTAGAGCCTCCATTTGGGACTGCATCTTGATAATAACATTTTTAATTTTTGCCTAAGTAGATTTTAGTTCTTTTATTTCCATGGTAAAGGGTGCCCTAGGGACTTCTATGCTCTTTTCAAGCCCAGGTTTTATCCTTATAAACTGTGCGGCATTCCTTTGGAGTAAATTTCTCCATATCTTCATTTTTGTTTAGAAAATAGTAGAAGAAGGGGAGAAAAAGAATAACCACAATAATAACAGAAATAAAAACAAAGAAAATTTTTTTAAAAAAAAACAAGAAAATAACAAACAAGAAACAGAACAAAACAGAAAACTATATTCTGTGTGTGTGTTTGGTCTGCTTGTTTAAAGAAACTGAATCCCAAAATAAGAAAGAAAGGAAAACCCAAGTATATACAATAATTAAAAAATATAATGAGTTTATCTTTGTATATGGATGAAAGACGTCAGTGTGAGACCAGTATCTGTCAAAAGCTTAGAGGAGAACATAGGCAGTAACATCTTTGAAATCAGCCACAGCAACTTCTTTCAAGACACACCTCAAAAGGCAAGGGAAACAAAAGTAAAATGAACTTTTGGGACTTCATCAAGATCAAAAGCTTCTGCACAGCAAAGGAAACAGTCAACAAAACAAAGAGGCAACCTACGGAGTTGGTTGATTCGTGAGGAGATACGAATGACACTACAATGGGCTGATATCCAAGGTCTATAAAGAACTTCTCAAACTCAACAACCAAAAAACAAATAATCATGTCAAAAAATGGGTAGAAGACATGAACAGACATGTCTCCAAAGCAGAAATACAAATGGCTAACAGACCCATGGAAATGTTATCCATCATTAGCCATCAGGGAAATTCAAATCAAAACCACATTGAGATACCATCTTACATCAGTTAGAATGGCAAAAATTGACAAGGCAAGAGACGACAAATGTTGCAGAAGATATGGAGAAAGGGGCACCCTCTTACACTGTTGATGAGAATGCAAGTTGGTGCAGCCATTCTGGAAAACAGTATGGGGTTTCCCCCAAAAAATTAAAAATAGAGGTACCTTATGACCTAGCAATTGCACTTCCTGGGTATTTACCCCAAAGATACAGATGTAGTGAAAAGAATGGCTGCATGTGCCCCAATGTTCATAGCAGCAGTGTTCACAATAACCAAACTGTGGAGAGAGTTTAATGGCATTAAATAGATGAATGGATAAAGATGTGGCACATATATACAATGGAATATAACACAGCCTTCAGAAAGGGTGAATACCCAGCTTTTGCATCGACATGGATGGAACTGGAGGAGATCATGTTAAGTGAAATAAGCCAAGCAGAGAAAGTCAGTTACCATATGGCTTCACTTCCTTGTGGAACATGAGGAATAGCATGGAGGACATTAAGAGAAGGAAGGGGAAAATGAATGGGGTGATTCAGAGGGGGAGACAAACCATGAGAAACTATGGACATTGGGAATCAAACTGAGAGTTTTAGAATGGTGGGGGTGGGGGTATAGGTTAGCCTGGTAATGGGTATTAAGAAGGCCTTGTATTGCATGGAGCACTGGGTGTTATATGCAAACAATGAATCATGGAATATTACATCAAAAACTAAGGATGTACTACTGTATGGTGACTAACATAACATAATGAAAAAATAAATAAATAAAATAAAAACCCAAAAAATGAAAATAAAAATAAAACAAAATGAAAGGAAACAAAAAATTTTTAAAAATATGTGTAAAACATATACATAAAATTTTTAAAAAGAATTGAAAATAAGAATAACAAAAAATAATACTAAAAGGCTTAAGAATTTTAAAAAAAAAAAACACCCTCAGATGCTATATACTGTTTTTCCCAAGAGCTGAAGCTTTCAGCTGTCTATGACAGTAAAGTTGGTGTGAGCCAGATGTTCCAGCTGGTCTTCTGGGTGAAAGACCTATTGCAATGATTCTCAGGTGCCTTGCCCTTGTGGAAGTGCACCTCCCTTACCAGAGACCTGGGCTCAGTGTAAGCAGCTTCAATTCCACTATGTGGTTCTCTTTTGCTCCCTGAAAACTTCAGCATAGATGGGTGGGATGAAAATGTTAGCACCCCAATCTCTAGCCCTGGAGTTGAAAATTCACATCCTCTACTTTTCAGTGAGCTCTCATTGAGTAGCAGTCAATCAGTCTTGTCCCCCTGGTTTTTGTCTGATCTCTGTGTTCTCCCAGCCTATGACCAAGCATTTTTATCTTAGACATGTAACTGAGTTTTAAAACTCCAAATTTTGCAGACGCTTGTGGTGCAGATCCATGCTGTTCCTCCCAGGGAGAGGGCAGGGGGAGGTCTTGCCAGGCTCCTACCTTTTCCTGTATCCCTGTCAGGAGAAGGGTCACATGACCATGCAGTGGTTTACAATTAATGGCAACAGAGAGCAGAAAGTCAGAGCCTATACTGCCTGTTCTCAGCTGGCTTCCTTGCTTCTATGCCTGGGATCTCTGCTGCACTTTAGGCACTCCATTCCTCCTGTGACCCTAGGGATCCTGATACAATACTGTGCCACCTGGGATTCTGCCCCACTTTGACACCTGACCACCTTGGACCAAGCACATCCTGTACTGTTGCAGATTTCTAAAAGTTCTAATTTTATATTCCATTGCTTATAATACTTTGTGGTAGCCTGCTTAAGCAGTGTCCCTCCCTTCCATCACGTCCTCTGATATATCATCCCATATTCAAGTCTCCTCACCTCCACCATTTCAAAAAGGGATCACTTTTCTATTCGTAGAATTGCAGAATTCTATTTGTATAATTTCTTTTCTCAGACCTCTGACTGATTTCACAGGTGTTCAGAATGATTTGAATGGTTTTCAAATCATATATATATATATATATATATATATATATATATATATATATGGACTACAGAAACTTAGGGTCCCATACTCCTTTGCCATTTTAACTCTGATTTGGGTATGAGATTTTATTTCATGGCAATAATATATTTTCAAGCTAGACTGAGGTGATAGTTTCACAAAATTGTGAATGTATAAATGGCACTGAATTGCCATTTTAAAATAGTTAATTTTGTTAAGTGAATGTTATAACATTAAAAAAAATCTATTTAGTAATGCCAGAAATCCTGGCAGTAGGAGTTGGAGATTCCACATCAGCCCAAAAGTTTACGTGTGCCACCTGTAGCCTTGAGTGTGATGGCAGCATTGTTTCCTTCCCCAGGACCCTCATTTTAACACCTCAAGCATAAAGTGATGGACTTAACTCCTTCCCACAAAAGAAAACTTTTAACTCTCAATTTCCTAGCTACATCTGTCTCAGAGACTTATATTGTTTGGCCTTTGCCATCTTTGGGTGAGCAGATGTTTCATTTTAGATGGACTTTCTGGGACTGCTCTATGGATGCCACGTACCTGCCTGATCTCTATAGGCATTAACTTAGGGCTGTAGCTGAGATACAGGCTTATTGACCAATGGTCTGTGAACATAGCTGGCCTAGCAACTTTTTCTTTTTTTTAATCCAGAAAGTCAAGTAGCTGTCATATACTTTTGGGAGAGAGGGCTGGATTACAATGTCAATCCAGTGAGGTACTATGACCTTCACTAGGACAATGAAAAGAGAATTAAAGGGATTGGGAGGCATACAAAGAAAGAAAAGTAATTCACTAGCACTCTTAAATTCTGTTCAGTAATGGCAGAAATATAAGCATTAGGTAAAGATTCCATTTTAGTCAAATAATGTATTTGTGCTGCTTGTAGTCTTGGGAGAATAGCACCCCATGTGGTCTATCTCCAAATCAATCTATTTAAAAGTTTTTAGGCTCTTGTTTATAACTTCATTTGGGGAGAGAATAAGAATTTCTTTAGTCAAAAAAATAAAAATGAATTGAAGTAACACGTTGTTTAAAGGTAAGTCTATTCGACTATTGAATATTGACCATTAAAGAAAACAACCATCCATGTGATCTGCAGAAAAAATAAATCTGTTTTATCTGATATTCAAAGCCTTCTGGAATTCACCTCATCCAATGTATCCTACCTTTCCTTCACACAGCTTGCCAAAATAAACATCAAAGTAACTTAAATCAGGTTCCCAGAATCAGAGAGAGACAAGGATCCATGTGCAAGTGACATATTAAGTAAGTACTCCTGGTAGAAACCAAATTTCAGCCTGGATGTAAACTATAAGTTTGTCCAGACACAAGACAGAGTGCTGGGCTTTCAAAACCTCTCACCAATAAGTCACTGACCCAGAGAAACCCTGGTAGGATACGAATTCCCTGGCACTTGCTGCTTTCTGGTGTCCTTAAGTGTAAGAGCACAAAAGCCAGACCAGGCATAGCAAAAGGTAAGAGATCTGAAGTGATATGAATGGCTTCCAGAGAGCTTTCCCCCACACCACCCTTACTTCTAACTCCTCATCAACCTCATGTACCCTCTCTAGGTACACTAAACATGCTTGCTCTGTTCTTTAACCCTTACATGTGCTGGAGTAATAGGTTTCATTTGAGTCACATTTTTAAAAATGTTTTTAAATTACTTCAGCCACAATTCTCATAATCTTTCTTCTCTTTGCTCTATTAAAAAAGGAGTTAATTCTGTCCAGATTTCCTTGAATTGTGGTCTTTTACTTTTTTTTTTTTTTTCTAAATTTTGATTTACATCTTCACTAACTGATGGAAAGTAACATTTATTCAGGGTAGCTCATCATTGTTGCATTTCTCAATTTTTTCATGTTTGAGATTGTCTTTATTCATTTTCCCTTCATGATTCAGTGAAACACTAACAGAATCATGTTTGAGGGTCATACTTTTTTTCAAAACTTTGTAAGCATAATTCCATTACTGAACTAAGGTGAACTTGTGGACATTTCTGTGGAATATTCTGATGCCAGTGTAATGTTTCACAAATTATGAATTATTTGTTTTCTCTACCTGATGCTTGACTAGTTAATTTTTTTTTAATTTATTTTATTTTTTTTCAGTGTACCAGAATTCATTGTTTATCCACCACACCCAGTGCTGCATGCAATACGTGCACTCCTCAGTACCACCACCAGGCTCACCTAACTTCCAACACCCTCCCCTCCAAAACCCTCAGTTTGTTTCTCAAAGTCCACAGTCTCTCATGGTTTGTCTCCCCCTCCAATTTCCCCCAGCTCACTTCTCCTCTCCATTTCCCAATGTCCTCTGTGTTCTTCCTTATGCTCCACAAGTAAAGTGAAACCATATGATACTTGACTCTCTCTGCTTGACTTATTTCATTCAGCATAATCTCTTACAGTCCCATCCATGTTGATACAAAAGTTGGGTATTCATCCTTTCTAATGGAGGCCTAATACTCCATAGCATATATGGACCACATCTTCTTTATCCATTTGTCAGTTGAAGGACATTTTGGTTCTTTCCGCAGTTTGAACACTGTGGCCGTTGCTCCTATGAATATTGGGGTACAGATGGCCCTTCTTTTCACTACATCTGTATCTTTGGGGTAAATACCCAGTAGTGCAATTCCAGGGTCATAGGGTAGCTCTATTTTTTTAATTTCTTAAGAATCTCCACACTGCTTTCCAAAGTGGCTGCACCAACTTGCATTCCCACCAACAGTGTTAGAGGGTTCCCCTTTCTCCACATCCTCTCCAACACATGTTGTTTACTGTCTTGTTATGTTTGGCCATTCTAACTGGTGTCAGGTGGCATCTCAATGTGGTTTTGATTTGAATCTCCCTGATGGCTAATGATGAACATTTTTTCATGGTTCTGTTAGCCATTTGTATGACTTCTTTGGAGAAGTGTCTGTTCATATCTTCTGGCCATTTTTTTAACGGGGTTATCTGTTTTGTGTCTGTTGAGTTTGAGGAGTTCTTTACAGATCTTGGATATCAGCCTTTGTCTGTATTGTCATTTGCAAATATCTTCCCATTCCGTGTGTTGCCTCTTTGTTTTGTTGACTGTTTCCCTTACTGTGCAGAAACTTTTGATCTTGATGAAGTCCCAAAAGTTCATTTTCACTTTTGTTTCCTTTAGCTTTGGAGACATATCTTGAAAGAAGTTGCTGTGGCCAATGTTGAAGAGGTTATTGCCTATGTTCTTTCTCATCTCAGATTCTGATAGATTCCTGCCTTTCGTTGAGGTCTTTCATCCATTTCAAGTTTATCTTTGTGTATGGTATAAGAAAATGGTTGAGTTTCATTCTTCTACACATAGCTGTCCAATTTTTCCAGCACCATTTATTGAAGAGACAGTCTTTTTTCTAATAGATATTTTTTCCTGCTTCGTCGAAGATTATTTGACCATATAGTTGAGGGCCCATATCTGGTCTCTCTACTCTGTTCCACTGGTCTATGTGTCTGTTTTTATGCCAGTACCATGCTGTCTTGGTGATCACAGCTTTGTAGTAAAGCTTCAAATCAGACAAAGTGATGCCCTAGCTTTGTTTTTCATTTTCAACATTTCCTTAGCAATTTGGGGTCTCTTCTGCTTCCAAATTTTTGGATTCTTTGTTTTAGCGCTTTGAAAAATGCTGGTGGAATTATGATCAGAATGACACTGAAAGTATGGATTGCTCTAGGCAGTATAGACATTTTAACAATGTTTATTTTTCTGATCCATGGGCATGGAATAGTCTTCCATCTTTTTTTGTCTTCTTTGATTTCTTTCATGAGTGTTCTGTAGTTCCTCGAGTACAGATCCTTTACCTCTTTGGTTAGGTTTATTCCCCGGTATCTTATGGTTCTTGGTGCTGTAGTAAAAGGAATCAATTCTCTAATTTCACTTTCTATATTTTCATTGTTATTGTATAAGAAAGCCACTGATTTCTGTATATTAATTTTGTATCCTGCTACATTACTGAATTGCTGTATGAGTTCTAGTAGTTTGGGGGTGGAGTCTTTTGGGTTTTCCATATTAAGTATCATGTCATCTGTGAAGAGAGTGCAACTTGTTTCTTGCCAATTTGAATACATTTTATTTCCTTTTGTTGTCAGATTGCTGTTGCTAAGACTTCTAATATTCTGTTGAACAAGAGTGGTGAGAGTGGGCATCCTTGTCATGTTCTTGATCTCAAAGGGAAGGCTGTCAGCTTTTCCCCTTTGAAAATGATATTTGCTCTGGGTTTTTCATAGATAGATTTTGTGAAGTTGAGGAATCTTCCCTCTATCCCTACACTTTGAAGCATTTTAATCAGGAATGGATGCTGTATCTTGTCAAATGCTTTTTCTGCATCAGTTGAGAGGACCATGTGGTTATTCTTCCTTCTCTTATTTATTTTTTCTATCACATTGACTGATTTGTGAATGCTGAACCACCCCTGCATCCCTTGGATAAATCCCACCTGGTCATGGTGGATAATCTTTTTAATGTACTATTGGATCCTTTTAGCTAAGATCTTGTTGAGAATCTTAGCATTCATGGTCATCAGGGATTGCCACTTCCTGACCATGCATAGGAGATAAATGAGGCATAAACAAGTCAGCTACAAGAGAAATGGAGCAGGGGACAATAGTAGAAAAGACTGCTGCCCTGAACAACTCTTCAGTCCCGCTTTTATTAGATATAGACAGTAATCAACAGAAGAGCCAAAGAAGGCCAAACATTAATCATATGCCCTGTAGATAAAAAAGTAGGAAGGCAAAATATGTCTGGTCAAGCAGTATAAAGTTTATAGTTGAGCAAACACATTCAAAGGACTTATCTAATTAGCCATAGGTGCTCTCAAAGGGGAAAGGGGAGATAATGGAAAAATGAAGCAGGCAGCGTTTCACCCTGAGCGGGCTGGACATTATCAGCTGCTCAGCTTCCATGAAGCAGGCAGTGTTCTGCTTTGAACTAGCCAGGCATAGCCAGCTTCTCGACTTCAAGGCTGTATATCGTCCTCTCCTCCAGAGGCCTGTTGCCAGTATGTGTTTTTCTCAAGGCTATATTTAAACGTCCTTGATAACTAGTAAAATGTCCCATGACTTATATTTTAAGTAATACATTATTCTGAGGGATAGATACAAGGGATATTGGTCTGAATTCTCCTTTTTGGTGGGGTCCTTGCCTGGTTTGGGGATCAGGGTAATGTTGGCTTTATAAAAAGAGTCTGAAAGTTTTCCTTCTGTTTCTATTTTTCGAGACCACTTCAGGAGGATGGGTATTATTTCTCCTTTGAAAGTTTGGTAGAATTCCCCAGGGAATCTGTCAGGTCCTGGGCTCTTGTTTTTTTGGGAGGTTTTTGATCACTGCTTCAATTTTGTTACTAGATATTGGTCTCTTCAGGTTGTCAGTTTCTTCCTGATTCAGTTTTGGAAGTTTATAGGTTTCTACGAATGCATCTGTTTCGTCTAGATTGCTTAACTTATTGGTATATACCTATTGATAATAATTTCTGATGATTTTTTTCTATTCCCTTGGTGTTAGTTGTGGCCTCTCCCTTTTCATTCATAATTTTTATTTATTTGGGTCCTCTCTCTTTTCTTTTCAATTTGTTTGGCCAAGGGTTTATCGATCTTCTTGATTCTTTCAAAACCCCAGCTTCTGGTTTCATTGATGTATTCTACTGTAGCTCTAGTTTCTATCTCATTGATTTCTGCTCTAATCTTGATTATTTCCCTTCTTGTGTGTGGGGTTGGCTTAATTTGTTGTTGCTTCTCCAGCTCTTTAAAGTGTAAAGACAGTTTGTGTATTCTGTATTTTTAAATTTTTTTTGAGGGAGGCTTGGATGGCTATGTATTTCCCCTTTAGGACTGCCTTTGCCGTATCCCATAGATTTTGGACTGAAGTGTCTTCATTCTCATTGTTCCCATGAATTATTTAAGTTATTCTTTGATTTCCTGGTTGATCCAAACATTCTTAAGCAAGGTGGTCTTTAGCTTTCAAGTGTTTGAATTCCCTCCAAACTTTTTCTTGTGGTTGAGCTCTGGTTGTAAAGCATTGTGGTCTGAGAATATGCAGGGAATGATCTCAGTCTTTTGTTATCAGTTGAGCCCTGATTTGTGACCCAGTATGTGGTCTATTCTGGAGAAGGTTCCATATGCCCTTGAGAAAAATGAGTATTCTGTTGTTTTAAGGTGGAATGTTCTATGAGTATCTATGAGGTCCATCTTGTCCAATGTGTCATTCAATGCTCATTTCTTTATTGATTTTCTACTTGGATGATTTATTACTGAGAGTGGCATGTTGTGACTCCCTACTGTTAATGTATTCATATCAATATGTCTCCTTCTCTTGATTAACGGTTGTCTTATGTATTGAATATGGGAGAATAAATGTTTACAATTGTTAGATCTTCTTGGTGGATAGACCCTTTAAGTATGATGTAGTGTCCTTCTTTATCTCTGACTGCAGTGTTTAGTTTAAAATCTAGTTTATCTGATATGAGATTCTCTACCCCAGCCTTCTTTTGAGGCCCACTGGTATAAAAGATGCTTCTCCATTCCTTCACTTTCAGTCTGGATGTATCCTTAGGTTTAAAATGGGTCTCTTGTAGACAACATGTGGATGGGTCCTGTCGTTTTATCCAGTCTGCTACCATGTGCCATTTTATGGGAGCACTTAGGCTCTTCATGTTGAGAGCAATTACTGAGAGATACGTTTTTATTGACACCGTGTTGCTTGTGAAGCCCTTGTTTCTATAGATTGTCTCCATTAATTTTTGTTCAATGACACTCTTGAGTTCTTTCTTCTTTTATAGAATCCCCCTTAATATTTCTTGTAGTGCCAGCTTGGTGGTCACATACTGTATTAAACCTTGCCAGTCTTGGAAGCTCTTTATCTCTCCATGCATTTTGAATGTCAGCCTTGCTAGATAATGTATTCTTGGCTTCATGTTCTTCTCATTTAGTGCCTTGAATATGTCTTGCCAGCCCCTTCTGGCTTGTCAGGTTTCTGTGGACAGGTCTGATGTTAATCTGATGAGCCTCCCTCTGTATATAAGGAATCTCATCCCCTAGCTTCTCTCAAGAACTCCTGTCTAAAATTATGATTCATTATTTTCACAACCAGGTGTCTCAAAGTCTTTCTAGACTCTGTGATCTTCAGGGGAGACCATTCTGCCTCTAGGATATGAATGCTGGTTCCATTACCCAGATTGGGAAAATTTTCATGGAGAATTTGTTCAACTATATCCATTAGTCTTCTTTCTTTCTCCCCCCACCCCAGGGATTCCAATAATTCTGATGTTGGAATGTTTCATGGGGTCATTTATTTCCCTAATTCTGTGTTCATGGCTTCTAAGCTTTTTGTTCCAGGCCTCCTTTTTATCTTTTTTCCCTATCAGTTTGTCCTCTAGATCACTAATTCTATCTTCTGCCTCACTTACCCCAGTTTTTTGAGAATTTAGATTAGATTGGAACTCATCAATAGCTTTTTTAACATCTTCCCCAGTGGCTTTCACTTATGCCCTACTTGATTCCATTTTGTCATTGGATAGCATAGGGTATATGTCCATATCCAATAACTCTGATGGAGAGGGCACAGTCTCTGAATTTTTTTCCTGCTGGGCATTCCTCCTCCTAGTCATTTTGGTGAAAGATGGCTGAGGGGATGTGTAGTTAAATATATCAGCCATGATCCAGGCAAGGTGCACCCTAGAATGCTTCTGAGCAATCAGAAGTCCCCACCAAAAAGGAAAAAAAAGAGAGAAAGAGGGAGACGGGGAAAAAAAAGACCCAGCCTGAATGGGCCCCAATGGTACGATTTATAAACTATACAAACAAAAATGGACAAACAAAAAGACCGATAAAAACAAATGACAAGAAAAAAAGGAACCCAGCCAAAATGAATTCCAAATATAAGATTTATATACTACCAGAACAAAAACAAATACACAGAAACACTGACAGAAGAAAAAGATGGGTAGTGGTTATAAATCCTCAGTGTGGGTGAGGAAGCTTATTTTGATTCTTCCTCGGTTATCTTGATATCTTTGTTAAAGGATTCAACTTTCCCGAGATAAAAGGGGATTAAAACTGGTTTATATATAGAGGTAGTATTCATTGGGGAAAGAGGGTTACCTTGAAGCTTATCTCTATATGAATATTAAAAAATATATAAAAGGAAAAGGAAAACACAGATATATATATCAAAAAAGCTCAAGTTAAAAGGTTATTATGGAGTTTGTTGTACTGAACCTCTTATTGTGATGGTAAATAGGCTACAAAAAAATTTTAAAAATTAAAAAGAATAAGAATAATGGGAACGAATTAAAAATAAAAGTTGTATCTATGAAATATACAGGTTTTAGAGCAATATCAGCAGCTTAATATCTTCTTTTCCCCTGATATTGGGGTTTTACAGTTTTATGGAAACACTGTGGTGGTTGTCCTCTCATTTTTTAGGTTGGCTCTCTGGGGGAGGGGCCTGATGCATTGTTTTTCAAGAAATCTTGCTTGGGTTGAGTCCTCCTTCTTCCTATCAATAGGCTCAGCTCTGAGGAAATAGGTTTTTCAGGCTTTTGTTCTCTGGAGGTATTTTTTTTCTTTTCTTTTTTTTTTTTCTCCCTTGGCGGCTTTTGGTGGTTCTTTGGAGGTTTAGAGGAAAGCAAACTGCACCCAGACCTCCGTCTCAGAGAAGCCTCAGTTTGGCCCTCTCTGGGTGGTCCAGAGCATACAGACTCCCCCTCTGGCACTCCCCACTGGCAAAGCACGTCCCTAGCCATAGTTTGAGGGATCGCATGAGCTCCCACCTGTCTCTATACCCTGGTGCTACTAAAACCATGAGCAATATTGGTCCAGAGAGCCCGCTTCCAGTGGCTGCCTTTGCCTCGGCTCTCTGGGCAGGTCCAGACAACCAGAGAGATCCCAACCAGAGATAGCATACTGAGATTTCCTGCCTGCCCAGGCTGGAAGTGTTCAGACTCTCGCTGGTCCTATAGAGCACTAGCTAGCACCTGCATGGACCTATCTCAGGGGAGGGTGAGTGGAGGGTGTGGAGCGCAGCTCAGGTACCAGTCACACAACACGCCTACAAAGTGCAAAAGGCTGTGATTCTAGAGAGCTCCCAGCTATCACCACCCAGACGCTCTCATGACTGCCTGCATCTCAGGGACCACAGTCTGGAGGCTTCGCCACACTCTCTCTGGCATGGGTAGTCGCCAGCAGAGGCTGCCCTGGGTTGTGGGCTTGAGCCCATGCCCATGACTGCCTGATTCCACCAGTTTCCCCGTAAGATCATTTGCTCTTTTTGAGTGCTTTTAACCAGACTCCAAATTAATGCTGGTCCCCAATCACAGGGCACTCTCATATTGGGGTATTACTTTCCAGTGGGTCACTTCTGGTGGCTCTCTCCCCATTCTGTTTATCTTCCGATGTCAGTTCCATCATTCCCACTCTGCTTTACCTGTCCACTGGAGTCTTCTGTCCATGAAGAGATCCAGAAGTGTATAATCTTATATTTCAGGCTGATTTCATGAGTGTTCAGAGCATTCTGATAGATAATCAGCTCACTTTAGGGGACCAGTTGAAACAGTGTCTCCTACTTCTCTGCCATCTTGCCCCCCTCACCACCATTACTAAATTCTAATTTAAAATTATGTCTTTTTTTTTTAAGATTTTATTTACTTGTTTATTTGTCAGAGAGAGAGAGGGAGAACACAAGCAGGCAGAGCAGCAGGCAGAGGCAGAGAGAGAAGCAGGCTCCCCAATGAGCAAGGAGCCTGATGTGGGACTCAATCCTAGGACCCTGGGATCATGAGCCAAGCCAAAGGCAGCAGCTTAACCAACTGAGCCACCCAGGCGTCCCTAAAATTATATCTTAAAAAAAAGAAAAAAAAAACAGAAAAAAATGAAAAGGAAAACAAACACTTGAAAACAAATTATGACAATTCAAAATAAGTACAAAATAATTTTCAAGTAGAAGGAATAATGATTTAACCATGAATCAAATGGCCAAGCTGGAAACCAGTTGATTCCTTTTCCATTACCCTTCACTTCTGTTCTTTCCATACACATTTACAAATTCTGGATTAGTGTCAGAGAGGATATGGGGAGATCTGGCTAAATACCAGTTGTTCTCTTTGTGACTAAGGAGTAGAGTATTATAACTTCTCTAAATATTGGGAAATATGCTGGTGAGATGAAAGGAAGTGTAATGAATCTAATAGATTTAAAGGAAACAATACTTCAGACACCATGAACAGAGAAAGTTGGAAGCATTGGCAATATGGGAGTGATAGTTGGGTTAAAAAAGAGAAATAAGAACATCTGAAAGAAATTAAGGAACCAGGCCCTTTGTATCATGCTATCTTAGGCTGCCCCACACTGTGAAGGGGTTAGCCTTGGTATGTAAAATGGTTGCAATTTGAGTCTCAATAGATTAAGATTATTGACTAAAGGGGAGGAGCTAAGGTGGCAAAGCAGGAGGCCCCCAAGTTTGTCTTGCCCATCAAATACACCTAGATAGTTATCAATTCGTTCTGAACATGCAAGAAAAAAAATCAGAAATCTAAGAAAACAAATGCTGCAAGCCTACAGGTAGAAAAGAAGGTAGGAGGTTAAGGAGACTTGAATCCAGTGTGATAGAGCAGAGGATATGGCAGAGAGGAGGGATCCTACTTAAGGAAGCTACCACAGATTGTTTTTCAGAGTCCATAGTCTCTCATGGACAGCATGGAGAGGAAATAGTACATGGGTTTATGGAGGCTGGGCTGGGTGACAATGGCAAAGAGGATCAGGCTGTTTCCTGAGAGGGCGGTTGTGTAGAGAAAGCAGAAGGGAACGGAGATCCAGATGTGGAAGGCTTCCAGCCCAGGAACACCAGTTAGGAGGAAAATGATGGAAGTAGATGTGGTATTACAGAAGTTTGACATGCTAGATTAAAAACACAGAGTTCCAAGATGAAACTCTGGAACAACAATACTGTATTATTTGTATTAATACAATTACAAATAATTTTATTCAACCAAAAACTAACCAAAGATGAATATTTATATACTCTGTAAAAATGAATTGCTCATTGAAATTGATAAAGGAATATAAGATTTTTTTTTTTTTTAAAAAAAAAAGGAGGCTACCACAAAGCATTATAAGCAGTGGAATGCAAAATCAGAACTTTGAGGAGTCTGCTACAGGAGATATGCCTGACTTAAAGGTGCTCAAGGCTCAAGTGAAGTGGGACCAAATCCCAGGTGTGACAGCATAGTCTGAGAATCCCCAGGGTCATAAGAAGAACAGGTGGTCCCTCAGTGTGACAGTTTCCAGGCATTGGAGCAGAGAAGCTGACTGAGAACAAGGAGTCTAGATGATAGCTTTTTCTACTCTGTGTTGTCATAAACTGTGAATCACTGCACAGTCATGCAATTGCTTTCCAGGAACAAGTCTAGCAAAAAAGCAAGTCGGTGGGACTCCACTTTCAACCCCCTTCCCTGGGAGGAACACTGTGGGTCTGGGCCATGGGCCTAAAGTTTAGTTTTGAAACTAAGAATGATTGTTCAAAGGCTGAGTGAACACAGAGTTCTGATTGCTTTTCTGTGACAGCTCACTGAAAAGCGAGGGGTGGGTGGGGAGCATGTATTTTCAGCTCCAGGGCTAGAGAGCAGGGTGCAGCTATATTCATCCAGCCCATCAGTGCTGAAAGCCTTCAAAAAGCAAGAGTGCCACCTAAAGGGCTATGGAGCCACTTACTTTGAGCCCCGCCCTTCTCTGCACTGTGCATTTACCCTAGGACAGGTCCACCTAAGAATCAGCACAACAGGCTCTTCCCACAGAAGTGTCACCAAGGATACTGTTCATAGAAAGCTGCAAACCTTCAGTTGTTGGGGAAAACAGTATTCTTTGTATTTTCATTCCTTAGAATTTTAGTATTATTTTTTCAGTAATTTTCTTTCTTCTTCAATTCTTTTTTACTCTTTCTTAATTTCTAATTTTATATACACTTTTTTTTTGCCATTTGAACAAAGTAGGATACATTTTTTATTAAATTCAGTTAGCCAAGGTATAGTACATCATTAGTTTTTGATATAATGTTCAATGACTCATTTTATTTTTTTGTTTCCTTTCATTGTATTTTATTTTATTTTAAATATATATCTTTTTCTTTCTTCCTTATATTTGAACCTAGTTTCTTTTAACAAACAGACCAAAATACATATAGGATCTAGTTTTTTTCATTTTGTTTTTTTTTCTTGTTATTATTGTTGTTTTTGTTGTTGTTTTTCTCTTTCTTCTTTTCTTTGCTGGACAAAAATAAGTGACTGAGAAAAACACCCCAGAAGAAAGAACAGAAGAGAGTACTCCCAGGAATTTAATCACTACAGATATAAATAAGATTTCTGAACTAGATTTAAAACAAGGATTATAAAGATACTAGCTTGGCTTGAAAAAAGTATAGAACACCCTAAAGAATCCCTACTGTAGAGATAAAAGAACTAAAATCTAGTCAGGCTGAAATTAAAAATGCTATTACCAAGATGCAGTCACTAGTGCAGGCCATAAAAACAACAATGAACGATGCAGAAGAGCAAATCAGTGATATAGAAGATGAAATGATGGGTAAAAAGGAAGCTGAAAAGAAGAGGGAAAGAAAACTATTAAATCACAAAGGTAGACTTAAGGAACTCAGCGATTTCATACAGCAAATTAATATCCATATTATAGGAATCCCAGAAGACAAAGAATGGGGAAAGAGAAGCAGAAGATTTATTTGAATGAATTATAGGAGAGAACTTCCCTAATTTGAGGAAGGAAACAGTTAAGTCTAAGAGGCACAGAGAATTCCCCTCAAAAGCAACAAAAATAGGTTAACAGCATGACCTATAACTTCCATATTGCAAATATAAAGAGAAAATCCTTAAAACAACTTTGAAGAAGAGGCCTTTAAGCTACAAATGTAGAAACATAAGGTTGGCAGCAGACCTGGCCATAGAGACCTGGCAAAGCCAGAAAGGACTGGCATGATATATTCAATATGCTAAGTGGGAAAAATACATAAACAAGAATACTTTATCCAGCAAAGCTATCATTCAGATTAGAAAAAGAGAGAGAGTTTCCAAGAGAACTAACATGAAAGGCATTCATGACCACTAAACCAGACCTGCAAGAAACATTAAAGGGGACCCTATTAATGATGAGGGGTCAAGGATAACAAAGATCAGAAAGGAACAGAGACAATCTACCAGAACAGTGAGTTTACATGTAATAAAATGGGACTAAATTCATGTCTTTCAGTTATTACTGTGAATGTAGATGGGCTAAATGTTCAAAAAAAAAAAAAAAAGAAAGAAAGAAAGAAAGAAAGAAAGAAAGAAAGAGTGTAATGGATATATATTTAAAAAAAAAAAAGAGGAACCATTGATATGCTACTTAAAACAGACTCATTTTAGACCCAAATAAGCCTCCAGATTGAAAGTGAAGGGGTGGAGAACCATATATCATGCTAACAGATATTTTAAAAAAGCGGAGTAGCCATCCTTATATTAGGCAAACTAGATTTTAAACCAAAGACTGTAGTAAGAGATGAAAAGGACACTACATCATAATAAAGGGGTGTATCCAACAAGAAGATCTAACAACTGTTATAAAAGACACACAGCTAATATCCTCCATGGGGAAAAACAGAAATTTTTCCTAAGGTCAGGAAAATGACAGGGATGTCCACTCTCATCACGGTTGTTCAAGATAGTACTGGAAGTTCTGGCCTTAGCAATAAAACAACAAAAATAAATAAAAGGCTTCCAAATCAGCAAAAAAGAAGGCAAAATTTCACTCTGCACAATGACATGATACTCTATGTTGGAAATCCAAAAGACTCCACCCAAAAATTGCTAGAAGTAATACATAAATTCAACAAAGTCGCAGGATGTAAGATCAACACACAGAAGTCTGTTGCATTTCTATACTCTAACAATGAAACAGCAGAAAGAAATAAAAAAACTATTCCATTTACAATTTTGCAAAAATCCATAAGATACCTAGGAATAAACCTAACCAAAGAGGTAAAATATCTGTACTCTGTAAAATACAGAACACTTATGAAAGAAATTGAGAAAGACACAAAGAAATGAAAAGACATTCCATGTTCATGGACTAGAGGAACAAATATTGTTAAATTGTCTATTCTTCCCAAAGCAATCTTTTCATTTAAAGCAGTCCCTTTCAAAATATCACCAGCATTTTCAAAGTTGGAACGAACAATCCTAAAATTTGTATGAAGCAAGAAATGACCTTGAAAAACAGAAGGAATGTTAAAAAAAAAAAAAAAAGAAAAGAAAGAACACCAGGGGTGCCAGGTGGCTCAGTTGGTTAAACATTTGCCTTCAGCTCAGGTTATGATCTCAGGGTCCTGGGATTGAGCCTCACATCAGGCTCCCTATCCCTCTGCTGCTCTCCCTGCTTATACTTTCTTTCTGTCAAATAAATAAAATCTTGAAAGGAAGAATGAAAGTGCAAAAGAAAAAGAAAAGAAAGAAAAAACTGAAAAGAAAAGAAGGAAGGAAAGGATAATGAAAAAATACGAAGCTGGTGACATCACAATTCTAGACTTCAATCTGTATTACAAATCTATAACCATCAAGACAATATGATACTGGCACAAAACAGTCACCATGGACTGGAATAGTAAACCCAGAAATAGAACTTCAACTCTATAGGCAACTAATCTTCAACAAGGCAGGAAAGAATACCCAATGGGGAAAAACAAAAAACAAAACAATCTCTTTAACAAATGGTGTTAGGACTGTACACAAAGATAAACTCAAAATGGATAAAAGACCTCAACGTGAGACAGGAATCCATCAGAATCCTAGAGGAGAACATAGGCAGTAACCTCTTCGATATCAGCCACAGCAACTTCTTTCAAGATATGTCTCCAAAGGCAAAGGAAACAAAAGCGAAAATAAACTTTTGGGACTTCATCAAGATCAAAAGCTTCTTCACAGCAAAGGAAACAGTCAAGAAAACAAAGAGGCAACCCACGGAATGGGAGAAGATATTTGCAAATGACAGTAGAGACAAAAGTCTGATATCCAGGATCTATAATGAACACCTCAAACTCAACACACACAAAACTGACAATCATATCAAAAAATGGGCAGAAGATATGAACAGAACTTCTCCAATGAAAACATACAAATGGCTATCAGACACATGAAAAAATGTTCATCATCACTAGCCCTCAGGGAGATTCAAATTAAAACCACATTGAGATACCACCTTACACCAGTTAGAATGGCCAAAATTAACAAGACAGGAAACAACATATGTTAGAGGGGATGTGGAGAAAGGGGATCTTACACTGTTGGTGGGAATGCAAGTTGGTGCAGCCTCCTTGGAGAACAGTGTGGAGATTCCTCAAGAAATTAAAAATAGAACTTCCCTATGACCCTGCAATTGCACTCCTGGGTATTTACCCCAAAGATACAGATGTAGTGAAAAGAAGGGCCATCTGTACCCCAATGTTTATAGCAGCAATGGCCACGGTCGCCAAACTATGGAAAGAACCAAGATGCCCTTCAACGGACGAATGGATAAGGAAAATGTGGTCCATATACACTCTAGAGTATTGTGCGTCCATCAGAAAGGATGAATACCCAACTTTTGTAGCAACATGGACGGGACTCAAAGAGATTATGCTGAGTGAAATAAGTCAAGCAGAGAGAGTCAATTATCATATGGTTTCACTTATTTGTGGAGCATAACAAAAAGCATGGAGGACATGGGGAGTTAGAGAGGAGAAGGGAGTTGGGGTAAATTGGAAGGAGAGGTGAATCATGAGAGACTATGGACTCTGAAAAACAGTCTGAGGGGTTTGAAGTGGCGGGGGGGGTGGGAGGTTGGGGTACCAGGTGGTGGGTATTATAGAGGGCACGGATTGCATGGAGCACTGGGTGTGGTGAAAAAACAATGAATACTCTTATGCTGAAAATAAATAAATTAATAAAAAAAACCAAATGGTGTTAAGAAAACTGGACAGCCACATGTAGAAGAATGAAACTGGACCATTTTGTTGCCCCATACACAAAAATAAATTCAAAATGGATGAAATTCCTAAATGTGAGACAGTAAACTATCAAAATCCTAGAGAAGAACACAAGCGTCAACCTCTTTAACCTCATTGCCGGTAACTTCTGGCCACATACATCTTCAAGGCAAGGGAAACAAAAGCAAAAATGAACTATCAGTACTTTGTCAAAATACAAAGCTTATGCACAGCAAAGGAAATAGTCAACAAAACTAAAAGACAACCTACAGAATGGAAGAAGATATTCACTAATGACATATCAGGTAAAAGGTTAATATCCAAAATCTATAAAGAATTTACCAAGCTCAACACCAAAAAAAAAAAAAATAGTAATAATCTGGTCAAGAAATGGATGGAAGACATGTACAGACATTTTTCTACAGGAAGACATGCAAATGGCCAAAAGACACATGAAAAAATGTTCAATGTCACTCAATATCAAAGAAATATAAGTCAAAAAATGATACACCACCTCACATCAGTCAGAATGGCTAAAATTGAAAACTCAGGAACAGCAAATGTTGGCAAAGATGTGGAGAAAGAGAAAACCTCTTACTCTGTTGGTTGAAATGTAAACTGGTGCAGCCACTCTGGAAAACTGTATGGAGTTTCTTCAAAAAGTTAAAAATAGACCTACCCTATGACCCAGCAATTACACTAGACATTATCCAAAGGATACAAACATAGTGATTCAGAGAGGCACATGCACTTCAATGTTTATGCAACAATGTCCACAAGAGCCAAAATATAGAAGAGTCCACATGTGTATGGAGGATGAATGGACAAAGATGTGATTGATATATATAATGGAATGTTACTCAGCCATCAAAAAAATGAGATCTTGCCATTTACAATGATGTGGATATAACCATATAGTATTATGCTAAGAGAAATAATGTCAAAGAAAGAGAAATATCATATAATTTTACTCATATGTGGAATTTAAGAAACAAAACAGATGAAAATAGAGGAAGGGAAGGATAAACAAAGCAAAATAAAAACAGAGAGGAAGGAAAACCGTAAGAGTCTTAGCTATAGGAAAGAAACTGAGGGTTGCTGGAAGGGAGGTAGGTAGGGGTGTAAGGTAATTGAGTGGGCACTTAATGTCATGAGCACTAGGTGTTTTATGTAAGTGATGAATCACTAAATTCTACCTCTGAAACTAATAATATAATTTATGTTAACTAAAATAAAAAGGGAAAATTCTGTTAACTAATTTTTTTTAAAGCTCAAGCATGTCTAAACCATATTTCTTTTGTGCCATATCACTGTCCTCCTTACTTATTCAGCAGTGCTTCTGGATATAGAATCAGAGAGGGTTTTTTACAATAGTTTCTCCATATCTGAGTGGTAGTTTTAGAGCCCGTGTACATGTTGATAAAGGACATCAATGCAAATAAGATGAGAAGAGATGAAATAAACAATAGATTTAGAGAAAATAATGTTGCAGACATTAAAAAAAAAATAAAGTTAAAAACCCTAGCAAAATAGGAAGAGCTGACTAAGAAAGAAAAACACAATGCAAGAGAAATAAGAATAAAAAGGACAATAGAAACACATAGCTTATCACCACTAGCCTAGGGAACAGGGCCTTTTGTATCATGTCACCTCAGACTATGTCATACTAACAATGGTAGTGCACTACTGTTAAAATTAGCGTCTACATGGGATTAGGACTCTTTACCAGCAGGGGCAGAACATTTTCTTCATGGGATTTAACAAAAATAAGGAATTTTTTTTTCTGCTACCTCACCTTAACAGAAAGTCAAGAGATAATTTAAAATTTGGTTCAGGTCTTTTCTCATCTTTTTTTTCCTCCTATTTTCATTCCTCAACTCCATAAATTTTTATTGATATTATTTTTCAGCAAGTTCTCCTAGTAGCTTTGAGAAAATACCCTACCAGTTCTTAGCCCTGCAGCAGAACGTATCTGTTTAGGTTTCTGAAGTATCCCTTCAATAGAGTCTTATTGACTTGATTTGGATAACATACCATTCATGAGGAGAGTACTGGTCCTAGAACGTATATGTTTTCAATTGGCCCACCTGGGTCACCAGTCTATTTAGCTGAATGTATACAGCTCATTCTTCATGTAATAGCCAGAAACATCAAATTTATTTTGATACACTTTGCCTAAACTGCAACCTTCCTCCACTGACCTTCTCACTATGATTCTGATTCAAGCCAAAAGGCTGGTATTTTTTAGAGGGTATGTTAGTTGTCTTATCTCAGTTCACATTCTCTCCCACTCACTCTGCTTCAATCACTCTGGCCTCCTATAAGTTCTCTGAGCACTCTAGGCAGGTTCTACTTTGAGACTTTTTTTTTTTTTTTGCTTTGTTTCTTCTGCCTGAATGGTATTCCCCACACATGTACACTTAATCTTAGCCAAAAGGCCAAGAAGCGATATATTCCCCACACATGTAGACATGGCTCATTCTTTCACATCCTTAAGGTCACAATGATGCTTTCTTTGATCACTTTATTAGAAATTAGTTTTCTCAGTGCATAACGTGTCTACTTTCTTTGCTTTAGTCTTCCACAAGATACTTATTAGAATCTAAGAAATTTAATGTTTTATTAGTTTATCCAATTTACAATCTATGTCATCCAACTATCACTAAGTGTAAGATTTCTGAGGGCAAGCAAGGAGATCAGTAGCAAATAAATAGTAGGTATTCAGAAAATACTTTGAATGGATTAATAAATCAGTGCACAAATAAATATAATCTTTGAGTGGGAATGTTTGACCAGATAATTTTATCTTATCTAAAGGGGAAATTGAGTGGATCAGGTACCGTGAAATCAATAGACTCCTTTATATAATTCTGTTTATATTAGAAACTATTTGTAAACCTTATTTTGATACCAATTTGAACATTTGTTCATCATGAAGAAAACCACATGTAAACTGTTTTTATAGTTTCACTCCTCACTTATGATGGATTTCCAAATTCTCATGCTTAAAATATGAAAGAAGTGATAATAGTTTTCCTACAGGGTTACTAAGTCTACTAAGTGGGTTTATATGTACAAAAGTAATTTATACAATAAAAGCACTAAACAAAAGACTTATCATTATGGATACTTATAACCACTGACTGCATTTATATATTTAAAATACATTAGTTATAATTAGGCTAATCAAAGAAATCCAGTGCAAAAGTAATGTATTATTTCTGTTTTTGTTGTACTTCCCTCAGGGGATCATGGACATTGAAGCATATTTTGAAAGAATTGGTTATAGGAATTCTAGGAAGAAACTGGACTTGGAAACATTAACTGACATTCTTCAGCACCAGATCCGAACCGTTCCTTTTGAGAACCTTAACATCCATTGTGGGGAAGCCATGGAACTGGGCTTGGAGGCCATATTTGATCAAATTGTGAGGAGGAACCGTGGTGGGTGGTGTCTCCAGGTCAATCATCTTCTGTATTGGGCTCTGACCACAATCGGTTTTGAGACCACAATGTTGGGAGGGTATGTTTACAGTACTCCAGCCAACAAATATAGCAATGCTATGATTCACCTTCTGCTGAAGGTGACTACTGACGGCAGGAATTACATAGTGGATGCTGGGTTTGGACGCTCTTACCAGATTTGGCAGCCTCTGGAGTTAATTTCTGGGAAGGATCAGCCTCAGGTGCCTTGCATCTTCCAGTTAAGAGAAGACAAAGGAATCTGGTACTTGGACCAAATCAGAAGAGAACAGTACATTTCAAATCAAGAATTTCTTGATTCTGATCTTCTGGAAAAGAACAAATACCGAAAAATATACTCCTTTACTCTTGAACCTCGAACAATTGAAGATTTTGAGTCTGTGAATACATACCTTCAGAAATCTCCAACATCTGTGTTTACAAGCAAGTCATTCTGTTCCTTGCAGACCTCTGAAGGGGTTCACTGTTTAGTGGGCTGCACCCTTTCCTATAGAAAATTCAATTTTAAAGACAATATGGATTTGGTAGAGTTTAAGATACTGAGTGAGGAAGAAGTAGAAAAAAAGCTTAAAAATATATTTAATATTACCTTGGACAGAAAGCTTGTGCCTAAACATGGTGATCAATTTTTTACCATTTAGTATAAGGAGCAAAAATGGCCTTTGGTATTACTTCATGTCCTGAAACTTTTTATTATAAAAAATTTTAAACATATACTAGAGAAAATAAAATACTAAATGTCTGTATCACCCAATTTATCAATTATTAACTACCATATTTCTTCAATGTTCACACATTATACCAAAGAAAATTTTACCCTTAAAAATATCAGCATTTAACATTACAAAGTTGTAGTCATCAAAACAGTATGGTACTGGCACAAAAACGGACACAAAGCTCAATGGAACAGAATAGAGAACCCAGAAATGGATCCACAACTGTATGGTCAACTAATCTTCAATAGAGCTGGAAAGAATATCCAGTGGAAAAAAAGACATCACCTTCAACAATAGTGTTGGGAAAACTGGACAGCTACATGCACAAAATGAAACTGGACCATTTTCTTAAACCATACACAAAAAATAAATTCAAAAGACTCAATGTAAGACAGGAAACCACCAAAATCCTAGAGAAGAATGCAGACATAAACCTCTTTGACCTGGGCTGCAGCAACTTCTTGCGAGACCCAACACCAGAGGCAAGGAAAACAAAAGCAAAAATGAACAACTGGGACTTCATCAAAATAAAAACCTTCTTCATAATGAAGGAGAAAATCAATAAAACTAAAATGCAGCCCACGGAATGGGAGAAGATATTTGCAAATGACCTTACAGATACAGGGTTAGTATCAAGATCTATAAAGAATTTATAAAACTCAATATCCCCAAAAAACAAATAATCCAGTTAAGAAATACATGGAAGACATGAATAGACACTTCTCCAAAGAAAGACATACAAATGTCTAACAGACAAATCAAAAATGCTTAACATCACTCATCAGCAGGGAAATAAAAATCAAAACTACAGTGGGATATCACCTAACCAATCATAATGGTTAGTAAAAAAAAAAAAAAAAAACAGGTGTCAGAGAGGGTATGGAGAAAGGGGAACCCTCTTGCACTGTTGGTGGGAATGAAATCTCTGGAGAACAGTTTAGAGGTTCCTCAAAAAGCTAAAAATAGAACTCCCTACGATCCAAAAATTGCTTTCTTAGGTACTTAACAAAAAGATACAAAATATAGATTCAAGGGGGGTACATGCACCCTGATGTTACAGCAACATTATCAACAATAGCCAAACTATGGAGAGAGACCAAATGTCCATCAACTGATGAATGGATAAAGAGGTTTTATATACATATATGTGCCACCTCCATTGCATACAATATATATAATGGAATATTATTCAGCCATCAAAAAGAATGAAATCTTCCATTTGCAATAATGTCAACCCAACTAGATTGTATTATGCCACATGAAATAAATCAGAGAAAGACAAATACCATATGGTCTCACTCGTGTGTGGAATTTAAGAAAGAAAATAGATGAACATATGGGACATGGGAAAAGAAGAAAAGGGGAGAGGGAAACAAGTCATAAGTGACTCTTAACAATAGAGAACAAACAGGGTTGATGGAGAGAGGTGGGTGGTGGATGGGCCAGATGGATGATCGGTATTAAAGAAGGCACCTTTGTTGAGGCACCTGTGTGGCTTACTCAGTTAAGTGTCTGCCTTCAGCTCAGATTATGATCCCAGGGTCCTGGGACCAAGTCCCACATTGGGCTCCCTGCTAAGTGGGGAGTCTCCTTCTCTCTCACCCTCTTCCCCTGCCCCTGCTCATGCTCTATCTCACAATCTATCATAATAAAAAATAAATAAATAAATAAATAAATAAATAGAATCTTTAGAAGTAAAAATAAGACACTTGTGATGAGCACTGGGTATTGTGTGTAAGTGATGAATTACTGAATTCTATTCCAGAAACCAATACACAATATGTTAACCACCTAAATTAAGAAATAGGATAAAATCAGAATGTAGGGGATAAAAAACGTGAAAGAGAGACAAGCTGTTGGAAGAGTAGGGAAACTCATTTCATCTGGCCCCCTGAATTTAGCTAGATAACTATCAAATCACTCTGATAACCTATGAATTCAACCTGAGAATTTTTTTTTTAAATGCTGGAATTCTACAAATAGAAAGCAAACGCTTTTTGCAAGGTAACATTGTGAAGTGAAATGGAGGGGATATATCAGAGGATAAAAGGTGGAGGGGAGGGAGCCTCTGTAAACCAGCTACCAGAAAGTGATAAAGCCCCAGAGCACAAAATCTGAACCCTTAGAAATCTGCTCCAGTGAGAGACATCCCTGCATGAAAGGTGTTGTTTGGTGAAGTGGGGCAGAATCCTAGGTGGAACAGTGTGGTCTCGGGTTCCCTGGTGTCACAGAGAGCATGGGGATCCCTGAGCCAACAGAGTTCCCCAGCATTGGAGTGGGTAAACTGGTTACCATCTGCAATCCCAGGAGGAGACTCTTAGCTTGGTTCACCATAAGCCATGAACCCTGCAGAGTCTGGCGACACCTCTCATTGTGGGGGGGGGGGGGGATTGCAAAATTCAATTAAAGCTGTGGCCTTCTGCCTTCCCCCAGGAGGGGCAATGGGGACATGTGCACCACTGGGTGAATGCTGTCCTTGCAGGGCCCCTTCAAGGATAGAGGTGGGTGACCCCCACCTTACCCCAGTAGGGAAGGTGTGTGGGTGAACACACGACTAGGTGAATGAGTTCTGGTTGGGGGAGGGGGTTGCTGAAAAAGACAGAAATGTGCGACCCTCCCTCTTCCCCCAGGAGGATCAGTGCAGGCACATACCATAGGACTCTGTAGAGTGTGACACACACAAAGTGAAAACTGCTTATCCCTAAGGGTTTACGGAAGAAAGGGGCTAGAGTCTTTTGGCTTGGGGGCTATAGATCGGGGCACAGCCATTTTTACTTTCATCTAAAGATGCCTGGAAAGCCTTTAGGGAACAAAAGCCACATAGAAAAACCAGAAACACCTTACACTGAGCCCCTGCCCCACCCCACAAGTGTTGGTGCAACTCAGCCAAGACAAACACAACTGAGAATCAATGCAGCAGGCCCCTGCCCCAGAGACCAGCTGGAAAAACAGGGAACACCAAACTTACAGAGCACACAGTGCTGCAAACTTGCAGCTCTAAGGGAAAAATAGTATGTAGAATTTGAGGTTGTTCTTCATGATTCCTTTATATTTCAGTTTAAAATTTTCTCTTTTTTTCCTTTTTCAATGAATTTCTTATTTTATCAAATCTTTGTTTTTAAGTCTTTTTAAACTTTCATTTTTTTAATATTTACATTTCTAGACATATTTTTCAGCTTTGGCTTCCTTTCACTGTATTCAATTTTATTTTTGTGTATATATAAGTTTTGTTTTCTTTACGATTTTGGGATTTAGTGTCTTCTAACACAGAGACCAAAATATACCCAGGACCAAGTGGATCACCCTGTTTTGTTCACCTGGAGGATTTTATTCTCTCTTCCCCTTCCCTTATTTCTTTGGGGTTTCTGATACTTTAGATTTAGCTATGTGTATTTCCCTTGACCTGGGGTTGATATTTGTGGGTTTTTTTTTTTCCCATCCATTCATCCATACCTCTTTAGGCAAAATGACTAAAAGGAGGAATTCAAAACAAAAGAAAGATCCAGAGGTAATACTCTCTGCCACAGATCTAATGGATGTGGATATAAGTAAAATGTCAGAGATGGAATTCAGGATAGCAATTTATTAAGTTACTATCTGGGCTTGAAGAAAGCATGAAGACACTAAAGAATGTCTTATTGCAGAAATGAGATCTAATCAGGCCTAAATTTAAAATGCTCTAACTGAGATGCAGTCTAAATTGGATGCTCTAATAGCCAGAAGAGGAAGAAGAGATAGAGGCAGAAGAGATGGTAAGTGACATAGAAGACAAGTTAATGGAGATGAAGAAAGCTGAGGAAAAGAGAAAAACAACTAATAGACCATGAAGGGAGGCGTTGAGAAATCAGTAATGCCATTAAAAAAAAGTCAGTACTACTAGACTGCCTAAGGGAGAGAAAAGAAAGAGGGCCAGAAAGTATATTTGAGGGATCTGAGAACATCCCTAATCTGGAGAAGGAAAAAGGCATTCATGGGGAAGACACGTCCCAAAATCAATGAAAATAGATCAATATCCTGACATATACTAAGGAAACTTGCAAATTTCAGAGATAAAGAAAAAAATCCTGAAAGCACCTGGAGACAAGACATTCTCAACCTCTGGGGTAGGAATATTAGACTGACATCAGACTTAATCCACAGAGACCTGACAGACTGGAAAAGGCTGTCATGATATACTTAGGGTATAAATGAGAAAAACATACAGCCAAAAATACTTTATCCAGCAAGGCTGTAATTAAGAATGGAAGGAGAGATAAAGAGCTTCCAGGACAGGCAGAAATTTAAAAATATGTGACCACCAGGAAAGCACCACAAGAAATATTAAGGGGATCCTGTAAGCAAAGAGAGACCAAGATTAACATAAAACAGAAAGAAATAGAGACGATCTACAGAAAAAAGAACTTAAAGATATTATAATGGCACTAAATTCATATCTTTTAATGGTTACTCTGAATGTAAGTTTGCTAAATGCTCCAATCAAAAGACACAGGGTATCAGATTGGATAAAAAAGCAAAACCCATCCATATGCTGTCTACAAGACACTCACTTTAGACCCAAAGATGCATCCAGATTGAAAGGGGGAGGTGGAGAATTATTTATAATGCTAATGGACATAAAAGAAAGCTGAGGTAGCAATCCTTGTATCAGACAAATTACATTTCAAGCCAAAGAGATAAAGAGGGACACTATATCATATACTTAAAGTGTCTATCCCCAAAAGATCTAATAATGGCAAATATGTATGCCTCTAACTTGGGAGCAACCAAATATATCAACCAAGTAATAACACAATTAAAGAAACACATTGATAACAATACAATAATAGTAAGGAAATTCAGCACCCCACTCACAGCAATGTATAGGTCAGCTAAGCAGAAGATCAACAGGGAAATGAGGGCTTTGAATGACATAGTGGATCAGATGGATGAAAAACAATCTGAGGGTTTTGAAGGGGCAGGGTGTGGGAGGTTGGTGGTACCAGGTGCTCTCCAAACAGAGGGCACAGATTGCATGGAGCACAGGGTGTGGTGCAAAAATAATGAATACTGTTATGCTGAAAATAAAAAATAAGTTTAAAAACAAAACAAAACAAAAAAACAAATATACACAGAGTATTCCAACCTAAAGCAACAGAATACATATTCTTCTCAAGTGTATATGGAACTATTTCCAGAATAAATCACATACAGGTCACAAAGCAGGTCTCCACTAGTACCAAAAAACTGAGGTTATTCCCTGCATGTTTCAGACCACAAGGGTTTGAAACTTGAATCACAAGAGGAAATTTGGAAGGGACTCAAATACTTGGAAGTTAGTGAGCATCCTGCTAAAGAAAGAATGGATAACCAGGAAAATAAAGATTTTTAAAAATTTATGGAAGGAAATGAAAATGAAAAAACAGCTGTACAAAACCTTTGAGATACAGCAAAGGTGGTCCTAAGAGGGAAATACATTGCAATACAAGTCTTTCTCTAATAACTCCAAAAATATTGAATACATAAACTAACTTTATACCTAAAGGACCTGGAGAAAGAACAGCAAATAAAGCCTAAGCAAAGCAAGAGAAGGAAAATAATAAAGATTAAGCAGAAATCAATGAAATAGAAGCCAGAAGAATAGGAGAACAGATCAATACTGATTCCTTAAAAGAATAAGAGCAATAAACCTCTGAAAGAATTATCAAAAAGAAAAAAATGACCCAAATTAATAAAATCATGAATGAAACAAGAGAGATCATGACTAACACCAAGGAAATAAAAATAATTTTTAGAACATATTTTGAGCAACCATATGTCTACAAATTAGGCAATCTGGAAGAAATGGATGCATTCTTAGAAGCTTGAAAAAAAAAAAACCACCTGAAAAAGGAAGTAGTAGAAAATCTGAACAGGCCCATAACCAGAAAGGAAATTGAAGCAGTAATCCAAACTCTCACAAAAGACTAGAGTCCAGTGCTGGATGGTTACCCAGGGGAATTCTACCAAACATTTAAAGAAGAAATAATATCTATTCTACTGAAGAAGTTTCAAAAAATAAAAAAACGAAAGAAAACTTTCAAACTCATTCTATGATGCCAGCATTACCTTGATCCCAGACAAAGGAGATCCCATAAAAAGGAGAATTACAGACACATATCTCTGATGAACAGGGATGTCAAAATACTCACCAAGTACAAGCCACTGGATCCAACAGTACATTAAAAGGATTATTCACCATGACCAAGTGGTGCTGGGCTGCAAGTGTGGTTCAACATTCACAAACCAATCAACATGATAGATCACATTAATAAAAAGAAAGGACCAGAACTATATGATCCTATCAATTGCAGAAAAAGATTTTGATAAAATACAACATTATTTCTTGATTAAAAGTCTTGAGTGTAGGAATAGAAGGAACGTAGTAGAGTATCATAAAAGCCACCCGTGAAGAGCCCACAGCGAATATCATTTTCAATGGGGAAAAACAGAACTTTTCCCCTAAGGTCAGGAACACGATAGGGAGGCTCACTGTCATCATTATTGTTCAAAGTAGTACTGGAAGTCTCAGCAATCAGACAACAAAAAGAAGCAAACTGCATTCAAATTGGCAAAGAATTCAAACTTTCTCTGCAGATGACATGATACTTTGTGTGGAAAACCCAAAAGATTCTACCCCCAAATTGCTAGAACTAATACAAGAATTCAGCAACATAGCAGGATATAAAATCAGTGCAGAGAAACCATTTGTGTTTCTATACACTAAAAATGAGCCAGAAGAAAGAGAAATTAGGAAATATATTCCATTTAAAATTACACCAAAAACCATAAGATCCTTAGGAATAAATCTAACCCAAGAGGTAAAGGACCTGTACTCTACAAATGACGGAACACGTATGAAAGAAATTGAGGAAGACATAAAGAAATGGGAAAACATTCCATACTCATAGATTGAAAGAATATTGTTAAATTGTCTATGCTACCCAGAGCTATCTACACATTTAATGCAAAATACCATTGACATTTTTCACAGAGCTGGAACAAGCAATCCTAAAATTTGTATGGAACCAGAAAATGCCCTGCATAGCCAAGAGGAGACAAGATAGTAGCACAATAGGAGACCTCATTTCATCTGATCCCTTGAATTTAACCACATGAAGTCAACCTGAGATGTAAAAGAAGTATATTTGGACCTCTAAAAGCAGAGAAAAAACTCCTTTTTGCACAGTAGGAGGTGCAGAATTGTGAACTGTGGGGAAATATCAGAAGACAAATGGAGAGGGATGGGAACTTCCATAAGCCAGCTGCAGGAAAGTAATATAACACTGGAGCACACAATCAGAACCCTTAGAAATCTGCCCCAGTGAGACACATCCCACCAAATTACACAAATTACACAAAGAATCCACACTTACGACCAGCTCACTTTAAGCCCATCTCCCTACAGGAGTAGGGGCGACTCCACCCAGGAAAACACACTTGAGAAGCCAAGCTACAGCCCCTGCCCTAGAAAACAGGAAGAACAAGTGGATGACAAGCTCATGGATCCCAAAGGGCAAGAAAACTCCAGCACCAGGGGGAAATAATATAATGAGCTCCAGATGTTTCCTCATGACTTGTTTATCCTTCAGGCTAAATTTTACATTTTTTTTTCCTTCTTTCTTTCCTTTCTTTCTATCTTTCCTTCTTTCTTTCCTTTCTTTCTTTCATTAACTTTTTCCCATTTCAAATAGATTCTTATTTTGAAACATGTTTTTAAGTTGCTTTTTAATTTTTATTTTTTTCACATCAATATTTTATAGATTTATGCCCCCATTCTACTCCTTTTTTCACTCTATTCAATTTTATTTTGAAATATATCTAAGTTCTTATTTCTTTGCATTTTGGGGATATGCCATCTTTTAAAAAAGATTTTATTTGTCTATTTATTTATTTATTTATTTGTCAGAGAGAGAGGGGGAGGGGGTCAAGAGAGGCAACACAAGCAGGGGGAGAGGGAAAGGGAGAAGTAGACTTCCCAACAGATCAGGGAGACTGACGTGAGACTTGATTGCAGGACCTGAGCAGAAGGCAGCTGTTTAACAACTTAGCCACCCAGGTGTCCCAATATACTAGCTTCTAACATAGAGATCAAATTTCAATCAGGAACAAACAGATCACCCTGCTTTGTCCACACTGAGAAATTATACTCCCTGCCCCCCCCATTTTTTTTTTGTTTTGTTTTTTAATTGTTTAGGATCTTTTTGGCTTTACATGTCTATGGTAGCTTCTGACCACTTCAGATTTATTCTAGGGTGTATTTTGCTTTGGCTGTCCTTTATATTTTGGACTCTGTTGATTTGCTCACCCATCCTTCACTGGACAGAATTATTAGGAGGAGGAACTCACAACAGAGAAAAGAACCAGAGGCAATGTCCTCTGCCACAGAGCTAATGGTTATGGATATAAGCATGTTGTCAGAGATAGAATTCAGGGTAGCAATTATAGGGATAAAAGCTAGACTTGGAAAAAGGATACATGACAACACAGAACCTCTAGCAGTGGGAATGAGATCAAATCCAGACAAACTCAAAAATGTTATGAATGAGATGCAATCTAAATTTGATACTGTAACAGCTACAGTCAATGAACAGAAGAAAGAATAAATGATATATAGGACAGGGAGATGGAAAGGAAGGAAGTTGAAGAAAAGAGAGATGAACAAATAACAGAGAATGAGGAGAGGCTGAGAGAATAAGAGAGACAGGGCTAGAAAGTATATTTGAGCAAATCATGGCTGAGAACTTCCTTAATCTTGGGAAAGAAACAAGCATTCACATCCCAAGAGATGGAGAAGACCCCTCCCCAAATCAATAAAAATACATCAACACTCTAACATGTAACAGTGATGTTTGTAATCTTACAGCCAAAGAAAATATCCTGACAACAGCTAGGGAGAGAATGTTCCTTAGATATGGAGGGAGGAGCATCAGAATAACATCAGACCTAACCACAGAAATATGGCAAGCCAGGTTTAGGGTGACAAGACATATTCATGGTACTAAGTGAGAAGAAAATGCAACTAAAAATACTTTATCTGAACCATGAGAGACTGTGGACTCTGAGAAACAAACTGAGGGTTTTGGAGGAGAGGGGTGTGGAATGTTGGGTGAGCCTGGTGGTGGATATTAATGGACGGCATGTACACGTGGAGCACTGGGTGTGGTGCATAAACAATAAATTCTGTAACACTTAAAAGATATTTTAAAAATATATTTTTTAATTTTTATTTTTTTCACATCAACATTTTACAGATTTATGCCCCATTCTACTCCTTATAATAAAAAATATATATTTTTTAAATTTCTTTTCAGTGTTCCAGAATTCATTGTCCATATACACTATGGAGTATTATGCCTCCATCAGAAAGGATGAATACCCAACTTTTGTAGCAACATGGACAGGACTGGAAGAGATTATGCTGAGTGAAATAAGTCAAGCAGAGAGAGTCAATTATCATATGGTTTCACTTATTTGTGGAGCATAACAAATAGCACGGAGGACAAGGGGAGATGGAGAGGAGAAGGGAGCTGAGGGAAATTGGAAGGGGAGATGAACCATGAGAGACTATGGACTCTGAAAAACAATCTGAGGGGTTTGAAGAGGCAGGGGGTGAGAGGTTGGGGGAACCAGTTGGTGGGTATTAGAGAGGGCACGTATTGCATGGAGCACTGGGTGTGGTGAAAAAACAATGAATACTGTTATGCTGAAAAGAAATAATATATAATATATATATATATTAAGTCAATAAAAAATACATTAAAATAAAAAATACATTATCTGGCAAGACTCTCATTCATAATGGATGGAAAGACAGACAAAACAGGACAGACAGAAACTGAAAGAATATGTGATCATCAAACCAACCCTGCAAGAATTATTAAGGGGGATTCTGGTTCAACATTCAGAAATCAATCAATATGATAGAAAACATTAACAAAAGAAAAGGCAAGAACCACATGATCCTCTGAGTTGATGCAGAAAAATATTTTGATGAAATACAGAGTCCTTTCTTGATAAAACTCTTCAGAATATAAGGATAGAGGAAACATACCTCAAGACATTAAAAACCATCCATGAAAGCCCACAGCAAATATTCTGAATGGGGAAAACCTGAGAACCTTTCCCTTAAGGTCAAGAACATGACTGGGATATCCACTATCAATACTATTATTCAACACAGTACTAGAAATCCTAACCTCAGAATCATATAACAAAAAGAAATAAAAGGCATTCAAATTAGCAAAGAAGTCAAACTCTCTCTCTTCAGAGATGACATGATACTTTATGGAAAACCCAGAAGAAACTGTAGAAAGAGAAATTAGAGAATTGATTCCTTTACAGCACCAAAAATCATAGGAATAAACCTAACCAAAGAGATAAAGGATCAAGGAACTACAGAACACTCATGAAAGAAATTGAAGAAGACACAAAAGATGGAAAAATATTCCATGCTCATGGATTGGAAGAATAAATGTTAAAATGTCTATGCTAAATAATGACTCTTGGAACACTGAAAAAATAAAATAAAGTTAAATTTTAAAATCTCTCTGCTTCCCAAAGTAATCTACATATTCAATGCACTCATGATCAAAATACCATCAACATTATTCACAGGGTTAAAACAATCCTAAAATGTGTATGGAAATAGAAAAGACCCCTAATTGCCAGGGGAATGTTGAAAAAGAAATACAAAGTTTGGGCATCACAATGCCTAACTTCAAGCTGTATTACACAGTGGTGATCATCAAAACAGCATGGTTCTGGTACAAAAACTGACACATAGACCAATGGAACACAATAGAGAGTCCAGAAGTGGAACCCCAACTCTCTGGTTAGCTGTTAACAAAGCAAGAAAGAATATTCAGTGGAAAAGTACAGTCCCTTCAATAAATGGTGCTAGAAAAATTGGACAGCCACGTGCAAAAGAATAAACCTGGACCATTGTCTTACATCATACACAAAGATAAACTCAAAATGGATGAAAGACCTCGAAGTGAGACAGAAATCCATCAAAATCCTAGAGGAAGGCATAGGTAGTAACCTCTTCAACATAAGCCACACAACTTCTTGATAGACATGTATCCAAAGGCAGGGGAAACAAAAGCAAAAATGAACTATTAGGACTGCATCAAGATAAAAAGCTTGTGTACAACAAAAGAAACAGTTGAGAAAACCAAGACAACCTATGGAATGGGAGAAGGTATTTGCAAATGTCTAATCAGAGAAAGCACTAGTATTCCAGATCTATAAAGAACTTATCATGGAGGTTCCAAGATGACAGGGGGATCTTGAACTTGCCTCACCCTTCAAATGCAGATGGGTCAACTTTCAGTTATTTTTTTAAAATTTAATTTTTTTCAAGTGTTCCAAGATTTGATGTTTATGCACCACACCCAGTGCTCCATGCAATATGTGCCTTCCTTAATAACCACCACCAGGCTCACCCAAACCCCCAACCCTTTCCCCTCCCAAATCTTCAGATTGTTTCTCAGAGTTGACAGTCTCTCATGTTTTGTCTCCCCTCTGATTTCCCCTAACTTACTTCTTCTCTCCAACTCCCAATGCCCTCCATGTTATTCTTTATGCACTGTAAGTAAGTGAAACTACATAATAATTGACTCTCTCTGCTTGACTAATTTCACTCAGCACAGTCTCCTTTAGTCCCATTCATGTTGATACAAAAGTTGGGAATTCAGCCTTTCTGATGGAGGCATAATATTCCATTGTATATATGGACCACTTCTTCTTTATTCATTCATGTGTTGAAGGGCATCTTGGCTCTCTCCACAGTTTGGCGATTTTAGCCATTGCTTCTATGAACATTGGGGTACAGCTGGCCCTTCTTTTCACTACATCATTATCTTTGGGGTAAATACACAGTAGTGCAATTGGAGGGTTATAGGGTAGTTCTATTTCCTAATTTCTTAAGGAGTCTCCACACTGTATTCCAAAGTGGCTGCACCAACTCACATTCACACCAACAGTGTTAGAGGGTTCCCCTTTCTCCACATCCTCTCCAACATTTTGTTTCCTGTCTTGTTACCTTTGGCCATTCTAACTGGTGTAAGCTGGTATCTCAGTGTGGTTTTGATTTGAATCTCCACGATGACTGATGATGATGAACATTTTTTCAGTTGTCTGTTAGCCATTTGTATGTCTTCTTTGGAGAATTGTCTGTTCATGTCTTCTACCCATTTTTTGACATGATTTTCTGTGTTGTGTGTACTGAATTTGAGGAGTTCTTTATAGAGCTCAGATAGCAGCCTTTTGTCTGTATTGTCATTTGCTAATATCTTCTCCCATTCCATGAGCTGCCTCTTTGTTTGGTTCACTGTTTCCTTTGCTGTGCAGAAGCTTTTGATCTTGATGAAGTCCCAAAAGTTTATTTTCATTTTTGTTTCCTTTGGCTTTGGAGACATGTCTTGAAAGAAGTTGCTGTGGCCAATGTTGAAGAGCTTACTGCCTATGTTCTCCTACAGGATTTTGATAGATTTTTGCCTCACATTGAGGTCTTTTATCCATTTTGAGTTTACCTTTGTGTATAAGAGAGTGTATGTATAAGACAGTGGTCTAGTTTCATTCTTCTATACATAGCTATCCAATTTTCCCAGCACCATTTATTGAAGAGACTATCTTTTTTCCACTGTATATTTTTTTCCTGCTTTCTCAAAGATTATTTGACCATAGAGTTGTGGGTCCATATCTGGACTCTCTACTCTATTCCACTGGTCTGTGTCTGTTCTGGGGCCAGTACCATGCTGTCTTGGAGATCACAGCTTTGTAGTAAAGCTTAAAATCAGGCAAAGTGATGTCCCCAGTTTTGTTTTTATTTTTTAACATTTTCTTAGCAATTTGGGATCTCATCTGGTTCCATACAAATTTTAGAATAGTTTGCTCCAGCTCTTTGAAAAGTGCCAGTGGAAATTTGGTTGAAATAGCACTGAAAGTAGAGATTGCTCTAGGCAGTATAGACATTTTAACAATGTTTATTCTTCTAATCCATAAGCATGGGATGGTTTTCCATATTTTTGTGTCTTCTTCAATTTCTTTCATGAGTGTTTTGTAGTTCCAGGAGTACAGATCCTTTACCTCTTTGGTTAGGTTTAATCCCAGATGTCTTATGGTATTTGGAGCTATGGTAAATGGAATTGATTCTCTCATTTCCCTTCATATATTTTCACTGTTAATGTATAAAAAAGCAACTGATTTCTGTGCATTGATTTTGTACCCTGCCAATTTAGTACCTTGCTGTATGAGTTCTACTAGTTTAGGGTGGAGTCTTTTGGATTCTCCATGTAAAATATCATGTAGTCTACAAAGAGAGAGAGATTGACTTCTTCATTGCCAATTTGAATATGTTTTATTTCTCTTTGTTGTCTGATTACTGTTGCTAGGATGTCTAATACTATGTTCCTTTTTTTTTTTTTTATTTCCAGCATAACAGTATTCATTATTTTTGCACCACACCCCGTGCTCCATGCAATCCGTGCCCTCTATAATACCCACCACCTGGTACCCCAACCTCCCACCCCCCGTCCCTTCAAAACCCTCAGATTGTTTTTCAGAGTCCATAGTCTCTCATGGTTCAGCTCCCCTTCCAATTTCCCCCAACTCCCTTCTCCACTCTAAGTCCCCATGTCCTCCATGCTATTTGTTATGCTCCACAAATAAGTGAAACCATATGATAATTGACTCTCTCTGCTTGACTTATTTCACTCAGCATAATCTCTTCCAGTCCCGTCCATGTTGCTACAAAAGTTGGGTATTCATCCTTTCTGATGGAGGCATAATACTCTATCCCCAGGGGTACAGGTCTGTGAATCACCAGGTTTACACACTTCACAGCACTCACCAAAGCACATACCCTCCCCAATGTCCATAATCCCACCCCCTTCTCCCAAACCCCCTCCCCCCAGCAACCCTCAGTTTGTTTTGTGAGATTAAAAGTCACTTATGGTTTGTCTCCCTCCCAATCCCATCTTGTTTCATTTATTCTTCTCCTACCCACTTAAGCCCCCATGTTGCATCACCACTTCCTCATATCAAGGAGATCATATGATAGTTGTCTTTCTCTGCTTGACTTATTTCGCTAAGCATGATACGCTCTAGTTCCATCCATGTTGTCGCAAATGGCAAGATTTCATTTCTTTTGATGGTTGCATAGTATTCCATTGTGTATATATACCACATCTTCTTGATCCATTCATCTGTTGATGGACATCTAGGTTCTTTCCATAGTTTGGCTATTGTGGACATTGCTGCTATAAACATTCGGGTGCACGTGCCCCTTTGGATCACTACATTTGTATCCTTAGGGTAAATACCCAATAGTGCAATTGCTGGGTCATAGGGCAGTTCTATTTTCAACATTTTGAGGAACCTCCATGCTGTTTTCCAGAGTGGCTGCACCAGCTTGCATTCCCACCAACAGTGTAGGAGGGTTCCCCTTTCTCCGCATCCTCGCCAGCATCTGTCATTTCCTGACTTGTTGATTTTAGCCATTCTGACTGGTTGAGGTGATATCTCATTGTGGTTTTGATTTGTATTTCCCTGATGCCGAGTGATATGGAGCACTTTTTCATGTGTTTGTTGGCCATCTGGATGTCTTCTTTGCAGAAATGTCTGTTCATGTCCTCTGCCCATTTCTTGATTGGATTATTTGTTCTTTGGGTGTTGAGTTTGCTAAGTTCTTTATAGATTCTGGACACTAGTCCTTTATCTGATATGTCATTTGCAAATATCTTCTCCCATTCTGTCAGTTGTCTTTTGATTTTGTTAACTGTTTCCTTTGCTGTGCAAAAGCTTTTGATCTTGATGAAATCCCAATAGTTCATTTTTGCCCTTGCTTCCCTTGCCTTTTGCGTTGTTCCTAGGAAGATGTTGCTGCGGTTGAGGTCAAAGAGGTTGCTGCCTGTGTTCTCCTCAAGGATTTTCATGGATTCCTTTCGCACATTGAGGTCCTTCATCCATTTTGAGTCTATTTTTGTGTGTGGTGTAAGGAAATGGTCCAATTTCATTTTTCTACATGTGGCTGTCCAATTTTCCCAGCACCATTTATTGAAGAGGCTGTCTTTTTGCCATTGGACATTCTTTCCTGCTTTGTCGAAGATTAGTTGACCATAGAGTTGAGGGTCTATTTCTGGGCTCTCTATTCTGTTCCATTGATCTATGTGTCTGTTTTTGTGCCAGTACCATGCTGTCTTGATGACGACAGCTTTGTAATAGAGCTTGAAGTCCGGAATTGTGATGCCACCAACGTTGGCTTTCTTTTTCAATATCCCTTTGGCTATTCGAGGTCTTTTCTGGTTCCATATAAATTTTACCATTATTTGTTCCATTTCTTTGAAAAAGATGGATGGTACTTTGATAGGAATTGCATTAAATGTGTAGATTGCTTTAGGTAGCATAGACATTTTCACAATATTTATTCTTCCAATCCAGGAGCATGGAACATTTTTCCATTTCTTTGTGTCTTCCTCAATTTCTTTCATGAGTACTTTATAGTTTTCTGAGTATAGATTCTGTGTCTCTTTGGTTAGGTTTATTCCTAGGTATCTTATGGTTTGGGGTGCAATTGTAAATGGGATTGACTCCTTAATTTCTCTTTCTTCTGTCTTGCTGTTGGTGTAGAGAAATGCAACTGATTTCTGTGCATTGATTTTATATCCTGACACTTTACTGAATTCCTGTATAAGTTCTAGCAGTTTTGGAGTGGAGTCTTTTGGGTTTTCCACATATAGTATCATATCATCTGCGAAGAGTGATAATTTGACTTCTTCTTTGCCGATTTGGATGCCTTTAATTTCCTTTTGTTGTCTGATTGCTGAGGCTAGGACCTCTAGTACTATGTTGAATAGCAGTGGTGATAATGGGCATCCCTGCCGTGTTCCTGACCTTAGTGGAAAAGCTTTCAGTTTTTCTCCATTGAGAATGATATTTGCGGTGGGTTTTTCATAGATGGCTTTGATGATATTGAGGTATGTGCCCTCTATCCCTACACTTTGAAGAGTTTTGATCAGGAAGGGATGCTGTACTTTGTCAAATGCTTTTTCAGCATCTATTGAGAGTATCATATGGTTCTTGTTCTTTCTTTTATTGATGTGTTGTATCACATTGACTGATTTGCGGATGTTGAACCAACCTTGCAGCCCTGGAATAAATCCCACTGGGTCGTGGTGAATAATCTTTTTAATGTACTGTTGAATCCTATTGGCTAGTATTTTGTTGAGTATTTTCGCATCTGTGTTCATCAAGGATATCGGTCTATAGCTCTCTTTTTTGGTGGGATCCTTGTCTGGTTTTAGGATCAAGGTGATGCTGGCCTCATAAAATGAGTTTGGAAGTTTTCCTTCCATTTCTATTTTTTGGAACAGTTTCAGGAGAATAGGAATTAGTTCTTCTTTAAATGTTTGGTAGAATTCCCCCGGGAAGCCGTCTGGCCCTGGGCTTTTGTTTGTTTGGAGATTTTTAATGACTGTTTCAATCTCCTTACTGGTTATGGGTCTGTTCAGGCTTTCTATTTCTTCCTGGTTCAGTTGTGGTAGTTTATATGTTTCTAGGAATGCATCCATTTCTTCCAGATTGTCAAATTTATTGGCGTAGAGTTGCTCATAGTATGTTCTTATAATAGTTTGTATTTCTTTGGTGTTAGTTGTGATCTCTCCTCTTTCATTCATGATTTTATTTATTTGGGTCCTTTCTCTTTTCTTTTTGATAAGTCGGGCCAGGGGTTTATCCATTTTATTAATTCTTTCAAAGAACCAGCTCCTAGTTTCGTTGATTTGTTCTATTGTTTTTTTGGTTTCTATTTCATTGATTTCTGCTCTGATCTTTATGATTTCTCTTCTCCTGCTGGGCTTAGGGTTTCTTTCTTGTTCTTTCTCCAGCTCCTTTAGGTGTAGGGTTAGGTTGTGTACCTGAGACCTTTCTTGTTTCTTGAGAAAGGCTTGTACTGCTATATATTTTCCTCTCAGGACTGCCTTTGTTGTGTCCCACAGATTTTGAACCGTTGTATTTTCATTATCATTTGTTTCCATGATTTTTTTCAATTCTTCTTTAATTTCCCGGTTGACCCATTCATTCTTTAGAAGGATGCTGTTTAGTCTCCATGTATTTGGGTTCTTTCCAAACTTCCTTTTGTGGTTGAGTTCTAGCTTTAGAGCATTGTGGTCTGAAAATATGCAGGGAATGATCCCAATCTTTTGATACCGGTTGAGTCCTGATTTAGGACCGAGGATGTGATCTATTCTGGAGAATGTTCCATGTGCACTAGAGAAGAATGTGTATTCTGTTGCTTTGGGATGAAATATTCTGAATATATCTGTGATGTCCATCTGGTCCAGTGTATCGTTTAAGGCCTTTATTTCCTTGGTGATCTTTTGCTTGGATGATCTGTCCATTTCAGTGAGGGGAGTGTTAAAGTCCCCTACTATTATTGTATTATTGTTGATGTGTTTCCTTGATTTTGTTATTAATTGGTTTATATAGTTGGCTGCTCCCACGTTGGGGGCATAGATATTTAAAATTGTTAAATCTTCTTGTTGGACAGACCCTTTGAGTATGATATAGTGTCCTTCCTCATCTCTTATTATAGTCTTTGGCTTAAAATCTAATTGATCTGATATAAGGATTGCCACTCCTGCTTTCTTCTGATGTCCATTAGCATGGTAAATTCTTTTCCACCCCCTCACTTTAAATCTGGAGGTGTCTTCGGGCTTAAAATGAGTTTCTTGGAGGCAACATATAGATGGGTTTTGTTTTCTTATCCATTCTGATACCCTGTGTCTTTTGACAGGGGCATTTAGCCCATTAACATTCAGGGTAACTATTGAGAGAGATGAATTTAGTGCCATTGTATTGCCTGTAAGGTGACTGTTACTGTATATGGTCTCTGTTCCTTTCTGATCTACCATTTGTAGGCTCTCTCTTTGCTTAGAGGACCCCTTTCAATATTTCCTGTAGAGCTGGTTTGGTATTTGCAAATTCTTTCAGTTTTTGTTTGTCCTGGAAGCTTTTAATCTCTCCTTCTATTTTCAATGATAGCCTAGCTGGATATAGTATTCTTGGCTGCATGTTTTTCTCGTTTAGTGCTCTGAAAATATCATGCCAGCTCTTTCTGGCCTGCCAGGTCTCTGTGGATAAGTCAGCTGCCAATCTAATATTTTGACCATTGTATGTTACAGACCTCTTTTCCCGGGCTGCTTTCAGGATTTTCTCTTTGTCACTGAGACTTGTAAATTTTACTATTAGGTGACGGGGTGTGGGCCTATTCCTATTGATTTTGAGGGGCATTCTCTGAACCTCCTGAATTTTGATGCTCGTTCCCTTTGCCATATTGGGGAAATTCTCCCCAGTAATTCTCTCCAGTATACCTTCTGCTCCCCTCTCTCTTTCTTCTTCTTCTGGAATCCCAATTATTCTAATGTTGTTTCGTCTTATGGTGTCATTTATCTCTCGAATTCTCCCCTCGTGGTCCAGTAGCTGTTTGTCCCTCTTTTGCTCAGCTTCTTTATTCTCTGTCATTTGGTCTTCTATATCACTAATTCTTTCTTCTTCCTCATTTATCCTAGCAGTGAGAGCCTCCATTTTTGATTGCACCTCATTAATAGCTTTTTTGATTTCAACTTGGTTAGATTTTAGTTCTTTTATTTCTCCAGAAAGGGCTTTTATATCTCTCGAGAGGGTTTCTCTAATATCTTCCATGCCTTTTTCGAGCCCGGCTAGAACCTTGAGAATTGTCATTCTGAACTCTAGATCTGACATATTACCAATGTCTGTATTGATTAGGTCCCTAGCCTTTGGTACTGCCTCTTGTTCTTTTTTTTGTGTTGAATTTTTCCGTCTTGTCATTTTGTCCAGATAAGAGTATATGAAGGGGCAAGTAAAATACTAAAAGGGTGGCAATAACCCCAGGAAAAAATGCTTTAACCAAATTAGAAGAGATCCAATTCGTGAGGGGGGAGAAAGGGGATAAAAAGAGGTTCAAAAAGGAAGAAAGAAAAGAAAAGAAAAAAGAAAAAAAAAAGAAAAAAGAAAAGAAAAGAATTAAAAAAAAAAAGGAAAACACCTAAGAAAAATGTAAAAAAGAAAAAATATATATATTAGATAAACTAGTAAAAAATCGTTAAAAAAGAAAAAAAAAAAATTTTACCCGAAGGCGAGAAAAAAAAAAAACAAAAAATGAAAAAGAAAAAAATTAAATTAACTGCAAGACTAAAAAAAATATCACAGGGAAAAAGCCATGAGTTCCGTGCTTGGCTTTCTCCTCCTCTGGAATTCTGCTGCTCTCCTTGGTATTGAAACCGCCCTCCTTGGTAGGTGAACTTGGTCTTGGCTGGATTTCTTGTTGATCTTCTGGGGGAGGGGCCTGTTGTAGTGATTCTCAAGTGTCTTTGCCCCAGGCGGAATTACACCGCCCTTACCCGGGGCCGGGGTGAGTAATCCGCTCGGGTTTGCTTTCAGGAGCTTTTGTTCCCTGAGCGCTTTCCGTAGAGTTCCGGAGGACGGGAATACAAATGGCGGCCTCCTGGTCTCCGGCCTGGAGGAGCCGAGAGCCCAGGGCCCCACTCCTCAGTGCGCCCTCAGAGAACAGCGCCCAGTTACTCCCGTCTGCCTGACCTCCGGCCGCGCTCCGAGCTCTCCGAGCCTGCGACCAGTTCAAGGTAACACCGAGCTGTGAGCTTACTGTCGGCTCTGTCTCTGTAGCCGGCTTTCCCGTTCCAATACCCGCAAGGTCTGCGACACTCAGACACCCCTGATCCTTCTGTGACCCTGCGGGACCTGAGGCCATCTGACCCCGCGTGGGCTTCGCCCCGGTTTAGCCTCTGGAGCGATGTCCCTCAGCGGAACAGACTTTTAAAAGTCCTGATTTTGTGCGCCGTTGCTCCGCCGCTTGCCGGGAGCCGTCCCTCCCCCCGGGGTCTATCTTCCCGTCGCTTTGGATTCACTTCTCCGCCGGTCCTACCTTTCAGAAAGTGGTTGTTTTTCTGTTTCCAGAATTGCTGTTCTTCTTCTCTTCGATCTGCCGATGGATTTTCAGGTGTTTGCAATCTTTAGATAAGCTATCTAGCTGATCTCCGGCTAGCTGAAGCAGTCTCAGCCTGCTACTTCTCCGCCATCTTGACTCCTCTTCCTGTCTAATACTATGTTGAACAAGAGTCGTGAGAGTGGGCATCCTTGTCATGTTCCTGATCTCAAAGGGAAGGCTATCAGCTTTCCCTTATTGAGAATGATATTTGCTGTGGGTTTTTCATAAATAGATTTTATGAAGTTGAGGAGTGTTCCCTCTATCCCTATACTCTGAAGCATTTTAATCAGAAACAGATGCTGAATCTTATCAAATGCTTTTTCTGCATCAATTGAATGGACCATGTGGTTCTTCTTTCTTCTCTTATTGATTTGTTCTATCACATTGATTGATTTATGAATGTTGAACCATGCTTGCAACCCAGGGATAAATTCCACCTGGATATATGGATAATCACTTTAATGTACTGTTGGATCCTACTAGCTAGGATCTGGTTGAGATTCTTGGCATCCATATTTATCAGGGATATTGGTCTGAAATTCTCCTTTTTGGTGGATTCAGGTTGTCAGTTTCTTCCTGATTCAGTTATGGAAGTTTACAGGTTTCCAGGAATGCATCAATTTCTTCTAGGTTGCTTAACTTATTGGCATATAGCTGTTGATAATAATTTCTGATGATTGCTTCTATTTCCTTAGTGTTAGTCGTGTTCTCTCCCTTTTCATTCATAATTTTATTAAGTGAGATCCTCTCTCATTTCTTTTGGATAAGTTTGGCCGTGGCTTATCGATCTTATTGATTCCTTCAAAATACCAGCTTCTAGTTTCGTTGATGTGTTCTACTGTATCTCTAGTTTCTAGCTCACTGATCTCTGCTCTAATCTTGATTATTTCCTTTCTTGTGCATGGGGTTGGCCAACTTTGTTGTTGATTTTCCAGTTCTTTAAGGTATAAAGAGAGCTGGTGTATTGGGGATTTTTTTTTAAGTGAGGCTTGGAAGCCTATGTATTTCCCCCTAAGACAGCCTTTGCCTTATCCCATAGGTTTTTGACCGAAGTGTCTTCATTCTCATTGGTTTCCATGAATGGTTTAAGTTCTTCTTTGATTTGCTGATTGATCCAAACATTCTTAAGCAGGGTAGTCTTTAGCTTCCAGGTGTTTGAATTCTTTCCAAACTTTTTCTTGTGGTTGAATTCCAGTTGTAAAGTACTGTCATCTAAGAATATGCAGGTAATAATCTTCATCTTTTGGTATCGGTTGAGCCCTGATATGTGACCCAGTATGTGGTCTATTCTGAAGAAAGCTCCAAGGGCATTTGAGAAGAATGAGTACTCTGTTGTTTTAGAGTGGAATGTTCTGTATATATCTATGAGGTCTTTCTGGTCCAATGTGTCATTCAAAGCTCTTGTTTCTTTATTGAATTGCTGCTTGATCTGTCTATTACTGAGAGTAGCACATTAAGATATCCTACTATTAATTTATTCATATCAATATGACTATTTTGATTAACAGTTTTCTTATGTAGTTGGCTGCTCCCATGTTGGCAGCATAAATATTTGCAATTGTTATATATTCTTGGTGGATAGTCCCTTAATGAATGATGTATTGTCCTGTATCTCTGACCACAGTCTTTAGCTTAAAATCTAATTTATCTGATATGAGAATTGCTACTGCAGCTTTTTTTTGAGGCCTGTGGGCGTGAAAGATGCTTTTCCTTCCCTTCACTTCTTTCAGTCTGGAACTATCTTTAGGTTCCAAGTGTGTCTCTTGTAGACAGCATATGGACAGGTCCCATTGTTTTAGCCAGTCTGCAACCCTGTGCCATTTTATGAGAGCATTTAGGTCATTCACATGAAGAGTGATTATTGAAAGACACGTTTTTATTGACATCATGTTGCCTGTGAAGTCCTTGTTTCTATAGATTGTCTCTGTAAGTTTCTGTTCTATTTTGTTCTTGAGTTCTTTTTTCTTTTATAGAACCCCCCTCAGTATTTCTTGTAGTGCCGGCTTGGTGGTCACATACTCTTTTAAACCTTGCTAGTCTTGGAAGCTATCTCTTCATCCATTTTGAATGTCAGCCTTGTTAGATAAAGTATTCTTGGCTGCATGTTCTTTTCATTTAGTGTCCTGAATATATCTTGCCATCCCGTTCTGGCTTGCCAGATTTCTGTGGACAGTTCTGACATTATTCTGATGGACATTCCTCTGTATGTAAGGAAACTCTTCACCATAGCTGCCCTCAGAAGTTTTGTCTAAAATTATGATTCGTCAATTTCACAATGAAGTGCCTCGAAGTTTTTCTAGATTTGTTGATATTGGGGGTGCTCTTTCTGCCTCTAGGACATGAACGCTCATTCCAGTCCCCAGACTGGGAAAAATTTCATCCAGAATTTGTTCAACTATATCTTTTAATCTTCTGTCTTTTTCCACCCCCTCAAGGATCCCAATAATTCTGATGTTGGAACACTTCATGGCATCATTTATTTCCCTAATTCTGTTTTCATGGCTTCTAAGCTGTTTGTTCCATGCCTCCTCCTGATCCTTTTTTCTATCAGCTTATCCTCTAAATCACTATTTCTATCTTCTGCCTATCTTACCCTGGTTGTTAGAGTATTTAAATTAGATTGGATTTCATTGAAAACATTTTAATTTATGCCCTGTTGGCTCTCACTTTATGCCCTGTTGGCTCTCACTTTTGCCCATTCTATGTTGTCACTAATGGTTTTCTCCAACCTAGTCATTGCCTAGATGATTGTTACCCTGAATTCCCTTTCCAACATACTGTTAATGTCTATATCCAATCGTTCTGATGGAGAGGTCTCAGTCTCTGAATTTTTCCTCTGTTGGGTGTTCCTTCTCCCAGTGTTTTGGTGAGAGGTGAGTGAGGGGATTTATAGCTGAATATATCAATCATGATCCAGGCAAGGTGCACCCTGGAACACTTCAGAGCAATCAGAAGTCACCACCAAAAAGAGAGAAAATAGAAAAAGAGAGAGAGAGAGGAAGAGAGAGAGGAGGAAAAAAAAAGGAAACCCAGGCAGAGTGAGCCCCAAAAGTAAGATTTAAAAGGTATTTAAAAAAATGGACAAAAAGACCAACAAAAAGGAACACTTTGAAGCTCATATCTGTATGTATTTTAAAAAAAGAAAAAAGAAAAGAGAAAGGAAAATACAGGTATATGTATGAAAAAAGTTCAAGTTAAAAGGTTATTATGGAATATGTTGTATTGAACCACTAGTTGGAATGGTAGGTAGGTAAGTTAAAGAAATTAAAAGAACATGAATCATGATAATGAATTAAAAGAATGTATCAATAAAAAATATAGGTTTAAGGACAATACTGGGAGCTTAATATATTGTTTTCTCCTGATGTTGGGATTTTACTGTTTTATGGGGACCCTGTGGTTGTTGTGCTCTCATTCTTTTGGCTTGCCTTCTGGGGGAAGGACCTGCTCTATTGTTTCTCAGTCAGTCTTGCTTGGAGTTATCCTGCCCCCTATCAAGGGGCTGGGCTCTGTGAAAACCATTTTTTCAGGCTTTTGTTCTCTGGAGGTTTTTACTTTTGTTTTGTTTTTGGTGGCTTTTTGTGGCTTTTCGGAAGTTTAGTGGAAAGCAAACTGCACACAGACCTCTGCCTCAGAGAGAAGCCTCATCCTGTTCCCCTCTGGGTGGTCCAGAACACACAGACTCTCCCTCTGCCAACTCTGCTGAACACCACAAGATCCCACAGGCTGTGCGTTCACCCCCACCACTGTCTCAGGGGTCACCCAAAGTGCCTGCTTTTCTCTGCATCCCCCTGCCACTAAAATCATGAGAGATATTTGTCCAGCGAACCCTCTTCCAGTGGCAATCTTTGACAGGATTGCTGTCTGGGAAGCAGGCCCATGCTGCAAGGTGTGCTCAGTGGTACGGCTGCCGCCGCTGAGGGATCCAAACCAGAGATCATGCCAAGTTCCTTCAGGCGCAGGCTGGGAGCGTCCAGACCCTCAACAAGTCCTAGAGACTGCCAGCTCATGCCCACAGATATGGGCGGCGAATGCGGTTAGACCCTGGCTGTGCAGTGCATGCAGAGTGAAAAATAGTATGGTTCTAGAGACCACCCACCAGACACCCTCTTGCATGGGAGTGAGTGGACCCAACCAAGCAGTGATCCAAGCAGTGCACAACTGAGTGCTCAGGGACCAGGAACTGGAGGCTCCAATGTACACTTTCCAGCACTGGTGGTCACCAGTGGTGGCCATCTTGGGTCTGGGGGATTAGGCCCGTGCCTATGACCACCCAATTCCACCAGTTGACCCTTAAGATCTTTTGCTCTTTCTGAGTGCTTTTAAACAGACTCCAAGTTAATGCTGGTCCCCAAGCACAGGGCACTTTCATACTGGGATAGTATTTTCCAATGGGTTGCTTCTGGTGGTCTCTTCCACCCTTCTTCTTATCCTCCGGTATCATTTCAAGCGTTCCCACTCCGCTTTACCTCTCCACTGGTGTATTCTGCCTCTGTAGAGATCCAGCAGTGTATAATCTTGCATCTCAAGCTGACTTCGTGGGTATTCAAAGTGTTCTGGTAGATACTTATCTCACTTTAGGGGACCAGTTGAAACAGGGTCTCCTACTTCTCTGCCATCTTGCCCCTCTACTCCAACCTTCAGTTGTTTTGAACAACTATGAAACAGAGAATCATACACACAAAAAAAATGTGCACATTGGAGCGAGTGAATTTGGCAGAAGCAAGGTTTGAAGCCTTGAATATGTGGACTGAGAAGGCATGGGGCAGGGAAGGGTAGGAAGTCTGGTTGACAGAACAAATCCAGGAATAGGGAGAAAAGCAGAAAGATTGTAGCTCTTCGTGACCCACACACACACGCACAATAAGGTGTGGCAATACGATCCCTGGGTTGCTCAAGGAAAGTTTGCTCCCCTTTCTGGAGGGCATTTGAGGAAAATATTTGTCCTCTCTGGAGACAGAGGTACAGCTAGGGACCCACTGATAGAAGCTCCAAAGCGGGGTTGGAGGGGCACACAGAGGGAATAAAACCCCTTGACTTTTTGGTGTGAGCCACAGTGGACTTGAACCTCTGTGTGCATACCTTACATATGCTTTTCTGGGACCGAGCAAGTAGAGGGCAGAGACTGGAGAATATCTCAGATAACCTGGCTGCCACTGTTTGTTCTGAGCTACAACAGGCTTGAACTTCTGTGCGTGCCTTCACAGCAGCTTTTCTGGGACTGGCTGAGCGCAGTGCAGAGATGGAGGAGATCAGGGATAACCTGACTACTGCTTTTTGCTCTGAACCACAATAGAGTTGAACCTGTGAGTGCATGCCAATTGTTGATTTTCTAGAACTGATTGAGTGCAGTGCAAATACTGGGAGCAGATCATTGATAATATGGCCCCTGCTTTTTGTTGTCTATCACAATAGATTCAAGCTTCTGCCATGACTTTTTGGGGACAAAGAGGAGTGGGGAACTAAGTCAAGTGTAGATAGCTGATAGCCTGGCTTTAGCTTTTTACTAAGCATTACAATAAACTCTAGCTTCTGTGTGTACTCTGCAAAGGCTTTTGGAGATGGAACAGTACTGGGCATGTCCTGAACCTCCCTGCCTGGGGATGGGAGTGGGTACACACATTACCAGGTTCTTTAAAACTTGGAGTTTTGAATCCAAAGTCACTGGTCAGAAATAAAATACAGGAGATCTGTGCTACTGGGCATGTTATTGACCAAAAATGGACAGGTTAGGCCAGGGAATTGATAAGGTCCTGGGCCTCAGAAGATTGATCACTTTTCTGAGAGGGCCTCCTGAGAAGTGGCTGCTAGGAGTTCCACCACCCAGGGATAAAGGGAAGAGATTATGTCATATTCTATCTCTTCTACCACCACTCCTCTGCCCACCAACACAGCCAGCTCCAGAGAGAAGCACAGGGCCTCTAGTGGAGGTCCCTACACTAAACTCAACACTCTGACCTGGCAGGAGCATCTTTCTGAAGGTAAGTCAGCTTGTGAGCCACACCAGCAGGCCTCTCCCTTAGAAGACAGACACAACCCCACACATACACCAAATCTACTGATTATAGAAACCTCTAAAACATCAGCTTCGGGTTAAACTTCATAAACAAATCAAAGCATACCTACTTAAATGAACAAACACTCCTCACTACAAGCAAGGAGTAACTCTGTAGAGGAAGGACCGGTGGGAAAGAGTAGTCAAAACACAATAGCAGAGAGTACACAGCATACACAAGGATCCCATCCTGAAGATATTGTTGTTGTTCTTGTTTTTATTATTGCTGCTGTTTTTACTCATACTTATTCTTTTCTTTTCCTTTCTTTTTATTTGTCTTTCATTTCTCCTTTCTTTTCTGTAAAAATCGGTGGAAGGAGAAATTCATAACGAAAGAAACAACCAAAGGTAATACTTTCTACTATAGTAATACTAATGCTTTCTACTATAGATTTAATCGACATGGATATAAGTAAGATGTTGGAACTAGAATTCAAAATAATGATTACGAAGATACTAGCTGGAGTCAAAGGAAAGCGCTAGCAAATTTCTTAGTGAAGAAATAAAAGAACTAAAATATAATTGGGCTGAAATTAAAAATGTTATTATGGAGATGAAGTAAAAAATGGAGGATCTAACTGCTAAGGTAAATGAGGCAGAAGAGAGGGTCAGTGATATAGAAGACAAAATGATGTAAAGTAAGGAAGTTAAGAAAAAGAGAAAAGCAGCCACTGAATTATGAGAGGAGTATTTAAGAAATCAGTAACACCATAAACACAATAATATTTGCATAATAGGTGTCCCAGGAGATGAGGAAAGAGCAAGAGAGAGAGAGAAGGATTATTTGAAAAAATTATAGCTGAAAACTTCCCTAATCTGGGGGAAGGAAACAAGAATTCAAGTCCAGGAGGCACAGAGAACCCCCCTCAAAATCAATAAAAATAGATCAACACCCCAACATATAATAGTGAAACTTGAAAATTTCAGAGATAAAGAAAAAATAGAAAGAAAATAAAAAACAAAGAAAAACAAAGCTGGGAGGATCATTTTGTCTGACTGCAAGCTATATCAGCATGATATTGGAACAAAAGCAGATACATAGATCAATGGAACAGAATAGAGACCCCAGAAATGGACCCTCAACTCTATGGTCAAATCATCTTCGATAAAGCAGGAAAAAATATCCCAGGGGGCGAAACTGTCTCTTCAATAAATGTTGCTGGTAAAGTTGGACAGTTATATACAGAAGAATGAAACTCAACCATTCCTTAACACCAAACATAAAGATAAACTCAAAATGGATGAAAGACCTCAATGTCAGACAGGAATCTATCAAAATCCTAGAGAAGACCATAGGCAGTTCCCTCTTCAGCATTAGCCACAATAACTTCTTTGAAGACACATCTCCAAAGGCAAGTGAAACAAAAGCAAAAATGAACTATTGGGACTTCATCAAGATCAAAAGCTTTTGCACAGCAAAGGAAGCAGTCAACAAAACTAAGAGCCAACCGATGGAATGGAAGAAGATATTTGGAAATGACATTACAATTAAAGGGTTGATATCCAAGATCTATAAAGAACTCCTCAAACTCAACACCCCAAACACTAAGAATCCTGTAAAAGGGAGGGGGGCGGCAAGAGGACATAAACAGACACTTATCTGAAAAAGACATACAAATGATGAACAGTCACAAAGAAAATATGTTCAACATACCTGGCCATCAGGAAACTACAAATCAAAGCTGCAAATGAGCAAGTCACCTTACACCACGTTAGAACAGCAAAAATTAACAAAACAAGAAAAGACAAATATTGGTGAGTAGGTGGAGAAAGAGGAACCCTCTTACATTGTTGGTGGGAATGCAAGTTGGTATGGCCATTCTGAAAAACAGTATGGAGGTTCCTCAAGATATTAAAGAATAGAGCTAACCTATGACACAGCAATTGCACTACTGGATAGTTACCTTAAAGATACAGATGTAGAGGAGGAGTCAAGATGGCAGAGAAGTAGCAGGCTGAGACTACTTCAGGTAGCAGGAGATCAGCTAGATAGCTTATCTAAAGATTGCAAACACCTACAAATCCAACAGCAGATAGAAGAGAAGAAGAACAGCAATTCTAGAAACAGAAAATCAACCACTTTCTGAAAGGTAGGACTGGCAGAGAAGTGAATCCAAAGTGATGGGAAGATAGACCACGGGGTGAGGGGCTGCCTCCTGGCAAGTGGCGGAACAATGGAGCACAAAATCAGGACTTTTAAAAGTCTGTTCTGCTGAGGGACATTGCTCCAGAGGCGAAACCGGGGTGAAGCCCACGCGGGGCCAGCGTGGCCTCAGGGCCTGCAGGGTCACAGAAGGATCGGGGGCATCTGAGTGTTTTAGAGCTTACAGGTATTAGAACAGGGAAGCCTGCTACAGAGATAGAGCCGAGGCGTGAGCTCCCAGCTCGGGGTTACCTTGAACCGGTCACAACCTGGGTGAGCTTGGAGCACCGCTGGAGGCCAGGGAAAAGGGAGTAATTGGGTGCTGTTCTCTGAGAGTGCACTGATGAGTGGGGCCCCGGACTCTCAGCTCCTCTGGGCTGGAGACCAGGAGGCTGCCATTTTCATTCCTGTCCTCCGGAACTCTACAAAAAGCGCTCAGGGAACAAAAACTCCCGAAAGCAAACCCGAGTGGATTACTCAGCCCGGCCCCTGGTAAGGGCAGTGCAATTCTGCCTGCGGCAAAGACACTTGAGAATCACTACAACAGGCCCCTCCCCCAGAAGATCAACAAGAAATCCAGCCAGGACCAAGTTCACTTACCAAGGAGTGCAGGTTCAATACCAAGGAGAGCAGCGGACTTCCACAGGAGGAGAAAGCAAAGCACGGAACTCATGGCTTTCTCCCCATGATTCTTTAGTTTTGCAGTTAATTTAAATATTTTTTCTTTTTCAATTGTTTTCTCTTCTTCTGCTAAAATTTTTTTAACTTTTACCCTTTTCTTTTTCAACGTTTTTTAACTAGTTTATCTAATATATATTTTTTTATACTTTTTCTTTTTTTCGTTTTATTTTTTTAATTGTTTCTTTTCTTTCTTTCTTAACCTCTTTTTATCCCCTTTCTCCCTTCACGATTTGGAATCTCTTCTGACTTGGTTAAAGCATATTTCCCTGGGGTTGTTGCCACCCTTTTAGTATTTTACTTGCTCCTTCATATACTCTTATCTGGACAAAATGACAAGGCGGAAAAATTCACCACAAAAAAAAGAACAAGAGGCAGTACTGAAGGCTAGGGACCTAATCAATACAGACATTGGTAATATGTCAGAACTAGAGTTCAGAATGACGATTCTCAAGGTTCTAGAGGGGCTCGAAAAAGGCATGGAAGATATTAGAGGAATCCTCTCGAATGATATAAAAGCCCTTTCTGGAGAAATAAAAGAACTAAAATCTAACCAAGTTGAAATCAAAAAAGCTATTAATGAGGTGCAATAAAAATGGAGTCTCTTACTGCTAGGATAAATGAGGCAGAAGAAAGAATTAGCAATATAGAAGACCAAATGACAGAGAATAAAGAAGCTGAGCAAAAGAGGGACAAAAAGCTACTGGACCACGAGGGGAGAATTCGAGAGATAAGTGACACCATAAAACAATAATTGGGATGCCAGAAGATGAAGAAAGAGAAAGGGGAGCAGAAGGTATACTGGAGAGAATTATTGGAGAGAATTTCCCTAATATGGCAAAGGGAACAAACATCAAAATCCAGGAGGTGCAGAGAACCCCCCTCAAAATCAATAAGAATAGGTCCACACCCCGTCACCTAATAGTAAAATTTACAAGTCTTCATGACAAAGAGAAAATCCTGAAAGCAGCCAGAAAAAGAAGTCTGTAACATTAATGGTAAAAATATTAGATTGGCAGCAGACTTATCTACAGAGACCTGGCAGGCCAGAAAGAACTGGCATGATATATCCAGAGCACTAAATGAGAAAAATATGTAGTCAAGAATACTATATCCAGCTAGGCTATCACTGAGAATAAGAGAGATTAAAACCTTCCAGGACAAACAACAACTGAAAGAATTTGCAAACACCAAACCAGCTCTACAGGAAATATTGAAAGGGGTCCTCTAAGCAAAGAGAGAGCCTAAAAGTAGTAGATCAGAAAGGAACAGAGACAATATACAGTAACAGTCAAGTTACAGGCAATACAATGGCATTAAATTCATATCTCTCAATACTTACCCTGAATGGTAATGGGCTAAATGCCCCCAATCAAAAGACACAGGATATCAGAATGGATAAAAAAACAAAACCCAGGGACGCCTGGGTGGCTCAGAGGGTTAAAGCCTCTGCTTTTGGATCAGGTCATGATCCCAGGGTCCTGGGATCGAGCCCCGCATTCAGCTCTCTGCTCAGCAGGGAGCCTCCTTTCCTTCCTCTCTCTCTGCCTGCCTCCCTGTCTACCTGTGATCTCTGTCAAATAAATTAAAAAAAAAACCACCTACATGTTGCCTACAAGAAACTCATTTTAAACCCGAAGACACCTCCAGATTTAAAGTGAGGGGGTGGAAAAGAATTTACCATGCTAATGGACATCAGAAGAAAGCAGGAGTGGCAATCCTTATATCAGATCAATTAGATTTTAAGCCAAAGGCTATAATAAGAGATGAGGAAGGACACTATATCATACTCAAAGGATCTGCCCAACAAGAATATATAACACTTTTAAACATCTATGCCCCCAATGTGGGAGCAGCCAACTATATAAACCAATTAATAACAAAATCAAAGAAACACATCAACAATAATACAATAATAGTAGGGGACTTTAACACGCCCCTACTGAAATGGACAGATCATCCAAGCAAAAGATCAACAGTAAAATAAAGGCCTTAAATGATACACTGGACCAGATGGACATCACAGATATATTCAGAACATTTCATCCCAAAGCAACAGAATACACATTCTTCTCTAGTGCACATGGAACATTCTCCAGAATAGATCACATCCTCGGTCCTAAATCAGGACTCAACTGGTATCAAAAGATTGGGATAATTCCCTGCATATTTTCAGACCACAATGCTCTGAAGCTAGAACTCAATCACAAAAGGAAATTTGGAAAGAACCCAAATACATGGAGACTAAACAGCATCCTTCTAAAGAATGAATGGGCAAAGCAGGAAATTAAAGAAGAATTGAAAAAATTCATGGAAACAAATGATAATGAAAACACAATGGTTCAAAATCTGTGGGACACAACAAAGGCAGTCCTGAGAGGAAAATATATAGCAGTACAAGGCTTTCTCAGGAAACAAGAAAGGTCTCAGGTACACAACCTAACCTTACACCTAAAGGAGCTGGAGAAAGAACAAGATAGAAACCCTAAACCCAGCAAGAGAAGAGAAATCACAAAGATCAGAGCAGAAATCAATGAAATAAAAACCAAAAATAACAATAGAACAAATCAACGAAATTAGGAGCTTGTTCTTTGAAAGAATTAATAAGATTGATAAATCCCTGGCCAGACTTATCAAAAAGAAAAGACCGGGGCGCCTGGGTTGCTCAGTGGGTTAAAGCCTCTGCCTTCGGCTCAGGTCATGATCCCAGGGTCCTGGGATCGAGCCCCACATCGGGCTCTCTGCTCCGTGGAGAGCCTGCTTCCTCCTCTCTCTCTCTGCCTACTTGTGATCTCTGTCTGTCAAATAAATAAATAAAATCTTAAAAAAAAAAAGAAAAGAGAAAGGACCCAAATAAATAAAATCATGAGTGAAAGAGGAGAAATCACAACTAACAACAAAGAAATACAGACAATTATAAGAACATACTATGAGAAACTCTACACCAACAAATATGACAATCTGGAAGAAATGGATGCATTCCTAGAGACATATAAACTACCACAACTGAACCAGGAAGAAATAGAAAGCCTGAACAGACCCATAATCAGTAAGGAGATTTAAACACTCATCAAAAAGTCTCCAAACAAACAAAAGCCCAGGGCCAGATGTCTTCCTGGGGGAATTCTACCAAACATTTAAAGAAGAACTAATTCCTATTCTCCTGAAACTCTTCCAAAAAATAGAAATGGAAGGAAAACTTCCAAACTCATTTTATGAGGCCAGTGTCACCTTGATCCCAAAAGCAGACAAGGATCCCATCAAAAAAGAGAACTACAGACCAATATCCTTGATGAACAAAGATGCGAAAATTCTCACCAAAATACTAGCCAATAGGATTCAACAGTACATTAAAAGGATTATTCACCACGACCAAGTGGGATTTATTCCAGGGCTGCAAGATTGGTTCAGCATTCACAAATCAATCAATGTGATACAACACATCAATAAGAAAGAACAAGAACCATATGATACTCTCAATAGATGCTGAAAAAGCATTTGACAAAGTACAGCATCCCTTCCTGATCAAAACTCTTCAACGTGTAGGGATAGAGGGCACATACCTCAATATTATCAAAGCCATCTATGAAAAACCTCCTCAATGGAGAAAAACTGAAAGCTTTTCCGCTAAGGTCAGGAACACGGCAGGGATGTCCGTTATCACCACTGCTATTCAACATAGTACTAGAAGTCCTACCCTCAGCAATCAGACAACAAAAGGAAATTAAAGGCATCCAACTCAACAAAGAAGAAGTCAAACTATCACTCTTCGTAAATGATATGATACTCTATGTGGAAAACCCAAAAGACTCCACTCCAAAACTACTATAACTTGTACAGGAATTTAGTAAAGTGTCTGGATATAAAACCAATACACAGAAATCAGTTGCATTTCTCTACACCAACAGCAAGACAGAAGAAAGAGAAATTAGGGAGTCAATCCCATTTACAATTGCACCCAAAACCATAAGATACCTAGGTATAAACCTAACCAAAGAGGCTAAGAATCTATACTCAGAAAACTATAAAGTACTCATGAAAGAAATTGAGGAAGACACAAAGAAATGGAAAAATGTTCCATGCTCCTGGATTGGAAGCACAAGTATTGTGAAAATGTCTATGCTACCTAAAGCAATCTACACATTTAATGCAATTCCTATCAAAGTACCATCCATCTTTTTCAAAGAAATGGAACAAATAATCCTAAAATTTATATGGAACCAGAAAAGACCTCGAATAGCCAAGAAATATTGAAAAAGAAAGTCAAAGTTGGTGGCATCACAATTCTGGACTTCAAGCTCTATTACAAAGCTGTCATCGTCAAGACAGCATGGTACTGGCACAAGAACAGACACATAGATCAATGGAACAGAATAGAGAGCCCAGAAATAGACCCTCAACTCTATGGTCAACTAATCTTTGACAAAGCAGTAAAGAATGTCCAATGGAAAAAAGACTGCCTCTTCAATAAATGGTGTTGGGAAAATTGGACAGCCACATGCAGAAAAATGAAATTGGACCATTTCCTTACACCACACACAAAAATAGACTCAAAATGGATGAAGGACCTCAATGTGAGAAAGGAATCCATCAAAATCCTTGAGGAGAGCACAGGCAGCAACCTCTTCTACCTCAGCCGCAGCAACATCTTCCTAGGAACATCGCCAAAGGCAAGGGAAGCAAGGGCAAAAATGAACTACTGGGATTTTATCAAGATCAAAAGCTTTTGCACAGCAAAGGAGACAGTTAACAAAACCAAAAGACAACTGACAGAATGGGAGAAGATATTTGCAAATAACATATCAGATAAAGGGCTAGTGTCCAAAATCTATAAAGAACTTAACAAACTCAACACCCAAAGAACAAATAATCCAATCAAGAAATGGGCAGAAGACATGAACAAACATTTCTGCAAAGAACACATCCAGATGGCCAAGAGTCACATGAAAAAGTGCTCCGTATCACTTGGCATCTGGGAAATACAATTCAAAACCACAATGAGATATCACCTCACACCAGTCTGAATGGCTAAAATCAACAAGTCAGGAAATGACAGATGCTGGCGAGGATGTGGAGAAAGGGGAACCCTCCTACACTGTTGGTGGGAATGCAAGCTGGTGCAACCACTCTGGAAAACAACATGGAGGTTCCTCAAAATGTTGAAAATAGAACTACCCTATGACCCAGCAATTGCACTACTGGGTATTTACCCTAAAGATAAAAACGTAGTGATCCGAAGGGGCACGTGCACCCGAATGTTTATAGCAGCAATGTCCACAATAGCCAAACTATGGAAAGAACCTAGATGTCCATCAACAGATGAATGGATAAAGATGTGGTATAGATACACAATGGAATACTATGCAGCCATCAAAAGAAATGAAATCTTGCCATTTGTGACAACTTGTATGGACCTAGAGGGTATCATGCTTAGCGAAATAAGTCACGCAGAGAAAGACAACTATCATATGATCTCCTTGATATGAGGAAGTGAAGATGCAACATGGGGGGTTAAGGGGGTAGGAGAAGAATAAATGAAGCAAGGTGGGATTGGGAGGGAGACAAACCCTAAGTGACTCTTAATCTCACAAAACAAACTGAGCGTTGCTGGGGGCAGGGAGCTTAGGAGAAGTGGGGTAGGGTTATGGACATTGGGGAGGGTATGTGCTATGGTGAGTGCTGTGAAGTGTGTAAACCTGGCGATTCACAGACCTGTACCCCTGGGGATAAAAATATATGTTTACAAAAAATAAAAAATGTTAAAAAAAATGATACAGAAGTAGTGAAAAGAAGGAGCACATGCATCCCAATGCTCACAGTGGCAATGACCATTATAGCCAACCTGTGGAAGGAGCCGAGATGCCTTTCAGCAGATGAATGGATAAAGACGATGTGGTACATATACACAAAGGGATATTATTCAGCCATCAATAACAATGAATACCCAACTTTTGCATCAACATGGATGGAACTGGAGATGATTATATTAAATGATGCAAGTGAAACAGAGAAAGACAATTTCATATGGTTTCACTAATATATGGAACATATGCAATAGCATGGAGGACTATGGAGAAGGAGGGAGCTTGGAAAAGGGAGGTAAATCCAAAGCGGGTAGAAATCAGAAAGGGAGAGGACCATGAGAAACTATGGAGCTGGAAAACGAATCTGGGGGTTTCAAAGGGGAGAACAGAGGGGGAGAGGGTAACAGGGAGAAGGGTGTTGAGGGCACATGCTGTGATGATATTTAACTAATAAATCACTGAACACTATATCAAGGATAAATTATGTACTATACAGTGGCTAACTGAACATAATTTTTTTAAAAAGGAAAAAAATTAGAAAAAGCAAAAGATAAAGGAGTTTCAGACAAGAGGTCCTTCCCTATGAAGGTAGAAACAATAGGCAAGATGGTGGAAGAGTAAGGGACCTCTTTTTATCTGGTTCCTTGAATTTATCAGGTACCTATCAAACCATTCTGAACACTCATGAATTCATCCTGAGATGTAAGAAAATACATCTGCAACTCTACAAGTAGAAAAGTGACTGCTTTTTGCAAGGTAGTAGGTGTGGAGAATTGAATCTGTGGGGAGATATTAGATGAAAAAGATAGGGGGGATAAATCCTCCATAAGCCAGCTACTGAAAAGTGATACATTGCCAGAGAGCTAAATCAGAACCTTTAGAAATATGCTCCAGTGAGAGACATCCCTGTCTGAAAGGGGCTCAGGGGATGAAAAGAGAAGAATTCTACATGAGTCAGCATGGCCTCAGGATTCCAGGAATCACAGAATGAATGGGGCAATACCTGATCCAGTATGGCACTCAAGCAGTTTCCCCACCCAAGTTTTCCCCACCCAAGAGTGGGGAAACTGGTTACAGTCAATGAGCCCAGGAGGAGGCTCTAAGCTTGGGTCACCATAAATTGCAAGCCAAATGGTTAGGGGACCACTCTCTGTCAAAGCACCCTGAAAAGGACTGGAACACATGGGCCATTTGCCATCCCCAGTAAGGGAGAAATGGGTGCACCCATGACAGGCAACAATTCTCAGGGCAGTGGCCTTGGAAAGGACAATAAGGAGACACTCAGCCATCCCCTGGAAGCAGGGGAGTGGGTAGGTGCATGATCTGACTACCACTCTCAGCCCTGGGGACAACAGTGGGCAGTAATGCCAGATCCTAGGAAGATCTCCCCAGGAGGATTGCAGAGGCACACACCACAGGACTATGCAAAGTTTGGCAGGCACAAAAGTAAAGACTGTCCCTAAGGGTTTATTGAAGAGGGGGAACTGAGATCTTTCAGCTTTGTGGCCAGAGATTGGGGCATGGATATTTTTATTTTGACTATCCAAGGAACAAAAGCCACACAGAAGACCAGCCTACACTGAGCCCAGGTCCCTAGCAAGGGGCAGTGAAACTCCATCCAGGCAAAGCCACCTGAAAAGCAGCACAGCAAGCCCGTCCTGCAGAAGAACAGGTGGACAACTAGTTTATGGGTATCACAAGAATATGACTCCAGTGCCAGAGGAAAATAACTTATTGAGCTTGAGGGGTTTTTTTCTCTGATTTGTTTAACTCTTAGTGTACAATTTTCCATTTCTGGGAGGTGGGAAAAGATGGCAGAGGAGTAGGGGAACCTCTTTCCACTGGTCCCTTGAATTGCACTGAATATCTACAAGAACCCTCTAAACACCCATGAAATCAACCTGAGATGGAAGAAGATATATCCTGAACTCTACAGACAGAATACCTCCAGTGGTTGTTTTTGACATATGGAATGCAGAGCTGTAATTCTGTGGGTAGATATCAGAAGATAAATGGAAGGGGGAGGGACTCTTTGGGATCCTGCATGGCCAGAGCAAAAAAGCCTCCTGCACTAGAGACTGGGGACAGACTCTCAGACCAGTAGTGGAGGGGAAAAGAATTTAGGACAGCCCCCAGACTGAAACCTGGAGTTGCAGGGGCACGTGTGTGAATGGGGGCAACTGGCAGTTTTAGAAGCAAAAAGATCAAAGACATGCCTGAACCTGGAAATGAGTGCTAGGAGCGCTGCTGTGGGATGCACAAGCTTGGACACTGTCATTATTAGCAGCACAGATAAAAATGGACTGACTGTGGCCTGGAGGACAGACTGCAGACTCTGTTCTGAGACAGATGTTTGTATATGATCACTTGTACTGTGACTCTTAGAAGAGACATAGAAAGCCATCAGGGAAAACCACCAGAGAATAAAAGGCCCCCAAAAGCTGGTTTTAACTGAGCCCATACCCCCCCCACAGGGGGCAGGGCAACTCTCCCCAAACAGAGTAGCCTGAGTAACAGCACAGCAAGACCTTTCCAAGAAGACAAACTGAAAGAGCAAGAGGTTAACAAGGCTTTTACTTGGGTTGTGGTCAATAGTTTGGACTCTGTACTTTCCCTCAACCATCTCTTAGCAGAATGACTAGGACGAGGAACCCCCAAAAGAGGAAAAATTCAGAAACTATGACCTCTGCCACAGAACTAATGAATATGGATATAAGCAAGATGTCAGAAATAGACTTCAGGGTAACAGTTATGCAGACAACAGCTAGATTGGAGAAAACCATTAATGGCAACATAGATTCCTTAAGAGCAGAAGTGAGAACTGATCTGGAAGAACTTAAAAAGGCTATCAATGGGGGTGCCTGGGTGGCTCAGTGGGTTAAAGCCCCTGCCTTCAGCTCAGGTCATGATCCCAGGGTCCTGGGATCAAGTCCCACATTGGGCTCTCTGCTTGGCAGGGAGCCTGCTTCCCCTTCTCTCTCTCTGCCTGCCTTTCTGCCTACTTGTGATCTCTCTCTCTCTCTGTGTCAAATAAATAAATAAATAAAATCTTTTTAAAAATGGTATCAATGAGATCCAATCTAATCTAAATACTCTAACAACTAGGGTAAATGAGGCAGAGCAAATTCGTGATCTAGAAAATAAACTGATAGAAAAGAAGGATCAGCAGGAGGCCTGGAGCAAACAGCTTAGAAGCCATGAAAACAAAATTAGAGAAATAAATGACTCCATGAAACATTCCAATGTCAGAATTATTGGGACTGCTAAGGTGGTGGAGAGAGAGAGGACTAGAAGATATAGCTGAGCAAATCACAGCTAAAATTTTCTCTAATATGGGGAATGGAATAATTGTTTATGTCCTAGAGGCATAGAAGACACCCCCCAAGATCAAGGAAGGGAGACTGACCCCAAGGCATGTAAGAGTGAAACTCATGAATCTTAAAAGCAGGGAAAGCATCTTAAGGACAATTAGGGGGAAGAGATTCCTTACTTACAGATATAGAAACATCATAATAAAGGGAGACCAGTCCACAGAGACTTGGCAAGCCAGAAAGGGCTGGCAAGATGTATTAAGGACAATAAATGAGAAGAAAATAAAGCCAAGAATACTTTATCCAGCAAGGTTGACATTCAAAATGGATGGAGAGATAAAGAGCTTCCAAGTCTGGCAAAGACTGAAAGAATATGTGACCACTAAGCTGGCCCTTCAAGAAATATTAAGGGGGATACTATAAAAGAAGAAAGACCCCAAGAGTGATATAGAACAGAAATTTACAGAAACAAGGTATAGAAACAAGGACATCCTAGGCTAAATGATGACAATAAGACATCTCTTTCAATAACCAATGTGAACTGCCTAAATATTCCCATAAAACAGCAGACGGTTGCAGATTGGATAACAAGACAGCACCCATCCATATGTTGTCTACAAGAGACTAATTTTGAACCTAAAGATACATCCAAACTGAAAGTGAATTGATGGAGAACCATAATTCATGCCAACAGACCTCAAAAGAAAGCTGGGGTAGTGATTCTCACATCAGACAAATTAGATTTTAAGTGAAAGACTGTAGTAGGAGATACAGAAGGACATCATTCTTAAAGAGTCTATCCAACAAGAAGATAGAAACAAGAGTTGTAAATGACACATTGGACCAGATGGACCTCATAGATACATAAAGAACATTCCACCCTAAATCAACAGAATACACATTCTTCTCAAGCACACATGGAACGTTCTCCAGAACAGACCACCTACTGGGTTACAAATCAGAGCCCAACTGATACCAAAAGACTGAGATTATTCCCTGAATATTCTCAAACCACAATGCTTTGAAAATGGAACTCGACCACAAAAAAAGTTTGGAAGGAATTCAAACACCTGGAAGCTAAAGGCCATCCTGCATAAGAAAGTTTGCATCATGAGGAAATCAAAGAACTTAAGCAATTCATGAGAATTGTTTAATGAGAATGAAGATACATCAGTCCAAAACCTATGGATTATGGCAAAGGCAGTCCTAAGGAGGAAATACATAGCCATCCAAGGCTTGCTCACAAAAATACAAAAATCCTGAACACAAACTCTCTTTTTACCTTAAAGAACTGGAGAATCAACAATAAATTAAGCCTACCCCATGCACAGGAAGGGAAATAATTAGATTAGAGCAGAAATCAATGAATTAGAAACTAGAAATAGAGTACTTTCATTGATGTAAAAAACTGGAAACTGGTTCATTGAAAGAATTAATAAGATCAATAAACTACTGGCCAGACTAATCCAAAACAAAAGAGAAAAGACCACAACTAATAAAATTAAAAATGAAAGGGGAGAGATCATGACTAACACCAAGGAAATAGAAATAATCATCAGAAAGTATTATCAGGAGCTATATGCCAGTACCTTAAACAACCTTGAAGAAATGGATGCATTCCTGGAAACCTATAAACTTCCAAGACTGAAACAGGAAGTAACTGACAAGCTGCATAGACCAATCCCTAATAATGAGATTGAAGCAGTGATCAAAAACCTCCCTAAAAACAAGAGTCCAGGACCTGATGGATTCCCTAGGCAATTCAGCCAAACATTCAAAGAAGATATACTACTTATTCTTCTGAAGCTGTTTCAAAAAAGAGAAACAGAAGGAAAACTTACAGACTCTTTCTATGATGCCAGCATCACCTTGATCCCTAAACCAGGCAAAGACCCCATCAAAACAAGATCCTAGTTAATAGGATTCAACAGCACACTAAAAAGATTATTCACCAGGGCTCCTGGGTGGCTCAGTGGGTTAAGCCGCTGCCTTCGGCTCGGGTCATGATCTCGGGGTCCTGGGATCGAGTTCCGCGTCGGGCTCTCTGCTCAGCAGGGAGTCTGCTTCTCTCTCTCTCTCTCTCTCTCTCTGCCTGCCTCTCTGTCTACTTGTGATCTCTCTGTCAAATAAATAAATAAATAAATCTTAAAAAAAAAAAAAGATTATTCACCATGATGAGGTGGAATTTATCCCTGGGGTGCAAGCATGGTTCAACATTCGCAAATCATCAAAGTGATAGAAAAAAATCAATAAAAGAAGAGAGGAGAACCACATGGCCCTCTGAATTGATGGAGAGAAAGCATTTGACAAGTACAGGATACTTTCCTGATTAAAACTCTGCAGATTATAGGAATAGAGGGAACATTCCTCAACTTTCCAAAATCCATCTATGAAAAACCCACAGGGAATATCATTCTCAATGGGGAAAAGCTGAGAGCCTTTCCCTTAAGATCATCAACATGACAAGGATGACCACTCTCACCACTGTTGCTCAACATAGTATTAGAAATCCTAGCAACAGCAATCAGACAACAAATAAAAATAAAATGTATTCAAATTGGCAATGAAGAAGTCAAACTCTCTCTCTTCACAGATGACATGATACTTTATATGGAAAACCCAAAAGACTCCACCCCAAACCACTAGAACTCATTCAGCAATTCAGTGGCAGGATACAAAATCAATGTACAGAAATCAGTTACTTTCTTATACAGCATCCTTTCTTGATTAAAAAAAAAAAAAACTCTCAACAAAGTAGGGATAGATGGAACATACCCCAACACCATAAAGGCCACATACAAAAGACCCATAGCTAATATCATCCTCGATAGGGAACACTGAAACCTTTTCTCTGTAGTCAGGATCCTAACATGTATATCCACTCTCACCATTGTTATTTAAGATTGTAGTGGAAATCCTAGTTTTATCAACTATACACGAAAATAAAAAGCATAAATATAAATAGTCAAACTTTCACAATTTGCACATGACATGATAGAAAACCCGAAAGACTCCTCTCAAAATTATTAGAACAGAGACACAAATTCTACAAATTGCAGGATATCAACCCAAGGTACAATAGTTTGTTCCAACCCTATAAACCCAAAATGAAACTGCTGAAAGAGAAACCAAGGAATCAATCCCATTTACAATTACACCAAAACCTTAAGATACATAGCAAAAACCTAACCACAGGTAAAAGATCTGTACTCTGAAAACTATAAAACACTTATGAAAGAAATTAAAGAGTATGCAAAGAAATGGAAAAGCTTTCCATGCTCAGGGACTGAAGAACATTGTTAAAATGTCTGTAACTACCCAAAGCTACCTACACATTTAATGTAACCCCTATCAAAATACCACCAGCATTCTTCACAGAACTATAACTAATGATCATAAAATTTATATGGAACCAGAAAATACCTGGAATAGCCAGAGGACTCTTGAAAAACAAAATCAAAGCTGGGGGCATCACAATTCTGAACTTCAAGCTGTATTACAAAGTTGTAGTCATGAAGATAATATTATATTGGCAGAAACAGACACATAGATCAAAGAAACAGCACAGAAAACCCAGAAATGTACCCACAACTATATAGTCAACTAATGTTTGACAAAGCAGGAAAGAATATTCAATGGTAAAAAGAAAATTGCTTTCACAAATGCTGTTGGGAAAATTAGAGAGTAATATGCAAAAGAATGAAACTGAACCATTTTCTTGTACCATACACAAACATAGATTCAAAATGGATTAAATAGACCTAAATTTGAGAAAGGAACACACTATTAATTAATATTAGAACTATTGCACTACTAGGTATTTACCCAAAGGATACAGAAATACTGGTTCAAAGTGGCACATGCTCCCCACTATTTATAAGCAACATTATCAGCAATAGCCAAACTGTTAGAGAGCTCAGATGTCCATCAACAGATAAATGGATAAAGAAGTGATACTACTCAGCCATCAGAAAAGAATGAAATCTTGTCATTTACAATGGTGTGGATGGAGCTAGAGTGTATTATGCCACATGAAATAAATCAGACAAAAACAAATATATGATATCACTCATGTGGAATTTAAGAAATGAATAAATGAACATAAGGGAAGGAGAAAAAAATAGAGGGAAGCAAACCATAATAGACTGTCAACTATAGAGAACAAACTGAGACTGAATGAATGGAGGGAGGTGTGGGTTGGGCCAAATGTGGGATGGGTGTTAAAGAGGGCATTGTAGCAATCAATGAGCACTGGGTGTTAAGTAAGTGATGAATCACTAAATTCTACACCTGAAACCAATTTTACCATATGTATTAACTAACTAGAATTTAAATAAAGTCTTGAAATTAAAAAAACACGAGAAAAAAAAGAATGATATTCTATGATTCTATTCATATGCAACTGAAATGTAATTGTTGATGCCAGGGTAGTAATTAATGGAGAGTGTAGTAATTGGGAGATTGCTTGATGGGGAAGGTTGGAAGGACTTCCAAAATGCTACTATTCTATTTCTTAGTCTCAGTGATAGATACACGGTTGTGTTCATTGAGTTGTACACTTAGGGTTTGTGTACTTTTATTTATATTTGTAAGACTCCATTTAAAAGTTATGTATGTATATATAATTTTATATATACATACATATACATACATATATATACATATATATATACATGTATATATACATATATATATACATATATACATATATGTATGTATATGTGTGTGTATATATATATATATGAATTACCCATTTCTTCTCTTTTAAGGTTTTTTGTTTTGTTTTATTTTTTTGAGAGAGAGATAAAAAAGGAGCGGGGTGGGGAGGGGCAGAGAGAGAGAGGGAAAAGCAGGTTTCCCACTTAGCAGGGAGCCCACTGCTGGGCTTGAGCTCAGGACCTAAGATAATGACTTGAGCTGAAGGCAGACACTTAACTGACTGAGCCACCAATGCACACACCCATTTTCTTCTTCATTTCTTACTCAGACGTAATTGCTTCCCAATTAGCATTCTTACATATATACTCTTTGAAAGACATAATTCTAATATCAGGACTTCACTATTCATCTGTCTTTGGTGACTTCATTGCTCAGAGTCCTTGACATGGCTTTCTAGATCCTCCTTAAATTAATTCCCCTTTCACATACTTTGTATCCATAGCTCCCTCTTTTTCCTCCCTTCACACTCCACATATCCACTAGCATTTGTTTATGGATGCTTACCCATATTTCAAGGCTGAGGTAAATTTTCATCATTCATGTGAAACTGTCTCTAATAAACTGGTCATTTCAGTTGTTTGTTTTCATGGTTTCATAGCACTTTGTACCTGTTTTATGGCTTTTCTTATGTTCTAGGTATATTTTAAACCCTCTACTGAGTTAAACACTTTTTATGGTCAAGTGCTATAGCTTCTTCTCATCTTCCTTTTCTTAAGTTGCAATCATTTTTTAGTTGAATTTATAAATTTGTTTTTCCTTGGAGCCTGGGCAAATTAAAAAATATTTTTTGCACCCATACATCCTTCATCCCTAAATCTCTTCATAAACATGAAAAGAAGTCTATTAAAGCCTTCCTTCTCATAACAATGTAGCAGAAATGTAATTTCATCTTCTGATCTCCTTTAAAGAAACTAGTATTATATTTAAATCACCACTTGATCACACATTAGTGTTCCTACTGTTTAATCCTTACAGCTAGTGGTACCTTCTGTAAGATTTACATCCCAAAGTTGATTTAACAATTTTATTTTCCTTATTTTTGCAAACTTGATGAGTTATTGAATTGCTTTCCAGTTGCAGTAGCTCTATTTCATTTTTGACACTATTCATTACATGGCCTAATTTCACATAAGCAGGAGCACTATGGAGACATTTATTTCCTTAGACATTTATTTTTAACTCGATGGCTGTTCTAAATATATTTTTTTCTTTTCCTTCTTTTTTTTTTCCAAGACAGCCATTATCCCACTTGTTCTTAACAGATGACCTTGTTTTCTTCTTCATTGAAGAGATCAATGCCATCTGTCTTGAAATCTCCCTGTTGCTAAATTTCTCAAACTTTATCCATTCCTACTGATCCAGGGACCAAAGTATTTGTCTAAAGCAGTGGTTCCAAGCCCAATTCACATGAAAATATCCCAATGTCTTTTTCACATCCCACAGAGAATCTGATTACATTGACTGGAATGAGACTTAGACACTGATATTTTTTATAACCTCCCTGGGTGTTTCTATGTACAATCAGGTTGAGAACACCAGTTTGGGGAGGGCTTTCCACTTTTCCCCTGGACATCAGTTCATTAAAGATTTTGTTCCTTCTGACATTCTAGCTGCCTCTCCTATCCTCCCAGGAAAAAATATTTTCATCTAGCAGGCTTCTCTTTGAGCTACCATTCTCTGATGTTCCTCTCTTTGCCAAAGCAAAAAGCAAAGTGAAGCAAAACATACACTTGCTACTATTCATTGACTCCTTTATTCTTGCTAAATTCTCCATGACATTCTTTTGAAAAATACTCCCTCAAAGTTGCCAAACATCCTCTTAATCATCATTGATGAAGTGATTTCATTTCCACTCTTATGCTGTTTGAAGCACTTCACACTGTTCAGCATACTTTTTTTTTTTAACTTCATGGTTTTGCAATCATTTCCTACCTAATTGAATTTTTTGTCCATTTTTTTTTTTAACTTACAGATGCTTTTCAGGCAAGGGATAATACCTGGCACCAATAACTGTAGTAATAAGCTCCTAGAAAAATATCACCTAGCCAGCCACTTAGGTTTCACCATAAATAGACAAAATGTGGTTCAGACTACAATAAGCAAAGAAAATAGTGAGAAATGAGCATTATCTCCGTGTCCCTTGGAATCTCCATTTTATCTGAAGAAAGGTATCTCTTCCCTATATCAGTGGCAAATGACAGAAACCTAAATTAAATTAGCTCAAGCAAAGTGGCAGTGGGTTTGTTAGTTTATGAAATTTATAAGGCTGGGTGTGCACTAAGTTCAGATGCAGATGGAACCAGATATTAAAATGATGTTATTAGGAGTACTCCTCTTTCCACCTCTAGCTCTTTTTCACTCCCTCACACAACTGGTATGATGGATAGTTGCTAGCAGGACTACTCTTTTATTCTACCAACTCGACTATCCCAGAGAACTGAGAGAATCTTTCACAGGAATACCTATAAAGTTGCACATCTCATTCTGATGATCTAGGTTTAGGGTACATGCCCATTACCAAACTTTTACTATAGCTCTAGTTGGGTAGTCTTGGGCTGTGGGTTGAGGTCTTTTCAATTTGAATTATATGGATTGAGAATAGGTAAGGATTATCTGTAAAAAAAAAAAAATTAGGGAGACATTAACCAAAGATGAAATGGACAGGACAGGCAAAAACAACAGGCAAATATGGTATATTACCCAACCCAATCTCTTAAATGATCCTGATTGCTCTCCACTGTCTCAGTTCTCTCCTAGACATAATTATCTTGAAAGATGCCCAGTGAAAGAAGATATAGGAACTGGTTATCACATCCTACTTTATTATGCAATACATTCCTGGAGTTTTCTTAAAGGACATGGTCTTAAATGTGAACATTAATACCTTGGTTTATATGAAAACAAAAGAGAAGTCATTTGTTTAGGTTGCTTTAAAAATTGGCTTCCTATAATCCTCTCCTCATTCATTCCCTGGTGTAGTCTCCTCACCTTGAATGTGGATGTGACTTCTGACTTGCTTCTAATCAATAGAATATGGTAAAAGGTGGAAAGGAGTTAAAGTGAAGTAGGGGACCATAATTTCATCTGCTCGCTGGAATTCAGTTAGACAGTTATCAAATCATTCTGAACACCAGCTAAATCAATCAACGTTCTGAGAAAATAATTGTTACACTTCTACAGAATGAAGAGAGACTACTTTTTGGAAGATAGGAAGTGCAGAGATGTGAACCTGGGGTGATATATTCAGAAGATATGGAGTAGGTTAGGAGTTTGCTTAAGGAGTTTACCACAAAGTATTATAAGCAGTTGAGTGCAAAATCAAACTTTAGAAGTCTGCCACATGAAAAAAATTCTTCAAATACAAATCAAAACCACAATGAGATACCACTTTACACTAGTTAGAATGGCTAAAATTAGCAAGACAGTGAAAAACAAAGTTGGTGAGGCTGTAGAGAAAAGAGAACCCTCTTACACTGTTGGTGACGATGTAAGCTGGTACAGACACTCTGGAAAACAGTGTGAAGGTTTCTCAAGTCATCAAAAATAGAGCTACCAGCATATCACTATCAAAAATAGAGCTACACAGCAATATCACAATCAACCCAGCAATTGCACTGCTAGGTATTTACCCAAAGATACAGATGTAGTAAAAAGAAGGAGCCCCTGTACCCCAATGTTCAGAACAGCAATATCCACAATAGCCAAGACAAGATATCCTTCAACAGATGAATGGATAAAGAAGAATGTGGTTCATATATACAACGGAATATTTCTCAGCCCTCAGAAAGTACGAATACCTACCATTAGCATCAGCATGGTTGGAACTGGAGGGGATTATGCTAAGTGAAATACATCAAGCAAAGAAAGACAATTATATGTTTTCACTTATACAAGGAACAGCACAATGGACCACAGGGGAAAGGAGGGAAACATGAATGGGAAGAAGTCAGAGAGGGACACAAACCATGAGAGAATTTTTTTTTAATTTTTAAAGATCTTATTTATTTATTTGACAAAGATCACAAGTAGGCAGAGAGGGAGGCAGAGAGAGAGGAGGAAGCAGGCTCCCTGCTGAGCAGAGAGCCCGATGTGGGGCTAGATCCCAGGACCCTGGGATCATGACCTGAGCCAAATAACCCACTGAGCCAGCAAGGTGCCCCATGAGAGATTCTTGAAACAGACTCTTGACTCTGGGACACAAATTAAGGTTTAAAGAAGGGAAGAGTGGGAAATGGGGTAACAAGGTGATGGGTATTAAGGAAGGCACACATTGGGATGAGCACTGGGTGTTATATAGAGCTAATGACGCTTTGAACACTACATCAAAAACTAATGAGGTACCATATGTTGACTAATTGAATGTAATAATAATTTTAAAAAGACACTAGAGAATACTTTACAGTAGAAATAAAAGAACTAAAATTTAATCAGGCCCAAATTAAAATAGATATTATTGAGATGTGGTCAAAGATGGAGGTTCTAACAATTGAATAAATGAGGCAGAAGAGAGACTCAGTGATATAGAATAAAAAATTATGGAGAATAATGAAGCTGAGAAAAGAGAGAAAAACATCTGGACCACAAGGGGGAGAATTTGAGAAATCAGTAATACCATAATGTAAAATAATTTTTGAATACTAGTGGTCCCAGAAGATGAAGGGGGAGCAGAAGGTTTCTTTTAACTAATTATAGCTCAGAACTTCCCTAATCTGAGGAGGGAACCAGGCATTCAAGTCCAGGAGGCACAGAAAACCTGCCTAAAATCAATAGGTCAACACCTTGATATATAACTAAATCTAGGAAATTTCAGAGATAAAGAGAAAATACTGAAAGCAGCTGGGGATGAAGTCCTTAACCTCAAGGGTAGAAGCATGAGACTGGTGGTAGACCTGTCCACAGAGACTAAACAGACCAGAAAGGGCTGGCATGATATATTCAATGTAGTAAAAGGGAAAAATACTCAGCTAAGAATACTTGATCCAGCAAGGCTGTCATTCAGAACAAAAGAAGAGATTTTTTTTAAAGTTTTAGGAAAAACAAAAAGTAAAGGAATTCATGAACACTAAATCAGCCCTGCAAGAAATATTAAAGGGGATCCTTTGAGCAAATAGAGAGTTCAAAAGTAATAAAACCAGAGAGGAACAGAGACAATCTACAGAAACAGCACATTTACAGGTAATACAATAGCACTAAATTCATATCTTTCAGTAGTTACTCTGAATTTAAATGGCTAAATGTTCCAAACAAAGGATGCAGGGCAACAGATTAGGTAAAAAGGCAAGACCCAACCAGAGGCAGTCTATAAGAGACTCATTTGTGAACCAAAGACACTTCCAGATTGAAAGTGAGGGGATGGAGAACCTAATGGAAATCAAAAGAAAGTTCTGGTAGCAAGCCTTATATTAGACAAAGTATTTTATTTTATTTTTTAAAGACTATTTATTTATTTACTTGTCAGAAAGAGAGACCACAAGCAGGGAGAGTAACAGGCAGAGGGAGAAGCAGGCTATCCGCTGAACAAGGAGCCTGATGCAGGACTCGATTCCAGGATGCTAGGATCATGACCTGAGCCAAGGGCAGATGCTTAATTGACCGAGAAGTCCAGGCATCCCTAGAGAAATTATTTTAAACCAAAGACTGCAGTAAGGGATGAAGAGGGACACTCTATCATACTTAAAGGGTCTATACAACAGGGAGATCTAACAGTTGTAAATATCTATGCCCTCAACATGGGGAGCAGCCAATTAAATAAACCAATTAATAACAAAATTAAATAAACATATTGCTAATAACACAAAAATAGTAGAGGACTTTAACACCCCACTCAGAGCAATGGACAGATCATCTAAAAGGAAATCAACAAGGAAACAAGGGCTTTGAATAACACACTGGACCAGATGAGCTTCACAAAGTGGAGCATTTCATCCTAAAGCAACAGAACACACATGCTTCTAAGTGCGTTTGCAATAGTCTCCATAAATCATGTCTCAACTACTACAAAAAGACAGATTGTTCCCTGCATATTTTCAGACCACAAAACTTTAAACTTGAACTCAATCACAAGGGAAAATTTGGAAAGCAAATACATGGAGGTTAAAGAGCTACTTAAAAAGAATGAATGGATCAACCAGAATATTAAAGAGGAATTTTTTTAAAGAAATGGAAACAAAAGAAAACACAACAGTTCAGAACATCTGGGATGCAGCAAAGACTCTCCTAAAAGGGAAGTACATACAAATACAAGCCATGCTCAAGAAACAAGAAATCCTCAAATACAAAACCTAACTGCACACATAAAGGCACCTTTTTCTCCCTCTTCCTCTGCCTGCTATTCCCCCTAGTTGTGCTCTCCCTCTGTCAAATAAATAAATAAAATCTTAAAGAAATAGAAGTGGAAGGAAAACATCCAAACTCATTCTATGAGGCCAGCATTACCTTGATCCCTAAACCAAAGACCACAGCAAAGTGAGAATTATAGACCAATATCCCTGATGAACATGGATGCAAAAATTCTCACCAAGATACTAGCCAACAGGATCCAACAGTGCATTAAAAGGATTATTCACCATGACCAAGTGGGATTTATCCTGGGATGCAAGGGTGGTTCAGCATCCACAAATCAATGAGTGTGATCCACCATATTCATAAAATAAAGGACAAGAACCATATGATACTTTCAATAGATGCAGAAAAGACATGTGACAAAATACAGCATCCTTTCTTGATTAAAACTTGCTGCAGTGTAGGGATAGAAGGAACACACCTACATATCATAAAAGCCATATGCCCAAAAAAAAAAAAAAAACCTACAACTATCGCCCTCAACAGGGAAAAACTGAGGGCTTTTCCCTCAGGGTCAGAAATATGACAGGGATGTCCACTTTTACTGGGTTTGTTCAACATAGTATGAGAAGTCCTACTCTTGGCAATCAGACAACAAAAAGAAATAAAAGACATTGAAACTGACAAAGAAGAAGACAAACTCTCTCTTCACAGATGACATGATACTTTATGTGCAAAGGCCAAAAGACTCCACATCTAAATTGCTAGAACTCATACAGCAGTTCAGCAATGTGTCAGGATACAAAATCAATACACAGAAGTTGGTTGCAACTCTACACAGAAATAATATGACTGGGGAAAGACAAGATGGCAGGGAAGTAGGAGGAGGTGCCCTTCCAATCCGCACCCTAAAGTGAGCTGATTACCTTCCAAAGATCTCCAATCACCCACGAAATCAGCCTGAGATCAGAATTATACACGTCTGGATCTCTACTGGAGCAGAAGACGCCAGTGGGCAGGTAAAGCGGAGTGGGAAAGTCGGACTGATAATGGAAGATAAACAAAAGGGGGAGGGAGCCACCAGAGGCGACCCTTTGGAAAGTAATATCCCAATATGAGAGTGCCCTGCGCCTGGGGACCAGCATTAACTCAGGAGTCTGGTAGAAAGCACTCAAAAAGAGCAAAGGATCACCTGGGGGAAAATTGTGGGAATCAGGGTGTTAGGGTCGGGGCTTAAGTCCCCAGACCCAGGACAGCCACCCCTGGTGCAGAGCCAGAGAGAGTGTGGCAGAGAAACCAAGTCTTGGTCCCTGAACCACCAGCGCGCCTGAGAGTGCGTGGCGCCCGGCTCCCATGAGGGGCTGGGAGCCTCGCCAGCCAACAGAAGCACAGCCTTTTTGCAGTCCCCACGCAAGTGCCCTGCTGTGCCATCAGAGTCCGAGTCGTGCCCCGTGCCCTCCCCTGAGAGAGGTGCACACAGGCGCCAGCCAGGTGCTCTCCGACCGGAAAGACCAGGCACTCCCAGCCTGGGCCAATGGGAAAATCTCAGTGTGTGATTGCTGCTTGGAACTTCTCTGGCAGTCTGGAGCTGCCCAGACAGCCGCCACTGCCATGGTTTTGGGTACAAGCAAAAAGTCCTGAGTCCCCAGGGACCGCGACTGGGAACCTGCTCTGCCAGCGGCCAACGGGGGATTTATATGGGCTCTGCAACCGGACTGAGGCTTCTCTCTGAGAGGGAGGTCAGGGTGCAGTTTGCTTTTCTCTAAACCTACAAAAACCATCAAAAGCGGTCAAAATGAGAGAGAAAAACAAAAGTGAACAAATATAAAAACCTTCAGAGAACAAAAGCTTGAAAAAACCAGTTTCCTCAGAGCCCACCCCCTTGAGGGGGGCGGGAGGACTTAGCTGAGAGAACTTCAGGGACTGAAAACCCACGTGGCAGGCCCCTCCCCCAGAAAACCACCAGGAAAGGAAAAAAAAAAAAAAAAAAGGCGACAAGAGAACAACCACCACTACTTCATAGGACAATTTTTATTATTAATTCGATCACACTATTCTGTCTCTTTTTTTTATATAGTTAATTTTTTATTATTATATAGATAATTTTTTAACCTATTTACCATCACAGTGAGATGTCCAGTACATCAAATTCCATAATAACCTTCTAACCTGAACTATTTGATACATACACCTGTGTTTTCCTTTTGCATTTCTATTTTTTAAATTTCTTTTTTTTTAATTTTAGTTTAGTTTATTCCTTTTTTTAAATTTTTATTTTCTAATATTCATATAGAGTTAAACTTCAAGGTAAGTTTCCCCAATCAATGCCACCCCTATAGGTAAACCAATCAATGCCACCCCTATAGGTAAACCAATTCCTAATCCCCCCTTATTTAGGAAAGATGAGTCCTTTAACAAAGATATCAAGATACATCCAGGAAGAATCAAAACAACCTTCCTCACCCACACTGAGAATTTACAACCACTCTTCCATCCTTTTCTAACACCAGTATTTCTGTGTTTTTGTGTTTGTCCTGATAGTATATAAATCTTACACTCAGGGTTCTTTTTGATGAGGTTCTTCCTTTATTTGCATATATATATATTTTTTTCTCTTGTCATATACTTTTATCAGTCTTTTTGTTTGTCTGTGTCTGTTTGTACACTTCATAAATCTTACCTTGGGGCCCATTTGGGCTGAACCTTCTCTTTTATCTCACCTTTCTTTCCTGTCTCTCTCCCTCTCTCTTTTTTTTTCTTTTCCTTTTATTTTTCCACTCATTTGAGTGGGGAACCCTGATTGCTCAGAAGCATTCCAGGGTGCACCTTGACTGCACCACAGTCGATACACCCAGCTACACCCGTTCAGCCATCTCTCACCAAAATGACTAGGAGGTGGAATGCCCAACAGAAGAAAAATACAGAGGATGGGCCTTCTGCAACAGAGCTAATGGCTATCAACATAGACAATATGTCGGAAAGAGAATTCAGGCTAACAATTATCCAAGCAATAGCTAGGTTGGAGAAAGCCATGGGTGACCAAATGGAATTGATTAGGGCCGAACTGAATACGACCAGAGATCATGTTTTCAATATTAGGGAAGAGCTGAAAACTACCAGGGATGAGCGTCACAATGCTCTCAATGAGTTCCAATCTAATCTAAATTCTCTCAACGCTAGAGTAACTGAGACAGAAGATAGAATTAGTGATCTGGAGGACAAACAGATCGAGAGAAAGGATCAGGAGGAAGCCTGGAACAAACAGCTTAGAAGCCACGAAAACAGAATCAGGGAAATAAATGATGCCATGAAACGTTCCAACGTCAGAATTATTGGAATCCCTGAAGGGGAGGAGAAAGAAAGAAGTCTAGAAGATATAGTGGAACAAGTTCTTCATGAAAATTTTCCAAATCTCGTGAATGGAACCAGTGTTTATGTACTAGAGGCCGAAAGGTTTCACCCCAAGATTGCAGATTCTCGAAAGTCCTCGAGACACCTAATAGTAAGAATGAAGAATTATAATTGTAGGCAGAACCTCCTGAAAGCAGCTAGGACAAAGAAGATCCTTATGTACAGAGGAAAGCCCATCAGAATAACGTCAGACCTGTCCACAGAGACCTGGCAAGCCAGAAAGGGCTGGCAAGATATATTCTGGGCACTAAATGAGAAGAACATGCAGCCAAGAATACTTTATCCAGCAAGACTGATATTCAAAATGGATGGAGAGATAAAGAGTTTCCAAGACCGGCAAGGCTTAAAAGACTATGCAACCTCGGTTCCTCAAAATGTTGAAAATAGAACTGCCCTATGACCCAGCAATTGCACTATTGGGTATTTACCCTAAGGATACAAACGTAGTGATCCAAAGGGGCACATGCACCCGAATGTTTATAGCAGCAATGTCCACAATAGCCAAACTATGGAAAGAACCTAGATGTCCATCAACAGATGAATGGATCAAGAAGATGTGGTATATATACACAATGGAATACTATGCAGCCATCAAAAGAAATGAAATCTTGCCATTTGCGACAACATGGATGGAACTAGAGCGTATCATGCTTAGCGAAATAAGTCAAGCAGAGAAAGACAACTATCATATGATCTCCCTGATATGAGGAAGTGGTGATGCAACATGGGGGCTTAAGTGGGTAGGAGAAGAATAAATGAAACAAGATGGGATTGGGAGGGAGACAAACCATAAGTGACTCTTAATCTCACAAAACAAACTGAGGGTTGCTGGGGGGAGGGGGTTTGGGAGAAGGGGGTGGGATTATGGATATTGGGGAGGGTATGTGCTTTGGTGAGTGCTGTGAAGTGTGTAAACCTGGTGATTCACAGACCTGTACCCCTGGGGATAAAAATATATGTTTATAAAAAAAAAAAAAAGACTATGCAACCACCAAGCCGACACTGCAGGAAATATTAAGGGGGCTTCTTTAAAGGGGGAAAAAGCCCAAGAATAGCATTGAACAGAAATATAGAGACAATCTACAGAAAGAAAGACTTCAAAGGTAACACGATGTCAATAAAAACGTATCTATCAATAATCACCCTCAATGTGAATGGCCTAAATGTGCCCATAAAACAGCACAGGGTTGCAGACTGGATAAAATGACAGGACCCATCCATATGTTGTCTACAAGAGACCCATTTTGAACCTAAAGATACACCCAGACTGAAAGTGAAGAAATGGAGAAGCATCTTTCATGCCAATGGGCCTCAAAAGAAGGCTGGGGTAGCGATTCTCATATCAGACAAATTAGATTCTAAACAAAAGACTGTAGTCAGAGATCCAGAAGGACACTACATCATTCTTAAAGGGACTATCCACCAAGATGATCTAACAATTGTAAATATCTATGCTCCCAATATGGGAGCAGCCAATTACATAAGAAAACTGTTAATCAAGATAAAGAGTCATATTGATATGAATACACTAATCGTTGGAGATCTTAACACACCTCTCTCAGAAATAGACAGATCATCGAAGCAGAAAATCAATAAAGAAACAAGAGCATTGAATGACACATTGGACCAGATGGACCTCATAGATATATACAGAACATTCCACCCTAAAACAACAGAATACTCATTCTTCTCAAGTGCACATGGAACTTTCTCCAGAATAGACCACATACTGGATCACAAATCAGGACTCAACCAATACCCAAAGACTGAGATTATTCCCTGCACATTCTCAGATCACAATGCTTTGAAACTGGAGCTCAATCACAAGGAAAAGTTCAGAAGGAACTCAAACACCTGGAAGCTAAAGACCACCTTGCTTAAGAATGCTTGGATCAACCAGTACATCAAAGAAGAACTGAAACAATTCATGGAAACCAAGGACAATGAGGACACTTCGATCCTAAACCTATGGGATACAGCAAAGGTGGTCCTAAGGGGGGATACATAGCCATTCAAGCCTCCCTCAAAAAAACTGAAAAATCCAGAACACAGCAGCTGTCTCTACACCTTAAAGAACTGAAGAATCAACAACAAATCAAACCAGCTCCACACATAAGAAGGGAAATAATCAAGATTAGAGCTGAGATCAATGAGGTAGAAACCAGAGATAGAGTAGAACGTATCAATGAAACTAGAAGCTGGTTTTTTGAAAGAATCAATAAGATCAATAAACCATTGGCCACATTAATCCAAAAGAAAAGAGAGAAAGCCCAAATTCGTAAAATTATGAATGAAAAGGGAGAGATCACAACTAACACCAAGGAACTAGAAACAATCATCAGAAGTTATTATCAACAGTTATATGCCAATAATCTTAGCAACCTAGATGAAATGGATGCATTCCTGGAAAAATATAAACTACCAAAATTGAACCAGGAAGAAATCGACAACCTGAATAGACCAATATCTAATAACGAGATTGAAGCAGTGATCAAAAACCTCCAAAAAAACAAGAGCCCAGGACCTGACGGATTCCCTGGGGAATTCTACCAAACCTTCAAAGAAGAAATAACACCTATTCTCCTGAAGCTGTTTCAAAAAATTGAAGCAGAAGGAAAACTTCCAGACTCTTTCTATGAAGCCAGCATTACCCTGATCCCCAAACCAGGCAAAGACCCTACCAAAAAGGAGAATTTCAGACCAATATCACTGATGAATATGGATGCTAAAATTCTCAACAAGATCATAGCCAATAGGATCCAACAGCACATTAAAAAGATTATCCACCATGATCAGGTGGGATTCATCCCTGCGCTACAAGGATGGTTCAACATTCGCAAATCAATCATGTGATACAACAAATTAATATGAGAAGAGAAAAGAACCACATGGTCCTCTCAATTGATGCAGAAAATGCATTTGACAAAATCCAGCATCCGTTCCTGATTAAAACGCTTCAAAGTATAGGGATAGAGGGAACATTCCTGAACCTCATCAAATCTATCTATGAAAGACCCACAGCAAATATCATCCTCAATGGGAAAAAGCTTGCAGCCTTCCCATTGAGATCAGGAACAAGACAAGGATGCCCACTTTCACCACTCTTGTTCAACATAGTATTAGAAGTCCTAAAAACAGCAATCAGACAACAAAGAGAAATAAAACATATTCAAATTGGCAATGAAGAAGTCAAACTCTCTCTCTTCGCAGATGACATGATTCTTTATATGGAAAACCCAAAAGACTCCACCCCCAAACTACTAGAACTCATACAGCAATTCAGCAACGTGGCAGGATACAAAGTCAATGTGCAGAAATCAGTGGCATTCTTATACACTAACAATGAAAATACAGAAAGGGAAATGAGAGAATCGATTCCATTTACTATAGCACCAAGAACCATGAGATACCTGGGAATAAACCTAACCAAAGAGGTAAAGGATCTGTACTCGAGGAACTACAGAACACTCATGAAAGAAATTGAAGAAGACACAAATAGATGGAAGACCATTCCATGCTCTTGGATCGGAAGAATAAACATTATTAAAATGTCTATACTGCCTAGAGCAATCTATACTTTTAATGCCATTCCGATCAAAATTCCACCAGTATTCTTCAAAAAGCTGGAGCAAATAATTCTAAAATTTGTATAGAATCAGAAGAGACCCCGAATCACTAAGGAAATGTTGAAAAACAAAAATAAAGCTGGGGGCATCACGTTACCTGATTTCAAGTTTTATTACAAAGCTGTGATCACCAAGACAGCATGGTACTGGCATAAAAACAGACACATAGACCGGTGGAACAGAGTAGAGAGCCCAGATATGGACCCTCAACTCTGTGGTCAAAAATCTTCGACAAAACAGGAAAAAATATACAGTGGAAAAAAGACAGTCTCTTCAAAAAATGGTGCTGGGAAAACTGGGCAGCTATATGTAGAAGAATGAAACTCAACCATTCTCTTACACCATACACAAATATAAACTCAAAATGGATAAAAGACCCTAACGTGAGACAGGAATCCACCAGAATCCTAGAGGAGAACATAGGCAGTAATCTCTTCGATATCAGCCACAGCAACTTCTTTCAAGATATGTCTCCAAAGGCAAAGGAAACAAAAGCGAAAATAAACTTTTGGGACTTCATCAAAATCAAAAGCTTCTGCACAGCAAAGGAAACAGTCAACAAAATGAAGAGGCAACCCACGGAATGGGAGAAGATATTTGCAAGTGACAGTACAGAAAAAAGGTTGATATCCAGGATCTATAATGAACTCCTCAAACTCAACACACACGAAACAGGCAAACATATCAAAAAATGGGCAGAAGATATGAACAGACACTTCTCCAATCAAGACATACAAATGGCTATCAGACACATGAAAAAATGTTCATCATCATTAGCCCTCAGGGAGATTCAAATTAAAACCACATTGAGATATCACCTTACACCAGTTAGAATGGCCAAAATAACAAAACAGGAAACAACATGTGTTGGTGGGAATGCAAGTTGGTGTAGCCACTTTGGAGAACAGTGTGAAGATTCCTCAAGAAATTAAAAATAGAGCTCCCCTATGACCCTGCAATTGCACTCCTGGGTATTTACCCCAAGGATACAGATGTCGTGAAAAGAAGGGCCATCTGTACCCCAATGTTTATAGCAGCAATGGCCACGGTCACCAAACTGTGGAAAGAACCAAGATGCCCTTCAATGGACGAATGGATAAGGAAGATGTGGTCCATATACACTATGGAGTATTATGCCTCCATCAGAAAGGATGAATACCCAGCTTTTGTAGCAACATGGACGGGACTTGAAGAGATTATGCTGAGTGAAATCAGTCAAGCAGAGAGAGTCAATTATCATATGGTTTCACTTATTTGTGGAGCATAACAAATATCATGGAGGACAAGGGGTGTTAGAGAGGAGAAGGGAGTTGGGGTAAATTGGAAGGGGAGGTGAATCATAAGAGACTATGGACTCTGAAAAACAATCTGAGGGGTTTGAAGTGGTGGGGGGGTGGGAGGTTGGGGTACCAGGTGGTGGGTATTATAGAGGGCACGGATTGCATAGAGCACTGGGTGTGGTGAAAAAATAATAAATACTGTTTTTCTGAAAATAAACAAGTTGAAAAAATTTTAAAAAAAGATATCACCTTAAGAAAAACATATATTGATAACAGGCCTTGGAAGAAGAGGACAGTATACATCCTTAAAGCTGAGCAGCTAGGGGTGCCTGGCCCACTCAGGGTGGAAATCTGCCTGCTTCATCTTTCTGTTATCTCCCCTTCCCCCCCAAAACACCTGTGGCTAAAATTCCGATCAAAAATCCCCTGGCATTTTTCTAAGAGCTGGAGCAAACAATCCTAAAATTTGTATGGAATTAGAAGAGACCCGAATTGCTAAGGAAATGTTGAAAAAGAAAAACAAAACTGGGAGCATCACGTTGCCTGATTTCAAGTTTTACTACAAAGCTGTGATCACCAAGACAGCATGGTACTGGCACAAAAAGAGATATACAGACCAGTAGAAGAGGGTAGAGAGCTCAAATGTGGACCTTCAACTTTATGGTCAAATAATCTTTGACAAATTCAGTATCTTAAATATAATTTTTTAAATTGAGGGTTTTAAGATACAGCTCTTGTTAAAAGAAGGGCCATATGTACCCCAATGTTCATAGCAGCAATGTCCACAATAGCCAAATTGTAAAAAGAGCCAAGATGTCCTTCAACAGATGAATGGATAAAGACAATACGGTCCATTTACACAATGGGATATTACTCAGCCATCAGAAAAGATGAATACCCAAACTTTTGCATCAACATGGATAGGACTGGAGGGGATTATGCTAAGTGAAATAAGTCAAGCAGAGAAAGTCAATTATCATATGGTTTCACTTACTTGTGGATCATGAGGTATATCATGGAGGACATTAGGAGAAGGAAGGGTAAAATGAAGGGGGAAATCAGAGTGAGAGATGAACCATGACAGACTATGGACTCCAGGAAGCAAACTGAGGGTTTTAGAAGGGAAGGGGTGCAGGAGGATGAGTGAGCCTGGTGTGAGTATTAAGGAGGGCACAGATTGCTTGAAGCACTGGGTGTTATACACAAACAATGAATCATGGAAAACCACACCAAAAACTAATAATGTACTATATATAACATAATAAAATACATAAATAAAATTGGGAGGTTTTGTGTAGCTCAAACTAAAATACCTGCAGGCTGATCTGACCTGAATTTTCCAACCACTGATTTCCTCATTCTTGATAAAACTTGCAAATTCTCTGAATGTTAATGTTTAAAAAGCCCTTGATGTGAAATTCTGTAAGACATTTTTAAAGGTTAAATATATTCTCTCTCTCTTTCTCTCTCTCTCTCTCTCTCTCTCTCTCTATATATATATATATATATATATATATATATATATATATATATTTGCCATTGTCTTAAAGAAAACTTTTTAAAATCTGAAGGGATGAAGTTCCTTCCATAAAAACAACATTGTAAAGTAAAGTAAATGCCTTGTCTTAAGCATTTAAGCATTTTCAAAAGGGTATGTCTTACCATACTACTCTGGGTAGCAAACCTAGCAAAGATTTAGAAACTTTCAACATAAAAGGACTTGTAAAAGAGAACATACTTGGGCAATGGCTGCAGAGATACCAGAATGCCTGTTTTGCTCACATTGACTAATGTAAATAAAATGTATGAATTGGACATTTGTATGAATATGTCTTAGCAGTAGTTACTTTTTATCATTTTATCTGAAAATTTTAGGAACTTAAATGACTATCTTTATGTCTTAAATTTTTTTTTAATTTAAATTAGAGTTACTTGGGTGCCTGGGCAGCTCTGTCAGGTAAGCATCTGCCTTTGGCTCGGGTCATGATCCCAGGGTTCTGGGGTCGAGTTGCACATTGGGCTCCCTGTTCAGCAGGGAGTCTGCATCTCCCTTTCCTTCTGCCCCTCCTCCCACTCGTGCTCTCTCTTTCTCTCTATCTCTCTCTCAAAAATAAATAAAATCTTCTAAAAATAAAATAAAAAATAAATTACAGTTAATGTGCAGTGTAATATTAGTTTCAGGTATACAATTTAATGATTCAACACTTCCATACAACACCTGGTACTCACCACAATATGCGCATTCCTTATTCCTCATCATCCATCCAAAGTATCCCCACCACACCTGGGACAAAGCCAGCTCCTTTGTACCTGGAAAGATGTTTCCATGACTGCTACTCACTCAGGGATGTGTTCCAAAAAGAGAATAATTTCCCCTCTATGTGTTCCAGGCATTCTTCAATCAATGTTACCATGCTATCTACCCCTGGGTTGTGTGCTTGCCTTCTCCAGGAACAGAGCAGTGCTTTCAAGGCTCTATCCCAGTCAAGCCTGCTGACCTTTAAAACTCCAGGCTTTAAGGCCCACTGGTAGGGGTTCTACCAAGATGGCAGAAGAGCGGGTACTCCATTTAACCATCCCCTGAATTTAGCTAGAAATCTTCCAAGCCACTCTGAACATCCATGAAATCAACCTGAGATGTAAGATTATACATGTTTGGATCTCTATGGGAGCAGAAAATTATCAGTTGAGAGGAACAAAAGAAAGAGCTGGGTTTGCACAGACAAATATCAGATGAAAAACAGAAGGGGGAGGGAGCCACCAGAAGCTAGCCACTGGAAAGTAATACCCCAGTTCAAATACACCCTGTGTTTGGGGACCAGCAATAGCTTGGAGACCAGTGGCTGTGAGATGGGAAGGGACTGATAACAACACTCAAACAAGGCAAAGGGGCTTAAGGAACAATCTCTGGGACTGGAGAGCCACAGGTATGGAACTGTGGACCAGCCATAATCATCCACTGTGCACGCCCGAGAGGACCCAGGAAATACTTGAGTCAGCAATCCCTGGGGCTGCCAGCTGCAGCCACTACAGCCACCACTGCCACCTCTGTCTCTGCAGCTGCAGCTTGGTCTGAAGCCCATGGCCCCAGGTACAGCAGGCGCTGAGGACAGGCTCACCAGGACTGGTACAACTCATGGTTTGGGTGGTAGATGGGTACAGAGACAATCAGGGGCCTTGACCAACAACTGAGAGGGTCACTAGAGGTGCATACCGCCTGTGGGAGGCTGTGGTATTCAATGGAGCTTGAAAGGGGGATTCTGTGTGTTCTGGATGATTCAGAGAAGAGCAGACTATGGCTTATCTCTGAGTCTCCCTGCAGACAGTTTACTTTGCTCTGGCCCTCCAAAAAGGACCTTCCAAGGTCCTCTGAACCTCCAAAGCAAAGGTTACTTTGCTTTGACCCTTCAAAGAGCTGCCAGAGAACAAAAAACCTAAAAACTGGTTTCCAAGGAGCTCAGCCCCTTGGTAGGGGGCAGAGTAACTCCGCCCAAGCAAGACTGACTGAAAATCATGTGGCAGGCCCCTTCCCCAGAAGACAAGCTAAAAGAACAAGACTACAAAAACCACAGGGTCCCCATAAAACTGTAAAACCCCAACACCAGGGAAAAACAGTATATTAAGCCCCTGGTATTGCCTCACAGGCTATATATTTCTGAGATACAACTTTCATTCATCTTTTTAAAGTTCTTTCTCACGACTTTTTCTTTGTTATTGTTTCACCTGCTTATCATTTCCACTAGATGTTTAATATAACATATGCCAAGTAACTTTTTTTAAAGATCACATTTATTTATTTGACACAGAGAGAGAGGGAACACAAGCAGGGGGAGTAGGAGTGGGAGAAGCAGGCTCCCCACCAAGCAGGGAGCCCAATGTGGGGCTCAATCCCGGGACCCACAGGATCATGACCTGAGCCGAAGGCAGATGCTTAATGACTGAGCCACCCAGGTGGCCCACCATAGTAACTTTTTAACTTGAATTTTTCATGTACTTTTATAAACTCTTTCTTTGTTCTTATATATGTGGACATAAGCTCCAATGTCGTCCTTTTTTGCCCTATTCAATACTGCCTTTAGATATATACCAGTTTTAATTTCCCTGTTTCTCTGGGAAGTTGAGTACCCTAACAAAGATAACAAAATATACAGAAGAAGAACTGAAATACCCTTCTTCACCCAAACTGAAGGACTATAACCACCTTCTGATCACCCCCCAATTTATGTATATATGTATGTATTTATGTATTAATTGTCAGTCTTTTTGTTTGTTTTTCTTTTGTACTTTATAAATATTACTCTTGGGGTTCATTTTGGCTGGGTTTCCTTTTCCTTTTTTTAAAAAACATTATTTATTTATTTGACACAGAGAGAGAGAGAGCACAAGCAGATGGAGTAGAAGGCAGAGGGAGAGGGGGAAGCAGGCTCCCTGCTGAGCAAGGATTCCAAAACAGGACTTGATCCCAGGACCCTGGGATCATGACCTGAGCTAAGGCATTTGCTTAACCAAATGAGCAACCCAGGCATACCAGTTTTTGTTTTTTTCCCTCTTTTTTTTTTTCTTTTTGGTGGTGACTTGATTGCTCTGAAACTTCCCAGGGTGCATCTTGCTTGGATAGTGGTTGACATTTTCGGTCATACCTCCCCTCAACCAAAATTCAACAGAATGACTAGGAGGAGGAACCCCCCAACAAAGAAAAGACTGAGAAAATGGCCTCTCCAGAAGTTCTAACTGATACGGATCTAAGCAAGATGTCAGAAATAGACTTCAGGGTAGCAGTTAAGAAGACAATAGGATGGATAAAACTGTTAATGACAACATAGATTTCCTAAGGGCAAAAGTGAGAGTGGATTTAGTAGAAAGTAAAAATCTATCAATGAGATACTATCTAATCTAGATACTCTAACTGGATAAATGAGGCAGAAGAACGAATTAGTGATCTTGAAGACAAACTGACAGAAAGAAGGATCAGGAGGAGGCCTAGAACAAACAGCTTAAAATCCAAGAAAACAGAATTAGAGATATAAATGACACCATGAACCATTCCAATGTCAGACTTACTGTGATCCCTGAGGGGCTGGAGAGAGACAGAGAAGTCTAGAAGATATATTTGACCAACTTTTAGTTGAGAACTTCCCTAATCTGCAGAATGAAACAATCATGTCCTAGAGGGAGAGAAGCACCCCCAAGATCATGAGGGCAGACCAAAACCCAGACATGTAATACTAAAATGTGTAAATCTTAGAACCAAGGAAAACATTTTAGGGGTACTTGGGGGGAAGAGATTTCTTATGTATAGAAGAAGGAACATCAGAATAACATCAGACTTGTCCATGGAGAACTGGCAAGCCATAAAGGGCTGGCAAGACATATACAGGGTACTAAATGAGAATAATATGCAGTCAAGCATTCTTTATCCGACAAGGCTGTCAATCAGAATGGATAGAGTGATAAGAAGCTTCCAGGACCAGCAAACATTGAAAGAATATATGACCACTAAGTCAGCCCTGCAAGAAATATTAAGGGGGTTCTATTTAAAAAAAAGAAGAAGAAAGAAAGAAAGAAATAAGTCACCAAGATTGACACAGAACAGACATATACAGAGACAAACCATAGAAACAAGGACCTCACAGACAAAATGATGACAATAAAATCTTATCTGTTAATAATCACTCTCAATGGGAATGGCCTAAATGCTCCCATAAAACAGCACATGGCTGCAGATTGGATAAAAAGACGGGATCCATCCATATACTTTCTGTAAGAGAATAATTTTGAATGGAAAGATAAATCCAGAATGAAAGTGGAGGGATGGAGAACTATCTTGCATGCCAATGGACCTCAAAAGAAAGCTGAGATAACAATTCTCATATCAGACAAATTAGATTTTAGGCTAAAGACTGTATTCAGAGATAAAGAAAGACACTACGTCATTTTTTTAAAAGAGATTTTATTATTAATTTATTTATTTATTTATTTATTTATTTGAAAGAGAGAGAGAGAGCAGAAGTAAGCAGAGCAGCAGGCAGAGGGAGAGGGAAAAGCATGTTCTCTGCTGAGCAGGGAGCCCAATGCAGGGCTCAATCCCAGGACTCTGGGATTATGCCCTTAGCTGAAGGAGGCTGCTTAACTGACTGAGCCACCCAGGCACCCCAACACTACATGATTCTTTTTTTATTATTAATCATTTTTATTAACATATGTATTATTTGCCCCAGTGGCAAAGATCTGTGAATCGTCAGGTTTACACATTTCACAGCCTTCACCATATCACATACCCTCCCCAATGTTCATAACCCAAGAACCCTCCCTATACCCCACCTCCCCCAGCATCCCTCAGTTTGTTTTATGAGATAAAAAGTCTCCTATGGTTTGTCTCCCTCCCATTTCATTTTTTCTTTTCTACCCCCCAAACCCCCCACCCTGTGTCTCAAATTCCTCATATCAGGGGGATCATATGATAATTTTCTTTCACTGATTGTCTTATTTCACCCAGCGTAATACTCTCTAGTTCCATCCACATCACTGCAAATGGCAAGATTTCATTTCTTTTGATGGCTGCATAGTATTCCATTGTGTATATATACCACATCTTCTTTATCCATTCATCTGTTGATGGACATCTGGGTTCTTTCCATAGTTTGGCTATTAACACTACATCATTCTTAAAGGGTCTATCTAACAAGAAGATATAACAATTGTACATATCTATCCCCCCAACATGGGAACAACCAACTACATAAGCCAACTGTTAATCAAAATAAAGAGACATATGGATAATAATATGAGAATTGTTGGAGGCCTTGACACTCCACTCTCAGCAGCAGACAGAACGTCAAAGCAGAAAATCAACAAAGAAACAAGAGCTTTAAATGACACACTAGACCACATGGACCTCATAGATAAATACAGAACATTCTACCTGATAACAACAGAATACTCATTCTTCTCAAACACACATGGAACATTCTCCAGAACATATCACATACTGGGTCTCAAATCAGGGTTCAGCTGATACCAAAAGATTGAGTTTATTCCCTGCATAGACCTCCTAGACCACAATGCTTTGAAACTGGAGCTCAAGCACAAGAAAAAGTTTGGAAGGAATTCAAACACTTGGAAGCTAAGGACCACCTTGCTAAAGAATGTTGCATCAACCAGAAAATCAAAGAACTTAACAATTTATGGAAACCAGTGAGAACAAAGACACATAATCCAAAAGCTATTGGTTATGGCAAACGTGGTTCTAAATGGGGGAAATACATAATGATCCAAGGCTCACTCAAAAAAATATAAAAATCCTGAACACAAACTCTATACCTTAAAGAACTGGAGAATCCACAATAAATTAAGCCTACCCCATGCACAAGAAGGGAAATAATTAGGATTAGAGCAGAAATCAATAAATTAGAAACCAGAAGTAAAGTAATTTCATTGATGTAACAAAACTGGAAGCTTATTCATTGAAAGAATTAATAATATTGATAAACCACTGGCCAGACTAATCCAAAAGAGAAAGGACACCAACTAATAAAATTATGAATGAGAGGGGAGAGATCACAACTAACACCAAGGAAATAGAAATAATCATCAGAAAGTATTATCAACAGCTATATTCCAATACCTTAAAAAACCTAGAAGAAATGGATGCATTCCTGGAAACCTATAAACTTCCAATACTGAAACAGGAAAAAACTGACAAGCTGAATAGACCAATCCCTAATAAAAAGATTGAAGCACTGATCAAAAACTTCCCCCAAAACAAGAGTCCAGGACCTGGTGGGTTCCCTGGGAAATTCTACCAAACATTCAAAGAAAATACACTACCTATTCTCCTAAAGCTGTTCCAAATTTTCCAGACTCTTTCTATGACACCAGCATCACCTTGATCCCCAAACGAGGAAAAAAAAAAAAAAACCATCAAAAAGGAGAATTTCAGACAAATATCCCTGATGAGTATGGATGCCAAGATTCTCAACAAGATCCTAGCCAATAGGATCCAACAGTACATTAAAAAGATTATCCACCATGACCAGGTGGGATTTATCCCTGGGATGTAAGGGAGGTTCAACATTTGCAAATCATCAAAGTGATAGAAGAAATAAATAAGAGAAGAGAGGAAAGCACATGGTCCTCTCAATTGATGGAGAGAAAGCATTTGATGCAGCACCCTTTCCTGATTAAAACTCTTCAGAGTATACAGAACGGGAACATTCCTCAACTTTCCAAAATCAATCAATGAAAAACCCACAGGGAATATCATTCTCAATGGGGAAAAGCTGAGATCCTTTCCCTTAAGATTAAGAACACGACAAGGAGGCCCACTCTCACCACTATTGTTCAACATAGTACTAGAAGTCCTAGCAACAGCAATCAGACAACAAAAAGAAATAAGATGTATTCGAATTGACAAAGAACAAGTCAAACTGTGGGAGGCTGCAATAAGGCTTGAGACGAGAACAAAACCAGGCCCTGACTTGTGCCCCCTTTAAAGTCCAAATAACCTAACAAAAGGTTTAAGACGAGAAAAGTTGAGTAGCACTGAGAAAGGGTCTGTGCCATGTGTTGTGTGCTTGCCTACGTGACTTCCCACACGCTTGCTAAACAAATGAGAATTGCTAAACAATTCGGTTGGGGTCATAAATTCATTGTTGGTCCTTGCTGCCCTAGTACAGCCCATAAATTACTTTCAGGGTTTGCTGTATCAATACAGAACAATTGTACTGGCATCAGCCATTTGGCGTCACGAGGTCTGCTTATAGTTAAATGTGAAACTTATTATGGGAACTCGTGGTTATTTAACTAGACACAGATGTATTGCTTCTCCTATTATCACTATATATATGGCCTTAATGCTTTGAATAAACTTAGCACTGCTAGACATCCTCCTCAGTGCTCCTCCTGCCCCATCTCTCTGCTTCTTGAGTTCTTTTCTTCATCCTCTTACCCTCACGTTCCTGGTCAATTTGTCATGCTGGCCGTGACATCAAACTCTTTCTCTTTGCAGATGACATGAAACTTCATGTGGAAAACCCAAAGACTCCACCCCTAAATTGCTAGGACTCACACAGCAATGCAGTAATGTGGCAGGATACAAACTCAATGCACAGAAATCAATTGCTTTCTTATACACTAACAATGAAACTGTAGAAGGGAAAATTAGAGAATTGATTCCATTTACAACTGTGTAAAAACAACAAAAAAATTGTACAAAAAAAAAGGAATAAATCTAACCAAAACGGTAAAGGATCTATATTCTAGAAAACTACAGAACACTTATGAAAGAAATTGAGGAAGACAGAAAGAGATGGAAAAATGTTCCATACTCATGGATCAGAAGAATAAACATTGTGAAAATGTCTATGTTTCCCAGAGCCATCTACACTTTCAATGCCATCCCAATCAAAATACCATCAACATTTTTCAAAGACCTGGAACAAATAATCCTAAAATTTTTATGGAACTAAAAAGGACCCAAAGTTGCCAGGAGAATGTTGAAAAAGAAAACCAAAGCTGCAGGCATCACAATGACTGACTTCAAGCTATATTACAAATCTGTAGTTATCAAGATAGTATGGTATTGGAACAAAAACAAACACATAGATCAATGAATAGAATAGAGATCCCAGAAATGGACACTCAACCTATGATTGCTAATCTTTGATAAATCAGGAAAGAATATCCAATAAATAAAAAGTCTCTTCAACAAATGGTATTGGTGTGGGGCATAAACAATGAAAAAAATCAAATTTTAAAAACACACCAAAAAAAATGGTGTTGGAAAAATTAGACACATGCAAAAGAATGGAATTGGACCACTCTCTTACACAATACACAAAGATAAATTCTAAATGGTTGAAAGACCTCAGTGTGAGACAGGAATCCACCAACATCCTAGAGGAGGACACAGGCAGCAATATCTTTGATGTCAGCCACAGCAACTTCTCACAAGGCATGTCTGCAAATGCCAGGGAAACAAAAGGAAAAATGAACTATTGGGACTTCATCAAGATAAAAAGCTTCTGTACAGCAATAGTCAACAAAACTGTCATCCTATAGAATGGGAATGAAATATAGGATAAATGACATATCAGATAAAGGACTATTCAAGATATACAAAGAACTTATCAAACTCAACACCCAAAAAAGAAATAACCCAGTCAAGAAATGGGCAGAAGATATGAACAGACACTTCTCCAAAGTAGACATAAAAATGGTCAACAGACTTATGAAAAAATGCTCCACATCACTTGTTGCCAGAAAATACAAATCAAAACCACAATGAGATACCAACTCACACCAGTTAGAATGGCTAAAATTAACAAAACAGGAAAGAATAGATGTTGGCAAGGATATGGAGAAAGGAGAATCCTCTTACACTGTTGGTGGGAATGCAAGCTGGTACAGCCACTCTGGAAAATAGCATGGATGTTCCTCAGGAAGTTAAAAATAGAGCAAACCTATGTCCCAGCAATTTCACTACAAGATATTTACCCCAAAGATACAAATGTAGTGAAAAGAAGGAGCACATGCACCCCAGTGTTCAAGGCAGCAATGTCCACAATAGCCAAAATGTGGAAGGAGCCACAGTCCTTCCACAGTTGGATGGATAAAGAAGATGTTGCCCATATACACAATGGAATATTACTCAGCCATCAGAAAGGATGAATATCTACCATGTACATTGACATGGATGAAACTGGAGGGGATTATCCTAAGTGAAATAAATCAATCTGAGAAAGACAATTACCATATGGTTTCACTTATATGTGGAAAATATGGAATAGTTCAGAGGACTATAGGGGAAGGGAGGGAAATTTGAATGGGAGGAGATCAGAGAGGGAGACAATCCATGAGAGACTCTGGACTCTGGGAAACAAGCTGAGAGTTAAAGTAGGGAAGGGGGTTGAGAGAGGAGTAACCAGGTGGTGGGTGTTAAAGAGGTCATGTATTGTGATGAGCGCTGGGTGTTATATGCAACAAATAAATCACTGAGCACTACATCAAAAACTAGTAATATGAATGTTGGCTAACTGAGCATAATGATAAAATTTAACTTAATTGAATTTAAAAAATAAAAAAAGAACTGATGGGCCACAGATATAATTAAGGGTAAGCATAGCATGTGGAAGGTTAGTCACAATCTGAGAGAGGGCAGGTTGGGCAGAGTTGAGGTCCTTTCTTAATGCAGAGTTGGTCTCCCAGGGTAGATGTTTTGAAAGGGAACAATAGGCAGTTTTGTGTGAATACAAACACTGCCCACCCCATCCCACCCAGTGATTACTGGTAGTAGTAACCCTTGTCATTATCATCTGCACTCTTCTCTGCCTTCTACCAATGAGGAGAGATGAGATGTATTTCTCAGAAATTGTTACCTAAGAGAAAGTAAGAGAATCATATCAGAGACTGACAAATTAGTTGTTTCAGAGCTACAAGGATCAGGCTGGTCATGATTGCAAAGCCAAGTAGAGGACTTTAGTCTTAATCAAAGCAAAAAAAAAATGGGTGCTACCACAAAATCTGACCTAAGAATATTATGATGAAAGTGGTGGAACCAGGCCAATCAGCTACTATTAGCTGAATGAACTTTCTGAAAATAGCCTGCTAGCTCAGAGTTTATTGCAAGGCCACCATTTATCCATTAGGGTTTCTATGGTTGGTTTGCTTCTTTGTTTGTTTGTTCAGTGTTATGCTAGTCACCAGACAGAACGTCATTACTTTTTTTTTTTAAGATTTTATTTATTTATCAGAGAGAGAGGGAGAGAGAGCGAGCACAGGCAGACAGAATGGCAGGCAGAGGCAGAGGGAGAAGCAGGCTCCCTGCTGAGCAAGGAGCCCGATGTGGGACTCTATCCCAGGACGCTGGGATCATGACCTGAGCCGAAGGCAGCTGCTTAACCAACTGAGCCACCGAGGTGTCCCTGTCATTACTTTTTGATGCAATGTTCAAGAGTCATTGTTTACATATAACACCCAGTGCTCCATGGAATACATGCCCTCCTTAATACCCATCATCAGGCCAATCTATCCCCTAACCCCACTACCCTCTAAAATTCTCAGCTTGTTTCTCAGAGTTCCTAGTCTCTCATGGTTCATCTCCTGCTCCGATCCCCGCCCCCCTTCTATTTTCCTTCCTTCTTATAATGTTCTCCATATGTCCCACAAGTAAGTGAACTCCTATAATACTTGGCTTTCTCTACTTGAATTATTTCACTCAGCATAATCTCTTCCGGTCCCGTACATGTTGATACAAAAGTTGGGTATTCATCCTTTCTGATGGAGGCATAATACTCTGTAGTATATATGGACCACATCTTCCTTATCCATTTGTCCAATGAATGGTGTCTTGGTTCTTTCCACAGTTTGGCGACTGTGCCCATTGCTGCACTATGAACATTGGGGTACAGAGAGCCTTCTTTTCACTACATCTGTACCTTTCGGGTAAATACCCAGTAGTGAAATTGCAGGGTCATGGGGAAGCTCCATTTTCAATTTCTTAAGGCATCTCCACTCTGTTTTCCAAAGTGGTTGCACCAACTTGCATTCCCACCAACAGTGTAAGAAGGTTCCCCTTTCTCACATCCTCTCAAATACATGTGGTTTACTGTCTTGCTAATTTTGGCCATTCTAACTGGTTTAAGGTGGTGTCTCAATGTGGTTTTGATTTTAATCTCCCTGATGGCTAGTGATAATGAACATTTTTTTCATGTGTCTGTTAGCCATTTGTGTGTCTTCATTGGAGAAGTGTCTGTTCATATCTTCTGCCCATTTTTTTACAAAAATTATCTGTTTTGTGTGTGTTGAGTTTGAGGAGATTTTTATAGATCCTGGATATCAGCCCTTTTTCTGTATTGTCATTTGTGAGTATCTTCTCCCATTCCCTGGGTTGCCTCTGTGTTTGGTTCACTGTTTCCTTTGCTGTGCAGAAGCTTTTGATCTTGATGACGTCCCAAAAGTTCATTTTCATTTGTGTTTCCTTTGGCTTTGGAGACACGTCTCGAAAGAAGTTGCTGTGCCTGATGTTGAAGAGCTTACTGCCTATGTTCTCCTCTAGGATTCTGATGGATTGCTGCCTCACGTTGAGGTCTTTTTTTTTTTTTTAGACTTTATGTATTTATTTGACAGAGATTACAAGTAGGCAGAGAGGCAGACAGAGAGAGAGGAGGAAGCAAGCTCCCTACTGAGCAGAGAGCCCGATGCGGGACTCGATCCCAGGACCCTGGGATCATGACCTGAGCTGAAGGCAGAGGATTTAACCCACTGAGCCACGCAGGAACCTGAACACTGAGGTCGTTTATCCATTTTGAGTTTATCTTTGTGTACGGTATAAGAAAATGGTCGAGTTTCATTCTTCTACACACAGCTGTTCAATTTTCCCAGCACCATTTTTTGAAGAGATTGTCTTTTCTCCACTGTATATTTTTTCCTACTTTATCAAAGATTATTTGACCATAAAGTTGAGGGTTCATATCTGGGCTCTCTACTCTGCTCCACTGGTTTATGTGTCTGTTTCTATGCCAGTGCCATGCTGTCTTGGTGATCACAGCTTTGTAGTAAATCTTGAAATTAGGCAACATGATGCTTCCAGTTTTGTTTTTCTTTTTCAATATTTCCTTAGCAATTCAGGGTCTCTTCTGATTCCACAGAAATTTTAGGATTGTTTGCTCTAGCTCCTTGAAAAATGCTGGGGAATTTTGATCAGAATGGCATTGAAAGTATAGATTGCTCTAGGCAATATAGACATTTTAACAATGTTTATTCTTCCAACCCATGAGCATGGGATGGTCTTAAATCATTTTGTGTCTTCTTCAATTTCTTTCATGAGTGTTCTGTAGTTCCTCAAGTACAGACCCTTTACCTCTTTGGTTAGGTTTATTCCCAGGTATCTTATGATTCTTGTTGCTATAGTAAATGGAATTGATTCTCTAATTTCCCTTTCTGTATTTTCATTGTTAGTGTATAAGAAAGCAAACTGATTTCTGTACATTGATTTTGTATCCTGCCACATTACTGAATTCCTGTATGAGTTCTAGTAGTTTGGGGGTGGAGTCTTTTGGGTTTTCCATACAAAGTATCATGTCGTCTGTGAAGAGAGAGAGTTTGACTTCTTCATTGCCAATTTGAATATGTTTTATTTCTCTTTGTTGTCTGATTGCTGTTGCTAGGACTTCTAATACTATGTTGAACAAGAGTGGTGAGAGTGGGCATCCTTGTCGTGTTCCTGATCTCGGGAAGGCTGTGAGCTTTTCCCCATTGAGGATGATATTTGCTGTGGGTTTTTTATAGATATATTTTATGAAGTTCAGGAATGTTTCCTTTATCCCTATACTTTGAAGTATTTTTATCAGAAATGGATGCTGGATTATGTCAAATGCTTTTTCTGCATCGAGAGGACCATACGGATCTTCTCTCTTCTCTTATTGATATGTTCTGTCAATTGATTGATTTATGAATGTTAAACCACGCTTGCAATCCAGGGATAAATCCCACCTGGTCATGGTGGATAATTTTTTTAATATGATGTTTGATCCTATTATCTAGGATCTTGTTGATAATCTTAGCTTCCTTATTCATCACGGATATTGGTCTGAAATTCTCCTTTTTGGTGGGGTCTTTGCCTGGTTTGGGGATCAGGGTAATGCTGGCTTTATAAAAAGAGTCTGGAAGTTTCCCTTCTGTTTCTATTTTTTGAGATAGCTTCAGGAGAATAGCTATTATTTCTTCTTTGAAAGTTTGGTAGAATTCCCCAGGGAATCCGTCAGGTCCCGGGCTCTTGTTTTTTTGGAGGTTTTTGATCACTGTTTCAATCTCGTTACTAGATATTGGTCTCTTCACGTTGTCAATTTCTTCCTGATTCAGTTTTGGAAGTTTATAGGTTTCCAAGAATGCATCCATTTTGTCTAGGTTGCTTAACTTATTGGCATATACCTATTGATAATAATTTCTAATGATTTTTTCTATTTCCGTGGTGTTAGTTGTGACCTCTCCCTTTTCATTCATAATTTTATTAATTTGGGCTTTCTCTCTTTTCTTTTGGATTAGTGTGGCCAATGGTTTATTGGTCTTATTCTTTCCAAAAACCAGCAGCTAGTTTCATTGATGCGTTCTACTGTATCTCTAGATTTTATCTCATTGATCTCTGCTCTAATCTTGATTATTTCCCTTCTTGTATGTGGAGTTGGCTTAATTTGTTGTTGATTCTCTAGTTATTTTGTGTATTCTGGATTTTTCTGTTTTTTTGAAGGAGGCTTGGATGACTATGTATTTCCCCCTCAGGACCGTCTTTGCTGTATCCCATAGATTTTGGACCGAAGTGTCTCATTCTCATTGGTTTCTGTGTTCTTCTTTGATTTCCTGGTTGATCCAAGCTTTCTTAGGCAAGGTGGTCTTTAGCTTCCAGGTGTTTGAATTCCTTCCAAACTTTTTCTTGTGGTTGAGCTCCAGTTTCAAAGCATTGTGATCTGAGAATATGCAGGGAATAATATCAATCTTTTGGTATCGCTTGAGCCCTGATTTGTGACCCAGTATGTGATCTATTCTGGAGAAGGTTCCATGTGCACTTGAGAATGAGTATTCTGTTGTTTTAGGGTGGAATGCTATGTATATATCTATGAGGTCCCTCTGGTCCAATGTGTCATTCAATACTCTTGTTTCTTTATTGATTTTCTGCTTGGATGATCTGTCTATTACTGAGAGTGGCATGTTAAGATCCCCTACTATTAATGTAGTCATATCAATATGACTCTTTATCTTAACAGTTCTCTATGTAATTGGCTGCTCCCATATTGGGGGCATAAATATTTACAATTGTTAGATCTTCTTGGTGGATAGGTTCTGTAATAATGGTGTAGTGTCCTTGTGTACCTCTGACTACAGTCTGTAGTTTAAAATCTAATTTATTTGATATAAGAATCTCTACCCCAGCCTTCTTTTGAGGCCCACTGGCATAAAAGATGCTTCTCCCTTCACTTTCAGTCTGGATGTATCCTTAGGTCCAAAATGGGTCTCTTGTAGACAATATATGGATGGATCCTGTCATTTTATCCATTCTGCAACCCTGTGCCATTTTATGAGTGCATTTAGGCCATTCACATTGAGAGTGATTATTGAGAGATACGTTTTTATTGACATTGTGTTACCTGTGAAGTCTTTGTTTCTATAGTTTGTCTCCATATATTTCTGCTCAATGATATTCTTTTTCTTTTTTTCCCCTATTTTATAGAACCCCCCCTTAATGTTTCTTGTAGGCTTGGTGGTCACGTACTCTTAAAACTTGCCCATCTTGGAAACTTGTTATCTCTCCATCCATTCTGAATGGCAGCCTTGCTGGATAAAGTATTCTTGGCTGCATACTCTTCTCATTTAGTGCCCTGAATACATCTTGCCAGCCCTTTCTGGTTTGCGAGGTTTCTGCGGACAGGTCTGAAATTATTTTGATAGGCTTTCCTCTGTACGTAAGGAATCTCTTCCCCCTAGCTGCTTTCAAGAGCTCCTGTCTAAAATTATGATTCATCATTTTCACAATCATGGGTCTTGAGGTCTTTCTAGAGTCTATGATCTTGGGGGCATAACTTTCTGCCTCTAGGACACGAATGCTGGTTCAATTTGCCAGATTGGAAAATTTTTCATGGAGAATTTGTTCAAGTGTATCCTCTAGTCTTCTTTCTTTCTCATCTCCCTCAGGGATTCCAATAATTCTGACGTTGGAACATTTCATGGCATCATTTATTTCCCTAATTCTGTTTTCATAGCTTCGGAGTGTTTGTTCCAGGCCTCCTCCTTATCATTTTTCTCTATCAGTTTGTCCTCCAGATCACTAACTCTATCTTCTGCCTCAGTTACACTAGCTTTTCAAGAATTTAGATTATATTGGAACTCATTGAGAGCATTGTTAATATCATCCCTGTTGGTTTTCACTTCTTCCCTAACCAATTCCATTTTGTCATTAAAGGCTTTCTCCAACTTAGCCATTGCCTGGATAATTGTTAGCCTGAATTCCCCTTCCAACATACTGTTTATGTCCATATCCAATAGCTCTGATGGAGAGGGCCCAGTCTCTGAATTTTTCCTCTATTGGGCATTTATCCTCCTAGTCACTTTGGTGAGAGATGGCTGAAGGGATGTGTAGCTGAATGTATCAACTGTTGTGCAGGCAAGGTACACTCTGAAACGCCTCTGAGCAATCGGGATTCCCCACCAAAAAGAAAGAAAGAGGCGGGGGGAGGGGGATAAAGAAAAAAGAAAAGAGAAGACCCAGCCCAAATGGGCCCCAAAGGTAAGATATATGAAGTATAAAAACAAAAACAGACAAACAAAAAGATTGACCAAAGTAAATGACAAGGAAAAACGAAAAAGAAAAACCTAGCCAAAATGAACTGGTAATTAATCTGAATAAATCTGGTAGATTTATATACTGCCAGAACAAAAATAAATACACAGAAATACTGACAGAAGAAAAAGATGAGATGGTGGTTATAAATTTTCAGTGTGGGCAAGGAAGGTTATTTTGATTCTTCCTGGATGTGTCTTGATATCTTTGTTAAAGGACTCAACTTTTCTGAGATAAAGGGGGTTTAAAACTGGTTTGTATATTGGGGTAGCATTGATTGGGGAAAGGGGATTACCTTGAAGCTCATCTCTATATAAATATTAAAAAAAAATAAAATAATAAAAATAGAAAAAAATAGAAAAGCAAAAGAAAAACACAAGCATATGTATCAAAAAAGTTCAAGGGGCACCTGGGTGGCTAAGTGGGTTAAAGCCTCTGCTTTCAGCTTGACCTGAGGGTCATGATCCCAGAGTCATGGGATCGAGCCCCACATTGGGCTTTCTACTCAGCAGGGAGTCTGCTTCCTCCTCTCTCTCTGCTTACTTGTGATCTGTCTGTCAAATAAATAAAAATCTTTTTAAAAAGTTCAAGTTAAAAGGTTATTATGGAATTTGTTGTACTTAACATCTCATTGTGATGGTAAATAGGTTTAAAATTATTTAAAAAATTGAAAAGAATGAGAATAGTGGGAACAAATTAAAAATAGAAGTTGTATCTAGTGGTGGCTGTGCTCTTGTTTTTTGTTTGTTTGGTTTTGGTTTTTTTGTTTTCGGTTTTTTTGGCTGGCTCTCTGTGGGGAGGGGCCTGCTGTGTGGTGTTTCAGGTAATCTATCTAGAGTTGAGACCTTCTGCTCACTATCAAGAGGCTGGGCTCTGAGGAAACTGGTTTTACAGGCTTTTGTTCTCTAAAGGGTTTTTTTTTTTTTCCCTCCCCTTGGCGACTTTTGGTGGTTCTTTGGAGGTTTAGAGGAAAGCAAAATGCACCCAGACCTCCATCTCAGAGAGAAGCCTCAGTCTGTTCCCCTCTGGGTGCTCCAGAGCACATAAATTCCCCCTATGCTGCCCACAGAGCACATCCCCAGTCAGGGTCTCTGTGGTCACAGGAACTCCCACTTTTACCCAAAACCATGAGAAGTACTAGTCCAGAGAGCTGGCTTCCAGTGGCTGCCTCCTCCACAGCTCTCTGGGCAGCAGTTCCAGACTGCGGGAACGGTCCCAACCAGAGATACACACTGAGATTTTCATGCTGGCCTGGGCTGGGAGTGTTCAGAATCTCCCAGTCCTAGAGAGCACCAGCTAGTGCCTGCAGGGACCTCTCTCAGGGGAGAGTTTGGAGCACGCATGCAGAGTGAAAAAGGCTGTGTTTCTAGAGAGCACAGGTTGGTATCCACACCAGACTCTCAGGCGCGCCACCATCCAGATGCTATTACATTCTATTACAGGGACCAAGGCCTAGCTAGCTTCTTCACTGCACACTCTGGCTCAGTGCTAGCGGTGGCTGTCCTGGGTCCGTGGGGTTAAGTCCCTGTCTCTAATGGCCCAATTCCACCAATTTCCCCTTAAGATCTTTTGCTCTTTTCTTTTTATTTTTTTTTAAAGATTTTTTTTAATTTGACAGACAGAGATCACAAGTAGGCAGAGAAGCAGACAAGCCGGCCAATGTAGGCTCCATGCTGAGCAGACAGTCCAATGCAGGACTTGATTCTAAGACCCTGGAATCATTACCTGAGCCAAAGGCAAAGGCTTTAAACCACTGAGCCACCCAGACACCCCAGATCTTTTGCTCTTTTTCAATGCTTTCAACCAGACTCCAAGTTAATGCTGGTCCCCAATCACAGGGCACTCTCGTGTTGAGGTATTATTTTCCAATGAGTCACTTCTGGTGGCTCCCTCCCCTTTTGTATCTTCTAATATCAGTCTGATGATCCCACTCCACTTTACCTGTCCACTGGTGTCTTCTGCCCATGTAGAGATCCAGAAGTGTATAATTCTAATCTCAGGCTGATTTCGTGGGTGACCAGAATTCTTTGGTAGATAATCAGCTCATTTTAGGGGACTGGTTGAAAGAGCATCTCTTACTTCTCTGCCATCTTGTCTTCACCCCCTAATCTTAATTTTTGAGATGATTTTCAATTTCTTTCCTGAGTTTGGTCAACTCATTCCTTCCTATTTTGAGGAAAGTTTTTTTTTTTTTTTTTGATTTTCAAGTTTGTTGGAACATATTGGGATTTTTTTAACATGTATTCAAAAAATCTTTCAAGAATATCTGTGACATTTGATATTGGTTGAGAGGTCCTGCTATTTTGACAGGTGTAGAAGGGACTGGACAATTTTTATCAGATTCTCATGTTTTGTTTTCTTTTTGCATGCATATATAAAAACTGCCAGTTTCGGTTGTTTGAAATGCATTTTTTTTCTAGACCAGCAATATAAGATTATTTTTTTTTAAAGCCAAGAATAAGGTGTTTGCATTGCTTATTAGTTTTCTTAACTCAAGTTTACTGTCTTTTCTTGGAGTAGAGGGTTCAGTTTCTTTAATAAATAATCTCTTTTGGAGAAGAGGGTCTTAACTGATTTTGTGATTTCTTTTTGCTTCTATACAATCCTTAATTACTACCACATCCTTCATCCTATCCCTTCACAGAAAATCCTTCACTTCTAAGTTGTATGCTCTTCTCCCAGAAGTGATATTTCCCCTCAATTGCCATCTCAAATTCTGAACAGTTTCAACAGTTTCTTTCCAAGTCCTTTTAGCCACTTCTCTGCTCTACCAGGTCTCAGAACTGTTCTCAGAATTTCTTCTATTAGAGTGGGATTCCATCTCCCTGGGCATGATTCTTATCTATACCTGTCAGTCTCCCACTGTTCTCTTTCCTTTTCTGTGTGGTTTCTCTCTGATTCTCTACTTCTGTATGAACTCTAGAGCTGTCTCAATTTGTTTCAAATATTTCTTTACCTATTTACATGCAAATTAAAGTTATAGTATTCTTTATCCCATAGAGAGAAACATACTGTAGGAATTTTTTAAGGGTAGTTTTACTTGAATTTCCTTGGGATTTGTATGGTTTTTGTAGGATGTGTGTTATATTCTAATTCAGACTTCTGTCATTATGTCATGGAACCAGGAAGTCTCTGTACCTCCAATGCTTCATCTTTTTTTTTAATGTCAGATCCTTTACATTAAAATAAGATGTCTGAAATTTACCTCTCCATTTTATTTTCAGAATTAAATAAGGTAACACATATAGAACTCCTAATATATGGCACAAAGTAAGTGTTCAACAAATTTTAGTTGTTATGTTGTTATTCTGATGCACACTGTGAGTCTTCTGCCCATTGGATACTTTTACTGGATCCTCAGGCATCAAGAATACCCAGGGAGGGAGACACTGATTTATAGCTCTAGATCTTCTCTTAGAAATATGTGCTAACACTGTTTTCCTTCCCAAATTCAACTTGAGTTTGACAAATAGTCATTTTTGCCATTTCTAGAATTCGAAAAAAAAAAATTCTGTTATTTTTCCATTGAGGATAAATGCTTCTTCAAAAACAAATAATCATAAAAACAGATGGACACATACCTGTACCCCAGGGGTTAAAAATACATTATATGTTTATAAAAAATAAAAAATTTTAAAAAATAATAAAAAATAAAAGCAGATGGACTGGTAATGAATACAAATGCTTTGTGGGTCCCAGCAGGAGGGCTGGAATGTTGGCTTTGCCTCTCACTCTGCCTGAACTGCCTGCATTGGTTCCTGTGCCATCTGGTATTTATAAGACTTACTTTTTCAAACTGAGCTGTTTAATCTTTCTTTCACTTTACGTTTTTCCTCTTCCTTTTTCTGAAGCTTCCCATCCTTATTGCTCTCTCTTTTTCCCAACATACCCTCTACCCTCTCTTGCATCCTCAATCACAACTAGGTGATTGCTCTCCAGAGTGTCACTAATATAAATATAAACAAACAATTTATATTTAGAATATCCCTCCACCCAAATTAGAATTAACATACACCCACTCATTCAGTTTCCACTTCTTTTTCCAACTGAATTTACTAAGCCGTCACTGCCTAAGGTATAGACTATATAATATGTAATGCATTCTGGGTAAATGACTGACTTGGGATGGGGCACTGATAAAACAGTTGCCCTTGAACCTCAAGACTTTAGTGAAAAAGCTGGTTCTTAGATCACCCCATAAATAAAGACATATCTTATGCAAGGGGCACCAGACAAAAATACAGAATGCTCAATTATTATTGCCTAGGAATTCTTGGAAACCATTCCAGTCTAACTTCCTGACTTTAGAATAAGAACTGTTCTTTGCATCTCTACTTTCCCACTACTCAAGAGAGAACCCAACATGCATAGAGTTCTTAGGTAATGTAGAATGCTGAATAATGGCCCCCCGAAGATATCTAGGTCTTAATCCCTGGAACTGGTGAATGTTTCTTTACATATCAAAAAGGGAGTCTCAGATGTGATCAAGTTTAAGGATCTGTAGATGGGAGATTATAACTGGAATATCTGGATGGATCTACTATAGTAACTGGGATCTGTGTAAGAGGGAGGCAGGAGATCTGTGTAAGAAAAGAAGGAAGAAAGTGTCAAGGGGTCAAGATGTGTCAATGGAAGCTAAAGGGTTGGAGCTGATGTGAAGAAAGGGTCACAAGCCGGGAAATGCAAGTAACCTCCAGAAGCTCAAGAAAGAAAGAAGACAGATTCTTCCCCCAAAAGCTTCCAGAAGGAAAGAGCCCTGCCAATTCCTTAACCCAAGTCCTTTGAAATTGATTTGGGTTTTTTGAGGTCCCCAAACTGTAAGAGAATAAATTTTTGTGGTTTTAAACTACAAATTTTTGGTAATTTCTCACAGCACCACCAAGAAACTAATACAGGCAATGTTAACTTTTTAAAAAATGTATTTACTCTTCACATAACATTCAAATTCAGCAGACTTAAAGGACTTGTCCAAATTCACAAGGATGGTTATAGGCAAAGTTTTTATTAGAATAGAATGACTATGTATCAGCTAACTTGATGCATAACAAATAAACCTGAACTTAGTGGTTTGAAACAATGAACATTGATTTAGTTAACAATTTTACAGATCACAAATTAAAGCTAGGTTCACCTGGGTAGTTTTTCTGATGTTTACTGAGCACATTCATGCATCTGCAGTCAGTTACCAAGTTATCTGGGGACTGGCTGATCTGTGATGGCCTCATCTGGTTAGGATTTGTTTTTGCTCCACATGATCTTATCAGTCTCTAGCACGTTCACTCAGGCATGTTCTCATGGCAGCTGGACAGAGCTCCAAAAGAAATAATGAAAATATGCAAGATACACTGGGGCCTGGGCTTGAAACTGGCACATCACTTCCATTATATTTTAACTGGCCAAAGCCAAGTCATAAGTAAGTCCAGATTCAAGGAGGGGAAATAGACTCCTCTTTTTTTGATGGAGAAGCTGAAATTCATATTGGAAAGGATGTTGATGAAGGAAGAAGTGATTGATTTTGCAATGTACTCCATCATATAACTTATATCTTAAGTTGGATCACTTCTGAGAATGAAAGGGTATGCTTTTAAGAATTACATCAAGAAAACAGATATAAACCAGTACTGTTCCAAGTGTTAGGGTATTAGGACCCTTATCTCCTGACTTCCAACCCAAGGCTCATATGTCTCCAGACTGTGTTACCATACTGCTTTTATGATTTTGGGAGGAAGCCACAGAACTTGCAGAGGCTAGACCTCAAATCTGAGTCCTAGTCAAAGATTAATGTGAATGCTATTCCTGGTGTCTAGGTAAATAATTATGAAGAATTCGTTTTCCCATTTTTCTCTATAACCTATGTGTCTTCTCCTTTAAAACTCTTCCCTGAGGCCTCTAGCACATTTCGGTGGTCATCAAAGAGTTATCATCAATAAAAATAGCTGCTGATCTCAGTTTGGCTCTTGATGCTAACTGTTCAGTGTGTCTGTGTTTTTAGTGTGAATGTACATTTTATAAATATAAAAATTTGAAGAAAATAATTTCTAGAGTTCCCAACTGAAGCTTTTTATTTAAGCATGAGTGTATAAAGCTTTCCTCTGTGAATTTGAATCTTGTCATGTATTCCTGTTGACCTGAGCTGTAGGGAATCTGGCCTCCTTTTCTAATATTGTCAAGCCTTTCAAGGGTTTATTTTAAAAAACTTATTTTATAGATTGGTTTATAAAAAGGTTATTATTTGTTCAAATAATATGGTATTTTTAAAAAGATTTTATTTATTTATTTAATAGATCACAAGAAGGCAGAGAGGAAGGCAGAGAGGGAGGGGGAAGCAGGCTCCCCACCAAGTGGAGAGCCCAATGTGGGGCTTATTCCAGGATCCCGAGAGCATGACATGAGCTGAAGGTGGAGGCTCAACCCATTGAGCCACCCAGGTGCCCCCCAAATAATATGATACTGTTTTTTGAAGAAGAATTTCTCAAACAACTTTGGAAATATTCTTACTATGGTGTGAAGTCATGAGCTGGGGAATTTTAGAACTTATCTGAAAACCTAGAAATCTGAGGGGAGGGGCAAGATGGCAATGGACTTAAGGAACCCTATTTCAACTGGTCCCCTGAATTCAGCTGAATATCTGCCAGACCACCCTGAACACCCATGAAATCAGCCTGACATGTAAGAAGAAATATCAGGACCTATACCAACAGAATATCTCCAGCAGCCTATTTTGAGTATGAAGCAGGGAGCAGCAATTCTGCGGGCAGATATCAGAAGATAGAAAGGAGATGGAGCTGCCATAAGCGCTGGTGCTGGTGCTGGGAAGGTGAAATAACACAGGAATGCAAAATTGTCCCACACTGGGGCTGGGACAGACTCGCAGACTGGTAGCCACTAGGAAAGGACTTTAGGACAGACTCCCTGGCTGAAACCTGGAGCTGTGTGGGCACACATATGAACTGGGGGTGGCTGGCAGTTTTAGAAGCACAAAGGGTAGAGATGCGCTTGGTCTAGAAGTGAGGTTTGGGAGTATTACTGTGGAGAGAACAGAACCAGGTTTCTGTGTTTTTTAGCAGCACAGACAAAAATGGAGTCATTGTGGCCTAGAGGCCTTTCTGAAGAAGTCTGTGATCTCTCTGTTCTGAGATAGAAGTTTGGACACAGTCACTTCTGCTCTGACTCTTGGAAGGGACAGAGAAACCCAACACAGAAAGCCACCAAAGAATAAAAACCCCCCAAAAACAGTTTTCATTGAGCCTATACCCCCTTACAGGGGGCAAGGAATTCTGCCCAAACAGGGTTGCCTGAGTAACAGGGTTGCACGCACCTCCCCGCAGAAGACAGACTGAAAGAACAAGAAGCCAAGAACCTTAAAGTCCCTATAAAACACGTGCATCTTTCTTGGTCTGTGGACATTTTACATTCCCTCAACCACCTCTCACCAGAATGACTAGGAGGAGGAACCCTCAACCGAGGAAAAATTCAGAGACTGTAACCTCTGCCTCAGAACTAATGGATATGGACTTAAGATGTCAGAAATAAACTTTAGGGTAACAGTTATGCAGACAACAGCTAGGTTGGAGAAAACCATTAATGGCAACATAGATTCTCTAAGGGTAGAAGTAAGAGGTGATCTGGCAGAACTTAAAAATGCTATCAGTGAGATTCAATCTAATCTAGATACTCTAACAGCTAGAGTAAATGAGGCAGAAGATCTAATTAGTGATCTAGAAGACAAACTGATAGAAAAGAATGATCAGCAGGAGGCCTGGAGCAAACAGGTTAGAAGCCATGAAAACAGAATTATAGAAATAAAAGACACCATGGAACATTCCAGCATCAGAATTATTGGGATCACTGAGGGGGGTGAAGAGAGAGAGAGGACTAGAAGATATAGCTGAGCAAATCATAGCTGAAAATTTCCCTAATTTGGGAAAGGAAACAAACGTTCATGTCCTAGAGGCAGAGAGGACACCCCTGAAGATCGACGAGGGAAGAGTGACCCCCAGATATATGATTGTGAAACTCACGACTCTAAAATCAGAGAAAATATCTTGAGAGTAGCCAGGGCAAAGAGATTCTTTATATACAGTGGACAGAACATCAGAATAATGTCAGCCTGTCCACAGAAACCTGGCAAGCCAGAAAGGGCTGGCAAGACATATTCAGGACACTAAATGAGAAGAACATGCAGCCAAGAGTACTTTATCCAGCAAGGCAGTCATTTAGAATGGATGGAGAGATAAAGAGCTTTCAAGACCAGCAAAGACTAAAAGAATATGTATCCACTAAGCCGGCCCTGCAAGAAATATTAAGGAGGATTCCCTAAAAGAAAGACCCCAAGAGTAATAAAGAACAGAAATTTACAGAGACCATATATAGAAACAAGGACCTCCCAGGCAACATGATGACAATAAAAACATCTCTTTCAATAATCATTCTCAATGTCAACTGCCTAAATGCTCCCATAAAATGGCACAGGAGAGCAGACTGGATAAAAAAACAGGACCCGCCCATATGTTGTATACATGAGACTCATTTTGAACCTCAAGATATATCTGGACTGAATGTGGAGGGATGGAGTACCATCTTTCATTCCAATGAACCCCAAAAGAAAGCTGGGGTAGCAATTCGCATATCAAAAAACCTTGATTTTAAGTTAAAGACTGTAGTCAAAGATACACAAGGACACTATACCATTCTTAAAAGGTCTATCCAACAAGAAGATTTAACAATTGTAAATATCTATGCCCTCAACATGGGAGCAGCCAACTACATAGACCAACTGTTAACAAAAAAAAAAAAAAAAAAAAAAAAAAAGACACATATTAATAATAATAGGTTAATTGTAGGAGACTTTAACACTCAATTCTCAGCAACACACAGAACATCTAAGCAGAAAATCAACAAAGAAACAAGAGCATTGAATGACATACTCGACCACATGGACCTCATAGATATATGCAGAACATTCCACCTGACAACAACAGAGTACTCATTCTTCTTGAGCACACATGAAACTTTCCCCAGAATAGATCACATACTAGGTCACATATCAGGTCTCAACCAAAAGATTGAGATTATTCCCTAAGCATTCAGCCACAATGCTTTGAAACTGGAACTCAATCACAAGAAAATATTTGGAAGGAATTCAAACACCTGGAACCTAAAGACCATTCCACTCAGGAATGTATGCATCAACCAGGGAATCAAAATGAGAAACCAATTGAGAAACCAATGAGAATGAAGACACATCAGTCCAAAAGCTATGGGATGTGTCAAGGGCCGTCCTAAGGGGAAATACATAGCCATTCAAGGCTCACTCAAAGAAATAGAAAACTCCCGAATATATAAACTCTCCTTATACCTTAAAGAACTGGAGAATCAACAAAAAACTAAGCCTACCCCATGCACAAGAAGGGAAATAATTAAGATTAGAGCAGAAATCAATGAATTAGGAACCAGAGATAAGGTAGAGCACATCAACAAAACTGGAAGCCGGTTCTTTGAAAGAATAAATAAGATTGATAAAAAACTGGTCAGACTAATCCAAGAGAAAAGAAAAAGGACCCTAATTAATAAAATTATGAAAGAAAGCAGATAGATCATGACTAACACCAAGGAAATAGAAACAATCATCAGAAATTATTATCAACAGCCATACACCAATATAGAAATGACTTTCATTTCTTAAGCAACCTAGAAGAAATGGATACATTCCTGGAAACCTATAAACTTCCAAGACTGCATCAGGAAGAAATTGACAACCTGAATAGACCAATCCCTAATAATGAGATTGAAATGGTGATCAAAAACCTCCCCCAAAACAAGAGTCCAGGACCTGATGGATTCACTGGGGAATTCTACCAATCATATTCAAAGAATACTACCTATACTCCTGAAGCTGTTTCAAAAAATAGGAACAGGAGGAAAACGTCCAGACTCTATGATGCTAGCATCATCTTGATCCCTAAACTAGACATAGACCCCATTAAAAAGGAGAATTTCAGACCAATATCCCAGATATATATGAATGCCAATATTCTCAACAAGATTCTAGCTGATAGGATCCAACAGTATGTTAAAAAGATTATCCACCATTGACCAGGTAGGATTCATCCCTGGGATGGTTGGTTCAACATGAGTGGTTCAACATTGGCAAATCAATGAGTGTGATAGAACAAATCAATAAGAGAAGAGAGAAAAACTACATGGTCCTCTCAATTGATGCAGAAGAAGGCTTTGACAGAATACTGCATCTGTTCCTGATCAAAACACTTCAAAGTATTGGAATAGAGGGAAGATTCCTCAACTTCACAAAATCTATCTATGAAAAACCCAAAGCAATATCATCCTCAATGGGGAAAAGCTCACAGCCTTCCCGTTGAGATCAAGAACACAAGAGTGCCCACTCTCACCACTCTTGTTCAACATAATATTAGAAGTCCTAGCAACAGCAATCAGACAACAAAGAGAAATAAAAGGTATTCAAATTGGCAATGAAGAAGTCAAACTCTCTCTTTGCAGATGACATGAAACTTCATGTGGAAAACCCAAAAGACTCTACCCCTAAATTGCTAGGACTCATTCAGCAATTCAGTAATGTGGCAGGATACAAACTCAATGCACAGAAATCAGTTGCTTTCTTATACACTAACAATGAAACTGTATAAAGGGAAAATAGAGACTTGATTCCCTTCAGAATGGAAAATAGCACCAACAGCCATAAGATACCTTGTGATAAACCTAAATGAAGAGGTAAGAATGGATACACACGGAACTATAGAACACTCATGAAAAAAAATTGAAGACACAGAAAGATGGGAAAACATTCCATGCTCATGGATTTGAAGAATAAACATTGTTAAAATGTCTATACTGTCCAGAGCAATCTATACTTTCAATGTCATCCTGATCAAAATTCCACCAGCATTTTTCAAAGTGCTGGAACAAACAATTGAAATACTTATATGGAACCAGAAAAGACCCCGAGTTACTAAGGAAATGTTGAAAAAGAAAAAACTGGGGGCATCACATCCCTGATTTCAAGCTTTATTATAAAGCTGTGATCACCAAGACATCATGGTACTGGCATAAAAACAGACACACAGACCAGTGGAACAGAGTAGAGAGCCCAGATATGGACCGTCAACTCTATGGTCAATTAATCTTCGACAAAACAGGAAAAAATATACAGTGGAAAAAAGACAGTCTCTTCAATAAATGGTGCTGGGGAAACTGGACAACTATGTATAGAAGAATGAAATTTGACCATTCTCTTACACCATACACAAAGATAAACTCGAAATGGATAAAAGACCTAAACGTGAGGCAGGAATCCATCAGAATCATAAAGGAGAACACAGGCAGTAACCTCTTTGATATCAGCCACAGCAACTTCTTTCAAGGTATGTCTCCAAAGGCAAAGGAAACAAAAGCAAAAATGAACTTTTGGGACTTCATCAAGATCAAAGCTTCTGCACAGCAAAGGGAACAGTCAACAAAACAAAGAGGCAACCCACGGAATGGGAGAAGATATTTGCAAATGACAGTACAGACAAAAGTTTGATATCCAGGATCTATAAAGAACTTCTCAAACTCAACACACACAAAACAGAAAATCATGTCAAAAAATGGGAGATGACATGAACAGACACTTCTTCAATGAAGACATACAAATGGCTATCAGACACCTGAAAAAATGTTTATCATCATTAGCCATCAGGGAGATTCAAATTAAAACCACATTGAGATACCACCTTACACCAGGTAGAATGGTCAAAATTAGCAAGACAAGAAACAGCATGTGTTGGAGGGGATGTGGAGAAAGGGGAACCCTTTTACACTGTTGGTGGGAATGCAAGTTGGTGCAGCCTCTTTGGAGAACAGTGTGGAGATTCCTCAAGAAATTAAAAATAGAGCTTCTCTATGGCCCTGCAATTGCACTACTGGGTATTTACCCCAGAGATACAGATGTAGTGAAAAGAAGGGCCATCTGTACCCCAATGTTTATAGCAGCAATGGCCACGGTCGCCAAACTGTGGAAAGAATCAAGATGCCCTTCAACGGACGAATGGGTAAGGAAAATGTGGTCCATATACACTATGGAGTAGTATGCCTCCATCAGAAAGGATGAATACCCAACTTTTGTAGCAACATGGACGGGACTCAAAGAGATTATGCTGAGTGAAATCAGTCAAGCAGAGAGAGTCAATTATCATATGGTTTCACTTATTTGTGGAGCATAACAAATAGCATGGAGGACATGGGGAGTTAGGAGAAGCGAGTGGGGGGAAATTGGAAGGGGAGGTGAACCATGAGAGACTGTGGACTCTGAAAAACAACCTGAGGGTTTTGAAGAGGTGGGGGGTGGGAGGTTGGGGGGAACCAGGTGGTGGGTATTGGAGAGGGCACGGATTGCACAGAGCACTGGGTGTGGTACAAAAACAATGAATACTGTTATGCTGAAAATAAATAAATAAAAGAAAAATTAGCTTTGAAAATGAAAAAAGATCATTCTCTCACAGCTTTATGACATATACATTTTTAATAAACGCATTTTTTGTAGTTTTAGTCAAGTTATTAATTGAACTGTTGGATAGATGGAGCCAAAAGTAAGCTCTTCCAGGTTGATAGGTATCCTTTAATAAGCACCATTCAAGTGATTACACACCCACCAATTGTATAACATCAGTATTTAACCATTTTGCCTAGACATAAATAAAACCACATTAAATTGTTAGTGCTCATTTTGTCTATTGAATTTTTCAAATCTACTTATTCTTACAAAATAGGAAATATATGTAGTCTGAAATGGTTTGTTCATGAGAATCCATGAAGGCTTGTAGTAATTGTTGCATCCTTATCATTCACTCTGTAACTATGCCTAGAATTAATATGAAGCTCATTAGTCTACAGCATCGAGAACTTACACTCTTCTGATGTTAGAAAAATATATGCCTGTCTCCAATATTTCCAATATGGCTTATAATTTTTCAGTAAAAATTGGGTAATTTGGCAGTCTCATTGGTAAATGTCATAGTACTGTGGAATAGAATCAGTGTAGAGGTTCAACATTATTTAGACTTGATAATTATTCATTATGTCTTAATTTGCCCTGAGTTTTAGTTTCTTCTCATGAGTGACTCATCTTTTAATATTAATCTGTGCAACAAACAGAATATGGTAAGATATATAAAACTCCTAGCTCTAGAGGACAGACAACCAGGCAATGAGAATTCATGTTTGTTTCTTTTTAAAACTGAGATATAATTGACTTTATAACATTAGTTTCCAGTGTACAATATGATTCAATTTTTATGTAAGAGGATTCATGTTTGAGAGTCACACAGGAAATTTTAGTGGAAGGCAAGGGGTGCCAAAGGACCTATCTCCTCCTATTTCCCTACCCCAAACTATTTATTTCTCTGTGAAATACATATGCAGCAGTTTTCATCTCTGTCAGGCAGCAGTTTCATTCATTTACCAGCTATCTTGCTTCAAAAATCCCAAATCTGATGTGGGGGCAAGTCGATGGAGAAGTAGGAGACCTTGTTTCAACTGGTCCCCTGAAATGAGCCAAATATCTACCAGAACACTCTGAACGCCCATGAAATCAGCCTGAGATGTATACACTTCTGGATCTCTACAGGGGAAGGAGATCATCAATGGAGAGTTAGGGTATAACAGAGGCAGATCAAATTAGTGATCTAGAAGACAAACTGATAGAACAGAAGAATTGGGGGGGGGGCTGAAACAAACAGCTTAGAGGCCATGAAAACAGAATTAGGGAAATAAATGGAGCCATGAAATGTTGCAGTGTCAGAATTATTGGGATCCCTGAGTGGGTGGAGAAAGACAGAAGACTAGAAAATAGAGTTGAACAAATCTTGGATGAAAATTTCCCTAATCTGGAGAATGGAACAAGTGTTCATGTTCTAGAGGCAGAAAGGACATTCCCCAAGATCAACGAGTCTAGAAAGACCTCCAGACACTTAATTGTGAAATTCACAAATCATAATTTCAGACAGGAGGTATTAAGGGCAGCTAGGGGAGAGAGATTACTTATGCACATAGGACTGTCCATCAGAATAATATCAGACCCGTCAACAAAAACCTGGCAAATCAGAAAGGGCTGGCAAGACATACTCAGGGCATTAAATGAGAAGAACATGCAGCCAAGAATACTTTATCCAGAAAGGTTGACATTCAAAATGGATGGAGAGATAGCTTCCAAGACCATCAAGGTTTAAAAGAGTATGTGGCCACCAAGCTGGCACTACAAGAAATACTAAGGGGGTTGGGGGAGTTCTATAAAAGAAGAAAGAACCTAAGAGTGACATAAAACAGAAATTTACAGAGACAATCTTTAGAAACAAGGACTTCACAGGCAACATGATGTCCATAAAAACATATCTTTCAATAATTGCTCTCAGTGTGAATGACCTAAATGCATAAAATAGCACAGGGTTGTAGACTGGCTAAAACAATGGGACCCATTCAAATGCTGTCTACAAGAGACACATTTGGAACCTAAAGATATATCCAGACTGAAAGTGAAGGCCGGAGAAGCATCTTTCATGCCAAAAGGCCTCAAAAAAAAAAAAAAAAAAAAAAAAAAAGCTGGGGTAGCAATTCTCATATCAGATAAATTAGACTTACTGTGTTCAGAGATACAGAAGGACAATACATCATTCATTAAGGGACTATCCACCAAGAAGATCTAACAATTGTAAATATTTATGCCCCCATATTGGGTTTTTCTGGAGCAGCCAACTACATAACCCAACTGTTAAACAAAATAGTCATATTGATATGAATACATTAATCATAGGGGATTGTAACATGCCACTCTCAGTAATAGACAGATCATCCAAGCAGAAAATCAACAAAGAAACAAGAGCAGTGAATGACACACTCAACCACATGGACCTCACAGATATCTTCAGAACATTCTACCCTAAAACAACAGAATACTCATTCTACTCAAGCACACATGGACCTTCTCCAGAATAGACCACACACTGGGTCACAAATCAGGGCTCAACTGATGTCAAAAATTTCAGATTATTCCCTGCGTATTCTCAGACCACAATGCTTTACAACTGAAACTCAACTAAAAGAAAAAGTTTGGAAGGAATTCAAACACTTGGAAGCTAAAGACTTTGGAAGGACTACAAACACTTGGAAGGTAAAGACTACAAACACTTGGAAGCACAAGAATGTTTGGTACAACCAGGAAATCAAGGAAGAACTTAATTCATGGAAACCATTGACAATGAAGAAACATCAGTCCAAAACCTATGGGATATGGCAAAGACCATATAAGGGGAAATACATAGCTATCCAAGGCTCACTCAAAAACATTAAAAAAAAAAATCCCAAATATACCAACTCTCTGACACCTTAAAGAACTGGAGAATCAACAACAAATTAAGCCAACCCTGTACACACGATGTGAAATAATTAAGATCAGAGCAGAGATCAATGAGTTAGAAACTAGAAATACAGTATAACGCATCAATGAAACTAGAAGCTAGTTTTTTGAAAGAATCAATAAGACCGATAAACCATTGGCCAAACGAATCCAAAAGAAAAGAGAGAAGGCTAAATTAATAAAATTATGAACGAAAAGGGAGAGATCACAACTAACACCAAGGAAATAGAAATAATCATCAGAAACTATTGTCAACGGTTATATGCCAATAAGTTAAGCAACCTAGATGAAATGGATGCATTCCTTGAAAACTGTAAACTTCCAAGATTGCATCAGGAAGAAATTGACAACCTGAAGAGACAAATCTCTAGTAATGAGATTGAAGCAGTGATCAAAAACCTCCCAAAGAACAAGAGCCGGGGACCTAATGGACTCCCTGGGGAATTCTACCAAACTTTCAAAGAAGAAATACTACCCATTCTCTTATAGCTGTTTCAAAAAATAGAAACAGAAGGAAAACTTTCAGACTCTTTCTATGAAACCAGCATTACCCTGATCCCCAAACTGGCAAAGACCCCATCAAAGAGGAGAATTTCAGATCAATATCCCTGATGAATACGGATGCCAAGATTCTCAACAAGATCCTAGCTGATAGGATCCAACAATACATTAAAACGATTATCCACCATGACCAGGTAGGATTTATCCCTGGGATGCAACTGTGGTTCAACATTTGCAAATCAATGAATGTGACAGAACAAATCAATAAGAGATTTGTCCTCCCAATTGATGCAGAAGAAGCATTTGACAAAATACAGAATGCTTTCCTCAATAAAACTCTCCAAAGTACAGGGATAGAGGAAACATTCCTCAATGTCATAAAATCTATCTGCAAAAATTCCACAGCAAATATCATTCTCAATGGGGAAAGGCCCACTCTCATCACTGTTGTTTGACATAGTACTAGAAGTCCTAGCAACAGCAATCAGACAACAACAACAACAACAACAGCAACAACAACAAAAAATAGATATTCAAATTGGCAAAGAGAAGTCAAACGCTCTTCACAAATCACGTGACACTTTATATGGAAAACCCAAAAGACTCCACCCCCAAACTACTAGAACTCATACAGAATTCAGTAATGTGGCAGGATACAAAATCAATGTACAGAAATCAGTTGCTTTCTTATACAGTAACAATGAAACTATAGAAAGGGTAATTAGAGAATCGATTCCATTTACTCTAGCACCAAGAACCATAACATACCTGGGAATAAACCTAACAAAAGAGGCAAAGGTTCTGTACTTGAGGAACTACAGCACACTCAGGAAAAAAATTGAAGAAGACATAAGAAGATGGAAAAATATTCCATGCTCAAGGATTGGAAGAATAAACACTGTTAAAATGTCTATGCTGCCCAGAGCAATCTATACTTTCAATGCCATCCCGATCAAAATTCCACCAGCATTTTTCAAAGTGCTGGAACAAATAATCCTAAAATTTATATGGAACCAGAAAAGACCCAGAATTGCTAAGGAAATGTTGAAAAAGAAAAACAAAGCTGGGGGCATCATGTTGCATGATTTCAAGCTTTACTACAAAGCTGTGATCACCAAGAGAGCCTGGTACTGGCACAAAAACAGACAGGTAGACCAGTGGAACAGAGTAGAGAACCCAGATATGGACCTGCAAGTCTATGGTCAAATAATCTTTGAGAAAGCAGGAAAAAATATCCAGTGGAAAAAAGACAGCCTCTTCAGTAAATGGTGCTGCAAAAACTGGAGAGCTATGTATAGAAGAATGAAACTCTACCATTCTCTTATACCATACACAAAGATAAGCTCAAAATCGATAAAGAATCTCAATGTGAGGCAGGAATATATCGAAATCCTAGAAGAGAACATAGGCAATAACCTCTTTGACATTGGCCACAGCAACTTCTTTCAAGGTATGTCTCCAAAGGCAATGGAACCACAGCAAAAATAAACTTTCGGGACTTCATCAAAATCAAAAGCTTCTGCACAGCAAAGGAAACAGTCAATGAAACAAAGAGGCAACCCACACAATGGGAGAAGATACTTGAAAATGACAGTACAGACAAAGGGCTGATATCCAAGATCTATAAAGGACACCTCAAACTCAACACCCACAAATCAGATAATCATGGCAAAAAATAGGCAGAAGACATGAACAGAAACTTCTCCAATGAAGACATACAAATGGCTAACACATGAAAAAATGTTCATCATCACTAGCCATCAGGGAAATTCAAATCAAAACCACGCTGAGATACCACATTAACACCAGTTAGAATGGCCAGAAGTAACAAGACAGGAATCAGCAAGTGTGGAGAGGATGTGGAGAAAGGGGAACCCTCTAACACTGTTGGTGGGAATGCAAGTTGGTGCAGCCACTTTGGAATACAGTGTGGAGATTCCATAAGAAATTAAAAATAGAGCTTCCCTATGACCCTGCAATTGCACTACTGGGTATTTACCCCAAAGATACAGATGTAGTGAAAAGAAGGGCCATCTGTATTCCAATGTTCATAGCAGCAATGGCCAGAATTGCCAAACTGTGGAAAGAGCCAAGATACCTTTCAGTGGATGAATGGATAAATAGGATCTGGTCCATATATACAATGGAGTATTATGTCTCCATCAGAAAGGACGGATACCCTACTTTTATTGACATGAACAGGACTGGAGGAGATTATGCTGAGTGAAATAAGTCAAGGAGAGAAAGTCAATTATATGGTTTCACTTACTTGTGGTGCATAAGGAATAACATGGAAGACATTAGGGGAAAGGAAAGGAAAAGTGAATTAGGGTAAATCGGGGGGAGATGAACCATGAAAGGGTGTGGACTCTAAGAAACAAACTGAGGGTTTTGAATGGAGGTGTAGGGGGTTAGGTGAACCTGGTGTTGGGTGCTAAGGAGGGCACGTGTTGCATGGAGCCCTGGGTGTGGTGTTATAAACAGTGAATCTTGGAACACTAAAAAAAAAAGTCCCATATCCCCAAACATAAAATATTTTCTCAAATATTCTGAAGTTAAGGTGATTAGGATGGAATTTTATTTTTTAACTTTCCAAATCAACAGATGTTATTTTTAACATTAAATTTGGTTATGAGAATACAGATGTATACACTAGGCACCATAAAGCAGTGATGAGCATTTGCATTTTAGGGCAATAATTAACTCTTCAGTCCTCTTACCTTGATGGAAAGTGTTAGGAGTATAGGAATGCAAATTAATTTTTGAGATTACTTTAAAACTTTTGTTCTTTCCTTGCTTAAAGTCTCCTGATGACGACAGTATGTCTCCTAAGTCTCATCAACCTTTATGCAAATGCAAGTTTTACAGAAATTAATGGAGGTGAGTAAGAGCTAACAGTTTGACTTTCTTAATACCCTTAATCGATTACCCTGGTCAAATCTCTCACTGTAGGCTTTTGGCTATCTTTTTAATGCAGGGGGGTGTATTGTGTTGTTTTGATTTTTAAAGGTATTATACAGTTGCTTAAATAAGCAAATAAAAATATTCCCCTAAATGATTGAAATTTGTTAATTTATTTTTCTAAAGTTTGTACATTTACATATATCATATACATATTTTAAATCCTTTGCTATTTTGCATGACTTCTATTACATAAAATCCACTTAAATTCAATAGATTTTGTTGTTGTAAAACAACAAATTATCCCCAACTTATAAAAACACAGGAACAGTTATATTCATAAACATTTACACAATAGAGAAAAGTACTGTGTATATGTCACAGGTTCTATACACATCAGGTGACTCACTTGTCTACATGGTTTAGGTTTACTTCAACAACAGTGAAATGGGGTAATATTTATATACAACTATTTTAATAAAAAATAAAGCAATTGTAAAATGTAAACTTAATTTTCAAAATATTCTCTAAACACTTTAACAATACCCACATAAATTACTGTTCCATTAAAAAGATGACCACCATAAATGCCGTAATTTTCTAGGAGATGGCATTTCTTCAATCTGGTGGGTGATAATAAGGAACAGGTTTCCAGTACAGAATTCAGTCCCACTAGCTTACCTAGGTCTGCTAATGCTGACAGACTGGCCACTGAAAAGGAGTAGTCTGCTCTTTTGTCACTACCTTCACAGTTTGCAGGGAGATATGGCACCAGGACTGCAGTCAAACTGCAATGATTGGTGGAGAAAACTTTGAAGATAAAGGAATGGTCCACACTGCCAATTAATCTGAATCACAGCAAATATAACTCCGTTACTAGACTGGAAAAGTTAAGAAGCTTGTTCTGTATTAAAGGATACATACTACCTACCACCCTTATACCCATCCTACAGTAATCAAGGCTGACAGTATTGGTTCTCCACTTGTATAAATTTCTGTTCTAGAAACGGGCTCCTAAAACTGAGGTAAAAGAGAATGCAGGGAGGCATTTAGGCCTTTGCCCAATTGCTCTCATCTGAACTGAGTAGAAATGCAAAGCAATAAGCTTAGTGTTTCTTGACCCATCGCACAGAACTGAAACATCCATTTCCAGAAATCTGGGTGCAAAGGCAAGATATCATCCCTCCCTGGTTAGAGTTCAATGTGCCAGTTTGTTTCTTGCAAAGACAAAATATATGGTCTTGGCTTCAGGTAAAGAATTTTTAAAATACCTTTGTCATGTGTCACCACCAGTGACTCAGTCACTCTGAATGGATCTCTTTCCTCAGAAGGGTCAACCTCTTAGAACAGCTTGATTCCCAAAGCTAGGGAAATAGCACTGAAATCCAGGATGTGCTTGCTGCTCAGCAGAAGCCCTAGTGGAGTGGGAGGCCAGAAGAGAAGCTCCGCTTTGCAGAGAGAATATATTATCACCCTCTGTATTGCCCCAGTATTCAGGGGTCAGAGCAAGGAGCCTCAGACCTACAGTACTGTCCTTAACTGAGCTTTCTGAATAGGATTCTCCTGGGAGTGTCTAAAGTCTTATCTACACAAGCTCACAGGGAAATGGCAAGTGAAACCCTAAATTTCTCTCCACTAACCAACATTTTCAGGAATTGAAGAGAAGGTGCTTTTTATAACACAATTAGTGAGAGTTTAGCTCTTTACCCTGCAAAGGAAAATACATTTTAGCTAAGTTTCTTTTAATCTCCATCTTCACTGTCATTGCTTAACTGTTCAGCATACTTCAATCTGAGCTTCTCACCAGTACAGCTCAAAAGGGAGTGTGTACAATTCACATCAATGCTCCTATGGTAAGTACTTCGTTGCTGCTCCATTTATGTTCCTATCTCAAAGGAATGATCTCCAGGGCAAGCAGCAATGCCACCCTGGAAAAGAGTGAACATCAATCAGCCTTCTGGAATGTCCCCATGCTACTGCAGGGTTTTGGGAGACCTCCTGCTTGTGAATTATAAGAAAGATTTCAATTTGGTGGATGTGACAGTATGTCCTCACGTATTTGTTAAAAATCCAATGCTTCTCAAAGTCAGACACTAGAGCTCAAACTCCTCCCTAGCCCTTAGAAAACATTCCTGTGATGCAGCTTCCACCACTCTGGTTCATCACCTCATTTACACTCTGGCCCTTTGTGTTTTAAGTTTCTACAACTTAAAACATTCACTATGTGCACATGTGTGCTAGTGTATGTACACGTGTGAGAGGCCCAGATGTGTAAGACTTTCCCCTTACACACCTAAGGGGACAGTAAACTGGTTCTGAATCTCTCAGGAGCAGAGGACTGACCACATGTATGTCTACCTTAAATGGAAGGCAACCAGCTCACACACTTCCCCTAACAAGCCCCCTAACTTCAATTTGGTCTAATTAGTCTCATTCCTATAACTTAAAAAAGTATTCTAACAGCATTAAAAATCAATGTGCATATATACTCTCTATACAGTGAATATTATTATCCACACCAAATGGTTACTTGGCTTTATAACCTACATGGCTTTGTATTAAAAGTCCAAACATTTCAAAAGATTAAGGCCCAAAATGAATCTTTATTTTTGCTACTCCTTTTGTATATACTTTCTGAATCAAACGTATGCTTTTGCAAATCACTATAATTTTTAGAAAGAAACACACTCTTGCAGAACAAAGACCCTGCTGATAAGTCACAGAGCCAGTTCACTGCACGTCAAGAACAAATTAGGAAATATATTTGCGAAGATAGTTTGAGACTGTAGAATGAATAAAAACTCCAATGTAACTACCAACACACTACTGCAGACTGGAGCTGAAGATTAGTCTCCCATCCCACAACTCCAATTCTCTGAACCAGATGCAAAGAATAGGAGACAGTATGTTTAAAAATATACTGCACTCAATCACTCACTCAAACATACTCAGTTGCGGCTTTAAATACACCAAACATGCTGGTTAATACACATTTAATCTCTAATTATCTATTTACACACTGTAAGATAAGCAGTAAGCTCAAACAACTAAGGCCAGTGGCTCTTCTTTGGGGAGAGGCAGGAAGAGACCTAAGTATAAAAATATTAAATAAAGTTTTAACCTGGTCCATAGCCTGCCCTAAAATTCTTTTACTTGTGATACTAGATGCTAATTTGTACAACTGCAAACCTAGAATATAGTACCTGATCTTGGGAAGCCCTGATACACTTGAACATTGTAATATTTCTTTAAAGTAAAGAGGGTAAGGAGGTGGTGCTAGAAGAGTGGTTTGAACTACTGTAAAACAGACACAGGCACAAAAATGATATGGTGGGCACTTACTCAATTCTTCTGAAAGCTCGATTTTTCTGGACCAATTACAACAATAAAGAACGTGTGCTTTAAAGCATCACATTTTGTAATAAGCCCCAAACTGTCAGTTTGATTTTATGGTTAAGTGCTCAGGATACTGAAGTTGTTAAGACTGCATAGGATGCCTGTTTTTTTTCTTCTGTATATCGCAAATTATAATGAGCTATCCCATTAGTATTATACACAGTACACTGAAATAGTTTCACAAAGTTAGTTCAGAGTCATTTTTGCCCTGGTGATTCAAAGATCTTAGATGAAATTTTTAAACATACAATCTTATTAAAAATCTAATCAAAATATCATTTTAAGTTCAATAAAACAGTACCACTATATATACTCTCAATAACTGTATTATATAATCAATCCTATGAGGTTTTTACTTGCTTTTCATATCACACTGGTTATTAAAGATAAAAATAAATTTGATATGCATATACCATACACTGATACACAGTCTACACATTGATACATATACATATACACACATACAATATAAATACCCACAATACAACATTGGCAGTGACAGAAAGCATTTTCTTTGATGTCTGACGTACTAGCTCTACGAATATTCTCCAAAAGCCTGCAATACTACAGATACACACATAAATTACAAAGAATGAGCCAGGGAGATTTAAGGAAACTGTATATACAATTACTTAACTTAATTGCAATATTTTCTTGCTGTTGCATTCAAGTCAACAAACTATCATGCAGATTCAAGTATGTACTGACATTCTCTCTATGAAGATATTCTCTTTGCATGCAATGGGTATTATTGTCTGAAGCAGAATACTGCCCACTTGGGTTTTGGATACTACAGGTACAAAAGGAGAATGACAATGGCTTTGGACTTTAGTCCCCCTTTTAACAGTGAGACACTGAAAAGGAATCTGAGAGGACAAAGCACCTCCCTATCCCTTGTTGGAATTATTTTGTAGTGAACTACTGACCTGTAAAGTCCTCTATGTGACTTGATAGTATAAGATGTTAAAGGCTGATGGAAATACCTGTTGACTTGAGGCCAATTAGTAGCCTGACCTGGCCTGGGAGAAGAGACAGCAAGAAAGATTTCAAGCAAGGTAGACCCAGAGACTGAGAAAAACAGATTTAAACCCAAAGTTACACTATTATTATTATTCATTAACTAAACTTTGAATAAGTCCTAGGATGCCACTTTGGTTCTTTGCTTAACAGTGTTACTGTTACAACTGGAAAAATTGTCATTCAAAAAGTGAAGAGATTGTTCGCTGCTAAAATTAAGGAAGGTAGCTACCAATGTGCTGAAAACTTGACTGGGTCCATGAGCTAAGGTACCGAAACTTGGACCTACAACGCTCTGAAACTCCCTGTGAATTCTGGCTTTAAAAAGCCTAACTGATGACTACAAGGAAAGATGCCAAAGGAATTCAAACTCTTAAGAACAAGTAACTATACCAAGAAAGTCTTGATAGTAAGACAACTTCTAAAAGGTAAAGTTTCTTTCCAGTGTCTATGATTAGGGATAAAGGCAGAGCAGAGTTAAAGCTCATACCAAATCAGGCCCTGCCTTACCTAAGAACAGCTTTTCAAGCTCTTTACATCAGAAGGAGTAGCAGGCTAGGGCCAGGAGAAAACTCTCCTTCACTGCTGGTTATATAAATTCTTCTGCAACCTCAGAAGTTCTGTGGTTTGGCCACAGGGTGAAATACAAACTCTAGAGACCACCTCTAGCTTGGTGTTAGAAAGCCAGCCAATTTTGCTCTTCCAGAATTAATTCCCTCATACTGCTCTTGACAGGACACAGTCCTCATCTTCTGAATTAGGATAACAAAGAAGCCTAGAGGGTCTTGCACAGTTGCTTTCTACCTTCTTTACCTAAGATCAATAGGAACTACAGTTCTACCAGAGGAGTCTCCTACATATTGGTTTTACTTATGATTAATTAAAACACATGAAGTATTGCTTGGTTTATTTAGGCGTTGCTAAGAGTTACCAAAATGTTTCTTAAAAACTCACTTCAAACAATGGCTATAGCCTGGCAATAAAATGAAGACTCTGCATGCTAGTAGTTAAGTTTGATTGCTAACAATGGATTTCTGACATCTCTTGAAAGGTCAACATGCGGGGTGGGGGAACAAATCTTGAAAGCACTCAAAAGATTTTATACATGGGCCACTTCTATGGTCAATTTTGCAACAAGACTATCACCAAGGTGTTCTGATGGCTATCAAGATTTTCTGTACAAAAAATAATATTAAGTGTATTTATGTGAAGGAGAATAATGATTTATCACATGGAGAGAAATCCCAAGGCTCCTGGTGCTGAGGTATGGGTGAGGAGTGGGGATGGGAAGAGGGGGAGTACCTTCAAAGGGAAAGGAGGAGAGGTCCCCTGTACTGTGAACAAGGCAGCAGGCTTGGGATAGCTGTGAAAGGAAATGTCTTCAGTTTCTTCTGACTAGATACCACATGAAAGAAATGATCATGAAGGAAATTGTGGTTGGCTATGGGCAAGATTCAGAATCTAGTCAAATCAGGGGCCCTTTCCTCCTACTGGATACACTCTTGGCCTTCTAGGTGCACTGACAACAGACTGGGTAGAGGTATCCTCAATGCATCCCTGCAGATGGGCAACATCATGTCAGGGCAATCTGGGATCCTGGCTAACAGAAAAACCTTTTGCAGTTGTTTTTAAAAAGAAACTATGCAAACATAGTATATGGCCGCTTCCAAGTGTCCTTCTCATTCATTTATCTATTAGCATATACAGCAGTTCCTGTGGCTAACATTAGTGAATCATACACTACGCATAATGCTGTAGTGGTGCTGATGCCAACTGAGCACTTCAGAACTACTCTAAACGTCAGAAACACTGCAACAAGGTACCATTTCATGTCTATTATATACTGTAAGTAAAATACACAGAGACATTCTATATACACAGACACAGCCAAACTGTGGACAAACACATTCAAGCCAATCAGGGATGTTTACTTTTCTTTAGTTATTGAAGTTCAGAGATGATATAGTCTAGGTATTTCTCTCTGCTTGGTATGAATATCTAGGCAGAAAACAAACAGGTTAATTATTCAGATTTAAGGAAGAAAGATGATTCCCTCGTGGAAATCTTGGATTTGGTCAGAAGCTACAGAAATGAATCAGGAACACAGGGCCATATTGGTAACTACCTTGTTTGTTTTATGGTTCTGAAACATAAATTTAGTAATTGCCTTTATGTAAACAAGATAGAGGGTTAGAGTAAGTTTTTCAAAGGGGTGGCAAAATATTTATCACAAAGCAAGCAGCTACAACCATAGCATGGGGTTTCTCTTTTCTGGGCACTAGCAAATATGGGCATTTATAGAGGTAAAGGAAATAAATGTTAATACATAATGCTGGCATACCAGAACAATATGCCACTAGAAACCACCACGGTTTAACAGCAGGTTTTCTCTAATTTACCAGAACCATGATATTCATGCAGAGTCCCTGATTCTTTGGTCATAGTACCTTTAACTAATAAACTGAGTAGAACTAGAGCAAATATGTATGGGAAGGAAAAGAGTATTCAAAGTGATTCCAATAGATCTGAAGTCATGGAGATTATAGCTCTCAGGATCACAAAGTTTCAGGATTTCAAAATCAGAAACTTCTAACTCATAGAGGGCTCATTTTCCACTTTCTCTTCCTCTATAAGAGAATGTGCTGTTTCTCATCCTAAACTGCAAAGGTACCATCACTGGAACAGACTCATTACTATAAGGTTAATAGAACTATTTTGCGTAGGTAGAAAATAATGATCTAAAATAAAGTACTTATTTATAGGAAAAAGTTCAATAGTAGCGGAGTGAATTGGCTATCAAAAAGACTGAGATAAGAATAAAGTAAGTAACCTTGCATAGGCAGCCAGTAGATTCTTCAGTTTTCCAGCCACAATTCATTCAATTTATTACTTTCAGATTTATTTTAAAGAATCAGTATTCATTGCATTGCTGAACTTCAGCTACTTTTTCCTGTCTTATTTTGTCTTGATTAAAAAAAGAACAAAAGGGGTCCCATTTGCAACATTACTTTGTTAGGAAGACCCCAGTATTTCATAAACAGGAAATAACACCATGACTGAATAACCTAATTCCTGAATGACAGGGTATTGATGATAGAGATGATTCTGGATTCCTAGTCTAGACCCTGGGAGTGAGGTAACAATTTCCTACACACCAAACACATGCCTACTGCTACAGCTCCCCAAGAGTCGATTATTGCCACTACCCTTTAGGAAACAAAATGAACTTGGTGTTGTCTTTCCACAACCTTCAATGGCAAAAGATTTCACTCCCTCCTTCCTTCTTTGGCTGAAATGTAATCAACACTTCAAGGAAGCTAATGCACTTCTTAGGTTCTCCAAGTCCTCTGACCTTCACACTTCCTATCCCTGCTTTCAGCAGGGTCACAACTCAACAGTAAGTGCGAAGATGTATGCACACCTGCATCACAGTGGAACATCTTGAGTCCCAGAACTGTAATTCTTAACTGAATTTCTGTGAGTGCTCAATTTCACTTCTGTGACTGAGCAAGATTTCACATATAAAGGCTTATATGAACTCTGGCTAGAATTTGCTAACTACCAAGTTCGTCCAGTTAAATGTTTCACAATGAATTAAATTTTTTAACCTTCAAAAAGTGTAATAGCTGATTCAAGAATACATAAAATGACTGAGCAGAGGGCAAATAAAAAAACCAAAGGAAAAGTGACACACAATTAATTCTGAAATCATGATCCCCTCCCCCTCACGAAAAAGGTGCATTAGTCATCAAGTAGCAAAAAAATCACCAAAGCGAAGAAATTAAGAGCAAAGAGACAATCAGAACAGAAACTAACAAAACTATACAATAGAAAAGGTTACTAATGCACCGTTTAGTCACAGACTGTTTAAAAATATATTCACGGGTTTACCAGAAAGATCTTGAAAAACTCTATTTTGCTCCATGACCAGTACTTCCTGGTCACAGATGGATTCTAAGTAACTTTTTGCTTAATGCTTGGTGTTTCAGGTCGGTGATCTTTTCTCTCTGACACGTTTCGCTTAACCTTGGCTGTGACTGGGGATGAATCCGGATTCAGTGAAGGACTTGAATGTGACTTCTTCAGTCCGGCAGCCTCATTTTCATTGTTACTCAGGAGCTCCTTGCCTCCTCCTTTTAGAATGCTGACATAAATTTCATAACGGGTTTTCTGGAGGGAAATTCAGAGAAGAATGGTAGTCAGTATACTGTTCATAAATGCATGGAAAAATCATGCTTCTTCAACATCCAGGCACAAGAATGGTAGAAGCGTGAGGAGCTATGACCTCTGGTTGTGGGCAATTAGATGGCTCCTATGGTACAGTCACCTGAGCTTCCCTCCAATGACCAAGGCCTTCACTTGAACCTAGCTTGGATATGGTTGTTTACTCCCTTTCCTACCCCCTGTAATTCTACAAAGACTCAACTTGAGGAATCAGTCTACGGTGAAATCTACTCTCCAGTTCCCTACAAGATCACAACACTTTCTAGAAGCTGCTCTGGGTTTCCCACCATTGCTTTTCTGTTAGAATTACCAATTTCTCAGAATACTGTAGTTTCTCAGAAAACTTCAAATTATATTCTGATATTTTCCTCATACTATGAAATTTTTTTCATCATCAATTATTTCCTTAGTATTGATTATGTTTTAAATGGCTCCTTGATTCTATCTCTGTGTATCTTTGTATAAAAATAACTGACAAGCACACTGCAGAAATTTTTTTTCTCTAACTCTAACTGATATTTGTTTGTTTATTTGTTTTTATCTGGGTCACTACAGAATATATGTATATATATCTTGCAAATTACAGATGGGCCTCAGATTCTTGATTTGATAGATTCTAGTCAAAATAAGCCTTTTACTGTACTGCTTTGACATATGAAGCATTTATAGAAAGCATAAAGTATTTTTTATTTTTAAACAAAATGAAGTGTCAGTTATAATTATCCCAACGAAGGCAGGCAGATTCTCTGACTATAAATATTTTAAGGCTTTTCCAAGTTAGACTGAGATTTTAAGTTAATAATTATGATGTTGAAGTTATTGGAAGTTACTCTTTTAGTTGTTTTGTTAAAAAATGGGAAAAAGTGGCTAGTAATTAAGCTTGCTCTGGGTCTGGTCAGTATCTATGTGGAGATGCCAAGTTTTGCTTGATAATGATAATGACATTTACATGAAGTGCTCATAGGCTAATTTCAGGTCATTAATACAATAATCATGTACCTAATCAGTACATTACTTTCCCTATTTTACAGTAAAGGAGATAGAGGCAATGAGAAGTCCAAAGTCAGAGTTTGCAAAGAAGATGGGATTTAAAGTCAGGAAATCTGACTCCAGAACCCACTGTCTTAAGATATATCTCCTCACTGGATATGAAAATATAGGCATGTATATTTTAGGATGACTACTCTTATAGTTTGTTTAGTCATTTAAATAAGGCATTCTCAATCCTCCCATTCCTGTGTCCTCCCACTACAAATGTTCCTCCCACTGTAAAACATGAATACTTTTCCAGCCCCTCTTTTTTTTAAAATTAACATATAAACATTATTTGCTTCAGGGGTACAGGTCTGTGAATCATCAGTCTTACACAATTCATAGCACTTACCATAGCACATACCCTCCCCAATGTCCATAACCCAGCCACCCTATCCCTACCCCACCCCCACCCCCAGCACCCCTCAGTGTAAAAGTCTCTTAGGGTTTGTCTCCCTCCCCAGTCCCATCGTTTCATTTTTTCCCCTTCTGCTCCCCATGGCCCCCTGCCCTGCCTATCAAATTCCTCATATCAGAGAGATCATATGATAATTGTCTTTCTCTGACTGACTTATTTCGCTTGGCATAATACCCTCTAGTTCCATCCATATCATGGCAAATGGCAAGATTTCATTTTTTAATGACTGCATAGTATTCCATATACCACTTCCTTTTTATCAATTCATCTGTTGATGGACATCTAGGTTCTTTCCATAGTTTGGTTATTGTGGACATTGCTGCTATAAACATTTGGGTGCACATGCCCCTTTGGATCACTACATTTGTATCTCTGAGATAAATATCCAGTAGTGTGATTGCTGGGTCATAGCGTTAGCTCTATTTTCTACTTTTTGAGGAACCTCCATATTGTTTTCCAGAGTGGCTATACCAGCTTGCATCCCCACCAATAGTAGGAGGGTTTCCTTTTCTTCGCATCTTCACCAACATCTGTCATTTTCCAGCCCCTCTTGCAGCTATGATGGGCCATGTGATAGTCTTGCCAATGAGATGTAAGGAGAAATCTATTGGGGAGCTTCTGGGAAAGTGATTTTGCTTTCTGGTAAAGAGGCCAGGCTTTAGAGGAGAAATTACTGGTACAAGCCCTCTTTCACTTCTATTTCTTCCTTGACATGGATATGACTGGTTGAACTGCAGGCCATGACATAGTCAGAGCTGCAGGCAGAAAGACAGAAGGACCAGATGCTAACTTCAAGAAAAATGGAAAGACAGAAAAAGTGGGTTCTTGATGATACAATGGGCTGGATCCAACTCTAAGATTCCTTACTATCTCTGAATATCTTTTTAGTATGAATAATAAATATTTGTAGGGTTTAAGCCACTGTTCATCAGGCACTGTCAAATGCAGCTGAAAGCATTACTAACTGATATACATTCCAATTTTAATCAAGTAATAAAGTAAAACAACAAAATACTAAGCTTATCTCATAGTAATCGAAGGGCTTAATAAGGGCATTTCCTAATAAAAAATGTCATGTCATCAACATTACACATTAGTCAATGCATCAGTAAAATCAGGGGACTGAACTAAACAATACCCAAAGGGTATACTAGTTCTAAAGTCCTATTTGTTCTAAAAATTAATTATTTTAATCTGTCTCTATACTGCCTTGGTGGCAAGACTGAAGTACAGGAAGAATTACTCTCAGTATGAACCACCTTTAGTAAAATGATCCAAAGACAGTTTAAAAATAGATTCAGAACGCCAGCATAAGTATTTCATGACGCTGGGGCATTTATACAATAAAAGGGGTAGGAAAGACAAATTCTTGAGATGATTTGAAAGGAGACAAAAGGAAGGTGATAGGGCCAATTTCCTACTTGTCTTTGAAGAAACTGATACTATTGGGAAAATTCACCTGAAAAATACCATTTCAAACACTCATTCTATAGCTTTAGCTATAAAGCTATTGTCTCAAATAAATTACATCAGTGTGTCAGTCAACAAACAAAAGGAATAGCACTGAAGAGTGGAAGAATATTAGTCATCAGATGAAAAGAAAAGACAAAGCAAAGCAAAGAATGAAAGGGGACCAGAAAGTGAAGTGTTCAGTTGTTGTTAAGAGAACTAAGGAAAAGGAAACCGATGGGTGTTTATAAACTTCCAAATGGCTGTACTGTTTCTGTGTTAAAGAGGTTTATAGGGAAAGAGGCTACTAAACCCAGTGATGGAGCTTTGCTTTTCAGTCTTCTCTAAAATTAAACTAAATGCATCTTCAAAATATTTTAGGACATCTTTAATCTTAGAATTATTGGTTTCAGCCATATTCTTCTGAGATTATAGATCATCTAAATATGTAAATCTCTAACTTTGAGGCTTAGGGCTAAGAACAGATTGTCTCTGAGTAAAAAACAGCTCTGTGTGAGGCCCTGAAGAGCAATGGAAATGAGAATAACTTTAAAAAGTCTCTTCTTCAGGCACCTGGGTAGCTCAGTCGGCTAAACATCTGCCTGCCTTCAGCTCAGGCCTGGGATCAATCCCCATATTGGGCTCCCTGTTTGGTAGAAACCACCTTTACCCTCTCCCTCTCCCATTCCCCCAGCTCTGTTCTCTGCCTCTCCCTATTTCCATGTCAAATAAATAAATAAAATCTTTAAAAAAATCTTAAAAATTAAAAAAAAAACTTAAAAAAATGAAGTCTCTTCTCCAATGAAGGAAAAATAAAAATAAGATAAAAACGGAGAGAGAGGCAAACCATAAGAGACTCTTTGTCTTTTTAAAGATTATTTATTTATTTGAGAGAGAGAGTAGGGGAAGGGGCAAAGGAGAAAGAATCCTGAAGCAGTCTCCCCAATGAATGCAGAGCCTGATGTAGAGCTGGATCACAGAACTCTGAGATTATGACTTGAGCTGAAATCAAGAGTCAGCTGCTTAACTGACTCAGCCACCCAAGAACCCTAAGGACTCTTAACTGCAGGGAACAAATTGAGGGTTCCTGGAGGGCAGGTGGGTGGGGTAATGGGGTAACGGACATTAAGGAAGGCATGCAGCTGATGAATCACTAAATTCTACTCCTGCGACTAATAATACACTATATGTTAACTAAATTGAATTTAAATAAAAGTTTTTTAAAGTCTTTTCATTGATATCTCCTTTTACTCTCCTTTTTTCTGGGTGAGAATATCACCCTTCTTCCTAACTATACAACCATGTGGTATCTTTGGAAGGGTTTATTTCCTTTCTTTCTTTTGGAGAAGACATGATTCTTATCTCTTTTTCTAAAACCAACTATGAAATTTAAGTCTGAAGTTAAAGCTCAGGACTATCCTGAGCTCACTCCCCTCTCAAAAACACATAAACACATAAAGGGTACAAATACATGTACTCTGAGAAAGATCTAAAAACTAGCACAACTCTTCAGAGCTTAAGACAGGAAGAAAAAGCCAAATAGAGAAGGTCAGTATGGGTAGAGATATGGTCAGGAACTAAACTCCTGACATGGTGACCCACAGTGGCAGGACTATTAAGGAATGGAGGTCCCCCCTCCCCGAGAATTGTGGGATTTAGCCCCTACATTGTGCACTTCCCCCTGGAGGTGTACACTGGGAAGATGAACCCCTATAACATCTGGCTTTGAAAATCAAGTGAATCTTAACTCTGGGAGAGTCAGAAATGGAGACTCCACTCTTAAAGGGCCTATGCACAATATCATTTGCTCCGAGACCCAGCACAGAAGCAGCAGTTTAGCTTTACACACTTGAAAGCACTTGAGCTATACACAAAGGACATTTATTGAATAAGTTTAGGGCATGTGCCAGAGGTTCAAAGATTTACAGGAACTTTCTCTAGGAATGGAAGTGTGGCCAGGTGCCATTTTTCTTGTCCTCCTTTAGCCTAGCAGGCCTGGTTGGCAGGTGCCAGTTCTGACATTCTCCATCTACCTTGCTAGCCTCTTGCCCCACCTTGTCCAATCTTCCTTCCCTGGCAGGTGATACTCCAAAGCAGCTTTCCATAAACCCTGCAATACCTGGCAGGTTGCATCAGCCAAGATCAGTGTCCCTCGAAAGCAACTACTGGTCCACGGAGGGGGACCAGCCCTGCCTACCAAAACCCCTGCAATGGTCACTTAAGCCTTGTAACCAGTATTACTTCCACCCCCAGTACGCTTGTAACTGAGGGGTCACACCAGGCCTCACAGCAAGCTATAACGGGCTATCCCCACCTACCAGCATGCCTATAGCAGCTGCAGCTGGACCTTTCAGCCAGTCCTACACACCAGTATATCTGCAGTAGTCATGACCCACATTGCAGCCAGCATGGCAAGGGGCTACCTCCACCTATGAGCACTCCTGAAGCAGTGTGGCCCAGCCACAACAGGAGAGCACATGCAGCCCACATAGGGGACACCCCTGGTTCTGGTTATCAGGGAGAAATGCTGGTCCCACAGGATACCTTCTATATAAGGCCACAACTCCCAAGACCAGGAAACATAACTGACCTACCTAAAACATAGAAATAAACACAGTGAGTAGACAGACTAAAGAGACAGAGGAATATGCTCCAAATGAAAGAACAACATAAAACCTCAGAAAAAGAACTAAATGAAATGAAGAAAAGCAATCTACCTGATAAAAATGCTCATCAGACTTGGGAGAAGAGTGGATGAATTCAGTGAGATCCTCAACTAAGAGATGGTGTGCATCTCAACTAAGAGATGGGAAATACTGAGAAGAAACAAATCAAACTGAAGAGTACAGTAACAGAAATGAAAAATATGCTACAGGGAATGAACAGTAGGTTAGAAGACACAGAAGAATGGATCAGAGATCTCGAAGACAAGGTAATGGAAATAATCTAAACTATACAGCAAAAAGAAAAAAGAACTTAAAATGAGGATAAGTTAAGTGATCTCTGGGACAGTATCAAATGTACCAACCTTCACATTATAGGGGCCCCAGAAGGAGAGGAGATAAAGTGGCAGAAAACTTATTTGGAGAAATAATAGCTGAAAACTTCCTTTACATGGGGAAAGAAACAAACATCTAAGTCCAGGAGGAGAAAAGATATCCAAACATGATGAACTGAAAGCGGTCCACACCAAGACATACAATAATTAAAATGTCAAAAATTAAAGATAAAAAGGGATATTTAAAGTAACAAGACAAAAGCAACTAGTTACATGCTAGGGAACACCCATATGATCTCACCTGATTTTTCATCAGAACCTCGTGGGCCAGGATGACTTGCAACATGAGCAACTATTATCAGGTCTGGTTTAAACCAGGATTCCCTTCCTGGGGCTAGGCATATTGACCTCTTTAATGAAAATCACAGTTCTGTTAGCAAGAAAGAAGGCCCCACTAGGGAAGCAGCAACAGTGACTACACAATACCATATACCAATTCTTTGGCCAACATTTACCATTTGAACATGATCATAACTATTTTTTCTCTAAACGGGTATCAGATAGTTTAAAAGCAATTTATAAATATACTCCCTGTTGATTCTCTGCTTGGCTTATACACTAGCTTTAGCTTAGCTTTTTAAAATTTATTTTTAAAGTATAGCTGACATACAATATTAGTTTCAGTTGTACAACATAACAATTTGATACTTATATATATTACTAAATGCTCACTGTAATTTCAGTATTGTTAACATCTGTCACCAAAGTTACATCATCTTATTGACTATATTCCCTCTGTTGTACTTTGTATTCTAATGACTTATGATTTTATAACTTGTTTGTACCTCCTAATCCCTTTCACCTATATCGCCCATCCCTGCACCCCTTATCCATCAGGCAACCACCAGTTTTTCTCTGTATTTAGGATTCTTTTTCTGTTGTTTGTTCTTTTGTTTTGCTTCTTAAATTCCACATAAAAATGATGGTGTCTCTGACTTATTTTACTTAACATAATACCCTCTAGGTCCATCTATATTGTCACAAATGGCAAGATCTCAATCTTTTTTTTATGGCTGAGTGATATTCCATTGTATATACATCTTCTTTATCCACTCATTAGTTAGTGGGCACTTAGGTTGATTCCACACCTTGGCTATTGTAAATAATGCTCCAATAAACATAGGGGTGCATATATCTTCAAATAGTGCTTTTGTTTTCTTAGGAAACTCCATACTGTTTTCCATAGTGGCTGCACCAGTTTTCATTCCCATTAGCCAGCAGTATAGGTGGGTTCCCTTCTCTCTACATCCTCACCAATACCTGTTATTTCTCATCTTTTTGATACTAGCTATTCTGACTGATGTGTAGGTAATACCTCTTTGTGGTTTCTATTAGTATTTCCCTGATGATTAATGATGTGGAACACTTTCATGTGTCCATTGGCATGTATACGTCTTCTTTGGAAAAATGTCTATTCAGGTCTTCTGCCCACTGTTTAAAAGAAAAAAAATTGTGTGTGTGTGTGTGTGTGTGTGTGTGTGTGTGTGTGTTAAGTTGTATGTGTTCTTACATATTTTGGACTTTAACCACTTATTGGATATATCATTTGCGAATATCTTCTCCCATTCTTTTCATTTTGTTGATGATTTCCTTTGGCTGTGCAAAAGCTTTTTATTTTGGTAAAGGTATTTTTGCTTTAGTTTTCCTTGCCTGAGTAAACATTAAAAAAATGTTGCTAAATCCTGTGTTTTCTTTTGGGAGCTTTATGATTTCAGTTACTACATTTAGGTTTTCATTTTGTATACAGTGTAAGAAACTGGTCCAGCTTCATTTTTTTGTATGTACTTGTCCAGTTTTTCCAAATTCATTTATTGAAAGGACAGTCTTTTCCCCATTGTATACTCTTGCCTCCTTTGTTGAAGATTAATTGATCATGCAAGCATGGGTTTATTTATGGGCTCTCTATTCTCTTCATTGATCTACGTGTCTATTTTGTGTCAGTACCACACTATTTTGCTTACTACAGCTTTGTAGTAAGCTGGGAAATCTGGGACTATAATACCTGAAATCTGGGACTGTAATACCTCCAAGCTTTGTTATTTCTCAAGATTGCTTTGGCCATTTGGGGTCTTTTCTGGTACCTTATAAGATTTCATTATTATTTGTTCTAGTCCTGTGAAAAATGTTGTTGGTATTCCAGTAAGGAATTCATTGTATCTGTAGACTGCATTGGGTAATACAGACATTTTAACAATTCTTTAACAATTCTTCCAATCCATGAGCATTCCATATCTTATTTGCATCAATTTCTTTCATAGATGTATTATAGCTTTCAGAGTACAGATCTTTCCTGTCCTTGGTTAAATTTATTCTTAGTTATTTTATATTAGTCTTTTTGATGTAATCTGGGCAACTGGGAGTTTTTTTTTTTTTTTAATTCTCTTTCTGGTAAGCACAATGGATTTTTTGTGTATTAATTTTGTACCCAAAACTTTACTGAAATCATTTATTGGATCCAGTATTGTTTCAGTAGCATTTTTATGGTTTTCTATATATAGTATCATGTCATCTGCAAATAGTGACAGTTTCACTTCTTTTTTACCAACTTAGAAGCCTTTTATTTCTTTTCTTTGACTGATGTAGTTAGAACTTCTGTGTAGAATAATGTGGCAAGACTTAGAATCCTTGTCTTATTCCTGATCTTAGAGGAAAAGCTTTCAGTTTCTCATCACTGAGTATCATGTCAGGTGTGTGTTTATCATATATGGTCTTTATTAAGTTGAAGTATATTTCCTACATAGCTACTTTGTTCCAAGTTTTTATCATGAATGGATATTAAAATAAGTTAGAGCATGTCAGCTCTGCTCAAAATTCTTCAGTGGTTTCTCGTTCTTAGAAATCCTTCCCAACCTCAACTCCTTAAAATGGCCTAGAAATTGCAGTGCCCACTTTTACTGCTGTTCACTGCTTTATTTTTCTCCTTAGTACTTCTATCAGAGTTAAATTTTCCTTATAAAAAATTCTCTTTCTCTTTCCCTTGATAATACTAGAATGTAATCACATGAGGTTAAGGACTTTGCTTTTTGCACAGAGAAAACACTGAATAAATGTTGAATGTATGAGTGGAAAGAGGGAACAAACATGAAAAAATAAAATTTCTCAATAAAACTTCATGTATTTTGAACTCTCAATATGGAAAATTGTAGAAAATTAAAATAACACATATATAAACACAGAAGTAGATGCCTGATGAAGTCCTAAGTCAGTGACCCATGGGACACACTTAAATCTTCAGTGTTCTACCATTCCCATGTTTTCCAGAACAACACGGAGGGCTGACCCTGTGGAGCAATACTGAGGCACATGAGCCTCTACTCATCAAAGACTTGTTCATATTCTTCCCATGTTTATATCTACTTGACCACGATCATTGTGATGACATGCAGGGCAAACCCAGCACAGTACAATGACAGGCAGGCTGCTGTGCTTAAAACACAGGTTCCCTTGAGGTGCCTGGGTGGCTCAGTCTATTAAGCATCTGACTCCTGATTTCAGCTCAAGTCATGATCTCAGGGCTGTGGGACTGAGTCTTGCTTGGGGCTCACACTGAGTGTGAAGCCTGCTTGAGATTCTCTTTCTCTCCCTTTGCCCCTCCCCACCAGCTTGTGCACACATGTGCCCTCTCTTTAAAAATAAATAAAATTTAAAAACTAAAAACAAAACAGAACAGGGGTTCTCTCTATCTGCAGAGAAAGAAAAGTAGTTTATATCACATTTTTGAGGTTCCTAAAACATAGACATATTTCTGAGCATCTCATATAGCAGTAAATGAAGACCCAATTTCTACTACCCACTTTGAGCTTAAAATAAATTAAGAAATGGGATCGCTGTACACAGACTATGGTGGTTCTTTATTTGGATAGTTACTAGATCTCATTTTGACATGAGGAGGAGCTTCTACATTTACCTTCCAACAAAAGCATCCATTGTAAAGATAATAATTTTTCAATGGTATTTATATCTGCATTTCTCTGCCTGATCATTCCTACATGTAACTTACATGTAATGTATCAGGATCACATTTACTCTTCGGTGAATACTTCAATACTAACTGAAGAAACTGGACTCCCTGGGTCTGAGTGTAGTAGCCTTATCACTATTAATACAGGAAGGAATCTGCTATTGATAGTAAACAAATAACAATATTAAAATATTATACCTTTGCTCTGACAATAATGTTCATAACCAGATTGTTAACAAAGGGAAGAAGAAACAACAAAAAAATGAATGTGTTAGTTAATATAATTTCATGCCACAAAGTAATCACTACTCAAGAATTAACATAATTAACATACTCCAGGTAGGGCAAGTTAAAATTGATATGGAATATGAAAAATGAGTGAAAAGTATTATGGTCTTGAGGTCAGGTGGCCTGCTGCTGACACTGCCAGTGTAAGTGTGGCATTTGTTTATTTCCTAAATTGTGATTCATTCTTTGTTATGTAGCACTTTCAGGTATGTTTCTTTCATTAAGAAGACCAAAGAAAATTTGAGAATAAGATGTACCTCAGTTTGCTGTCTTTGGCCAAGTTATTAAAAATCTTGTCTTAGGGGCGCCTGGGTGGCTCAGTGGGTTAAGCCGCTGCCTTCGGCTCAGGTCATGATTTCAGGGTCCTGGGATCGAGTCCCGCATCGGGCTCTCTGCTCAGCAGGGAGCCTGCTTCCTCCTCTCTCTCTCTCTGCCTGCGTCTCTGCCTACTTGTGATCTCTCTCTGTCAAATAAATAAATAAAAAATCTTTAAAAAAAAAATCTTATCTTAGGGGTGCCTGGGTGGCTCAGCAGGTTAAAGCCTCTGCCTTCAGCTCAGGTCATGATCCCAGGGTCCTGGGATCGAGCCCCGCAACGGGCTCTCTGCTCAGCAGGGAGCCTGCTTCCCTTCCTTTCTCTCTGCCTGCCTCTCTGCCTGCTTGTGATCACTGTCTGTCAAATAAATAAAAATCTTAAAAAAAAATTTTGTCTTAGTCTCTGTTGATTCATTCTCAAATCAATTCTAGAAAATTTGGTAGTTGTATGCTTAGCTTCCTTCATTAGGAATTCTCCAACAGTGTCAATAGATTTCTAGCAGTGTAACTGTGTAATCTTATGCCACTATCAAAACAATTTGAGATGGGATTTTACCAAATCCAAGTCCAATAGTTACTCCCTACAGAAAAGTGTCAAAACATTGTTTTAGTGGCTTTGTCCATTCAGCAAGGTTTCTCCTTTAATTTCATTTTAAGATTTGCTATTTTCATGAAACCTTCTGTGACCATCAAGAGCCAAAGAAAATTCAAATGATAAAAGGCTTTTTCTGCTAAAATAAAATTCCTTCTTCAGTCTGTAACCTCTTGACTATCTTTTTGTTTTGCCATATTCATTTATTAAAAAGTTGGTCCTTAATTACCCTTAACAGTGCTTCTCAATATGTAAAAAAAAATATCCCTTTTCACTAGTAGCAATGCCTGCTAGGGAGGAATGGAAAACCCCATGTCTAAGGCAAGCAAGGTATTGCTTAGGTTGAATGTTAACTACCTACTAAAAGAAACAAAAACAAAACCAGAAAAAGGAAAAAACAATCTAACTACTGCTATTATTTGAAAAGAAGTTTTATCACATCCACATATAAATATACATGCATCTGACTGAATAGCTTCTTTTCTTGAGCCCTGCATACCATTTATTTCAGCTAAGAGTACACTATCTCTTTTTGATTTCTGATATGTGAATACAATAGTAACACCTTGAATGAAAATAACATTGTGCAGACAATTTTAATTTGGTATTGCCATTTGCATTCAGACCTTACTGCTCTAGCAATAAGATCCTGAATACATTTCCTCCTGACATTTCCCTTTCTCATGCAGGAAGGGTAAAAGGTCATTTCAAAATGAAATGAGAAGAAACCAATAATGTCATGTACAGAGTAAAATGCTTTTGCTCTTAGATTTCTACACTGGGATACAAACTAAAAAATAAAAAGAAGCAATCAATACAGGAAGGAAGTCTTGAAGTAACTGCTTATTCAAGTAAAGACTGTTCGTCTCCATTTTGCGTTGTATGGAATGGCGGCAGAATTGATCTGTAGACTTTCTCCTTGACAAGCTGGCTCATCTACCACTACCTAGTAAGTTGAAGAAGCAATTACATCCAACGCAGCTTTCTGGAAGTTCTTACCTAAAAGCTATGCTAGGATTTACATTTTTTTAAAAAGATTTTATTTATTATTTATTTGACAGACAGAGATCACAAGCAAGCAGAGAGGCAGGCAGAGAGGCAGGCAGAGAGAGAGGAAGGGAAGCAGGCTCGCTGCCGAGCAAAGAGCCCGATTCAGGGCTCAATCCCAGGACCTTGGGAGTATGACCTGAGCTGAAGGCAGAGGCTTTAACCCACTGAGCCACCCATGCACCCCTTAGGATTTACATTTTTAAAAAGAAAATTTTAGGGGCGCCTGGGTGGCTCAGTGAGTTAAGCCGCTGCCTTCGGCTCAGGTCATGATCTCAGGGTCCTGGGATCGAGTCCCGCATCGGGCTCTCTGCTCAGCAGGGAGCCTGCTTCCTCCTCTCTCTCTCTCTCTGCCTACCTCTCTGCCTGCTTGTGGTCTCTCTCTGTCAAATAAATAAATAAAATCTTTAAAAAAAAAAAAAAAGAAAAGAAAAATTTAAAGGAAATTTTTCCCCTTATGCTACTCCAATATTAGGCTTCTGCATAATAACCCACTGCCTAAATATAGCATATATACATTTTTTAAGGTTTTATTTATTTATTTGACAGAGAGAGACACAGTGAGAGAGGGCACACAAGCAGGAGGAGTGGGAAAGGAAGAAGCAGGCTTCCTGCTGACCAGGGAGCCCATTGCAGGGCTCGATCCCAGGACCCTGGGATCAGGACCTGAGCAGAAGGCAGACACTTAATGACTGATCCACCCAAGCAACTTGCAAATACATACATTTCAGTCTGTATATTTGTATTTGCAGCTTTCTGGGAAAATCCGAGGAAATGTGAATTCCATTTTTTCATTTCAGTCTACCTCTCAGCTCTATCACTCTTTAAATAAACTCTGTGGCTTCTATTTTAAACACTTTAAAATGGGTGGCTCAGAGGGTTGGGCCTCTGTATTCGGCTCAGGTCATGATCTCAGGGTCCTGGGATCTAGCCCAGAATTGGGCTCTCTGTTCAGTGGGGAGCCTCCTCCCTATCAACTCTCCCCCTGCCTCCCGCCTGCCTCTCTGCCCACTTGTGATCTCCGTCTGCCAAATAAATAAAATCTAAAAAGCAAAACAAAACAAAACAACTTTAAAAAGCTTGCTTTTGTATAATAATATAAGAGAAGGATCAAAATGCTCTACTATATATAAAAAGGACTCGATTTGTACAGAGCTTTACTGTTTCCATTGTTTTGCCTTTGGCCTTCCCAACCCAAATATTCCTATGGCATTTGATCTTTGCCAGGTGGCAACTCAACCCTCTTTCCCTGCCCCTGAACAGCTCTTCTGGGGGCCTTTTAGAGAGAAAGGAGAGCTGAATGGCCATCAGTGGACCTGGACCCCCACCCAACAAATCCTGGTCCTGCTACTGCTCTCCTCAGGGCCTGCCTGGCTGCCAGCACTGGGGAGGCAGATTCCCTGCAATGCTTTTTATCTGTGTGGTAAACTTCTCCATCTTTGTGGAAAAGGAAAATATTTGGGTTGTTAAGGAGAATATTCCTGATTCCTGGTAAGAAATAATTTTTAAAACACTGCTACCTCTCTCATTCTTTAACTTTGTTTTCTTAGCTCTCAAAACCCTTTCTATAAACCCAGTCTGTATTAGTATACAGACTTCTATCTCTTTAAAAAAATTAAACTCAAGATTTTTAATTTAAAAGTCCGTAAAGTATGCATTTTGCTTTCTCGGTGGAAAATTTCAAGAAATGAATTGTTTAGTTCCAACCCACCAAAGCGGCAATCTTACAGAGAACTGGCATCCACAATGCTTCTGGCTCTGGAACCCCAGTTATGCCTATTCCCAATGGCCTCACACAGTTTGGCCTTGTGTAAGGGTTTTGACAGCAGCCAAGGCTAAAGTTAACTACAGAAGAAAATTCATTCTGGATAATAAGATTAAAAAGTTTGCTATTAAAAAAATGGAAAAGATACTGTCCTTTAAAACAGAGGGATGTGAAGTCAAGTTTCTACATACCCAAGCTAAGTAATTTGAGCTAGAGAAATACTACTTATCTGGACAAATGACTAAATTTAACTCTTGTGGAACAGAAATTTGTCTCTCACTAGAATTTTCCTTATGGAACTCATCTAAAACAAAATTTTAGTTTGTTATGACAACATTTTTATAAAAGCCATGCTCTTAGTCTTTTGGTTTATTATCTTGTTAATGCTTCTGATTATACTGCAATTCCCTAAAGTCATACAAGGTATCCCTCAGCAGCACATTACCAAGTCTTCACTACAGCTTGTCACATCGGGCTCTCTGCTCAGCGGGGAGACTGCTTTTCCTTCTCTCTCTGCCTGCCTCTCTGCCTACTTGTGATCAAATAAATAAATATCAAATAAATAATAAATAAATAAATAAAAATTCATAAACAAACAAATAAATATCAAATAAATAAACAAAATCTTTAATAAAAAATAAATATCAAATATTAATGTCAAATAAAAATAAATAAATAAATATTTAAATATATAAAATGAATGAATGAATGAATGAAGTAATGAAATAAGTAAATAAATAAATAAATAAATATCAAATAAATAAATAAAAATCTTTAATAAAAAAAATAAAAAGTAGGATTTGAGGAGGTTTTGAAAATCCTTGGCTTTAAACTACCTTCCCCACTAGTCTTCCATGACATTTCATTCCTGAGATTTATTAATTGCTTTGAGTTAAAAGCATTTTTACACTTTGTGTATTCTCAGTTCCAATGTCGCTTTAAGGGAAGTACCATAAGTTACCATCTTACTAGTTTTGTGCCCAGTTTTGAGCCTGTCTTTAAAGCATCTTCCAAACAGTGGAGTCAAAATACTGAGCTATAGGATCTTGGCTATGTCCCTTGATTCCTGCAGGTCTCAAGTTCCACATAGGGCACTGAAGGGAAATGGGAAAACAAGCCATTATTTCACAATTTTGCCAAAGGCCAGATCTCGTCAGGGAAAAATACCTGCTTTGCAAGCACCTTGTAGGGGTGCCTGAGTGGCTCAGTTGTGAAGTGTCTGCCTTCGGCTCAGGTATGATCCCAGGGTCCTGGGGTAGGGCCTTGCATTGGGCTCACTGCTAAGCAGGAAGCCTGCTTCTCCTTCTCTCAGTCAATAAATAAATAAATAAATAAACAAATAAAATCATTAAAGAAAAAGAAAGCACCTTATACATTCCTTGGTGTGTATGAGCCATACCTCAAGGAAGAACACAAGTGGACAAATTACTGAGTACTCCTAAAAGAAGCCTAATACATGAGTAGAACCAATTTCTAGTCTTCCAAATAATGCTGTGCTGAAAATTCTTATAGCAAACATCTCTTGGTTTGCATATGCTTTTTTCCTAATAGTTCCAGAAATAAAATTTTAAAAAACATTTTACATTTCCATTTTAAGTCTATTGAGTCATTTTAAACTAGATACACCTAAGGAATCTCAACAGACTGTTCCAGCACCCCACCCCAAAGCACCACAGATCAGGTGCTAAAGTTTTTAAAACTCAAAAGCAAAAGCAAAAGATTCTTCTAGAATATAATAGGAAAAAATCTAATGTAGTTATTAGACAGAGATAAAGTACTCCAGGTAAAAATAAAAAAGCAAAACAAAAATATACAACGTCTTTTCACTGTTCTGATTTCAGAGATTAGCCCAGGAAAAGTATTCAGCACCAGCAGTCAGCAAACTAACAGATGAGATTGGGAGGGGCATTTGCCAAAAAGTCTACAGAAACCAGCAAGGAGGTGATTCATATTGTTTGCATGGGAACTTTGTTTGTGAGGGAAACATACTTGGTTTTCTCCTATTTCAAAAGTTACTGATATGAAAAAGAACACTAAAAGGTTATAGGCAACATAATTCACACCAGAAAGGCCCCCTCTTTATTGTATTCCCAACCAAATGTAATAATCAAAATATTAAACTACTGTACAGCAATAGACAGTGCTAAATCAGAATGGAAATCACTTGTAAACCATCCTAAAGCTTTACAGATACACAACAGCTGCCTATCAGCTCACTTTCCACCTCTTTAATTAACCATAAAGTCTATCCAGGCCTGTTATCTGACCTCCTAATCCTTCCCTGACTTTTAAGCAAATTGCACAGTTTTATTGATGTGTAAGCCTCTACAATAGCCATTAGCCTTAGGTAGCTACAGAACATGTGAAATGTGGCCAGTCTGCCTTGACATATGTCATAAGTGGAAAATAAATACTAGGGATGCCAGGGTGGCTCAGTTGGTTAAGTGTCTATCTCCATTCAGGTCATGATCCCAGGGTCCTGGGATTGAGTCCTGCACTGGGTTCCTTGCTCAGTGGGTAGCCTACTTCTCCCTCTGCTTGCCATTCTCCCTGCTTGTGTGCTCTTAAATAAAATCTTTAAAAAAAGAAATAAAGAAAATAAGCACTAAAGTCTGAGGACTCAGTGAGAAAAAAGAACATAAAATATCTTAATATTTTATATTGATTACATGTTACAATGATAATATTTTGGATACACTGTTAAATTTAAAATTATTATAATAAATTCCACATGTTTCCTTTAATTTTTAAATGTAGCTATTAGAAAATTTAAGATTAGATACATGGTTTGCATTATATCTCTACTGGATGGTATTGGTTTAGATCTGAAATCCCCAAATTGAAATATTCTTTTTTTTTTAAATTTAAAATTTTTTAAAAAGTAATTTCTACACCCAACATGGGACTTAAACTCACAACCCCAGGATCAAGAGTCATGTGCTCTACTGAGTGAGCCAGCCAAGCAACCTCACCAAATCAAAACAGTCTTCTTGAGAGTGAGATAATCTAACAAACTAATTGGTGTTAATATGTCACTCTACTCAAAAACAGTTTGGGGGACCTTCAGTTCTTTAGGGCTTTTACGCTAGTTCACCCAATACCACCTCATTTTTAATATCTGGGAAACAGGCCCAGAGAGAATAAATGTGTAACAAACACATCAAGGATAAGATTAAAACAGCTTCCTAACTCCGAGTCCAGTCCATTCTCCAATTTTACTATTTTATCACTGCATCTGCCCTTTTCCTGCAGATAATACCTTACCCAAAGCAGTGACCCTCATGAGAGCAGACTATTTCAGGCATAAGGAGAAATATAGGGACAGAGAGTCATTTCAAGTCATATAGCTGGCTATTTATTCTGCCTTCTCAGGAATGGCCCTAGTTCTTTTCAATCATCTATTTAAAATGGAGGTGGGTGGGGGGATGGGGTAACTGGGTGATGGGAGGGCATGTGACATGATGAGCATTGGGTGTTATAGTCAACTAATGAATCACAGAACATTATATCAAAAACTAATGATATACTATACTTTGGCTAATTGAATTTAAATGAAAAAAAAAAAGGTGATTCAAAGGATCCTATTGCTTAGTTCCTCCCTTCAAAAGCATATATCATCATTTACAAAGTAAAATTCTTAGCCCTCTTTCATCATGTTATAAAAATGCAATTCCAAATGGCATGGCAAGAATGATGTCTCTGTTATTAATTTCTTAAAAAACTGCTGATCTCAGGTCTCTAGCCTTTGACTCAGAACAGTATCCCCCCAAAAAACAGAATTCTTAAATCTCCTCAATAATTCTATCAACCTGCAATATAGCTTCTCAGACCCAGACATAACACCTCTGTGATGTTTTCTGTGAAGGAGATATCATTAGATTCCAGGCTAGACTTAGTTACTAAGACTGAGACTTGCTACTAATCTTCTGTAAGTAAGTGAATGGAGTTTCTCCCTTGCTTTCACTAGGGAGTAAAAAAGTAAATGCTTTCATTGTACTTTTATGATTAAGGCCACTTACAAATTAACAGATTGATCATTTTGTTTCAGAGGTGGATTTTGCCTTGTGATAGCTGGCACTGTATTGAGATATGCCCTTGCACTCCTCCTGTGAGAGGAAAAGTGGTCTGTAATGTTAAAATTACTTACTCTTATTCTCAAATATGCCAATTTCTGAAAGAATTATGCTATTTTACATGTCAAGAAAAACTACAAATTCAGAAAAAAATGCATCATATCTCAAGAATGTCCTAGATTTTCTAGATTCAAAATACTCTATCCCAAAACTCTTATATGTCTTGTTATAGTGAACATGTGTTGTTTCTAAAATTGAGTTTTCTAGCCTTGTGGCTGGTGTGGGTCCTAATGGTCTTAAGCCATAAGCATATGCTACTCTAGGTTGCAATTCAGGAGTGAGAACTCATTGAAGTCTAGTCCATGCAGCGAAAGGAAATATTATTCTGCATCTGGCTTGAGCCATCAGGGAAGTGGACTTTTTTCATGCTAGATTAGGACCTGAAAACACATACCCAGTAAGTATCCACTTTCTAAACATGAAGGGAACAGTTGATTGCAAAGCACATATTGAAAGATCTAACTAACACACAAAGCATATACAACTGGCTGCAGCCTTTATCTAGGGATGGCAAACTCATAAGCCTTCAGGGGCCAGGCCAACACATATATGTGGAAACCTACCAGACATGGTATAACAAGGAGGTAGAGAAAAGACTGCTAGTCTTCTCTGGGGGCATATAAATTACAGTGAAAACAAATATAGCACTGTGCTGGCCAAACAAAAATTTTGTCATTAGGTCTGATACATAAAATTCATTGGCATTGTGTTGGTGGGCAGGTTTCCATCTGGCTCTAGAAGTTACCTCAGAAGCCTCCCTTTATTATCCTGACCCTAAGCAATCCTCTTCATTAAATCTCTGACAACTCAGTCATGTTTTTAATCAGTTTGGGCTGTTACACTGTGTCCTTTTCACTACTTAGGTCTAAGGATTAATTATACATGCCCACTGAAAATGTCCTAATTGACTTTCTTTAATTTCAATTAAATTAACATATAGTGTAATACTAGTTTCAAGGTAGAGTTTAGTGATTTATCAACTGTATATAACACCCAATGATCATTATATCACGTGCCCTCCTTAATGTCCATCCTGTCTGTTACCCATCCCTTCTCACATCTCCCCTCAAGCAATCCTCAGTTTGACTTCTAGAGTTATCAGTCTCTTATGGTTTGATTCCCATCTGATTTTGTCTTATTTTATTTACTGCTCCTTTTCCCTATGATCCTCTGTTTTGTTTTTTTAATTTCCACATATGAATGAGATCATATGATAATTGTCTTTCTCCAATTGACTTACTTTGCTTGGCATAATACCCTCTAGTTCCATCCACATCACTGCAAATGCTAGGATTTCATTTTTTAATGACTGAGTAATATTCCATTGTATATATATACCACATCTTCCTTATCCATTCGTCTGTTGATGAACATCTGCGTTCTTTCCATATTTGGAAAGATACTGTGGACATTGCTGCTATAAACATTGGAGTTCAGGTGCCCCTTTGAATCACTATGTTTCTATCCTTTGGGTAAATACCTAGTAGTGCAATTGCTGGGTCATAGGTGAGCTCTATTTTTAACTTTTTGAGGAACCACCATATTGTCTTCCAGAGTGCCTACACCAACTTGCATTCCCACTGGCACTGTAAGAGGGTTCCCCTTTTCCACATCCTTGCCAATATTTGTTTCCTGACTTGTTAGTCTTAGCTGTTCTGACTGGTCTGATAGCCAGTGAGGTAGTAGTAACTCATTGTGGTTTTGATTTGTATCTCCCTGATGTCAAGTGATATCGAGCATTTTTTTATGTCTGATGGTCATGTGCATATCATCTTCAGAGAAATGTCTGTTCATGTCTTCTTTCCATTTTTTGATGGAATTATTTGTTTTTTGGGTGTTGATTTTGATAAGTTCTTTATAGATTTTGGATAGCCCTTTATCTGATAAGACACTTGGAAATATTAGCTCCCATTCAGCAGGTTGTCTTTTGGTTTTGTTGACTGTTTCCTTTGCTGTGCAAAAGCTTTTTATGATAAGTCCCAATATTTCATTTTTGCTTTTGTTTTCCTTGCCTTTGAAGATGTGTCTAGCAAGAAGTTGCTATGGCTGAGGTTGAAGTAGTTGCTGACTATGTTCTCCTCTAGGATTTTGATGGATTCCTGTTTCCCATTGAAGTCTTTCATCCATTTTGAGTTTATTTTTGTGTATGGTATAAGAAAATATCCAGTTTCATTCTTCTGGATGTGGCTGTCCAATTTCCCCAACACTGATTGTAGAGGAGATGGTCTTTTCCAGTGGATATTATTTACTGTTTTGTTGAAGATTAGTTGACTGTAGAGTTGAGGGTCTATTTTTGGGTTCTCTATTCTGTCCCATTGATCTATGTATTAGTTTTTCTGCCAGTACCATGCTGTCCTGATGATTAAAGCTTTGTAATATAGCTTGAAGTCTGGAATTGTGATGTCACCAGCTTTGGTTTTCTTTTTCAACATTCCTTTGGCTATTCAGGGTCTTTTCTTGTCCCATAAATACTTTAGGATTGTTTGTCTACCTCTATGAAAAATGCTGACAGTATTTTGATAGGGATTACACTGAATTTGTAGATTGCTTTGGGTAACATAGATATTTTTAACAATATTTGTTCCTTTAATCCATGAGCATGGGCTGTCTTTCCATTTCTTGTGTCTTCCTTAATTTCTTCCATAAGTGTTATATAGTTCTCAGAAGATATTATACCTCTTTGGCTAGGTATATTCTTATATCAAAAACCATATACCTTATGGTTTTTGGAGCAATTTTAAATGGGATCAATTCTTTGATTTCTCTTTCTTCTACCTCATTTGTAGTGAACAGAAATACTACTGACTTCTGTGCATTGATTTTTTAACCCTTTGATTTTACTGAATTCCTGTATGAGTTTTAGCAACTCTGGTGCTGAGACTTATGGCTTTTCTGCATAGAGTATTATGTCATCTTCAAAGAGTGATATTTTGACTTCCTTGCCAATTTGAATGCCTTTTATTTCTTTTTGTTGTCTGGTTGCTGAAGCTAGGACTTCTAGTACTATGTCAAATGACAGTGGTGGAAGTGAGCACCCCTGTCTTGTTCCTGACCTGAGAGGAAAAGGCTCTCAATTTTTCCCCATTGAGGACGATACTCACTGTGGGCTTTTGGTACATGGGTTTTATGATATTGAGGTATGTTCCTTTCATCCCTACACTGGAGATAGTTTTAATCAAGAAAGGATGTTATATTCTGTCAAATAATTTTTCTGCATCTATTAGGAGGATCATATGGTCTTGTACTTTCTTTCATGAATGTGGTATATCACATTGGTTGATTCACAAATATTGAACCAACCTTCAGGCCAGGAATAAATCTCACTTGGTCGTGGTGAATAATCCTTTTAAGGTACTGCTGGATCCTACTGGCAAGTATCTTGGTGAGAATCTGGGTATCCATGTTCATCAGGGATACTGGTCTGTAATCCTTTTTGGTGGGGTCTTTAGTGTTGGGATCAAGGTAATGCTGGCTCATAGAATGAGTCTGGAAGTTTTCCTTCCATTCCTATTTTTTTTTAAAGGTTCAGAAAAATAGGTATTATTTGTTCTTTAAATGTGTGATAGAATTCCCTAGGGAAACCATCTGGTCCTGGACTCTTGTTTGTTGGGAGAGTTTTGATTACTGCTTCAATTTCCTTGCTGGTAATTGGTCTGGTAGTTTAGATGTTTCTAGGAATGCATCCATTCCTTATTGTTTGACCAATTGTTGGCATATAATATTCATAATATGTTCTTATAATTGTTTGTATTTCTTTGGTGTTATTGTGATCTTTCTTCTTACCTTTGCAATTTTTTATTTTTTTTAATTTGGGTCCTTTCTCTTTTCCTTTTGGTAAATCTGGCTAGGAATTTATTGATTTTATTAACTATTTCAGAGAACCAGCTCCTAGTTTCATTGATCTGTTTCAGTGTTCTTTGGTTTCTATTTCATTGATTTCTAGTCTAATCTTTATTATTTCTCTTCTGCTGTGTTTAGGCTTTATTTGCTGTTCTTTCTCCATCTCCTTAGGTGTAAGGTATCTTGTGTATTAAGACTTTTCTTGTTTGTTGAGGAAGGTCTGTACTGCTATATATGTCTCCTTTAGGAACACCTTTGTCACATTTCAAAGGTTTTGAGGTATCATGTTTCCATGAATTTTTTAAAATTTTTCTTTACTTTCCTGATTAACCCATTCATTCATTTTTTTTCCAAAACCCATTCATTCTTTAGCAGGATGCTCTTTAACTTCCATGTCTTTGTGTTCCTTCCAAATTTTCTCTTGTGACTGAGTTCAAGTTTTGAAGCACTGTGGTCTGAAAATATGCAGGGAATATTTCTAATCTTTTGGTACTGGCTGAGACCTCATTGTGACCCTGTATGTGATCTACACTGGAGAATGTTCTGTGTGCACTTCAGAAGAATGTATATTCTGCTGCTTTAGGATGAAATGCTCTGAATATAGCTTTGAAGTCCATTTGGCTCTGTGTGTCATTCAAAGCTCTTGTTGATCTCCTGCTGGGATGATCTGTCCACCGCTTTGAGTGGGATGCTGAAGTCCCCTAATGTTATCATACTATTACCAATGTGTTTCTTTAATTTTGTTATTGATTTATATAATTGGCTGCTCCCAAATTAGGGGCATAAATATTTAGTTGTTAGATCTTGTTGGATAGACACAGATGACATAGTGTCTTTTTCATTTCTCAGTACAGTCTTTGGTTTAAAATCTAATTTGTCTAATAGAGGGATTGCTACCCTTTTAGCTTTCTTTTAATGTCCATCCTTACTTTCAATATGGAGGTATCTTTTGGTCGAAAATGAGTCTCTTGTGGACAGCATATGGATGGGTCCTCTTTTTTCATCGAATCTGATACCCTGTATATTTTGTTTAGAGTATTTAGTCCATTTACATTCAGATTAATTACTGAAAGATTTAGTGCCATTGTTATGGGTAAAGTCACTGTTTTTGTAGATTGTCTCTGTTCCTTTCTGGCCTTTGTTATTTTGGGGCTCTCTCTCTCTCTTTTTTTAATTTATTTTTTTAATTTATTATTTTTTAAAATTCTTTTCAGCGTAACAGAATTCATTGTTTTTGCATCACACCCGGTGCTCCATTCAATACACGCCCTCCTAAATACCCACCACCTGTTATTGACTTGTTCTATCACACTGATTGATTTGCAAAAGTTGAACCATCCTTGTAATGCAGGGATGAATCCCACCTGACCATGGTGAATAATCTTTTTAATGTGCTATTGTATCCTGTTTGCTAGGATCTTGTTGAGAATCTTAGCATCCATATTCATCAGTGATATTGGTCTGAAATTCTCCTTTTTGGTGGGGTATTTGCCTGGTTTTGGATCAGGGTGATGCTGGCTTCATAAAAAGAGTCAGGAAGTTTTCCTTCTGCTTCAGTGTTCTGAAACAGCTTCAGGAGAATAGGTGTTATTTCTTCTTTGAAAGTTTGGTAGAATTCCCCAGGGAATCCGTCAGGTCCTGGGCTCTTGTTTTTTGGGAGGTTTTTGATCACTGCTTCAATCTCGTTATTAGATATCGGTCTATTCAGGTTGTCAATTTCTTCCTGGCTCAATTTTGGGAGTTTATAGTTTTCCAGGAATGCATCCATTTCATCTAGGTTGCTTAACTTATTGGCATATAACTGTTGGTAATAATTTCTGGTGATTGTTTCTACTTCCTTGGTATTAGTTGTGATCTCTCCCTTTTCATTCATAATTTTATGTATTTGAGCTTTCTCTTTTCTTTTGGATTAGTGTGGCCAGTCGTTTATCGATCTTACTGATTCTTTCAAAAAACCAGCTTCTAGTTTCATTGATACATTCTACTGTATCTCTAGTTTCTACCTCATTGATCTCTGCTCTAATCTTGATTACTTCCCTTCTTTTGTATGGAGTTGGTTTAATTTGTTGTTGGTTCTCCAGTTCTTTAAGGTGTAGAGACAACTGGTGTATTCTGGGCTTTTCAACTTTTTTGAGGGAGGCTTAGATGGCTATGTATTCTCCCTTAGGACCGCCATTGCTGTATCCCATAGGATTTGGACCGAAGTGTCTTCATTCTCATTGGTTTCCATGAATTGCTTAAGCTCTTCTTTGATCTCCTGGTTGATCCAAGCAATCTTAAGCAGGGTGGTCTTTAGCTTCCAGGTGTTTGAGTTCCTTCCAAACTTTTCCTTGTGACTGAGCTCCAGTTTCAAGGCATTGTGATCTGAGAATATGCAGGGAATCATCTCAGTCTTTTGGTATCAGTTGAGTCCTGATTTGTGACCCAATATGTGGTCTATTCTGAAGAAGGTTCCATGTGTACTTGAGAAGTATGAGTATTCTGTTTTTTTAGGGTGGAATGTTCTGTATATATCTATGAGGTCCATCTGGTCCAATGTGTCATTCCATGCTCTTCTTTATTGATTTTCTGCTTGGGTGATCTGTTTATTTCTGAGAGAGGAGTGTTAAGATCTCCTACTATTAATGTAGTCGTATCAATATGACTCTTTATCTTGATTAATAGTTGTCTTATGTAATCGGCTGCTCCCATATTGGGGGCATAGATATTTACAATTGTTAGATCATCTTGGTGCATAGTCCCTTTAAGAATGATGTAGTGTCCTTCTGGATCTCTGACTATAGTCTTTAGTTTAAAATCTAATTTATCTGATAAGAGAATTGCTACCCTGGCCTTCTTTTGAGGCCCATTGGCATGAAAGATGCTTCTCCATCCCTTCACTTTCAGTCTGGGTGTATCCTTAGGTTCAAAATGGGTCTCTTGTATGGGGCGCCTGAGTGACTTGGTGGGTTAGGGCTTCTGCCTTCGGCTCAGGTCATGGTCCCGGGGTCCTGGGATCGAGCCCCGAATTGGCTCTCTGCTTGCTGGGGAACCTGCTTTCCCTTCTCTCTCTGCCTGCCTCTCCGCCTACTTGTGATCTCTCTCTGTAAAATAAATAAGTAAAAACAAACAAACTAAAAAAAAAAAAATGGGTCTCTAGTAGACAACATATGGATGGTCCTGTTGTTTTATCCAATCTGCAACCCTGTGCCATTTTATGGGCGCATTTAGGCCATTCATATTGAGAGTGATTATTGATAGATACATTTTTATTGACATCGTGTTACCTTTGAAGTCTTTCTTCCTGTAGACTGTCTCTATATTTCTGTTCAATGATATTCCTAGGATTTTTCCTCTTTTATAGAACCCCCCTTAATATTTCCTGCAGTGTCAGCTTGGTGGTTGCATACTCTTTTAAGCCTTGCTGATCTTGGAAACTCTTTATCAGTCCATCCATTTTGAATGTCAGTCTTGCTGGATAAAGTATTCTTGGCTGCATGTTCTTCTCATCTAGTGTCCTGAATATCTTGCCATCCCTTTCTGGCTTGCCAGGTTTCTCTGGACAGGTCTGATGTTATTCCGATGGTCTTTCTTCTGTATGTGAGGAGCTTCTTTTTGTTCTAGCTGCCTTCAAGAGGGCCTGTCTACAATTATAATCCCTCATTCTTACTATCAGGTGTCTCGAGGACTTTTGAGAATCTATAATCTTGGGGGGAGACCATTCTGCCTTTAGTATATGAATGCTGGTTCCAATTGCAAGACTGGGTAAATTTTCATGGAGAACTTGTTCCACTATATCTTCTAGACTTCTTTCTTTCTCTTCCCCGAATCAGGAATTCCAATAATTCTGATGTTGGAATGTTTCATGGCATCATTTATTTCCCTAATTCTGTTTTCAGGGCTTCTAAGCTGTTTATCCCAGGCTTCCTCCTGATCCTTTCTCTCTGTTTGTCCTCCAGATCACTAATTCTATCTTCTGTCTCAGTTACTCTAGTTTTCAGAGAATTTAGATTAGATTGGAACTCATTGAGAGCATTGTAATCATCATCCCTGGTGGCTTTCAGTTCTGCCCTAATCAATTCCGTTTTGTCATCCATGGCTTTCTCCAACCAAGCTATTGCCTGGATAATTGTTAGCCTGAATTCCCTTTCCGACATATTGTCTGTGTCAATAGCCATTAGCTCTGTTGCAGAAGGCCCATCCTCTGAATTTTTCTTCTGTTGGGCATTCCTCTTCCTAGTCATTTTTGTGAGAGATGGCTGAGCCGATATAGCTGGATATATCGACTGTGGTGCAGTCAAGGTGCACCCTGGAACAATTCTGAGCAATCAAGAGTCCCCACCCAAATTAAAGAAAAAAGAAAGAGAAAAAAGAAGAGAGAGAGAGAGAGAGAGAGACAGGGAAAAAAAAAAAGAAAGATATAAGAGAAGGCTCAGCACAAATGGGCCCCAAGGTAAGATTTATGAAGTATACAACAAAAAAAAAAAGACAAACAAGAAGACTGATAAAAGTATATGACAAGAGAAAAAAAATATATATATATATAAGCAAAACAAAACAAAGAACCTTGTCAAAATGAATCCCAAGTATAAGATATATACACTCAGGACAAACACAAATACACAGAAACACTGGTGGAAGAAAAAGATGGGAGACTGGTTATGAATTCTCAATGTGGGTGAGGAAGGTTATTTTGATTCCTCCTGGATGTATCTTGATATCTTTGTTAAAAGACTCAACTTTCCTAAGATAAAGGGGGATTAAAAATTGGTTAACCGATAGGGGTAGCATTGATTGGGGAAATGGGACTACCTTAAAGTTTAACTCTATATGAATATTAAAAAATAAAAATTAAAAAAAGAATAAACTAAACAAAAATAAAATTTAAAAATAGAAAAGCAAAAAAAAAACCACACAGGTATATGTATCAAAAAGTTCAGGTTAAAAGGTTATTATGGAGTTTGATGTACTGGACATCTCACTGTGATAGTAAATAGGTTAAAAATTTATCTATATATTTAAAAAAAATGAACCAGGTTGTGACAAGATGGTGGGAAAGTAGGAGGAGGTGCCCTTTCAACCTGTACCCTAAAGTGAGCTGATTACCCTCCAAAGAACTCCAATCACCCATGAAATCAGCCTGAGATCAGAATTATACACGTCTGGATCTCTACCGGAGCAGAAGACGCCAGTGGGTAGGTAAAGCGGAGTGGGAAAGTCGGACTGATATCGGAAGATAAACAAAAGGGGGAAGGAGCCACCAGAGGCAACCCACTGGAAAGTAATATCCCAATATGAGAGTGCCCTGCGCCTGGGGACCAGCATTAATTCAGGAGTCTGGTAGAAAGCACTCAAAAAGAGCAAAGGATCACCAGGGGGAAATTGCGGGAATTGGGGTGTTAGGGTCAGGGGCTTAAGTCCCCAGACCCAGGAGAGCCACCCCTGGCAGAGAGCCAGAGAGAATGCGGCAGAGAAACCAGGTCTCGGTCCCTGAACCACCAGCGTGCCTGAGAGTGCGTGGCACCTGACTCCCGTGAGGGGCTGGGAGCCTCGCCAGCCAACAGAAGCACAGCCTTTTGCAGTCCCCACGCGAGTGCCCTGCCATGCCATCAGAGTCCGAGTCGTGCCCCGTGCCCTCCCCTGAGAGAGGTGCACACAGGCGCCAGCCAGGTGCTCTCGGACCGGAAAGACCAGGCACTCCCAGCCCGGGCCAATGGGAAAATCTCAGTGTGTGATTGCTGCTTGGAACTTCTCTGGCAGTCTGGACCTGCCCAGACAGCTGCCGCTGCCATGGTTTTGTGTACAAGCAAAAAATCCCGAGAACCCAGGGACCGCGACTGGGAACCTGCTCTGCCAGCGGCCAAGGGGGGATTTATTTGGGCTCTGCAGCCAGAGAGAAGAGGGGGGGTCAGGGTGCAGTTTGCTTTCCTCTAAACCTACAAAAACCATCAAAAGCGGTCAAGGCGAGAGAGAAAAACAAAAGTGAACAAATATAAAAACCTCCAGAGAACAAAAGCCTGAAAAAACCAGTTTTCTCAGAGCCCACCCCCTTGAGCCGGGCGGGAGGACTTAACTCAGAGAACCTCATTGACTGAAAACCCACATGGCAGGACCCTCCCCCAGAAAACCAAGCAGGAAAGGAAAAAAAAAAAAAAAGACGACAAGAGAACAACCACCACTACTTCATAGAACAATTTTTATTATTAATTCGATCCCACTATTCTGGATCATTATTTTTACATAGATAATTTTTTATTATTATATAGATAATATTTTAACCCATTTACCGTCACAGTGAGATGTCCAGTACATCAAATTCCAAAATAACCTTCTAACCTGAACTTTTTAATACATACACCTATTTTCCTTTTGCATTTCTATTTTTTAAATTTCTTGTTTTTAAATTTTTAGTTTAGTTTAGTCTAGTTTATTCCTTTTTTTTCATTTTTATTTTCTAATATTCATATAGAATTAAACTTCAAGGTAATCCCCTTTCCCCAATCAATGCCATCCCTATAGGTAAACCAATTCCTAATCCCCCTTTATCTTAGGAAAGTTGAGTCCTTTAACAAAGATATCAAGATACATCCAGGAAGAATCAAAACAACCTTCCTCACCCACACTGAGAATTTACAACCACTCTCCCATCTTTTTCTTCCACCAGTGTTTCTGTGTTTTTGTGTTTGTCCTAATAGTATATAAATCTTACACTTGGGGTTCTTTTTGACGAGGTTCTTCCTTTATTTGCATATATATATATGCAAATATATATATATAAATATATATATATATAATTTTTTCTCTCTTGTCATATACTTTTATCAGTCTTTTTGTCGGTCTGTGTTTGTTTGTATACTTCATTAATCTTACCTTGGGGCCCATTTGGGCTGAACCTTCTCTTTTATCTCACCCTTCATTCCTGTCTCTCTCCCTCTCTTTTTCTTTTCCTTTTCTTTTTTCTCTCATTTGGGTGGGGAACTCTGATTGCTCAGAAGCATTCCAGGGTGCACCTAGACTGCACCACAGTCGATACATCCAGCTACACCTGTTCAGCCATCTCTCACCAAAATGACTAGGAGGAGGAATGCCCAACAGAAGAAAAATACAGAGGATGGACCTTCTGCAACAGAGCTAATGGCTATCAACATAGACAATATGTCGGAAAGAGAATTCAGGCTAACAATTATCCAAGCAATAGCTAAGTTGGAGAAAGTCATGGGTGACCAAATGGAATTGATTAGGGCCGAACTGAAAACGACCAAAGATCATGTTTTCAATATTAGGGAAGAGCTGAAATCTACCAGGGATGAGCTTCACAATGCTCTCAATGAGTTCCAATCTAATCTAAATTCTCTCAACACTACAGTAACTGAGACAGAAGACAGAATTAGTGATCTGGAGGACAAACAGATAGAAAGGATCAGGAGGAAGGCTGGAACAAACAGCTTAGAAGCCATGAAAACAGAATCAGGGAAATAAATGATCCCATAATATGTTCCAAAGTCAGAACTATTGGAATCCCTAAAGGGGAGGAGAAAGAAAGAAGTCCAGAAGATATAGTGGAACAAGTTCTTCATGAAAATTTTCCAAATCTTGTGAACGGAACTAGTGTTCATGTACTAGAGGCCGAAAGGTTCCCCTCCAAGATTACAGATTCTCGAAAGTCCTCGAGACACCTAATAGTAAGAATGAAGAATTATAATCGTAGGCAGAACCTCTTGAAAGCAGCTAGGACAAAGAAGATCCTTACGTACAGAGGAAAGCCCATCAGAATAATGTCAGACCTGTCCACAGAGACCTGGCAAGCCAGAAAGGGCTGGCAAGATATATTCTGGGCACTAAATGAGAAGAACATGCAGCCAAGAATACTTTATCCAGCAAGACTGATATTCAAAATGGATGGAGAGATAAAGAGTTTCCAAGACCAGCAAGGCTTAAAAGACTATGCAACCACCAAGCCGACACTGCAGGAAATATTAAGGGAGCTTCTTTAAAGGGGGAAAAAGCCCAAGAATAGCATTGAACAGAAATATAGAGACAATCTACAGAAAGAAAGACTTCAAAGGTAACACGATGTCAATAAAAACGTATCTATCAATAATCACCCTCAATGTGAATGGCCTAAATGTGCCCATAAAACAGCATAGGGTTGCAGACTGGATAAAATGACAGGACCCATCCATATGTTGTCTACAAGAGACCCATTTTGAACCTAAAGATACACCCAGACTGAAAGTGAAGAAATGGAGAAGCATCTTTCATGCCAATGGGCCTCAAAAGAAGGCTGGGGTAGCGATTCTCATATCAGACAAATTAGATTTTAAACTAAAGACTGTAGTCAGAGATCCAGAAGGACACTACATCATTCTTAAAGGGACTATCCACCAAGATGATCTAACAATTGTAAATATCTATGCTCCCAATATGGGAGCAGCAATTACATAAGAAAACTGTTAATCAAGATAAAGAGTCATATTGATATGAATACACTAATCGTTGGAGATCTTAACACGCCTCTCTCAGAAATAGACAGATCATCGAAGCAGAAAATCAATAAAGAAACAAGAGCATTGAATGACACATTGGACCAGATGGACCTCATAGATATATACAGAACATTCCACCCTAAAAAAACAGAATACTCATACTTCTCAAGTGTACATGGAACCTTCTTCAGAATAGACCACATACTGGATCACAAATCAGGACTCAAACGATACCAAAAGACTGAGATGATTCTCTGCATATTCTCAGATCACAATGCTTTGAAACTGGAGCTCAATGACAAGGAAAAGTTCAGAAGGAATTCAAACACCTGGAAGCTAAAGACCACCTTGCTTAAGAATGCTTGGATCAACCAGCACATCAAAGAAGAACTGAAATAATTCATGGAAACCAGTGAGAATGAAGACACTTTGATCCAAAACCTATGGGATACAGCAAAGGCGGTCCTAAGGGTAAATACATAGCCATCCAAGCCTCTCTCAAAAAAAATGAAAAATCCAGAACACAGCAGCTGTCTCTACACCTTAAAGAACTGGATAATCAACAACAAATCAAACCAACTCCTCATATAAGAAGGGAAATAATCAAGATTAGAGCTGAGACCAATGAGGTAGAAACCAGAGATACAGTAGAACGTATCAATGAAACTTGAAGCTGGTTTTTTTAAAGATCAATAAGATTGATAAACCATTGGTGACACTAATCCAAAAGAAAAAAGAGAAAGCTCAAATACATAAAATTATGAATGAAAAGGGAGAGATCACAACTAATACCAAGGAAGTAGAAACAATCATCAGAAGTTATTATTAACAGTTATATGCCAATAAGCTAAGCAACCTAGATGAAATGGATGCATTCCTGGAAAACTATAAACTCCCAAAATTGAATCAGGAAGAAACTAACAACCTGAATAGACCAATATCTAGTAACGAGATTGAAGCGGTGATCAAAAATCTCCCAAAAAACAAGAGCCCAGGACCTGATGGATTACCTGTGGAATTCTACCAAATTTTCAAAGAAGAAATAACACCTATTCTCCTGAAGCTGTTTCAAAAAATTGAAGCAGAAGGAAAACTTCCTGACTCTATGAAGCCAGCATTACCCTGATCCCCAAACCAGGCAAAGACCCTACCAAAAAGGAGAATTTCAGACCAATATCACCGATGAATATGGATGCTAATATTCTCAACAAGATCCTAGCAAACAGGATACAATAGCACATTAAAAAGATTATCTACCATGACCAGGTGGGATTCATCCCTGGGCTACAAGGATGGTTCAACATTCGCAAATCAATCAGTGTGATAGAACAAATCAATAAGAGAAGAGAGAAGAACCACCTGGTCCTCTCAACTGATGCAGAAAAAGCACTTGACAAAATCCAGCATCCGTTCCTGATTAAAACACTTCAAAGTATAGGGACAGAGGGAACATTCCTGAACTTCATAAAATCTATCTATGAAAGACCCACAACAAATATCAATGGGAAAAAGCTTGCAGCCTTCCCGTTGAGATCAGGAACACGACAAGGATTCCCACTCTCACCACTCTTGTTCAACATAGGATTAGAAGTCCTAGCAACAGCAATCAGACAACAAAGGGAAATAAAAGGTATCCAAATTGGCAATGAGAAGTCAAACTCTCTCTCTTTGTAGATGACATGATTCTTTATATGGAAAACCCAAAAGACTCCATCCCTAAACTACTAGAACTCATACCATAATTCAGCAACGTGGCAGGATACAAAGTCAATGTACAGAAATCAGTGCCTTTCTTATACACTAACAATGAAAATACAGAAAGAGAAATTAGGGAATCCATTCCATTTACTATAGCACCAAGAACCATAAGATACCTGGGAATAAACCTAATCAAAGAGGTAAAGGATCTGTACTCAAGGAACTACAGAACACTCATGAAAGAAATTGAAGAAGACACAAATAGATGGAAGACCATTCCATGTTCTTGGATCGGAAGAATAAACATTGTTAAAATGTCTATACTGCCTAGAGCAATCTATACTTTTAAGGCTATTCCAATCAAAATTCCACCGGTATTCTTCAAAGAGCTGGAGCAAATAATCCTAAAATTTGTATGGAATCAGAAGAGACCCCCGAATTGCTAAGGAAATGTTGAAAAACAAAAATAAAATGGGGGGCATCACATTACCTGATTTCAAGCTTTACTACAAAGCTGTGATCACCAAGACAGCATGGTACTGCATAAAAACAGACACATAGACCAGTGGAACAGAGTAGAGAGCCCAGATATGGACCCTCAACTCTATGGTCAAATAATCTTCAACAAAACAGGAAAAAATATACAGTGGAAAAAAGACAGTCTCTTCAATAAATGGTGCTGGGAAAACTGGGCAGCTATATGTAGAAGAATGAAACTCGACCATTCTCTTACACCGTACACAAAGATAAACTCAAAATGGATAAAAGACCTCAATGTGAGACAGGAATCCATCAGAATCCTAGAGGAGAACATAGGCAGTAATCTCTTCGATATCAGCCACAGGAACTTCTTTCAAGATATGTCTCCAAAGGCAAAGGAAACAAAAGTGAAGATGAACTTTTGGGACTTCATCAAAATCAAAAGCTTCTGCACAGCAAAGGAAAACAGTCAACAAAACAAAGAGGCAACCCACGGAATGGGAGAAGATATTTGCAAATGACAGTACAGACAAAAGGTTGATATCCAGAGGTTATCTATAATGAACTCCTCAAACTCAACACACACAAAACTGACAATCATATCAAAAAATGGGCAGAAGATATGGATAGATACTTCTTCAATGAAGACATACAAATGGCTATCAGACACATGAAAAAATGTTCATCATCACTAGCCCTCAGGGAGATTCAAATTAAAACCCCATTGAGATATCACCTTACACCAGTTAGAATGGCCAAAATTAGCAAGACAGGAAACAACATGTGTTGGAGGGGATGTGGGGAAAGGGGAACCCTCTTACACTGCTGGTGGGAATGCAAGTTGGTGCAGCCTCTTTGGAGAACAGTGTGGAGATTCCTCAAGAAATTAAAAATAGAGCTTCCCTATGACCCTGCTATTGCACTCCTGGGTATTTGCCCCAACGATACAGATGTAGTGAAAAGAAGGGCCATCTGTACCCCAATGTTTATAGCAGCAATGGCCACGGTCGCCAAACTGTGGAAAGACCCAAGATGCCCTTCAATACACTATGGAGTATTGTGCCTCCATCAGAAAGGACAAATACCCAACTTTTGTAGCAATATGGATGGGACTGGAAGAGATTATGCTGAGTGAAATAAGTCAAGCAGAGACAGTCAATTATCATATGGTTTCACTTATGTGTGGAGCATAACAAATAGCATGGAGGACATGGGGAGATAGAGAGGAGAAGGGAGTTGGGGGAAATTGGAAGGGGAGGTGAACCAAGAGAGACTATGGACTCTGAAAAACAATCTGAGGGTTTTGAAGGGGCGGGGGGTGGGAGGTCAGGGTACCAGGTGGTGGGTATTATAGTGGGCACGGATTGCATGGAGCACTGGGTGTGGTGCAAAAATAATGAATACTGTTATGCTGAAAATAAAAAATAAATTAAAAAAAATGAACCAGAATAGTGGGAACGAATTAAAAATAAAAGTTATCTATGAAGTAATGGTGGTTGTTCTTTTGTCTCCACCTCTCCTGCGTGGCCTCTGGGGGACGGGTCTGCCACATGGGTTTTCAGGTAGTGTTCCCTGAGTTAAATCCTCCTGCCCCCCTCAAGGGAGTGGGCTCTGAGGAAACCGGTTTTTCAGGCTTTTGTTCTCTGGAGGTTTTTATGTTTGTTTGTTCATTTGTTTTCTCTCACCTTGACAGCTTTTGATGGTTTTTGGAGGTTTAGAGGAAAGCAAACTGCACCCAGACCTCCCTCTCAAGAGAGAAGCCTCAGTCTGCTCCCCTCTGGGTGCTCCAGAGCAGGTAAGTTTCCCCTTGGCCGCTGGCAGTGCAGGTTCGGAGTCACGGTCCCTGGGGACACAGGAACTCCTACTTGTACCCAAACTACAACAGCAGCTGTTGTCTGGGCAGCTCCAGACTACCAGAGAGGTTCCAAGCAGTGATCGTACACTGAGATTCTCCCGCTGGCCCGGGCTGGGAGCACCTAGACTTTCTGGGTTGAGAGCGCCAGGCTGGCGCCTGTGTGTACCTCTCTCAGGGGATGGTGTGGGGTGTGACTCAAGCTTTGATAGCACCACACTGCACTTGCAGAGGGACTGCAAAAAGGCTGTGCTTCTGCTGGCTGGAGAGGCTCCCAGCCCCTTTGGGAGCCGAACCCCATGCGCTCTCAGACGCGCTCCCGGCTCAGGGACCAAGACCTGGTTTCTTCACCACACTCTCTCTGGCTCAGCGCCAGGGGTGGCTGTCCTGGGACCAGGGACTTAAGCCGCTGTCACTAACTGCCCTGATTTCTACAATTTCCTCCCCCTGTGATCCTTTGCTCTTTTTGAGTGCTTTCAACCAGACTCCAAGTTAGTGTTGGTCCCTAGTTGCAGAACACTCTTGTATCGGGGCATTAATTTCCAATGGGTCACTTCTGGTGGCTCCCTCCCCCTTTTGTTTATCTTCTGATATCAGTCCGACGTTCCCACTCCGCTTTATCTGCCCACTGGTGTCTTCTGCCCCTGTAGAGATCCAGACGTGTATAATTCTAATCTCAGGCTGATCATGGGTGATCCGAGTTCTTTGGTAGGTAATCAGCTCACTTTAGGGTATAGGTTGAAACGGTGCCTCCTCCTACTTTCCCACCATCTTGTCTCCCTGGGCTCTCTCTTCATTCAAAGGATCCCCTTTAATATTTCTTGCAGGGCTAGTTCATGATCATAAATTCTTTTAATTTCTGTTTGTCCTGAAAGCTCTTTATCTCTCCTCCTAGTTTGAGTGACGCCCTTGTTGAATACAGTATTCTTAGCTGCATATTTTCCTCATTTCGCACCTCGACTATATCATGTCAGCCCTTTCTGGCCTGCCAGGTCTTTATGGACAGCTCTGTTGCCAGCCTTATGTTTTTATTCTTGTCAGTTAATGACTGACAGTTAAGTCAGTTAAGCTGCTTTTAGGATTTTCTCTTTACCTCTGAAATCTGCAAACTTCATTATGTTAAGGTTTGATGTACTTTTATTTACTTTGAGGGGCATTTTCTGTGCTTCCTGGACTTGAATGCCTGTTTCCTTCCCCAGATCAGGAAAGTTCTCAGTTAAAATTTCTTCAAATAAATCTTCTGCTCCTCTCTCTCACTACTCTTCCTCTGGGCCCCAATTATTCTAATACTGTTTTGCCGTTCATATCTGTTTCTCAGCTTCCTTAATCTCCATCACTTTGTCTTCTCCAAGACTCTCTCTTCTTCCTTGTTTATCCTAGCAGTTAGAGCCTCCATTTTTTTATTGTGTTTCAGTAAGAGAATTTTTTAGTTCAACCGGATTAGATTTTAGTTCTTTTATTTCTCTAGTAAGTAATCAGTTATTGTCTTCTATAGTTTTTTTCCAAGCCCAGCTGCTACCTTTATAATCATTGTTTTGAATTCTTGTTCCAACATCTTACTTATGTCCCTATCGATTAAATCCCTGGCAATGAGTTCTCTCTTCTGGGGCGAGTCTTCCATCTTGTCATTATGTCCAGAAAAGACCAGATGAAAGAGAAAGAAAATAGGAAAATAGCAACAATGACAACAGAAAAAAATACACTAAACAAATCAGAAGGGAACAGAAACAAGCAAACAAAAGAAGAGAATAAAATGAAAGAAGCTGAACAGACCAATAAACTAGATCCTGGATATATTTTGGTCTGTTGCTAGAAGAAACCAGATCTCAAAATAGGAAAGAAAGAAAAACATAGACACACAAAAATAAAATTGAATACAATTTGAAAGGAAGCCATAAATGAAAAATGTACATATAAAATGTACATGTAAAAATGAAAATTAAAAGACTTAAAAGAATTGATATAATAAGAAAATAGCTGAAAAGGAAAAATATATAAAACTGAAAGACTAAAGAATAAGAGGAAAAAAACACAAATTCTAAATACTGCTTTTCCAAAAGCTGAAGTTTTGCAGTCCTCCATGATCAGTAAACTTGGTAATAACAGGATATTCCTGCTGGTCTTCCAGGGACAGGCCTGTTGGGCTGATTCTCAGGTGTCTTTCCCCAGGCAGAATTGGACCACCATTGACAGTGGGCTGCACTCAGTGTGAGGCTCTGGATTGCTCTATGTGGTTGATTTGTTGCCTGAGGGTTTCTGCACTGATGTGGGAGGTGAAAATGGCAGTGCCCTGGATCTTTAGCCCTAGAGCTGAAAGTCTGCACCCTCTACTCTTCAGAAACGCAGTCAATCACTCTTGTGTTCCTGGTTTCCATCCTGTGTTTACCTAACCCATGACCAATTGTTTTAATCTCAGGCACAGGACTCTGTTTCAGGTCTCCAAAATTTATGGATTCCTATGACCTGCCCTCATGCCACTCCTCCCAGGGGATAGAGGGGGCTATCCCCACAGTTCCACCCCTTGCTGGGCCCCTGCTTGGAGAGCGATCACCAGATCAGTATAGTTGTTTGTGCTTTATGGCAACAGTGTGCAGAAAGCTCGCACCTGTGACTTGCTGTTTGCAGCCAGTTTCCCTGTTCCGATGCTTGGGTAGTCTGCCACACTCAGGCACTGCCCCCCCACCTTCTTTTTGTGATTCTGGGGATCCTGAGTCCATGCTGTCCCATCTGGGATTCCTCCCCCCTTTGGCTCCTAGCACCTTTCAGGCAGACTTCTCAAAGTTCTGATTTTATTATCTGCTGCTTATAACACTTTCCGGTATCCAGTTTATGGAGGCTCCCTCCCCCTGTGGTTTACCTTCTGATATATCTGTCATCTTGTGTTCACATGTGCGCACCTCCTACCTTGCAAAGAGTGGTCACATTTTTATTTACAGAATTGCAGCAAGTCTTTTCTCAGATCTTTGGTTGATTTCACAGGTGCTCAGAAAGATCTGATAACTGTCTAGCTTAATTCCAGGGACCAGACGAAAATAAGATCCCCTACTCCTCTGCCATCTTAACTTCTCCTCCGAAAACACTCTAATTTACATGAAAAACATCTTGGTGTAAATAGCATCCTCACTCAGTTCTACTTGCTATTGTCTTTAAAGCTGAAGAAACAAATCCAAATTTATAAGGCTACCATGCTATCAAAGGAATCTCTTTAAGAGGGTTGTTTTTTAAACATCCCAGGAGTTTCTTGGCACAGCTCAGCCTACTATGCTTTCACTGGCTGGGGTTCTGTAAGTTTTTATATTCAATACAAGTCATCCATCTCACTAATATCTTGAAAAATCTCCAAATGCACTGGAACCTGGAGATCAATTTAGACATTTTTAAGTGAAGTGGGAACTGAATAAAGTAGAAATAATTTATAAAGAAGTGAGGCTATTTCTGATATTTATTTTTTAAAATTGGAAAATGATGCTGAGTTTCTTAAGAGTTAAGCTAGACAGTTAATTAAGCTAGACAGTTTCTTAACAGAGACTTGTGATGTCTAATAGCTCTATCAAAAGTATGTTTAGGTTCCAAGTGAACTCTTTCTAAGAATTAACAGCCACAATTTGGGGATACCAATTCAATAAAAAACAAAATATCTGCCCTTCCCTCCCTAACGTCAACAGAGAGACAGGTATGGATTTATTCAATTATAGCCCATTCTGAGTGACATTTATTGCTTTACATAAATGAGAATCTATTTTTCTTAGAGGCTAAGGCTAGTAGGATAAATAGAACTTCCAATTTCCTTGCTCACTGTAGACTTTAAAGATTTTTATTTATTTATTTGATAGAGAGAGAGAGATCACAAGTAGGCAGAGAGGCAGACAGAGAGAGAGGAAAGGAAGCAGGCTCGCTGCTGAGCAGAGAGCCCAATGTGGGGCTTGATCCCAGGACCCTGGGATCATGACCTGAGCCGAAGGTAGAGGCTTAACCCACTGAGCCACCCAGATGCCCTGACTTTTTATAGACTTTAAAACAAAAAACAAAAACAATGAAACAAACCCTGAACCTACTTTACTTAGTACAATTTCTAGTAATTTATTGTCAGTAAGAGTTTGGAAAGTTTTTCTTCTTTCTTTCTTTCTTTCTTTCTTTCTTTCTTTCTTTCTTTCTTTCTCTTTTCTCTTCCTTTCTTTTTGGCACTTATTGGTAGCAGTCAGGGATAAACACTTCTAGAAAAATTAGGAGGCAATAGTAAGTAGTGTTTTTTTTCTTTTTTCTTTGAAGTTTTTACTTAAATTCTAGTTAACATATAGTATAATATTAGTTTCGTGAGTAGAACTTAGTGATTCACCATTTACATATAATGCCTGGTGCTCATCACAAGTGGCCTTCTTAATACCCATCAGCCACTTAGCGAATTCCCCTGCCCACTCCCCTCCAGCAAATCTCAGTTTGTTTTCCATAGTTAAGAGCCTATTTTCTGGTTTTCTTCTCTCCCTTCACCCCATGTTCATCTGTTTTGTTTAATTCCACATATGAGTGAAATCATATGGTACTTGTTTTTCTCTGACTAATTTCACTTAGCATAATACACTCTAGCTCCATCCACAGTGTTGCAAAGGGCAAGACTTCATTCTTTTTGATGGCTGAGTAATATTCCACAGTATGTGTATATGTGTGTGTGTGTGTGTATACATATACCCTATCTTCTTTATCCATTGTCAATGGACATTTGGGCTCTTTCCATAATTTGGCTATTGCTTATAAGAGAATATTTCTCAGTCACAGAAAGAGCTGTGAATTTGGCCTACCACGAAGAACTGTTGTATTGAAAGCAATTTGGTATATAAACAACTGAAATGTATAAACTTAGGAACAACTTCCAGTGTAATTACTAAAAGCTTAATATTCTAACAAAATAAAAGCATTTTTCTTTATCAAGATGTGAAAAATTTTAAGAATTTTCTGTGTTCTGAAACTGAAGGGAGGCTCTTTTTGCAGAAATAGGTGAAAGCTCATTTCTGACTGTGATTCTTGGTGAGAGGATGCAGATGGGATTTAAAACTCCCCTTCCTGTCACTGCTCATTTGAGGTTCATACTGAATTACAGAAGGTGCTGTCTGTTCTCACCTGCCTATCAGATCTGATATCAGGGGACCTACTAAGCTGTCTTAGCGAACTACTTTCTTTGATGTTTATCTTTTACACACAATAATAAAATTTCATTTATTCATTCAACAAATATGTACTGAGCACTCAGTTGCATGCTTCAGAAAGTGAGGACAGAGCAGTAAACAAAATATAAAAATATGATCAGGGGCAACTGGGTGGCTCAGTGGGTTAAAGCCTCTGCCCTGGGCTCAGGTCATGTTCCCAGGGTCCTGGGATCAAGTTCCGCATCAGGCTCTCTGCTCAGCAGGGAGCCTGCTTCCTCCTTTCTCTCTACCTGCCTCTCTGTCTACTTGTGATCTCAGTCTGTCAATTAAATAAATAAAATCTTAAAAAAAATCATCAATCACTCTTATACTCCCTATTCAGGGAATGAGTTTAGATTGAATGAGGGAATGAAGCAGTCTGCTCAGGGAATGCTGCTGATAAAGCAGAGGACTTCATGCTGTACAAAAGCTCTCTGTAAGTACACTCAAGACAAATTCTGGTAGCTGAAAGAATAGCAAAGTGGACTCCACAAGTTATACTACTTCAATTTTAAGTTAATGAAAAATAATAATTCATTTTTGAAAAAAGGAAACCTCTTTAGATAGCATCTACCCTTCTACATTCCTGATAGACACAGGTTAATGCAGCCTGAGAGACAATCCAATATGCCTGACACAGGAGTATTATTTTAATGAACCAGGGGCTGTGGGATACAATCTTTAGGTTCTTTGAGGTGATAATGTGATGAAGCAAGACTTATCCCCACAAAGCTTGGTTTAGGTTCTATGTCATTAAATGAAAATGCTGCTCTTGTTAGGTTACATTTTTGGAAAACAGGTACCACAGTATGTTAAAAATTAAGGAGTGCTTTTAGCAGTAACAACCTTTCCATGGTCTTGGAGTCACCCCTACCTCCTGGAACAGGATCTTAGACTTCCAAGTCAAGGGCTCAAAGTAAGTTGTTGAATGCTGGAAACAGGGGACTGAGGTGTTGGGAAATTTAATTAGCATGTGTGAAAATAAAAGGGTCTATAGCTGAAAGCCACTCTAGAAGTGTGAAGAATTATGATTGCTTTTTGAGATACTCCCATTTCTCAAGAATGAACAAGCCTGGGGAAAGAGAGACGAGCTGCTTAGGTTTTTTGTTTGTTTTTTAAAAAATGTTTTTCAAGTCTTTTGTTGGTGAGGCTGATGTGGAGAAAAAGGGGAAAAGAAATGTAGATAAAATTAAACTTCCTTGTAACCTGCAGCCCATTGACAAGACTTGAGACAAACAGAGAATGACATTCCTCCAAGAAACTCCCAACTGTCTTAATTTTAATGCTTTGCTGGAGGGAAAAACAACCTTAGCTTGAAAATAGAGACAGTGGGTAGAAATGTGACTAAGATACATGGAGGCTGTTGTGGAAAGACCAGTGTGGTAGTACATAGAAAGAACTCAAATCCTCTTAAGTTAAGGATTAGGACTTTATTAATGAGACAAATTGTGGGGGGTAGTTGTAGGGGAAAATCAAGGCAGCTGCTGAAGAGAGGAATGCCACTTGATGTGGGAAACAAAGGCAGTAGAAAAATTATTAAATTTTTATTAAATTTCCTTACTACCTACAGTCAATTTACAGGTCCTTGAAAAAGGCAGAGTGACATTTCTCTAACTGCCTCAATGTTAATATTTTGCTAAGGGCAACAGGTAATCTTAGCCCAACCCCCAGGATCCTGCAAATCTACTTTAACATGTAAAAATTCCTTTTGAGGGATGCCTGGGTGGCTCAGTTGGTTAAGCAGCTGCCTTCGGCTCAGGTCATGATCCCAGCGTCCTGGGATCGAGTCCCACATCGGGCTCCTTGCTCAGCGGGGAGCGTGCTTCTCCCTCTACCTCTGCCTGCCATTCTGCCTGCCTGTGCTCACTCTCTCCCCCTCTCTCTCTGATAAATAAATAAAATCTTAAAAAAAAAAATGCTATAAAAATTCCTTTTGAAACTTCATCTCTACCCATCAAGATACGTGTTGGCAACCATCCCCCAAGCATATGGCCCACCGATATACATCTAAAGGGTCTCATGTCTCAGGTTTTACTAGATGGTAATAAGTGACCTTTTCCCAACAATAGGTAGCCTCTCAAGGTCCTGGAAACTTTGCCTCCAACACTCCTTAGAGACTTACAGTATCCTAAAACCCTCACAACTTGAAAGTATATGATGGACCACTCCTCATGACCCCAGTGCAGCTTTTTCTGCCCATGGGTCCTATCCCTGTGCTTTAATAAAACCACTGTTTTGCAACAAAGATGTCTCAAGAATTCTTTCTTGGTCGTTGGCTTTGAACCCTAAAGTTCTTTCCTACAACAACACTGTCTAACTGGGGAAAAAATGTAAGGAAAGCTAACATTTGCTATATATACTGCTTTCAACTTGCTTTTACATTTCTCACCTTTCCAGAGATTATAGATCCTCCCCATTCTTTTTAATAACCACACTTGTTATATATAGTACATGGATGGATGTGCCACAATTTATTAATCTCCTTCTGAAGGATACAGGTGGATAGAGGAAAAATGCATCAGTGTTGCTGAACAGCAAGAATAGGCATGAAGAAGCTAATGTTTCATGTCGCCCTGTAGCTCATTCCCTTCACTATAGTTTTGTTTTTTGTGGGTTTTTTTTTTTTTTTTTTTTTGACTCAAACTCTGCTGGAAGAGACACAGACACAGGGAAAGCAGCCACCCATTCTGGTGTGTCCATCTACTGTTGTTTTTTCTCACAGCAGGGCACACATTAGCCTAACCAGGCAGGCTATTTGCTTTTAAGCACATAAACTGACAGTTATTTTTTTTTTTTACGTTTGTTGGATACTTATATAGGATCCTGAACACGAGGAGGGCTGCCATGATCTAGACCATGCCTGCAGCTTCCAACTTAGAGTCAGGGTTGAGGTACGCTTCCTATAGCATGGCAGCTGAAAAAAAAACCCTGCCTCATGGAAAAATCATAAAATAACTTAGATATAGGCATTTATTACATTTAGGTTCAACATACCTCAAACTCCAGATAGTGATCTTTCAGTCTGTATTCATCTATCTCCTTGGCTTTAACTTTCTTGTCTGGGGGATATGAGCGGTGCTCAGCCAGCTCAGTGGTAATCTGCTTCAGCTTGCTTTCATGAGATTTCAACTGTTCCTCCTGCAGGAAATTATTAAGCTATTTAGCATCCGGAAAGCAAATCAATAAGAAAAAAAATCACAGAGTACTTTTTAACATCCCTTATGATGAATGACTTCAATTCATCAAAACAGTCCAATGTACCTCCACTAGTATTCACATGTACCTTTGCAAAATGACAACCGGTCCCCTTGATACAAAACCAAATACTTTCAGAATCAAATACTTTCAAACCAAATACTTTCAAGTGTAGCTGTCATGAACTTGAGAACAGACTTCCTAAGAAATACTTCAAAAGGCAAGGCACCAGTTAAGCACCCATCCTCAGAATCCTGCATAATTTGGCTTTTCCATTTCCTGTCCACTCAGCAATGCTGTTATTTCCCCATCTGTCACAGTGAATTTAGAGTCTCTCTGCTTAGTTCCCTCCCCCTTTTTAAGAAAGCAATGCCACCAAGAAATAATTCTCTGTAAGCCATCAGATGATACATTTTTAAAAACAGATTTATTATTTATTTGTCATAGAGAGAGTGCACGCATGAGCAAGCACAAGCAGGGGGAGTGGCAGAGGCAGAGGGAGAAGCAGGCTTCCTGTGGAGCAAGGAGCTGGACATGGGATTTGATCCCAGGACCCTGCTGGGATCGTGACCTGAGCCAAAGGCAGATGCTTAACCAAAGGAACCACCCAGGCATCCCTTTCAGATGATATTCTAAAAAATGCAGCAACCTATGATTTTTCCCTCCAAAGTAGTAGAGGTTCTGACTTCCTTCAAAATCTTATTGACCCAAACTGAATGACCTATAGAGCAATTCTTGCCTAAAATGTGTTACTATAGGCACCATGCACCAATGCAATGTTTGATGCTATGTCAAAGAACTTCCATTCGAGGGGCACCATTTTTATTGCCTTATGATACTATCAACCTCCCTGGGAACATTTTAAAAATGAAACAAAGATGGGGTGCCTGGGTGGCTTAGTGGGTTAAGCCGCTGCCTTCGGCTCAGGTCATGATCTCAGGGTCCTGGGATCGAGTCCCGCATCGGGCTCTCTGCTTGGCGGGGAGCCTGCGTCCTCCTCTCTCTCTGCCTGCCTCTATGCCTCTATGCCTCTATGCCTACTTGTGATCTCTGTCAAATAAATAAATTAAAAAAAAATGTAAAAAAATTAAAAAAAAATGAAACAAAGAGACTGGAATTTTCTTGCATTCCTGTAATTGTATGACTGCTTTTTTACTATTCCACTTTCACATATATAGTATCCAAATTCATGCTGAATATAAACTTTACATGTACAATAAGATATAAACGGATGAAAGTGAATGAAGAGGAACTGATTAAACTAGGTGATAAATATATTTTGTATAATAGCAACATTATTTATTTATTTAAAATAGCAGACAGAAGGGATTTCCGTCCTTTATTAAGTTCATATTTGAGGAGGTATCAATTTGTACTCCTCATAAAAGGCATGGCATTAAAAAACAAACAAACAAAAAATCAAACAAGATGAGTTTTCCCCTTCTGTTTCTCAAACTCATGGCACCTAGATAATCACAAGCAGAGTTAAAGGTAAAAAATTAACATGTACAATACATCATCACCACAATTCCCAGTTGAATTTTTTCCATATGGTATTTTTATAAATTAAAATTACTATTTAAATCCAAGATCAGCATACATAATTGTCAGAGGAAGAATTTAAATCATAAAGCAACTGTGTAATAAATCTGTCAATTTAAGCCTGTAATTCAAATCTAGAAGAACAATTTAGAGGTGAAAAATCCTAATAATTTTAATTTATGATGTGAGGGTATATGTAACTATCTATCTATATAAACATGCCACATTATGAATTTGAGCTCAGGTCAAATTCATAATGTGAATGAATTTACATTATGAATTCATTCAGGTCATGATGCTGGAGTGTTGGGATTGAGAGCACAAGCAGGGACTGGGCAGAGGCAGGGGAGGAGAGGGACAGAGGGAGGAGAAACGGGTTTTTCCACTGAGCAGAGAGCCGGACATGGGGCTCGATCCCAGGACCCTGGATTATGACCTGAGCCAAAGGAAGATGCTTAATAGACTGAACCATCCTGGTGCCCCCTTATTTATTTTAGAGACAAAGAGAGAACAGGGGGAGGGGCAAAGGGACAGAATTGCAAGCAGACTTCCCGCTAAGCACAGAGCCTGACTTGTGTTTGATCTCACAACCCTAAGTTCATGACCAAAGCTCAAATCAAGAATCTGCCCCTCAATCGACCGAGCAACACAGGCACCCTATCTAATTCTTGTTCTATGCTACTCCTTTATAAATACAAAGATCCATAAAAATAGAAAATTATGTTCTATAGGTTTTTATACCTCACAGATTTCCTTTGGTGACTTGTTTTCTCATTCAGCATGTTTTTGAGATTTACTCACATATATGTCCTGGTTTCTTCCTTTTAACTATAGGATACTGTATGACATACTATAATTTCACTGAAGGATGTTTAGGCTGTTTTCAGGTGTCTTTAGGCTATTATAAATGATGCTACATTGAACATGCTGCTTAGTGAATATGAGCAAGAATTGTCCTACAGTGTAATCACTAAGATGGAGAATTTTGGGGTTTTAGAATATGTCTATCTTTAAGAGGACACTAACATGCTTTTTAAAGTGTTTCCACCAGTTTACATTTCTACAGTAGGCTTAAAAATTCACATTGTTCTGTATCTTTGCCAAAATTTGATATTCCCTGAAAACCAGTGTTATTCCAGTGGGGAGGAGAGGTAAAGAAGGGAGGGCTCAGACTGTTTCCTTTGTGCTACTTTAAAATAGGTAAGTGAGTTAGAAGGTAATGACATCTCTAAAAATCTTCTGGGAAACTTATAAGACAAATTGCTAAATACTACAGCCTTATGAACCCAAGCTATATGGAATTTAGAATAAAGAACAACTGCTTTAACTCAGTTTGAAGGCGCCATTGGAAAGATTTTATGTTTAAGAGATTTAAAGATTTTTATAAACAGTTTAGTGAGCTTCTGCATTAACTTCAACATGATTTCACTGTTTATTGAGTACTCAATATATGTTAAATACAGATGTCTAAGAAATGAATATAAAATCTATCTATTCTGGAGAAGTGTAGTGAACCATTTAAGACAATGCCAAGGGGTGGACTGCATCTTTTTGGCGAAAGTGAGCCCATTAGGTTTAAATAGTACTTGAGTCATATTTTAGCCACAACTGTGAAGGATGGATTAGAGAAAAGCAAGACTGGAGGAAAAGAGATCTCAAGTGGTTATGCAAATAATCTGTCAGAGTTTTTCAAAGTGGGCTGTTTGCAACCCAGGCAAGATGATCCACTAGGAAAAAATCAGCCTTGAGATATAATTCACATACCACATAATTTACCCATTTAAAGTGTATAATTTAGTTAAGTTTTAGTATAGTCACAGGGGTGTGCAACCATCACTACAATTTTATGACATTTTAGCTTCCCATTCCTTTTGGAATGGTATCACACAATGTTTCTTTCTGTGACTGCCTTCTTTCACTTAGTGGAATATTTTCAAGGTTCATCCACTTTGCAGGATGTATCAGTACTTCGTTGTGGCTTTTTTACAACTGAATAATATTCCATTGTATGTATATATCATATTTCATTCATCTCTTCACCAGCTGATGGCCATTTCCACCCTTGGCTACAATGAACATTTGTGTAAAAGTTTTTGTGTGGGTTTATGTTTTCATTCTCCTGCTATCTAAGTAAGAGTGGAATTGCTGTGTCACATTTTAATTCTATGTTTAATCATTTGATGAACCACCAAATTATTTTCCAAAGTAGCTACATTATTCTATGTTCCCACCAGCAACATACTGAAGTTGTGATTTCTCCACATCCTCACCAACACATTCTTTTCCTTGAAGTTTTTTTTAAATTATAGCTACTGTAATGAGTATAAAGTGATTATCTCCTGATTTTGATTTATATTTTCCTAATGATTAACATTCCTAATGATTAACGCTAATATTTTTCCATTTTGTTGATAACAGGACATGTAGTATATTTTATAAAAATATATACATATGTTGGAGGATATCTGCTCAAATATTTACTATTAATAAGGTGAATGATCAAAAAAGGAGACCAGTGATATAGGTGAAAGATGACAAAAGTCTGAATTAAGGAATGTGGGTAGGATATGAAAGATATTTAAGAAGCAGAGGTGACAGGATTTGTGACTAAAAGTATAAAATGGAGTCAGGCAGGAAGCGTGTGGTTTTGGCCAGTGAGGGACACAGTTACAAGAATGACTTCCTACTCTGAAATTCCAGATGCCTGCCTGTCGGAGGAGGTCATTGAGATGCATTAGCTGAATGGCAAGCTGGACCTGAGCAACTGGAGGCTCCTCACCTCCACCCCGTCCATGAAATGTGCATTTGCCTCCCCTTCCCAAGCTAGAAGCTTCCCTAAGGACACAGCCTCAAAATAGTAGTATGTTTTTGAGACCACCTGTATGGTATACAAGACTGAACTCAATTAATTCATGATTCTGGCAGGTGGGTGCAAAGATCTACTCACCTTGTGGCCACCCAAGACAGGCCTCTTAAGTAAGTTCCCTTGCTTATTAAAACTGCTACCTACCAATTTGAAGTGGTCTCCTTCTTTCTTCTCTCCTTGCCCTCAGTGTACAGGGGCCAGATTATGAAAGAACCCTGCCACACTCATCTGGCCCTTGGCCATAACTGCCTTGATGGTCAAAACACAGGATAAAAAGAGAGGTGAGAAGCAAGCAGAAGGCTTTCCTTTGTTTCAAATCAGTGTTTATCACAAGGCCTGGCCTTCCACAATTAGCATTTAGTGATCAAACTAATCACTGGTTAGTGATTCAAATAATCATTGACCATTGATTCAGAACTTTACAGGAAAGGGCGGATTCAAAGAAGAAAACAGGACTAGATATCAGGAAATGGTAACTCCGTAAGATGCAAATGAGACAGAGCAGGGATTAGACTTGGGTCTCCTAACCCTGACTGTGAAATCCAGTATTCCTTGCCTTTTCCACAAGGAGGAAAAAAAAAAGATAAAACTCTTTGCCTCTTGAGTAGCACATCTTGCATGGATGCAGAGGGAGGATGCTTACTGACAAGTCCTTACTACAAGGACTGGTAAAGACCAGACCAAACCAATCTGCACCAAATTGGACCCCAGTGCTGGAGTTTCATGGACTTGTTCCCTCATAATAATACTAAAAATCCCACCCAGGTGGAGATTTCACGTTATTTTGACATGTGATATATGAAGAAGCATGAATTTTAAATGCATAGGTGCTAATAAACCCCCACCTCTACAAGCTTACAAAGTACCCCTTTCCACCCAACTTTCTTTTAAAAACTCTCCCTAACCTTGCCTCAGGGGAGTCAGCCTGCAGAGCTTTCCTTTGTGTTGACTCCCCTGTCCCACTAAAGCCTTGCTTGAAACTCCGTTTGGCTTCTTGTCAATTTCTATTGCTGAGCTAGCCCAAGAGCCCACTTCAGTTTCACACATCTCTAAAAAAGTAGGGAAAGACACAGTAGGGGTTGTAAGGATTACAGTGCAGTCCCTTTAAGTATGATCTGCACGGCTTGCAGGCTGGATACCTGATCTGTCTTAAAACATTCATGGTCCTTGGCCCCTGACCTGGACCTCATTAACCTTGTATGGCGATGCTGGGACACGTGCACTTTCAACAAGTCTCCAGATCATTTCTGTACACACTAAAACTGAAAATGACTGCTTTGATGAGTAGTAGAAAGGGAGGTCCTGAATAGATCCTGAAGAGGGCCAACCATGAAATCCTAAGTTTAGAGTAATGTACAAGAAGGAGAAACAAAACTTAAATTTTCAATATCCCCCAAAGAAGAAAAATGTGCTTTGGCAACCCTGCATGAAAACAACTAAGATGATGACTCCTACACAGCAGAGTTGTTCAGTAAGAACCACACTGCACTGATAATAATCAATTTTAATAATGAAGGCTAATATGTTTTGGATGGAAGACAAGAATAAATTAAAGCTTGCAAATGACAGGGTGATGATGAACAGTATGTCTTTAAAAGCACCAAACAATCTTTTAATTGCCTGTTTAGTTTTTTCCTAACACTATTAAGTTTTTTTCCAGTAGGGTACTCACATTGTTATACATGAATTTTATAAACTAAAATTATCCAAGTAGTACTGGCATTTAGGGGAGTCATAGCTAGGCTGTGGGTGTATGGAGAAAGGAAAGATGGCTGGGCTAATTCAGTGGTTCTCAATAGCAGCAGGTAGCAGTGGGGTGTGTTTTGACCCCACAGGATATTTGGCAATGTCTGCAGACATTTTTGGTTGTCACAGCTAGGGGGATGATACTGGTATCTAGTGGGTAGCGCTGGGGATATTGCTAAACATCCTACAATTCAAAGGACAACCCCCACAACAAAGAACTATCTAGGCTAAAATGGCACTTGTGGTGAGGTTGGTAATGCCAGGACTAAATCACGGGGACTAGTAGTCTTCAAGGTACTGGAAAACTAGTGGGTGCATCTAGATAAGTATTCCAGGATTCACTGAAGGTGCACTATGATAACTCTTCCAAAGATATCCCCACAAAGTCTCTATTTGATGTGGAGGGTACACCAAATTCTGAACAGGTTGCGTGTAGCCTAACTCTTCTCTCCCTTTTCTAAGCTATTCTTTATCACATGCTTCATTTTACACATTTATTTCTAAATTGTCCTATTACTCTCAAAGGCAAAACATCTTCATTTTTAAGTAAAAAAAACACGGTGACCTGGGCAAAAAATACAGAGCTAATGAAAGAACCTTAAAAACACTCTAGAACAGTCTTCTCAATTTTCCAGTTGGAAAACTGAGGCCCACAAAGGCTTGGTGATTTATTTGTGGAGGAGGAAAACATCTTCTTTTATTATTATTTTTTATAACAAGGTAATTAAATTCCTGAAAGTACTTGGTCATCTTGTCATAAGTAATAAAGAAGCATGTCTCTTCTTGGTTATTACCTTATTTAAAATCCTAAATACATCATTTGATAACATTACATAAGCAGGGTTTTTTTTTTTGTATCTCTATGGATTTATGTTCAAAATGAGGAAAAATATTAAAAATTTTATGCACTCTATTTTTAGTTCCAGTGTAAAACATTTGTTTAAAATGAGAGATTTTTTTGCCTTGGAAAAGGTGCTTGCTTACCTGGTCTCATGGTAAAAAAAAAAAATACACAAATAGAGAAACACATTCATTTTCATGTGCCAGTGACTTACTAAAATATAGCCCATACAAATATAGAACACAAGTACATTTTCAAAGTAGAAAGTAAATAGAACTGTAGAACCATAATAAGGAAAGAACAAGTTAAAACGTGTAAGTTGCTCTATGCTCATTAATGCTCCTTCTAAACTTCAACTCATCTTTTTCCTGGATGTTTTATAAGAATGATTGTGAGAAAGACCAATCTATTGAAAAGTAAGTACTGGAAAATCCCTCGTGAAATTAACAGAACAAAACCCAACTTCTGAAGGTATTTGTTGCCTCTGGTTAGTTGTTCAATTGTCTTTTTCTTCTCATACCTTATATAATATGGCTTACTGTCTATTTCAAGTACCCGAAATTAAAGTGGGGGAACGCATTTGCTTTAAGAGGTCATAGTTTAGGTGGGTAGATGGAGAATTCTGCTAATAAACTTTTTGGTCATCAATAAGATGACCTGTTCTCTTATCATTTGGTTAGACTTGAAAATTAAATGCCATTCTGCCTTGTAAAGTGAACTGGCCTGGTCCTTTCTATTCTTAACAGTTTTTTGTTTTTGTTTTTGTTTTTGTAGTCTGTGAACAACATAGCAACAGTAATGCTTACATGGGAGTATCCAATTCATGTTAATAATAATTATAAATTAACAAAACCAAAAGAATTTTTCATTAAACCATGTCTCCTCTCTTCTTACCACCAGTCTACTTCTTATGAACTCACAGCAAGACTTGTATGTATTCCCTTCCTCCGTTTCCTTCCTACTTTCCAATCCTTTCTCAAAGAAGACTAACGTGGTTCTCTTCCCATCACTCCACAAACTGCTCTCACCAAGGGACCCGATGAGCTCCTGCCACTTCATAGGAGATATTTTTTTGTACTAAAAACCTGACCTCTCTCCTCTTTCTCCCCTTTCCTGGCACAACATTCTCCCTGTTTTTTCTTGACAACAGAAAAATTGTTTCTCAAATGTCCATTTTGGTCTCCTTCTGAGCACTGAGCATTTCAACATTTGGAAGCAGAAAGAGGAAAAGGACCCAGGAAAGAACCCTAGGAAGAAGCAACAGGATGAAAACCAGATGGTGAGGTCACAAAAGCCAAGTCAGCAAGACAGTACAATCCCCAGGTGCTGAAGTCTAGATGATAGTCCTTATTCTTTTACTTCAATGAGCCACTGGGAACACTCATTCCACACTCTCAAGATGTCTCAAATACTTCCACTTCTATCCATCTCTTCTACAAATAACTTTATTTTTCCTCTCATTATTTCCCCTGCCTTTATTTTTATTTTATTTAAGGATTTATTTATTTATTTGGGGGAAAGAGAGAGAGAGAACAAGCAGGGGGAATGGCAGGCAGAGGAAGAGGAGAGATGCAGGCTCCCTGCTGCACAGGGTAGCCCAATGCTGCGGGGGAGGGGGGGGTTGGGGGATGGGGGAGGGGGACTAGATCCCATGACCCTGGGATCATGACCTGAGCTGAAGGCAGATGCTTAAGTGGCTGAGTCACCCAGGCTCCCCTCCCATACCATTAAAATTAGGCTTTCTGCTTCTACTAGCTTCTTCCTCTAATACTTTCTTCCTATTGTAACAAATAATTTTTAAAAAAGATTTTATTTATTTATTTGACAGTCAGAGATTACAAGTAGGCAGAGAGGCAGTCAGAGAGAAGAGGAAGCAGGCTCCCTGCTGAGCAGAGAGCCCGATGTGGGGCTCGATCCCAGGACCCTGGGATCATGACCAGAGCCAAAGGCAGAGGCTTTAACCCACTGAGCCACCCAGGCGCCCCATAACATAAATAATTTTTGAAGCACAGATTTGGTCACATTACTTTCCTGCTTAAACTGTACCCTAAAGATGTTGGGGAACCAGTGAAGCATCCAAAATCCTACACATGACATAAAAGACCTTTCATCATTTGGCCATACTTCTACAGAGGAATGTATCTTGCCTTTTCTCAATATTTTGTGCTCAAGTCACATTTGATAACTTTTATGTGGTTCTCACATCTCAGTACTTTCTCCTCTGGGCCTTTTTGACCCTCTATTGCATCATTTTCTCTTGCCACACCACATCTAACTGCTACTCATCCTTTAAGTTTCATATAAGACACCATACTTCCTCTTCCAGTATACATGGCACCTTCCTGTGCTCTAATCAAACTGTATTATACTTACTTGCATGTTTTGTATTCAGAGAATATCTGGGTTTCATTTATCTTTCTGTCTCCAGAGCCTAAAATAGTCTCTCAAGTGTAACAGGCACAAAATATGTTGATAATCCATGATATCAGGTAGGTAGAGGAGTCCGTTAACATCAACACCTGGTTGACTAGAGCCAAATGAAACTATTGCTATTACTGCACCAAAAAGAAATTCACAAGGACATCAAACTACCTTCCAAAATCCTTAACTAGTCAATGGCAATTGGGGAACTGCAGACAGGTTTAAAATTGGCAAAACTGGCCTGTTTACAGTGTCCTCAAAATAGAGTTTTAAGGAGGAGAGGGACATAAAATATGATCTTGAGAGAGATCAATCTGACAATAGAAGAGAAACTTAGATGACTACATTTGGAATACTGTTCTACTGTACGTTGTCTGGATTACCTAGGAAACCCACATGGTCCATTTAGCTCCTCCCTGAAGGTAGGAAAGTCTCTTCCCCTTTGTATTGTGGATAGTGGATCCCTGGGAATATTCTTATAATACCCAGCATCAAATACAGCCTGGGATATGGGAAAAGTTCAATAAAATGAGTGAACGAATAAATGAATGAATAAACAAATTTCAAAAAAGCTGGTTTTCAAGCCAGGATGTCGAACCCCAGCCAGTTATTTAAAAAATCTGAGCTGTTAGTACAAACAAAATAAAAAACCTAAGCCCACCATTTATAACAACATGGATGGACCTAAGAGGGGTATAATGCTAAATGAAACAAGTCAGACAGAAAAAGACAAATACCATATAATTCCTCTTATATGTGGAATCTAAAGAACAAAACAAATGAATAAACAAATAAGCAAAAAGCAGAGCGAGACCCATAAATACAGAAAGCAGACTAATGGTTCCTAGAGGGGAGGAGGGGTGGAAGATGGGCAAAACGGATGAAGGAAAATAGGAGGAGTAGGTTTCCAGATATGGAATGAGTAAGTCACGGGGATGAAAAGTACAGCATAGATCGCAGAGTCAATGGAATTGTAATAGTGTGTATGAGGACAGATGGGAGCTACACTTGCGGTGAGCAGAGCATAACTCAGAGAGTTGTTAAATCACTATGCTGCACATCTGAAACTAATGTAATGTGGTGTGTCAACTATACTTCAATTAAAAAAAATAAAACCACAGTAAACTAATCCCCTATGACTGAGTAGCAAACATTTGAAACATATTCCAACGATGTGTTTTACCCACCATGACTCAGTTGTGTCAGCTTCCAATACGAAGTTTAAAACCCAGTTCACTACATTTTGCCCCATTTTTACAATACACCTTCCAAGGCAAGGGCTTAGCCTTGCTGTCAAAATGTGTAGTATTATTCCAATCAAATGTTAATAAGATTATTTTATAAAGTACTTTTTCCCAAAGTCAAAGCACTATCAAAATGACTAACCTGAGACAATTTTGTTGTAGTAGCAGGCAGAAGTGGACGACTAAACTTTTTCTGAGATCCAATGGCTGCTGGAAATGGTGGTGCAGAAAATACAGCTGCAACACAGTTAATTTTGTTTATCCACCCTTGCATTTCCTCTGGACTCCTATGAGAAACAGATAAATTTACATCAGGTTATTTCTCTATCTTAAATACATCACACCTAGCCCATTTCTTATTACCAATTTAAAATGGCACATAAAATCATTTATTTATTTTTCTTGGTATAATTAATTCCTGACAAAATTTCATTGAGATTTAACATTTTCAACAGCAATCACCATGGAAATAAGAGGCCCTGGAACCCATGATCATTATAGTATAGTGATTATAGTGTAAGTGATTATTCCTCAAGGATACAAAAGGGGGAAAGAAGCGAAATAACTTGATATTAAATATAACCCCTTACTTTGATACTAGTTGAGTCAAAAATAAAAAATTTAACTCATCTCTTCCAATCACATAATTCAATTTTAAAATCCAACTGAGGGACAAATTGATAGAATTTAAAAGGAATGTAAAAAGGCAACACCCACTTGGAAAGCAGCTTTGAGTTTCCTGAAAAGTTAACTATAGGTTTATCATATAACCCAGCAATTCTACTTCTAAGTATACACCCAAGAGAAATAAAAACATATAGGCACAAAAAGATTTGTATCTGAAAGCATAAGAGTCCAAAAGGGAAAACAGTCTAAATGTCTATCAAGTAGTGAATGAATTTTAAAAAATGTGGTATACATCCATACAGTGGAACACTACTCAGCACTAAAGGCATGAAGTGGAGATATATGTTACAACATGGTGAACCCCAAAACTTTGTGGTAAGTGAAGAAAGCCAAACATATATCATTATAAGATTCCATGTATATGAGAAGTCCAGTAAAGGCAATACTATAGAGACAGAAAGGGGATTAGTGGTGTCTAGGGCTGGGGTAGAAACACAGAGTGACTACAAAATGGTCATGGAGGATCTCTTTGGGGTGACAGAAGTGTTCCAAAACTGGATTTTGGTGATGGTTGCACAATTCTGTAAATATGCTTTTTAAAAAATAACTGAATTGTACACTTAACCCAGGTGAGATTAATCAGATGTTAAAAATCTACCTGACAGGATGTGAAAATCATCTGATGTCATTAATATACTTTTAACTTGAATGTCATATATTTGCAGAGACCAGCACGAATAGCACTTAATAAATATTTGTGAATTCATAAATTGAATAGGAGAAATAGTTGTGAGCCAGGATAGTTGATCCACCATGTATATAATCAGTAAACAGAAAAAGGACAAAACGTCAGTCCACATAAAATCCTTTCCTTTACTGATGACTCTGAGAGACCACTCTAGAAATCAGCTCCTCGTTGCACCCCATATGCTTCTCTAATCTGATTTCTCTGGCTCTGTTGATTCAATTCTGTCTGAAGTAATTAGAGATTTTTGGTTATCATATTTGGTATTTTAGTAAAAAAAAATGGGGAATAGAATAATTTGAAGGACTCTGATGACTAATAGCTGTAATTATACATCTGGCTATGATTCCCTCTGTGGTGTTAAAGCTGTCTTACTCCCACACTAAAAAAAATCCTGTGTAACTTGGATTTCCTTACATCTTCCTCCTCACCTGATGTCAGCAATTTCATACCTCGGCAAATTCAACATTCATAAACCACCAGAGTATCTGCTGTTGTTCTTATTTCTTTTCTTGATCTTACATTGCTATGATCAACAAGCATGCAGATACTTGTGCTCACTATCTTGATGTCCAATTTTAAGACCAGTGCCAACTGTGATCAATTGGTGGGGTTCTGTTGAGAGTGATTCTGAAGTCAAGTACAGGTAGGTTGTGGAAAGCATCCCATGAAGAATTAACACTGCCACAAAATTAACACTGATGCTATGTGCTCCTATAAAAATTCCCGTTCTAGAGGCTCCGTTCTGAAAATCCAGTTTCTCACTTCACAAATCCAGAATTCTCCATGTGAAGAAGTCCACTTCTAATCTGAAGGTTGTCATGGGCCCCTTATTAAACTGGCAATCTATTCCATTTCCTTGCCCACAACATAATTTTATCTTTTTCTTCTAGTTTTATCACAGACTATTAGAGCTCAGAAGGAGAGAGAAAAGCCAGAGAGGGAACAAAGTGGAAATCTATACTTACTGAACAATTTCTATGTGCCAGGCACTGTAGGAAGTACTTATATACTTGATTTCGTTTAATTCTCACAAGAACCTTGTGAGATAAAACATTATCATCTGCATTAGTGACAAGCTAAGGTTCAGGGTTAGGTTAAATTACATGTCAGGACAAAGAGCTAGGAAATGGTGGTTTGAATTTAGGTCTATTTTACTTATTGTGTGATAAAATTTGTACACCACAACCTTTAAGTTAAGTTCTAGATTAAGATTAAGTTCTAGATATGGTATAAATGGCTGACTGAAAGTCACAGGGCTACTTTGTAGCTAACAAAAAACTGGAACCCATGGTTTCTATTTTTGATTCCAGTTTCTTAGTTGTCTCTCTAGGGGAACCAGTTAATGACTTTGAATCCAACTCAATTTCCCCTGTAGACTCTGATTCTATGCCTTGGTATAAGGTGATGCTACGCAAATTAAGAAATGAAACCAAACCAGTGAAACATACTGGGCTTGAAAAAGCAAGACCCTCCAGTCAGCAGTTTTAAGTTTAAGCACATTCGGCTTCTTCTCATAGTCTGTGGCCTTGGATGCCAGCGCGTGATGCACACTCACGGCGTTTTTCAAATCCTCTTCAGACAGGGCCTTTTCTGGTTTATATTCATCCTATAGATGGATACAAAGAAAACCAAGACAAGATCATGTTCAGATTTCACCCCCTCTTTTTATGATAAGGGAAAAAACCCCTCTAAAACTAAAAGAAAAGAAATGAGAAAATCCATGAAAGTGCATGAAGAAAGTGACATGGTATAAAAACAACTCTTTGCTACTTCAGATACCCATCAACAGAATTACACTGATGGTGTAAACCATGCCGTTGTTTTCTTTATTCTAAAGATATTGTATTTTCTTGATACTTTCTTTTGAGTCCAATATTATCAAAGGAAAATGAACAGTAAAATAAAATGATTCCTCTAGCTGTTCTTTGAAAGAGAAGAGGAAAATCAGATTACTATTCAGGAGAAGCTTAGCTATATTATAATAAATTGGGAAAATGGATAAAATTTTATAAAACAGAAGGTGTCCAGTGCAGATGCACTTTTATCTTTAGGAATGAATTACACACAATTCACAGAATTTATAAAGGTTTTCTGTATGGCTTCCCTCCAAAATAACAACAACAAAAATTCCAACTAGTACAATAATGAGAATTTAAAGCAAATTTGATTATTATTATCATACATTTATATTTAGTAGTTTCCCTAGGTCCCTTAGAATAAAAAAAGACTTCAAAGAAAGCAATTAAATACAGTAGGCATTATGAACTGTTTTAGGAGATGTTTTCTAGTGTGTAAGGTCGCTTCTTTCCCTTTCCTGTAATCTGTCAGACATGATGCTAAATAAACCTATATTTCTGTGAAGAAAAGATACATAAGCACACACTCCTCTTCTTACCTTCTAATTAGTTAAAAAAAAAAAATCCTAAAAGGAAGACATTATCTATTCTCTTATCACAGTCTGGTTTTATAAATTTCCATAAAAACAATGACACTTTGTCATACCTCCTACTTCCTTCTCCCAAACCCTCCACAAATCAAGCAATTCAAACATACTATTGCTATTAATTCAAACGGAGGGAGAAATCAATAGAAACAAATGATCCTATAATGATCGGTCAGTGACAGTTCTGAGAGACAAAGGTAAGGAAAACCTAAAATACACAGTGAATACCAATAGGAATATAAAGATTACCCAAATTTATAATATTAAATGATGAAATTACTACTTTAAATTGCAACAAATCTATTTTTTTAAGCCTCAGAGATTAAGAACTGCTGTTGACAATGACAGTTATCCAGAGTGGCATGATGAAGAAAGAAAATAAAAAATAATCTTAAAATAAATACAATATACTTATACCTATCTGTTCTACAATTCCCATTACTGCATAAAGGTATAATCTAGCTACGTTTTGGGGTCGTGTCTTCTCTAAATGAGATTTTTTTCTTAGTGACTTAGCATTCCAAAGATTCACAAATCTCCTCCCAGGGGAACTGTCATTATAGGACGGAGTATCAATTAGAGGTAAAGCTCCCTTTCAACCTCATGATTGTGCTACAACAGAACCCTATATAGCTGAACATCCACTCATGTTAACCACTTACCTCCATATAGGAATCTGAAGCAGATAAATAACGGGGAGTGGGTGTAAAAGACCAGGGCCAAAATTATCTTCAGAGAATTTATATGCTACCTCCATTTGCATACATACTCATCTCTAACACCCTGGATATTGGAATTTGCATAGGGATCACCTTAGAAATTTCTGTGTATCATTTTTGATGTCTAGGTCTATGATGTAGCCTTTTATCTTAATTCCTTCTCACTAGTTTCTTTTAATTTTTTTTTTTAATTTAAGAGGACTACTTAAAAAAAAATAAGAGGACTACTTAGTTCTTATGCTTTTCTGATTTCCTCTTTAATTAAGAAAGGATTTAAGGCTAGAATTTTTCCTCTGAGTACAGGTTGCAAATAATTTGAGAAAAACAAGTATTTTTCATTGTTCCCTAGTTTGCAGTTTTATTTTTTGATCTCTTCTTTGATTTTAGTCATGTCAAACAGAATGTTTCTTAAGTTTAAGATACCTAAGGTTTTAGTTATTTATCATTATATATTTCTAATTTTATTGGCTTCTGACCAGAGATTTTATAGCACTCTGTAAAATCTGTTATTTTTTCAAAATTTGTTAAGGTTTTCAAACCTTTGATTTTTGTTGATGTTCCCTGGAATATAGAAAAATATTATTCTCTGAGGGATGTGTGTTTTATATTTATTGATTCAATCCCTCTATGTCCTTACATCATTTTTTCTACAAGTTCATCCTCTTGAGGCAAATATACTGACCTCGTTCACTACATTGTATTTTAAGCTCTCCTCGCATTTCTAATAGTTTTTGTTCCACATTTTAGCTGCTATGCTGTTTGAGGTATTTAGGCTTATGACCGTTACCTTTCTTACATGATGTGCTATTTATTACTCTAAAATGTTCTTTATCCAGTAGTGCTTAGTTATATAACATAAAAACTTAAAAGGTTCTCTCTCCCATAAAAATGTTCTAATTCTCTACTAACAGTCCACATGAATAAGATTTTTAGAATCATTTAATTTCCCTCCTTCTCATTAATCCTAAACTTTGCTGAAATACTTTATTATGTTTGTTCTGCAATCTTATTAAAATTACCTTGTGTTATGTATTTTCTGTTTCAGGAAAACTTACTTCGCACTTACATGTTTACTGAGTCTCTCCTTATTAATTGCTCACTTACTTTCTATCTTTCTTCTATCTTTAGGTTTCAACTATTTTTTTTCAGGTGAATGATACACTCTAGTTTTTATTTCCAAATGTCTTCCATTTTCTTTGACAGGTATAGAACTCTTCGTTGCAGTTCTCTTCTACTCAGTAACCTATAGATGCTATTCTATTGCCTTCTACCTTCCAGCTTTATAAATGTCCAATGCTAGTCTGATTCTTTTTTCCCTTTATTACTGTATTTTCTGTTAGGAGTCTTACAGAGATTTCTTTTTATTCTCAGAATTTAGGAAATTTTTCTAGGCTATCCCTTAATATTCTCATCTGTCCAGTTCGGAATGAAAAAAATTCCTACCCTAATATGATTATTCACTTGGGCTGCTAACTGCTACTAGAAATACTCAACTCAGATGCACAGATGTGTGCCAGCATTGATTTATGGTCTACAGCTATGGTTGTACACATTTCCAACTAACAATTCTTTCACATATCCATGATAATTTCTTTGTTGCATTCTGCCAAATATTCTGCAGTTTTTTCAACACCCCCTGACTCAGCACAACCGTAGTTAAGAGTTTAGGTCCCTGTTAGAACTCTCTAGGTTCAAATGACTAGTTCTAATATAATACTTAATGTTTTCATGACCATAGGTTAATTAAACTTATTAAGCTTCACTTTCTAAGATTGAGAAGCAGTGATAATACTTTCCTCATAGAACTGTATGATGAAATTAAATGAGGTACTGTTTCTAAAACTCAATGTTCACAGCATATAGTAACCACTCAAATGCTAGCTGGTCTATTTTCCAATAATAATTTCTTAGTAACCTATAGTTTGACCTTGTATTTTATAAGGTCAAACTTGTAAATATAAAACTTCCTGCTTACATACCAATATTTGGTGACCACCTTTGTTTTCTTTCTTCCTAAAACAGAAGAATCCTGCTCAAGGCTAACCCTCCATTGACCTTTCCTATGAGCTTATTTCATTATTATCATTCTTCTCTATTTTTAATTATCCACTATCTTCTGGCTTCTTCCCCAAAGCCTAAAAGTACACTCCAAGTCTCTTATCTTTGTAAAATCATAGCTTCTTCTGAATATTGCTCCCTTCTCTGGTATCATCTCTTTTCTTTTAGATGAGTTACAAGTCCATCTTAGCTGTTTTTATATACTGATTTCTTGTTTACCTGTTAACCCATTGCAAACTGGAATTCATTTCTATGCTTCACTGAAAATCCTCTGGCAAAGATCATGGCCTCTTAATTGAAAAATTCAATAAATTATTGTCTGTTCTCATCATACGGCACCCAAAGAAGTCAACAATCTTTTTGAAATTCTTCCTTTGCTTCTATTAAAATACATCCCTGGTTTCTCTCCTACCTTGCTGAGCATTTCTTCGTTATCTCCTCTTTAGACAAACCTTCAGATGTTAGTTCTGTCATTGTTTTTCATCTTTTTTCATTCCCCAAATACCTCTTGGGATTATTACAATTGCTCTTATCTATTAAACTCCTACCTATATCATGATGTCTAACAAACTGCTATAGGTAGAATAAGAAACATGAGACCAGCTGATAGCTATTAATAATGAAAGATTTAAGCCTTTGAGCTTGGAGAAATATAAATATTCTTAGAACATATCCTCTATCTGCTGATATTTTCATTTAAAACCAAGCCTAAAGGATGACATTCTTAGACTGCTCTAAAAGTGCAAAGGATTTTAAAATATAACATTTATTATAGCCCTAAGTAAAAGCAAACAGTAATTATCAAACTTGGGAGAATTGTACCATTGTTGCAGAAGAAGACTCCATTCTACAGCAGTCTCCAAAAGTATGATACACTGCCAGTTTACCTTATATTGGAAGGAAAATACTGCACAGGACAGAAATGGTAGACAAGATCTATATAGTTAGGATGGAACCGAAGTCTAGAAATTTTAAGTCTCACAAACTTCTGATTTTGTAGTTAATAGTAATATCACTTTACCATGAAAAAAAAAAAGGCAAAATAGGAGAGGATCAAGATACTGGAAAAGGAAGATCCTGAGCTCATCCCCTCCCATGAATACACCAAAGCTACAACTACTTATAGACAACCATCTCTGAGAACAAACTGAAGAATAGAAGAACAGATTATACACAACTAAGGATATAAAAAAAAATCCATAAAGAGCTGGTAGGAGGGGCAGGATGTTGTTTAGTTAAGAACTACACTCCTGGTTCATTGAGCCACAGAAAAAGGGATTTCTAAACCAATGAGGGCCTTCCCTGAGGATGGAGGGTTCCAGGACACACATTAGGCTCCACAGCTCAGGGGATCTGCATCAGAAAGATAAGCACCCATGAAGTCTGGCTTTGAAAATCAGTGGGGCTTGGATCTGGGAGGACTTAAGGGGCACACACATAACTCAGTTGCTCCAAGTTCCAGCACAGATACAGCAGTTTCAAAAGTGCCTGGGTTAACAGAGAAGGAGATACATCAACTAATCTTACGGTAGGTATTAGAGAGAGAGGAATCTGTTGGAATGTTCTTTGGGGATGGGGGGTGCTGGCAGGAACCATTTCTGACACTCTCTATCTACTGGGCTAGCACCATTCACCTAATGTTAACATTTGCCTGTGGACTTAAACTGCCAAACTGCTTACCCCAAACCAGCATTCCCTCCCAAGTGGCTCCCTGCCCCACAAAACATGCTGGTGGCCTCGGCTGGCATTAGTGACCCCAACCTAGGGAGCCACCCCTGCACACTAGAGCATCTGCAACAATCATAGCCGTACCTCACAGCCAGCTGCATCAGAAATCTATCCCACCCATCAGCACTCCTACAGTTGTCATAGCCAGGCCTCTCAGCTAGCTATATGGGGAGCCAACCCAGCACACCAGAATGCCTGCAGCAGTCACAGCCAGAATGCTTGGCAAGATGGGTTAGGGGCCAACCCCACTCACCAGCATGTCTACAGTGGTCATAGCCAAGCCTCACAGACAACCATGTTGAGACAGTCCTATAAACTAGTGAGTCTGCCAATCCTGACCCAGCTACAAGAGAAGAGTTCACACTGCCAACACAAGGGCTTGAATGACTAAAGTTTACACTACTGGGCCCCACAGGACACCTTCTGCATAAACCCACTCCTTCAAAACTGGGAGATGTAACTGATCTACCTAATACACAGAAACAAACACAGAAAGTTAACACAAAATGAAGAGATAAAGGAATATATTCCAAATGAAAGAACAAGACAAAACCCAAGAAGAACTAAATGAAACAGACATAACCAATCTATCAGATAAAGAGTTTAAAGTGATGGTCATAAAGAGGCTCACTGAAATCAGGAGGAGAATGGATAAACACAATAAGGACTTCAACAAAGAAAGTATAAAAAAGAATCATCAGAGCTAAAGGATACAATAACTAAAATGAAAAATACACAAGAGGGAATCAACAGCAGCAGATTAAATGAAGCAGAAGAATGGGTCAGTGATCTGGGAGACAAACAGTGGAAATCACCTATGACAGCAAAAAGAAAAAAGAATTTTAAAAATATGAGGATTATTTAAAAGACCCATGGAACAACATCAAATATACTAATATTCATATTAAAAGCATCCCAGGGGCGCCTGGGTGGCTCAGTGGGTTAAGCCGCTGCCTTCGGCTCAGGTCGTGATCTCAGGGTCCTGGGATCGAGTCCCGCATCGGGCTCTCTGCTCAGCGGGGAGCCTGCTTCCTCCTCTCTCTCTCTCTGCCTACTTGTGATCTCTCTCTGTCAAATAAATAAATAAAATTTAAAAAAAAAAAAAAAAAAAAAAAAGCATCCCAGGAGGAGAAGAGAAAAAGGAAAAGAAACTCTATTTGAAGAAATAATGGGTGAAACTTCCCTAACCTGGAAGAAACAGACCAAATCCAGGAAGCATGGAGAGCTTCAAACAAGATGAACCCAAAAAGGCTCATGCCAAGACATACAATAAACAAAGTGTTAACAGTTAAAGAGAATCTTAAAAGCAGTAAGATAAAAGCAACTAGTTATATACAAGGGAACCCCCACACAATGACCAGGTGGTTTTTCGGGAGTAACTTTACAGTCCAGAAGGAAGTGGCACAATATATTCAAAGTACTGAAAGGAAAAAAACCCTACAACCAAGAATACTTCATCTGGCAAGGTTATCACTCAGAACTGGAGAGATAAGGAGTTTCCAAGAAAATCAAAAGCTAAAGAGGTGCATCAACATCAAACTGGTCTTACAAGAATGTTAAAGGGACTTCTTTAGCACAAAAGAAAAGGCCATAACCAGAAAAATAAATATGAAAGAAATAATTTTAGTGTTAAAGGTAAACATACAGTAAAAGTAGTTGATCAAGTACTAACATAGCTAGTATGAAGGTTAGAAGCAAAAGCAGTAAAATCATCTAGACCTAAAATAATTAGCCAAGGGACATAACAATAAGATGTAAAATGAGACATCAAAAATAAAAACATGGTGGGGGGGATGGGGAGATGTAGTCCTTTTACAATGTACTGGAACTTCAGCCACTAGCAATTTAAAACAGTCTGCCATATATAAGATTATCAAAATAAATCTGCTTCCATCTATCACCATACAAAGTTTTACAGTATTATGCACTATATTCCCTATGTTATCCATTGTATCTGCCTGTCTTATTTATTTTATAACCAGAGGTATGTACTTTTCACCCCCATTCCCCTGGCTTGTCCATCCCTCCAACCCCCTCTACTTTGGTAACCATCAGATTTTTATCAGTATCTATGAGTCTATTTCTGTTTTATTTGTTGATTTTTTTTGTTTTTTTTTTTTTTTTAGATTCCACATGTAAGTGAAATCATATGCTATTTGTATTTCTCTGACTAATTTGACTTAGCATCATATCCTCTGAGTCCATTCATGTTGCTGCAAATTATAGTATTTCATTATTTTGTATGTCCTAAGTAATAGTCAATTATATGTATGGATACACACAGGCACGCAGACACACAAACACACACCACACATCTTTATCCATTCATCTACTGATGAGCACTTAGGTTGCTTACATATCTTGGCTGTAGTAAAAAAATGTTGCAATGAACTTGGGGTGTATATATCTATTCAAATTAGTGTTTTTGTTTTCTATAAATACCCAGGAGTAGAACTGCTAGCTCATATGATGATTCTATTTTTAATTTTTTGAGGACTCTCTATACTGTTTTCCATAGTAACATCAACTTTTTGCATTCCCACCCAGCAGGGCACAAGAATTCCCTTTTATCTGCACCCTTGCCAACAATTGCTATTTCCTCTCTTTTTGGTAATAGTCATTCTGACAGGTGTAAAAACTCATTGTTACTTTGATTACCACTTCCCTGATGATAAGTGATGAGCATCTTTTCATGTGTCTATTGGCCATCTATATGTCTTCTTTGGAGAAATGTCTACCCATGTCCTCTGCCCATTTTTTAATTGGATTTTTTACCTCTTGATACTGAGTTGTGTGAGTTCATTACATAGTTAGGATAATCCCATACAAGTGGTATAATTTGCAAATATCTTCTCCATTCAGTATGTTGCCTTTTCATTTTGTATGGTGATAGATGGTAGCGGATTTATGTTGGTAATCAGTTCCTAATGTATACAAATGTTGAATGATTGTGTTGTACACCTGAAATGAATATAATATTGTATGTCAACTACATTCCAATTAAAAAAAAAAACCTAATAAAAAAACAAAGTATGCTTGGCATTCTGAACTCCCACTAGAAATTGAAGCTCCCAGTTCATAAAACATGAGCAAATTCCATAGTGAGAATGGAAACACCAGGATTGACAACTGGATAAAAAGAAATGACTTTATCCTACAGATTTATTCTGACATCTTTATTTTTCATCACTTAAAGTAGAAGAGAGTGTTTAAGTGATGGAACTGGGAAAGAAGAAACATGGGATAAATTATCATCAAACTATTTCAAACTTAAGAGTCTTTGCTATGCAAACTGTAATATGAAACAGCAAAATAAATGCAATCAAGAAAGTTTCTGTAAGAAAAGAAAATATTCCACAACATTTAGCTACTATCCATTTTTTCAAACAAATGAAAGGTGACAGTGATGCCTAAAAACATGTTCCTCTTCTTCCGTGTTCAGCTGCAAAATACAACTTTTTTATCTAGTGTGACTCATTAGAGCATCCCACCACCCTATTAAGCACCAATAATGTTGATTTTATGTTATTTTAAATTCATTTAAAGTATGGAATGAGGGGCATCTGGGTGGCTCAGTGGGTTAAGCCTCTGCCTTTGGCTCAGGTCATGATCTCAGGGTCTTGGGATCGAGCCCCGCATAGGGCTCTCTGCTTCCCCCTCTCTCTCTCTGCCTGCCTCTCTGCCGACTTGTGATTTCTCTCTCTCTGTCAAATGAATAAATAAAATATTTAAAAAAAATTTTTTTAAAGTATGGAATGAAAAGCTTTCTATTTTTTCCCCCCAAGAGCCTTGTTAATTAAACATCTTACAAAGTTGAATCATAATACACTAACACAGAAATCATCTGCATATATACAAAAAACTGGTATCAGTCTGAAACCTTGTATTCTCAGGTAAATATAAAGTCCCATTTGGAAGTGACCAAATCTCAACAGAAATTCTTCAATATCAACTGAAAAGATTCTCAGATTCCAGTTTTCAAAATAATACTCACTTCATACCTTATTAAATAGGTAAAATTGGTATACCTAATTAAAACAATTTAAAGCAATGTTGAAATGGTCTTGATATCCACTGAGACAATAAAGACAGAAAAAATTGAGAACAAATTCTTGTTTGAAACTCTGATGATATTAATAAAAATGTTAATAATTAAAGCAAACTGGATCCTAGACAGTCTATAAATCCTTCATTTTTAAAAAGGCATTAAAAGTTATTTAATAACTTGATGACTATCTTTTTTAAAAAATTCTAAATATTTCTGGTTAGGTCGCTTTCTAAAAATCATTCAGTGTCTTTTTTTTCTCCCAGGGAGCAAATAAAGTGCTATGCTTCCACAAACGTGGGAAGTGAGGAGTAAAAGCATATGAAATGAAGGCATGTTTTAGGTCATCACTCAACTAATTACACATTTGACAACTGGTTATTTGTAGAATTTTAAAAATTAAAAGGAGACTGAGGGATCTTTTCATCTAATTTTCTGTTAGGTAAGCAATTTTAGTGTCAGAAAACTATAACCTATATTATAGTAATATAGAGAATTAAAAGAGAATAAACAAGTTAAAGTCAAAGCGTTCAAGATGTTTCCATTATACGCTACAATAATGTGGAGGTACTGGCCTGTAGTGGCCTGTAGTAGGAGAAGTTCATTATGTACTGAATCATTTTGCCCTATAACTCTCCTTAGTCTACATAGAGAGCGAGCATGTACAAACACAGGAGACTATGAAGGACTTGAAATGCTTTCTCAGTAAGGCCTTGGACTTCTGTGAAGCCCAGGAATTTTCTAGGATCAGACTGGTGACTGAATTAGGAATTTAGGATCTATATTTTTAATGATTCCACAACTGAACTTAAGAGTTAGATAGAGGTGGGGCGCCTGGGTGGCTCAGTGGGATAAGCTGCTGCCTTCGGATCAGGTCATGATCTCAGGGTCCTGGGATTGAGCCCTGCATTGGGCTCTCTGCTCAGCAGGGGGCCTGCTTCCCTTCCTTTCTTTCTGCCTGCCTCTCTGCCTACTTGTGATTTCTCTCTATCAAATAAATAAATAAATAAATAAAATCTTAAAAAAAAAAGTTAGATAGAGGTGATAACTATCAATGGCCTTTGAAAAATCTAATAGGATTCCCTGACTTAACATATGAAAAGACTTAATTTAGACTTAAGAAGTGTCTAAGTTTATAAGCAGAAAAGAAAAGTATGTCAAGCACCCTTCATACTTCTTCCATTTTTCTATTTTTATCAGTTGGAGGCTGTTTTCTGCTTTCTTCACAGTTCTAAGCATCACTAGCATGTGCTTGTTATGATGTGACCACATTGATGTGTGTATCATCCACCCTACTGTCACTCAGTTCAGAGCCCTGTGAGATCAAGTTAGTGTCTAATTCATGTTTCCCTTTACAACTTTCGCATGACTTATGGGGGTATAATATTTATTGAAAAGAAGAAAGAGAGGGAAAGTGAGAGGGAGGAAGACAAAGAAGGAGAGAGAAGCACTACCTAGGGAGCTGAGTAGCAAATGGGGAATGAAGTTTGTGTTCTGGACCTATCTCAGACTTGAATAACTTGGAAGAAACCACAAAGCACTGCATCATCTTTTCATGTGGGGACAAAACAATTCTTCAGGAATAAACTAGTTTCTATTTACTGGGCATCTGAATGAGAATTGTGTTTTATTTTTCTTATTATTTATTTTATTTTATTATTATTATTTTTAAAGATTTAATTTATCCATTTTAGAGAGAGGGAGTGAGAGAGAGTATGAGAGTGGAGAAGGTCAGAGAGAGAAGCAGACTCCCTGCAGAGCTGGGAGCCCAATGCGGGACTTGATCCAGGCACTCTGGGATCACGACCAAAGCCAAAGGCAGTCCGCTTAACCAACTGAGCCACCCAGGTGTCCCAGAATTGTGTTTTTAAACAGAAATCTTCAGAGAACAGCTTATAAGTCTTAAGCCCAAGAAACCAGGTGTATTTCTAGCTATAGTGTCTTTTTATAAATTTACAGTCTTTTAGAATTGCTATTATTTCCAGAATATCTCTTATATAATGGTCACATTTCTCTGCTGGACTATGTCATTCAACTAAATTATAACTAGTGAAAACTTGGATATTATCATCATTCTCCAAGGAAACACTAGGCTTCAAAGCCTAGTTAACTTTTTCTTTTACGCACAGTCCATTGTTTTAGAGAATGAGAGAAGTCAGGACACCCTTTCCAAAGGGTGATAGAGCACAGAGCCAGCAGTTTCATGAAAGGAAATAAAAACGCCCTGAGCATACAGGAAACCTTTTTGCTCTCAGGGACAAACCGGCTTCTGGCACTAAGGTATCTGTCATATCAGCCCCAGACCGTCTGTTATCATCACAGTCAGAAGACTTAAATCATCAGTGCCTTTCTTCTGCCTGGTCCTGGCTCACTCCTGATGCCACCTCTACTTCAAACACTGCAAAAACAAAAACAAACAACTCTCTTCCCAATCAGATTTTAAAAACCTTATTAGCAGTTGGAACAAACCTCTCTTCCAAGTAATCCAAGGAATGAAGAGAACATTTTGCTACGAGCACAGAGAGTTCTGAAGATATTATGACAGAAAACTAAATTTTTAGATAATGAACTGATTTTCCACCTTTGAAAGACCTGGTGAAGACAAATATAGTCAGGTTTGAATAGCTGTTTTCTAGACCCTTGAGATAAGAGACATTAGAAGAGGGAGGAGTCAAGATGGCGGAGAAGTAGCAGGCTGAGACTGCTTCAGCTAGCCGGAGATCAGCTAGATAGCTTATCTAAAGATTGCGAACACCTGAAAATCCATCGGCAGATCGAAGAGAAGAAGAACAGCAATTCTGGAAACAGAAAAACAACCACTTTCTGAAAGGTAGGACCGGCGGAGAAGTGAATTCAAAGCTACTGGAAGATAGACCCCGGGGGGAGGGGCCGGCTCCCGGCAAGCGGCGGAGCAACGGCCCACAAAATCAGGACTTTTAAAAGTCTGTTCCGCTGAGGGACATCGCTCCAGAGGCTAAACCGGGACAAAGCCCACGCGGGGTCAGTGTGGCCTCAGGTCCCGCAGGGTCACAGAAGGATCGGGGGTGTCTGAGTGTCGCAGAGCTTGCGGGTATTGGAACGGGAAAGCCGGCTACAGAGACAGAGCCAACAGTAAGCTCACAGCTCGGTGTTACCTTGAACTGGTCGCAGGCTCGGTGAGCTTGGAGCGCGGCCGGAGGTCAGGCAGACGGGAGTAACTGGGCGCTGTTCTCTGAGGGCGCACTGAGGAGTGGGGCCCTGGGCTCTCGGCTCCTCTGGGCCGGAGACCAGGAGGCCGCCATTTGTATTCCCCGTCCTCCGGAACTCTACGGAAAGCGCTCAGGGAACAAAAGCTCCTGAAAGCAAACCCGAGCAGATTACTCACCCCGGCCCCTGATAAGGGCGGTGCAATTCCGCCTGGGGCAGACACTTGAGAATCACTACAACAGGCCCCTTCCCCAGAAGATCAACAAGAAATCCAGCCGAGACCAAGTTCACCTACCAAGGAGTGCGGTTTCAATACCAAGGAGAGCAGCAGAATTCCAGAGGAGGAGAAAGCAAAGCACGGAACTCATGGCTTTTTCCCTGTGATTTTTTTTAGTCTTGCAGTTATATAATTTTTTTCTTTTTCATTTTTTGTTTTTTTTCTCACCTTCTGGTTAAATTTTTTTTTAACTTTTACCTTTTTCTTTTTTAACGTTTTTTAACTAGCTTATCTAATATATATATTTTCTTTTTTATATTTTTCTTATTTGTTTTCTTTTTTTAAAATTCTTTTATTTTCTTTTTTTTCTTTTTTCTTTTTTTTTTCTTTCTTCCTTTTTGAACCTCTTTTTATCCCCTTTCTCCCCCCTCACGATTTGGGATCTCTTCTAATTTGGTTAAAGCATATGTTCCTGGGGTTGTTGCCACCCTTTTAGTATTTTACTTGCTCCTTCATATACTCTTATCTGGACAAAATGACAAGACGAAAAAATTCAACACAAAAAAAAGAACAAGAGGCAGTACCGAAGGCTAGGGACCTAATCAATACAGACATTGGTAATATGTCAGATCTAGAGTTCAGAATGACAATTCTCAAGGTTCTAGCCGGGCTCGAAAAAGGCATGGAAGATATGAGAGAAACCCTCTCGAGAGATATAAAAGCCCTTTCTGGAGAAATAAAAGAACTAAAATCTAACCAAGTTGAAATCAAAAAAGCTATTAATGAGGTGCAATCAAAAATGGAGGCTCTCACTGCTAGGATAAATGAGGAAGAAGAAAGAATTAGTGATATAGAAGACCAAATGACAGAGAATAAAGAAGCTGAGCAAAAGAGGGACAAACAGCTACTGGACCACGAGGGGAGAATTCGAGAGATAAATGACACCATAAGACGAAACAACATTAGAATAATTGGGATTCCAGAAGAAGAAGAAAGAGAGAGGAGAGCAGAAGGTATACTGGAGAGAATTACTGGGGAGAATTTCCCCAATATGGCAAAGGGAACGAGCATCAAAATTCAGGAGGTTAAGAGAACGCCCCTCAAAATCAATAAGAATAGGCCCACACCCCGTCACCTAATAGTAAAATTTACAAGTCTCAGTGACAAAGAGAAAATCCTGAAAGCAGCCCGGGAAAAGAATTCTGTAACATACAATGGTAAAAATATTAGATTGGCAGCTGACTTATCCACAGAGACCTGGCAGGCCAGAAAGAGCTGGCATGATATTTTCAGAGCACTAAACGAGAAAAACATGCAACCAAGAATACTATATCCAGCTAGGCTATCATTGAAAATAGAAGGAGAGATTAAAAGCTTCCAGGACAAACAAAAACTGAAAGAATTTGCAAACACCAAACCAGCTCTACAGGAAATATTGAAAGGGGTCCTCTAAGCAAAGAGAGAGCCTACAAGTGGTAGATCAGAAAGGAACAGAGACCATATACAGTAACAGTCACCTTACAGGCAATACAATGGCACTAAATTCATCTCTCTCAATAGTTACCCTGAATGTTAATGGGCTAAATGCCCCTGTCAAAAGACACAGGGTATCAGAATGGATAAAAAAACAAAACTCATCTATATGTTGCCTCCAAGAAACTCATTTTAAGCCCGAAGACACCTCCAGATTTAAAGTGAGGGGGTGGAAAAGAATTTACCATGCTAATGGACATCAGAAGAAAGCAGGAGTGGCAATCCTTATATCAGATCAATTAGATTTTAAGCCAAAGACTATAATAAGAGATGAGGAAGGACACTATATCATACTCAAAGGGTCTGTCCAACAAGAAGATTTAACAATTTTAAATATCTATGCCCCCAACGTGGGAGCAGCCAACTATATAAACCAATTAATAACAAAATCAAAGAAACACATAAACAATAATACAATAATAGTAGGGGACTTTAACACTCCCCTCACTGAAATGGACAGATCATCCAAGCAAAAGATCAGCAAGGAAATAAAGGCCTTAAATGACACATTGGACCAGATGGACATCACAGATATATTCAGAACATTTGATCCCAAAGCAACAGAATACACATTCTTCTCTAGTGCACATGGAACATTCTCCAGAATAGATCACATCCTCAGTCCTAAATCAGGACTCAACCGGTATCAAAAGATTGGGATCATTCCCTGCATATTTTCAGACCACAATGCTCTAAAGCTAGAACTCAATCACAAAAGGAAGTTTGGAAAGAACCTAGATACATGGAGACTAAACACCATCCTTCTAAAGAATGAATGGGTCAACCGGGAAATTAAAGAAGAATTGAAAAAAATCATGGAAACAAATGATAATGAAAATACAATGGTTCAAAATCTCTGGGACACAACAAAGGCAGTCCTGAGAGGAAAATATATAGCGGTACAAGCCTTTCTCAAGAAACAAGAAAGGTCTCACAACCTAACCCTACACCTAAAGGAGCTGGAGAAAGAACAAGAAAGAAACCCTAAGCCCAGCAGGAGAAGAGAAATCATAAAGATCAGAGCAGAAATCAATGAAATAGAAACCAAAAAAACAATAGAACAAATCAACAAAACTAGGAGCTGGTTCTTTGAAAGAATTAATAAAATTGATAAACCCCTGGCCAGACTTATCAAAAAGAAAAGAGAAAGGACCCAAATAAATAAAATCATGAATGAAAGAGGAGAGATCACAACTAACACCAAAGAAATACAAACTATTATAAGAACATACTATGAGCAACTCTACACCAACAAATTTGACAATCTGGAAGAAATGGATGCATTCCTAGAAACATATACACTACCACAACTGAACCAGGAAGAAATAGAAAGCCTGAACAGACCCATAACCAGTAAGGAGATTGAAACAGTCATTAAAAATCTTCAAACAAACAAAAGCCCAGGGCCAGACGGTGTCCCGGGGGAATTCTACCAAACATTTAAAGAAGAACTAATTCCTATTCTCCTGAAACTGTTCCAAAAAATAGAAATGGAAGGAAAACTTCCAAACTCATTTTATGAGGCCAGCATCACCTTGATCCCAAAACCAGACAAGGATCCCATCAAAAAAGAGAGGTATAGACCAATATCCTTGATGAACACAGATGCGAAAATACTCAACAAAATACTAGCCAGTAGGATTCAACAGTACATTAAAAGGATTATTCACCACGACCAAGTGGGATTTATTCCAGGGCTGCAAGGTTGGTTCACCCCCGCAAATCAATCAATGTGATACAACACATCAATAAAAGAAAGAACAAGAACCATATGATACTCTCAATAGATGCTGAAAAAGCATTTGACAAAGTACAGCATCCCTTCCTGATCAAAACTCTTCAAAGTGTAGGGATAGAGGGCACATACCTCAATATCATCAAAGCCATCTATGAAAAACCCACCGCTAATATCATTCTCAATGGAGAAAAACTGAAAGCTTTTCCGCTAAGGTCAGGAACACGGCAGGGATGTCCATTATCACCACTGCTATTCAACATAGTAGTAGAGAGCCTAGCCTCAGCAATCAGACAACAAAAGGAAATTAAAGGCATCCAAATTGGCAAAGAAGAAGTCAAATTATCACTCTTCGCAGATGATATGATACTATATGTGGAAAACCCAAAAGACTCCACTCCAAAACTGCTAGAACTTATACAGGAATTCAGTAAAGTGTCAGGATATAAAATCAATGCACAGAAATCAGTTGCATTTCTCTACACCAACAGCAAGACAGAAGAAAGAGAAATTAAGGAGTCAATCCCATTTACAATTGCACCCAAAACCATAAGATACCTAGGAATAAACCTAACCAAAGAGACACAGAATCTATACTCAGAAAACTATAAAGTACTCATGAAAGAAATTGAGGAAGACACAAAGAAATGGAAAAATGTTCCATGCTCCTGGATTGGAAGAATAAATATTGTGAAAATGTCTATGCTACCTAAAGCAATCTACACATTTAATGCAATTCCTATCAAAGTACCATCCATCTTTTTCAAAGAAATGGAACAAATAATGCTAAAATTTATATGGAACCAGAAAAGACCTCGAATAGCCAAAGGGATATTGAAAAAGAAAGCCAACGTTGGTGGCATCACAATTCCGGACTTCAAGCTCTATTACAAAGCTGTCGTCATCAAGACAGCATGGTACTGGCACAAAAACAGACACATAGATCAATGGAACAGAATAGAGAGCCCAGAAATAGACCCTCAACTCTACGGTCAACTAATCTTCGACAAAGCAGGAAAGAATGTCCAATGGCAAAAAGACAGCCTCTTCAATAAATGGTGCTGGGAAAATTGGACAGCCACATGCAGAAAAATGAAATTGGACCATTTCCTTACACACACAAAAGTAGACTCAAAATGGATGAAAGACCTCAATGTGCGAAAGGAATCCATCAAAGTCCTTGAGGAGAACACAGGCAGCAACCTCTTCGACCTCAGCCGCAGCAACACCTTCCTAGGAACAACGCCAAAGGCAAGGGAAGCAAGGGCAAAAATGAACTGTTGGGATTTCATCAAGATCAAAAGCTTTTGCACAGCAAAGGAAACAGTTAACAAAATCAAAAGACAACTGACAGAATGGGAGAAGATATTTGCAAACGACATATCAGATAAAGGACTAGTGTCTGGAATCTATAAAGAACTTAGCAAACTCAACACCCAAAGAACAAATAATCCAATCAAGAAATGGGCAGAGGACATGAACAGACATTTCTGCAAAGAACACATCCAGATGGCCAACAGACACATGAAAAAGTGCTCCATATCACTCGGCATCAGGGAAATACAAATCAAAACCACAATGAGATATCACCTCACACCAGTCAGAATGGCTAAAATAAACAAGTCAGGAAATGACAGATGCTGGCGAGGATGCGGAGAAAGGGGAACCCTCCTACACTGTTGGTGGGAATGCAAGCTGGTGCAGCCACTCTGGAAAACAGCATGGAGGTTCCTCAAAATGTTGAAAATAGAACTGCCCTATGACCCAGCAATTGCACTACTGGGTATTTACCCTAAAGATACAAACGTAGTGATCCAAAGGGGCACGTGCACCCAAATGTTTATAGCAGCAATGTCCACAATAGCCAAACTATGGAAAGAACCTAGATGTCCATCAACAGATGAATGGATCAAGAAAATGTGGTATATATACACAATGGAATACTATGCAGCCATCAAAAGAAATGAAATCTTGCCATTTGCGACAACATGGATGGAACTAGAGCGCATCATGCTTAGCGAAATAAGTCAAGCAGAGAAAGACAACTATCATATGATCTCCCTGATATGAGGAAGTGGTGATGCAACATGGGGGCTTAAGTGGGTAGGAGAAGAATAAATGAAACAAGATGGGATTGGGAGGGAGACAAACCATAAGTGACTCTTAATCTCACAAAACAAACTGAGGGTTGCTGGGGGGAGGGGGTTTGGGAGAAGGGGGTGGGATTATGGACATTGGGGAAGGTATGTGCTTTGGTGAGTGCTGTGAAGTGTGTAAACCTGGTGATTCACAGGACATTAGAAGACTCTGAAGAGCCTGGTTTGGAGAATGCAATTCAAGTAATTAATGCCATGTATGAACCAGCAACCTATACCCATTTCTCTTAACCATTCCATCAACCACCTGACAATTTATTTTAAGAGTAACATAGTTCAGTTTTGTCACCACCAGACCCATAATAGAAATACCGTCATAAAGCTTACAAAAAAATACTTTCGAGAAAAAGGCACAGACTAGCAAGGTCAGGCACAAAGCCCATGATAGAAACTAACAGGGAGCTTTTGAAGCTCTATAATAGCAAAGGCTTGTCTAAGCCTTTAGCTAGCAGATGACTTATTCTCAGTTAGCAATAGATATGAAGTTAATACCTGAATATTGACAATGATGGGTCATCAAGATCAACAAGATTTTACTCATTTTATAACTTCATAGCAATTTCAAAATTTTAAAGCATATATAAACTATGTTTAAGTGATAATATTAGACTCTTCTGTAATGAGTATTTTATATTCCAATAATAATAAGTTTAAGTTTATTACATTAACTATTTTTTGATGGCTCTCCAGATGTGTATTTCTAGGTTTCCTCCTCAGCTCCAGATCTGAATATCCATAACTGTTTACTGGATGTATCTATTTATTATTCCAAAGACACCTTGAATTCAACACTTCTATTTAGATTATATTTCCCTCTTTCTGTTATCCCTATAATCCCTATAGTTATACCTACTGTAGTTCAAGCTCATCTGACCTCTCTCGATGATCGAATCTTACTCAAGTCCTCCCTATCCTATAGTCAGACTGATCTTTCTAAAATATATATCTGATCATGTCACATCCTATTTACACATTTTTTGAAGGTTTTATTTATTTATGTATTTATGTATTTGTCAGAGAGAGAGAGAGAAAGCACAAATAGGCAGAGTGGCCGGCAGAGGCAGGGAGAGAAGCAGGCTCCCCTGCTTCTCCCCTGAGCATGGAGCCCCGTTGGACTCGATCCCAGGACCTGGGATCATGACCTGAGCCAAAGACAGAGGCTTAACGGTCTGAGCCACACAGGTATCCCCCATTTATACCTTCTGATAGCTCCACATTGCTCTAAGATAAAATCTCAACTATGAAACACAATTTTCTAGGCTATTTCGTATGCCTTGGATACTCTTTATACTCCGCTGAACCTGTAGCTTCTCAAATGTGTTGTAGTCTCACACAGTTAGGCGTCCACACAGGTTTCTCCCTGTCCCAATCCTCTGTATGATGAAGTTATATTTGTCTTCAAATGTAGGCTTAAATATCACTTACTTCATGAATTCTTCCACAATCTTCCTTTCTCTTCCCAAGGTTTAGTTAAGTGTTTCTATACCACACCTTTAGTAGCACATATCAAATTGCATTCAGATTTTTGTTTTGTTTTGTTTTGTTTTCTTTTTTTCCCTCTGTCTTCAGACAGAGTATACGCTTCTTTAGGGACTCTATCTTGCTCACAATCATGTCACTAGTGTATAGCACTTTGAAGAACCGGCATAGTCCTAATCTAATAGAAGTATTCACTATGGATTTTCTTCCTAGTACAGCCCTCTGTTTTGGAATGGTAGTTTCTTTGCCAAAGTTCAACTGATAATAGATGCATGGGTTACTTTTAAGTGTCTATCCAGGAATCATGAAATGGTTGGAATGTTGACATATTCATGGTTTTTCAAGGTTTATGGGAATAATAAGGAAGAATAATGGAAAATGAGTCCATGTTAGAAAATCTCAAAAAGTTAGTTACTCTAATTAAAGAAGATGATTAGAGAAATTTCAGTAAAACAGTAGCTAGAGCCAGGGAAGTACAGTAAGAGAGAGAAAGTAACCATTAGTTCTTAACATAGCAGGAGGTTAAAGAAAAAGAGAATAAGCTATTGCATAGTTGCTATGTAGTAGCCAGAAGTAAGCTGAATCTGGTTGAGGATGTAAAGTTAACTAGTCATTTCTGGCTGAATGATCACTGAAGCAAGCTGGCTTAGTATGTTAGCTAACCAATTTCCTACCTCTTTGATGTGTGATGCTTGGATTGAGAAATGATTATTCTCTTCAATATTAGATAAAAAAGCAATGCTTTGTAACGACATGTTTTTTAATAGAGGAATAGTCATGAGAGGGTTATAAACACACAGGCAGGATTACAAACTTTAGAGGCACCAGATATGTATTAACTCTTCAATTTCTTATAGCAGTCACTGAAAACCTTTGTTATCGGATAAGCCTCTTTGGTTGGGATGGATGTGGGGAAGGAGGCTGAATGAATGGAAACTGAGGATTCAGAGCTCTTTCTCAGTATAATTTAAGCTATGCCTCTAATGACTTTTTTTTTCACTATTAATGAGGAAATACTAACTGAATTGTTCCACATGGGTAAAAATCATTAGGTTATTTCATAGTTGAGGTGTTGATGAAAAGCTTAAACATAAATGATAAGCATCTGATAATGGAATGAGCACCTAAATATTATGTTATTTAAAAGAGAGAGGGGTTTTGTGTGTGTATGGTGTGTATGTGTTTATAATAAAGGGAAGGTGGGCTTAAAGGAGTGAGTTGCCAATCATTATGATCTCTTTAGAAGATTTACTTGATTAATTTATCAAGGGAGTAAAGGTCCTGTGTCCCATCTTAGGGAATACTATCCCCGTCCCCCCACCCACAACCCCCGTCAGCCCCTTGCTGCCCCTTTAGGAGTCAAGATACTAGAAGTCATTTTGTGGTAGGGAGCAGCGATAGAGGATTTGCCCACCTGAGAAAAATAGAAGGAACCCAGTATAGAACAATTACTGGAAGGCTTTGGACAGAATCTTTAATGCTGAGAAATTTATATGGAGTGAAAGGCATGAAAAAAGAGAATCATGGGCAATCTAACTTTGGAGCTCTAATACAAACTGCTGCTAAAAATTCAAAGTTCACAAAGTCATTCCCTAGTCAATATTTAGCCCTTTTTCTTTGGTAGCTGGATAAGTCAAACTCAATCCAATTCACTTAACTGAGGGAGAGGGCAACAAGATAGGAAAAGCTGGTAACTCGGAAAAGCATCTTTCTTTGCATTGCCTCTGTCAAATGCTGACTGCAAGAGCATTTTTCTCTCTTCCCAGGTTCACTCTGGGATGGAGTGGGTGGAAATCCTGTGGCTTGGTATTCAATGAAATGGTTTTGCCAAAGACAGCTATGCCCTTTACAGAGATTTTAGAGAAAATGAAAAAGTAAGCCAAGAGAATAGGATTTCTGCTGGGGAAACAGCTGTGCTATGTGAAATTTAATTTCAACGGGTTGTTTCCTGCAGAGACAAAGCTAACTGAAAGGACCAATGTGGGCCTAGCATGTACACACATGCTGCTTTGGCAGGGGCCAAAATGGTTGACTTATAAATTAGAAGCTGTGCTGGCTCCATAGAGAAATAAAGACAATACAAGGTATCTGACCATGTAAGAGCATGGATAATCTATTATCAATGACAGTCTCCATTTCTCCTGTTGTTTTCTGACTCAAAGTAATGTGTAAATTTTAAGAGGATACTGCAAATTCTTTGTAATCTTTCGATTTCAGCTAACTCTACAACTTTTTCTGCAAAGGTGACTTATTGACAAAGAGAACTCTGGTCCAAGGTGAAGCATTCCAAGCTCTAATATTCCTTACCTAACCTATTACAAAAGGAAGAAAATAAAAGGGTTTGTGTAAAATATGGTCCTTCTCAATGTAGACATCCAGAAAAAATCTCCAATAAAGAATAGAACAGAAGAGAATTATAAAAGTGTTCCTTACAAAGCTGCTCTTGTAATATGTAAAATGCTGATACAGAATATAATAAAATGCACTCAAAGTCCTTCTTTGGACTGGGAAGACTCCTAAGGATGGGTGGTTTTTAAAGCAAATTGTTCTTTCTATTTTATAATATAGAGCATTATTATAACACTTAAAATGTTTAAAATAAAAATAAGTTAAATATATTTCCCATTAGTGGCATCTCGATTCCAAAGCATTTTATTATATCAATGGTGCAAGTGTGGGTGCCACGATATAGGGGATGCTATCTCATTCAGTACTGTAGATGGCATATCAAAGGAAAGACTCTTTCCCAGAGAAACACCCTTGTGAAACAACAGCTATAGAAGAATATTAAACGTGTAAGGGCATGTATTTATACACTAAAAACAAAATGTTCAAAATGAATGGGAACTTTCTCTTCAAATATCCAAACACCAATAAGTAATCTGGTGAGAAGAGGCTGTGATGAGACAGATATTGTCATAAATAACTGAATGCTTATGATACTAAATAAAGTGAAAAGAAAAAGATGCCAAAACTATTTATCATAGTCCAAATAGATTTAAAAATATTTTCCTAGGAGTGATGCCAGCAAGATGGCAAAATAAAAAGTCTCAGTTCCTGTTCCCCCAAAGAAACACAATTTAGCCATAATACATGCATCAAAATGCCTTTATGAAAATGTCAGAATGCAGTTAAGAGGCTGCAGTACTATGATAAAAAAAGCCAAGAAGAACCACATTGATATGGATAAGAACAATAATTTCACTTTATGTGTTATCACCTCACTGAAACTGCCACAGGTCAGCACCACAAGAAAATACTCTACCCCTTAACTACTCCCTCAGGGTAAAGGTAAGAGTGGAGAATGCCTCTAACGTTCTGGCTTTTTGGAAGGTTGCTGAAGGAATGGTTTCTGTCACGCCTCACTCAGAATTCTGAGTGAATCAGCATAGATTAGATACCTGGAGGTTGCTGAAATTAAAGGAAAGTGGTGCATGGCTTGCTGCAGCCGGCACAGCTTGGTAAGATTGGGAGAAAAGTGCAAAACCTAAGGCTTCTCTCTAAAGAGAGAGATACAAGGATGGAGTGTGTATTTGGCATTCTTATCAGAGGGTTGCCCAAGGGAAATGGTTGGAACTGACATACTCTGGATGCCTGGTTGTCACTAAGAAGAAGAGAGAGCTGTGGCTTCCTACTGTAAAACCAAAGTAGTTGCACTGCTACAAATAAACATGAGAGAGCAAAAATTACAAGATCTTGAAAAAGAAGAATGCAAGATTGTCTACCTGAGAAACTGCATTCAGAGGCATAGAGAAGTTCCATCACTCAAAAAAAGTTTCAAAGATCTTCGAAAATTAGCCAAGCAGATTGGCAAGGGAATGGCAAGGGTCTTCCCTATATGAAAATGGTCCGTAAAGACTGAGAGGGGTAACTTTAAATGTGCAGATCCCAGTACAAAGTTATCAGACAAATGAAGAAACAAGTAGATAAGGCCTGATCAGAAAATCAAAATAAACCTCCAGAAACTGACCCCAAATAAGGAGAGGTATATAAGTTATCTGATAAAAATTTCGAAGTAACCATTATAAAGATGCTCAATGTGCTCAAGAAAATGATGTGTGCACAACATGAGAATATTAACAAAGAGATAAAAAATATAAAAAGGAACTAAACAGAAATTTTGGAGCTAAATAATAGGATAATTGAACTACAAAAAAATCACTAGATGGGTTCAACAGCAGACTTGAGCAAGAAGAAAGGATAAGCAAACTTGAAAACAGGCAACTTGAAATTATTCAGTCAAAGAAACACAAAGGAAAAAAAAAAAAGAATGAAAAAGAGTAAAGAAAGCCTAATAGACCAATAGGACACCATCCACTGGACCAAAACACATATCATCAGAATCCCAGAAGGAGAAGAGAAATAGGGGTAGAAAGCTTACAGAGAGTAATAATGGCCCAAAACATCTCAAATCAAAAAAGAAATGGACATCTAGATCCAAGAAGCCCCAAAGTCTCAAATCTAGATGAACTCACTGACAACAAGACACATTATAATCAAACTTTCAAAAGTCAAAGATGAAGAGACTTGTGTAAGTAACAAGAGTGACTTGTAATTTACATGGATCCTTTAAGACTCTCAAAGGATTTCTAAGAAAAACCTTGCAGGTCATAAGAAAATAGGATGATATATCCAGAATGAGGGGAAACAAACAACCTACAAACCAAAGGTACTATATACAACAAATTAGTCCTTTAAAAAATTAAGGAGAGAGAAAGATTTTCCCTCATAAACAAAAACTGAAGGAATTTGTTACACCTAGACCTGCCATACTTGAAGTGTAATTAAAACAAAATAAGAATCTGAAATGAAAGGAAACTGCAACATGAAAGCATATGAAGTATAGATCTCACTGGTAAAGACATATATATAGACAAATACAGAGTAATGAAATACTGTAGTAGTGGCATGCAAATCACATATAACTATATTACAGTTGAAAGAGAAATAGATCAAGAATAACTATAAACACAAAAATTTGTTAAAAGAATGCTGACAACAGTATAATAAATTGTGCATGTTGTGGTAGGCAGTGTAAGTGTTAAGTGTTTTTGTATGTGATTGAAAATGTTAAGTTGTTGTCAGCTTAAAAGAGACTGTAAGAACTATATATATAAAATATTTTATGTAAGCCTCATGGTAACCACAAAGAAAATATGTATAAAAGATACACAAAAGACAATGAGAAAGCAATAAAAATATGTTTCTACAAAATATCAATAAAATGCACAGGAAGAGGGCACCTGGATGGCTCAGTCCTTAAGCATCTGCCTTTGAGTCAGGTCATGATCCCAGTGTCCTGGGATCAAGCACCGCATTAGGCTCCCAGCTCTGCAGGAAACCCGCTCCTCCCTCTTCTGCTCCCTCTGCTTGTGTTCCCTCTCTCACTGCTCTCTCTGTGCCAAAACAAAACAAAACAACAACAACAACAACAAAACAAACAAACAAACAAAAAACCCCACAGGGAAGCCTGGGTGGCTCAGTGGGTTAAAGCCTCTGCTTTTGGCTGGGGTTGTGATCCCAGGGTCCTGGGATTGAGCCCCGCATCGGGCTCTCTGGTCAGCAAGGAGCCTGCTTCCTCCTCTCTCTGCCTGCCTACTTGTCATCTCTGTCTGTCCAATAAATAAATAAAATCTTTAAACAAACAAACAAACAAAAAAAACCCACAAAAAACAGCAACAAAAAAAACAAGCACAGGAAGACACTGATAGAGGAAAAAAGTGTCAAAAGGCTACAAAAAAGACAACAATTTACAAAATGCTAATATTAAGTCCTTCACTACTAATAATTAAATGTAAATGGATTAGACTCTCCCACCAAAATACAGAGCGTCTCAATGGATATTAAAACAACACCCAACTATAAGCTGTCTATAAGAGGCTAACTTTATATTTAAAGGTGTATTTCTGTTTAGAGTAGAAATAAATGAAATAGAAACCAGAAAAATAGCAAAAAAAAAAAATCAACAAAACTAAGAATTGATTGTTTTTATTTAAAGTAGGCTCCATGCTCAGTGTGGAGCCCAACATGGGGCTTGAACCCATGAGCCTGAGATCAAGAGTGGGATGCTTAACCAACTGAACTACCCAGGCACCCCAAGAATTTGTTTTTTGAAAAGATTAATAAAATGGACAGTCCTTTAACTACACTATAAATAAATAAAATCAGAAATGAAAGCAGACAGAATACAACTGATGCCACAAAACTAAAAGCATTATAAGAAATAACTATGAACAAGTTGGACAACCTAGAAGAAAGAGGTAAATTCCTAGAGAAATACAATCTGCCAAGACTGAATTATTTAATTATAGAAAATCAAAACAGATCTATAACTAGAGTAAATCAGTAATCAAAACCCTCCCCATGATGCAGAAACAATGAATCTTGATACACTGAAAAAATAAAATAAAGTTTACATTAAAAAAAAAAACCAATAAAAACAAGCAAACAAAAGACCCTCCCCAATGGAAAAAAAGCCTAGGACTGCATGGCTTACCCATAATTAAAGGCAAGATTTATTTTTTTAAAAAGATTTTATTTATTTATTTGTGTGTGTGTGTGCGCAATAGAGAGAGTGTGAGCCAGAGACCAAGCACGACCATGGTGGAGAGGCAAGAGAGGGAGAAGTAGACTCCCTACTGAGCAGGGACCTTGATGCAGAACTTGTTCCTAGGACCCTGGATTTAGCCTGAGCTGAAGGCAGATGCTTAACCAACTGAACCACTAAGGTACCCTAAAGAAGAGTTTTAAAGAAGAATTAATCAATTCTTCTCAAGTTCTTCCCAAAAATTGAAGAGGAGGGAACAGTTTTTGTTTTTGTTTTTTAAGATTTTATTTATTTATTTGACAGACAGAGATGACAAGCAGGCAGAGAGGCAGACAGAGAGAGAGGGGGGAAGGACACTCCCTGAGCAGAGAGCCCGATGTGGGGCTCGATCCCAGGACCCTGGGATCATGACCTGAGCCGAAGGCAGAAGCTTTAACCCACTGAGTCACCCAGGCGCCCCAGGAGGGAATAATTTTAACTCATTTACGAGACCAGCATTAAACTGATACCAAAACCAGAAAAAGATACATAGGAAAACTATAGGTTGATATTCCTGAAGAGTAGAGATGCAAAAATCCTCAACAGAATACCAGCAAACCAAATCCAGTATTTCATCAAAAGGAGTACACACTGTGACCACGTGAGATCTAGTCCTAGGATGTAAAGATAATTCCATATATGAAAGTCAATTAATGTGATAATCATATTAACAGAAAAAGGATATAAGCCAGATGATTATCTCAATAGATGCAGAAAAAGCATTTAATAAACATTCAAGACTTTTGTGTGATAATATTAAATAAAGAATAAAAGGAAATTACCTTACTATAATAAAAGTCATATATGAAAAACTCACAGCTTACATCATATTCAATGGTGAAAAACTGAATGTTTTTCTTCTAAGAACAGAAATTAGAAGCTCATTTTTACCTCTTCTATTCAATACAGTACTGAAGTCCTACCTGGAATGGGTGAGAAAAAGAACTAAAAGGCTTCCAAACTGGAAAGGAAAAAGTAACACTATCTGTTCACAGATTTCATGACCTTATAAACAGGAAACTCTAAAGATTCCACAAAACAAAACAAAACAAACACCTGTTAGAACTAAGAAACCTATTTAGCAACATTGCAGGATACAAAATTGACATGTAAAAATCAGTTGCATTTCTATATACCAATAATGAACAATCCTGAAAGGAAATTAAGAAAACACTTTCACTTACAATAGCATCAAAAATAAATAAATAAATAATAAATAAATAAAATACTTAGGAAGACTAAACTTAATGGAGGGGAAAACCTTATACACTGAAAAAAGAAAACATTGCTAAAAGAAATTCAAGACACAAATAAATGGAAGACATCTCATGTTCATGGATTTGAAGACAATACTGTTAAAATGTTCCTATTCCAGAGGGGAGAAGTCAAGATGGCAGAGAAGTAGCAGGCTGAGACTACATCAGGTAGCAGGAGATCAGCTAGATAGCTTATTAAACTATTGCGAACACCTACAAAACCAACAGGAGATCAAAAAGAAGAGCAACAATTCTAGAAACAGAAAATCGACCACTTTCTGAAAGGTAGGACCGGCAGAGAAGTGAATCCAAAGTGACGGGAAGAGAGACTGCAGGGGGAGGGGCTGGCTCCCGACAAGCGGCAGAATAACGGAGCACAAAATCAGGACTTTTAAAAGTCTGCTCCACTAAGGGACATCGCTCCAGAGGCTAAACCAGGGTGAAGCCCACGCGGGAACATCGTGGCCCGAGGTCCCGTGGGGTCACAGAAGGATCGGGGGTGTCTGATTGTTATAGAACTCGTAGGTATTAGAGCAGGGAAGCCGGCTACAGAGACAGAGCCGAGGAGTGAGCTCTCAACTCGGGGTTAACCTTGAACTGTAATCCATGGCACAGGCCACTGCTTTTGAGTGGGGTCCCCACAAGATCCGGGGAGACCACCCCCTGAAAGAGCTCAGGGATCTGTGGGGTCAAGAGGCTCCAGGCGGGGCTGTGTGCCAGAGACAGAGATGCTTGGTCACAGGCTGGGTGAGCTCAGAGTGTAACTGGAGACCAGGGAGATGGGAGTGATTGAGCGCTCTTCTCTGAGGGCGCACTGAGCAGTGGGGCCCTGAGCTCTCAGCTACTCCGGGCCAGAGATTGGGAGGCCTCCATATTCATTCCCGTCCTCCAGAACTCTACAGAAAGCGTTCAGGGAACAAAAGCTCCTGAAAGTGAACCCAAGCGGATTACTTAACCTGGCCCCTGGTAAGGATGGTGCACTTCTGCCTCGGGCAAAGACACTTGAGAATCACTACAACAGGCCCCTCCCCCAGAAGATCAACAAGAAATCCAGCCAAGACCAAGTTCACCTACCAAGGAGAACGGCAGAATTCCAGAGGAGGAGAAAGAAAAGCATGGAATTCATGGCTTTCTCCCCATGATTCTTTAGTCTTGCAAAGTTGATTTTTTTTTATTTTATTTTTTTTCTTCTGCTAATTTTTTTCTAACTTTTACCCTTTCCTCTTTTAATGTTTTTTAACTACTTTATCTCAACAATACCTTTCATTAAAAAATAATCTTTTTAAAAACTTCATTGTTATAATCATATTTTAACCTTCATTGTATCTAACTTTATTTTTTGTATACACATAGGATTTATTTTTCTAAAAAATTTGGGGGAATAACTTCTTCTAATAGATCAAAATACACTTTAAATCTAGCCCCGGGCTTTTTCTAGTCTCCAGCCTGAGCAAATTCCCTCCACTTTCGTTTCCTTTATTCTCCCAACCAACTTACCTTATCAATTCCTTTTTTAGAAATTAAAATTTTTTTCATCTTTATAGTCATATTCCATCTCTTCATTGTGTTTACCCTTATATATGTTTTTCATTCTTTAAAATTTTGTGAGGCAGTTTCTTCTAAGAGACCAAAATAATCCAAAAATTAAGTGGGTGACCCTGTTCTAGTCACCAGTCTAATATATATATATATATATCTTTTTCCTTTTTAAATTTTTCTTTAATTGCTTTCTTATTTTAATTCTTTTTTTCTGAACTTCCTTTTACCCCCTTTCTCCCCCCCACAATTTGGGGTGTCTTCTGATTTGATTAAAGCACATTTTCCTGAGGTCTTTGCCACCCTTTTACTATTTTATTTGCTCCTTCATATATTCTTATCTGGACAAAATGACAAAGCAGGAAAACACACCACAAAAAAAAAAAAAAAAAAAAAGAACAAGAGGCAGTACTGAAGGCTAGGGACCTAATCAATACAGACATTGCTAATATGTCAGATCTAGAGTTCAGAATGACGATTCTCAAGGTGCTAGCCGGGCTCGAAAAAGGCATGGAAGATATAAGAGAAACCTGTCTGGAGAAATAAAAGCCCTTTCTGGAGAAATAAAACAACTGAAATCTAACCAAGTTAAAATCAAAAAAGCTATTAATGAGGTGCAATAAAAATGGAGGCTCTTACTTCTAGGATAAATGAGGCAGAAGAAAGAATTAATGATATAGAAGACCAAATGACAGAGAATAAAGAAGCTGAGCAAAAGAGAGACAAACAATTATTGGACCACGAGGGGAGAATTCGAGAGATAAGTGACACCATAAGATGAAACAACATTAGCATAATTGGGATTCCAGAAGAAGAAGAAAGAGAGAGGGGAGCAGAAGGTACACTGGAGACAATTATTGTAGAGAATTTCCCTAATATGGCAAAGGGAACAAGCATCCAAATCCAGGAGGCACAGAAAACCCCCCTCAAAATCATTAAGAATAGGTCCACACCCCATCATCTAACAGTAAAATTTACAAGTCTTAGCGGCAAAGAGAAAATCCTGAAAGCAGCCTGGGACAAGAAGTCTGTAACATACAATGGTAAAAATATTAGATTGGCAGCGGACGTATCTACAGAGACCTGGCAGGTCAGAAAGAACTGGCATGATATATCCAGAGCACTAAATGAGAAAAAAATGCAGCCAAGAATACTATATCCAGCTAGGCTATTATTGAAAATAGAAGGAGAGATTAAAAAGTTTCCAGGACAAATAAAAACTGAAAGAATTTGCAAACACCAAATCAGCTCTACAGGAAATATTGAAAGGGGTCCTCTAAGCAAAAAGAGACCCTAAAAGTAGTAGATCAGAAAGGAACAGAGACAACATACAGTAACAGTCACCTTACAGGCAATACAAGGGCACTAAGTTCTAACCTCTCAACAGTTAACCCTGAATGTTAATGGGCTAAATGCCCCAATCAAAAGACACAGGGTATCAGAATGGATAAAAAAACAAAACCCATCAATATGCTGCCTACAAGAAACTCATTTTAGACCCAAAGCCACCTCCAGATTTAAAATGAGGGGGTGGAAAATAATTTACTTTGCTAATGGACATCAAAAGAAAGCTGAGATAGCAATCCTTATATCAGATCAATTACATTTTAAACCAAAGACTATAATAAGAGATAAGGAAGGACACTATAGCATACTCAAAGGGTCTGTCCAACAAGAAGATCTAACAATTTTAAATATCTATGCTCCTAACATGGGAGCAGCCAACTATATAAACCAATTAATAACAAAATCAAAGATACACATCAAGAATAATACAATAATAGTAGGGGACTTTAACACTCCCCTCACTGAAATGGACAGATCATCCAAGCAAAAGATCAACAAGGAAATAAAGGCCTTAAATGACACACTGGACCAGATGGACATCACAGACATATTCAGAACATTTCATCCCAAAGTGACAGAATACACATTCTTCTCTAGTGCACATGGAACATTCTCCAGAATAGACCACATCCTGGGTCATAAATCAGGTCTCAACCGGTATCAAAAGACTGGGATCATTCCCTGTGTATTTTCAGACCACAATGCTCTGAAGCCAGAACTCAATCACAAGAGGAAATTTGGAAAGAACCCAAATACATGGAGACTAAATAGCATTCTTCTAAAGAATGAATGGGTAAACCAGAAAATTAAAGAAGAATTGAAAAAAATTCATGGAAACAAATGGTAATGAAAACACAATGGTTCAAAATCTGTGGGACACAGCATGGCAGTCCTGAGAGGAAAATATACAGCAATACAAGCCTTTCTCAAGAAACAATAAAGGTCTCAAATACACAACCTAACCCTACACCTAAAGGAGCTGGAGAAAGAACAACAGAAAAAGCCTAAACTCAGCAGGAGAAGTGAAATAATAAAGATCAGAACAGAAATCAATGAAATAGAAGCCCCCCAAAAAACACAACAAAAACAAAACAAAACCATAGAAATCAATGAAACTAGGAGCTGGTTCTTTGAAAGAATTAATAAGATTGATAAACCCCTGGCCGGACTTATCAAAAAGAAAAGAGAAAGGACCCAGATAAATAAAATCATGAATGAAAGAGGAGAGATCACAACTAACACCAAAGAAATACAAACAATTATAAGAACATACTGTGAGCTACTCTACGCAAACAAATTTGACAATCTGGAAGAAATGGATGCATTCCTAGAGACATATAAACTACCACAACTGAACCATGAAGACATAGAAAACCTGAACAGATCCATAACCATTAAGGAGATTGAAACAGTCATCAAAAATCTCCAAACAAACGAAAGCCCAGGGCCAGATGGCTTCCCGGGGGAATTCTACCAAACATATAAAGAAAAATTAATTCCTATTCTCCTGAAACTGTTCCAAAAAATAGAAATGGAAGGAAAACTTCCAAACCCATTTTGTGAGGCCAGCATCACCTTGATCCCATGTGGGAAGCTGCAATAAGGCTTGAGATGAGGACCAAACCAGGCCCTGACCTGTGCCTTCTTTAAAGTCTGAATAAGCTAAAAAAAAGGTTTAGGACAGGAAAAGTTGAGTAGCACTGAGAAAGGGTCTGTGCTATGTGTTGTGCGCTCGCCTACGTGACTTCCCACATGCTTGCTAAACAAATGAGAACAATTTCGTTGGGGTCAAAAGTTCGTTGCTGGTCCTTGCTGCCCTAGTACTACTCATAAATTACTTTCAGGTTTGCTGTATCAATACAGAACAATTGTACTAGCATCAGCCGTTTGGTGTCATGAGGTCTACTTATTATGGGAACTCAGGGTTGTTTAACTAGGCACAGATGTACTGCTTCTCCTATCACTATATATATGGCCTTAGTGCTTTGAATAAACTTGGCACTGTTGGACATCCTCCTCAGTGCTCCTCCTGTTCCTATCTCTTTGTCTCTTAAGTTCTTTTCACCATCCTCTTACCCTCACGTTCCTGGTCAATTTGTCGTGCCGGTTGCGACAAGTGGTGCCCAAACAGGGACCTGAGCACATTTCAAGGGAGCGCGCATGTACAGGCAACTAGTTGCCAGCAATCAGGTAAGAGGAGCCCAGGTTGACGGGCGACAGCAGGAGTAAAATAATATGGGGCAATTGCAGTCTATGGAACAGGATCTTTTTGTTATGGCATTGTAGGCCCTTTTAAAGCAGAAAGGGTCTAAGCACTCAAAGAAGGCCTTACAGCAGAACAGGATCCTTTTGTTATGGCATTGCAGGCCCTTTTAAAGCAGAAGGAGTCTAAGCACTAAAGAAGGCTTTACAGCAATTTTTTGGTGTGGTGTCTGATCTTTGTCCTTGGTTCCCTAAAGGAGGAACAGTAAATTTACAAATTTGGCAGAAAGGGCAAGAGATTAAAAATCAGTTGAGAATTAGAGGACCATGTGCTTGCCCTGAAGGAACCATGAAAGTTTGGGAAGATATTCGAGAGGCTTTAGATCTGCAACATTCTATAGAATTAACCTCTATAGCTTCTCATGATTCTCTTTGTAACTTGGCCATAGATGAATTGGAGAATGAGTATGAACATCTCGGTGCAGGTATTTCTCCTGAGTTAGTTGCTGGCCTCACCGATTCTCATTCTGATTCTTTTGATACTCCTGGAGATGGAGTGCCTCTGAACTACGATAAAGAAGTATTCCTTGCCTCTGCCCCTGTAGGCCCAAGCCATTCTGTTTGTCAGCCAGAGTATCCCCACTTTGGAAAAAGTTTCGAGTCTATTGGGGTTCAAACAGCCTTGATGACACATAGACGAACTCAGACTGAATCCCTTAAGATTTCTACACCTAAGGACTCGAGTGTAGGGTTTCCAGTAATGCAGCATCCTCAATCTGGCAAACCCTACAGAGATGGGGAGCCTATGCCTAAAAGTATGTTTCCCGTGAGTCCAAGACAACTTCCTGAAGGAGCTGAACTGCTAAAAACTACACCGCTACAGCGGACACTTTATCAAGCCCAACAAGCGGGAGAAGATACTTCTGCATTTTCCGCTTACCCTGTGACACAACTGCCTGATGGCCAAAGGGCTTATAATACTGTAAATTTTAAAATACTAAAAGAAATTAAGGCGGCCACTTCACAATATGGGCCTACTGCTCCATATACCTTGTCCCTACTGGATAGCGTAGGTTTAAAAGCCTTGTGCCCTGGAGACTGGAAAGTCATAGCACAGGCATGTTTGTCAGGGGGAAATTATCTTTTATGGAACACAATTCTTTGAAAGAGCCCCTGGAATGGATCCATTTAGCACTACATCAACTGCATATTATTACGGGACAAATAGAATTGTTAACACAACTGATCACTAGGGGTCGCCAACGAATTGTTCATATCACAGGTAAAGAACCTGATTTTTTAATTTTACCAATGTTAACTGTTGATCGTGTGCAGACATTATTCAAATTTAACCTTGATTGGCAGATAGCTCTTTCTAATTACCCAGGACAACTTCGATATCATTTACTAGCAGATAAGTTATTACATTTCTTTTCTACCATTTCTATTGTAATAAATGATCCTATTCAGGAAGTCCCCTCGCTTCTGCTATTAATGTTTTTGTAGATGCTGATAAAAGGACATATTGGCATTTATAAATCTTCTCATTCGGGTCATGAGTGTTTTCGAGCATTTTATGCCACTAAGTCTGTACAGAGAGCTGATTTAAAAGCAGTACATTTAGCCCTGGAGAAATTTTCTGAACCATGTAACTTATACAGTGATAGCCATTACGTAGCACATGCCGTTCCATTGTTACCAACTGCTTATAGTCTTACTAATGATGAACTTTTTCATCTCTTTACAAGTATTCAATGTTTGCTGCAAAAAAGAGTTAATCCTATTTATATCACTCCTATTCGGTCACATACTAACTTACCTGGACCTTTAACTGAGGGCAATGCTATTGCAGATGCATTAACTCACATACAATTGGTGTTAACCACTAAGTTTGAGCAAGCCGCTCAAAGTCACACTCGATTTCATCAAAATGCAGCGGCTCTGTGTAAACAATTTCGATTAACCGGAGAAGCAGCTCGACAAATAGTTAAGAGCTGCTCCACTTGCCCTATTCATGATCCCCAACCAACTTATGCTGTGAATCCTCAAGGCTTAATGCTTGTGGCAAATGGATGTAACTATTTTTCCCCCTTTTGGAAGACTTAAGTATCTCCATATTTCTATTGATACCTTTTCTGGATTTTTACATGCTACAGCACACTCTGGGGAATCCTTTACTGACTTTCAAAATCATTTGCTTTCAGCATTTGCCACTCTGGGCACCCCAAAAGTAATAAAGATGGATAATGGGACTGCCTATACATCTCAAGCTTTTCAAACCTTTTGGGCCATTTTTGACATAGCACATTCTATAGGTATCCCATATAATTCTCAGGGTCAAGCCATTGTCGAACATGCAAATAGCACTCTTAAATCTTACCTTAAAAAATTAAAAGAGGGGGAGCTATGACAGGGAAAGTGAAATATTCCCCACATATCCATTTAACTTTAACCCTGTATGTTTTAAATTTTTAAAATGTGGATGATATTGGTCAGATAGTGGCTGAGCGCTTTTGGCATCCTGATTTTTCTCCACTTCCATTCGCCCAGTGGAAAGATCCTTTGACCGGAGTATGGAAAGGTCCAGACCCAGTGCTCAATAAGGGGCGAGGGTTTGTTTGTATTTTTCCACAGGATGAGGACACCCCATGCTGGATGCCAGAGAGATGGTGCCGAATCCTCACATCTCCAACAGAGGATGGCTTGCCTCACGTTGAACGGCTAGAACATAAGGAGAAGAAGACGTCTCCCCCCTTACAGCCGGAGGGATGTTTCGTGCAGAACTCTGGAAACTGGTTGCTGCCCTGGGACCAATCAGAGTGCAAACAGCCAGAAATGGTTATACTGCCACAAAAGACTTCAATCTGACTTTGCGGGCCTGTGTTCCTAGACCTTTTTTACTGGTAGTGGGCTTGGGATCAATAGTTCTCACCTCTTTCCAAGGGGGTCATCTATTGTATAATACTCATTGTGACCATTGTGACAATGGTCACAATGAGTATTATATGACAACAATAACAATAAATATTAATGACAACAAATTGTCTACCTGTGTCCCTTCCTTCGTCAGGCACAGATCCCATTATAGTGTTTGTAACTGTGCAACCTCCATATATGTTATTACCTGTGGAAGTGGAAGTACCTTGGTATGCTAATTATAGTTATCAGTTTGCCTTTGAATTGCAGTTGCAGCTCAAATGAGTCAAACGTTTTCTGGGTCTATTGATAGCAGGAATAGCAGCACTAGTAACACTCATTCTGGTTGTTTACTAGACTCCTTGTTATATTACCTGCTTTTGTTTTAATATGGTGCATTGTACAGATTTGTACTAGGACAGCAATGACTGCATGCTCAGGCTCAAATTCATATACTTGACTTATTTAAAAAACGAAGGGGGTGATGTGGGATGCCACAATTAGGCTTGAGACAAGGACCAAACAGGCCCTGACTTGTGCCTCCTTTAAAGTCCGAATAACCTAAAAAAAGGTTTAGGACGGGAAAAGTTGAGAAGCACTGAGAAAGGGTCTGTGCTATGTGTTGTGCGCTTGCCTACATGACTTCCCACATGCTTGCTAAACAAATGAGAACAATTCGGTTGGGGTCAAAAGTTTATTGCTGGGGGACGCCTGGGTGGCTCAGTTGGTTAAGCAGCTGCCTTCGGCTCAGGTCATGATCCCAGCGTTCTGGGATCGAGTCCTACATCGGGCTCCTTGCTCGGCAGGGAGCCTGCTTCTCCCTCTGCCTCTAGCCTGCCACTCTGTCTGCCTGTGCTTGCGCTCTGTATCTCTCTCTCTAACAAATAAATAAAATCTTTAAAAAAAAAAAAAGTTTATTGCTGGTCCTTGCTATCCTAGTACTGCTCATAAATTACTTTCAGGTTTGCTGTATCAATACAGAACAATTGTACTAGCATCAGCCGTTTGGCGTCACGAGGTCTGCTTCTAGTTAAATGTGAAACTTAGGGGAACTCAGGGTTGTTTAACTAGGCACAGTTTTATTGCTTCTCTTCTCACTATATATATGGCCTTCGTGCTTTGAATAAACTTGGCACTGTTGGACATCCTCCTCAGTGCTCCTCCTGCCCCCATCTTTTTCTCAAGTTCTTTTCACCATCCTCTTACCCTCACATTACTGGTCGATTTGTCGCACCGGCCGCGACAATCCCAAAACCAGAGAAGGATGCCATCAAAAAAGAGAATTACAGACCAATATCCTTGATGAACACAGATGCTAAAATTCTCACCAAAATACTAGCCAATAGGATCCAACAGTACATTGAAAGGATTATTCACCTAGACCAAGTAGGATTTATTCTAGGGCTGCAAGGTTGGATCAACATCTGCAAATCAATCAATGTGATACAATACATAAATAAAAGAAAGAAGAAGAACCATATGATACTCTCAATAGATGCTGAAAAAGCATTTGACAAAGTACAGTATTCTTTCCTGATCAAAACTCTGCAAAGTGTGGGGATAGAAGGTACATACCTCAGTATCATCAAAGCCATCTATGAAAAACCCAAATATCATTCTTAATGGAGAAAAACTGAGCATTTCCGCTAAGGTCAGGAACATGGCAGGGATGTCCATTATCACCACTGTTATTTAACATAGTACCAGAAGTCCTAGCCTCAGGCATCAGACCACAAAAAGAAATTAAAGGCATCCAAATAGGCAAAGAAGTCAAACTCTCACTCTTTGCAGATGGTATGATACTTTATGTGGAAAGCCCAAAAGACTCCACTCCAAATCTGCTAGAACTTGTACAGGAATTCAGTAAAGTGTCAGGATATAAAATCAATGCACACAAATCAGTTGCATTTCTTTACACCAACAACAAGACAGAAGAAAGAGAAATTAAGGAGTCAATCCCATTTACAATTGTACCTCAAACCATAAGACACCTAGGAATAAACCTAACCAAAGAGGCAAAGAATCTGTACTCAGAAAACTATAAGTACTCATGAAAGAAATTGAGGAAGACACAAAGAAATGGAAAAATGTTCCATGCTCCTGGATTGGAAGCACAAGTATTGTGAAAATGTCCATGCTACCTAAATCAATCTAATTTTATGCATTTAATGCAATTCCTATCAAAATCCCATCCATTTTTTTCAAAGAAATGGAACAAAGAATCCTAAAATTTGTATGGAACCAGAAAAGACCTTGAATAGCCAGAGAAATATTGAAAAAGAAAGCCAAAGTTGGTGGCATCACAATTCTGGACTTCAAGCTCTATTACAAAGCTGTCATCATCAAGACAGTATGGTACTGGCACAAAAACAGACACATAGATCAATGGAACAGAATAGAGAGCCCAGAAATAGATCCTCAATTCTATGGTCAACTAATCTTTGACAAAGCAGGAAAGAATATCCAATGGAATAAAGACAGCCTCTTCAACAAATGGTGTTGGGAAAATTAGATAGCCACATGCAGAAAATGAAACTGGACCATTTCCTTACACCACACACAAAAATAGACTCGAAATGGATGAAGGACCTCAATGTGAGAAAGGAATCCATCAAAATCCTTGAGGAGAACACAGGCAGCAACCTCTTCGCCCTCAGCTGCAGCAACTTCTTCCTAGGAATATCGCCAAAGGCAAGGGAAGCAAGGGCAAAAATGAACTATTGGGACTTCATCAAGATCAAAAGCTTTTGCACAGCAAAGGAAACAGTTAACAAAACCAAAACTGACAGAATGGGAGAAGATATGTGCAAACAAGGTATCAGATAAAAGGCTAGTATACAAAATTTATAAAGAACTTATCAAACTCAACACCTAAAGAACAAACAATCCAATCAAGAAATGGGCTGAGGGCATGAATAGATATTTTCTGCAAAGAAGACATCCAGAATGACAAAAGACACATGAAAAAGTGCTCCACATCACTCGGCATCAGGGAAATACAAATCAAAACCACAATGAGATACCACTTCACACCAGTCAGAATAGCTGAAATTAACAAGTCAGAAAATGACAGACATTGGTGAGGATGCAGAGAAAGGGAACCCTCCTATACTGTTGTTGGAAATGCAAGCTGGTGCAACCACTCTGGAAAACAGCATGGAGGTTCCTCAAAAAGTTGAAAATAGAACTACCTTATGACCCAGCAATTGCATGTATTTACCCTAAAGATACAAACGTAGTGATCCGATGGGGCATGTGCACCCGAATTCCAATAGTCAAACTATGGAAAGAATCTAGATGTCCATCAACAGACGAATGGATAAAGAAGATGTGGTGTATATATAGAATGGAATACTATGAGCCATCAAAAGAAATAAAATCCTGCCATTTGCGACAACATGGATGGAACCTAGAGGGTATTATGCTTATCAAAATAAGTCAATCGGAGAAAGACAACTATCATATGATCTCCCTGATATGAGGAAGTCAAGAGGCAAGGTGGGGGGTTTGGGGGGTAGGAAAAGAGTAAATGAAACAAGATGGGATTGGGGGGGAGACAAACCATAAGAGACTCTTAATGTCACAAAACAAACAGGGGGGCCCGGTGTAGGGGGGTACAGAGAGGGTGGTAGGGCTATGACATTGGGGAGGGTATGTGCTATGGTGGGTGCTGTGAAGTGTGCAAACCTGGTGATTTACAGATCTGTACCCCTGGGGTTAATAATATATGTTTTTAAAAAATTAAAAAATAAAAAAAAATTTTAAAAATGTTCATATTCCTCAAAGTCACCTACAGATTCAATACACTTACCAAAATACCAATGGCATTTTTTATAGAAATAGAAAACCCACCCTAAGATTCATATGGAACTAGAAAGGATCCTGAATAGTCAAAACAATCTTGAGAAAGAACAAATTTAGAGGCCTCACATTTCCTGATTTCAAAATATATTACAAAGCTACAGTAATTAAAACATTATAGTATCGGGGCGCCTGGGTGGCTGAGTGGGTTAAAGCCTCTGCCTTCGGCTCAGGTCATGATCTCAGGGTCCTGGGATCGAGCCCCACATCGGGCTCTCTGCTCAGCAGGGAGCCTGCTTCCCTTCCTCTCTCTCTGCCTGCCTCTCTGCCTATTTGTGATCTCTCTCTGTCAATTAAATAAATAAATAAAATCTTAAAAAAAAAATTAAAAAAAAATAAATAAAACATTATAGTATGGGCATAAGGACAGACATACAGACAAACTTAACAGAGAAGAGAACCCCAAAATAATCCTATGTGTATACAGTAAACTGATTTCCAACAGAGTGCCAACAGTATACAAGGGGGAAAAGATAATTCCTTTAACAAATATTACTAGGAAAATGGGTATCCGCATATGAAAGAATGACATTTCATCCTTATACCCTAAACAAAAGTTAACTCAGAATAAATTAAAGGCTCAAATGTAGACCTGACACTATAAAACTAGAAGAAAACAGCTGAAAAGTTTGTTGGCATTGACACTGGCAATGATTTCTTGAATATGATTCCAAAAGCACAGGCAACAGAAGCAAAAATAAACAAGTGTGACTACACAAAAATAAAAATCTTCTGTACAGCAAAGGAAACAAGGGATTGAAAAGGCTACCTATAGAATGGGAGAAAGTATCTGAAAACCATATATACGATAAGGGGTTAACATCAAAATATGTAAGAAAGTCCTAAAACTCAATAGCAAAAAAACAAAACAAAAGAAAAACAACAAATCATCTGAATAAATTATGGGCGAAGGACTTGGAGAGACATTTCTACAAAGACAGCATTCATATGGCCAACTGGTATGTAAAAAGATGCTTGACATCACAAATCATCAGGAAAATATAAATCAAAACTACAATGAGATATCGCCTCAGACCTATTAGGAAGACCATTATTAAAAACAAAACAAAACAAAAAAACAGAGGATAAGAAATGCTAACATGCATGTGGAGAAATTAGAACTCTTGTGCATTGTTGGTGGGAACTGAAAATAATTCAGCCACTATGGAAAATAGTACAGATGTTCTTTACAAAATAAATAGAACTACGGTATGATCCAGTGATCCCACTTCTGTGTTACCTTTGTCAATGGTAACTGAATCAGGATATCAAAAAAAAGATTTGCACTCCCTGTTTACTTCAGCATTATTTACAATGACCAAGAGGTGGAAACAACATAAAGATCTATGCATGAATGAATGAAGAAAGAAAATGAAGTAAAAAATAGACTATTATTTAGCCATTAAAAAAAGAAAGGAATTCTGTCATAGACTACAAAATGGATGAACCTTCATCATATTATGTTAAATGAAATCAGCCAGTCACTGAAAGACAAATATACTATGCGTTTTCACTTACATGAAATAGCCAAACTCAGAAACAGAAGGTAGAATAGTGGTTGCCAGGGGTTGGGGAGAGGGGTAGTGGGAGAATTGCTGTTTACCTGGTATTTGTCATGCAAGATGGAAAATTTCTAGAGATCTATTGTACAACACTGTGTTGACAGTTAATACTATCTACTGTGCACTTAAAAATTGAGGGTTATGTGTTTTTTATCACCATTAAAAAAATGACTTTTCGGGGCACCAGGGTGGCTCAGTGGGTTAAAGCCTCTGCCTTCGGCTCAGGTCATGATCCCAGAGTCCTGGGATGGAGCCCCACATTGGGCTCTCTGCTCAGAAGGGAGCCTGCTTCCTCCTTTCTCTCTGTCTGCCTCTCTGCCTGCTTGTGATCTCTGTCTGTCAAATAAATAAATAAAATCTTTAAAAAAAAAATGACTTTTCCTATCAGTCATCATTGAGGGCAGTGTTGTTATTGCCTTGCTGTCTGTTTGCCTGAATTCCAAGCAGCCCTTCACAGTTAGAGCTGGAATCCTGTTTGGCCCTGGGAAGGGGTGGACCTCATTCCAGTCAACACACAAATTTCTCATGTTTACACACACAGAGCTAGGGAAGTAGAAGCTCCAGGGATTACTTTTCAAAGGCAGAACATAAAAACTTGATCCTAAACAGATTTCCAGATTCTGGGATTTAGAAGAAAGGATCCAGGTAGGAAATGGTCCAGTTAAAAACTTCCCCAGATAATTTGGATTATATAAGTACCAACGCTTCAGGACTTGACTGAGGTGTGTTTCTAGATTTAGGTAAGATTTAAATGAAGGCAAATAATTAAATAAAGATATTCTATTACATAGTGTTAGTCAAAGAGATAAATGAAGGATCTAACTAATCTATAGTATAAATAACCAAGAAACAAGTGCTGCCACAGGACCGTACCTACACAGACCATTTGCAGTCTAACCTATATTCAAAATTTCTAACGGAACACAAATGGAACACAGCTCTGATCACACACATTTATATTTATATTTAATATATACTATAACATATATATCATCAAATATTTTGTGTATACTTTATATAATATATATAATTATACACATATAATTTCTAGAATAATTTTTAACCAGAAACAACAACAAAAAAATGAACAAGGAATTTAGACATCAATTAAGTAATTTTTTGGGTGTTCAATGTAGGCTCTTTGTACAAAGTAAATATTTTGTGGGTACCTTGTCAAATTATTTCATAAAGTTTTATGGGCTTCATTTTTAATTTATGTTTACCTTTTGCAAGTAAAGGACTGTTCCTTTTAGTACAGCATAAAAAGTTTTCCATCCTCGCTTTCCTCTTGGAGCTAGAAAGGGGAAAAAAATGGAAAATTTTATTTGACAGAAAACAGCATTTTAGAAAGAGTCAAAATGATCAACATGGTGATTGTGTTTCAATGTTCCCGGTTTATTAACTTCCAAAATTAGTAATAATGAGAACTAAAATTTTCTTGAGACTTTAACAAAAACAGGCAATATTCCAAAAATGTCCTCCATGTACTATCTCTCTTAATCCTCCCAATAATCCTGCGAGACAGGTACTATGACTCTTGTCTTTTTATAAAACTGAAGCACAGAAAGTAATCCACTAATGGTCACACAACTAGAAAGAGAAGAGAACAAGAATCTGGAAGCCAGGAAGCATGGCTCTATAGACATGACTTAAGGACTGGGAAAGCAAAGAGGCATTTTGGAAGTATATATTAATTTAAGAGAAAGCTTAGAAAGCTCATGTAACAGATCATCTAAGCTTTTCAAAGTTTCTAGAAATCATTAAAATCTCAGAATATAAAAGAACTCCTCTTGGCATTTCCCCTCAATACTCACCAACTGGATTATAACTTTAGATATTATTATTCCTATGGCAACCTGTGATAACTCATTGCAGATCTTGCCACACTGTAACAGTATTTTTGTTAAAGTGTCACTTTTCAGGGGATTATGAATGAAGTGAGAGCAGGTACCCTTCATTTCTATAATTCACAGTACCTGGCAATGTGTAAGGCAGACATTAGGTACCCTCATAAAAATTCTCCAAATTAATTTTCTTCCAGAAGTCCTTATATTATTTTTGTTTATATTTTCTTGGAGTAAAAAGTAGAATTTCTCAACTGACTTATGTATACTTTTATAGACTATCCTAAAACAAATCACAGATTAGCGAACACATTTTACTATCCAATCTTAATCCTAATTAAAATAATGTAACTGGAAAATGTTATTACCTGAATGTCATTTTTCTTTTTCTTTAAAGATTTTATTTACCTATTTGACAGAGAGAGAGAGAGAGACAGCAAGAGGGAACACAAGCAGGGGAAGTGGGAGAGGGAGAAGCAGGCTTCCTGCTGAGCAGGGAGCCCAATGCGGGGCTCGATTCCAGGACCCTGAGATCATGACCTGAGGTGAAGACAGATGCTTAATGACTGAGCCACCCAGGAACCCCTGAATGCCATTTTTCTAAACATGTCTATCCAAATAGGTAGAGAGGACCACTTATTCTTATTCCTCCATCAACCATTTGGCTGCCTTTATGTTGTCTTAACTTGGATACCTAATTAAATTAGGAAATGTATTTTCTTAAGAAAATCCTTTAAATCTCCTTTGACTGAAGACTCAAAAATTCTTAGGGTTGGGAATTGTGTGAATATCCACCTAGAGAACACAGGTGCCCCTGCCAACACCATACTGATATATCCACCTGTCAAAAAAGGACTCAAAACATCCGCTCTGCAGGTTTCCAGGGGAAATTAAAAAAAAAAAAAAAAAAAAAAAGAAAGAAAGAAAAGAAAAGAAAATCATCCCATCTGTTTTCACTATGCAAGGTTTAAAAGTATTTACTCAAAAATAATTGATCAACAACAGTACATCGTCATCTCCTTTATAAAGAGAGCCACAGATCATTGTGTGTGTGTGTGTGTAACATAAATGTTGACTGTACTTTTCAATATGTGTCAAAATCGATATGGTTGATGTGAGAATGGTGCACACAGAAGTGACCACAGGCTGCACAAGCCATGGCAGAGCAGGACCAAAGGCAGCATGGTGTGCTGAAGGTACCTGACTAGAAACAGACCGGCTGGTTTCTAGTCTTGTTTTATTTATTTTTTTTTCTTTTTTTTTTATTTATTTATTTCCAGCATAACAGTATTCATTATTTTTGCACCACACCCCGTGCTCCATGCAATCCGTGCCCTCTATAATACCCACCACCTGGTACCCCAACCTCCCATCCCCCGTCCCTTCAAAACCCTCAGATTGTTTTTCAGAGTCCATAGTCTCTCATGGTTCACCTCCCCTTCCAATTTCCCCCAACTCCCTTCTCCACTCTAAGTCCCCATGTACCCAAAACCCCTGAGTAACTCCTGGCCAATCCACCAACTTTTCAAAACTTCAGATGCTTTATTTAAAAATATGGATAATTTACCTAAGTTAAGGCAAATCACTAGCTAATGGTGGAAAGTAATTTAGAGAAATCCCTTTTCTTTCTTGTTTTTCTCTTATTTTATTTATTTATTTAGTTTTTGCTTTTTCCCATCACCTTTAATTCCCATCACCTATTTTACCCATTGCCCCCACCCAAATCATCTCTGGAAACCATCAGTTAATTCCCTATATTTAAGAGTCTGTTTCTTCATTTCTTCCTTTTTTCCTTTGCTCATTTGTTTCTTAAATTCCATGTGTGAGTAAAATCATATGGTTTTTTCTCTTTCTCTGACTTATTTTGCTTAGCGTCACATTCTCTGATCCATCCATGTTGTTGCAAATGTCAAGGTTTCATTCTTTTTTCATGGATGAGTAATATTCCCTTGTGTACACACACATACACACGCGCGCGCACGCACGTGCCCCATTTCTTTATCCCTTCCTCTACTGAAGGACACCTGGGCTGCTTCCATAATTTGGAAATTGTAAATAATGCTGCAATATACATGGGGATGCATATGTGCCTCTTAGTGTTTTTGTATTTGGGGGGTAAATATCCAGCGGTGCAATTACTGGGTATTTAGAGTAGTTCTATTTTTAGTTTTTAAAGAAACCCCCATACTGTTTTCACAGTGGCTGCACCAGTTTGCATTCTCACCAACAGTGCATGAGGGTCCCTTTCTCTCTCCACATACTTGCCAACACTTGTTCTTGAATTTTTGACTTTAGCCATTCCAACAGGTGTGAGGTGATACCTCATGGTGGTTTTGATTTGTACTTCCCTGATGATAACTGATGTTGAGCATCTTTTCATGTGTCTATTGGCCATCTGGATGTCCTTGGGAGAAATGTCTGTTCATATCTTTTGCCCATTTTAAAATTGGGCTATTTGTGTTTTGGGTGTTAATTTCTTTGTGTATTTTGGATACTAACCCTTTATCAGGTCATTTGCAAATTTCTTCTCCCATTCAATACACTGCCTTTTAGTTTTGTTGAGAGTTTTCTTCGCTGTGCGGATACTTTTAATTTAGTAGTCCCAATTGTTCATTTTTCCTTTTTTTAAAATTTTTGTATTTTTTTAAATTTTTTATTTTTATTTTTATTATTTTTTATTTTTTATAAACATATAATATATTTTTATCCCCAGGGGTAGAGGTCTGTGAATCCATTTTTCCTTTTATTTCCCTTGCCTCAGGAGAAGTATCTAGAAAAATTTTATAGATGGCCAAAGAAGTTACTGCCTGTACCCTAGCTAGGATTTTTATGGTTTCAGGTCTCACATTTAGGTCTTCAAGCAATTTTGCCTTTATTTTTGTGTGTAGTGAAAAAAAAAAATGGTCCAGTTTCATTCTTTTGCATGTCGCTGTCCAGTTTTCCCAACACCAGTTGAATAGACTTTTTCCCATTACACATTCTTTCCTCCTTTTTCAGAGATTAATTGACCATGTAGTTGTGTGTTTATTTCTGTGTATTCTATTCATTTCTATTAATCTATGTGTCTGTCCATTTTTATGCCAGTACCATACTGTTTTCATATGAAAATCCTACCTCATACTCAATGGGAAAAAAGCAGAACATCTCTCCTATGTGAGGAACAAGACGAGGATATTTCAGGTTCCGCAACGTAACCTGAAGTCTGGAATTGTGATGCCTCCACCTTTTCTTTTTAAGATTGCTTTAGCTATTCAGGGTCTTTTGTGGTTCCATACCAACTTTAGGATTGTCTGATCCGGTTCTGTGAAAAATGTTGTTGGTATTTTGATAGGGATTTGCATTAAATCTGTAGATTGCTTTGGGTAGTATAAGACATTTTAGCAATATTTGTTATTTCAATCCAAGAGCATGGAAGGTCTTTCCATTTCTTTGTGTGGTCTTTGATTTACTTCTTTAGTTACATTTATTCCTAGGTGTTTTATTATTTTTGGTGCAGTTGTAAATGGCATTGTTAATTACTTTCTGCTGCTTTATCAACAGTATATAGAAATGCAACAGATTTCTGTACACTGATTTTTGTATCCTGCAACTATACTGAATTTATCAGTTCTAGTAGCTTTTGGGTCTTCAGGGTTTTCTATTTAGTATTATGTCGTCTGCAAATACTGAAAGCCTTTTATTTCTTTTCGTTGTCGGACTGCTGTGGCTAGGACTTTCAGCCTTTGTTGAATAAAATTGGTGAGAGTGGACATCCTCGTCTTGTTCCTCACATAGGAGAAATGTTCTGCTTTTTTCCCACTGAGTATGAGGTAGGATTTTCATATAAGGTCTTTTATATTGAGGTATGTTCCCTCTAAACTTATCTTGTTGAGAGCCTTTTTAAAAAAATCATGAATGGATGTTATACTTTGTCAAATCTTTTTGATGCATCTATTTAAATGATGATATGAATTTTATCCTTTCTCTAATTGCTAATGATATATCTCATTGATTGACTTGCAAATATTGAACCATCCTTCCATCCTGGGAATAAATCCTACTTGATCTTGTTGAATGATTTTTTTAATGTACTGTTGGACTTGGTTTACAACTATTCTCTTGAGGATTTCTGCATCTATGTTCATCAGAGATACTGGCCAGTAGTTTTGTTTTTTTTGTTTTTGTTTTTGTTTTTTGTGGTGTCTTCATCTGGTTTTCTTATGCTAATACTGGTCTCAAAGAATGAATCTGGAAGCTTTCCTTCTTCATCTATATTTTGGGGAATAGTCTGAAAAAAACAGGTGTTAAAGCTTCTTCACATATCATTATAAACACTCTTTAATCCCCTTGCCATGTTTCCCCTATTGAACCACCCCACCCCTGTCTAGTATTCATCAGTTTGTTCTCTAGAGTTAAGAATATTGTTCCTTGGTTTGTCTCTCTTTTTTCCTTTAATAATTGCTTAGTTCCTTGGTTTGTCTTTTTTCCTTTAATAATTGTTTTGTTTCTTAAATGGCACATATGAGTGAAATCATGCGGTATTTGTCTTTCTCTGACTGGTTTATTTTGCTTAGCATTATACACTCTACCTCCACCCATGTTGTTGCATATCGCAGGATTTAATTCTTTTTATGGCTGAGTAATACTTCATTGCGTATATATACCACATCTTCTCTACCAACTAATCTGTTGATGGAACACTTGGGCTGCTTCTGTAGTTTGGCTATTGTAAATAATGCTGCAATCAATATAGGGGACATGTATCTCATTGAATCAGTGTTGTTATGTGTTTTGGGTAAATACCCACTACTGTGTTCATTAGATTATAGGGTAGTTCTGTCTTTTATTTTTAGAGGAAGCTCCATACTATTTTTCACAATGGGAGCACCTGTCTGCATTCTGTGCAGTGCAGAAAGGTTCCTTTTTCTCCACATCCTTGCCAACACCTGTTGTTTCTTATGTTGTTGATTTTAGCCATTTTGACAGGTGTGAGGTGCTATCATATTATAGTTTTACACCCTATGTCCTACTCATTAGATGTTTAGTACATTTATATTGAAAATAATTACTGATAGATGTGTTATTGCCATTTAGTTACTTACTTTGTGGTTATTCTTGTAGTTTTTCTCCTATCTTTCTTCTATTGTTCTCTTTCCTGGTTTGCTGGCTTTCTTTAGTGAAATACTTGTATCTCTTTCTTGTTATTCTTTGCTTATTTTTACTGGTTTTTTATTTGTGGCTACCATTGATTTATATGTAATATCTTCTGCATATAGCAGTCCATGCTATGCTGACGGTTGCTTAAGTTGGAACCCATTCTTTACTTCTCTCATCCTCATGTTTTAGGTATATGGTATCGTATTTTACATCATTTTGTGAATCCCTTGGCTGGTTTTTACAGATATACTTACTTATACCTTTTGTGTTTCCTACTTCTCCTACTCTTACTATGGCCTTTCCTTTCCTTTCCACTCAAAGGATCCCTTCTAATACTTCTTATAGGGTTGGTTTAGTTGTGATGAACTACTTTATTTTTTCATTTTTCTGAGAAAATTTATCTGTCATTCTGTTCTTTTTAAAAAATTTTAAATTCAATTAACATATAATGTATTATTAATTTCAGACACAGAGTTCAGTGATTCACCAGTCTTATATAATACCCAGGGCTCACTATATCTTGCGCCCCCCTGAAGGTCCATCCCCCAGTTACCCCATCCCCTCATCTCCCTACCCTCCAGCAACCCTGTTTATTTCCTATAGTTGAGTCTCTTATAGTTTGTCTCCCTCTATGATTTCGTCTTCCCTCCCTTCCACTATGATCCTGTTTTGTTTCTTAAATTCCACATGAGATAATATGATAACTGTCTTTCTGTGATTGACTTCTTTTGCTTAGCATAGTCTTCTTTAGTCCATCCATGTCATTGCAAATGACAAGATTTCATTTTGATGAAATCATTGATGGCTGAGTAGTATTCCATTGCATATATACATATACTCTACATCTTCTTTATCCATTCATCGGTCACTTTGTTCTGAATGACAGTCTTGTTGGATAGAATATTCTTGGCTGAAGATTTTTCCCTTACAGCACTTTGAATAAATCATGCCACTGTCTTCTGGCCTGTAAAGTTTCTGCTGAAAAACAACTGATTGCTTAGCAGATTTCCCTTATAAGAAATGTCTTCTTTTCTCTTGGTGCTTTAAAAGTTTTTTTTTTTTTTTCCTCTACCACTATTTGCCATTTTAATTACTATGTGTCTTGGTGTGGACCTCCTTGCATTGATTTTGTTGGGGTAACCTCTGTGCCTCCTGGATATGGATCTCTTCTTCAGATTAGGGGAGTTCTCAGCTATTTCTTCAAATAAATAAATAATAAATTCAAATAAATTTTCTGTCCCCTTCTCTTTCTCTTCTTCTGTGATCCCTAAAATGTAAATGTTATTATGCTTGATATAACTGCTGAGTTCCCTAAATCTATTCTCATTTTTCATAATTTTTCCCCTCTCTTAGTTCAGCTTGATTACTTCCCATTTCTCTGTCTTCCAGGTTATTAATTTGTTCCTCTGAGTCCTCTAATTTGCTATTTATTCTATCAAGTGTACTTTAATTTCACTTATTGTCTTGCTGCTTCTTTTTAAATCTTTGTTCAGGGAATCACTGATGTCCTATTCTTTTCTCAAGTCCAGTGAGTATACTTATGATCATTACTTGAAGTTTTCTATCAGACATATCACTTACCTCCATTTTGCTTAGGTCTCTTGCTGTGGTTTTATCCTGTTGTTTCATTTGGGACATACTCTTCTGTCTCTTCATTTTTATCTATCTTTTCCATGTGTTAGGAAGTTAGTTCATTTCCTGCTCTTTAAGGTAATGGCCTTATGAAGAAGAGGTCTTACAATGTCCTACAGTGCAGTGACCCTCCTCTACAGGACTTGACACCTTAAGGAGCATCTCCTGTGTGTGTTGTGTGTGCCCTGCTGTTGTGTCCTGTGTCCTGGCTGCTTTATCCTTCAGTGTGGCTGGTTGCAGAGGCTTCTTTGCCTTTTGTGGGCAGTGTTTGGTCCTCAGCCAAGTGGTGCACATTTTAAGAGGTGTGCATGGGTCTGCTTGCACAAGGAGACCTGCCACTATCATCAGAACTGAGGCTAGATCAGGAGATGTGGTGTTGGCTTGATTTGCACCATTCTTCTGGGGGAGGGGTACTGTAGCCCAGGACTGAGGCAAGCATGATGGGCAAGGGCAGATCCACCATAGTGTAGGGAGAAGGGGCTTGGTGTAAGCAAGTTCGGTGTCAAAAGATGGGAGGGTGGTTATAAATTCTCACTGTGGGTGAGGAAGGTTATTTTGATTCTTCCTGGATGTATCTTGATATCTTTGTTAAAGGACTCAACTTTCCTAAGATAAAGGGGGATTAAAAACTGGTTTACCTATAGGGGTAGCACAGATTGGGGAAAGGGGATTACCTTGAAGTTTAACTCTATATGAATATTTAAAAATAAAAATAAAAATAAAAAAAAGAATAAACTAAACTAAAATAAAATTAAATTAAAAAAATTTAAAAATAGAAAAGCAAAAGAATAACACAGGTATATGTATCAAAAATTTCAGGTTTAAAGGTTATTATGGAATCTGATGTACTGGACATCTCACTGTGATGGTAAATAGGTTAAAAAATTATCTATAAAAAAAACCCAGAATAGTGGGAATGAATTAAAAATAAAAGTTGTATCTATGAAGTAGTGGTGGTTGTTCTCTTGTCTTTTTTGTTGTTGGTGGTTTTCTGGGGGAGGGGCCTGCCGCATGGTTTTTCAGGCATTGTTTCCTGAGTTAAGTACTCCTGTCCCCATCAAGGGGGTGGGCTCTGAGGAAACCGGTTTTTCAGGCTTTTGTTCTCTGGAGGTTTTTTTGTTTGTTTGTTCATTTGTTTCTTCTTTGGGATAGGAGAGGAATGCAAGTTAGGTATGTTTCTCTAATTTCACTGAATTCTAGAACTTTCAAAGGTATCCTTGCTCCTGGCCATGAAATTCAGAGCTGAGTCATGACCCCTCTGTCTGCCCTCTCAGATGTGACCAACCCAATGTTTTTGCATGGTACCAATGCTAATAGCAGCACTAATTATAGCAGAAGTAACACCACATACTGTTTTAAGCACTGTTTCAAAACTTAATGTGTATTAATAAAGCCTACAACTTTAAGAGGAAGCAATTATTATAATCTCTACTGATATGGAATCTGAGATCCCATCTAACCTTCAGTACTTTCTCCCCACAGTACTGGACACTTTTGCTCTGCTTTGTATGCAGGGGAAGACCAGTTGGGAAATGCATGGAAAGACCAGGGAAAGACCAAGACCAGTGCCCTGGTTAACTCTGAGATATAAGTTACATTCGAGCTATTTAAGAGCTGACTTAGCATGGACTCTGACTGATCAGGGAAAATACAGCCCAATAAGGACTGAAGGGACAGCCATGGTAAACAGTCTGTTCAACTGAACCAGTCCACATTCCTTAACTATCAGCCCTGGCTAGGGGACTGTTTCCTGACCACTGTAGGTTAAAATAAGGAACAAAAAAAGCCAAACAAATTTTTATGTTTATTATTCTATCTTTCTCTCTCCCCCTTGCTCCCTCTCTCTCTCTCTCAGACACACACACACATACACACAGACACACACAGAATATACATTTCTGCAAAAGAGAAACTGGCAGTTGTTCCAAAGATGGGTGATAACGGAACTATCATTAAATCTTCAGTATTACAAAACAGTTCTTATTAATGTTCTCGTCTCATCTTCATTAAACATTTGAAGAAGGCTTTTTGGAAATACAAAATAACAATATCTTGGCTTCAATTACTGCCACTGATCTTCGTAAAACAGTTAAATACATAACTAGGACCAAAAGCACAGATGGTTACCATTTTTTCATAGAGAGGAAGGAATCAGAAAATATTGCTGAGCAATAAAATATTAAGTAAAGAGTATTGCTGGATATATGCCAAAAAATAAATTATACATTTTTTAATCCACCAAAAGGTATAGGCTTCATGTAAAAGTTTGTATTTGCATGCTATACTCTTCAACTTTAATTTCTTCTGAATTAAACTGGGAACAAATTGTGGCTAAGATCTTACTATTCCAATTTTTCTATTTTATTCATAAAGCAGAGAATTTTTTCCTACATCAAAACTGATTCATCCTGTTTTTGGCCACTACTTGCTTTGGATTCTCTGATCATCAACTTTTGGATTTTATTCAAGTTTAATATGAGAAAGACTTAATATGTATAGAAAGACACAGTATGTACATTGTCTATTTTTTCTTTTAATACACTAATCTCTCCTGTATATTGGCTTGAAAAGCATTTTTCCACTGCCCCAGTAAAATGACAAAAATACCATCCACCCCCTTCCCCCCAAAAGAGTAGAGGTCAGTAAGCCATATCCATACTAATGAGAAAGAATTCTTGAGTTATGGCCTGAAGGCTAACACTGCAGGCCCTACCAGGTTTGGAACCAAAGGGACTATGAGAATTTTGCATAGAACCTTCAATTTCCTTGTTACTGGGCAAAGACGTTTAAAATATAATGCGATACCAGTGAGGGCATTCCAAAATAAACCCTCCCTGAACTTGGAAACAAAGATGTGCTCAGCAAAAGCTCTTCTATACTAGTACAATTGGGATACATTTATGACATATTTGTAAAAGGCATAAGACATTTTTTTTTTAAAATCTTATTTATTTATTTGACAGACAGAGATCACAAGTAGGCAGAGAGGCAGAGAGAGAGGAGGAAGCAGGCTCCCTGCTGAGCAGAGAGCCCGATGCGGGACTGGATCCCAGGACCCTGGGATCATGACCTGAGCCGGCAGAGGCTTTAAACCACTGAGCCACCCAGGTGCCCTGGCATAAGACATTTTTAAAGCTGCTTTATTTCTCTAGTGACGCATCTGAAAATTTGGCAAAATCCTTAAATTATCTTCCTTACAGGATGAAGAGGTATCCTACCTTGCTTGGTAGAAGGCAAACTTAAATTCTACATCACTGAGGTAGGTGTGTGTGTGTGTGTGTTTTTTTTTTTCTTTTAAAGATTTATTTATTAGAGAGAGAGAGAATGAGTGAGCATGTATTGCAGGGGGAGGAGAAGAGGGAGGATGGGAGACAAGCAGATTTCTGGCTGAGTGGGAAGTCCAACAGATGGCTCCATCCCAGGGGCCTAGGGTCACGGCCTGAACCAAAAGCAATCGTTGGATGCTCAGCTGACTGAGCCACCTTGGTGATGAGGGAACAGAAGGCTGGCTGAGGACAAAGCAGAAACTGACACCCTGCAACCTTCCCCCACTCCCACTCCTGAGTGGGACATATGTGACATTCTTTAAGAATCTCCCACCTATCTTTTTTTCTTTTTTTTAAGATTTTATTTATTTATCAGAGAGAGAGAGGAAGAGAGCACAGGCAGACAGGATGGCAGGCAAAGGCAGAGGGAGAAGCAGGCTCCCTGCTGAGCAAGGAGCCCGATGTGGGATTCAATCCCAGGATGCTGGGATCAGGACCTGAGCCGAAGGCAGCTGCTTAACCAACTGAGCCACCCAGGCATCCCTCTCCCACCTATCTTAATGTTAATACATTGCTAGAGCGAAAAATGACCTTGACAATGTCAAGGCCTCAAGGCCTCTTTAGCATATGAAAGTTCTATTGAAACCTCCCTTTTCCTTACCTCCCAACCCCATCACATGTAACCTGCCACCCCTCACAACCCTGGGGCAGCAGGTCTCTGCCCACAGGTCCTGTCCCCGTGCTTTAATAAACCACTATTTTGCACCAAAGATGTCTCAAGAATTCTTTCTTGGTCATCCGCTCCAGACTCCACCCCACTGAACCTCACCTATATTCTAAAACTTCATCACTGGCATCCCTAAGGTGGCTGAAGATACAACACAGGCAGGCAGAGTTTGCTTTCTGTGACTGGTTTATAAAGGATTTGGACAGATTCATAAATGACAGCCCTACAAATCATTAAGTCAAGTTAAGGGTAATCCTTGTATAGTTATCCTTGATTTTCTTTCATAAATATCCTTGGGCACTACTATAACTACTATTATATCTTCATGGAGCGTAAAGGCCAAGGGCAGGCCACCCAAAATGTGCCACTTTGGCATATCAGTTATTTTCAATAAAAGTTACTTAAGAAACAACCAATGCAAAGAAACAACCCATGTTACTTAAGAAACAACCAATGCAAAGAAACAACCCATGGAATGGGAGAAGATAATCACAAATGACACTACAGACAAAGGGCTGATATCCAAGATCTATAAAGAACTCCTCAAACTCAGCACTCAAAAACCATAATCACGTCAAAAAATGTGCAGAAGACATGAACAGACACTTCTCCAATGAACGTACAAATGACTAACAGATGCATGAAAAAAATGTCCATCGCCATTAGCCACCAGGGAGATTCAAATGAAAACCACACTGAGATACCACCTTATAGCAGTTTCTTACACCAGTTAGAATGGCCAAAATTAACAAGGCAGTAAACAACAAGTATTGGAGAGGATGTAGAGAATGGAGAACCCTCTTACACTGTTGGTGGGAATGCAAGTTAGTGCAGCCACTTTGGAATATTTTATGGTTATCAGACCAGCATCAGTTTAAGACAAGCTTTGTTGAGGGTTAATGTGTATATGAGTTAAAGGCTATTGTTAAGAGATCTTGGAAGCCAAACCCACAAAACTGGTGGGAATGAGTTAAGCACTTAAATGCTGTTAGGGCCCTTGCCACCTCACTCAGAGACTCCTATGTTAGGATAAGTTGGTCACAGAACAAGTTAAATTAACGCTAGGTCACTGATCAACCTCAAGAAAACTTCCATGCAATGAGGTACACTGTTAAAAGGACACACAATCCCCAACCCAATGGCACATTCCTTCCAGGTATTAGTTTAACTCTTGAGAGACCCAAGGCTTAGCTAAAGCTGCTAATATGCATATAAAAAAAACCTGAAAGAGGTTATTCCTTTCACCTGGCTATAATCTGTACTGTCTGTGGGGCTATGTCAGCTGTCAGGGAATTTGTCATGAGAGGTATTTTTGTTGTTTCCACCACGGTTGCTTGTTAGTGCTAAAATAACAACAACAAGAAGAACAACAACAACAAATCGTATTCCAGTAGCACTTGCCTGGTGATTGACTTGGGTCAATGACTTGAGGCTTCTCACGTTTGTGGGAGACTGGAGACACTATATACACTACATGATTTTTACCACCTATACAACAAAGGTCTTTGCTTTCTTAGACTATTTTTGGGAACAAACTTTGGGATAATGGGCGCTGTATCACCTATGCCTTCTCCAGGGCTGCCTCTTGGGTCCATGGAGACCATGGAAACCCATGGAAAGCATGGAAAGTTGCTTCTGTGTCTTTCCATAAAAAGGCTTATTGGGGGACACCTGGGTGGCTAAGTCAGTTAAGCATCATGGCTCAGGTCATGACCCTGGAGTCCTGGGATCAAGCCTCACATCATGCTCCTTGCTCAGTGGCGAGTCTGCTTCTCCCTCTCCCTCTGCCTGCCCTCTGTCAAATAAATGAAATAAAATCTTAAAAAAAAAAAAAAAAGGCTTACTGGTTTGAGTCATTGAAATTAATAAAAAAAAAAAAACCCTATTCATCAGTGGTCACATAATGGATCTTTTGAATTGGCTATATTTGGAGGAAAAAAAAATTCTTTATAGAGAGCTCTTAACTGTCTTATTAGTATAATGGCTATCCTTAGGGACTCACTGGAAAAGATGAAAACAAACAAAAACCCCCTCAGAAATTAGACTTAAGATAAAAATTAATGCCCACATCCAATGTAAATTTCCCATGTTAAAATCTGGCTCTATATCTGTCTGTCTTAACTTTCCTTTCCCTGCAAGAGTACCTACAAGAGTTCCCTTTCCTAACCAGAGTACTCTGGTCTAACCTATAGGGTCAAACTATATAGGCTATTCTTATAAATGCTGAAAGCCAGAAAGTGAATTTTATTAGAAGCATGTGGGACAGGCAGCAGGGCTTGGTTTACTATAATTAAGCTCTACAACTTTCAGACATTCCTATGCAATAACCTTTGCAAATGTATCCTAGGACTGCTCTCACCTTTGCAAAGAATTCATGTCCCGTAAACAGCAGCATATCTTTTAAATTATAAAGTCCTTTTCCCTTTACTTTCAAAAGATTCTACCAAATTTAGAGAAAAATTAGAGAGATTAATGACTATTTACAACCCCATTCACAGACAACTAGGTAGGCTGCTAATGGTAGTTCTTCCAGCCCATGATTATATTATGGTCATGAGGCAGGCCAGACAGTGCACATCCCCCCTATTCCCTGCCACCAGTCCTTCACAAAGGAAAGGAATGATCATAATTTCTAACAGGTCCTCCTATAGATGATATGGGAAAGGCCAGTACTTAGGGACTGACAGAAGACAAGATTAAACTGTATATTCAGAAAGAAGATTTTTGGTAAAATGCTTTATACAGAATTTACAAAGCTATAAATCTTTTGATTCCCATTTTAGTTAAAAATTTCCCTGATATAAAAAAACAAATAAACAAGTTAAATTTAGAAAGGCAGGTCAGGTCAATCCCTTGATATTAAGGCTATAATTCTGTTCTTTGGGGGAAATGGAAACAACTGTCTTTGTCTTACAAATCTCTACAAAACCAGTAACACAAATCTAAAAACAGGTTAAGCCCACCTATCTTTACCCGTCCTTAAACTTCCCCTATTACTCTCAGAATAGTTATAAATATTATAAAAATCAGAATATTGGGACAAAATTGTCCTATACTAGAAGAAGAAAGAAGAAAGAGAAGAAGAAAGGAGGAGAAGGAAAAGGAGAAGAAGAAGGAGGAGAAGAGAAGCAGAAGGAGAAGGAGAAGGAGAAGGAGAAGGAGAAAGAGGGGCTTAAGTGGCCAACTCTTGGTTTCAGTTCAGGTCATGATCTCAGGATGCGGAGATAGAGCTCCATGTTGGGCTCCATGTTCAGCCCAGAGTCTGCTTAGGTTTCTCTCTCCCTCTTTCTTACTCTTTCTCTCTCTCTTTCAAATAAATAAATAAATCTTAAAAAAAAAAAAAAAGGAAAACAGATTTTAAATAGCAATTACTGTAAAACTTTGGAGGAAAGAAAACATAAAACTTAACATTCTTTTTCTCTTAAAGTTACTGAAATTTAAACACAACCCACAATTACCTGAGACGGAAGGAAATAATGGGGAGTCTGGGAGAGAAGAAACACTTTTAAAATAAAAACTGAAGGAGCTCTTGTGTCCAGAGGCTGTAGCACCTCTGATAAAAGTCCATTATGTTCTAAAAAGTCCACCTTGGAGAAAACTTGGAAATATTTAATGCTTTTGTGGTACAAATTTTCTGCCCCATCACCTCTAGTATCTAAAAGCCACTCCTTAAAATACAAACTTTAAGGAGAAGTTTCTCTTAAGAAGGAAAAAAGATATTCGGAAGAAAGCCTATAATATACGTTCCACTAATATTAGTAAAAACAAAAGCTGTGAGATTTTTGTTGATATCTGTTTATATGCTTATGTATGGCCCATATATATGTTATAAATGTGAGGTAATTTTTTTGCCTCCAATTGGTATTACCAAATCAATTTGTAAAAGAGCTCTATCTAGTTGGTCTAAAGACAAGTGCTTTTAAGGATTGGGCATTCTACAATTTTCCAAAAGGCAGAAACTAACCTAAATGTTTTTCAAGTTCATGTGATCTGGGGAAAATGTTCAATATTAAAGCTAATTCAAGGTTGTTACTTTAATTAAAGCAGGTATATCTTCAGAGTTATTAGCATTAACACTAACTTTTATTCTACCTGTGTTTATTCAAACTGAAGTTGGTGTTATCTGTTAGAAATGTTTTAAAAAATAACAACAACACTGTTGGAAGATAACTGACTTTGATGTCTCTCGAAGTTTCCACAGGTATTCGAAGCATAACTGTAAAGAACATGTAAATTTCATAGTAAATTAAAAACAATTTTTTTAAGGTAAATTTTTACTTTCCCCCAATCTTTTTGGTAACCTGAAACCTTTAAGTTTTGCTAAGTTAAATGATGAATTAGGTTTAATTCACTGAATTATCCAGGTCATTTCCAAATAAGAAAATAATAAACATTAAGTGCAAAGCATCAGTTTATATACTTTGATTTCTTCCTTTTTCTTTTTCTTTCTTTTCCTTCATTTATTTTATATATTTATTTGTCAGAGTGAGAGAGAGAGTACACAAGCAGGAGAAGTAGAAATAGAGGGAGAAGCAGACTCTCCCCTGAGCAGCGACCCTAATGTGGGGCTCCATCCCAGGACTCTGGGATCATGACCCGAGCGGAAGGCAGATGCTTAACTGACAGAGCCATGCAGGCAGCCCTCTTCTTGTTTCTTAATTACAGTGAAACTAAAAATAAATGTGGGTCTGTTAGTAAACAGGTTTTTTTTGTTTGTTTTTTTTTTTTACTAAAAGATTGTACTATGAAAAAAAAACACATCTTTTAGAAACTGTATTCATAAATTTACCAATCTAAAACAATGCTGGTACAACATTTCACACTTACCTATCATTTAGCTTTCACTAGAAATTAAAGTTTCTGAGAGTTAATGCATATGGGTTAAAGCTGAGGCAGGGAAGCTGAAATGACTCCATCTAGAAGGAATTCTGTCTCTGCTGTTTTTCTGCTAGGCCCCACTAATTCATGTTCTGTAAGCTACTTCAAGGGGGAACAAGAAAGTTAACCATTCTCTAAATTCTGTACTAGGCTCCAAACACCTAAAAACATCTAAGAAGAGCCAGATCCTGAACATATTCTAGCACTAGTCTCAAACAAACCTCGGCTGATGCTGGCATCAGTACACCTTCCTTTGGTAATTTACAGAATAGCACCTATTGTTCATCTGACCCTCACCTTTGATGGGATCTCACCATGAATTCCTGAAGGAACACATACCCTAGACTCCTTTCCAATATGAATCCCTAACCCCAAGTGATTTCCTTTCTGAATCTCCCAATCTGTCTGCTATTCTCTGTTACTCATACTATTTAATAAATTCTGTTTTCACTTTCACTTTCTTCAGTTCACATTTGATTTTTTTTTTTAAAGATTTTATTTATTTATCAGAGAGAGAGAGGGGGAGAGAGCGAGCACAGGCAGACAGAATGGCAGGCAGAGGCAGAGGGAGAAGGACGCTGGGACCATGACCCGAGCTGAAGGCAGCCACTTAACCAACTGAGCCACCCAGGCGTCTCTCACATTTGATTTCTATGCCGTGAGAAGCCAAGGACCTTCTGGTCCTGTGGGGACCATCTCTGGGTCCACAAACCCAGCCTGCCTGTGCCAAAGCTACCAAAAATAGTAAGAAAAACAACTCCATAAAAAAGGAAAGCTAAAAAAAAAAAAAAGAAAAAAAGAAAAGAAAGGAAAGTAAAATGTATGCTTTTGGTAGGAAAAGGTATGAGGAATGGAAATACATTTTTTGTTGAGGAAAAGGGAATTTTGTCCTAAAGTGAGGCTAGTTTTAAAGAGAGAACTCTCAGGACAAAATCTGAATGTAAAAAAGAAGTTGTAGAAGATTTATAGAAAAGGAACCTCTGGAAAGAAATTTTTATATGCTGTCAATACAAACTAAGTTTCAAAGAAATTTATTTAAGAATTCGTTTTGAGAATGAAATCTTGCAATTTGAAACATCATGGATGGAACTAGAGAATATTATGCTAAGCAAAATAAGTCAGTCAGAGAAAGATAGTTTCTGAGATATATATAATATAGAATCTGAGATATCTGAGATATCTATAATATAGAATTTAAGAAACCAAACAAATGAACATAGGGGAAGGGAAGGAAAAATAAAATAAGTTAAAAACAGAGAAGGAAGTAAATCATCAGAAACCTCTTAACTATAGGGAACAAACTGAGGGTTGCTGTAGGGGAGGTGAAGGGGGATGGGGTGACTGGGTATGAAGGAGGGCACTGGATATAATGAGCACTGGGTATTATATAAGACTGATGAATCACTAAATTCTACCTCTGAAACTTAAAAAAAAAAAAAAAGAACGAGGTTTAATACCAAAAATATACCGATGCTGAATTAGAATTTGTTTTTCTGTGAACAAAGGAAAAAGTTTTCTTAGATTATAGTTTCCTTTTTATAAAAAATTGTAAACAAGGGCACCTGGGTGGCTCAGTGGGTTAAGCCGCTGCCTTCGGCTCAGGTCATGATCTCAGGATCCTGGGATCGAGTCCCGCATCGGGCTCTCTGCTCAGCAGGGAGCCTGCTTCCCTCTCTCTCTCTGCCTGCCTCTCTGTCTACTGTGAACTCTCTCTGTCAAATAAATAAATAAAATCTTAAAAAAAAAATTGTAAACAAAATTTTCTTTAAATGTAATCTGCCTCAGAAAACAGAGACGAATGTTTTGTTTTTATCAGGTCTTTGATGCTTCAAGAAAATAGAATATTTGTATTATTAAAAGAGCTAAAATTTGCTCACAGCTATATGCAACATTCTGTATCTGTCTTTAAGAAGCCGTTAGTATAACTTTAAAGAGGGAATTATTGTTTTTTATAAAAAATCTGTGACCCTATTTAATAAAATGTTCATCCTTTAGATATTTTTTTAACAAACTTCCCAAAATCTAACTCTAAAATGAAGTCTTTTGGTCACAATCTGAAGTGATTTCAAGAGGGCCCCTGGAATATTTCGAAGGATGTACTCTCTTCATAAAAGAGAGGTATTAGGGCACCTGGGTGGCTCAGTGGTTTAAGCTGCTGCCTTCGGCTCTGGTCATGATCTCAGGGTCCTTGGATCGAGTCCCACATCGGGCTCTCTGCTCGGTGGGGAGCCTGCTTCCTCCTCTCTCTCTCTCTCTCTGCCTGCCTCTCTGCCTACTTGTGATGTCTCTCTGTCAAATAAATAAAATAAAAAATCTTAAAAACAAAAAGAGAGGTATTAAACTAATTAGGCTTATTTGTTATGCTAAATTACATGGGAAGCATTGTCAAATAAGTGATACTAAACTTACTTAGATTGTATTTGTATAGATAGATGTTATTAAAAATATGATACACCCTGGTATATTATTGTCTTGAAGTATTATTGTACATCACAGAAATAACCAAATTTCCTTGTCAACTGCATTGTAATGAACCCCAATCTGCTCTTTAACCATAGCCATTTAAAGTCTTTCATCATTCACAAGTTAAGTCTTAACTCAGATGTGTTTAAAAAGCTTCCTGCAAATATGCTTCATTTTCAGTGAGATTCAAGGAAAGAACTCTGAGTATAAGGTTTCTGATAACCTTAAGATCAAAAACAGACACTGGCTAAGAATTTCTAGAACTAGTGGAAGAACTGGATTCAAGCCAAAGTACCATTAATAACATGGACTGAATGAACTGAAAAACATGGTTATAATTTTTATGACATTTTTGTTTGAAACACTGTTAATTTTCTTAATGTTTAGTTTTCCCAGATTTAAGTAAAGTTCTTCTCTTGAAGTAACTATGGCTTAGAGCAGTTTGATAAAATATACCTTTGAGAACAAATGGAAACATTTATCTTTTTCTCCCTAACAGATCCCTCCAGAATTCAAAAATTTAGTATTCTTATATTTACAGATAACATATTTATTTGCCCAAGTTCAATAGGAATGTGTTTTCTTTGTAACAAGACACAATTGGAAACACTGACACACACCACACACACACACACACACACACACACACACACACATTTAAGATGTATTTATTTACTTGAGAGAGAGCAAGAACACAAGCAGGAGGGGCAGAGGGAGAGGGAGAGAGAATCTCAAGCAGACACCAAGCTGAGCACAGAGCCTGATGCAGGGCTTGATCTTACAACCCGGAGATCACAACCTGAGCTGAAACCAAGAGCTGGACATTCAACCAACTGTGCCATCCAAGCACCCCTGAAATATTGGTTATATTATCTAGGACTTGCAGGGAATGTCATATTTGAGGGAAATAATGTATAAACTCAAGATATGATCAGACAACTTTAAGGAACTAAAGTTGATTTCATGGAGCCAATAAAGCCCTGTGGAAAAAATAGCGTGCTACCTCATTTATAGGGTTCTTAAGCAGTCTTACCAGGTGAGTAAAAGTTACTTCCTGGCAGGTATAAGAACCTCAAGATATTTTGGGGTCTTTAAGAAGAGAATTATTTACCCACATTTACACAGTGTGACAGGCTAATCTGAATGCAAGTATTTTGTTTGACCTCTGGTCTAAAGAGGCTGCTAAAAGTTCAATCTGGAGATTCCTTACAAAAAGTTATCTAGCAGACCAGATTTAAAGGAGCGTATACAAACAGTTGTTCTTCCTGCTTCACTGAAGTAAATAACCAGGACAAGTTTTTTGTTTGTTTTTTAACTTGACTTATTTTGCAAACAAATTAGTATTAATTTGGCTATCTCTGGTAAGGTAAGGGTGATTACAGAAGGAAAAAATGGTATTTCAATAACAAACCTTTGTGGATATTAGACTCTAATACAGTTAGTTATAAACTGGACCAGATCCCAATTTCTTCTAGTTTCATACAAAGTCTAGGCTACAACGCTCCAAAATAATGTTTTCAACATTTCCTCCAACCTTTTGATTTGGAATCATTTGATAACTAAAAGTACCCTTTCCCCAAGGCCCTACAAACTGATTATGAACAACTTGATTTAAACTTCACAGCAATCAGCACAATATCTCCTGTATATTCTTCATGCTTATTGCCCAGTGGGCCACTCAAATATGTCACCAAAGACACTTGAACAACAAAACAAGAAAATCTGTTAGATGGCTACTACTTACCCTCACTCTATCTAAAGACGCTTTAAGCCTGACATCTGGAAATCCTCTTGACTAGCTACTCTCAAAACTAAAAAACTACTTTATAACTTGATCTAATCATTAACCATTGTTTTTCTCTTTTTTCCATGCCTCTTACTTATTACCTGATTATTTTAGCCATAGGCTTATGTTTGAGAACTCACCCACATCACCACTTCCTCAAAGAGTTTAACTGCACTGACCTATTATCAGAACTAGAAGACTGGTTCAAGGAGACAGAACAATCCACCAGCTCAACTTTTAATGTGTGAAACTTCCAGGGAACTTTAGGTGTCAAGGGAAGGATGCCCAAAATGTGCCACTTTGGCATATTATTTTCAATAAAAGTTATAAGAAACAACCATTGCAAAAAGAACATGCTGATCACCCCACCATATACACTTTGTCTACAGAAACAAGAAAGAAAACTTTCATGTGAAAGGTACCCTCTCTGTACCATGAGGTAGAGACATTCTTATCACCAGAGACAGGAAATTTAAAGACATGAAAACTGTATAAACAACCCTTGTTACTTTTTTACTAATTTACTCTTCCAGCCCAAATTCTGTTTAGAATTCCTTACTAACTGAAACTCCCAAAGTTATGTTTTCTCCATCCTATTAATTCCTCAGAGGTTTATTGTCTCTTTGTCTAAAACATAAAACTTGCCTGCCTCGATCATTTCTTTAGGTCTCAATTCCATTACTGGGCTTCTGTGTGCATGTAATAAAATTTTGGTTTTTTTCCTCCTCCCTTTTAATCTGTCTCATGTCAATTTCTTAGTTCAGTTAGAAGGACCCTGAAAGGCAGAAGAAAAATTTCTTTCTCCTTTATAAGAGTAACTCAGACACTTTTAGACTACTACTTGAGCACTGGAATGGAAGCTCTACGTAACAGAAGTTACATCTGGGAGATGAGTTACATAATATTAAGCTACTGACAGTATTTATCCTACGGTTATAACAGAGTAGCTGAAATAAAATAGTACTATTACCATCTTGCATTTCTATATCATTTATATTTGAAACATTTAAGGCAGTTTGCTCATGTTTGAAGTCAGTTAATCTTTATAATTTTTCTCAACACTGGAAGCTGTTATTTGTACTCAACTATATTTTATAAAAGGAAAAAATGTGGCAGCCTCAGTGAAACCAGAAGTATAATGTATACTTACTGCTTTATCCGAAAAATTTTCCTTCTTTTATATATAGGATTAAGTTTATTTTATTGATAGAGAAGAGAACATGAAACCATGAAACAAAAGAGGGAGTTGGGAGACTATCCCACATAAGAATGTCCCCTGATCATTCTGGATATGCCTTTAAGAAAGCAAGACTCTTACCTAAATTGGTCTTTTTTGGAAAGGCAGAAACTACCTTGTTTCTTGTTGAACCTTGTGAACCTTGTCTACCTTGTTACCTTGTGAACTTGTTGACAAGAAACCTGGATTTTTATTTATACCTTTATATCCACTATTCTCTGATTTTGGACAAGTCACCTAACATCTCTGGTTTTAAATCTATAAAATGAATACGCTACACTCTAATATAATTACAATATTGTTGGAATTACTTAAAGATGAACAGGCCACAGATCCTACCCATAAAGAGTTTGTCTGGAGCACTGGGTGTTATAAGCAAATAGTGAATCATGGAATGCTACATCAAAAACTAATGATGTACTGTATGGTGACTAACATAACATATAAAAAAATTTTCAAAAAAAGTTTGTATATAGAGGCATCACATTAATAATAAAACTTAATACAACATACCAAGCTGTGTAAACAAATGGTAGCATGACACCAACCTAAGAAAATCACAATGGATTTTCAAGTTGTTAAAGACAGAAGTCATTAATTCTACTGATGAGTCAGAGAAGTCAGAGAAGATTTTAAATAAGCGTTTAGTTTTCAGCAAGACTTAGAAGGGGGAAAAAAAAAGATTTTCTTTTGACCTTTATATTCTCTAGAGTATGTCTGGACTAAGACACTAAATCAAAATGTGGATCTCAATTATGGAAGTCTCATAACATTGTTAAAAAACACCATCCTTTAACAAGATGGCCTCTGGACAAAAGTCAACACATTATTTTTTATAGAAAGCACCAGGTTTGAAATTTTGATCTTTACCAGAGTGACCCTGGGCAAGTCACTTAACCTCTTCAGGCTTTACTTCCTTTCTCTGTAAAATAGGAATAAAACAGTACCTACTTCTGAAAATTAATATATATGAATCTTTCTGAAGTGCATTCTTCTTTAAGGATACTGTCTGCTAAAGGAAAAATGCATCCAATTTCCATGATAAAACACAAGAACTTATTTTTAAAAGTTCATTCATGTATTCAGAATTTTTTCTTTGTTAGAGTTAATTATTTTAAGGACTCCTGCTGACATTATTGATAAATTTTTACAAGAAAGAGGGTACATCTTTCATTCTTAATTTAACTAGGGGAAATGCAACACAAATATTAACATATTTGTTTTTGTTTGTTTCAGACCCTGTCTTAATATTAAAGATACCAAATATGATTACAAGGGACAAAAGCTGATAGAGAACTTTTTACCCAAGTAATAAGCTACAAAAATCTACAAACCTAACGTATAAACAATGATCTCTCTCCACTTAGATAGGAGATAACTTCACTGGCAGCCATTACTGAAGCACAGGAAGAATTTAAACGATGTATGCTGAGGTTGAAAAAGAGGGCAGAACACAAGAAGAATATATCATCGTAAGCTAAAGGTTACAGGAAAAGCATGCAGGGAGCAAGAAATACAAAAATGACTCTGAATATATTTTCAGGAAAAACAGAAATAGTAGTCATGTAACTTTTTAAAAAATAATTTTTGCAAAGGAAATATACCTTACTTTCTCCAGCTAAAATGTTCCTTCCCCAAATATCACAGCTTGTCCCTTCACTTCAACTAGGTACGTGCTGAAATACTACCTCATCCACAGGTCCACTTTAGTCACTATGCAATATAGCACTTACTCACTCGCTTCACCCTGCTAAACCCCCCCACCCAACAGGCCCCAAATGAACTCATTTATGTTTAGGCCCCATGTCACCAAACCAAGACTTAATACTTAACCTAACTGCAGTTTCATCCACACCCCAAGAATGTAACCTTTAACCAATCAACATCGAATTTTCTGGTCGGCAAAGAAATTTACTGGTAGACAACTTCTGTTGCCTTTAGGAGGGATATCTTATCTAAAATAATGCATTCTTTGTGAATAATTTATTTTTTTTCTGTTCCTTCCCTACTTTTAAAAACTTTTCCTTTTTTACAGCTGAACAGAGCTCCTTTCTATTTGCTGAAAGGGATGCTGCTGCCTGATTAATGAATCTTTTAATAAAGCCAATTAGATCTTCAAATTTACTCAGTTGAGTATTTGTTAATTAAACAGATTTGGTGACAGTAGTTGGGGCCAAAGGAGACTTCTGATGGCTTGAGGAACCATGAAAAAATGTGTGGGACCCACAAACCCTTTGAGTTCACTTTCTTTCTTGCTGTTTCCAAGGGCTATGGGTAAGTTCCTTCTGGGTTCTGAGTTCTGTTCTGCTTTGACCTCCCAATCTAATTGGCTTTCCTTTACAGGGCACATCAGTTTTAGCTGGCAGATGGAGCCCAGTTAATGTAGCAGTTCTGCCTTCAGCCCAGTTGAACTGGCAGATGATTCTGCCCAAAGCTAAGCCCCAAGTTTTTTAATGGAAAACTCCAGTCCTCAATTCTATCTCCAGATTCCATGCAGGGAACTGCTGGCAGTTTAGTCTGTAGCTCCCCAGTTGTTTGTGGAGTCCTTTCTAGGAATCCAACACTGGGAACTGTTGGAGGCAACTGTAGTTCTGAACTTTGTTTGGAATCAGTCTGCAGTCCCCATTCCTTGGGTTTGCTGGTTTCTCCAGTCCAAGGTTCCACGGGAATTGGTGGTGTGCACAGGGCCTTCTCTTGGCCAAGACACAGTAGCATCTCCTGGTTACTGCTGATAGATTAAGTGCATGTTTGTCTTCTTTGGTGTAGGTAAAAGCTATTGCTAACAGGGATCTCAAAGGCCAAAAGACCACAAAAATTGGTGGGTACTTGTTGAGCATTTAAGAGCTGGTAGAGTGTTCATCTCTTAACCCAAAGACTCCTGTGTTAGCAAGAGCTGGTCACAGAGGGGATTAGATTGACACTAAGTCAGCTACCAACCTCAAGAATATTTCTGTGTAACAGGGTACTGTGAGACACCACACAATCCCAACCCTGTAGCATATCCCTCTTTGGTGTTAATCTGGCTCCAAGAGACCCAAAGGCTTAGCTAAAAACAAAAATAGATAGATAGATAGATAGATAGATAAATGGATGAATGAATGAATAACAATAAAATGGGATCCTTAAAATCCAGAGTTAAGTGCATCACCTTCTAGCACACGTGCTTATTTTCTATCTAAGAACCATGGTCCCAGAAGCTATAAATATCTACAAAAATGGCAAAATCTTACTAAGTTTGTTTTGTGTCCTAAAGAACTTCACTTGGTAACTGTCAGGCTGGGGTCCTCAAGTTAAGGCTGGACAGAAATGTGACTTGCACTCCACTTGCAGTTTGGGTCTTACTGATCTGCCAGGCTTCAGGCGGAACTACAATCTAGAATTACAATGGCCATTATGAGGAACATTCTAATTAGATCAGATTATTTAAGAAGTGAAAGTAAAAAGCAAAAATCTTCAAAATTCCAAAAATAACTTTATTAAAAGTTTCACTGTAAAAGGCTGGTTACAAATTAAAGACAAGAGGTACCTGATAGGAAAGACTACAAAGACTGCAAGACTGATGATATCCTGCTGATCCCCTCTGTCCGCCTGTGAATACTCATTCTAGTGCCCCTCTGAATAATTTTCCTTCTCTGAAAATTTGAATACATGAATGTAACCAAAAGCCCACCAAGTTAATGGCCTTATAGACTCCCCCATATATATCTTCAAAGGAGGGCCATATGTACCTCTTACGAGTCAACTCTGAGGGTTTTTCGGGTGAACTGTGACATTATATGCTTAAACAGCCAAGGGAAAATTAAGGTTAAAAGAAAGTATCCTTATCTTACAAGTTTTTTTTCCAAAACTAAAAATGTAGCACAAGAGGCAATTCAAAGTACACCTATTCCTTTCATTGATCTCCAAACCTCCCATTTATCTCAACAGCTTTTAAATTACTTGTCTTGGGAAAACAAAGTCCTTCTTGGAGGAACTTGCACTCTTTCCTGTGGCTTTGAGATGAAAATATTAGAAGTAAAAACCTCAGAGAAGAAATTCTTATCAGAAGTAGAATGAAAAAGAGGAAATTAAATTCAGGTAAACGAAAAATCATGTGTCTTTTCCACAAATATTAGCAGAAAAAATTTGGGCTATCCGAGTAGGTAACCTTAACTTATTCTATCTGCCAGGTAAACAGTTTGGGTCCAACTGTGCTTTTATAGACTAGTCAATATTGACTAGTGACATTACTGTAATACCAGTCCTACGGCTAAAAAATTTGAAAACAGTAAGATCTCTGTTTATGTGCAGCATTTTCCAACTCAGGATGGTATTGCTGAGACTTGTAAATAGCTCTATTTAATTGGCTTAAAAATAAGCACTTATAAATTATTTTTAAATCTCAGAAATATAACAGAAACTAACACAAATACTTTTCAGGTTCATGTGATTATAAGATATTTGGTACTGAAGCTAGTTTAAGTTTCCTGGTTTGATTAAAATACATGTTTTAAAGTTACAAAAACTGAATATAATGCAGACATAACTTCTTACTCTTTCTGGGTTTATTAGTCAAATAAATTAATGTTATCTCTGTTGCAAAATTTGTCAGCAAAAGATAACAGAATAATGGCTGACTTTGTCTAATGCCTCTTTAGTCTTCATGGGTAATCTCAAAATAATTACTGAGAATAAGTAAATTAAATAGATGTGGATGATAAAGTTTTTAAGTGAGCTTTTAGCAATAATTATGTTTTATAAAGCATAATGTACTTAAAAATAGCTTCTGAAATATTTGGTAACTTGAAATTTTTAAGTTTTGCTAAGTGAAGTTAAATAAAGGAAAGATATCAAATATCTAGATCATTTTCAGATAAAATAACATTAATCTTAAGATAAAATAGTATTAATCACTAAACATAAGCCTACCCACTTTTTGCTCCCTCTTACATAGGAACTAAAGACATTTGTATCTATCAGTAAACATGTTTTATGCCATGCTAAGAAATTTTCTAAGAAAAAAAGCACATATCTAGAAATCATAAAAAGTATAAATCTGCCAAATTCACAGAATGCTAATGAAAAAGACAGTTCACAGTTGTTTACTCCTTAGTTAAGGTTTCTGGGGATTAAGAATTCAAATAAATATATGTGATTAAAGGTACTAGACCATCTCTATATGCAAAAAAAAAAAAAGTAGAATAGATGTTCTTCTGATTGGGAATCATTAAGAAAAAAGACTGCCCTTAAATCTGCCCCTATACTAGGTCCTTCTCACTACTCAGATAAGAGTCACATTTCAGAGACTTAAATCTTGGATATGCATCTCACTACTAAAGAAGTCTCCACCTGACATGCGGTCCTGTACAGATGTTGGAAACTCCAAATCAAACTGATGAGGAAATGAAGTGGCTCTTGCTTCCTCCCAAGATGCCAGATCAAGAGTTCCATTTACCTAAACAGGTGAGTTCTTCTTTCCTTTCTGTCCTTTATTCTGGCGCTGGTCTCAAAAGATAATGCCATCATCCATGTCTCCCAGGCCATTGCTAATGAGAAAAAGTTTGCCTTTCAGATGTTGGATCTGTCATCAAAAACCTGTCTTTTAACAGAGCCAGCTTAGTGGAAATAGTTTGTACTCTGACAGGATTTATTGTTGTCTGTGATGGTTATCTTCTCCTTGGGCCTGTGAATACCAACATGGCTGTGCATAACCAGGTTTTCTAACTGTGCTCTATATAGTTACATCTCATGGTTCGACTCTGCTGAATTTACATCATCAAGGTAGAAAGGAACTATAGGAAGTGTTCATGATTCAGGATTTGCTACCTTTGGTGGGGCTATACTACCCTGATTAGGAGTAAATATAAATCAGAATATGATCAGCAGCCTCTCCTTAACTCACAGATTTAACAGAATCCATTGCTAAGACAATACCTGCCCAACAAAGATCCTTAGACTCTCTGTCTGAAGTGTTATCATGTACGTTAAGGCTACAAGTCAGCAAACCAAGGCTCAATGCTTGAACAAATTACAGTTTCAATCCTACCCACCCCTGCCAGGGATATAACCTTTAACCAGTCAACATGGAATTTCTTGGTCAGCACTACAAAATTCAACTGATAGGCCCCTTCAGTTCCTCTTAGGAGGGGATCATACCTAAAACAATATATTCTTTATTAATAATTTCCTTTTTTCTGTTCTGCCTTTAAAAACCTTTCATTTTTCGGGGCACATGGGTGGCTCAGTGAGTTTAGCCTCTGCCTCTGGCTCCGGTCATGATCTCAGGGTCCTGGGATCGAGCCCGGCATTGGGCTCTCTGCTAGGCACGGCGCCTGCTTCCTCCTCTCTTTCTGCCTGCCTCTCTGCCTACTTGTGATCTCTCTCTCTCTCTGTCAAATAAATAAAATCTTAAAAAAAAAAAAAATAAAAACCTTTTATTTTCTACAGCTCAATGAAATTCCTTTTTCTTTGTTAGATGGGATGCTGCCCAAATGTTTACAAAGCCACCTAGATCTTCAATTTACTTAGCTGAATTTTTGTTATTTAATAACTTCTCCTCACCTTAGCTTTGTTCTTCTCCGGATCACTTAACACCTCTCTGAATTATTGAGCTCCCACTATACTAGAATGGAACCTCCGAGTATATACTTTGATTTGTTGATATGACCAGAGAGCAGGTTAAAAACTTGGAAGAAAATGGAAAAAAATCAGATTTCCCAAATAGGCATGGAAATGATGTGACTGAACAAACGTTAAAGGGAATTTTTTAAAAGTTCATTTTCTTGGGACACCTGGGTGGCTCAGTTGGTCAAGCAACTGCCTTCGGCTCAGGTCATGATCCTGAAATCTCGTGATTGAGTCCCACACTGGGCTCCCTGCTTAGTAGGAAGTCTGCTTCTCCTTCTGACCTCTCCCCTCTCATGCTGTCTTTCAAATAAATAAATACAATCTTAAAAAAAAAAGTTGATTTTCTCCATCATTTAGATGAAACATGTTACAAAACTGATGTTGCTTCAAGAGAACAGAGGGGGCCAGGATAAAATTTTGATGCAGATTATATCAGTAAAATGATGTTACATATGAAAATAAGATTTTTAACGAAGACTAGGCTCATAAGGAACAAATAGAGCTTGTCAAAGTACTATTGGTTTTCAAGGATTTACAGAACATTTGTGGTAAAGGACTTAAAAATTCTAGGAAAGAAATGCCACCTCAATATTCATTTTTTTAAATTGAGGTATAATTGACATAACATTATGCTAATTTCAGGTATATAATATAATGATTAGATATTTGTATATATAATGAAATTGATCACCACAGTAAGGCTAGCTAATATCTGTCACCATACATGGTGGCAATTTTTTTTCTTATGATGAAGATGTTTACTATCTTTTCTCTTGGCAACATGCAAATGTGAGATACAATATTATTAGCTACAATCAACATGATCCTAATTCTAATAAACTGAAGGAGGATGCAGGAGAACTTACTGTTTTTAATAACCATCTTAAAAAGTTGGACATAGCTAAATGTTACTGAAGTTCAGTAACTTCATTATAGAAAATCAAGCATACTAATGTTTTTTAATAATTTCTTCAATAATTTATAGAACTCATTATAAAACTTGTAGAGAGCTAAGTGCTAAAATAAAATGTAAGGTTAAATCATTATAGTCCATCTGAGCAGTGTAGGTAACTGCTGAATCGGGCAATTAGGCTTATCAAGTGATACCAAATCAGGTGTCACTTCACAAGAACATTATGACTGAGAAAGGTCAGAGTCAAAGGCCCTGCTGAACATGCATTTCTACAAATAGCAATTCAAATAAGCTATTGTAATTGTAAAACAGCCCAAGGCTCCTGGCATCTTTGGACTGCCCCTAGGCAAAAGCTACTGCAGGTCAATAAAAATAATTTCTAGTGACAAGGATGAGCAGCTTCCAGACAGAATCTGTTCTCCAGGGCATGTAACAGAAGTCTGTCTGTTCTTCCCCAAATTTAGAAGCTTCAGGATAGACTTACAGCTCCCTCTTCTGAAATATGACTCCGGACCCTCACACTACAAGGCTGCTCACAGGGAGGGAGGTGTCATAGACTGCATCTGAATTGGTGCCACTGTGTGCTTAACTCTTGGCTTTTCCAATTCAAATGTCTTCCATTTATTTAAACTTCTGTTGCTCTAAAGTGCTTTCCACTTTGTAAAAAGGCAAATAGGAATGCATTCCCAGGAGTAAGGCAACAATCATCCTTTATACAAATTACTTAGTGCTGCTAAAACAACACAAAACCACCTTTGTCAAATACACAATCATCTCCTAGCCCCTAATTTATTTATGATAAGAACAGTATCACAACAACCATTAAGTGAAGTTTTAGAAGAGGGAAAATACAGACCCATCCTTCCATTAAGTCATTTTTTAATTGTTAACCATGTATGATAAATGTTTGTTATACCCTTTTCCATTTACCATTATTTGCAAATGTTTTTCTATAATTTTAGATATAATTATACTTCATTAGAACATTAACATGCCATTATATTAATGCCACATTTATTTTTTTATGATTTTATTTTAGAGAGAGAGAGCAGGAGGGGCAGAAGGAGAGAGAGACTCTCAAGCAGACTCCACACTGAGGGTGGAGCCCAATGCGGAGCTCGATCCCAGGACTCTGAGATCATGAACTGACCTGAAACCAAGAGTCAGACAGATGCTTAAAACAACTGCAGCACCCAGGCAGCCCATAATGTCACGTTTTAAATAAATGTTTTAACATAAAATAATGATTTCCCCTGAAAATCTAAGTCATGCTTGTCTATTATCAATAGCAAAAATACAAGAGTAAGTAAAAAATAAGGGGAAAAAAAGGAAAAAGCACACAAAAAAACTATAAAACCACCAATCTAACCTGAGATTACCATTATTGACATTTTGGTATATTACTTTCTAATAATTTTATCATGCACACATGTGTCACACAATTGGGATATTACACTTATTTTTTAAAACACTTCTGCTAAGACTACATACGTTGTTTAAAAAAATGACATTAAAGAAAGACATAGTACTATTCTTCTTATTTTACCCAATGATTCTTTCATTGGCCATGGAATTTCAGAGATGATGATGAAGATGTTATTCATGTTATTCAGTAGCAAAATTAGCAATTAGGTTCTTTTTTTTTTTTTAAAAGATTTTATTTGTTTATTTGACAGACAGAGATCACAAGTAGACAGAGAGGTAGGCAGAGAGAGAGAGAGGGAAGCAGGCTCCCTGCTGAGCAGAGAGCCTGATGCGGGACTCAATCCCAGGACCCTAAGATCATGACCTGAGCCGAAGGCAGCGGCTTAACCCACTGAGCCTCCCAGGTGCCCCAGCAATTAGGTTCTTAAAATAAGTTAGGTTCCTTCCATGTGCAAAGCACCTAACAGGCATTAGCTTCATTTGCTCCTTTTCACCTTTAGGCTTTGTATGACCTACTTCCTTGCTAGAATATTTGTATCCATGATCTTTGTGTGCAAAGATTTTATGGACTTCCTTTTATGATTCAGCTCCTAGTTGAAAGACACCCATACAGGTATATCCACTCCTTCTCCTTATTCCCATCAAGAGTAAGTGTACTGGCACACAGCTGGTGCTCAGAAGTTATTTTTTTAAATGAATTAATGAAAAAGGAGAAATAAAAACAGCAGAGTAGGAAGATTCTGAGCTCACCTCCACACAGACACACTAAATCTACAAACACATAAGAACTTTCTTTGAGAATGACCTGACACTAGGAGAACAGTTCTTTCACAACCAAAGATATAAAGAAAAAGCCATTTAAAACAAGTTGAAGGGGCAGAGCTGTTGTCTAGTGAGGATGAACAATTCCAGTGTAGTGACCCACAAGCAGGAAAGATATCACAAATGAGAAGATCCCATCCGAGGAGCAAAGGAGTTCTGGCCCCACATTGGTTGCATGCCTGGGAACTTGCACCAGAAGTCGAGTTGCCATAATATCTGGCTTTGAAAACCAGTGTCTTAACTGCAGAACAGGACAGATATAAAAAACCAAGATTCTGTTCTTAAAGGGCTTATATACAAACTCATTTGTTCTTGTTCTGAGACCCAGCAGAAAGGCAGCAGTTTGAGAAACACTGAGGTCATATGAAGTCTTAAGTAAAGGGGGTACTTAACCCATTTTGGGTGTCTGCCAAAGTAGGAGGGATCTCTAGGAACTTTCTCTGGGCCTGGAGGAAGGTACCAGTTTTTATTACTCTCCTATGCTGCTGACTAGGCAAAGGCGAGCACCATTTAAACACTTCCATCAAAAGTATTGCTAGCAATACTTTCCCTGCCTGGGCGTTCCTCTATAGACCTGCCCCACCCAACCTGCCCATTCAGGCCAGTACCCCTACAAGTTGGGTCCAATATTGCCACAAGCATCAGGCAGCCTTGTCTGGAAAGCAATCCTCCCACCCCCAAACTGACTGTCTCACAATACCTAGCAAGGAGCCTTAGTCAGAACCTGTGTCCCCCATTTAAAACAGCTCCCACCCTACCACATCTGAAAGGCGGGTTTAGAGGGACCAGGCTGACAGTTGCTGGGCCTGGCAGCGAGCAAAACTAGGGGCTACCCTGCCCATTAGTGTGCCCACAAAAGTCACTGCCCAAACACAACAGAAGAGTATATGCAATGAATACAGTAGACTCCCCCATAATGGATGGTTCTGGTGACCAGGAGGGATAACACCAAAGGCCACCACACAGCACCATTCTATATAGGCCAATATCTTCAAGATCAGAAAACACAGCTGACCTACCTAATACATAAAAACAAACACAGAAAGTCAGACAAAATGAGGAGGCAGAGAAATATGTTCTAAACAGCAGAACAAGGAAAACCCGTAGAAAAACAACTAAACAAAATGGAGATAAGCAATCTACCTGAAAAGGAGTTCATGGCAATGGTCATAAAGATGCTAAGTGAACTCAGGATAAGAATAGATGACCAATGAAAATTTTAAAAAGTGATAGAACACCCATACAGAATGACTCAGCCTGAAGAATACAGCAGAAATGAAAAACACACTACATGGAATCAGCTTAAGGGCCTGCAGGAACAATTTCGAGCATAAAACATTCACATTATAAAGGTCCCAGAAGGGAGAAGAGAGAGACAAAAGGGACAGAAAACGTATTTAAGGAAAAAATAGTGGCAAACTTCCCCAACCAGGGGAAGGATAGACATTCAGATTCAGCAAGAATAGGGAACCCCAAACAAGACAAACACAAAGAGGGTCACACAAAAACAGATTATAGTTCAAAAGTCACAAATTAAAGATAAACAGAATTTTTAAAGTGGCAAGATAAAGCCAGATCGTTATACATAAGGTGACACTAATAAGACTATCATTCTTGAAGGACACAAACTTTATAAGCCAAAAGGGGGTGGCATCATATATTTAAATTGTTAAAAGGGAAAAACAAAAAACAAAAAACAAATACCTACAACCAAGAATAAATCTACCCAAAAAAGTTGTCATTCAGAAATGAGGGTAAGAGTTTCGCAGACAAATAAAGGAGCTCATTGAAACCACACTGGACTTATAAAAACTTTAAAGTGACTTTTAAAGTATTTTTAAAAGATTGATTTTATTTATTTATTTATTTATTTATTTATTTGACAGATCACAAGTAGGCAGAGAGCAGGCAGAGACACAGAGAGGGGGGAAGCAGGCTCCCCGCTAAGCAGAGAGCCAAATGCCGGGTGCGATCCTAGGACCCTGGGATCATGACCTGAGCCGAAGACAGAGGCTTTAACCCACTGAGCCACCCAGGCGCCCCTTAAGGGATTTATTTATTTATTATTTATTTATTTTGATTTTTTATAAACATATAATGTATTTTTATCCCAAGGGATACAGGTCTGTAAATCGCCAGGTTTACACAGTTCACAGCACTCGCCATAGCACATACCCTCGCCAATGTCTATAACCCTAACCCCCTCTCCCAAGCCCCCTCCCACCAGCAACCCTCTGTTTGTTTTGTGAGATTAAGAGTCACTTATACTTTGTCTCCCTCCCAATCCCATCTCGTTTCATTCATTCTTCTCCTACCCACTTCATCACCACTTCCTCATATCAGGGAGATCATATGATAGTTGTCTTTCTCCACTTTATTTCGCTAAGCATGATACCCTCTAGTTCCAACCAGGTCAACGCAAATGGAAAGAGTTCATTTCTTTTGATAGCTGCATAGTATTCCATTGTGTATATATACCACATCTTCTTGATCCATTCATCTGTTGATGGACATCTAGGTTCTTTCCATAGTATGGCTATTATAGACATTGCTGCTATAAACATTCGGGTGCACGTGCCCTTCGGATCGCTACGTTTGTATCTTTAGGGTAAATACCCAGTAGTGCAATTGCTGGATCAAGGGTAGTTCTATTTTCAACATTTTGAGGAACCTTCAAGCTGTTTTCCAGAGTGGTTGCACCAGCTTGCATTCCACCAACAGTGTAGGAGGGTTCCCCTTTCTCCACATCCTCGCCAGCATCTGACATTTCCTGCGATGTTAATTTTAGTCATTCTGACTGGTGTGAGGTGATATCTCATTGTGGTTTTGATTTGTATTTCCCTGATGCCGAGTGATACGGAGCACTTTTTCATGTGTCTGTTGGCCACCTGGATGTCTTCTTTGCAGAAGTGTCTGTTCATGTCTTCTGCCCATTTCTTGATTGGATTATTTGTTCTTTGGGTGTTGAGTTTGCTAAGTTCTTTATAGATTTTGGACACTAGCCCTTTATCGGATATGTCGTTTGCAAATATCTTCTCCCATTCTGTCAGTTGTCTTTTGATTTTGTTAACTGTTTCCTTTGCTGTGCAAAAGCTTTTGATCTTGATGAAATCCCAATAGTTCATTTTTGCCCTTGCTTCCCTTGCCTTTGGTGATGTTCCTAGGAAGATGTTGCTGCGGCTGAGGTCGAAGAGGTTGTTGCCTGTGTTCTCCTCAAGGATTTCGATGGATTCCTTTCTCACATTGAGGTCCCTTTAAGCATTTTGAGTCTATTTTCGTGTGTGGTATAAGGAAATGGTCCAATTTCATTTTTCCTACATGTGGCTACCAATTTTCCCAACACCATTTATTGAAGAGGCAGTCTTTTTTCCATTGGACGTTCTTTCCTGCTTTGTCAAAGATTAGGTGACCATAGAGTTGAGGGTCTATTTCTGGGCTCTCTATTCTGTTCCACTGACCTATGTGTCTGTTTTTATGCCAGTACCATGCTGTCTGGATTATGACAGCTTTATAATAGAGCTGGAAGTCCAGAATTGTGATGCCACCAACTTTGGCTTTCTTTTTCAATATTCCTTGGCTATTCGAGGTCTTTTCTGGTTCCATATAAATTTGAGGGTTATTTATTCCATTTCAATGAAAAAAAATGGATGGGATTTTGATAGGAACTGCATTAAATATGTAGATTGCTTTAGGTCATACAGACATTTACACAATATTTGTTCTTCCAACCGAGGAGTATGGAACATTTTTCCATTTCTTTCTGTCTTCCTCAATTTCTTTCATGAGTACTTTATACTTTTCTGAGTATAGATTCTTAGCCTCTTTGGTTAGGTTTATTCCTAGGTATCTTATAGTTTAGGGTGCAATTGTAAATGAGATTGACTCCTTAATTTCTCTTTCTTCTGTCTTGTTGTTGGTGTAGAGAAATACAACTGATTTCTGTGCATTGATTTTATATCCTGACACTTTACTGAATTCCTGTACAAGTTCTAATAGTTTTGGAGTGGAGTCTTTTGGGTTTTCCATATATAGTATCATATCATCTGCGAAGAGTGGTAGTTTGACTTTTTCTCTGCCGATTTGGATGCCTTTAATTTCCTTTTGTTGTCTGATTGCTGAGGCTAGGACTTCTAGTACTATGTTGAATACCTTCTGCTCCCCTCTCTCTTTCTTCTTCTTCTGGAATCCCAATTATTCTAATGTTTTTTGTCTTATGGTGTCACTTATCTCTCGAATTCTCCCCTCGTGGTCCAGTAGCTGCTTGTCGCTCTTTTGCTCAGCATCTTTATTCTCTGTCATTTGTTCTTCTATATCACTAATTCTTTTTTCTGCCTAATTTATCCTAGCTGTGAGAGCCTCCATTTTTTATTGCACCTCATTAATAGTTATGATTTCAACTTGGTTAGATTTTAGTTCTTTTATTTCTCCAGAAAGGGCTTTTATATCTCCCAAGAGGGTTTCTCTAATATCTCCATGCCTTTTTTGACCCCGGCTAGAATCCTGAGAATAGTCATTCTGAACTCTGTTTCTGACATATTACCAATGTCTGTATTGAGTAGGTCCCTAGTTTTCAGTACTGCCTCTTGTTCTTTTTTTTGTGTTGAATTTTTCCGCCTTGTCATTTTGTCCAGATAAGAGTATATGAAGGAGCAAGTAAAATACTAAAATACTAAAAGGGTGGCAACAACCCCTGGAAAATATGTTTTAACCAAATCAGAAGAGATCCCAAATCATGAGGGGGGAGAAAGGGGAGAAAGAATTAGTGGTATAGAAGACCAAATGACAGAGAATAAAGAAGCTGAGCTAAAGAGGGACAAACAGCTACTGGACCACGAGGGGAGAATTCGAGAGATAAGTGACGCCATAAGACGAAACAATATTAGAATAATTGGGATTCCAGAAGAAGAAGAAAGAGAGAGGGGAGCAGAAGGTATACTGGAGAGAATTATTGGGGAGAATTTCCCCAATATCGCAAAGGGAACGAGCATCAAAATTCAGGAGGTGCAGAGAACGCCCCTCAAAATCAGTAAGAATAGGCCCACACCCCGTCACCTAACAGTAAAATTTACAAGTCTTAGTGACAAAGAGCAAATCCTGAAAGCAGCTCGGGAAAACAAGTCTGTAACATACAATGGTAAAAATATCAGATTGGCAGCAGACTTATCCACAGAGACCTGGCAGGCCAGAAAGAGCTGGCATGATATATTCAGAGCATTAAACGAGAAAAACATGCAGCCAAGAATACTATATCCAGCTAGGCTATCATTGAAAATAGAAGGAGAGATTAAAAGCTTCCAGGACAAACAAAAACTGAAAGAATTTGCAAACACCAAACCAGCTCTACAGGAAATATTGAAAGGGGTCCTCTAAGCAAAGAGAGAGCCTAAAAGTAGTAGATCTGAAAGGAACAGAGACAATATACAGTAACAGTCACCTTACAGGCAAGACAATGGCACTAAATTCATCTCTCTCAATAGTTACCCTGAATGTTAATGGGCTAAATGCCCCAATCAAAAGACACAGGGTATCAGAATGGATAAAACAAAACCCATCTATATGTTGCCTACAAGAAACTCATGTCAGACCCAAAGACACCTCCAGATTTAAAGTGAGGGGGTGGAAAAGAATTTACCATGCTAATGGACATCAGAAGAAAGCAGGAGTGACAATCCTCATATCAGAACAATTAGATTTTAAGCCAAAGACTATACTAAGAGACGAGGAAAAACACTATATCATACTCAAAGGATCTGTCCAACAAGAAGATCTAACAATTTTAAATATCTATGCCCCTAACGTGGGAGCAGCCAACTATATAAACCAATTAATAACAAAATCAAAGAAACACATAAGCAATAATACAATAATAGTAGGGGACTTTAACACTCCCCTCACTGAAATGGACAGATCATACAAGCACAAGATCACCAAGGAAATAAAGGCCTCAAATGACACACTGGACCAGAGGGACGTCACAGATATATTCAGAACATTTCATCCCAAGCGACAGAATACACATTCTTCTGTAGTGCACATGGAACATTCTCCAGAATAGATCACATCCTGGGTCATAAATCAGGTCTCAGCCGGTATCAAAAGATTGGGATCATTCCCTGCATATTTTCAGACCACAATGCTCTGAAGCTAGAACTCAACCACAAGAGGAAGTTTGGAAAGAACCCAAATACATGGAGACTAAACACCATCCTTCTAAAGAATGAATGGGTCAGCCAGGAAATTAAAGAAGAATTGAAAAAGTTTATGGAAACAAATGATAATGAAAATACAACGGTTCAAAATCTGTGGGACACAGCATAGGTAGTCCTGAGAGGAAAATATATAGTGGTACAAGCCTTTCTGAAGAAATAAGAAAGGTCTCAGGTACACAACCTAATCCTACACCTAAAGGAGCTGGAGAAAGAACAATAAAGAATCCCTAAACCCAGCAGGAGAGAGAAATCATAAAGATCAGAGCCGAAATCAATGAAATAGAAACCAAAAAAAACAATAGAACAAATCAATGAAACTAGGAGCTGGTTCTTTGAAAGAATTAATAAGATTAATAAATCCCTGGCCGGACTTATCAAAAAGAAAAGAGAAAGGACCCCCCCCCTCCAAAAAAAAAATCATGAATGAAAGAGGAGAGATCACAACTAACACCTTAGAAATACAAACAATTATAAGAACATACTGTGAGCTACTCTACGCAAACAAATTTGACAATCTGGAAGAAATGGATGCATTTCTAGAGACATATAAACTACAACAACTGAACCAGGAAGAAATAGAAAACCTGAACAGACCCATAACCAAGGAGATTGAAGCAGTCATCAAAAATCTCCAAACAGGGGCGCCTGGGTTGCTCAGTGGGTTAAGCCGCTGCCTTCGGCTCAGGTCATGATCTCAGAGTCCTGGGATCGAGTCCCGCATTGGGCTCTCTGCTCAGCAGAGAGCCTGCTTCCCTCTCTCTCTCTGCCTGCCTCTCCATCTACTTGTGATTTCTCTCTGTCAAATAAATAAAATCTTTTAAAAAAAAAAAATCTCCAAACAAACAAAAGCCCAGGGCCAGACGGCTTCCTAGGAGAATTCTACCAAACGTTTAAAGAAGAACTAATTCCTATTCTCCTGAAACTGTTCCAAAAAGAAATGGAAGGAAAACTTCCAAACTCATTTTATGAGGCCAGCATCACCTTGATCCCAAAACCAGACAAGGATCCCATCAAAAAAGAGAACTACAGACCAATATCCTTGATGAACAAAGATGCGAAAATTCTCACCAAAATACTAGCCAATAGGATTCAACAGTACATTAAAAGGATTATTCACCACGACCAAGTGGGATTTATTTCAGGGCTGCAAGGTGGTTCAACATCCACAAATCAATCAATGTGATATAACATATTAATAAAAGAAAGAACAAGATCCATATAATACTCTCAATAGATGCTGAAAAAGCATTTGACAAAGTACAGCATCCCTTCCTGATCAAAACTCTTCAACGTGTAGGGATAGAGGGCACATACCTCAATATTATCAAAGCCATTTATGAAAAACCCACCGTAAATACCATTCTCAATGAAGAAAAACTGAACGCTTTTCCGCTAAGGTCAGGAACACGTCAGGGATGTCCATGATCACCACTGTTATTCAACATAGTACTAGAAGTCCTAGCCTCAGCAATCAGACAACAAAAGGAAATTAAAGGCATCCAAATCGGCAAAGAAGAAGTCAAACTATCACTCTTCGCAGATCATATGATACTACATGTGGAAAACCCAAAAGACTCCACTCCAAAACTGCTAGAACTTGTACAGGAATTCAGTAAGGTGTCAGGATATAAAATCAATGCACAGAAATCAGTTGCATTTCTCTACACCAACAACAAGACAGAAGAAAGAGAAATTAAGGAGTCAATCCCATTTACAATTGCACCCCAAACCATAAGATACCTAGGAATAAACCTAACCAAAGAGGCTAAGAATCTATACTCAGAAAAGTATAAAGTACTCATGAAAGAAATTGAGGAAGACACAAAGAAATGTAAAAATGTTCCATGCTCCTGGCTTGGAAGAATAAATACTGTGAAAATGTCTATGCTACCTAAAGCAATCTACATATTAAATGCATTTCCTATCAAAGTACAATCCATCTTTTTCAAAGAAAGGGAACAAATAATCCTAAAATTTGTATGGAACCAGAAAGGACCTCGAAGAACCAAAGGAATATTGAAAAAGAAAGCCAAAGTTGGTGGCATTACAATTCCGGACTTCAAGCTCTATTTCAAAGCTGTCATCATCAAGACAGCTCAACTCTATGGCCAACTAATCTTCAACAAAGCAGGAAAGAATGTCCAGTGGAATAAAGACAGCCTCTTCAATAAATGGTGTTGGGAAATTTGGACAGCCACATGCAGAAAAATGAAATTGGACCATTTCCTTACACCACACATGAAAATAGACTCAAAATGGATGAAGGACCTCAATGTGAGAAAAGAATCCATCAAAATCCTTGAGGAGAACATAGGCAGCAATCTCTTCAACCTCAGCCGCAGCAACATCTTCCTAGGAACAACGCCAAAGGCAAGGGAAGCAAGGGCAAAAATGAACTATTGGGATTTCATCAAGATCAAAAGCTTTTGCACAGCAAAGGAAACAGTTAACAAAACCAAAAGACAACTGACAGAATGGGAGAAGATATTTGCAAATGACATAGCAGATAAAGGACTAGTGTCCAAAATCTATTAAAGAACTTATCAAACTCAATACCCAAAGAACAAATAATCCAATCAAGAAATGGGCAGAAGACATGAACAGACACTTCTGCAAAGAAGACATCCAGATGGCCAACAGACACATGAAAAAGTGCTCCGTATCACTCGGCATCAGGGAAATACAAATCAAAACCACAATGAGATATCACTCACATAAGTCAGAATGGCTAAAATCAACAAGTTAGGAAATGACAGATGCCGGCGAGGATGCGGAGAAAGGGGAACCCCCCTACACCGTTGGTGGGAATGCAAGCTGGTGCAACCACTCTGGAAAACAGCATGGAGGTTCCTCAATATGTTGAAAATAGAACTGCCCTATGACCCAGCAATTGCACTATTGGGCATTTACCCTAAAGATACAAACGTAGTGATCCAAAGGGGCACGTGCACCCGAATGTTTATAGCAGCTATGTCCACAATAGCCAAACTATGGAAAGAACCTAGATGTCCATCAACAGATGAATGGATCAAGAAGATGTGGTATATATACACAATGGAATACTATGCAGCCATCAAAAGAAATGAAATCTTGCCATTTGCGACAACATGGATGGAACTAGAGCGCATCATGCTTAGCGAAATAAGTCAAGCAGAGAAAGACAACTATCATATGATCTCCCTGATATGAGGAAGTGTGATGCACCATGGGGGCTTAAGGGGGTAGGAGAACAATAAATGAAACAAGATGGGATTTGGAGGGAGACAAACCCTAAGTGACTCTTAATCTCACAAAACAAACTCAGGGTTGCTGGGGGGAGGGGGGTGGGGTTATGGACATTGGGGAGGGTATGTGCTTGGTGAGTGCTGTGAAGTGTGTAAACCTGGCGATTTACAGATCTGTACCCCTGGGGATAAAAATAAAAATATATCTTTATAAAAAATTTTAAAAAAATTAAGAAAGAAAAATTTAGCCGAAGAAGACAACAGAAATTGAAAAAAAAAAACACCAAATTAAATAAATTGCAACACTAATGAATCATGGGGAGAATGCCATGAGTTCCGTGCTTTGCTTTCTTCTCCTCTGGAATTCCACTGCTCTCCTTGGTATTGAAACTGTACTCCTTGGTAGGTGAACTTGATCCAGCTGGATTTCTTGTTGATCTTCTGGGGGAGGGGCTTGTTGTAGTGATTCTCAAGTGTCTTTGCCGCAAGCAGAATTGCACCGCCCTTACCAGGGGCCGGGCTGAGTAATCTGCTCGCGTTCGCTTTTGTTCCCTGAACGCTTTTCATAGAGTTCTGGAGAACGGGAATGAAAATGGTGGCCTCCCAGTCTCTGGCCCAGAGGAGCTGAGAGCTTGGGGCCCTACTCCTCAGTGCGCCCTCAGAGAACAGCGCCCAATAACTCCCGTCTCCCTGCACTCCAAGCCACACTCCAAGCTCACCCAGCCTGCGACCGGTTCAAGGTAACCCCGAGCTGAGAGCTCACTCCTCGGCTCTGTCTCTGTAGCCGGCTTCCCCGTTCTAATACCTGCAAGCTCTGCGACACTCAGACACCCCCGATCCTTCTGCGACCCTGTGGGACCTGGGTCCATGCTGACCCCGAGTGGGCTTCACTCCGGTTTAGCCTCTGGAGCAATGTACCTCAGCAGAACAGAATTTTAAAAGTCCCGATTTTGTGCTCTGTTGCTCCGCCTCTTGCTGGGAGCCGGCCCCTCCCCCCGTGGTCTATCTTCCTAGCACTTTGTATTTACTTCTCTGCCAGTCCTACCTTTCAGAAAGTGGTTGATTTTCTGTTTCTAAAATTGCTGTTCTTCTTCTCTTCGATCTCCCATTGGATATGTGGGTGTTCACAATGGTTTGATAAGCTATCTAGCTGATCTCCTGCTACCTGATGTAGCCTCAGCCTGCTACTTCTCTGCCATCTTGACTCCTCCCTCAATATAATCTAAAGGGACTTTTTTAATTGGAAAAGTAAAAGCCATAACTAGCAGTAAAAAATTATAAGAGAAAAAAATCTCAGTGGTAAAAGCAAACAAATAGTAAAGGCAGTGAATAAACTACTTGCAAACTACTATGAAGGTTAAAAGGAAACTGGTACAATAAATTACATCTATATTAATTGGTTAAATGATACACAAAATAAAAAGATATAAAATAACATATCAAAACATAAAACGTGGGCAGCAGAACAACAACATAGTACTTTTAGAATAAATTTCAATTTAAGCAAACATCAACTTAAAATAGACTTGTATATGAGTCACATGGTAACTACAAATCAAAAGGCTATGTTAGGTAAACGAAAAATAAAAGGAAAGGAATAGAAATGTAACACTAAAGAAAGTATAGAAGAAGAAAAAAGGAATACAGAAGAATGACAATAACAGGGGTGCCTGGGTGGCTCAGTGGGTTAAAGCCTCTGCCTTCGCCTCAGGTCATGATCCCAGGGTCCTGGGATTGAGCCCCACATCGCATCGGGGTTCTCTGCTCAGTGGGGAGCCTGCTTCTCCCTCTCTCTCTGCCTACTTGTGATCTCTGTTGGATATATAAATAAAATAAAATAAAAGAATGACAATAACAATCAAAAAAGTTAATAAAATGGCAGTAAAAACACAGCTATATTTCTTGAAATATAAAGGCACTAAATGCTTCCATCCAAAGAATAGGGTAGAGATTCCCCAAGGTGGCAGCACAGTAGGAGACCTTAGGCTTGTGAAGTCTTAGAAACACAACTAGAAAACTATCAAATCACACTAAATACCACTGAAATCAGCCTGAAGACGGACAGAAAAAAACTCCACAACTAAATGGAGAGAAGAGGCCACACGGAGAAGGCAGGAAGGGTGGAGATGTGGTTTAGGGCTCCCTCCCCTCTATGGAAGGGAGGGAGCCATGGCCCTGGAGAAGGGCAAGAGAGAGGGAACACACAGGGGAATGCACAAGAAGAACATCCAAAAACACTGGCTTGGAAAATAAGAGGGGCTGAATTTAGTGCATTCTTGCAACTAGCAGGTCTTAAAGCCTGGAGTTTTAAAGGTTAGAGGGTTTGGCTGGGACAGAGACTGGAGGGCACTGCCCTGCTCTGGGAGAGAAAGCAAGCAAACAACCCAGGAGCAGATGGCATGGAAACAGCAATCTCAACAATGCCTGGTGCACATAGTAGGGAGATTATTCACTAATCTTAGAGTGTCCCTAAGAGGCAGCATTCACAGAGACATCTTTCCAGGAACAGGGGAGCTGACCAGTGCCATAGGCCTCCCCTGTCCCTGAGGATAAACACAGAGCCACATTCAGGAAGCAAAATGTAGTGATAAAGAAAAAATATTAAAAGCAGCAAGACAAAAGAAGTTCTTAACTTCCAATGGAAAACCCATAAAGCTACCTGCAGATTTTTCCTCCAAATCGGAAGCCAGAAGGGAATGGCATGATATATTCAAAGTTCTGAAAGGGAAAAAATTTGTAGCCAAAGATACTCTATCCAGATTAGAGGGAAAGATAGAGTTTCCCAGAGAAAAACTAAAGGAGTCTGTGACCACTGAACTAGCCCTGAAAGAAATATTAAAGGGGATTCTTTGAGTGAAAAGTAAAGACCAAAGTGACAAAGATGAGAAAGGAACAGGGAAAATTTCCACAAACAACAAAACAAGTAGTAAAAATGGCACTAAGTATGTATCTATCAATAACTACTCTAAATGTAAGTGAACTAAATGCTCCCACCAAAAGACACAGGGTGTCAGGAGGGATTAAAAAAAAACAAGACACATCCATGTGCTGCTTAGAAAAGATTCATTTTAGACACCAAAACACCTATAGCTTGAAAGTGAGGGAATGGAGAAACATTTATCACAGAAATGGAGGTCAAAATAAAGCAAGAGTAGCAATACTTATATTTGACAAACTAGAATTTTTTGTTCTTGTATTGTTTTTATCCGGCTTTGGTATCAGGGTAATAATGATTTTGAATGTGTTCACTCTATTCCATTATTTGTTAAGATTTGATAATGACTGTGATTATCTTTTAAAATGTTTGGTAGACTTTATCAATGAAACTATGTGGTCTTGGGCTATTTTCTTTGCTAGGAGACTTCTGACCCCTAGTTCAACTTTCGTTTTTGTTATTGATCTAAGAAGATTTCCTGATGGATTCAAGATTCATGATTCAAATACAAAGGATTTTAAGAGACTACTATAAAACTTATACACAACTGGAGAACCTAGGAGAAATTGATAAATTCCTAGAAACATATAATTTCCCAAGATTGAATCAGGAAGAAATAGAAAATCTGAATAAGACTGATTACTAGTTTCAAAACTCAAATTAAGTCTGTACTATCCAGTGATAAAACTTTTGTAAATAAATTTGTCACTGTAATTATTTCCTTTAAAAAACAGTATTTTCATTTTAAATTTTTATACCAAATTACTGAAGAATTTCATACTGCATTAAATAACCAAATTAGAGACATCAACATTATTTTCTTTTTTTTCCCCACAAATGTTAACTACATCAAAAATATTTGGAGTCAATAATTCAAATAGAATAGTATCTAAAAATTAGATACAGTGAAAACAGTACATTCCTCTTCCAGAAAGAAGTATGTCAGAAATTATGAACAAAGATTGTTTGGTGCTAAAAAACTGCAGTTCTTATTCCATGGGCCCTTGTCAAGAGCTGTTCAGAATGGTGGATTGTCTCTTTCAGAAAAACAACTTTAGTCCACTTCAGGAAAGGATTTTAAATTGAAGACATTAGCCATCAAAATGGAACTTAAAAACTTAAAATTTATTATTTTTTAATCTAAATGTAGAACTGTGAAGAGGGATTCCCCGTCAAAAACAGATAAAATGCTACCAAAACTAGACTGTCACATGTCAAACTACTAAATGAGAACTCAAAGGACTGCCCTCAAGGTGGTGCTCCTTAACCTTGTATCAAGAGCAAGCCCATAGCACAGTAAAGTGGAAAGGAGGAGGAAAGTATCTTAGCATACTTTTGAAATAATTGCTTTGCTTTGAGCCACTAAAAGAGTCTTTCTTGGGGTGCCTGGATGGCTCAGTGGGTTAAAGCCTCTGCCTTTGGCTCAGGTCATGATCTCAGGGTCCTGGGATAGAGCCCCGCCTCGGGCTCTCTGCTCAGCAGGGAGCCTGCTTCCTCCTCTCTCTCTCTGCCTGCCTCTCTGCCTGCTTGTGATCTCTGTCTGTCAAATAAATAAATAAAATCTTAAAAAAAAAGGGGGGGTCTTTCTCTTATAAGATGAAACAACTGGCTTATGGAAATAAGAAAACTGTTTCAATTTTATTATCTTTTAATTATAGTGTGACTGTTCGCAATGTTACACAATAGCAAAGAATTCTGCCTGCATGGCCATTATAAACTCTATTTTCAGTATGTGTGACTCAGAATAACATCTACTCTCTCAAATTTGATCTGTGGGACTAAATTTTCAAAACTTTTACTGACAGGCAAGTGTGTAAACCTCTTTGAAGTGAGTGAACCTCACTAACCTTCTCAAGATGCTACTGAATACTTCTTATATACAAAGTATTTAAAAGGAGATTAAAAATATGAACCCAGTGTGGCTCTTACCTCCTTACAAAGCAATCCACATCTCATATTTGAAATTAGAAACAAATCTAGGTGGGTAAAGTCACTAAAGAATTGATTCTAGAAATGCAATGCAATTGAAGTATTATTAAAGTGGGGCGCCTGGGTGGCTCAGTGGGTTAAGCCTCTGCCTTCGGCTCAGGTCATGATCCCAGGGTCCCGGGATGGAGTCCCACATCAGGCTCTCTGCTCAGCAGGGAGCCTGCTTCCTCCCCTCTCTCTCTGCCTGCCTGTGATCTCTGTCTGTCAAATAAATAAATAAAATCTTAAAAAAAAAAAAAAAAGTATTATTAAAGTAATACGCCCAAACAATTAGCCACCTTGGTTCATTTCTTCACAAGTCTTCCAATCCCATTTTCCGAAACAAACCACTTTTTAACATTTGAACTATTTCTCTGGGTAGTTAATTTCTATTATATTCCTAAACAACGTGCTGTCATAATAAACAGACTGTAAAATGCTCCATTTATTTTTTTGCTGCAAGATGAGGGTTTAGCAAAATTAACCACTTCATCCCATCTTCTCTATATATTTTGTATGGTTTTTATTTGCACCTTAGTAGTTTAAAAGCACATGCTTTGATTATTTTCTGTTTCCTCAATATAGGCAGTCTCTTTCAATTTTCTATAAGAACAAAATAATGGCTCTCCCTGGTTTCCTTTGGCTCTCCTCTCTACTTTTACCCCACCTTCTTTCATGTGTACTCTTACAGAATCAAGGTGGACAATATTTACATTACATCTACTATGCAACCATAATTAACTCTTTTCCATTTCTAGATGTAAAGGACAACCAAAATTCTATTATTGTGGTGAAGTTCTAAAATGTTATATTGTAGTGATGGGAATTACTAACTTTAGGGGTTTTGTTTTTGTTTTGTTTTTTTTTTTTTTGCTTTTCCAACTCTTCTTTTTCTCACAGATTTCAAGAAAAAATACCTTCCACTCTTTCTAAAGTTCCCATACAATCATGTGTTCTATCAAGTTTTTAAAAACTATAAAACATTTATGCATCTAAACTTCATCAAGAGCAATAAAGCAAACAAACATACACCATCACTTAATTTTTTTTTTTTTTAAGATTTTGTTTATTTATTTGACAGAGAGATAGAGATCACAAGTAGGCAGAGCGGCAGGCAGAGGGAGGAGGAGAAGCAGGCCCTCCACTGAGCAGGAAGCCTGATATGGGGCTTGATCCCAGGACCCTCGGATCATAACCTGAGGCAAAGGCAGCTGCTTAAGCGACTGAGCCACCCAGACACCCATCACCTAATTTAAAAAAAAAAAAAAAATGATCAAAATAATTGAACTGCTACGTGTACTTCTCACTGACTTTCCCCTCTGCCAGAGGTAACCACTATTCCATATGTAATTATTTCTATGTATGAATGTATTTCTACTAAAAACAGTGTTGTTTTACATGCTTTAGAATCTTAGGGGAAGGGAGAGAAAAAATAAAATAAGATTAAATCAGAGAGAGACAAACCATAAGAGTTTTTTTAAAAAAAGATTTATTTATTTGAGAGAGTGAGAGAGTGTGCGAGAGAGAGCACCAGCAGGGTGGAGAGACAGAAGGAAAGGGAGAAGCAGACTCCCCACTGAGCAGGGAGCCCAATGCAGGGCTCCATCCCAGGACCCTGCTATCATGACCTGGGCCAAAGGTAGACAGTTAACTTACTGAGATAACCAGATGCCCTACCATAAGAGACTCTTAACTATAGGAAACAAACTAAGGGTTACTGGAGGGGAGAGAGATGGGGTAACGGTGTGATGGACATTAAGGAGAGCATGTGATGTAATGAGGACTGGGTATTACATACAACTGAGCAACCACTGAACTCTACCTCTGAAACTAAGAATGCACTATATGTTAATTAACTGAATTTAAATACAATTAAATTCAATTTAAAAAGAACTTTTTTTCATTTCACATCATGCTTGTGAGAGCCATGATGTTAATACATGGAATTTTTGTTCCTTCCTTTTCACTGCTACATAGTTTTTTTGTTATATGAATTCATTAAGCCCATCTAATCCCTTATTAAGGTCTATTTTGGTTATTTCATTCTCAACTATTATAATGTTGCCAAGAAATTTTCCCTCATAAAACTGCAACAGTTTTTGGGGTGCCTGGGTGGCTCAGTCAGTTAGGCAACTGCCTTCCCAGGGATTTACCAGGGAGCCTGCTTGAGCCTGCCTCTTCCTCTCTCTTCTCCTCACCTTGCCTCTGCCTGCTGCTCCCCCACTTGTGCTCTCATTCTCTCTGTCAAATAAATAAAGTATTTAAAAAAAAAACCAACCTGCCAGAGTTTTTGTAGATGCGTCCCTAAGTAGGACTGGACTGAGTGGTTGAAGTATTTTCAACTCTACTGATGATTGCCAACTGTCTTCCAAATGAGTGATACCACTGATACACTCACAGGGTAGGAGAGAGCTCCTTGCTCTAAATGTGTGCCAACATTTGTTATCATTCTTTCAAATTCTTGCCAATGACATTGGTATGTGAAATATGTGAAATAATGTAACATTATGTGTTTAATATGAATATCACTGATTACTGCTGAAGTTGGGTAGCTCTTCATATATTTTTTGATCATCTGAATTTCTCTTTCTGTGGATGATGTATGTTTATATTGTTGCTCATTATTCTATTGGGCTGCCTTTTCTAACTAATTAAAGATTTCTTTAAATGTGTATTATGGATGGCAATCCTGCCAATGTGCTACAAGTATCTTCTCCCAATCTGTGGACTGTCTTAAGTTTTTAAAAAAGGATTTTAATACAAAAAGTCTACTTTTAATGTAATCACATGTATCAACCTATTTCACTGTTTTTGCTTTTCTAAATCTTAAGAAATCTTTCTCTACCCAAAGATAATAAAAGACATTATTCCACAGTTTTCTCCTAAAAATTTTAGATTTTGTCTCGTTTTTACTTTTAATTTACTGGAACTGATTTTCCTGGTGGGACTGATGTGGAGAATACACACACACACACACACACACACACACACCCTACCATACCCCACATGAACACATATCACATATCCTCTTACCACACACACCATAGCCCCCTACATATCACATCCACATACTTGAACCCCCATACTCTGGATCATTTACTGAAGCATTTCTGATGTCCCTAATTATCTGAAATAGTTCTTATGACATCTTCCAAGTTATAAACCATGGATACTGCTGCTCCTGGGCTCTCTTCAATTTCACTGTTCCTATCAATGTCTTGTTATCTGAGAAAATGTAAGCACAGTCTCAATAGCACTTCTTCCACTTGACTTTGAACATCATGTATGGTACCTTAGCTAACTATGTATTTAAAAATTTGTACTATAAATGATAGATTGTAATTACTCCCTACAAATTATACCTGGATGCAAGCTACTTAGGAGAGAAGCTGTGTTTAACATAAATCTTTATACATTCACGGTCTTAGGTACTCAAGGAGTGCTTAATTCATGTAGGGAAAAAAAAATCATTACTTGCACCTCACCTTATGTAGACTGTGGTAATAAAAACTAGACAACCACTTTACTTCTTTCCACATTGATACCACTAAAATACAAAGACAGCAGTAAGTATGATCTTATTCATCTGCCTGCTCCCATCTCTTGTGTGCTACCTTACCTTAGTATAAATGGAGGACAGGGATTGGGGTCACAATCTCCAAAGAATATGGGGCCAGTAAAGTAGCAATTATTGTGAAACTATGGTCAACAAGGAAATGCCTAACAAAATTCATCCAATTCAAAATATACAAAACGACTGTGTTGGCCAAGGAATAGAAATGCTCAGCCTGCACAGGCTCCAGTTTGAGAGCTCTTGTCATTTAAATACATGCTACTTAGTGACAGACTGTCCCCAACAACACAAAAAATGCAGAACTTAAATGTTTCATAGGCATTATTTTCTTTTGGGCACATCTTTACTATGTTGAATTTCCCTACCTCTGAACATAGTATGCCTCTCCATTTACTTAGTTATTTGATTATTTTCATCACAATATTGTAATATTCAGCACACAAATACTGTACATGTTTTAAGTGCATACCTAAGTGGCTTGGTCCGCTTGGGTTGCCTTAACAAATTATCACAGACTGTGTGGCTTAAAGAACAGGAATTTATTTTCTCACAGTTCCAAAGCCTGGAAGTGTGAGATCAGTGTTCAACATGGTTGGGTTCTACTAAGAGCTCTTTTCAAGTACTCACATGGCATTTCTTCAGTGCATGCATGTGGAGACTGAAAGAAAGACATCTTCCTCTTCTTTTAAGACCACCAATCCTACTGGACTAGGATTCTAACTTTATAATGTCATTTAACCTCAATTCCTAAAAGCCTTATCTCCTAGAGTCACATTTGGGATAAGGGCTTCAATGTGTGAATTTTGTTGCGGGGGGATACAATTCAATCCATCTCACTAAGTAATACATTTTTAAAAAGTAATTATAAATGGAATTGCATTTTTAATTTGGTTTCCACATATTGTTAGTATGTAGAAATGGATATATTTTATTGTGTAGATCTTTTAATCTGCAACAAGGCTGAACTCACACTAAATACTATGACTTTTCTTTTGCACTTTTTGGTAGGTTCCTTTGGAAGTTTATATATAGACATATATATGACAATCATGTCATCTGTGAACAGAGACAGTTTTATTTTTCCAACTAATTTTCTAATTTTTTCCTTTATCTTGCCTTACTGCACTGGCAGAATTGCAGTATTATGTTGAGTAAAAGTGGTAAGCATATCAGTCCCTTCCCAATCTCAGGGGGAAAGCATTCAGTCCTTCATTAGTATGTATGATGCTGGAAATAGGATTTTGGTATATGTTCTTTACCAACTTCAGGTAATCCTATTATTAACAGGAGTCTTCTTTTGTTCAGCTATAGTTAAAAATGAAATATATTTGACATGTAACATTATGTAAATTTTAGGAATACAACATGTTGACTTGATATATTTATATATTGTGATATGATTGCCACTGTAGCAACAGCACCGCTATCATGTCAATCACTGTCATTTCCTTTTTGTGGTGCAAATAAAAGATCTAGTCTCTTAGCAAGTTTGAGGACTATAATACAATACTGCGTCTATTTCGTAATACTTTGCTTTTGATCTCCAGGTCATTCATTTTTTTATTCTTCCAAGTTTTATTTAAATTCAAGTTAGTTAATATAGAGTATAGCATTGATTTCAGTAGTATTTAGTGATTTGTCACTTACATATAATACCCACTGCTCATCACAACAAGGGCCCTCCTTAGTTCCTATCACCCATTTTGCCCATTCCCTACCCACGACCCCCCGTCCAGCAAACCTGTTTTCTATAATTAAGAGTCTCTTATGGTTTGCCTGCCTCTCTATTTTAATCTTACTGTATTTTTCCTATCCATCCATTCTGTTCATTTGCATAGCTTCTTAAATTCCACATGAGTGAAATCACATGTTATTTGTCTTTCTCTGACTGACTGAAACCACTTAGCAGAATACACTCTAGTTCCATCCACATCATTACAAAAGGCAAGGTTTCATTCATTCTGATGGCTGAGTAATACTCCTTTGTATGCATATACACATATTCTTTATCCATTCATCAGTCTACGGATACTTGGCACTTTCATAGTTTGGCTATTGTTCATAATTCTTCCCCAAACATAGGGGTGCATGCACCCCTTCGAATCTGTACTTTTGTACCCTTTGGGTAAATACCTAGTAGTGCAATTGCTGGGTCATAGGATAATTCCATTTTTAACATTTTGAGGACCTTCCATACTATTTTCCCAATTGGCTGAACCAGTTTGCATTCCCCATATAGTCCAAGAGGGGTCTTATCTGCATTCTCACTAACATCTTTTGTTTCCTGTGTTGTTAATTTTAGCTATTCTGACAGGTGTGAAGTGATATTTCATTGTGGTTTTGATTTGTATTTCCCTGATGATGAGTGATATTGAGCATCTTTTCATGTGTCTGTTAGCCATCTGGATGTCATCTTTAGAAAATGTCTATTCATGTCTTCAGCCCATTTCTTAACTGGGTTGTTTTGGGTGTTTGAGTTTAACAAGTTCTTAATAGATTTTGGGTATTAATCCTTTATCAGATATATCATTTGCAAGTATCTTCTCCCATTCCGTAGGCTATTCTATAGTTCTGTTGATTGTTAACTTAGCTGTGCAGAAATTTTTACCTTTTTTTTAGAAGATTTTATTTATTTATTGAGAGAGAAAGCATGCACATGAGCAGGGGGCGGGGCAGAGGGGCAGGGAGAGGCAGATGCCGCACTGAGCAGGGAGTCTGATGCAGGGCTTGATCCCAGGACTCTGAGATCATGACCTGAGCCAAAGGCAGATGCTTAAGCTACAGAGTCACTCAGGCGCCCCAACAAATAGTGTCTAGTAAGAAGTTACTAGAGTCAAGGTCAAAGAGGTTTCTATCTGTGTTCTCCTGTAAGATTTTGAGGGTTTCCTGTGTCTCACATTTAGGTCTTTCATCCACTTTGAATTTGTTCTTATGTGTGGTGTAAGGCAGTGGTCCAGTTTCATACTTTTGCATGTTATTGTCCAATCTTCCCAAAACCATTACTGAAGAGACTGTCTTTTTTTCCATTGGATATTCTTTCCTGCTTTGTTGAAGATTAGTTGACCACAGAGTTGAGGGTACATTTCTGGGTTCTCTATTCTATACCATTTCTCTGTTTCTGTTTTTGTGCCAGTACCATACTGTCTTGATGATTATAGCTTTGTAATATAGCTTGAAGTTCAGTATTGTGATGCTACCAGGTGCGGTTTTCTTTTTCAACTATGACTACTTTAGATGCATCCCAAAAGTTTGGGACTGTCATGTATTCATTTTCATTCTTCCATGTATTTTTAAATTTCTTTAATTTCTTGGTTAGCTCATTCATTCTTTAGTAGAATATTCTTTAGCCTCCATGTATTTGTGGTCTTTCCAAATTTTTCTTGTGGCTGACTTCAAGTTTCACAGCATTGTGGTCTGAAAATATGTATGGTATAATCTCAATCTTTTTGTATTGGTTGAGGCCTGATTTGTGACCGAGTATATGACCTATTCTGGAGAATGTTCCTTGTGTACTTGGAAAGAACCTGTATTCTGCTGCGTTAGTATGAATCTGAATATATCTGTGAAGTCCATCTGGTCCAGTGTGTCATTCAAAGCCCCTTGTCCTGGTTGATTTTCTGCTTAGGTAATTTGTTCAATTGCTGTGAGTGGGGTGTTAAAACTCCCTACTGTCATTGACTGTTATCAGTTGAGCTTCCTTGTCATTAATTGATTTATATATTTGCCTGCTCAGAAGTTGGGGCATAAATATTTACAACTGTTAGATCTTCTTTTTGGATAGACCCTTTAATTATGATACACTTTCCCACTACATCTCTTATTATAGTCTTTAGTTTTAAGTGTTGTTTGCCTGACATCAGTATGGCTGCTCCAGCTTTCTTTTGATGTTACTAAAGTGATAAATGGTTCTCCATCCCCTCACTTTGAATCTGGAGATGTCTATGGGTCTGAAGACCACCTCGATGCATCTGTTTAGTTACTGTTGTTGGAATGCAGTTGTGCAGCAGTATCATCAATAGTTTTAGAGAAGATTTCTGCCAGTTGTTTACAAATTGAATGTATAAACACGCATTTTGTTGTGGTGAGATCATTAAATTATTTTAAAGAGGACAATAAATCCTCACACTTTGGAAACTTGTAAAGGATCTTCAATGGAATTATAAATGGTTTTGTTTAAAAAAAATCATCTTGTATAAGCAGTGTATCAATAAGTCGTTTTTTTTTAATCCATTATGAAACCCTATGTCTTTGTTTTGGAGCACTGAGTCCATGTACATTCAGAATAATATTGACAGATATGAATTTAGAGCCACTGTATTTCCTGTCAAGTTGCTCTTCCTATAGATTGTCTCTGTTCCTTTCTAGTCTTTGTTGTTTTGGTCTCTTTATCCTGCGTAAAGGGTTTCCTTTAATATTTCTTGCAAGGTGGTTTAGAATTCATGAACTCCTATAGTTTTTGCTTGTCTTAGAAACTCTATCTCTCCTTCTATTCTGAATGACAGCCTTGCAGGATAAAGTGGTTTTTTTTTGTTTTTTTTTGTTTTTTAAGATTTTATTTATTCATTTGAGAGAGAGAGAACACAAGCAGGGGTAGAGTGAGAAGCAGACTCCCCTGCTGAGCCCAGGACCCTGAGATCATGACCTGAGCCAAAGGCAAACGCTTAACCAACTGAGCCACCCAGGCGCCCCTGGATAAAGTATTCTTGGCTACATATTTTCCCCACTTAGCATGTTGAATATTTCCTGCCCTCTCTTCTGGCCTTGTAAGTTTCAGTGGCCAGGTCTGCTGCTAACTTTATGCATCTACCCTTGCAGGTACAGTACTTTTTTTGTCCGTAGCTGCTTTCAGAATTCTCTTTATATTTTACAAGTTTCACCATGATATTGTAAGGGCCTATTTAGCCAGAGCGATTTCATCTGGTTAAACAATGACTTTGTTGTTTATACAGTGAAACTTAAACTGTCCCTGCCCCCTGCCCCTTACCCCAGGGGACTGACTTAAAAACAAGTCTTGGAAACCAGTCCCAGGTAACAAAGCCCAAATACAAAGGTGGGTCAGGCCAGGTGTAGGTATTCAATCAGTGGGGGTGCATACTGTCTCCCTAGCTACCAAGGAGTATGGGCCCCACCATTTGAGTGCCCTTTGGGCGCCAATTCTGATGAAGGTGATAGGCTAGTTCAAATATCTACTATAGGATAAACTGTAATTCAGTTGGTCACTTATGTGTGACCTAGCATGACTGTGCAGCTTTCTCTGTGTGTTACAATCTCATTGGCTACCTGTGCATGGCCAGCCCCAACCACATGGCCTTTGCCCTTAAAAGCTAGTCTGTAAGGCAGAGAGAGGTCGCCCTCTCTGTAAGAGGCACAGCCCCGAATGGTTGGTTTGATTCTCGATGCTTGGCACGAAATAAAGCTTTGCTTGACCTTCGCTTTCTATCAGTCAAGCTCATTTGATTATGGACCCAATAATATGTCATGGTCTTGATCTGTTTTTGTCGATTTTCAGGGGAGTTTTCTGTGCCTCTTGGACTTCAACACCTGTTTCTTTTCCCAGATTAGGAAAGTTCTCAGCTATGATTTTTTCAACCTTCTGCCCCAATAACCTGCTGCTCTTCTGGGATTCATATGATATGGGTATTATTGCACTTTATGGAGTTGCTGTGTTCTTTAAGTCTAATTTTTTGAATAGTTTTCTTCCTCTCTTCTTTTCATCTTCATTATGTTCCATAATCTTATCTTTTCTATCACCTATTGTCTCCTCTGATTCTTCCATCCTCATTACGATTTTATCCATTCAGTTTTGCATCTCAGTTAAAGCATTTTTTTCTTTCCGTCTCACTACTTTTTACGTTTTTTCTCTCTCCAGCAAATGTATCTCTGGTGCCTTCTATCCTTCCTTCAAGTCCAACTATATTCTTATGAATGCTGTTCTAAATTCTTGTTCAGATATATTGCTTATATCTGTTTTGAGTAAATCCGTGGATGTGATTTCTTCTTGATCTTTCTTTTGGGGAGAATTCCTCCATCCTGTCATTTTTTCTAGGTTTCTGTCTTTTGTGGGTTATAAAAGCTTGTTATATTTCCTGCTTCTAAGAGTAATGCTGTATCAGGAAGGGGTAATACACTGTCCAGGGCTTGGCACTTCAGGAAGTCTTCCTGGTATATGCTATATGCTCTCCATTGTTGTGTTTTGGCTTCCCTTTCCCACTGGTCAGTCCTCTGCAGAGTTCTTCTTTGCTTGCAGTGGGGAGTGTTTAGACATCTAACCATGTATGCTTTTGATTTGTTTGATACAATAAGCCTGTTTATTTTTTTTAAACTTTTAAGTTATTCACTTATTTAGTTTTAAAGATTTTATTTATTTATTTGAGAGGCAGTGAGAGAGAACATGAGAGGGGAGAAGGTCAGAGGGAGAAGCAGACTCCCTGTGGAGCTGGGAGCCTGATGCGGGACTCGATCCTGGGAGTCCAGGATCATGACCTGAGCTAAAGGCAATCACTTAACCAACTGAGCCATCTGGGTACCCCTCCCCTTTTTAAGAAACCTGATCCAAAAAAAGAGAAAAGGACAAAAGCCCCACAAATACACAAATACTAAATACAAATACACAAATACTAAAAGCGATAAGTCTGATTCCAAAGAAAGAAAAAAAAAAAAAGCCTGATACTAAAAAAGAGAAAAGGAAATGAACAAACAAACAAACAAACTATAAACTATAAACCTGATTCTACAGGAAAAAGAAAAAAGTAATCCTGGTCCTGTTTCCACCAGAACTGAAGGTGACACTTTGGAGCACTCTATGATCCAGTAGACTTGATGCATGTGGGGGGCTTATACTATTCCTCTGTGGAAGATACCTACTGTGCTGGCTCAGTGTCCAACTTGCTGAGTAAATATGCACCTGCAGGGAGCAGTGGGCAGGGTTTGGTGTAAGTGGCTCAAGACTCCACTAGGGGTGCTAAGTTGCTCACTGAGGTCCAATCATGTTGTTGGGAGAGGGAAATATGGCATCACCCCAATCTCTCATCCCCAAAGAGGGGAGCTCAGACTGATACTGTTCAGAAAGCCCTAAGAAAAAAGTGAGCAATCTCCCTTTGGTGTCCCAGGCTGATTCCTGCCTTCAATATGTCTGTACCTGAGTCATGGGCACATCCAGTGCCACAGTTCTACTGGAGCACAAAACTCCAAATCTTAAAGGACCTGCTATGGCACAGACCCACTCCTCTCCTCTGGAGCAGAACCTCACCACATTGTGTCTGGTGCTGTTCTGTCCCAGGAAAGCAGTCACATGGCAGTGTAGGTGCTTGGAGTTTATGGTAAAGCACAATGAGAAGCTGTGAACAGGTTTTATCTGCCTTCTGTGCATTCTTCTGTCCCTTGCTAATGAATAGTTGCTTAATGGTGCCTAGAGGGTATTTCTTTTCCCCTGGAGAGGCAATATACCCTCTTCCAGATGTACCCTAGGAAGGAGAATATTCTGTCCCAGGGTGACTCAGGGGATCCCTACACAATGTTTTCTGCTTTCAGGTCTCTGCCCTCTTTCTCTCTGGGAAAAATGTTGCCCACCCCACTGGAATCCTGTGAATGGCATGGTCTTCTAAAACTTCAACCTTTGAACTCTTCTGTTTATAAGAACTAGAAATAGCCCGGTTCCTCTGGATTCTCCAGTCAATGGTTTTGGGGAAGTGTTTCTCCTTTGTGAACCAATGCGCTGCTCTCTGTCCTCCTCTCATTTTCTCTCTTTCTTTTCACAACACAAAGTGCTCCTCCTCTTCATGGCACCATGGCTTTTCTGTCCTCCAATTCACATCACTGCACCTTGTACATGCCACTTTCTCTCTTTAACTGTGCAGATTGTTCCATTAATCCTCAGAACAATTTCCTAGGTGTTTAATGATTGGATATTACTTTAGCTGTGTTCAAGGGATGAGGCAGGACAAGGGTACCCCTACTACTCTGCCATCTTAACTCTCCACACCTATGCCACAATTTATTTATCCAGTTATCACTCAATGGATATTTGGGCTCCTTCTATAATTTGGCTGTTGTTGAAAATGCTGTTAATAAATAGGGGTGCAGGTGCCCCTCTGAATCAATATTTCTGTAACCTTTGGATAAACACCTAGTAGTGCAATTGCTGGTCACAGTTTTAACTTTCTGAAGAACATTCATACTGTTTACTACAGTGGCAGTCCCAGTTTGCATTCCCACCAAGAGAGTGAAAGAGGGTTCTCCTTTCTCCACATATGTGCAAAGATCTATTGTTTCCTGTATTGTTCATTTTAGCCATTCTGACGGTGTGACGTGGTATTTCATTGTGGTTTTGATTTGTATTTCCCTAATGATGAGTGATGTTGAGCATCTTTTCATGTTTTGTTAGTCATCTGGCTGTCTTCTTTGGAAAAACATCTATTCATGTGTTCTTTTTCTTAAATTATTTGTTTTTGAGGTGTTGAGTTTGACAAGTTCTTTATATATTTTGGATACTAATCTTTTATCAGATATGACATTTGCAAATATTTTCTCCCATTCCCTAGGCTGTCTTTTAGTTTTGTTGTTTCCTTTGCTGTGCATTGGCTTTTTAAATTGAAGAAATCACAATGGTTTATTTTTGTTTTTGATTCCCTTCCCTCTGACGGTATGAGTAAGAAGTTGCCTGGCCAAGACCAAAGAGTTTGCTGTCTGTGTTCACTAGGCTTTTGATGGTTTCCCAACACAATTTAGGTCTTTCATCCATTTTGAATTTATTTTGTGTATAGTATAAGAAACTGATCTAGTTTCATTCTTTTGTATGTTGCCATCCAGTTTCCCAGCACCATTTGTTGAAGAGATTTTTTTCTCATGATATTCATTCTTGCTGTATTGAAGAGTAGTTGTCCATACAGTTGCGGGTTCATTTCTGGGTTTTCTCTTCTGTTACATTGATCAATGTGTCTGTTTTTGTGCCAGTACCATATTGCTATAATCATTACAGAGCTGTAACACAGGTTGAAGTCCAGAATTGTAATGGCTCCAGCTTTTCTTTTCTTTTTCAGGAATGCTTTGGCTATCCAGGGTCTTTTGTGGTTCCATACAGATTTTAGAATTTGTTCGAGCTCTGTGAAAAATGCTGGTGGTATTTTGATAGGGATTGCACTGAATGTATAGACATTTTTACAATGTTTCTAATCCATGAGCATGGAATGTTTTTCCATTTCTTTGTTTCCTCTTCAATTTTTTCACAAGTGTTTTATAGTTTCCAGAGTATAACTTTTACCTCTGTGGTTAAGTTTATTCTTACAGGTTTTGGTGCAATTGTAAATGGGATTGATTCCTTGATTTCTGCTGCCTTATTTTTGGCATAGAGAAATGCAATAGATTTCTGTACATTGATTTTATAACCTGCGACTCTGATGAATTCATGTATGAATTTTAGCAATTTTTTGGTGGAATCTGTTGGGTTTTCTACGTAGAGTATAATGTCTGCGCAGTGTGAAAGTTTGGCTTCCTCCTTGCCACTGAGCTTGATGGAATTCTAATAAATTCTAATAAATTCTAATAAATTCCATTTCACTTTCATAGCTCAGTAAATATTAAGTCTTGAGGCCTGAGGCAACTAGAAAAAAATGTCTTAACAAAAGTGATCAGTAATCAGTTTAGTTCTCCTTATGTCCACGAAAGGTTAATGGCTACAGAACAAAAGGTTAACTGCTACAAAAAATTATTTCCTTTCATAACAATTAGAAAACAATTAGAAACCAAAAGTTTCCAGATGTTGTGCAATAAGAAGCTTTAAATTGATTCTAAAGAGAAAGGAACAAAAGAGGTAAGCCCAAATACCTGCTTGAAGGAAGTACTTAAGATCCAATAGTGAAAGAGGGTGCCAAAATAGCATTAGGAACTTGTGCTGACTTTTGTGAGGCTGAGGTGGCTGGAATTTGTTCATCAGAGTACAAGAGAGAGGAAAGGTACACAAGAGGATAGCTCTGGAGATCCGCAGAGGAATTCCCAGGTCTTGGCTATAGCAAGATGTGGTCACATGTGAAAAGAATAACCAAACAGTTGTGGAATAAATAATTTTAAAAGCCCATGTGGGGATAGAAATAGTCTATGTCTTCATCAGGCAGAGGAGGGAAAGATTTTGTTATACTAGGGCACTGGAGGCTAAAGAGTAATAATAGTTCCCGGTATAAAGCTAAATAAGTTCCAGAATAAAGGTTGATTTGGTTATACCCTAACAAAGAGTAAAGGCAAACCTCTGAGAATTCAGTTAATTCATAAGTTACTTATCTATGCAATAGGATAAAATCCAACATTCTTTAATGGCACATAACTAAGTTGTCTCCCAAAATGTCATATCTGGCATTCAAATAAAAATTACTAGGAATGCAAAGAAAAAGAAAACTATAACCTAGAGGTAGCAGGAAAATTAATCAAAGTAACAGTCCTGGAAATACCAGGGAGAAAAGAATCAAAGAGAAGGGTGTTAATACAGCTTTGGTAAATATTAAAAAATATTTTTAATATAAATATAAATATAAATATTTATATACATAAATATATATTTATATATATTATATATATTTATATATATAAATATAAAAAGTATGCTACATATGCAATGACGAATACTATAGTAAAACTGAAGACACACAATAAAAAAGCATAAAAAAGATTTGGAAAAAAAAGTGAACAGAGCCTTAATAAACTTTTTGTGTAGAATCAAGTAGTTGAATATATAGGAAAGGAGAATCCTAGAAAAAGGAGTGGGTGCTTTAAAAATAATGGCTATAAGATTTCCATAATTGGTGAAAAATATAGCCTGGCAAGTACAAGAAATTCAATCAACACCAGACAAGAAAAACAAAAAGAAAACCCCACTAAAACAGCTCATAATAAAATTGCTGAAAATCAAAAATAAAAAGAAAAAATTTTAAAGCAGGCAGAAAGAAAAAATAAAACCATTATAAACACAGAGAAATAAATGATGTCAGCAGGTTTTTTTGCCTGAAACCACATAGGGCATTGCAAAATAGAACATTTTTAAATTACTGAGGGAAAAGGAAAACACTGCCAAATAATTCTACAACCAGTAATCAAAAATTCCTAAAATTAAGATGCAGTGTACCTTTTTTCTTTTAAACCAATAAAACATGAGAACATTTCTTGCTAGCAGGACTTTACTACAAGACATATTCAAGGAAATTATTTAAGCAGAAAAAGAAAAGATACTGAATGGAAATCTGGAAATGAAAAAGGAAACTCGGTATGCCAGAAATAGTCAATGTGTGGGTAAAAATAAAAACTACATTTCTATTTAAAGCAAAAATAATCACAATGTACTCTGAGTTTTATACACAAGGAAAAGAGATGACAATAGCACAAATGCTAGGAAAACACAAAAGGAAGTAACCGATTATAAGGGTCTCAAACTTCGATTTCTTTCATAAGTGTTCTATAGTTTCCATAGTACCTCTCTAGTTAGGTTTGTTCCTAGGTAATCTTAGAGGTTCTGGTGTAATTGTAAATGGGATCAATTTCTTGATTTCTGCTGCTTCACTACTGGCATAGAGAAATACAATAGATTTCTATACATTGATTTGATATCCTGTGACTTTGCTGAATTCATGTATGAGTTTTAGTGGAATGTATGAGTTTTGGTGGAATCCATTGGATTTTCTATGTAGAGTATAATGTTGTCTGTGCAGTGTGAAAGTTTGGCTTCCTCCTTGCCAATTTGGATGCCTTTTATTTCTTTTTGTTGTCTGAGAGCTGATGCTTAAGATTTCCAGTACTATGTTAAGTAACAGTGGTGAGAGCAGACATCCCTGTCTTATTCCTGACCATAGAGGAAAAGTTCCCAGGTCTTCCCAATTGAAGAGAATATTAGTTGTGGGCTTTTCAATATGGCCTTTATTATATGTTGAGGTACATTCTCTCTAACTCTACTTTGTTGAAGGTTTTTTGTTTTTGTTTTTGTTTTTTAATCGTGAATGGATGTCACATATTTTTTTCAAATGTTTTTTTTGCATCTCTTGAAAGTATCATGTGGTTCTTATCTTTTCCTTTATTAATGTGGTGTATCATTTTGATTGTTTTTCTAATATTGAACCACCCTTACAGGCCAGGCATAAATCCAGTTGATAGTGGTGAATGCTTCTTTAATGGACTGTTTGATTGGTTTGCTACTATTTTATTGAGAACTTGTACATCCCACAAGCATCAGGGATATTGGCCTCTAGTTCTCTTTTTCAGTGGAATCTTTATTTTGAATTCAGGGTAATTCTGGGCCTATAGAATAAATGTAGATGTTTTCCTACCTCTTCTATTTTTTGAAATAGTTTGAGAAGAACAGGTAATCACTGTTCTTTAAATGTTTGGTAGAATTGACCCATGAAGCCACTTAGCCCTGGATTTCTTTGTTAGTTATTGGTCTCTTCAAGTTTTCTATTTCTTCCTGTTTCAGTTTTGGTGGTTCACATGTTTGTAGGAATACATCCATTTCTTTCAGTTTGTCCCATTTGTGCATATATAGGTTTTCATAATATTTTCTTATAATTTTATTTATGTGGTATTGGTGGTTATTTTTTGCCTCCTGTTTTGATTTTACTTATTTGGTTCCTTTCTCTTTTCTTTTTGGTAAGTCTGGCTTGGGACTTAACAATTTTATTCATTTTTTCAATGAACCACCTCCTGGTTTCATTGACTTGTTCTATTTTTTTTTTTTTTTTTTTTAGTTTCTGTATCATTCATTTCTGCTCTAATCTTTAGTATTTTCTTCTTTATACTGGATTTAGGCTTCATTTATTGTTCTTCTTCTAGCTTCTTTAGAAATAAGGTTAGGTTGTTAAAGATTTTCCTTTCTTGTTAAGCCTATATAGCTATATATTTCCCTGTTAGGACTGCTTCTGCTTGCATCCCAAAGGCTTTGGACTGTTGTGTTCATTTTTATTTGTTTCCATATACATCTCTATTTCTTCCTTGATTTCCTGGTTGATCCATTCATTGTTTAGTAGCATGCTGTTTAACTACCATATGTTTGTGGTCTTTCCAAAATTTAAAAAAAAAAAATTTTTTTGTGGTTGACTTCAAGTCATGGCACTCTGGTCAGAAAAGATGCAAGGGTATTTACCCCAAAGATCAGATGTAGTGAAAAGAAGGGTCACCTGTACCCCATTGTTTATAGCAGCAATGGCCACGGTGCCAAACTGTGGAAAGAACCAAGATGCCCTTCAACAGACGAATGGATAAGGAAAATGTGGTCCATATGCACTATGGAGTATTATGCTTCCATCAGAAAGGATGAATACCCAACTTTTGTAGCAACATGGATGGGACTGGAAGAGATTATGCTGAGTGAAGTAAGTCAAGCAGAAAGAGTCAATTATCATATGGTTTCACTTATTTGAGGAGCATAACAAATAACATGGAGGACATAGGGGGATGGAGAGGAGAAGGAAGTTGAGGGAAATTGGAAGGGGAGATGAACCAAGAGAGACTATGGGCTCTGAAAAACAATCTGAGGGTTTTGAAGGGGCGGGGGGTGGGAGGTTGGGGGAGCCAGGTGGTGGGTATTACCGAGGGCAGGTATTGCATGGAGCACTGGGTGTGGTGCATAAACAATGAATTCTGTTACACTGAAAAGAAATTAAATAAAAAAAAATATAAAAAAAAAAGAAAAGATGCATGGCATGATATCAATCTTTTTGTACTTGTGGCCCGATTTGTGACCTAGTATATAATCTATTCTGGACATTGTTCCATGTGCACTCAAAAAGAACCTGCATTAAAGTGCATTCTGCCACTTTAGGATGAGATATTCTGAATATATCTGTGAAGTCCATTTGGTCCAGTGCATCATCCAAAGTTATTAAGCTATTGTTTCTTTGTCAGTTTTCTGCTTAGATATCTGTTCATTGATGTAAGTGGGAAGATAAACTCCCCTACTATTATTGTATTATTATTAATGAGTTCCTTTATGTTTGTTATTGTTTTATATATTGAGGTGACTCCATGCTGCATGTATAAATACTTCCAATTACACTTATTTTTAGATTTTCCCCTTGGATATAATGCCCTTCATCTCTTCTTAAAGTGTTTGGTTTAAAGTCTAGTTTGTTGTATAGAAGTACCGCTAATCTGGTTTTATTTTGATGTCCAGTTATATGATAAGTATTTCTCCATTCCATCAATTTCAATGCATGGGTGTCTTTAGGTCTAAAATCAATTTCTGGTAGGCAGATAAATGGGCCTTCTTTTTTTTTAATATATTCTGACACTGTGTATTCTGATTGGAGTGCTTTAATCTATTTACATTTAGAGTAATTACTCATAGATTTGTATTTAGTGCCATTTTATTACTTGGCTTGTTGTTTTGGGAGATTTTCTCTATTATATTCTTATCTTTATCACTTTGGTTTTTCCTTTTAATATTTTTTCCCCCTTTTAATATTTTCCCTTTTAATATTTTAGTATTTCCTGCAGGTTGGTTTAAAGGCTATGGACTCCTTTAGTTTTCTTTGTCTGAGAAACTCTTTTTATCTTTTTTATTCTGAATTATAGCCTTGCTATTCTTGGTTGCAGATTTTTCCCATTCAGTACTATAAACATATCATGTCACTACCACCTAGCCTGCCAAATTTATGTTCAGAGATCTGAAGCTAGCCTCATGGGTCTTCCCTGTAAGTAAGGGACTTCTTTTTGTCTTGCTGCTTTTAAGACTTTTCTCTTTTCATATATTATTTTCTCAAATAAATTCCCTGTCCTCTTTTCTCTGTCTTCTTCTTCTAGTACACCTATAATATGAATTTTATTACATTTGATGGAGTCACTGAGTTCCCTAAATATATTCTCATATTGCAAAATTCTTTTTTTGTTCAGCTTATGTTTCATTATTTTATCTTGTATGTCACTTCTTTGTGCCTCTGCTTCTTCCATCCTTGTGTTCATTGTATCAAGCCTGTTTTGAATCTCAGTTACTGAATTTTTCATTTCTAATTGTTTTTTTACTCTTTTATCTCTATAATAAGGGTCTCCCTGGTCTTCCATTCTTTTCTTAAGCTAGCAAGTATCCTTATGATTGTTGCTTTGGATTCCCCATCAGTCATATTACTTGTATCTGTTCTGCTTAGCTCTCTGGCTGTGATCCTATCTTGTTCTTTCATTTGGGACAAATTTTTATGTCTTTGGCTTTTGTTTAAATCTCTCTTCCTCTCTGTGTTAGAAAAGCCTGTATGTTTTCTGCTCCTGATAATCATGGCTTTATCAAGAAGAGATCATATAGGTCCAGGACCTGGTACATCAGACAGGGTCTTTGGTGTGTGCTGCGTGCCCTCTACTACTGTGTTTTGGCTGCTGTATCCTTCAGTTCAGTTTCTGCAGGGGTTCTCCTTGCCTGAAGTGAGAAATGTTTGGTCCTTGGCTAGAATGCAGCATGTTTTAACTGGGTGAACTTTGGTCTGCATGTTAAATGAAACTTGATATTTCCACTTGAACTGAAGCCATAAAGAACTCTGGTCAGGAGCTGTGGTGTGGGCAGGGGCTTCTGCTGATCTTCTGTGGAAATGGCCTTCAGCACTGGGACTGAGGCAAGCTTTATGGAGAAGGGCAGTACTACCAGACTGCAGGGATGTGAGTGGGTGTAAGCAGGTTAGACAGCCAGGGTAGGCACTTTGCTGCTTACCCCAGGTGGCTCTGTGTTTATATTGAGGGGTGGTGGAGGAACTGGCCCTACCCAGTTTCTCTGTTCCTGGAAAGGAGTACTATGCATGCTGCCTCTCTGGGAGGCAGGCTAAGAAGAGCAAATAATCTCCCCACTGTTTATTTGTACAATCTGCCTCTGGGTTGTTTGTCTGACTTCTCTCCAGGTATAGTGCCATGCCCTCTGAGCTGTATCCCAGCCAAGCCTGCTGACTTTTAAAACTTTAGGATTTAGGGACATGATGAGGGCAGGGGCTTGTGCTGGTCTTTGCGGGGAGTGTTTCACCTAGGCAGAAATTCTTAAGTTGCTAAAAAGATAAAAGTCCCATGACACTTAAAACTGACCTAATGAACCTCAAGTTCTCAGAGGAGTTAACTAAGGCTTTAAAGGCGTTATATTGGCAGGAAAATCTAGCATGATCTAAAATGTCTAGGATGGCTCACCTATTAAGCAACTCCCAGGTTTTGTACCTATACTCATATACACTGGGCTGCTAAGGGAGCAGAGCTTCCAGCAAGGTAATTCTCTCCAATAATCCTTAGAAGTGTCCCAGGAAAACAAGACAGAAAATTTCACCGGTAGGCCAAATCTGGGGACTCTCTGGAATAAATTAATCAATTATGTCAATCCATTGCTACGGAAATGAATCAATGAAAAGATGTTCAAGTAGGTTAACTCTGCAGAATGTAGTAAAATACACTAAATCAATGATTGGTATTGCTTCCTTTTTTGCCTTTCCTGAACTGGTATTTTAAACTGCAATTGTTCTACTTTTTGTTTCTAGTACTTCATATAAACTATGTCAGATATTTCTGTAGTTTTATTTAGACTACAGCGTGAATTTACATCCCTACCTAGGGAAAATGGACACTGACCAGCAAATTTAAACCTTGGAGATGGGAGCCACTCCTAGGCATGACATGTGGGTCAGAGATGAGTATATCTGTGGTTATAAATGGAAGACGGTACTATGTTCTCCAAAAGCTTTGCTTGAACTGGCTGGAGAAAAGGTATGCATGTATGTTGGCAACAAAGAGATGAATATCTATTGCTTTGTCTCCCAAAAACAAAGCCCTTTTCTATGAAAACTGTATCTTATTCGTTCTTGAGGGAACTTTCCCTTTTTCTGCACTTCAACCCAGTGAGTGCTGACAATTATAGTATTCCATCTCTCAGTCATACAAATCAGAGTTCTTCCCAGAATATAGTAAATTCAAAATTAGGAAAGAAGAAGAATACTTTTTGTTGACAAAACTGAACACATGATCTAAAATGCTGCTAATAATCATGTATCTAGCCATGTAAGAGAGACTGTTTCCAAGAGTAAAGGTGACATGCAATATAATGCAGAGACAAAAATGGACAAAGTATCCTGGCAACACTCCTCATTTTAAGAGTGTCCTTGCCCTTTTTTTCCTAAGCCAGTCGCTGTCACTTGCAACTATGAGTCCTGAAATAATTCTCTTCCAGAAAATTAAGTAGTCTAATAGGCTAGTTTATAGAGTGTATAGGATATATGGTAGAGGTGCTCCTAAGGAACTTGGAAAAACTGAGAAACTTACTCAGCATTGTAAGTCAGTGTCAAAGCCACTCTGTTCCAATATTTCTCTTGACCATAACCCAATAAAATGTGCTAACACATTAAGAAAAAGTACCCAGCCACAGATGTAAATAGTGGTACTGTCCATCCAAGCAGTGCTTATTTGTGTTTGTAGATAGGTAGGAACACCCTAAAGGTTTAACCCACTAATTTTGAGCATACATACTAGCTTACCTTAGCTTGTTCAACTATATCAAATTGCTATTTCACCCTCTGCATAGGTTACTCAAGCACAGAAACATACTTAGTTTCTTTCAATTTCTAACACTATTACCTGTTACTAGATAGTGATGTCTCATACTTCACAGAGCCATCATATGGGACTCCTTTAATTTTCAAGTACTAATCATACCATGCTTGCTTATGACATACCTATCTACCTCCCATAAAGGCCAATCCCTTCAAGTGTACAGACCATAATTCTTTCCCTTCCTTGTCTGTAGGATCCTACATTATTGATTATTTTATGTGTTATAAATTCACTCTTCCCCTCAACCACCAGAGATGTAAACTCCATGAAGACATGGACCTTGCCCATCCCATTGGCTGCTATATTTTTGATGTCTAGTACATAGTTACGTATCCAGAATTATTTGCTGAAATCAAGAGTGAATAAATGAATAGAAGGTTGGAAATGAATTATCAAGAGGTATCCATTTCTGAAGCTCTATAATTCTACTCAGAGAAGAGCAGGTGCCACAATGGTTGTCTGACGTAGGGTAACAGGCTTCATCAAACTTCAGTTAATATTTCTCTAGATAAACCTAATATAATTTTTCTTCACCCTTGACTTTACTTCAGATAAATTCATTTTAAATTTTAAGCCTCAAGATGAAATAAATGAAATAGACAATGACAACAAATTGTGCTTACTCTTCTTTCCATCCATATCTGCATGGATCTTCCGAGCCAAGAATCCACTTTTGTACACAGCAGCATTTGGGTCATGAGGAATGTCTAAGAATGGGTTGGTAGTGCTCCCAATGCGACTAATGGTCTTTGGATGTGTTCCATTAGCCTTCTCATCAGTACCTTCAGATGGAGATTTTTTTTTCTCTTCATCATCTCTAAAGAAGAAAACACAGATTGAGCACTTAACAACAATCAGTAAACAAACAAAGTTATTTAGTGTAATAAACTACAATGTTTTCAATAGTCTATCAGTCATGATAACAAAAACTGTAAAAACAGGTATCATTTACTAAGTGTTTATGTGCCAGGTATTAATGATCATAACAGTTTTCTAAGATCGACATTAGTATCCCATATTTCAGATAACGAAACAAACTCAAGAAAGTTTCCCAAGGCCACAGATCTAGTAATCAAAGAAAGAGATAGTAAGGATATGACTGCAAAATCTCTAAAGTCTTTGCTCTTTCTACCCACTACAGTGTCTTCATGTCTGTCTTCTTTCAAAAAGAGTGGGGATTCTTTAGCAGAGATCACGATTTTGATTTTGATTTTTGATTTCTACATGGTTTAGCACATTGCCAAGTATACAGAATACAACGAATCATTACAGATTCAGTCCAGTGAATAATACTAAACTAAATCTGGCATGTAACAGGTAATTCTCTTATACTGAAACCCCAGTAAAGCTAATAATGAGGTAGGATGGTGGTGTCATCCACAGTGCTTTGGCATCTTATAGGTACTACTTTCTCAACTGCCATAAAAGTATGAGACACTCTAACAGCCACTGACAAAACCTGTAATTGCCCAGTCTATTTTAAGTCTCTGTTCCAGGGTGCCTGGGTGGCTCAGGAGGTTAAGCATCTGCATTCAGCTCAGGTCATAATCTCAAGGTTCTGGGATTGAGCCCCTCATCGGGCTTTCTGCTCAGCAGGAAGTCTGCTTCTCCCTCTCACTGCTCCTCTCCAGTCCTCTACTCTCTTACTACCCCCCAAATAAATAAAAAATCTTAAAAAAAAAAATCTGTTCCTTCAAGGAGGGTAAATTTAAATCTGAAATTCTTATGTACATTAAGTATGAAGGAGGCAAAAAATGGATGGTTACATTCAATAAAGAGGAATGAATAGAAGAAAATGAACAAACGCTGATATACTGCTAAAAAACACAGCACCAAATTAAGAGCATTTGTCTTAGTTCACCTGTTCAATTTCCTCAATCATCTCTGGTTATATTGCTTATTAGATATTGATTAGTAAATTACATATGTGGCATCTATTAGATTTCTTTTAGGCAGGTCTGTTGTTAGAGCAGCTTAAATATTTTATGATATTTGAATATTAAAAACAACAATAGGACAATAATAAAGAAATGTAAAACCCTGAAAATGAAAGCTGAAAATATTCAATCTTGCAAAACAAGTATTCTTGGCATTTTAAATTAATGATCTTGTCAAGCTCTGAAAGTAAAAACCTACTTTAGTCTGAGATGCAGACTGGCTCCATCTGGTGGAGGTTATTTTGGGGGCTTAAATATACATGGGTCTGTTGGGGCTGGGACTTCTGGGATGGAATCTCTGCCAGATAATAATGTGAGGACCTTCTCCTTCCCTACAAGCCACCCCTCCACCCATGCAGTATACCTCTTTCTCTGTTATTCCTACCGTTCTTTCCCTATCTCCCTAGTCCCCAGAAGAACCTGTGCCAGGCTTCATTTGAGACATGGAATTGGCATAGAACAGGAACCAATCACTTTATACCCGGATTCCTGACTGCATCACTGTAGGGTTTCATTGTTTTTATAGTTTATCATAAATGCCAGCACTTCCCCATAATGGAAATTATTTCCACTGTATACGGGAACAGATACAAATTAACATTTTGATAAAAATAATTCTATAAATAAAGTTAGCTCATGTCTACAGAAAATAGCCCATCTAACTAAGACTTTTTTGTGTATCCTGAACCAATGAGAAATTTTCGGGACAATGATACTTTCAAAGTAAAATGGAGGAGACAGAACAAGGCTCTCCATCTTAATTGTGAAAAGAATTTTTAAATTCAAACCTGAGGATTTTTAAAAAGACTCATGGTGTGGTATTTTCTACTAAGATCCCAGACATCTCAAAACCTAACAACCCATAAAATCCCCCCATTCTTCACATGATCTATTCTCTCAGTAATCAAGTATATAAACTAATCAGGTGGTCTAAGTCCACTACTTGGTGCAGTTCATTTCAAGAATGAGAAAAGTTCTAAAAAGAAAAAAAAAAAAAAGGAATGATGAAAGCTCTTGTGCTGAGAGCAGATAACCTTTCTAACTTCTATGTTCTTTCTAAAGCTCAACTGTAAATCATCAATTTCCTAAAGGTTCATCCATGTTGGACCATGTTTCAGAATGTTCTTCCTTTTAAAGACTAATATTCCACTGTGTGTGTATGTGTTTATCCATTTTGTTTAAGCATTCACTTGGGTCACTTATGTTGATTCCAAACTTTGGCAACTCTGAATAATATTGCTAAGAACAAAGATGTAAAAATATCTTAAGTCTTTGCTTTCAATTACTTTGGGGAAAACAGAGCTACACTATGACCCAGCAATTGCACATCTAGGTATTTATCCAAAGGATACAACACAGTGATTCAAAGGGGCACATGCACCCCAATGTTCATATAGCAGGAATATCCACAACAGCCAAAACATGGAAAGAGTCCAAATGTCCACTGACAGAAGAATGAATAAAGAAGGGGTATAGATAAACAATGGAATATCACTCAGCCATCAGAAAGGATAAAATCTTGTGATTTGCAACAATGTGGATACAGCTAGAGTATTACGCTAAGTGAAATAAGTCAGTCCGAGAGAGACAAATGCCATAGGACTTCACTCATATGTGGCAATTTAAGAAATGAAACAGATGAACATAGAGTAAGGGGAAGAAAAACAAAATAAGATGATGATGATAAAGAGGGAGGCAAACCATAAGAGACCCTTAATTCTAGGAAACAAATTGAAGGTTGCTGGAGGGGAGATGGGTGGGGGAAGGAGTAATTAGGTGATGGACATTAAGGAAGGCACTTGATGTAAAGAGCACTGGGTGTTACATGCAACTGATGAATCACTAAATTTTATCCCAGAAAGTAATAATATAGTATTGTAAGGACCCATTTTATATTTAGCAAGAGGCTTTAATTGAGGTTAAACAAAAACCTTGTTGTTTAACCCTTAAACTGTCCCTGCTCCCCTTCCCCCAGGGGATTCACTTAAAAACAAGTCCTGGAAACCAGCTCCAGGTAACAAAGCCCAGATACAAGGATGGGTCAGGCCAGGTGGAGACGTCCGATCATTGCAGGGATGCATACTGTCTCCTAGTTACCAAGAAGTATGGGCCCCCGCCCTTTGGGAGCCTTTTTGGTGCCAATCCTAATCAAGGTGTAACAGACTGGTTCAAATGTCTACTAGGGGAAATTGTAACTCAATTGGTCACCTAGCATCACTGTAGACTTTCTTGTGTGTGTTACAATCTCATTGGCCACCTGTGCGTGGCCAGGCCCGACCGCATGGCCTTTGTCCTTAAAAGTTAGTCTGTGAAACAGAGAAGGGTCGCCCTCTCTTGTAAGAGGTGCGTCCCTGAACGTTCAGTCTGATTCTTAATGCCTGGCGCGAAATAAAGCTTTGCTTGACCTTCGCTTTATAGCAGTCTCGCTCCTTTAATCACGGATCCATTATTGGGGCATAACAGTGTATGTTAACTAAATTGAAATTAAACAAAGAATTAAAAAAAATTACTTTGGGGGATATGCTCAGAAGTACAATTGCTGGAACATATAGTTGTGGTTTTTGTTTTTTGTTTTTTGTTTTGTCTTTTAAAACTTTTTGAGCATGCTCGCTTCGGCAGCACATATACTAAAACTTTTTGAGGAATTGCTTGCCATAGATGGCTATGCCATTTTACATTCTCTCAGATGGTACACACATGTACTCCACATGTTTGCTAACACTTGTTTTGACTGGATAATTGCCATCTTAACAGGTAGAAGGTGGTATCTCACTGTGATTTTGATTTGTATTTCCTAACTGATTAGTGATGTTGAACATCTTTTCATATGTTTATGGTTCATTTGCTTATCTTCTTTGGAAAATTATCTATTCAAGTAAATGTTTTGTTTTTGTTAACTATTGAAGTATCATCCTTCATGTATTCTGGATGCTAATCCCCCATCAAATATGTGATTTGCATATAATTTGTCCATTCCATGGGTTACATTTTCACTGCTGATAATTCCTTTGATGCACAAAATTTTTTAATTTTGATGAAACCCAACTATCTAACAATTCTTTTGTTTCCTGTATTTTAGGTGTTATATCCAAAAAATCATTGCCAAATTCAATGTATGAAGTTCTTCCCCTCATGTTTCTTCTAAAAGTTTTATATTTTTAGCTCGAACATTTAGGACTTTGATTCACTTTAAGGTAATTACCATATATGGTGTAAGATAGGGTTCAACTTCATTTTTTTCCTCATGTGTGAATCCAGTTTTCCAAATACCAATTGTTGAAAAGTGTCCTTTCCTCATTTGAATAGTCATGGCAACTTTCTAAAAATCATCTGACCACTATATGGAATGGTTTATTTCTGGCTCTCCATTCTATTCCACTGGTCTTTGTATTTTTCTGTTAGTACTGACTCTACCATTTTGATTACTATGTCTTTGTAGTTAAGTTTTGAAAGTTTTGAAATCATTAAGTGTGTGGCCTCCAACTTTGTTCTTGAGAGAGAGAGCACAGTAGGTGAGAGGGAGAAACAGACTCCCTGTAGGGGGTCCAACGTGGACCCCAAGACCATGAACCAAGCTAAAGGCAAGACGCCAATCAACTGAGCTAACCAGGTGCCCTCTTTATTTATTTTTTTAAAAATTATTTATTTATTTATTTGAGAAACAGAGAGAGAGCCAGTGAGAGCCTGAGGAGGAGGGACAGTTGGAGGGAGAGGGAAAAGACTCCCTACTGAGCAGAGAGCCTGATGCCGGGCTTAATCCTAGGATTCTGACATCATGACCAGAGCCAAAGGCAGCCACTTAACCGACTGAGACACCCAGTCACCCCAAATATTTTTTTCTTTTTTTTAGTATTTTTTATTCCAATTTTTTTCCCCCCAGATTGTTTTGGCTAGGGGCACCTGAGTGGCACAGTCAGTTAAGCATCTGCCTTCAGCTCACGTCATGAATCCAGGGTCCTGGGGATTGAGTCTCGAGCTGGGCTCCTTGCTTGGCGGAGAGCCTGCTTCTCCCTCTTCCTCTGCATGCAGCTCCCTCTATATCTCTCTCTATGTGTCAAATAAATAAATAAATCTTTAAAAAAATGTTTTGGCTATTTGGGGTTCCTTCAGATTCCCTATGCATTTTAGAATAGGTTTCTGTTTTTGCAAAACAATAACAAAAAAGTCACTTAGGAATGTTCTGAGAACCACACTGAACCTGCAGTTGCTGTAGGCAGAACTGATGCCTTAACAATAATTTAAGTCTCCCAACCCAGGAAAGCAAGATGTTCTTCCATTTATTTGTCTTTGTTACTTTCAACCACCATTTTCAGTGCTGAAACATTTTCACTATTCAAACTGCTTTAGAAAATTATATAGTAGATAATATCTTAAAAATTAAACAGTTTCTCTCACAGTTCTGGAGGGTTAAAATCCACGGTCAAAATGCTGGCCAGTTTGTCTCAGCTGAGGCATCTCTCCATGGTTTGTAGATAGTGGCTTTATTAGTGTCCTCACATGGCCTTTTCTCAGTGTGTGTGCAACTCTGGTGTCTCTTCTTCTAAGGATATCAGTCATATTGGATTAGGATCTACCCTTATGATTTCATTTAACTTTAGTAACATTTTTAAAGGCCCTATTTCCAAATACAGTCACATTAAGGATTAGGGCGTCAACATATGACTATAAAGGGAACACAATTTAGTCCATAACACTCTGACTATGACTTCTAGTACTATGTTGAAAAGAAGTGGTGAGAGTAAGCATCTTTTCTTTGTTCCTGATATTAGAGGAAAAGCTTTCAGTCTTTTACCATTGAGTATGATGTTAGCTCTAAGTCTTTCAAACATAAATGTTGAGGTATTTTCCTTCTATCCCTGATTTGGTGAGTGCGTCTAACCTGAGAGTTTTTCAGTTTTTCAAATGATTTTTCTGCATCAATTGAAATATTCATGTGGATTAGCTTCTTTGTTCTGTTAATGAGACATAACAAATTTGCTTTGCTAGTGTTTTGTGGAGGATTTCTGCATCAATATTCCTAAGAGATACTGTTCTGTAATTTTGCGAGAGTATCTTAGTTTGGCTTTGGTACTGGTGTATTACTAGCCTCAGAATGAGTTTGGAAGTGTTCTCTCCACCTCAGTTTTGCCTTAGCAGGACTGGCCTTAATTCTTTTTTAAATTTTGAAAGAATTTGGGGTTTTCTTCACTGGGAGGTTTATTATTACTGATTAAGTCTCCTATCAATCTGTCAGACTTTGTATTTCTGCGTGATGATTCAGTCTTGGCAGGTTGTTTGTTTCTAAAAATTGTTCATTTGTTGTACAGGTTATTTCAATTTGTTGGTGTACAGTTGTTCACAGTATTCTTTTTATAAACCTTTTTATTTCAGTTAAACGTAGTAAAATCCCCTTTCATTTCTAATTTTAATTATCTAAGTCTTCTCCATTTCCCTCAACCTAGCTAGAGATTTGTCAATTTTGTTAAACTTTTCAAAAGACTCCTGATTTCATTGACTTTTTTCTAATATTTTGGTATTTCCTATTTTATATCTCTGCAGTAAAGTATCTTAATTCTTTCTGCTGGTTTCTTTTTACTAGTTCTTTAAGATATAAAACTAGGTTTTGAATTGAGAACTTTCTTCTTTTTTAATATAAGCATTTATGCTATAAATTTCTCTCTGTTTGATCCACTCTGACAATTTGTCTTCTGTGTATTTAGGCCACTGACATTTAATGGTACAGTTGGATGAATAGCTACCATGTTTGTTACTGTTTTCTATTCATTGTTCTTGTTATTAATTCCTGTTTTTGTCTTCTCCCTTTTCCCATCTTTTGGTGATTTTAACTGAGCAGTTTATACAGTTCCATTTTCCTCATTTCTTAGTATATTATATTTTTGAATGTTTTCTAGTAGTTGCCCTAAAGTTTGTAATGTACTTTTACAACTAATCCAAATGTACATTCAAATAACATTTCAAAGGTAGGGCAAATATTTTACAAAAAAACAGAAACCATCAAATTCCAGTCTCCTGTTCTTTGTAACATTGCTATAATTCATATCACTTACATACAAGTATACATGTATACATGAATAAATATGCATATATGCAAAATACATAGTCAAGTAATTGTTCCTAATATTTTGAACAAACTCATCAAAAATGTTAATAAGAAAAAGTTTTTTTTTTTTTTTTTTAATTTTACATTGAGGAGCACCTGGGTGGCTCAGTGGGTTAAAGCCTCTGCCTTTGGCTCAGGTCAGGATCCCGGGGTCCTGGGATCAAGTCCCGCATCGGGCTCTCTGCTCAGCGAGGAGCCTGCTCCCACCTCTCTCTGCCTACTTGTAATCTCTGTCTGTCAAATAAATAAGCAAAAAAACAAAACAAAACAAAAAACTTTACATTGACTTATTCCTCCTATGATACACTTCCCTTCTTTATGTAGAGCTGAGATTCTGACCTATATCATTTTCCTTCTCCCTCAAGAACTTCTTTTAACAATTCTTATAAGGCAGTTCTACTGGAAAATTTCCTCAATATTCGTATGAAAACATACTTCTCCTTTACTGTTTTCCCTATGCTCTACTGAAATATAACTGACATATATCACTGCGTAAGTTCAAGAAATATAGTGTAATAATTTGGCTTACATATAGTTTAAGATGATAACCACAAGCTTAAGTTAGCAACCATCATCTTATAAAAAGAGAAAGCAAAAAAAAAGGAAAATAAAAGAATTTTCTTCTTATGAGAACTTAGTATTTACCTTTTTTTTTTTTTTAAGATTTTATTTATTTGACAGAGACAGAGACACAACACAAGCAACACAAGCAGGAGATGGGGGAGGAAGAAGCAGACTTTTCACTTAACAGGGAGCCCAAAGCAGGCTCGATCCCATAGCCCCGGGATCATGACCTGAACCCAAGGCAGATGTTTAACTAACTGAGCCACCCAGACACCCCAGGATTTACTTTTCTAACAATTTTCACATACATCATATAGCAGGGTTAACTACACTCATTATGCAATATATTAAATCCCTAAATACTTACTTATCTTGTAACTGTAAGTTTTTATCTTTGACCACCAATCTCCAATTCCCTTCCACCCACCCACCCCCACCCTCACCTCTGGCTGGTAACTACAAATCTGATCTCTTCTCTGAGTTTGATTTTTTTTTTTTTAAAGATTCAACATATAAATGAAATCATATAGTATTTGTTTTATTCTCTGACTTATTTCACTTGGCATAATTGCCTCCAAGGTCCATCCATGTCGTCACAAATGGCATGATTTCCTCGTTTTTTTAAATGGCTGAATAATATTCCATTATTTATGTGTATCACAGTTTCTTTCTATTCATTTATTGATGAACACTTAGGTTACTTTCTACTTCTTGTGTATTGCAAATAAAGCTGCAGCAAACATGGGGGTGGGGTGCTGATATCTTTTCAAGTTAGTCTTTTTACTTTGTATATATTTCCAGAAGTGAAACTGCTGAATTATGTAACAGTTCTATTTTCCATTTTTTGAGGATCCTCCATACTGTTTTCCAGATTGGCTGTGCCAGTTTACAATTCCACTAATAGTGTGTAAGGATTCCCTTTTTACCACATTCTTGCCAGCATTTCTTATTTTTTGTCTTTTATCATGGCTATCCTAAGAGGAATGAAGTGATATCTCAAAGTGGTTTGATTTCTATTTCCATAATGACTAGTGATCAGCATTTTTCATGTACCTGTTGGTGTTTTGTGTATCTTTGGAAAAATGTCTCTTCAGGTCTTTTGCCCATTTTAATTAGGTTTGTTGTTGTTGTTGTTGTTGTTTTGGTTTATTTTGGCAGTTTTCTGGTTATTGAGTTGTAAAGTCCTTTATATATTTTGGCTGTTAGCCTCTAATCAGAAACATGGCTTGAAACATTTTTCTCATTCTGCAGGTTACCCTTTCACTTGTTTCTTTTGCTTTGCAGAAGCTTTCCAGTTTGATGCAGTTCCACTTGTTTATTTTTTATTTTGTTGCTGGTGCTTTTGGTGTCAAAAAGGAAAAAAAAAAAATCATTGGCAAGATCCATGCCAAGGATCTTTAGTCTTATGCTTCTTCTGGTGGTTTCATGGTTTCAGATCTAACATTCAAGTCTTCAATCCATACCAACTTAGTTTTCACGAGTGGTGTGAAATAAAACAATAATATTAAAAATTTTTAAAAATTCACTTTTTTAAACATGAATATCCAATTCTCCCAGAACCACTTATTTGAGACTGTCTTTTCTCCATTGGGAATTATTGATTCCCTTATCTAATATTAGGTTGACCATATATGCTAGGGTTTATTTCTGGGCTGTCAGTTCTGCTGCACTGATCTCTGTTTTTATGCCAGTATCATACTGTTTTGACTACTAAAGATTTAATAGTATAGCTTGAAATCAGGAAGTGTGTGCCTCCTGCTTAGTTCTTTCTCAGTATTGCTTTGGCTATTTGGTTATTCCATATAAATTTTAGGAATGTTTTTCCTACTTCTGCAAAATATGCAATTGGAATTTTAATTAGGATTACTGAATCTACTGAAGGCTTTTGGTAATATGGACATTCAAACAACATTATTTCTTCCAATCCATGAACATAGAATACTTTTCTATTTGTGCCCTCTTCAATTGCTTTCATTCATGTCTTGCAGTTTTCAGAGTAATGATCGTTCACCTCCTTGGTTAAGTTTACTCCAAAGTATTTTATTGTTCTTAAAGCTATAGTAATAGATCATTTTCTTTAATTCTTTTTTCAGATAATTCTTTTATATGCTAACTTTGTATCCTGCAACTTTACTGAATTTGATTAGGCCTAATAGTTTTTTTTTTATTCCTTAGGATTTTTTATATGTAAAATCAAGTCATCTGCAAACAGACATAATTTTACATCTTCCTAATTCTGATGCCTTTTATTTCTCCTTCTTGCCTGACTGTTCTGGCAAGGGTTTCCAGTACTACTTAAATAGAAGTGGTCAGAGTGGGCACCTTTGTCTTACTTCTGATCATACAGAAAAGCTTTCAACATTTCACCACTGATATGATATTAGTTATGGACTTATCATCTATGTCCTTTATCATGTAGAGGCATGTTGCTTCTATATCTAATTGGTTAAGTGTTTTTATCATGAATGTTGAATTTCATAGTTTTTATGGATCTACCAAAATGGTCATGTGATTTTTTTTTCTTTGATTCTATTAATTCTATTGATGGATTTGCATATATTAAACCATCCTTACATCCAAATATAAATCCTACTTGATCACAGTAAATTATCTTTTTTTTTTTTAAGATTTTATTTATTTATTTGACAGACAGAGATCACAAGTAGGCAGAGAGGCAGGCAGAGAGAGAGAGGGAAGCAGGCTTCCCCTAAAGCAGAGAGCCCGATGCGGGGCTCGATCCCAGGACTGTGAGATCATGATCTGAGCAGAAGGCAGAGGCTTTAACCCACTAAAGTTACCCAAGCGCCCCAGTGAATGATCTTCTTAATGTGCTGCTAAATTTGGTTTGTCACTATTTTATTGAGAACTTTTGAATCTATATTCATCAGGAATATTGGTCTGCAGTTTTCTAATATTTTTCTGGCTTTGGTATCAGGATGATACTGGCCTTGTAAAATAAATTTGTGAGTGTCCCCTCTTTTTTAATTTTACAGTAGAGTTTGAGAAGGACTGTCATTAATTCCTTAAATGTTAGGCAAAATTTACCAATAAAGCCATATGGTCCTGGGCTTTTATTTGTCAGGAGATTTTTGATTACTGATTCAATCTCTTTACTAATTGACTTATTCAGACTTTCTACTTCTTCCTGATTCATCAAAAGTTTTTTTGTGTATTTCTAAGAAGTTTTCGGGTTTTTTTTTTCTAGATTGTCCCGCCTGTTGGTATTTAATTGTTCATAGTAGCTTTTTATGATTCTTTGTATTTCTGTATATCAGCTATAGTATCTCCTATTTCATTTATAATTTTGCTGACTTGCGTTTCCTTTCTTTTTCTTGGCTGGTCTTGGTAAAGGTTTGTCAATTTTGTTAATCTTTTCAAAAAAGGAACTCTTGGTTTGGTTAATCTTTTCTGTTTTCCTTTTTCATTTATTTCTTTTTATTCCTTTTCCTATTTAATTTGTTTCTGCTCTAATCTTTACTATTTCCTTCCTTCTGTTAACTTTAGGCTCTGTTCTTTTTCTAGTTCCTAAGGGTACAGAGTTAGGTTGTTTATTTGTGATTTTTCTTGCTTCTTAAAATAGGTGTTTATTGCTATTGACTCTCTTACTAGAACTTCTTTTGCTGTATCCCATATGTTTTGGTATGTTGTATATTTTAGTTTGTCTCAAGAAAATATTTAATTTCCTTGATTCATTGGTTATTCGAAAGAGTGTTATTTAATTTCTACATACTTGTGGATTTCCAGTTTTCCTCTTGTTATGGACTTCTAGTTTCATATCATTGTGCTCAGAAAAGATATCTGGTATGATTTTAATCTTGAATTCACTAAGGCTTGTTCTGTTACCTAATACATAATCTATCCTAGAAAATGTTACATGTGCACTTGATACAAACATATTCTGCTATTTAGGAAACAATGTTTTGCATATGTCTTTTAGGTCCACTTAATCTAAAATGTTATTTAAATTTGCTGTTTCCTTATTGATTCTCTGAATCCATTGAGGTATTAAAGTCCTTAACTGTCACTGTATCAGTGTTTATTTCTTCTTTTAGTTTCTGTTAATTTTTGCTTTATATATTTATGTGATCCATGTTGGTCACATATATACTTACAAGTTATATCTTCTTGATGTATCAGCCCCTTTATCATAACATAATGGCCTTACCTCTTTTTATCATTTTAGTTTAAAGTCTTCTTAGTCTGATGTAAGTATAGCTATCTCTGTTGTTCTGTTTTTGGTTACCATTTACTTCAAATATCTTTTTCCATCCTTTTACTCTTGGTCTGCTTGTCTTAATGGCCAGGTGAGTCTCTTGTAGGCAGCATATAGCTGAACCTTTTTTGTTTTGCTTGGTTTTTAAATCTATCAGCCATTCCATATTTTTTTGCTGACAAATTTAATCCATTTATTTTTAGAGTAGTTATTGCTAAGAACTTAACAACTGCCTTTGTTAATTGTTTTCTGGTTGTTATGTGTCTTGATGTCTTCTGGTTATCAGCATGCTTTGACTGTTTTACCATGTTCTTTTGTGTACTTATATAGGTATTTCTTTTGTGGTTACCATGAGCTGTACATAAAATATCTTAGAATTATAACACACTAATTTAAACTAATAACGTCAATAAAATTCCTAAGTTTTATACTTTTCCTTCTCTTTTTCCACATATTTTAAATTACTGATGCTATAATTTACATATTCTTATATTCTGTAATTAATAGCAGGTTATTGCAGTTAAGTATTTTTTTCCTATTTTTAAGTTTTTTTTTAAGTTTAAGTAACGAGAGTTGTAAGTGAATTAATCACCACTATTACCCTATTTCAGAATCAAACTTTGACTATAAATTTACCATTCTAGTGAGTTTTACACTACTTTCTTTTATATATATATATACATATATATGTGCATATTATATATATAATATATATTAAAATATATATTTGATATATTTGTATATTTTATGTATACAAATATATACATAAAATATATATGTATATACATATACATATATATTTATATATTTTATGTATATAAAACCTGCTATCAATTATAGAATATATAAATTATAGCATCAGTAATTTAAAATATGTGGAAGAAGAGAAGGAAAAGTATAAAACTTAGGAATTTTATTGATGTTATTAGTTTAAATTAGTGTGTTATAATTCTAAGATATTTTATGTATGTTATATTTTTTATGTGTGTTATAATTCTAAGATATTTTATGTATAGATCATATATCCTGCAGGATATATATCCCTGCAGAGAAGCAGGCAGAGGGAGTGACAGAAGCAGGTTCATCATGGAGCAGGAAGCCTGATGTGGGGCTTGATCCAAGAACCCCAGGATCATGACCTGAGCCAAAGGCAGACGTTTAACTGACTGAGCCACCCAGGCACCCCTCTTATATGTTTTTATGATGTTAATTAGTGTCCCTTTATTTCCACTTAAATAAATCCCTTTAGAATTTCTTCTAAGGCAAGTCTAGTGGTAATAAATTCTCTTGTTTTTTTTTTTTTAATTTCAGAATGTTTTTTATCTCTCCTCCATTTCTGAAGGACAGCTTCTTTGGATATAGTGTTCTTGGTTGACAGTTTTTTATTTCAATATTTTGAATGTGTTATGCCATTCTCCCCTGGCCTGAAAATTTTCTGTTGGGATAGTTACCTACGTTTTTATGAGGGCTCCCTTTTATATCCTTCTCCTTTTTCTCTTGTTGCTTTTAAAATTCGTTTTTTATCTTTACTTTTGACAATTTCATAACAATATGTTTCAGTGTAGCCCTATTTGGCTTCAACCTATTTGGGGATCAATGGGCCTCTTGGATGTGGTGTCTATTTGGGTTGCCTGGGTGGCTCAATCAGTTAGGGAGGAGTCCAACCCTTGGTTCTGGCTCAGGTCATGATCTCAGGGTCATGAGAACAGCCTCCACATTGGGCTCTATGATCAGTGCAGAGTCTGCTTGGGATACTTTCCCCCTATGTTCTTCTCCCTGCTCACATTCTCTCTGTCTCTCTGACTAAAATGAATGATAAATGAATAAAATCTTAAAAAAAATTTTTTTTTAAAGTCACCACATCATGCACAGGAATGTCTGTGAAGCATGGTAGACAGCAAGAGGCCAAGTCCCTTTTGGTCTCTAAGAGGGAGTGAGTACCAGCTCAGTAATAAATTAAAAGGAGCTTCTAACTGGCAGTGTGGTAGGGAATGGGCTATCAAAATGACTAAGAGCATTGAGGGATGAATAGTCCAGCAGGGGAAATAGATACATATAATAATGGGTTATACATTTTATTATAAACCTCAATAGAGTTGTGCACAAGACAGTGCAGGACCAGAGAGGAGGGAAGAGTTCACAGCAAATATACTGAATGACATGTACAAGGAATCTTTATGAAGTGGTTAACAAGGGGGTGATAAATTCAGGTGATTGTTATATATAAGTATACATAAAATCATGAAATTGTGCAATTAAATGAGTGAGTTTTATGGTATATAGATTATACCTTAGGGGTGACTGGGTGGCTCAATGGGTTAAGCCTCTGCCTTCAGCTCAGGTCACGATCTCAGGGTTCTGGGATGGAGCCCCACATGGGGCTCTCTGCTCAGCAGGGAGCCTGCTTCCCCCTCTCTCTCTGCCTACCTCTTTATCTACTTGTGATCTCTCTGTCGAATAAATAAATAAAATCTTTTAAAAAAATTAAATACTAAGTTAAATGTTATCTGAATATTGTGATCAGGTAATTGTTGGAAAATAAATAATAAACTTATTTTAAAAATTTGCTGACATGTCAAGAAATTTCTATGATACCAGATGGTATAATGGCACAAAGCAGAATCAGTTTAAAATGAATCTGTCTTTGTCATTTACCGACAGTTTAAATAAAAAAGGTATGTAAATTTAAAAATTCAGTTAAACCAGGAAAAATATTTTTATTTTCTAAAAATATCTTATTCGGACACAGACATCTGAACTATAAAGAGCCAACCTTTCTATTAAAAATATCAAGCTCCTTCTTTAGTACTTTAACACCAATAAGAATACTGCCAGATGTGAGGAAGATGCAGGCTGGTAAATTAACTATATGTACAGATTGCAGCATGCTTTTCAAACTAAGTATAAATGATAAGATGTTTTTTAAAAAGTTGTTGGAAGTTTACTAGGGTCAAACAAGGTGTTTCCAAAAGATCTACTATGAAATTTTTAATGGGCAACTTACTTTACTTTAATGGGCAACTTTAACACTACTGATCTGGTTAAATTTGCTGCATCCCCAAAAATGTATGTATGCATGTATATTAAAATGTACACATACAAAATGCTTAATGAAAACCAGACTATTGCCTACAATATTCAAAGCACTATATTAGCTGCTGCATGCATAATATGCTTCACTTAGAAATTATATTCATTATAATATTTTCCTCATATCATTAACAAAAATCAAAAGGTTAGCGATTAATATAAATGGCATAAAATTCTAAATCACCAACATATTAGGAAGAATAATTTCCTTATAGACCAGCTTCCATAATTCTTTGTACCTCAGTGATTCTAAAATTGCTCTGGTACAAGTAGGATACTAACATTATAATCACATTCCATCTGCTCACCAACTGTCTGTTCAGCATATTCTGAAATTAAAGATAATGTAAAGCGAAGATAACAGTATTTGTAAATTACATCACTTTCATCATCATCTTAATGGATATTAAAACTGTTATGACAATAAATCCTTAAATATTCTAAGTATCCATCTCCTCAGCATTGAGAGAGATGCTACTTAAACAGAAAGCAGACATTTTTGTTTTTAACTTGCCCTTTAAAGCTAAGAACTGAACAGCAAATTCTTCTAGTTTCCCATATCTGAGTTCAGCATACTTGAAATGACAGAGAAAAACAGGTCTTTACAGATTAAACATTGTGAGATATGATTTGGATTAATAAATTATACTTTACAGAGCTATAAGAGAATTTTCCCTAATTCTATATCCTGAAGTTTTTCCTCCTTTAAACCCCAAAATCAGGGAGACTGAACCACATTCAGTATCATATTTACTGAGAAATTTTTAAGTGATATTAATTCTTCAGCTCAAAAATCTCCTTTCAAATTAATGACTTTTTCATAACTATCTTATTTCTAGTTTTTCTTCTTTATCTTATATTCAATGTATTCTCACTGAATTTACATTAGAATAATCAAATTAATAATATTCTTTACATATCCATCTATATATTCAGACTTACCCTTATTTAATGTTCATGTAGATTACCTTCTAAATTTGTCAATTCCATGTAACATTAATATTAGAATTGCTATTTTACTAAAAATATGATGTAGCATTCTCCATGTTAGGAATGTGAGGAAAGCAATAATCTAATTGTAATGATGGTAAGAATCTTACTTCTTATTCTAGTCTATTATTTTAATGAGGCACAATACATACTTAGCGAACATTCATTAGTATGAACACCCAAAATGGAGAACTTATTATCCAATGTTTCACACAAAATAGTTTTATTAATCTTCCCTTGGTTACTTCTTTCTGTACCAAAAAACTCTTAATGCCAACTTCCCCAAACTTTTTTTCTGATACACTCAATTTTTTTTTAACACTAAATATATTTGTGGTATCTACAAACACTGTACAACATATTGCAACTTTTATTTGCCTCAGTTCTCTCAACAGTAATAATATAAAATTTGGGTGGTTACCTGGAAGTTTTAAAAGAGAATTGCTGTAGGGAGCCTGGGAAGACGGCAGAGCAGGAAGACCATAAGCTCACCTCATCCCACAAATACAACCAGGTAACAGTTATATTCAGCATAAATAACCCAGAAGATGACCCAAAGACTAGAAGACCAAACTCCACAACCAGATGTAGAGAAAAAGCCACATCAAAGGTGGTAGAAAAGGTGTAGATGTGGTGAGGACCTAAAAGACTCCAGCCTCCAAGGTGGGGAGAAAGCCAGACTGGAGGAAGGGTAGAATTAAACTATCACACCAAGGAACTCCCTTGGGGAAAATAAATCCCCATAACATTTGGCTGTGAAAGGAGAGGGGCTGAATATTTGGAGTTCTTACAATAGTTGTACTTAAAATCTATAGAGTTTTAAAAGTCAGCAGGCTTGAATCTAGGTGACCCTGGAGGGTGATAGGAAGTTGAGTTCCCCCACCTAAAGAGACAGCACAAGGAATAGCCCAAGGAGATACCATGTAAAACTATCAGGTGAAAAACACCTGAGGCAAAAGGGAGGGAGAGTTACTTACTAATCTCAGAGCCTGTCCAGGAGTGTTAGAGTAAGAAACTACTACTACTGAAGAAACAAAGGAGTTGGCTGGCACCATCTCCTTCCTCACTGCTCAGCAGAAACACAGAACCACTTGTGGGAACCAACACAGTGCCTGCACTCACTACCTAACTTGCTCACACCAAGCACAGTCCCTACACTTTTACAAATTGACCCTTTCTAGTCACATCTTCCTCAGTCCCAGAGCTGTGAGTCTACTTTCTCAGGAGACTGGAACAACCTTACCAACACTGTGTCTTCCAACCCAGCTACTCTGTGGGGCCTTGGTCCTCATGGCAGCAGAGGTGGTCCAACAGAAGACCAATGCATTCTTTGTTAAAATTGTGCATCCCTCCCACAAACACTGTGCAGATTTGCCCAGACTACCCAGTTCTTGTAGCTTTGATGAAAGGTCTCATTTCAAAAGCAGACTAGTGCTCACTATGCTAAAACTGCATGCCCCACACCAGCTAGTCCCAGCAGCAGCATGATGTCCCCTTCAATATGCCCCTGACTATAGCCCATCCAAAGCCACTGATAATATGCAAGCAGCTCCAACAGAGGCCAGTCACTCCAAAGTGACTCCTTCTCTGGGGTGAGGGGAAGATAACCACACACACCAGTTAGATGGCAGCCCCAGCAGTGGGCTGCCAACAGATAGTTGGTTTGACTGCAGGCCATACCTACCAATAAAACCTTCTCACTAAACAACACCAGGAAAATACACTGCAGTTTGGTCCTACTCCACCTCTGGAAAATGCCTGATCTCACTCAATTCAAGCCCAAGGCAGCCCCAAAGGGGCAAAATACTGCCTACAACAGGCAAAGAAAGCCATTGCACATGACTGGACTAAAGGAAAAAGAAGCCAAGACATAATAACAAGTTGCACAAAACATATAGGAAACACCTGTGAAGTACCAGTTTCTGGTGAAGAGGGGTCACTGCACATTGGGGCAATATAAAACCTCTTCATAAGGCCATTACCTCTAAGAGAAGAAGATGTAGCTGACTTTCCTAACACAGAGAAACACAAGAGTTAGACAAAATAAGGAGACAGAGGAACATGTCCCAAATGAAAGAACAGGACAAAACCATAGCAAGAGACCTAAGCAAAATGGATATAAATAATATGCCTGCCTGATAAGGAATTTAATGATCAAAAAGATACTCACTGAACTTGACAAGAGTGGAAGACAACAGTGAGAACCTTATCAAAGAGATAAAGAACATGAAAAAGAACACATCAGAGATGAAAAACACAATAAATGAAATTAAAAATACACTAGATGAAATAAATAGTGGGCTAAAGGAATCAGAGGAATGAATCAGCAACCTGGAGAACAGAATAATGGAAAGTAATCGAGCTGAAAAACTGAGAGAAAAAAATATGCAAAATGAGAATAGTTTTAGGAAACTCAGTTACTCCATCAAGCATAATAACATTCTCATTATATGGATCCCAGAAGAGAAAGGGGATCAGAAAACTTACCTGATGAAATAGTTGACAACTTCCTGAATCTGGGGAAGGAACTATCAATATCTAATAGGCACAGAGATCCCTCAACAAAACCAGCCTATGGAGGTCCACACCAAGACACAGAGTAATCAACTGACAAAAAGTAGTGATAAAGAGAGAATTTTAAAATCAACAAGAGAAAAGAAAACAGTTATATAGAAGGGAAACCCCATAAGACTATTAGTGGGTTTTTCAGCAGAAACTTGGCAGGCCAGAAGACAGTGGCATGATATGTTCAAAGGAAAAACTCTGCAGCCAGGAACACTCTTTCCAGAAAGGGTATCATGCAGAACAGAAGGAGAGATAAACAGTTTCTCAAACAAAAGGTAAAGGAGTTCATGACCACCAAACCAGCCCTACTGGAAATGTTAAAAAGGACTCTTTGATTGGAAAAGAAAGACTGAAAGTAGGAGTAAGAAAAGAAGGAAAAACAGTAACAATAAGTATAAATGTAAAAGTCAGTCAAAGGGGGGCACCTGGGTGGCTCAGTGGGTTAAGCCGCTGCCTTCGGCTCGGGTCATGATCTCGGGGTCCTGGGATCGAGTCCCGCATTGGGCTCTCTGCTCAGTGGGGAGCCTGCTTCCCTCTCTCTCTCTCTCTCTGCCTGCCTCTCCCACTACTTGTGATTTCTCTCTGTCGAATAAATAAATAAAATCTTTAAAAAAAAAAAAAGTCAGTCAAAGGGCATCAAGTGGGTATGAAGTATTACACCATATATCTAAAACATAGGTAGGGGGGAGAGTAAAGAATGGGTTCAAATTTAAGTGATCACCAACTTAACATAGACAGCTATATTCAGATGTTATATATAAACCCCCTGTTAACCACAAATCAAAAATGAAAAGAAAGAAATCCAAGAACACCGGTAAAGAAAGTCAGAAAATCATGAGAGTAGAGAGCACGAGAAGAAAGAGTCTGAGGAGAAGTAGAAAACAAACACAAATCAAGTAACAAAACAGCAATAAATACATATCTTATTGATATTACTCTGAATGTAAATGGGGTGAATGCTCCAATCAAAAGATAAAGGGTCGTGGAATAGACAAAAATACATGACCCATTTATATGCCCTGTAAGAGACTCATTTTTAAAGCCACCTGCAAATTGAAAGTAAGGGGATGGAGAAACACTTATCATGCAAATAGATGTCAAAAGAAAACTGGGGTAGCAATACTTAAATCGGACAAAGCAGACTTCAAAACAAAGACAATCATAAGAGGACAATCCAACAATAAGATATAACAATTGTAAATACTATACATAATATACATAAGATAGTTAATAACAAACATGAAGAAACAAATCAATATTGATATAATAGCAGAGGATTTTTAACTCTACATTTACATCAATGGACAGATCATAGAAACAGAAAGCAAACAAGGCAACAGTGGCTTTGGAGGACAAACTGGACCAGATGGATATAAAAGATATATTCAGAATATTCCATCCTAAAACAACAGAACACATTCTTTTCAAGTGTACATGGAACATTCTCAAGATAGACCACATATTAGGCCAAAAAGCTAGTGTCAAGAAATTTAATTATAATGCTATGAAATTAGATATCAACTACAAGAAAAAAAAATCTCCAAAGAGCACAAATACATGGAGGTTAATTATCATGCTATTAAACAATGAATGGGTCAACCATGAAATCAGAAAAAAATTAAAAATTAGGTGGAGAAAAACAGAAATAAAAACATAATGATATACAATCACTGGAATGCAGCAAAAGCAGTTCTAAGAGAGAAATTTATAGTAATACAGTCTATCTCAAAAAGCAAGAAAAATCTCAAATAAAAAACCTAACCTTATACCTAATTGGGTAGAGAAAAAAAACAATAAACTAAACCCAGAACAAGCAGAAGGAAGGACATAATAAAGATTATGGCAGAAATAAATGATATAGCAACTAAAAAAAAGCCAACAGAACAGATCAATGAAGAAGAAGCTGGTTCTTCCAAATAATCAAAGAATTGATGAAACTCTATCCAAAATAATCAAAAGAGAGAAAGAGGATGAGAGGGCTCAAACAAAACCAGAAATGAAAGAGGAGAAATAATAACCAACACCAGAGAAATACAAACAACTATAAGAGAAAATTATGAAAAACTATTATGTCAACACATTGGACAACCTAGAAGAAATGGATAAATTCCTAGACACATATTACCTATCAGAACTAAAGCAGGAGAAAGAAAATTTGACCAAATCTATTACCAGCTATGTAACTGAATCAGTAATCAATAAACACCCAATAAACAAAAGTCTAGGACCCAAGCTTCACTGCTGAATTTTACCAACATTAATGGAAGAGTTAATACCTATTTTCTCAAATGCTCCCAAGAAATACAAGAGGAAAGAAAACTTCCATATTCATTCTATGAGGACAGCATTACCCTCATACCAAAACCAGATAAAGACACAATAAAAAAAGAGAACTACAGTCCAATATCTCTGATGAACATACATGCAAAAATCCTCAACAAAATGCTGGTAAACCACATCCAACAAAAATCATTCATAAATGTTAAGTGGGATTTAATATTGGGATGAAAAGTGGTTAATTATTGACAAATCAATGTAATACATCACATCAATAAGAGAAAGGATAAGAACCTTTCAATATCTGCAGAAAAAGCATTTGAACTAAAGTGCAATTCATGATAAAAACTCTCAACAAAGTAGGGTTAGAGGGAACATACCTCAAAATAATAAAGGCCTGATATGAAGCACCTGCAGTCATCCTAAATGGGGAAAAATTGAGAGCTTTTCCCCTAATGTCAAGAATAAGAAAAGGATGTCTTCTCTCACTGCTTTTATTTAAAATGGTACTCCCAAGCTGTAGCCACAGCAATCACACAACAAAAAGAAATAAAAGGCATCCAAATTGGTAAGGAAGAAATAAACTTTGGCTATTTGTAGATGTCATACTCTAGATAGAAAACCCAAAAGGCTCCACCAAAAACTTCTAGAATTGATAAAACGAATTCAGTAAATTCATAAGATACAAAATCAACACGAAATCTATTGCATTTCTGTGCACCAATAACAAAGTAATAGAAAGTAAAATTAAGAAAACAATCCCACTTACATAGCATGAAAAATAAGGAGATACCTCGGAATAAACCTAACCAAAAATGTGAAGAAGACCTGTACATTGAAACTGTAACACACCGATGAAAGAAATTCAGGTTGATGCAAAGAAACAGAAAGAGAATCCATGCTCTCTCTTCCATTGGATCTGAAGAACTGATGTTGTTAAAATGCCTATACTATCCACAGCAAATTATACATTTAATGCAATTCCATCAAAATACCAAAAGCATTTTTCATAGAACTTCAGTGATCTTAAAATTTGTATGGAACCACAAAAGACTCCAGATAGCCAAAGCAACCTTAAAAAAGCAAAGCAAAGCAAAGCAGGAGGCATCACAATTCTGGACTTCAGGTTATATTACAAAGCTGTAGTGATCAGAACAGTATGGCACTGGCATAAAAACAGACACATAGAACAATGGAATAGAATAATCCCAGAAATAAGCCCACAATCATATGATCAATGAATCTTCAACAAAGCATGATGTTTTTGAAAAAGACAGCCTCTTCAACAAATGGTGTAGAGAAAACTTGACAGCAATATGTGAAAGAATGAAACTAGACCACTTTTCTAAACCATACACAGAAATAAATTCAAAATGGATTAAGAGTTAAATGTGAGATCTGACTCCATAAAAGCCCTAGAAGAGAACATAGGTAGTAATTTCTCTGACACTGGCTATAGCAACATCTGTCTAGATATGTCTCCTGATGCGACAAAAGCAAATATAGTCCATTGGAACTACATCAAAACAAAAAGCTTCAGCATAGCAAAGAAACAACTAAGAAACTAAATAAAAACCGACAGAATGGGCAAGATATTTGCAACTGACATTTCTAATAAACAGCTAGTCTCTAAAATATATTAAGAATTTATAAAACTCACACCCAAAAACCAAAAAACAAATAATCCAGTTAAAAAATGGGGTTACTCAGTCCTGTTTTGATCATAAAGTACCTTTTAACAGCTACTAAAACTAATGTTCCTTAGAACACACTTTAGAAAATTCAGCTATATATCAATTTATAGGATTCTGCAGATAAAGAATGTAAGACTTTTCCTTGATAAATGAGTATGTACATGTATATAATTATATAGAACACTGTTCTCAGCCAATTCTTTGTGTGCCACTGCAATCATATTTTCTCTAACTTATTTTTGTCCCGTTATTTATTAATGTTGGTACTTCTCAGAGATAGCACTTAGAATTGCTTTCTTCCACTAAGGTCCTTTTCTCAGCAATCTTTATTCATTCTTAAAACGTCATCTGCCGGGGTGCCTGGGTGGCTCAGTGGGTTAAGCCGCTGCCTTCGGCTCAGGTCATGATCTCAGGGTCCTGGGATCGAGTCCCGCATCGGGCTCTCTGCTCAGCAGGGAGCCTGCTTCCCTTCCTCTCTCTCTGCCTACTTGTGATCTCTCTCTGTTAATAAATAAAATCTTTAAAAAAAAAAAAAACTTCATCTGCCATATCTGTAAAAGATTTTCCCAAGTACTTATATAGCTCTGACCTCTTTCCCAAGTTTCAATTCAACATTTTCACTTTCCTACAGGACCTTTCCACTCCATTTAGCCTTTATCATCTGTCTCTAAACTTTGTCATATACTCTCCATTTCTAGTAGCAACACCAGTATTTCCCTACTTATTTAGGTTTTGGCTTCTACCTTATCTTTGACTCCTCTCATGCTTTTCACTGCTGTAGATATGGCTTTCACTACTGCTTTATATTTAATGTTCTAGAACATTTTATAGTGTCATCCTGAGGATTATAAGAGATTCAGTAATCGTTCCCCATATAAAAGAGGAAACTGCAAAGAGGCATGACCAGTGACCCAGCTAGTACATGGAAGAGATGGAATTCAAACCCAAATCTACCTGATTCTGGATTTTGGGCTCCTGAACACAATGCTCTCTAGATTGACAAGAGGCACACAGAAGAATTCAGTTCTTGGGTAGACTTCCATGCTCATCCATGGACTGGGCTCAAGATAAGACACTTTCCTATCATCAGGGAAATGCAAATCAAAACTGCAATGAGATATCACCTCCCACCTGTCAGAACGGCTAAAATAAAAAACTCAAGAAACAAATTTCAGAGAGGTTGTGGAGATAACAGAATCCTTGTGCACTGTTGGTGGAAATGCAAACTGATGCAGTCACTGTGGAGAATGGTATGGCGGTTCCTCAAAAACTTAAATACAGAATTACCATATGATCTACTAATTCTACTACTGGGTATTTACCCAAAGAATACAAAAAACACTAAATCAAAAAGGTATGTGCATTCCTATGTTTATTGCACCATTATTTACAATAGCTAAGATAAGGAAGCAGCCCCAGCATCCATCGATAGATGAAAGATAAAGAAGATGTGGTATATATAGTCCTCAGACATAAAAAACAAAGTCTTCTTCTTGTGATGACATGGATGGAACTACTCAACTACAATGTTGAGTGAAATAAGGCAGTCAAAGAAAGTCAAATACCATATGCTTTCACTCATGTATGGAATTTAAGAAATAAAACAAATGGACAAAGAAAAAAAAGAGCCAAAACCAAGACTAAACTACAGAGGACAAACTGGTGGTTCACAGAGTGGAGGTGAGTTGGGGGAATGGGCAATAGGTGAAGGGGATTAAGACTACACTTATCATGAAGAGCACTGGGTAACACAGAATTGCTGAATCACTATATTGTACACCTGAAACTAATATAACATTCTATGTTAATTATACTGACATTAAGAAAGAGATACTTTCTTACACAAATTTCCATTATGCATAATATATATATAAAACCTACTGTGTAACAAATTGTAATATATCAAGAATTTGGATTTCCAGGGGGGAGGAGTCAAGATGGCGGAGAAGTAGCAGGCTGAGACTACTTCAGCTAGCAGGAGATCAGCTAGATAGCTTATCTAAAGATTGAAAACACCTGCAAATCCATCGGCAGATCGAAGAGAAGAAGAACAGCAATTCTAGAAACAGAAAAACAACCACTTTTTGAAAGGTAGGACGGGCAGAGAAGTGAATCCAAAGCGACGGGAAGATAGACCCGGGGGGAGGGGCCGGCTCCCGGCAAGCGGCAGAACAACGGAGCACAAAATCAGGACTTTTAAAAGTCTGTTCCGCTGAGGGACATCACTCCAGAGGCTAAACCGGGGCGAAGCACATGTGGGGTCAGCATGGCCTCAGGTCCCACAGGATCACAGAAGGATCGGGGAGCTCTTTGTCGCAGAGCTTGCGGGTATTGGAAAGGAAAACCAGCTACAGAGACAGAGCCGACAGTAAGCTCACAGCACGGGGTTACCTTGAATCAGCTGCAGGCTCAGTGAGCTCGGACCGCGGCTGGAGGTCAGGCAGACGGGAGTTACTGGGCACTGTTCTCTGAGGGTGCACTGAGGAGTGGGGCCCTGAGCTCTCAACTCCTCTGGGCCAGAGACTGGAAGGCCTCCATGTTCATTCCCATCCTCCAGGACTCTAAGGAAAGCGCTCAGGGAACAAAAGCTCCTGAAAGCAAACCCGAGCGGATTACTCAGCCCGGGCCCTGGTAAGGGCGGTGCAATTCCGCCTGGGGCAAAGACACTTGAGAATCACTACACCAGGCCCCTCCCCCAGAAGATCAACAAGAAATCCAGCCAAGACCAAGTTCACCTACCAAGGAGTGCGGTTTCAACACCAAGGAGAGCAGCAGAATTCCAGAGGAGGAGAAAGCAAAGCACGGAACTCATGGCTTTCTCCATGTGATTTTTCAGTCTTGCAGTTAATTTTTTTCTTTTTTATTTTTTTTTTCTCTTCTTCAGCTAAATTTTTTTTAACTTTTACCCCTTTTTAACGTTTTTTAACTAGTTTATCTAATATATATATTTTTTCTTTTTTATACTTTTCTTTATTCGTTTTCTTTTTTTATTTCTTTTTTTTTTCCTTTTTTTCTTTCTTTTTGAACCTCTTTTTATCCACTTTCTCACGCCTCACGATTTGGGATCTCTTCTGATTTGGTTAAAGCATATTTTCCTGGGGTTGTTGCCACCCTTTTAGTATTTTACTTGCTCCTTCATATACTCTTATCTGGACAAAATAACAAAGCGGAAAAATTCACCACAAATTAAAAAACAAGAGGCAGTACCAAAGGTTAGGGACCTACTCAATACAGACATTGGTAATATGTCAGATCTAGAGTTCAGAATGACAATTCTCAAGGCTCTAGCCGGGCTCGAAAAAGGCATGGAAGATATTAGAGAAACCCTCTTGGGAGATATAAAAGCCCTTTCTGGAGAAATAAAAGAACTAAAATGTAACCAAGTTGAAATCAAAAAAGCTATTAATGAGGTGCAATCAAAAATGGAGGCTCTCCGTGCCAGGATAAATGAGGCAGAAGAAAGAATTAGCAATATAGAAGACCAAATGACAGAGAATAAAGAAGCTGAGCAAAAGAGGGATAAACAGCTACTGGACCACAAGGGGAGAATTCGAGAGATAAGTGACACCATAAGACGAAACAACATTAGAATAATTGGTATTCCAGAAGAAGAAGAAAGAGAAAGGGGAGCTGAAGGTATACTGGAAAGAATTATTGGGGAGAATTTCCCCAATATGGCAAAGGGAACGAGCATCAAAATTCAGGAGGTGCAGAGAATGCCCCTCAAAATCAATAAGAATAGGCCCACACCCCGTCACCTAACAGTAAAATTTACAAGTCTTAGTGACAAAGAGAAAATCCTGAAAGCAGCCCAGGAAAAGAAGTCTGTAACATACAATGGTCAAAATATTAGATTGGCAGCTGACGTATCCACAGAGACCTGCCAGGCCAGAAAGAGCTGGCATGATATTTTCAGAGCACTAAGCAAGAAAAACATGCAGCCCAGAATACTATATCCAGCTAGGCTATCATTGAAAATAGAAGGAGAGATTAAAAGCTTCCAGGACAAACAAAAACTGAAAGAATTTGCAAACACCAAACCAGCTCTACAGGAAATATTGAAAGGGGTCCTCTAAGCAAAGAGAGAACCTACAAGTGGTAGATCAGAAAGGAACAGAGACAATATACAGTAACAGTCACCTTACAGGCAATACAATGGCATTAAATTCACATCTCTCAATAGTTGCCCTGAATGTTAATGGGCTAAATGCCCCAATCAAAAGACAAAGGGTATCAGAATGGATAAAAAAACAAAACCCATCTATATGTTGCCTCCAAGAAACTTATTTTAAGCCTGAAGACACTTCCAGATTTAAAGTGAGGGGGTGGAAAAGAATTTACCATGCTAATGGACATCAGAAGAAAGCAGGAGTGGCAATCCTTATATCAGATCAATTAGATTTTAAGCCAAAGACTATAATAAGAGATGAGGAAGGACATTATATCATACTCAAAGGTCTGTCCAACAAGAAGATCTAACAATTTTAAATATCTATGCCCCCAACGTGGGAGCAGCCAACTATATAATCCAATTAATAACAAAATCAAAGAAACACATCAACAATAATACAATAATAGTAGGGGACTTTAACACTCCCCTCACTAAAATGGACAGATCATCCCAGAAAAAGATCAACAAGGAGATAAAGGTCTTAAACGACACACTGGACCAGATGGACATCACAGATATATTCAGAACATTTCATCCCAAAGCAACAGAATAAACATTCTTCTCTAGTGCACATGGAACATTCTCCAGAATAGATCACATCCTGGGTCATAAATCAGGTCTCAGCCGGTATCAAAAGATTGGGATCATTCCCTGCATATTTTCAGACCACAATGCTCTAAAGCTAGAACTCAACCACAAGAGGAAGTTTGGAAAGAACCCAGATACATGGAGACGAAACAGCATCCTTCTAAAGAATGAATGGGTCAACCGGGAAATTAAAGAAGAATTGAAAAAAATCATGGAAACAAATGATAATGAAAATACAACGGTTCAAAATCTCTGGGACACAACAAAGGCAGTCTTGAGAGGAAAATATATAGCGGTACAAGCCTTTCTCAAGAAACAAGAAAGGTCTCAGGTACACAACCTAACCCTACACCTAAAGGAGCTGGAGAAAGAACAAGAAAGAAACCCTAAGCCCAGCAGGAGGAGAGAAATCATAAAGATCAGAGCAGAAATCAATGAAATAGAAACCAAAAAAACAATAGAACAAATCAACGAAACTAGGAGCTGGTTCTTTGAAAGAATTAATAAAATTGATAAACCCCTGGCCCGACTTATCAAAAAGAAAAGAGAAAGGACCCAAATAAATAAAATCATGAATGAAAGAGGAGAGATCACAACTAACACCAAAGAAATACAAACTATTATAAGAACATACTATGAGCAACTCTACGCCAATAAATTTGACAATCTGGAAGAAATGGATGCATTCCTAGAAACATATAAACTACCACAACTGAACCAGGAAGAAATAGAAAGCCTGAACAGACCCATAACCAGTAAGGAGATTGAAACAGTCATTAAAAATCTCCAAACAAACAAAAGCCCAGGGCCAGACGGCTTCCCGGGGGAATTCTACCAAACATTTAAAGAAGAACTAATTCCTATTCTCCTGAAACTGTTCCAAAAAATAGAAATGGAAGGAAAACTTCCAAACTCATTTTATGAGGCCAGCATCACCTTGATCCCAAAACCAGACAAGGATCCCATCAAAAAGAGAACTACAGACCAATATCCTTGATGAACAAAGATGCGAAAATTCTCACCAAAATACTAGCCAATAGGATCCAACAGTACATTGAAAGTATTATTCATCACGACCAAGTGGGATTTATTCTAGGACTGCAAGGTTAGTTCAACATCCATAAAGCAATCAATGTGATACAATACATTAATAAAAGAAAGAACAAGAACCATATGACTCTCAATAGATGCTGAAAAAGCATTTGACAAAGTACAGCATCCCTTCCTGATCAAAACTCTTCAAAGTGTAGGGATAGCGGTCACATACCTCAACATTATCAAAGCCCTCTATGAAAAACCCACTGCAAATATCATTCTCAATGAAGAAAAACTGAAAGCTTTTCCGCTAAGGTCAGGAACACGGCAGGGATGTCCATTATCACCACTGTTATTCAACATAGTACTAGAAGTCCTAGCCTCAGCAATCAGACAACAAAAGGAAATTAAAGGCATCCAACTCGGCAAAGAAGTCGTCAAATTATCACTCTTCGCAGATGATATGATACTATATGTGGAAAACCCAAAAGACTCCACTCCAAAACTGCTAGAACTTGTCAGGAATTCAGTGAAGTGTCAGGATATAAAATCAATGCACAGAAATCAGTTGCATTTCTCTACACCAACAACAAGACAGAAGAAAGAGAAATTAAGGAGTCAATCCCATTTACAATTGCACCCCAAACCATAAGATACCTAGGTATAAACCTAACCAAAGAGGCACAGAATCTATACTCAGAAAACTATAAAGTACTCATGAAAGAAATTGAGGAAGACACAAAGAAATGGAAAAATGTTCCATGCTCCTGGATTGGAAGAATAAATATTGTGAAAATGTCTATGCTACCTAAAGCAATCTACACATTTAATGCAATTCCTATCAAAGTACCATCCATCTTTTTCAAAGAAATGGAACAAATAATCCTAAAATTTGTATGGAACCAGAAAATACCTCGAAGAGCCAAAGGAATATTGAAAAAGAAAGCCAAAGTTGGTGGCATCACAATTCCGGACTTCAAGTTCTATTTCAAAGCTGTCATCATCAAGACAGCATGGTACTGGCACAAAAACAGACACATAGATCAATGTAACAGAATAGAGAGCCCAGAAATAGACCCTCAACTCTATAGTCAACTTATCTTCGACAAAGCAGGAAAGAATGTCCAGTGGAAAAAAGACAGCCTCTTCAATAAATGGTGTTGGGGAAATTTGACAGCCACATGCAGAATAATGAAATTGGACCATTTCCTTACACCACACACAAAAATAGGCTCAAAATGGATGAAGGACCTCAATGTGTGAAAGGAATCCCATCAAAATCCTTGAGGAGAACACAGGCAGCAACCTCTTCGACCTCAGCCGCAGCAACATCTTCCTAGAAACATCGCCAAAGGCAAGGGAAGCAAGGGCAAAAATGAACTATTGGGATTTCATCAAGATCAAAAGCTTTTGCACAGCAAAGGAAACAGTTAACAAAATCAAAAGACAACTGACAGAATGGGAGAAGATATTTGCAAACGACATATCAGATAAAGGTTAGTGTCCAAAATCTACAAAGAACTTAGCAAACTCAACACCCAAAGAACAAATAATCCAATCAAAAAATGGGCAGAGGATATGAACAGACATTTCTGCAAAGAACACATCCAGATGGCCAACAGACACATGAAAAAGTGCACCATATCACTAGGTATCAGGGAAATACAAATCAAAACCACAATGAGATATCACCTCACACCAGTCTGAATGGCTTAAATCAACAAGTCAGGAAATGACAGATGCTGGCGAGCATGCAGAGAAAGGGGAACCCTCCTACACTGTTGGTGGGAATGCAAGCTGGTGCAACCACTCTGGAAAACAGCATGGAGGTTCCTCAATATGTTGAAAATAGAACTGCCCTATGACCCAGCAATTGCACTACTGGGTATTTACCCTAAAGATACAAACGTAGTGATCCGAAGGGGTACATGCACCCGAATGTTTATAGCAGCAATGTCCACAATAGCCAAACTATGGAAAGAACCTAGATGTCCATCAACAGATGAATGGATAAAGAAGATGTGGTATATATACACAATGGAATACTATGCAGCCATCAAAAGAAATGAAATCTTGCCATTTGCGACAACGTGGATGGAAGTAGAGCGTATCCTGCTTAGCGAAATAAGTCAAGGGGAGAAAGACAACTATCATATGCTCTCCCTGATATGAGGAAGTGGTGATGCAACATGGGGGCTTAAGTGGGTAGGAGATGAATCAATGAAACAAGATGGGATTGGGAGGGAGACAAACCATAAGTGACTCTTAATCTCACAAAACAAACTGAGCGTTGCTGGGGGGAGGGGGGTTGGGAAAGGGGGGTGGGGTTATGGACATTGGGGAGGGTATGTGCTTTGCTGAGTGCTGTGAAGTGTGTAAACCTGGTGATTCACAGACCTGTACCCCTGGGGATAAAAATATATGCTTATAAAAAATAAAAAATTAACAACCAGAAAAAAAAAAACAGAAAAAAAAAAAGAATTTGGATTTACAAAACATATCCTCAAGGGTACATTTATTTGGTTTTTAAAATAGCTTAATAAAAGAAAAATATTCTCTCCCTTAGTATGAATGTATTTATACTTCATTTTTATTAAATTTTACTACAGGAGTTACTCTACTTAGGCCAGGATATGCCTTTAATATTTTAGCAAGATTCTAAGTATATTATTTATGAAATTTTCCTAGGAAACCCACTTTCATTCATTAGAGAGAAGTCCAAAAGTGATTACTTTGGGTAGGCCATGAATTCTTATTATCTTAACAAGTTTTCCTTGAAATGATATACTTTGAGTCTCATGATGTATATAAATATAGACACATCACATATACTTGCAATTATTAGTTCCAAATTAAACTCTGAATCCCTAATTTAAAACAGTACTATATGAGCTAACAGTTACTGGAAACAGTTTAGTAGTACTTTTTAAATAATTCATTCTAACCTGTTATCTGTGAGATATATGCAGTCAATTGCTAAACCTCTTTTTTCCAGTGTACTTATGAAAGAATAAGATTTATCCCCTAAGTTCTGATTATATAAACCTAAGTTCATGCAGACTGCTATGTAAGGTCACATGGTGGAAAAATATTTATGAATGCTTATTATCAGTGGAAACCAAAAATAAAATTCACATGTAGTTTTATTTAAAAAACATTTTGACCTAATTTATAGATAACTTTAGTTAACAATAATTTTAAGTTAAATTCCTAACTGCTGCAGTGAAAGAAAGATCAGAGAAAGTTCAGCATGAGTAGTACTGTTGGTCTACATAGGGTTAGATATAATTTATCCGTAATATTATCTCCCAAAGTATGTACCTTGAAACACACTACATTATACTGTTGAAAAGGTTCAGAAAACATTGTGAATTTGATTCCTTTCTTGGATATTGGCATTGTACAAACTCCTGAAAGTTTTGCAGTTAAAAATATTTTTTTAGGTTATTTAATCTATCATTTCTCAAGTTTTTCAGTATCTTAGTATAATTAGGGTCATTGGATACAAATTTGGAAAACCTTGATCTACGATGATAGGCAAGAGGGAATTAAAACAAGTAGATGGTACCAAAATCATTTGTATTAGATTCTGGATTATAGGTGATTTATCAGCTTTTCTTTTTGAAAGCTATTTTTTAAAAGGATACATTAAAAAGATAATTGTCTCTAGGCAAGGCAACTAGACTAAAAGCAAACAGAAAAAGACATGGGATACTCAGGGTTTACTTAAGGTTTTATACAATGTTAGATACTGGTCTGAAATGAGAACTGGCCATGCATATTTAATCCTTCTCTAAGATCACCTCTAAAGCATAAAGAAAGACAGTAAGAAAAGAACAAGTAAATCATGTATTAAAAAGCTGACAGCCAGCATACTCACACTGCCCATTCTAGCTTCTCATTCTTAATAGAGTTGTACAGCGCCTGTAAAGAGAGAAAACAAGATGGAATTATTCTTTTCATTCTGTTCAATATTTTTATTTATTTATTTATTTATTTATTGCCATTTATTTTTATTTTATTTATTTATTTATTTTTATTTCCAGCATTTATTTATTTTTTTAAAGATTTTATTTATTTATTTGACAGAGAGAGAGATCACAAGTAGGCAGGGAGGCAGGTGGAGGCGGGAGGAGTAGGTTCCCTGCTGAGCAGGGAGCCTGATGCAGGGCTCGAACCCAGGACCCTGAGATCATGACCCAAGCCTAAGGCCCGAGGCTTTAACCCACTGAACCACCCAGGTGCCCCTCTGTTCAGTATTTTTAATTCAGCAAATGACCAAAGCCAAAAGGCTAGACCGAGTTAGCAACCAATTCATAAGCCCCTTGTTAGTCACCCTGTTGGCTCTGAAAGTAAGGAACACACAGGTGAAGCAAATAAGCCCAGGGTAAACAGCATTTGGTGAAACAGATTTTGCACAAAGTAAAAAATGGCATTTATAAGTAAGACACACAATACTGTTACATTTTACCACAGTAAAATATTAGGATATGATTAAAATTAGACCATGTACTCTTATTTTTCTTATTCAAAATATGGTCTTATAGTTTCACTAGTTTGGGTACTGAAGTATGCCAACTTTTTTCATTGATGTAACTGTTTTCATAACATTTTAATGAACAAGATACACATGAGAGGGACTGAACCTAGGGTATGGAAAAGTGTCTCAGAATAATTTCAGAGTTTCTATACCAACGACTTATGGAGTTTTTATCAGTCTAACTTCATAATCGTGCTTTACATTAGTGAGTGTTACCCTGGTACGCTTGAAGTGGTGGGGAGGGAAGACAGAAAACTTCTTTAGAGCTTTGGTAATGATAATGACAGTCAGCATGATTCTCTGATTCTCCCAGATAAGATCAGATCCTTGTAATCAAGTTGTTCCACTATGACAACCACCCAAGAAAATGCTACTCCCATCTGTGCTTTCTTAATTTTGTGTAAGATGTAAAAGAAAACACAAACGTATCTCTAAGCTATAAAACCAACACAACACAAACTGAAGAAAAGGATATGTGCATCTTAACATTATAATGATGTTGGAATGTTTTCCTTCAAAGAAGGACTTGGAGAAATTCAAGTCACCAAAGATTCAGTACAAATATATTTAGGTTACTGATTTTATATTACTTAAGATTTAATTCATGTACCCTTAGCCAGTATTTTCACAAACTCTGTGGGAATTATGCAGGGTGGCTACAATAGTAAGTTTAACCCAGTGAGCCACCCAGGGGCCCCTACAATAGTAAATTTAAATACCAGATAATTATGAAACGAATAAAAATTAGGAGGCATTTCATAATTAACAGGACATGGTAAAATGTATCCTCAAATACAAAAACTGATAGAACATCAAATTAAAATAAGGGGTAAACTGAGGCACAAAGACCATGCTGTAAATTAAATGTTCTTTTTTGAGGAACTCAGATTTACTGAAGAACTACAACAACCTATTGTTTAAATGTCTCATGAGGCTGCACTTATTTAGAAATGCAGAGAGAGCAGACATCTAACAAGCCTCGGGAGACTCTTGCTGGATAAATGTCTTTTTAATGGGCTCCATGATTTGTATGAGCATTTTAAACCCACAAGTAACAGTTAAGTGAGAAACTGCAGTTGAAAAGAGATCATTAAAGGTTCTTTATATACTACCATACTCAAAATTACCTAGAATAATTTAATGATGTAGTAAAATTTTAAAAATGTATTCATAAAGTAGATATACTTGACAGTGATAGCTAAGCATCTAAATATTTTCTAATACATTCAATTCTGTCCTAGAACAAGTTTTTCAAATTTTTTTGCCCATGAGAATATTTTACTTAACAAGGTACTGAGTTCCAAAATAGAAAATTCTTGCTCAGATGCCTATCATGCAATAAAAAACTTTTATAAAGTATATAAAAGTAAAAGTATATTAAAAAGTATATAAAAGTAAATAAAAGTATTCTGTAAAATTCAACAAACTTGCCATACTGTAATCCTCTCCCAATGTATATATTATAACACGACAAATCTAAAAAGTAGATGTTATCCTTATCATTTTCAATTGCAAAATTACAAAGGGATTTTCTTGAATCTTTCTGGTGCTTTATAATGACACACTGTTTTTCTTAAAAAAAAAAAAAAGGAAAATGGGTATTGGAAATGCAACTAAAACTTATATATCCTTCATCACAATTTCCTATCCTTCTATCCACTCAGCTTAGTTAAGAACTGATTTGTCTTTAAGCCCACAGTCATCCCTTTCATTCTCGTCCATGCTTTATCACATCAAAAAGTCTTATTATTATTAGTATCTTCAACTTCTTTATCCCACTGCCTCTCTGTTGTACCTAAAAAAGAAACATTGAAACTCTTGAACAATCCTACTCTGCCTTCTCCACATTTATATTCCCTGTATTAGTTAAGGTTTCTTTAGTATTTCAAATACAAATACCTAACTCTAGCTATCTTACGCATAAGGGGCACCTAACAGTTTATGCAGCCAAATCCTAAAAACATGAATGGAGCTGGCCTCAGGGACACAGGCACTTAAAACTCTCCTCCTTGCTTCTCAACTATTCTCCTCTTTCCATCCCAAACATCTCCACTCCTTGTTCCTTTACTACACAAGAAACATTTCTATAACAAGCAATACCCATTACATCATTTATGTCTCTCAACAAGAGAAAACAATTCTTTTCCCTAACTCCAATTTGAAAAGATTCTAATTGGTGTGATTTAGATCACCTGTCCTCCCCATGGACTAATCCATGTGGCTGGAAGATGAGGTATAATGACTGGGCCCAGCCCTGAAGTCAAGGAAGTTGGGGTATGTATTAAAGAAGGGGTAGCACCGCCCTAGTCACTAGTGTAATCCTCCTGAGCTTTACAGTCTCCCCTATTTAAATGTGACTCGTTCAGCACTGATAGTGAAAACTAAATTAAACAAGAGCATAAATTATTGTCACTGAATATTTAGCATCTCAAACTTCAGGAGAGACTTCATTCATGAGTCTCATTTAATTTTTTGCCATCTTTCCTAAAATATATCTGGCAAGGGCATCTATTTTCTCTGCCTTTCTGATGGTATGGGAAGGGGTATCATGACTCTACCAGGCTAAACCTCTAAAATTGGTCCTGATACCTTCCCTTTCTGTGGTGACGTCTCCTCTTTTATTAGCTCCTTTCTATCAGCTGTCAAACATGTACAAGTCTCCCTAAACCCCACTTCTGTAATTTTGTTATCACCCTTTGTCCTCAGCCCTTATTTTAGCCATATTCTGAGAGAAGTTTCTATAATATTTCCATTTAATGTCTTCTCTTCAACTCAGGCAATCCTGCTTTCCTTGCTGTTCCTCCATTAAAAACTGATCACAATAAGTGCACCTGCTTCTTTCATGTTATATTCAAGGCCACTTTTCAGTGTTCCTGTGTCACTTTGCCCATCTGCAGCACTGGATACTCTCAAATATGTTCTTCCTTATTTTCTGTGACACAATACAGTCCCCTGCATTTTCTCCTCTCTGCATAATACCTGTTACTCACACCTTCCTTATCTTCACTTAAATGCGGGTGAGCCTGAGGGTTTATCTTCAGCTCGTGTGAACTCTCGTGAACATTAGATCCACATGTCAGACACACTTGGATGTTTTCAAAGCACCACAAACTCAGTAAAAAGGAACTAAGGCATGAAGACCTAAAAGTGGGGATGTATTCTCAATCTTAGTAAACTGTATCAGTATGAAGTAATTTTTTGAGTGTGGAAACACCATACATAAAGCCTATATAAAAGTGATTTACAGTAATATAAAATATAGCCAAGTCAGAATCCTGGGACTAGCAGAATTCTTCTATCAACTATTTCATCCAAATACCATTATATTCCTATTACACAATCGAGAAAGTTCCAAGTCAAAGTCATATTTGTATCTACCTACTAATGGCATAAGGATAAGTCTCTTAGTAATAATGTTTTTGGGATGATTTGTAAAACTCTCAAATTTCCACTCAAGAAACAACAAAATGAGATTTCAGAGCTGACAGAGGCCTTAGAGATCATCAAACAAATTCTTCCTTTTATAAATTAAGGAAAATGAAGTCCAGTGTAATTAACTTCTTTCAAGGTCCTATAGTTATTTTCCACAAACTCTGACTCAGAAATCACATTTCTCAGCAATCAATTGACTAAATTCATTCAACTAACTATATTCTCTCTTATCAACTAACTAAAACTAACTACATTCTCTCCTCCTAAGACCAAACTTTATAGTACCGTAAATGCCTGGCTTGTCAAGACCCATGTGAAAAGGTAACAAGGCCTCTCTCAGAATACATTCAATAATGGTGGTCACTCTAATATTCTAAAGGATGAGCTTTCAACAAAAGTCACTGTTGCTAGGACACAGGCTTGAAATGCCTTTGTTTGGTGACCATGACTGACTGGTTTGCCACTGATCCTATAGTCTCAGTCCACTTAAAAGTAAAGCTATCTGCCATATAAATGGCTGAAACTGGAGATGTAGACTATAGCTTGGGAAAATAATTTATCCCTGGTTATGTGAGGGGTTATTTGACCTAGCTCCAAGAAAGCAAAGTCTGTAGGCAAACATTGTCATGAAAGGCTGTTAGATCCCAGTGGCTATGAACTGACAGCTAGGGATAAATCAACCTTCAAAGACCACAGTGACCCATACGTATTATACGCAGTGAGGTGATAAACAATTGTGGTGGGCTAAGTAATGGACCCTCAGATGATGTCCAGGTCCTAATCCCTGGAACCTATAAACATTTCTGCATCTAGCAGAAAGACTGAAAATGTGATTGAGTTAATGATCTTGAGATGGGGAGGGGATCTGCGCTGGGTGGTGTCTGTAGAAGATGGAAGAGGGAGATTTCAGAAAGACAGAAGCAGCGAGGGCAATGTGAAGATGGACACAGCAAATGGACACAGGCACAAGGGAAGGAATGCTAACCAGCACCGTCAGCTAGAAGAGGCAGTGACTCTCTCCTAGACATTCCAGGAGGAGTACAGCATGTTGACAACTTGATTTCAGACTTCTGGCTTCCAAAGTTATGAGAAGATAAATTTCTGTTGTTTTAAGACACCAAGTTTGTGGTACTTCGTTATAGCAGCCCTAGGAAACTAATGTACAAACGTACAAATGTAAGACAGATATCTAAGTAAAGAAAGGCTGATTTTCAGAAATATTTCCAGAGTCGGTCCCTAGATAAAACATAATCTCTTACCTAAGTGGCTGACAAAATCGGTCAAAGAATTTAAAAAAAAATATTGATTATTGATCTCCATCCCAGATATTCTCATCCCATATCTACTGAATCAGATTCCCAGTAGAGAAAATATATAAATACTTCTAAATGCTCTATTCCTGACTTTTATATGAACTTGTTAAAAACCGCTTTGCAAATTTACCAACCATTTAATTTTTTCTAAAGACCTTATTATTTATTTGTCGGAGTGAGAAAGAGAGAGCATACACAAGGAGGGGGAGAAGCAGGCTCCCTGTGGAGCAAGGATCCCAGGACCCCCTTGACCAGGGCGAAGGCAGGCACTTACCTGACTGAGCCACGCAGGTGTTCTTACCAAATATTTATTTAAGTGAAATTCCTGCAGTTTAACCCAGGAGCTAGACAACAGTCAAATGCCTCCACTGAGATTAAACAGGACAGAATGATTCTTCAAATTTGAAGTTCATTAAATTTTAAGACTGAGAAAGCAAAAGTAAATTGCTTAAATTACAGAGATTAAGGTTTCTTGGTCTAAATTTACTTTTAAGTCTTTGTTCCTAACTTTTGATTGCTTCTCATTGAGATGATAAAATGCAATTTTATTCACGGCTCAACACCATTGCTGACAGCCCACACATGGTTCTCTGAAGTTTTCCCATTACCATGCGTTGTGTAACCTGAGTTTTTCTCTCTCTCTCTCTCTTCCTCCTTCTCCCTTCCTGCCACCCCTCCTCACAGAGAGGCACATTTTGCAATCTACGATATTCATGTATTTTAGTTCAATCATCTCTAAACTCCAATGATTTTTTTCCTCTATGTGTTCTTTCAATTATTATAAAAAGTACAAAAGATAAATTGGATTGCTTCCAATTTCCTTTAGTGAGACAGTAACCACAGCGAAATTTGTACCCAGGAAGAATTATGACACCATTAACACCATTAACACTAGGGCTATCTTTTCCAAGACAAATATCATGCAGATATTCAGATTAAGCAGACTTTTAAGTACAAAATTAAATATGCACTACTCTGGATGTTATTATCAAAGAGAGACTATGTTTGAAAAGACGTTATTTTAAAATGAATGATAAAACTCGTAATTAAATGAATTTCAAATTGTTTAGAGAAACTCAAAAAATAGGTCAAAGCAATGGTGTTCTATTTTTATTTTCTTTTCTATGCCTTAGAATAATACTGAAAAACTGCATTACCCTCCACATTAGAGGTTTCCCTAAAATCAGTCTTTCGAATGGATTTTTTGTTTGCCCCTTCTGTTCCTGCAGGATTCTACGTGTATTCAATGTACCAAATAAGATTATGGTAAGAGCTATACCCCCCTCCTTTTTTTAAGTGGCAACTGTCAAGTAGAGGCACAGAATAAACAGCCTGAAGCTTGGACCACAGAGCATTCATAGGGCAGATCCGTCTTAGGGAGAAGTACTAAAGATGAGTTTCTCAAGATTGATCCCCTTTAAGTCACTGTGTTCCTGAACCCACTAGACAATTTTCATTTACCAAAGTTTTAAAGAGTACTGCATTAAAGAACATATATTTACAAGCAACATCATAAACATTCATCTCTAGTTCTTACTCAGGGTGACAGAAGCATGCTCAATATAAAGTAACTTATTTTGTTTTTTTCCCCATATCTATAGTTAGATCTGTTTTTTGAATCCAGCCACCATGTAAACAGAATCGAAATCTATGTCTTGGACAATTAACTTGAACCTTCTGTTGTGGTGCACTTAACAAACCCAGCCAGCAATGGCAGAAATACCAAACCATTATCTGTCTGACTCAATTGGGTAGATGTGCCAGCAAAAACCCAAAACAGACAACAGAAAACTAATTTAAAAATGCTTTTGTTATTGAAAGAGAATCTGAGGTATACTATGTGTATACCTCAGAGGTATAATATGTGTAATTCATCACATAAACATTTTTTAGAGCATTGTGTTGGCTGGAGTGACATTATGCTAGGTGCAGACAAATACATTCTGCCTTCAGGGGCCTCTTATGTGAGGGTGACAAAATGTGATGCTAAACCTCACTGAGCTTTACCTAATGGAGAATTAGTCAGCTAAGACAGTCTAACTTTGCTTCCTATTTACAATGTGCAAGATGCTTTTACACACACAGTATCTAATAATCTGATGTGATATTGAATGTATTTTCTTTAAGTAAAAATTTTATAGAAGGAAAACAGCTCCAATCTCTGGATCTAAGGATTTAAAGTGTGGGGGTGAGCATATATCTGACTGACATTAACTTTTTAAAGATTTTACTTATTTATTTGACAGAGAGAGAGAGAGTTGATTCTCTAAGGGGGTAGAGGGGAACATGGGGCTTGCATGATTGCCTGTTGTCAAATGTATCTTTATGAGCTAAAATAGAAACCACCATTCCTTCATTTTTACTGAAGGGAAAAGAAATGTAGCCAAAGATAATACCAAACAGGCACACAAAAGATTTGGTGAGCAGTTCTGGAGGTACCACTAAACCAAACATGAAAATAAATAAAACTATAATTCCCAATTAACATTTCTACTAATGCAATACTCCAAACAAATACACACACACACGTATTTTCATTCATTCATTTTGAGGGATGGGTTGGTCAGTAAGGTGTTATGAGAATTTACACAGAGCACATTTCCCCTAAAGAGCCTTTACTACACCTTACAATTGCTTTCCATTTGATTAGCTACTATGTCTTAGGGAAAAGTTCTTAAATATGCTAGTATGAATGACACTATTGCAAATGCAAAAATTCAAATAGTATATAGCCATTAAGTTTCTTTATTAAAAATAGAGGTATAATTGTCATATAACATTAGATTAGTTTTAGGTACACAATATAATGGTTCAATATCTGTACTAAGTTCCTTTTTTTTTTTTAAAAGATTTTATTTATTTTATTTGACAGAGAGAGAGATCACAAGTAGGCAGAGAGGCAGGCAGAGACAGAGGGGGAAGCAGGCTCCCTGCTGAGCAGAGGGCCCGATGCGGGGCTCGATCCCAGGACACTGAGATCATGACCTGAGCCAAAGGTAGCGGCTTAAGATTACACTGAGCCACCCAGGTGCCCCACTAAGTTCCTTTTTAAGCAACAATTTTAACTAGAATTTTTTTCTCACTTTCTAAAACTGTAAATAGATCCCCTAACATAATAAAGGCCATATATGACAAGTGCACAACTAACATACTACTCAGCAGTGAAAAGGCTCAAAACTTTTCCTCAAGTCAGGAACAAGACAAAGATACTTAAACTTGCCATTTTTATTGACCACAGTACTGGAAGTCCCAGCTAGAGCAATTAGGTAAGAAAAAGAAATAAAAGGCATTCAAGTTGGGGAAATAAAAAAGTAAGTAAAATGATCATTATTTGCAGATGACATGGTATTACATATAAAAAACCCTGAAGACTCCATCAAAAAAAGTAGTGGATCTAATAAAAGGGTTCAATAAAGCTGCAGGATACAAAGTCAATATATGAAAATATGTAGTGTTTCTAACACTAATAACAAAGAATCAGAAAGAGAAATTAAAATAATTCTACTTTATAATTACATCAAAAAGAATATAATACCTAGGAGTAAATTTCACCAAGAAGGTAAAAGACCTATACAGTGAAAACTGTAAGATATTAATGAAAGAAACTATAGACGATACAAATAAATGTTAAGATATTATGTGTTCAGGGACTGGAAGAATACCATTAAAATGTCCATTGTATCCAAAGCAGTCTTCCACTTTAGTGCAATCCGAATAAAAATTCCAATGGCATTTTTAAAGAAATAGAACAAACAATTCTAAAAGATGGAAAGAACCGCAAAAGACCTCAGCCAAAACAATCGAGAAAGAAGAACAAAGTTGGAGGCATCATACTCTCTGATTTCAAACTATATTACAATAACTAACTACAATAACTAAGCAGCATGATCCTGGCATGAAAACAGATTTCACAGATCAATGGAATAGAAAGCCCAGGAAAAAATCCACATATATATGATCTATTAATTTATGACAAAGAAGCCAAGAATCTGAAATGGAGAAAGTACAGTCTAATCAATAAATTGTGTTAGGAAAATTGGACTGCTACATGCAAAGGAATGAAACTGGACCACTATCTTATACCATACATAAATTTTAACACAAAAAGGATTACAAACTTGAATGTAAGGCCTAAAATCATAAAACTCCTAGAAGAAGACATAGAGAGTAAGTTCTTTTATGCCAGTATTGGTAATGATGGTTTTGCCTTTGCAAAGGAGCAAAGAGTTGCAATTAGTTAAGTGGGACTGTATCAAACTAAAAAGCTTCTGCAGAGCAAAGGAATCATCAACAAAATAAAAAGGCAACCTACTGAATGGGAAAAAAAATTTGCAAATCATATATGTGATTAGGGTTTAATATGTAAAATATAATATACATAACTCAACAGCAGAAAAAAACCCAATTAAAATATGGGCAGAGGATCTAAATAGGCATTTTTCCAAAGAGGACCTGAATAGACATCCCCCTACCAAAGAGATGGCCAGCAGGTACATGAAAAGATGCTCAACAGCACTAATCATCAGGGAAATGTAAATAAAAACCACAATGAATTATCACCTCACACCTGTTAAAATGGCTAGTATCAAAAAGACAAGAGAGAACAAATGCTTGCAAGGATGCAGAGTAAAAGGAACCCTAGTGCATTGTTGGTGGGAATGTATATCGGTGCAGTCACTATGGAGAACATCAGAGAGGTTCCTCAAAAATATTAAAACTAGAGATATCATATGATCCTATAATTCCAGTTCCTGGCATTTATCCAAAGAAAATAAAAAGTACTAATTCAAAAAGATATACACAGCCCCATGATTACTGCAGCATTATTTACAATCACTAAGATACGGAAACAACCTAGGTATCCACTGACAGATGAATGGATAAGGTGTGGCGTATATATGATGGAATATTATTCAGCCATAAAAGAGTGAAATCTTGCTATCTGATACAATATGGATGGACCTCGAGGGCATTATGCTAGATGAAACAAGTCAAACAGAGAAGGGCAAATACTGTATGATATCACATATATGTGGAATCTAAAACAAAAACAACAAACCAAAAATGCAAGTTTGTAGATACATAGAATAGACTGATGGTTGCCAGATTGAGAGGTGAATAAAATGGGTGAAGGGGTCAAAAGGTACTAACTTCCAGTTACAAAAATAAGTTATGGGGATGTAATGTGCAGCATGGTGAATATAGTTCATACTCTACTGCATATTTGAAAATTGTTAAGAGAGTGGATTAAGTTAAAATTCACCATCACAAGGAAAAAAAATGTTCTATAACTATGTAAGGTGATCATTTTATAATATATAGAAATATCAAATCATTATGTTGTACACCTAAAACTTATCACAGACAACATGAATTGATGGTAGTTCAAATTATCTTCAACATCACTGAATCTTCATAAACTGTTTCAAATGGCACAGGTCACATAATTCATATTTATTGTATCACTCTATTGTACAATAACTACAACAAATATTTTATTTATTTTTTTTTTAAAGATTTTTATTTATTTATTTGACAGACAAAGATCACAAGTAGGCAGAGAGGCAGGCAGAGAGAGAGGAGGAAGCAGGCTCCCTGCTGAGCAGAGAGCCCGATGCGGGGCTCGATCCCAGGACTCCGAGATCATGACCTGAGCCGAAGGCAGCAGCTTAACCACTGAGCCACCCAGGCGCCCCTACAACAAATATTTTATCATAACATATGCTAATATGTCAGAGGAAATTTTTAAGTAACTTTTTAAAACTATTTTTTATAACTACCGATAATTTTTTTCTATAATAGTATAATATACAGTATAAGTATACAAAATAGTATAGTTTCCTTCTTCACTACCAGAACACGTTAATTCCTATGTAACATCAATAGTACAGTAAACAGTTGCAACACTTGTAACAATATAGTCTAAACAAATCTCTTAAAACTATTCACTCATTCATTCATATATTCAGTCAAATATTTACTGAGTCTCTACTACCTATCAGGTTGTCAGATATTAACATAGGCACTGAAAGTTCAGTGGTGAAAAACACAAGCAAAGAACTTAGATAGAGTGGGGTGGAAACAGACAATAAAGGAATAAGAAAACACAAACAGCAAGATGATTCTGTCATTTTCTGGTACACTTCTAGATAATTACCATAAGATATTCAATATAAGGTAAGTTAAAAGACTAGCTTTCAACAGGATGGACAAGAAAACTTTTATGCAAGGAAATTTAATGAGTGACAAAGAGCAGCTTCACAAAGATGAAGGGAAGATTGGTAAGTAGCTCCTTGGTGTAACTGAGCATGGTGAGTCTGAAGGCCTGTTGCAAGGGCAAATAGGTAGACAGGTCACATAGGGTTTTTTGACCAGAAAACAAAGAACTTCTATGTGTGCTGGGCAACCATGGAGGAGGGACCTGCTCTAGTTCATGTTCTTACAGGTGATCCTGGTTTCTGTGTGGAGAAAGAACTAGAAGAGAGCAAGGGAAGTAGCAGAAAGACTGGTGGCGTCTGGTTAGAGATGATGTGACCTGGAGACTGAGGTAATGGCAGTGGCAGATCTGGGATGTATCAGGCTATCTTCCTAAATTACGGGAGAAGGGTGGCCCATTTTTACATGCCTCAAACACAAATAAAAAATTGGATAAGACAGTTTTAACAATAGAACCAGAGATATACTGTCACCCATTAGTATTTAAAGTCATTTAAACTAAAAATGAAGTAGATACATTACAATATATCGTTAAAAGAATAAAGGTATAAAGCAGTGTACATGTATATAAATATAAATATATAAACATAATGTTTACACAGAACCTTTATGAAATACAGAAGAAACCACTGACGGTGATTGCCTCTGGAGAGGGCGACTGGGGAAATGCGGACAGAGAGAGAATTTTCAATGGATAACCTACACTATTTGAATGTTTACCATAGCATGTATGCATCATTTCAACTGAAAACTAGATGATAATAAATTTTAAACTTCTTGCACATGTAATCAAGTCTACTGCCTCTCTTTTGTCTTCACAGTGCCTCATAAATTGTCTCAACCACAGCAAACGTTAAAAAAAAAAAAATTGAGAAGACAAAGACCTCAATGCTGATAATCCTAATACAGCAATTATGATAGGAATCAGTAAATGTAGAAAAAAGAACAATGAACTAGAAACCAGTAGACTCGTACCAAACCTGCCTCTTGGATCACCTGTTATGACTTTTGGCCACTAACACTAACCCTCTGCTTTCTTCATCTGCAGACAGTAAAACACCTACCTCACAGAATTGTGGAGATGATATGAAACCATTTGTACACTGGCTAAGTGACACGTAAATAAAAAGAACTACTTTTCTTACATGCAGTCTACTCCTGCCCTCCTCAGATTTTATAGAACATCTGAATTTAGATATCCAAATCTATCCATTCCATGCCCCTTAGCCAATCAATATCCCATGGCAAACATACGCTGGGCATTGGGAGAATCACTTATTCTGAAACAAACAGGCAGTTTGGCATCATGGACAAATTATGCCAACAAACTAAGATTTACTGAGTGGTTAACAAGTGCCAAGACCTGTTCCTAGGGTTATAAATAACCTACATCATCATTTACCACTACCCACAGGTATTATTCCCATTTTACAGAGAAGGGAAATAGAGTGCATAGACTTTAAGTGCTATTAAGTGGCAGATCTCAAAATGGAATCATAGGCAGTTTGACTCTAAAGCCTTTATAATTTTTTCCTTGACCGTTGATTTCTTTAAAAAATATAGGCGTTCACTTCCTATTTCCACCTGTGTATCCAAACTAGCCTGGGCTATATAATTCTTCCTCCCCAAATTTTAAAACACAAGAGTACAAAGTTTCTGACCACTCAGACTAGTATACTCTTCACTCAAGGATCTTAGAATTTGGCACAGAACTCCAAATGAATGTCTAACAACATTTTAGCGCTAGAGCCCTATCTGTTTTAGGATGCCACGTTAGATGTGTGACAAATGGAAGAAGGTCTTCTATATATTTGACATTTATTGAGTGCTACTGTGCACTGGACTGTGAACTGAGCACTTCTGTACATTATTTAACTTAACCCTCTACAAGTATAATTTACTCCATTGATCTTAAGGCTGGGAATAAGGTGGACTGTTACTTGCTGAATGCTGTAGGCTGTCAGATCAAATTCAGGATGCCAAGTTAAATGTTAAGTTCAGATAAACAATGAATGACTTAAATATGTCCCCAAACTTGGCATGAGAGATATTTATGCTAAATATTATAATTTATCTGCACTTCACATTTAGCTGGGTTTTCTGTATTTTTATTTGCTAAGTCTGGCAACCTTATTCCAGTGACGAAGTTATTAGTAAGTGGCAAAACTGGAACTCAAACATAAGACTGACTCCAGAACCCATATTTTTATTCACTACTTTACACTTTCTTCTTTGTCCTTCCCTAAATGACCTTGCCATGACCCTGTCAAAACACTCTTAAGAAGCGGTATGGATTCCAGGCAGAAGAGGTACTCTCATTAAGTGAGATTCTCATGAAAGATAGAAAGACTGCAACACATATTTTATAAGTACCCTCCATGTTTCAAACCAATGTGGGCATTAAAAACTAGTATACAAAAACATTATACAGCTGTAACTTAATATAGCAATCTTTAGAGCCAGACAGCTTGGGAAAAGTTAATGTAGCTATGTTCTTAGTGAATCACCACATTCTTCCATGTGAGTTACGATGAACATCCAAAATATTCTTCAGCAAATGTCTAACTATCCTCTGACCTGATTCGGACTATTCATGATTTTCAGACTCATCGCATTTATAATTATCTCGATTTTGCTTTTAATTCTTATAACTTAATCTTCTTGCAGTATAACTTATTTATCAAAAACTTGTTTGGATTTAGATAGCTAAGCCATTCTTTTGAAGAAATATACCAATAACTTCAATTATTGAATTCAAAAACTGAAGTATACTTGCTATAATCAGTTGTTAGACCTTCCTGTGGGTAAACCTTACTTGTTAAGAACTACCAGGCTTGTACCATAATAAAGATGCTTCATAATTTTAGAACATAAGGAAAACAAATTCTAACTGTCTTTATAAAATGCATGCAGTATTGTTTAAATACCTAAGAAAAGTGGATCAACTATTTAATGATTATGGATATGATGGCAAAGTTAATGTGTGCTGTTAAAAAACCGGTGGGTAACATGCAGATTTCTTTTTACAAAAGGCTTGTAAAAAATGATCATTAGGGGACTCTGACATTTAGGGAGAACACCAGGCATGGCATTTGTTCTCTGTCATTTCCATGGACTAGACAAAGCAAGGAAAGACAAACCAAATGGAACTAGATTTCATCTAAAACAATCAATACAGCCAAATTAAATGATCTAATCCAGTGACTACCAGGTTTTTGGGTTTCATAAACAGGAAAATATTCTAAAGAGGTTTTGGGAACCCACATGGAATTGCCAAGTTTTAAATTCTGCCAAGTGAGGAAACAAATTTTTTAAAAACAAACTAAAGCACAACACTATCTACTACCATCATCATTCCATAAAAATAAGTAACAAGGACAATCTCAAATAAAGGAATGTTTCCCAAGAGAGGACCAGTCTTTCATGACCATTTTTACTACAGACAGAAAATTCTGACAGCACACAGCAGCAAAACACAAGTTAGCCCCATAACTGCTAAAATGTAGTCTTGGGAAAGATATAACTTTTAAAAAAGTAGTTTATGTTTTTCAGTATTTGCTAAACAACAAGTTAAGATACACAAACCAGGGGCACCTGGGTGGCTCAGTGGGTAAAGCTGCTGCCTTCGGCTCAGGTCATGATCTCAGGGTCCTGGGATCGAGTCCCGCATCAGGCTCTCTGCTCAGCAGAGAGCCTGCTTCCCTCTCTCTCTCTCTCTGCCTGCCTCTCTGCCTACTTGTGATCTCTCTCTGTCAAATAAATAAATAAAATATTAAAAAAAAAAGATACACAAACCATTTTATTCTTTGAATTTTTATGCTTTCCTAAATTTTTAAAAATTTTAACTTTTTAATTCCAGTTAATTAACATAATTATTCCAGTCGTGTTGCATTAGTTTCGGGTGTAAAATATAGTTTGAACAATCCATACATCACTAGTACTCAACACAATGAGTGTACAACCTTAATCCCCATCACTTATTTAACCCATCCCCCCACCCTCTGGTAAGCATCAGTTTGTTCTCTATAATTAAGAATCAGTTTCTTAATTCCTTCTTGCTCTTTCTCTTTTTCCCTTTGTTCATTTGTTTTGTTTATCAGTGAAATCATATGGTATTTATCTTTCTTTGATTTATTTTACTTAGAATTATACACTCTATTTCCATTTATGTCGTTGCAAATGGCAAGATTTCATTCTTTTTTAGGGCGAATAACATTCCACTGTGTGTGTGGGGGTGTGTATACCACAGCTTCTTGAACATCAGTAGATGGACACTTGGGCTACTTCCTTATCTTCCCTATCATAAATAATGCTGCTACAAACATAGGGGTGCATGTACTCCTTTGTGTTAGTGTTTTCTTATTCTTTGGGTAAATAGCCAGTAGTGGGACTGCTGGATCAAAGGGCAGATCTATTTTAACTTTTCGAGAAATGTCCATACTGTCTTCCACAGCGGCTGCACCAGTTTGCATTCCAAACAACATTGCACGAACATTCGTTTTTCTCCATATCCTCACCAACATCTGTTGTTTCCTATGTGGTTGATTTTAGCCATTCTGACAGGTGTGAGGTGATATCTCGTAGTTTTCCATGTGCATTTCGCTGATGATTAGTGATGTTAAGCATCTTTCCATGTATCTGTTAGGCTGTTCAGGTCTTCTGCCCATTTTTAAATAGATTACTTGTTTCTCAGGTGTTGAGTTATATAAGTTCTTTATATTTTGGATACTAATCTTTTATCAGATATGTCATTTGCAAATATCTTTTCCCATTCCATAGGCTGCTTTCCAGTTTTGTCGACCACTGCTCAGAAGCTATTATTTTGATGTAGTTCTAATACTTTATTTTTGCTTTTGTTTCCCTTGACTCAGAAAACATATCTAGAAAGAAGTTGCTACAGCCAATGTCAAAGAGGTTACTTCCTGTGTTCTCTTCTGGGATGTTCATGGTTTCAGGTCACACATTTAAGTCTTTAGCCCATTTTAAATTTATTTTTGTGTATGGTGTAAGAAAGAGGTCCAATTTCTTTCTTTTGTATGTAGCTGTCCAGTTTTCCCAACACCATTTGTTAAAGAGACTTTTTCCCACTGGCTACTCTTTCCTGTGCTGTCAAAGATTAACTGACCATATAGTTGTGGGTTTATTTCTGGGTTTTCTATTCTGTTCCATTAATCTAGGTGTATAAGTCCAGAATTGGGATGCTATCAGCTTTGCTTTTTTTTTTTCCAAGACTCTTTTGGCTATTTGAGGTCCTTGGTGGTTCCACACAAATTTTATAATTCTTTGTTCTAGTTCTGTGAAAAATGCTCTTGGTATTTTCATAGAGATTGCATTAAATCTGCAGATTGCTTTGAGCAGTATAAACATTTTAACAATTATTTGTTCTTCTGATCCATGAGCACGGAATACCTTTTCATTTCTTTGCATTGTCTTGAATTTCTTTCAGAGTATAGATCTTTTACCTCTTTGGTTAGGTTAGGTTTATTCCTAGGTGCTTTTGGCACAACTGTAAATGGGATCGTTTTCTTAATTTCGTTTTCTGCTACTTCATTATTAGTGCAGAGAAAGGCAATGTATCTCTATATGTTAATTTTGTACCCTGTGACTACTTAATTTGTGTATCGATTCTAGAAGTTTTCTGGTAGAGTCCTTTGGGTTTTCTATCTAGAGTATGATGTTAACTGTAAATACCAAGTTTTACTTCTTCCTTATCAACTTGGATGCCTTTTCTTTCTTTTTGTTGTCTGATTGCTGTGGCTAGAACTTTTAGTATAATGTTGAATAAAATTGGTAAGAGTGGACATTCTTGTTCTGTTTCTTAGGGGAAATCTCTTAGTTTTTCTCCATTTAGGATGATGCTGACTGTGGGGTTTCATATCAGGCTTTTACTATGTTGAGGTATGCTCCTCTATCCCTACTTTGTTGAGGGATTTTATCATGAATGAATGTTGTACTTTGTCAAATGCTTTTATGCAGATATTTAAACAATCATGTGGTTCTTAGCCTTTCTCTTAGTGAAGTGATGTACCATGTTTGCAAACAGTGAACCACACCTGTGACCCAGGAATAAATCCAACGTGATTGTGGTGAATGATCTTTTAAATATATTGTTGAATTTGGTTTGCTAGTATTCTGCTGAGGATTTCTGCATCTATTTATATCAAGCATACTGGCCTGTACTTCTCTTTTTTAGTGGTATCTTTATCTGGTTTTGCTACTGGGATAATGCTGGCCTCACAGAATTTGGATGTTTTCCATCCTTTTCTATTTTTTGAAATAGTTTCAGAAGACTAGGTATTAAATCTTCTTTAAATGTTTGTTAGAATTTGCCTATGAAGCCATCTGGTCCTAGATTTCTGTTTGTTGGCAATTTTTTGATTGCTAACTCAGTTTCTTTGCTAATTATCAGTCTGTTCAAATTTTCTATTTCTTCTTGTTCAGTTTTGGTAATTTATACATTTCTAAAAATGTATCCATTTCTTCTAGGTCATTCAGTTTTTTGACATATAATTTTTATAATATTCTAATTATTTGCATTTCTGGGGTGTTGGTTGTTGTTTCTCCTCTCTTGTGATTTTATTATGTGAGTCTTTTCTCCTTCCTTCTTGATCTGGCTAGAGGTTTATCAATTTTATGATTCTTTAACCAGTTCCTTTGGTTACAGTTCCTTTGATCTGTCCTTTGACATTTTACTTTCTATTTCATTGGTTTCTGCTCTAATCTTTACTATTTCTTTCCTTATGCTAGTTTTAGGTTTTGTTCTTCTTTTTCTAGCTTCTTCAGGTACAAGGTTAGGTTAGGTTGTTTATTTGAGACCGTTCTCGCTTTTTTTTTTTTTTTTTAAGATTTTATTTATTTGACACACAGAGAGAGATCACAAGCAGGCAGGGAGGCAAGCAGAGAACCCGATACAGGCCTCGATCCCAGGACACTGAGATCATAACCTGAACTGAAGGCAGAGGCTTAATCCACTGAGCCACCCAGGTACCCCCACCTTTCTTGCTGCTTGAGGTGGGCCTATATTTCTATAAAATTCCCTCTTGGAACAACTTTTACTGTATCCCATAGGTTCTGGACCATGGTGTTTTCATTTTTATTTGTTTTCATGTGTTTTTAAATTGTTTATTGTTTATTTCCTGGCTGTTTATTAGCACATTATTTAAACTCCATGTATTTGTGGTCTTTCTAGATTTTTTTTCTTGTGTTTGAAATCTAATATCATAACCCTGGTGTCAGAAAACATATACAGCATGTCTTCCATCTTGAATTTGTTGAGGTTTGATTTGTGGGTTAATATGTTATCTATTCTAGCAAATGTTCCATGTGCACTTGAAAATAATGTGTATTCTGCTGCTTTAGGATGGAATGTTCTGAATATATCTGTTAAATCCACCTGTTTCAGTGCATCATTTAAAGCCATTGCATTGTTTTCTTCTTGATTTTGTTTAGATGATTTGTACTTTGATGTAAGTGGGGTGTTAAAGTCTCCTACTATTATATTATCAATTAGTTCCTTTATGTGTATTATTAGCTATTTTATGTATTTGGGTGCTCCCGTATTGGGTGTGTAAATATTTACAACTGTCGTATCATCTGCTGGATTGTCCTGTTAAAATTATATAGTGTCCTTCTTTGTCTCTTGTTACAATCTTTGTTTTGAAGTCTATTTGGTCTATTATAAGTATTGCTACTCCAGTTTTCTTTTGAAATCTATTTACATGATAGATGTTTCTCCAACCCCTCACTTTTAATCTGCAGGTGTCCTTAAGATTGCAATGAGTCTTTTGTAAGCAGCATATAGATGGGTATTGTTTCTTAGCCACTGTCTTTGATTTGAGAATTTAGTGCATTTACATTCAAAGTAATTACTGATAGATATGTATTTACTGTTGTTTTATTATGTGTTTTGTGGTTGTTAATATTTTTTCTGATCCTTTTTTCTTTCTCTCTTTCACAGGTTACTTATTTTCCTTAGTGATATATTTGTATCTCTTTCTCTTTATTCTTTGCATGTTTATTAGTGGGTTTTGATGTATGGTTATCATTAGGTTTGTATATAATCTCTTCTGCATATAGCAATCTATTTATAAAGTTGGTGGTCGTTTAGGTTTGAACTCATCTTTACTCCACTCTGCAATTTAGGTTTATGTTTTTATACTTTATGTACTTTTATTCTGTGAGTTCCATGATTGATTTTTTACAGAAGTATCTATGTTATTTATTTATTTATTTACATTTAGTATTTATTATAAATAAATATATAATAAATTATAGAAATAAATAAATATATTATAAAATATATAAATAAATATATTTAGTATTTATTTAAGGTTTATGTTTTTAATACTTTAGGTACTTTTATTCTGTGAGTTCCAGGACTGATTTTTTACAGAGTATTTATTTTTACTGCTTTTGTGTGTCCTACCTTTATATTGTCACTTTATGTCTCCCCCTTTCACTCAGAGTCCCCTTTAATATTTCTTGCATGGCTGGATGGAAATAGAGTGTATTATGGATGTATAAGGAAAATAAGACAGAGAAAGACAAACACCATATGACTTCACTCATATGTGGAATCTTGGAAACAAAGCAGATGACCATAAGGAAAGGGACAAAAAAATAAAGTAAGATAAAAACAGAGAGGGCGGTAAACCATAAGAGATTCTATAGTTAAGAGAACAAACTGAGGTTTGCTGGAGGAGAGTTTGGTGGAGGGAATGGGCTAAATGGGTGATGGGTATTAAAGAGCATTTGTTGGGATGAGCAGTGGGTATTATATGTTAGTGATGAATCACTAAATTCTACTCCTGAAACCAATACTACACTATATGAACAATCTTAAATTAAAATAAAATAAAATAAATATTTCTTGCATAGCTGATTCACTGGTCACAAGCTCTTTTAGTTTTCATCTGTCTGGGAAACTCTCTATCTCTCCTTCTATTCTGTATGATAGCCTTGCTGGATAGAGTATTCTTGGCTGCAGATTTTTCCCATTTAGCACTTCAAATGTTAGGTCATTCCCTTCTGGCTTTTACAGTTTCTCCTGAAAAATTCCCTGCTAGCCCAATGTGTTTTCCTTTATAGCTACTGTCTTCTTTTGACTTGCTGCTTTTAGAATTTTTTTTATCACTGTATTTTGCCAATTTGATTACAATATGTTTTGGTGCGGATCTGCTGTTGTTGATTTTGATGAGAGTTCTCTGTGCCTCCTGGATCTGGAGTCTGTTTCCCCTCCCTAAATGAAGGAAGTTTTCAGCTATTATTTCTTCAAATAAATTTCCTGCTCCTTTTTGTCTCTTTTTCCAGGACTCTTAAAATACAAATGCTGTTGCAAATGGACTCACTGAGTACCCTAAGTCTATTTTTATTTTGCATAATTCTTTTTTTCCCTTGTGGTTGGCTAACTTTTCATTACTCCATCTTCTAAGTTACTAATTTGTTCCTCTGCTTCTTCCATTGTGCTGTTTTTTGAATCAAGTGTGATTCTTATTTCATTTATTAAGCTTTTTATTTATTTTGCATTATTCCTTATCTCTGTGTTAAGGGTCTCACACATCTTCCACACTTTCCTCAAGTCTGGTGAGTAGCTTATGATCATTACTTCAAATTTTCTATCAGGCATGTTATTTATATCTATTCCACTTAGATCCCTGGCTGTGGCCTTGTCCTTTCTTTTATTTGGGATAAATTTCTCTGTCTTCTGATTTTGCTTAAATCTCTGTGGCTGTTTCTATGTGTTATGAAAGTCACCTGTATCTCCTTTTCTTGAAGGTAATGGCCTTATGAAGAAGAGATCCTGTAGTGCCTTGCTAGGTAGTGTCCCCTGTTGCTTAGACCCTAGCGCTTCTGGAAATGTCTCTAATATCTGTTGCTTTTGCTCTGATTTTGTGTCCTGATGGCTTTATCTTTGAGGTCAGTTGTCTGTGGAGTCTCTCTTTGACTGTTGTGGGCAGTGTTTATTCTCTGGCCTAAATGCGGCATCGTTTAACTAGGTGTGTTCTGGTCTGCTTGTGAAATGAGACCTATAACCACTGTCACTAGAACCAAGGCTCCACAAAACTCCCACATCGGGAGATGTGAGGTAAGTAGGGGCTTGGACCTGTCTTCTGGGGGAAGGGGTGACATGCTAGGACTGAGGCAAGACTGGGAGGGGCTGTTCTACCACAGCATGAGGGTGGGCTTGGTGTAAGCAAGTTAGGGAGTCAAGTATTGCTGTGCTGGTTCTCCCAGGTAGCCCTGTGCTTACAGTGAAGGGAGGGAAATAATGACTGCCAGTTCCTTTTTCCTGGATGGGTCTCTGTGAATCCTCTCTCTCTGGGATGAGCTCCAGGAGATGAGCAAATCACCTCCCCACTGTATGCCCCAGGTGCCCTTCAGATTGCTATTTCCACACTGCAAGTCTGTAGTCTGTTTGCTTGCTCTCTGCCCAAGAGCAGTCCCAATGCCCTCTGAGCTTTCCCAGAGCCATACATGCTGACCTTTAAAACTCTAGGCTTTAAGTCTCACTGTTTCCAAGAACTCACAAAATTTGGGACCTCTTACTTTCCAAGCTAATTACTATGGGGATTCATTTTCCCTGTGAGCTCTCCTGTGTGCTTGTCTGCCTCTAGCTCTTCTCCATGATCACAGCTCCATCCCTACCATAGCAGCCACACTTCATTTCTCTTCCAAAGCCTGTATCTGTACTTCTTACCTTCTTTGATGTGGCCTCTACTCTATGTTTAGCAGTGAGGTTTGTTCTGCTAGTATTCAGATTGATTTCTGGAGCATTTAGGATAATTTGATAGTTATCTAGCTATATTCATGGGATGAGGCAAGCCTAGTGTCATTCTCCTCTGCCACCAACTCCTCTGGCCTGCTTTTCTACATAAACCATTCTAGTCACTGAAAATTTTTCCAGTCTCATATGCACATATATATACTATTTTCTATTCATTTTTAAAAGCTTAAAAATGTAATACATGTATATACTTTTTATAATAAGAAGTTACTAAAAGGATATAATTAATATAACAATACCTTGATTTACTCTGATTCTTGCTGCCCAGAAGTAATCTCTCTTAACTCTTCGTTTTTTTGTATTTTCAGAATGACCTACTGACTTTTACCTATGGACCTCTGGAAAACAGTACTTCTCTTTCTCTCTCTTTTTTTTCACTCACACATACCAACAGCTGACTCACTCTCCCTCTCCCCTCTTGCACCCAAATCCTTCCTCTAAAATTATATCACAATCACAATTTAACATTATGTCAATTGCTTAAGTTACTATGACTATGTAGATATAATTTACCCCTGAGCTATGCATGCACTCTGTTTCATTTGCTTTTGGTCTTCTCTGGAGTTATTCCTCATTTTGTTCTTGTTTACTTCATTTTCAAAAGCCAATCTCTAATTCATTGCCACATTTTCCAAAAGAACCATGACTCTCCATATGGTCTAACAGTTCACATATTCTCTCAATGACACTGTTGGAAGCATCCTTGGAATCCTCTGTTCTCCCACTCTAATCTAAACTGCCTGGTTTCTATCTTCTGCATAGCTGATTTCCTAGGGCTTCCCTTTATCATCATCCCGAGGCGTCCCTCTGTCTCTCTGCTATTAGATTTCCTGTTTATTGGATACCAAGCTTCCTTTTCTTTAAGTAACTAAGAAAAAATACATGGGTGAGGAGAAAGTTCCGCCCATTGTGAAATGTATGTACTTTTCACTTAATTTTGCTCTTTTCAGTGTGGGAATCTCACTACTAGCCTCATCTGACATGATTTCCAAACTCCAAAGTTTTGGGTTAATCTTCCGAGACAGGAGTTACAGATGAGGAGCACTTGGCTCTACAAAGTAGGGAGGGCACTGAGAATGTTTAGTTACTAATTTAGAACCTTTAAAGAGATGTTTTTGTTTTGACCTAGTGCCCTTAGATGTAATCAGTGTTTCTAATTCTTAGACCTTTCTTGTGTTCTATGGGGAAAATCAGTCATCTTTCCTTGGCTTCCTTGTCTGCAAGCACCTGGGTTTCAGCTTTCTCAGGGGTGGTAAATAGTTAACAAGTCTGTAAACTTTCCATCTTTCAATTTTTTTTTTTGATATATTGAAGGCATCAGGTCTCATCCTATGTCCTTCAAGATCTATGAGTTCTACTGTCTTTTTAGTGAGATTTTACATATCCATGGAGAGAAAAGCACATTGTTACCTTTAATTTTAAGAATTATGCTTTTGGAGTATATAAATACCACTTAGTCCAGAGTCTTAAGAGGTCACAGCAAGGAGTTAATGAAACATACAAAAATCCCCTCAAAATACTGCCCAATCATAATTAAAGTATTCTGGAGAGACTTTTCGATTTTATCTATTCTTTAAAAAGTGCTCTGGGGAAAACTATCATAAATGAGTGCACTGCTGGTACTTTAGCCGTCCTTCTAAGTGACAGTAAAGAGCTTTTTCTCTCAAAGCACTCTCCTATATCTGTCTGTCTATTCAGTCTACTCAATTAACTAGACCCCAACCCTCCTAGTTTACCACACTGGGAAATCTTATAAGAAAACTTAAATAAAAAAGCCCAATGGGAATGAGTTCCCTTGTCACAGGCTGCCAGAACCTCCAGAATCTAGAGAAGGTCCTACTGCTTGCTATAAATACCTTGGCATGATCCAGTGGATTTCTCAGTTATAGAGCTGAAGCTGACCCCACTTAAATTACAGCTGGATGCAAGGCGATTATTGTGTCTGGAATAACTATATAATCTTTTTTTTTTTTTAAGATTTTATTTATGTATCTGAGAGAGAGAGAAAGAGAAAACTAGCAGGGGGAGCAGCAGCCAGAGGCACAGGGAGAGGGAGAAGTAGGCTCCTGATGAGCAAGAAGCCCAATGTAGGGCTCGATCCCAGGATGTTGGGATCATGACCTGGGCTGAAGGCAGATGATAAACAGACTGAGGCACCCAGGCACCCCATGGAACAGCTATATAATCTTCTTTGATTTGCCAGAATCAAACAAAAACTTGGCTTACCAGATTTGAATCTGGTAATAATGAGTAAGTATATTAATGTCTCTAGTGCCTTGGGTATCATTCTGCCTTCTAACACTTAACTGCAGGCTACAACCAGTATTATGAGTCAGGCCATAAAAATTGAGTCTCAGCTAGTACTTTCTTAAAAATTTTGACACGAAACACTCCCAGTAATCTACCTAGAAAAACAAATTCCACAAAGATCAAATGATCTATAGGACAAATAACAATCAAATGTTGTACTATCGAATGTCAAAGATTGGATTTTAAAAAGCAATGAAAAGTGATCCGATTGAAGGATAAGATAATGCTCCAAAATCTTAGTTAAAATCAAATATAAAAGAGAAACTCCCATGATAAATGGCTGAGGAAGAGCCACCCTGCCCTGATTCTCATGATTTTTGCATCACCATGAATGAGTAAATAAAAACATTCTCCAAAAATCTATTAGTCCCTAAACTGAATACAATCCTGAATTATAAACCAGGCAGTCAGTCATGATCTAACAACAGGATACAATAAAGGAAAGTCATCATCCTGGAAAATCAGGACATCTGGTCACCAAGCATATTCCCACACAAGAGCTCCCAGATGGTTAAATTCAGGTTATCATGATGGTACTAATCTCCCTCAAGCTTCAACAAAGACTCTTAAAAATGCGGGGATTCTTTTTTCTCCTGAATTCTCATCTTAATATTTCATAATTTTTTCCCCTTTTCTTTGATTCTGACAAGGGTATTATACTAGCTTGCCAAGAATGATGGCATGGGCCAGCAATTTCTTTACAATGTTCAAATACTGCATGGAAGCTCTGAACCACCAGCATAGAACAACATCACTGGAAGAATGTGTTCAAAGAGAAAGGCATGGGGAAGCAGATCAAGAACACAGTATGACACTGGGAGTTATTTTAGAGACACTCAAGCCAAGAACAACCCTACTGGCACTTTAATCAAGTGAAAATAGGTAAATGATGAAGATCTGCTTTTAATTATATTCAAGGGTCAAAAAGGGTCATTTCTTCAGGAGCACAGTTTGCTCAACATCTCAAAATCTGTATAATCTAAGGGGGGGAAAATGTATTAATTTACATGAAATTACTGGCAGGATCTGAGAAATTCAGAAACAAGCATGTGGTGGTTCTGCAGGGTGGTTAGGGCCTGAAGGAGAATTAAAAGAAACCCAAACCCAACAATGAAAACCAGTATCACTTTGCTAACTTTATAATTTAAAAATAAATCCAAAGGTAGTACAAGCTTCTATTTTTGACACAAGGTTGACTAAAGTCTTAAGGAAGTTAAACAGCTACTGATAATAATGTACTCTGCAGAAATACTTTCCAGAAGGATCCAGGAGCCCTCCTTTGGGTAAAGACCATATTAAAACATCAAAATTTGTTAGTCTGGCAGAATCACACCTGAGGGAAAAGTATAACTTCTTGGAACACAAGCAGTGACTCCAGTGGGAAGACAGTAGAGCCAATGTAAGAAAAACAGAGTTTTGGAGATAAAATTATTTTTATCTTTACACTATCACATTTGCTTTGTGAAAGACACTTCCTCCCTAATTCTCTCATGTACCAGGGTAATAAGATGTGCAGAGAGATGTTCTTGAAAATCTACTGTCCTTCTGAAAGGATCCCAGTCAGGATGAATTTACAAGATTAAAAAATGTTCTGCTTCAATTTAAGAAAAAAATATATACAAATAGACATTTGCAGGAATTTTTCCAAAATTATGACTAAGGATTTTTCCCATAATATACGAGATACACCTTTTTGTATATGCATATATAAAGAATCCATTTGACCAGAATCTCCTTCCCAGGCTCTAGCCTTAATCTAAAGGGATTCAGTTAAGAATAACAACAATCTGCAAATCTCTCAGGAAAAACCTTAGGTTGCAGTGGCATTGTAATGGTATCTTTAAGGTTCCTTTGTGTATAGATTTGATTCACCGAAGGGGAAATGAGTAACATTTACTTAACAATGCTAAAGAAATAACAAGCAAGCTTATGCAGGATACTAAGAAGAGAGTTGATGGGGCCTTTCACCGATAGCTGCAACATGTTTTACAAAAGAATGAATTAGGCATTACATTTCCCTTTAACATGTTTGTGTTAACATCTCCTAGCACAGGAAGAGTTTTATTCCAAATACATATAAAACTCAACTTCCCTGAATCTAGCTCAGTCTTTAGATTCCTTTTACAGAGGAAATAACCCCCACCAACCCCCGCAGATTTCTAAAATTAACATTGCTCAGAACAAAGCTATCATTCTATCAACCCCTGCATTTTATGGATGAATCCCAGGAAGAAGTGACTGTCTAGGCACATACTGCTTATTATAGGGAGCAAAACCCAGGGTAGGCCACCAGGAATCAGCACCCTGGCGCAGAGAGCAAACAGCAAACTTTTTTCATTTTGTACTACCTACCCAAAGTACCAATTTCCCTCTGAAATGTCAGTGCTGGAGAAATTGATTTCTTTACCACATTATTAAATAATAGGTTTAAACAATTTGCTTGAATCCATATAATAATCAACTAGAAAAATGTTGGTTTATCTTAGCCTCTTACTAGTCCTCAAAAAAAAGGCCTCAAAGGTTCAACCATGCTGGTTATATTCACCCAAAACACCATGAAACAAAAGCATCAGTTGAGATCTTCCTGATCTGTAATAAATAATGTAGTCTGACAAGAGATAAAGAAGGAAATGAATTATATTATCAACATGAACTTTTACAGATTTTTTTTTAAAGATTTTATTTATTTATTTGACAGAAATTACAAGTACACTGAGAGGCAAGCAGAGAGAGAGAGAAGGAAGCAGGCTCCCTGCTGAGCAGAGAGCCCGATGCAGGACTCGATCCCAGGACCCTGAGATCATGACCTGAGCCGAAGGCAGCGGCTTAACCCACTGAGCCACCCAGGCGCCCCCAGATTTATTTTTTAAACCTATAATTGACTTACTCAAGTTAAAAACTAAGGAATACTGAAATAATTTATATCTGAGGTTTAACTAAATCCATGGGAGACATATGGAAATTCTAGGCAGTACTGAGGCCTAATCAACATTTCTTATACTACACACACCAAAATTTGGAGTATTTGTATTTTAACAAATTAATTCCAAAATGTTAACTTCTGTCAAAGGCAGAGCAATCAGCTGGGCCTGACAGCAGGAAAGTCTGCACTGCCCCCTCATGGCCAGGAGCCTCAGTGGTAACTCTTCCAATAACAGAGCCTTTAACTGATAAATAGCTTAAGTCAAAGTAAGAATTAGTACATTTGAACAGTGAATGTGTTCTCCACAAAATGCATATTCTTCTAAAACATATTGACATATGTCCCACCATTTTATCTGCTTCAGAAATTGATATTAACAATGTTATCTAGAAAAGGACAAAGCCACATTCCATCTAGAGGTCTAAAGAATATAACTTAAAATACCTTAAAGGAAAAAGAAAAAAAAAGGACCATACAGAAAATGGAGTCTTAAAGAAAATAACATATAGACTGCACTTTGGTAGTTCAAATAACATTCTTTAAACTATGTCAAAATGAACCACAAAGGATTAGAAAATACAATTTTCTTAATTTAAAATTATTAGATCAAAGGAAGCTTTTAAGATATTTTGCTAAAATCAAAGGCAACAGTACCTAATCCCTTCAGAAGTCCTTTAATACCTGCTTCGAATGAAGAACAAGTATGAATAAACTAGTTAAAAAGTTAGGACAACAGATGAATAAAATTTAAACCATTATGTTTTCAATAAACAATAAAACAGAAGTTAGAAACTTGAAAATGAAAGCGTTCAAGGAATACAAATCATGTTATAACTCCAACTCTTTGACAAAGGACAATTAATGCACCTATTCTAGGAAGAACAAGAGTTCCAGAGAGACAAAATTAAATCTCAAGCATATATCACAAGCACCTTACCTTTTTGGAGGGGATGAAGGGAGGAATTTTTTACTAATCATTGGATTAGATACCTTTCATTTTGGATAAAGAGTCAGATAATTAGAAAGTGTTATTTACATGATTAGCGGGAAGAAACATTAAGTGCTAAAAAAGTACTGCCGGTGAATAAGAATTCTGATTATTAATCCCTGGAATAAAATGTATACACTATGGATAGAAATATGTGTTGATACATATTTATGCATCTATAATATAATTCAGTCCCCTATATTTAGGGTACAAGTCTATAGTGTTATTAAGCTAACTTCATTTAGGGAACAAAAATGGCAAGTGAAAGATTAAGTTCAATCTATATAATTTTGTATTCTAATGATTTTCTGTGAGCTCCTTCTGGTGTTCAATTTTAAAAGACTACATAATCCTACAAAAATATCTCTTGTGAGATATTGGGGACTTGGATACATTCTTAAAATACACACTCCGGAACTCAGAGATCACATATGCTTAAAAATATATAATTTTAAAAATTTGACTATAATTTCCAGAGCACCATATCATGGCCTATTGATTACAATTCTACCAGGGGTCTTTTATACTGTCCACTCCTTGTAATGTTTGTGATATTAAAAAAAATAATGCTTGGCTTTCTCTTGTATAGATGCAACATCAAATAAGATAACCTATACTGTGTAACAAACAGAAAATAGTACAAATCTTTTCATTTCACATCTATGCTAAATTCCAACCTTAATTACAGTATAAAACCATAATTCTGGTTGTATCCTTCAGGACCGGTGGTATATGATGATGATCTGTTTATTTCCCAAAGTCTTTGACAGCATAGTGTAGGTAAAATCCATGTTAAAACAAAACCTAAAAATGCTTCTTAGCTCTCCTAATAGAAGCCAATTTTAGAGCCATGTTGAGAATTACATACATGCTTGCATACATTTAGTATTTAACAATATAATAAGCCATCCTGGTCTATCACAGCAGGGAGACAGTAGTCGGCACACTACAGGAGGTCTCATGGCAATTTCAATAGAGACCAATACATCACCATCCAGGTCACAGTGACAGGACTGTGAAGATGACATGTGAACAGGACATGTGAAGACACATGTTTCTCCCCAAAGCTACAGAAAAAATACTGAAGGGGAAAGAGCTACATCTGAGGACATTCTAGCTAGGAAATCTGCTAATGATGGAAGGGGTTAGATCCCACTGTGTCATAATCTAAGGGGGTGGATAGAAAGCAAACATGTTCCTTAAAGTGACATTAAGGTATTTTGCCCCCTCCATCCCCACCCCTGCCATACTTTTAAGGGAACCTGTTACTGCCAAAGTCTTTCCACAGTGTAAATGCCATAGAAGGGGACTGGGAAGGTGAAAGGTGGGAGGGTGAGAGCCTAATGTCACTCTCATTGGGTCTGGATGTGTAACTTGTGAGAAGACAGAAAGGACACTGAGATCTACCTCCTGAAGCTTTTTCTGTGCATTATCAAACCTCTGAAATCTCCACCATAATCATCTACATCTCCAGCCTTAAGAGTTCTGTGATCCTATGATTCTATTATTCCATTTTTAAACCTGTGGAGTGGGAGTGTTTCTGAGTACCCTGCTCACACAGATGGTGGTGGGAAGAATCTCAAGAATATGTTGCATGTAGTAAAATGCCCATTTCACTACGTAATCACTCCCTTCACATTTCATATGAACAGAGATAATATTATCCTACAGATGTCGCAAAAAGACAAGCGATTAATGGCAGCACAGCCAGCACACATATGTATAAGAAACATGAAAGAAGATAATCTTCCCAATTACATATACCTGAGACTATTGACTCTGTACAAGGCAAGAATGTAGCTAAATAAGACCAGGTCACTGTTGCACAGCAGTTTCATCTATTGTGGGCACAGCAGGGGTGGAGAGGCAAGAGAACTAACCGAATGATAAAATCATACACAATGTCTCTGTATTCCTGATGTTCTAAAAATACACTGCACTGACAAATCATTTGTCAAAGCAACCTTTCTGAGACTAAAAACAAGATCAATGTGCCAACCAACATTTTTCCACAACCATCTCATTATGAACATTGCCTCACCCTTCTCTTCCATAAACGGGCTCTTTATAAAACTGACCCATGCCACAGCAATCTTTAAATCTGGAGTTCAGATACCATCTCTTTCATCAGATCTCACCTGATTATCTTAGAGCCATTTTATATATCTTACCTTCTCATTCTGTCACTGCACGTTAGACACTGGCAAAGACTGTATCAAATTTTTAATACAGTTTAATATAGTATTTCTTTACCTTGGTATCCTTAGCAGAAAACTCTGAGGAGTTAGAAATTTTCATAGACTTTGACCGGTGGGACTGCCGCCGGATAGAATCCTCCCGGGAGTATTTCACGGAACCTGAGGTCCTCACCCGCACCTTGCTGGTACTCTGAACACTATTCACTCCAATCATTTTGCAGGTTGACAGGGGAAGAGGTTTGGAGAAATAAAAAGGCACTTTCCAACCACTGAAAGATTCTAATGCTGAAGGAACTGTCGGGTTGTGCCTGAGCAGCTCAGAGAGCCGAGATCCGCGTTAGCTTAAGAAACACCAGGCTGCCTCCCCCAGCATCTTCAACTACCCTGTTTGCAGCGAGCCTGATTGTTCCAGGCACGGCTCACGTCACTGGCTGGGAAGAGGAAAAAAATGCAATCCCACCCCTGCTACTCGTCTCTCTTTTACACACACACACACACACACACTCCCTCCTTCTTCCTCTCCCTCTCTCTCTCTCTCCATATTCACACACTGGAACAAATGGCAATTGGCCAGGCAAGCTATTCATTAACATTCCAAATAGCAACACCATTTCTCTTGTGATATTGTGCAGCAAGCTCATTAATGTCAACAACAAAATAGAGGTACCACAAATAAAAGTCTCAAGTAATCTGTGAGGCACCATGTGGGGTGGGAACAGATAAATCTCCAAAGGGGGGGAGGAGGATGGAAATCAAAAGGTTCATCAATTACAGGCCAGTAAAAAGGATGGCAGCCACAAAGGCATCTCCAAAGATCATTTATTTTCCTCTCTTTCCTGTTCCAGGTCACACATTGTTTAACAGTAATTTAAACTGAATTGCCTTCAGATGAATTAAATGTTTAAAATCACCTTAGTACTTAGTTAGTACTCAGTACTTAGTCAGATATTTTGACAGGAATTGTGTCAGGTTGTATGAAAAATTCAGAATAAAAAAGAGATTATGCTACCTTCCTTTCATGCTAAAAAGTTAGAAAAAAAATTGGCCAGTTAGCACATGCTGATTTTGCGTATGGCCTAGAGTAAGACCAATAAAACCAATTCCAATCAATAAAAAGCAATAAGATTTTCCAAGAGCTGTAAATGCTATCAGTGAACAAGAACACATGCAACCTTTTGAGTTTGAATTACAAACTGGAGATTATTAAAAGACCAGATAGTTTTAGTTCCTGACATACAGAGTCAGTTTTAAGTATAATACTCCTGATTGCAATGCCTCATTTATCTGGCATCTCAGGGGTGGAGAGTATCTGGCACCTCAGGGGTGGAGAGAGGGTCAGCCAGATAACCTCTAGATAAAAGTAGTTTTGCGCTAATACAAAAAACAAAATTTTAAAATAGTTTATAAAATGATAATCTAGGAAGAGAGTGGTGCCTCAACTGATCTAATCCTCAAGTCAGAATTTTTCCTTGATGACTCAGGATTACAAATTTTATACAGTATATAGCAAAATACTGATGTGCCTGAGAACTGCTTAAGAAGGTGTTCAGGCAGGGCGCCTGGGTGGCTCAGTGGGTTAAGCCTCTGCCTTCGGCTCAGGTCATGATCCTGGGGTCCTGGGATTGAGCCCTGCATCGGGCTCTCTGCTTGGCAGGGAGCCTGCTTGCCTTCCTCTATCTCTGCCTGCCTCTCTCTCTGCCTGCCTATTGGCTACTTGTGATCTCTCTCTCTGTCAAATAAATAAATAAAAATCTTTAAAAAAAAAAAAAGAAGGTGTTCAGGCTGTATTGTTTTGTTCATTGTCAAGTGATATTTGGACTTGGGGCTTTGTTTCACCCTCAGGTCAGAGGCTTCCTCCCAGCCTCCTGGAGACTTCTTTACTTTCCACCTCTTATCCCTGAAGTATTTGATACTTCAACTATTATAAATGGAAAGAGAAATTAATTTTTGATAGACTATTGTCTAAAATAATAATAGATGAGAGCAATTAATAAGAATTAATTGATTTTAGAGTTTATAACATCATTTTGGCTACTTTGTGGTAAATTTTCCTCTCTTCCTAGGTAATTTGAAGCTATTGCGTAACTGTTCTTTAAAGCAAAATTAAAGAGAGAAAAAAAAAAAGTAGTGACATTACATATTACAAAGCCATGTTCCAAAGGCATAAAAAGAAGTGTTATAGTATTATGATAAAGTTAACCATTTAAATATACACAATTCAAATTTAAGTATGATGATTATACAGGCAAATTTCTTCACTTAACACAAGTAAGCCTGAGGTAGAAGAACCCATGAAGGAACTACTAGCAGGGGAAAGGTAAAAATTCATAAAGTACTGTGTAAAAGACAGAGCCCCCACCTCAGCATGGTTAGAAATACAAAGCACTAATTTAAAAGAAACATGTTTTTTGGATATTTGCTGGTCACCATAAATAAGGAGTTAGAATATGTCACCTGATGAACTGAATTTCCTTTTCTCCACCAAAAAGGTTCCATAAAAGAATGAAAACCATGTGCTAGTACGTATAGAAATGGACTCTGATACATAACTTGATTTCTTTTTAGCAGAAATATTCTATCTTTACCCACAGACTGCCCAACTGACACTACTACTCCTATAATGTCATTCTAAGTAATTTTCATCTGTTTACCACCTTCTACTTTGTAGAAGCAACATTCGTTACCTCATTTTGATTCTCAACTTGACAATTTTGTGAAGTGGGTTGAAGTGACACTACAATCCCTATTACTTTACATACAGATGAGCGAGGTCAGTTCAGGAAGCTAGCACAGAGACAGCATTCAAATCCTCACTTTAAACCATACCACTAATCACACTATCTTCCACAAACTATGGCTGTTTACATTGGCTGTTTCCTTTATAAACCTAGAATAAATCTTTCTGCAAGTTAGAGAAAGAAAAATCTCCTCCTGTGCCTCCCTTATATTTTCTGTTCGAAGCCTGTATCTGGACAGAGTGAACAGAACCACTGCAACACTTCTAGTACTCTAAGAATTAACAACAGACAATGCCTATAACATATCTGAGCACATCCACCAAGAGATACATGGAGAAGCTGGCAGGACCCCTAGCATTCAGGATCAGTGGTGTGGCCTCATCCTATTTACCTAAACTTAATTCTCACCACTTCCCAATACCACTCTTTCCTTCAGTCAGCCCTGTCTCTCCATTCCACTGTAATACAGTGGACTGTAGCTTTCATTCAACCCATATATAAAACACAAGCTCAGCTCCTTACTGTAGCTCTCCTGAATTACTTCCTATTTGCTGTCCTCCCACCTGAAACTCTGTTGCTCTACCATGATCCTCTACAGAGCTGGCTTCTTCTCATCATTCAGAGTTCAGCTCAGGTGCTACTTGTTCCCAGAGAATTTCTCTGTCACTTTCCTAAAAGAGCCCCTACTCTCCACCCCCATTCATTCTGTATCATAACTGCTATCTTCCTGATCTTTATGGTGCTCACTGCTATCTGAAGTCATCTGCCCCTCAGAGCTTACAACAGCGCTGGTAGAGAGCAGGAGCTCAATGACTATTTGTTAAATAACTGAACTCCTTAATATATAGTAAGCTTCCCTTCTCTACTGCATTTCATGTTGTTAAACTTCCAAAGAAAATTCACAATTTTTTTCTGAAAAATGAATACAGTTAATACACACTTAATTTCTTTCCTAATGGTACAAAAGAGTATGCAGTGAAATTTAAGTTCCCTCCCATCCAGTTTCCCAGTCCTCTGCCCAGAAAAAAGCACTACTGACAGCTTCCCATGCATCCTTCCAGAGATCATCCATCCATATACACTATATGTGTGAGTGTGTGTATCTTGTTTCCTTTTCTATCTTATGGGATTGATACATATTCTTTTTGTTTCCTGCTTTTTTCTCTTTTCAAGATCTTTCTACATCAGCACAAAGCTACCTCACTCTTGTTAACAGCTACATAGTATTCCAGTGTGGTGAAGTATCATATGTTATCAGGTTCTTATTATTGGACATTTAGTTTACAGTCTTTGCTACCATAAATCAAGATGCAGTGAATGTGCCTGTCATATTCCACATCTTAAATAGTATTTAAACAATATAATTTTCCAACTGTTTTCTGAACAAGTCTTATTTTCCTTTTCCTACATTTATTTCATATCTCTCACAGTCATCATGTTAGGTATTTGTGGGGTCACAAGTAGATTCAATATGAATCACTTCAAAGACTTAACAGAACATCCTGTGCTGCCGCATCCTGCTCTGAGTGGGCTTGACTGTCCTTAGACTTCAGCCAGCCCATGCACAGAGAGCCTGCTTGCTATAATATAAAGGCAGGCCTCCTGGAGAGCAGCAGCTATTTAGAAGTTCAAAATAACTTTCCATAAAAGCTTTCACAGAAAATAAAGGTGACTTTCATATGAAACAGAAATTGTAAGGGAAATTTAATTATGCAAATTAATTAACTAAAAGTCTGCAAATTGATACTTCACCCTCTGATGCTTTCTCTGACTTAGGATACTATTTAGTACATAAACCCTAAAAGGCTGCTAAAAAAGTGTCCCAATTAATGGTTAGCAGGAAAACTCTCTAAGCCTTCCCACAGGCAGAGTCCCAGAGAAACTAATCCAATTTAATATTTTGTTCATGTGTGCCTACCAGGTGCTGGGGATATATAAACACAACATCAGCATGAGTCCCCTAACTTTAGGCAGCTCACAGTCAGTTGTGGGTAAGGGTTAGAAAAAACAGGAAATTCTTTTACCATCTTTATAATGGTGAATACCTTCGAAAAATCAATGAACTGAAGACTGTAGACCCCAAATGAGATAGAGAAGACCAATGGTATCCAGGCAGATGCTTCTTTCCCTTCTAAGAAAATGTCATGGAACCACAAGCAGAGAAAGGTAAAGACTGAGTGATGAGCTCTGGAGAGAAGCCAAAGTGGTAATGAATTCTAAATACCAACTGCCCAAGGGCACCTGGGTGGCTCAGTGGGTTAAGCCTCTGCCTTCAGCTCAGGTCATGATCTCAGGGTCCTGGGATCAAGCCCCGCATCCAGGCTCTCTGCTCAGCAGGGAGCCTGCTTCCTCCTCTCTCTCTGCCTGTCTCTTTGCCTACTTGTGATTTCTCTCTCTGTCAAATAAATAAATGAAATCTTAAAAAAAAAAAAATTAAAATAAATAAATAAATACCAACTGCCCAGAGGTACAATTAACAACATGATAGACAGAGGGCTAGGAGAGGGGAGAGATGGCAAGAGGAAACCAGCTCACTTTATTTTCAGAACAGAATGGTGGATGTAACATTCACTAATATAAAAAGATCTCATGGCTTTCCCTAGGTTCTTTAGAACACAGGGTTTTGTATAAAAGAGAGTAAAGTGACAGAATGCTGATCTGGGAGTCGAGGTCAGGTGCTCACTGAGACTCTCTGGCCATGATTGTCACGTGGCCCCACATCTTCAATATCGGTGCTAGTGCTATTGTCATAAAGGTGCTAATGAGTGGTTTTCTTCTAGGCCATTTTGGATATAATCTCATTGATAAAGCTGGAAGGGACCTTAGGAAAAAAATCACCTCAATCTCTTCATTCACAGGTGGAGATTTCTGAGACCCAGAAACATGAAGTGACTTGTCCAGGTTCTCATAACTGCTAAGTGACAGAACTGAGACTTGTGTCCAGGTTTCCTAATATCTAAAAGAAGCTGTTTTGCTGTTAGTTTCTTTTCTTTTTTTTTTTTAAGAATTATTTATTTCTTTGGGGCGCCTGGGTGGCTCAGTGGGTTAAAGCCTCTGCCTTCGGCTCAGGTCATGATCCCGGGGTCCTGGGATCGAGCCCCACATTGGGCTCTCTGCTCGGCAGGGAGCCTGCTTCCCTTCCTCTCTCTCTCTGCCTGCCTCTCTGCCTACTTGTGATCTCTGTCTGTCAAAAAAATAAATAAAATCTTAAAAAAATTATTTATTTCTTTGACAAAGAGAGAAATCACAAGTAGGCAGAGAGGCAGACAGAGAGAGATGGGGAAGCAGGCTCCCTGCTGAGCAGAGAGCCCAATGCAGGGCTCGATCCTAGGATCCCGAGACTATGACCTGAGCTAAAGGCAGAGGCTTAACCCACTGAGCCACCTAGGTGCCCAATGCTGTTTGCATCTTGAAAGCTAAAGATTCCACGGCCACACATTCCTTTTTTCAGACTGCAATAAGGCTTAAAATGGTTACCTTGAAATGGAAAACTCACTACAAGAAGACTGACTCCAGAAATGAAATGGAAGCCAGCCACTCTTATAATAACTATAGGGAAGACTTGAAAAAATCAACTCTGCCAATAGTTTAGGAACTACTCCTAGGGTCCCAGAAAATGAGTGACAGCTTCCTGCTCCTCATGTGGCAGGAGTAAGGTATGTATCCTCCCATTCTCTGGGTGCTATTCCTTTCTATATAACCACATGATTGCAAATAACTTCCTAGAGGACAATGTAGTCATTGAGAATACATAAAAACAACAAATGATTTCAAATAATAAAAGATACATTTGATAAAAAGATACATTTGATATTCCTGCTTTATTTTCCTGTCTTCTTTCAGGCCTTCCCATAATTTTGATACTGTTCCAATCTGAGGACCCATTTTGAACCCTAGCAAAGGGCGATTAGCCTGGATTCTTCTAGTGCTCCACACCAGACTAAGTCCTGATCCACAGGTGGTCCAAACACATGAAGCCTCATGCAGGCTCACCTGCCTGACATCTGTGCCGACAGTCTGAACTGGAATTCTGTTGCCATGTGTCACCAGGCTAGTACTTTAATGGACTGGACATACCTCAAGACTATTTTCCAAATTGGGACCCAGACAATTTCTCCACAAATAGACACTGAATCTGCACTCTGCTCCCTTTACCTCTTCACTCTCAGCAAGTTTCACAGCCCCTTCCCTTTGTCCACTGTCCCTTTTCCTAAAGATCTGATAATGCTTATCTTTACACATCTCAGTTATGCACAAAAGTGAGAAGTTTTGTCTATCACTGGGGCTACATATTTCTTTGGGTCAATAATTCATTATTTAAAAAGTAAAATCAGTTTAATTTTAGTGAATAGCCACTGTCTTCAGTAATCGGCAGTTGGAAGTCAAAATTCCTATGACTTGTTCAACCTATGGAGACATATTACCTCACTGTAGCAGCCCTCAATCTTGCCTCTATTATCACATGCTTTAGTTCCATCTGTTCCTCATACAAAGCAACAGGATGGGGAAAAAAAATCTTTAAATAGAACCTTCTTACATTTAAAATTAAATAACATTCTTGAGGGGGGGGGAAACACCCTGTAAGCGTGAAATAGTTCCAAACTTGAAAAAAACATCATTTTTCCCTCATAAAACCAAATCCAGTGATATAAGACATTTAAGACAGGGTCAAATATTAGATTTGTTCCTTAGAGGAATAGGAAAATATAGAAGGAAGACTTCATCCATGTGTTCATAAGACATAATTTTGTATGTTCAGCTCAGGCCTTCTAGGATGCCAGAAAAGCCTATCATGTGTACCTGAGACACTATAAATTCTTCTTTCTGTGCTACAAGACAGTAGTCTTCATTCTGCCCCAAAATACACACAAAAACCAAGTGCTGAAATGGTTATGATTTTAGAGTCCTAAAAAATGGAATTAAACCAATAATTATAGATGAGATAGTTTAAGTGCTGAGAAAATATTCTGTTCTAGAAGCTAATCCAGTAAGCCCACCCACATTAATCTCTTTATAACACTTAGTATTAATTCAAAAAATATTCCCTAAATGCCTTACACATGCCAGGCACAGGGTCTGAGAGAAAAGAAAACAGGTTCACTGCCCTTGCAGAGCTTCACACCAAAGACAAACTATTCTCTGAGTAAAAAATAATGTTAATTACATGCTAAGTACATGACTTTACTTTCTTTTTTTTTTTTCCCAAAACAAAACAAACAAAAAACCAAACCAACAACTAACAGGATTTGTCTAGAGAGAGCATCACTTTTTGTTGCCTCTTTCAGAAAATCCTTACAAACCACAGAATTTCATTTCCCATTTGATTAGTTTGCTTGGTAGTTTGGGTCACATTATCAGTTTCTATCAGTCTTTAATAATTTCAAGTTATATTATTTCATCAGAATGGTGTTACATAAGAATAACTGTAAGCTCTATCATGCGAAAGACAAAAGACCTTGTTTAATTCTATTCACCACTATAATTTCCTTCATTCACTACGTTAGGCACTAGGAACAGAATATTAACACAACCAGACAGGTTCCTGCTCCTACTGAGTCCACACGGAGCTAGATACTACCCCCAGAATCATTAACTAGTAAATAATCAAATAACCCCACAAGCAAATGGGAAACAGTAACTGTGCCACTGACTTGAGGAGAAGCACAAGGTTCTCTGAAAGTTTCCATCACGTTCTGAGCTGGTCTTAAGAAGTCTAGGATGGCTTCCCTGAGAAAGCTGATGATGAAATGGAATCTAAAGGATAAAGAGGAAGGAGAGGGACTAACAGTCTAAGTAACTGTAGCATAATAGCAGGAGCCTAGTTATATCAGTCAAAAAAGGAACTGCAAAAATTATTAATTTCAATTAACATTGAAAATGTTAACTATTAACATTTTCTGTTTCCAAATCTATCTGTGGCTTTTATTTTCCCAAAAGAACAGTAAGCCAAACTGCTCAGACTACATGGATATTATTTTAATGTTTCAATCAGCAATTCCAATCAAACAACAGAATGGAACACAGAGTGTTAGGAATATTCAAAGTCCCATAAAACCCAAGTTGAGCTCTGGAGCTTCAGAAAGTCATTTCTAGGGGTGGGAGGTTCAGGTGGGACAGAGGACTGGTATGAGTTTACCCTCAAGTGAATGCCTGAAGGGTTTAGAGAAATCTCTGAGCAAATTCAGGAGTAGGTAAAGGCTAGACTATCCATATCATAGAGTAGCCAATGATCAACTTCTCAAACTGAACCAGATTCTTCTAATAGAACCAGATCAGCTGGAAATGTACAACCTTCAAAAACCAAAGCGAAACAACCAACTAAACAAACCAACAGATTTCTACTCTGCTTCATTCAAAGTGTGGACAAGACTATACATGTGGCTTCTACACAGTTAATAGCAGTAAGGTATAAAGATATGAGCCAAAACAGACTGCAGTCTATGCCTTGGCTTCATCACTGACTGATATATAGGACTTTGGGTAAGTTACTAGAATTCTCTAAGTATCAGTGAATAACAGGGCAAACAACTCAATATACATTTGCTGATTTTAGGCTACTCATCAACATCACTCATTTAGGGGAAACCCCTACTGTGGCCCAGAAGTAGGGTTACAGGCAGTCTCTGTCGCTGTAAGCTGGTAGCAAAGACCATGTGACCTAAGTTTGACCACCTGGTGCTCCCAAGGGATTGACATAAAGACACAGTGGCAATGAAAGAGCATCAGTGTCATACTCCTCGTGGCAGCTGCAGGGTCCTGACAGCACTTTTATCATGGAAGCAACTTGGCATTTTTTTCTGCTGTCAACCTTCCTTGGATAGAGTCTACTTTCCACAATTCTCAAATAATCTCCCCCCTCCATTTTGTGAGTTACCTGATGACCTTCCAAAAAGTTCTTTTATCCTTGTCAAGGATCAGTTTCCTTTTTCTTTTTTTGGGGGGTGGTGGTGGTGGTCAACAAACAATCATGGTTTTTACAACGGCACTATGAAAGATGGTAGAGTAGAAACACAGATGAAGGACATAGCATAGCACCTGATATGTAAAAGATATATTTGTGATAACTGAGTAGTGAAGCTAGATCCTGATGCTCTGAAAGACTTGATTTTTTAAATCTAAAAATACTCCTGTTGGAGTTTCATGAAACAAACAATAAAGCAGCTCAATCCAGAGTTTCTTTTCAGTAACAAAGATTAAAAAGATTCTGGCACCTATTCAAGCCTGGGCCACAAATAGTAAATAATCATTAATAAAACATTCTTGTTCCCAAGCCTTAAACAGCTACCCACACTTCCCACCCCACCAGCCAACTCAGCTCACCTGTTCCCACCACTATAGTGAAGTCTCTTGGGAAAATATGCTACAGAGCTCAAAATAATTAAAAAGTGAGTCTACTTTTCCAGATGAAAGCTCTTTCACTTCTTCTTAGATAATAAATTCAAATTATTCTGATAAATGAAATGGTTTTCAGGTCAGCAGTAAATATTCAAGGGATCCTTAGAGCTGGCCAAGTATGTGGAAATCTATACCACCCCCTCCCAAAATACTACTAACTCTTAGATATTAAAAACAATCCAAAAATATATTATATGTTTATAAAAAATATTTAAAAATTAAAAAAAAATCCAATACACATTTTATTTATTTATTTATAAGAATGTACTCATTTGAGAGAGAGGGAAGAGTGCATGTGCCCATACAAGCACAAGTGGTAGGTGAGGAGCAGAGGGAGAAGTAGACTCCTAAGCCAAGCAAGACCACCTCCTAGTGGCTCAAGAAGGCAGACACTTAACTGACTGAGCCACCAAGGTGCACGAAAAACAATCCAATACACATTTTAATGTTAAAGTGAACCAATAAATGGAAACAGAGAATCTAAGACAAATAGCATGAAAAAAGGACCAGAGCTATGATTTGCAATTCTCAAGTTTTCTAGGGATAAGACTACACCTAAGAAGAGTAAAGATCTCCAGTAGAAGGAAAAAGCTTCTTTACAAAAAGCAGCAACAAAGGCTGATAAGAGCTAATACTACAGTGATAATGAGATCACAACTTGGGCTGACTAGGTGAAGGCTGACAATCTAAATTAAATCTTAGTAACTCTTAGAGGAAGCTGAAGACACAACAACATTGATACCTGACAGCACCAAATCAGCCTCGCAGAAAGGAAAGTGCAAGCATGAGGTAAAAGAGTAACAAGATAACGTCTTTAATGCCTCCCTCCATAATATGTTAGAAACTGAAGTGGTTAAGGTACCAAGTACCTTAGAAACAAACTGCAGGACCTCTTCCATATACTTTCATAGAACTGTGAAAAACTACCCACTCCCATTTAGGGGGCATTTTTATTATGTAATAATTGATAGACAGAAAATAATACATGCAATAGTTTGCAAAATAAAAATAACAATGAAACACGCATTAGCCCTCTACTCCATTATGTGAAATATAATAATCACTGTTAAAATTTTCTGGGGCCCCATCCTATGTGTCTAGCTCTTCCCTCCATATATATACAATCTGGAAAATGTGGCATTAGCTTACAAAACTGAGTCTGACTACCTTATGACCTGGCAATTCTTCTCCCAGGACTATACTCTAGAAAAGCTCTTACACATACGCTCCAGGAGATGAACTAAAAAATGTTATTGTAAGGGGAAGGCATAGGAAAAAACTCAAATGGTTAAATTAATTATAGTAACTTCATACAACACAATAGCATATTTTTCTATTGTAAAGCAAGCTTTGTAACAGGAGGGAAGAGGTAATGAACATTCCTGAATGGAAACGGTGCTAGGCTGCCCAAACACCCTTTCAGGAAGGAAGGACACATCCAGCCTCACCTGTTAGCCCTCATTGAGAACTGCCCCGAGGAAGGGATGACCTGGATCTGATGATGAGTCTATGGCGGCCTGGCTCCTTCACCCCACTGCAGGACAGTCCTGAACAGCCACCTCTCGGTTTCAGAGCTCCCTCAAGGGTCCACGGAGGCCTTTGTGAGATGGCATCACAGTCCAACTTCTCTTCCTCTCTCTTCCCCAGCATGCCCTCAATACCCGCCACCACCCCCCACCTCCCTGGTATGATCTGGATTCTACTCCCTAGTAAACTTCCTACAAGTTAATGTCTGCCTCAAAGTATGTATCCCAGGGAACTGTATATAGGCCAGAAACTTCACTTACATTATTTCACATAACCCTATGACATACCTTAGTAGGTGGACATTATTAATCTCATTTTAGAGATGGGTTTTAGAGAAGTTAGCTAAACTGAAGAGAGTCATTCAGCTAAAATAGGGACTTGAATTTAATGTTAAATCCACTAAGACCCTAAAACTTATTCTCTTTCTAATACTGTGTGACCTATTTTACTGAGCAGCATCTTGCTGAGTTTGTATTAGTTTATATTCCTGGAAGCAAATAAAATGCATTTCTTTTAAAACATTCTTTAATTCAGGTACTAATTATAGTTTCCCTTGAGAATTACCAAGGCTTTGCTATATATAGTATCACAATCACTCATCAACTCATGTTCATCCATGTAAGTTTAAGAGGAAATAGTTTTTATTCAATTAGTTCTAACAAATCTGGCCCGACCACTTTTATCCATTCTGACTAGGATAGGGTAAGGGTGTTCAGACTTCAGTCATACCATCATTAGTTTGAGGGAAAAGTTTGGGGTGGGTACTGTCCAACAGAAATATAAGAAAATTACGTACATACTTTTATTTCTAGTAACCTCATCAAAATGAGTAAAGAGAAAACAGGTGGCATTAACTTAGGGTTAACCGGGGTGTTGCTGGAAATAGCCAGACACTGTTTCTCAGCCCCACTTGCAGCTAGATGCCAACTGAATGTGAGGGGAAAGAATGTACGCCATTTCCTCATCAAGCTTTTGAAGCTCCCTCTCCCCCATGCCCACCAAGTTCCTTTTCTCCTTTTATAAGCCACATACAGAAAATCAAGGTATCCATGGGTTTGTTAAAGTCACAAAATGGAAATAGGCTACTATTTTTCTTCATAGAGAAAAGCAACTTGCTCACCAGGAATATCTGCCTTGGACAACTGGGTAAGAAGGAAAATAAACATCTATCGTGTTTAGCCATCATATAATTTGGGATCATTTACTATTGCAATTTAGCCTACCTAAATTGATACAACTAGTTACAAGAGAAAGAGGACCCAACATTTGATTTTTGAATTTACTTTCATGGTGACAATGTGGTATGTGGTAAAAATTGTAGCTCTTTATTTAGTGAGCTGGCTAAACTCATTTGGTCAATTATTCTACATGAAGAAGGGCTTCCTCAGAAAATGTTTGCTAGGATGCTTATAATTATTGGTAAAGATTTCAGGCAGTGTAAGGACTCCTGGGCAATGTATGATAAGAGAAAAACAAAAGGAATTCAAGTAGTATGACAGATAAATTAATCATAAGAAACTTTGGGGTAGGCATACTGAGACACAGAATGGGTATGTTATTTTATTTATTTTATTTTGTAAGTAAGTTCTAAGTCCAACTCTGGACCCTTGACATCAAGAGCTGTATACTCCACCAACTAAGCCAGCCAGGAACCCCCAGAATGAGTGTTTTGAGACAGAAAAAAATGTAAAATGTGAAGCATTTTAATTACTTACATTATTTAAACAAAGTTTATTAGGGTTCTTCCTAGTACTACACATTGTACAAATTGTGAAGAGGCCCTAAGAAAACAAAAAGCAAGCTATAGATTCTGCTCTTATTTCTTTCTTTACTAACCACTGGTGAATGATTAACTTTTGAACTTCTTTCCAAGAATAAACATTTTCCCATAGGCAGTTAGTTAACCAATGACAAAAGTCCTGGAAAATTTTAATGAGGTGAGGTTTCCTTCTTTGCAAGAGGATTTGATAGCACCTTATTTCAGTCAAACCTTGTTATCTTTTTCCTAAGTCAAGATTTAAAGAAATGGGACCTAAGAAATTAACCACCACTTCTTGGCTCTCATGGTAACATTAAACATAACTTTTAAAAACAAAGACCAGAAAATAATGCAGTAGCTCTCCCTGTTTCCCTCTGAAAACAGATTTCTTAATTTAATCACTTAAATATAATTTAAAAAGATAACGCAAAGCCCACGAGTTTATTATATAGACTGTTAGAATATTATTATATAAATTATAATGAATGAGTCATCGAAAAGGTATATATTTTCATATTAGTAATTGGAAATATGATGTATTTTCTAAAGTATGGTTGTTTCTTCTTGGATCGAGTTCTTAAAGATATAAAACACCACTTAAACAGTATGAACGTTGCTTACAGGCTATATCCCATACCTATCATCTTGAGTTTTTCTGCTATCTATAACTTCTAGTAACCTGAAAACCATGCTTGAGAAAATCAACAGTTTGCTTTGGGACCTAAGACTAAGCAGAAGCACAGCTTCATCATGTAGCAGGCCTGCAGTATGGAATAATGGCTTCTAGGCAGCTGTGTAGGGATCTACAATTTTATCATTAAACACAGCTACCTGTTTATAATGATCTGAACTCTGGAGAATAAAGATTTAAAAATAAGCTTCATTTTCCCATCAGAAACAAAACACAGAAATAGGCGAGGTACATAAAACACTGCAGAAATCATTTTTATTCAAGAGGAAAACAAGACCAAAATTAGTAAAGGCAAAAAAAGAAGCCAAACCTCTAAACTGCTATATTCCAAGACTAATCAATTTCACATCATGCTATAGACCAATCCACAGAATATTGAGCCCTCCTTTCCTTTTGTCCTTTTTTTTTTTTTCTTTTTAATTTCTTTACCTCAGCCAGGTCTAAAAAGGCAGTGGACTAGAAAGGGTTCTGGACTGAGTTTCAACCCTAAGTGAAACTGAAGCAACCTTGGAAGAGTCCCTTCACACATTAAGGTCTCGGTTTACTCATCTGTATAGAAGGTATGACCTCTAAGGCCCTTGCAGATTTAAAGTTCCACAATTTCATAAAGTAACATCTTAAATATTATAACTAAAAAAAAAAAAAAAAAAAACTGGTCACAGGAAATGATACTTTGAGTTGGTATAACTCAAAGCTGGAGTTGGATATTTTGACTTGATATAATTTCAATGACAAAACAAGTTTCATTTAGCTTGCTACAAATTTCAAACCCATATATAATATACTACTTTAACATGCCCCACATGAAGACTGCAGAACTTAAAACCTAGCATATGGCAAGGGGCCTCTCATACAGAACAAAACAGAATCAAAATGATTATCAAAAGAACATAGTTGATCATTTATATTATAAAATCCAGTTAAACCAAGCATATGAGTTAAGTCCTTCATTGTAGAAAGAAAGAAAAGGTGGTTTCCTAAAAGAACATATTCCAAGATGCACACACATATCTTGTCAAGGTGAATTTTCCTCAAATGCACTGAGTTTATTTGATAATGCTTAGTGTTTCTCTTTAAGTGAATATTTATTTTTAACATGGAATTAGTCACACTTGAAATAAGCTTTAAAGTAGCAAAGCCATAAGCTTTCCCAAGGATGTAAAAACCTACTTAAAAAAAAAAAAAAAGAAACTTAATGGACAATACTTCATTTCAATCTTTTTCAATCTGACGTACACAAAAAAATAATGAAAATGTCTCCGCGTGAAATACTATGTTCATAGGACCTTTATGGCTCTTGGGACTTTTTGCCTACACATTATTTGAAAATTATGTAAAAGGACTGAAAATAAAAGCAAAACCAAAAAACTCTTCAAGATCAAGTTTTAACACTGTACTTCTCAAGACAGAGTGTTTCTCAGCAATTGTGGTGTTGTCTTTGGATGCTTTGAGTGACAGTTACTCCTGCAGGTATTACACTGGTAGCTCATCCATCTGTAGAGGAGGCTGAAACCACTAATTTGTAACCAACAGTGGTTTCCACATGTTTAAGATCACCTTGAAATAGGTGGAGCTGTTTGTAACTCTATCTCTAAGATCCACATTCTCCCTAATAACTTAAAAACATGATCTGATATAATTAAGTAAATTATACAAAGGTACAAACAAACAGAGTACAGTGGTTAAGAAAGATGGGGGTGGGCGAAATATACCATTTACTGGAGGGGAACTGTGCTATATGTTAAGCTTCAGTTTTCAATTCTATAAAACAGAAATCTTATGTATGTGGAAACATATACACATATGTGTGTGTGTATGTATACACACACACACACACACACACATAGCACCTACTTATGGATTGTTCTCAGAGTTATGAGATGGAAATGACTTAAAATGTTAGCTTATTGTAAAATGTCTATACCTTAATTTACAAGGTAAATCAGATCATGTTTTTAAGTTATTAAAATTTACCCTTTACAAGAGGCACTTTATTGTTTTGTGTACTGCTTGCCAGGGCCATTTTCATGTTCTCCTAAAATGTCTCCCTTTCATCTCTTTTCTGATACTGTCTCTGTTTTTGTGCTTTTGTGAGAACAAGAACTGGGAGATATTCTAGCAAGAGAAAACTCTTATTTGTCAGTGTCAAGAGCTGCATAAAGTGTCCTTTAATTCTTTGCTGCTAGAACTCCACTAAAAAGAAGGCACCACCGACAGTCCCTGAGCTTTCTCACTGTTTTCCTGGTTTTAGCGGGACTTTTCAGGCTGAATTTGTAGTCTATGAACCGTGACAGAGGTTTTTCTGATGTGCTTTCTGTGGCTGTGAGAGTGAAGCTCACTGACCAATATGCAGCTGAAGCCTACTGCTGTCGAGCTCCCACCAAGCTCAGGAACGGCTTACCCAGGGTTATACTGAGTTCCTGTCCCCTCCAAGATACCTCAAGGTGCTTAATCAGACTTACAAGAGGTGGAAATCAAAATCGCTCTACTTCAATTCTTCACTATCATGAGATTATCTGAACTCTAAGGAGATCAAGCATTTACTTTCCAAGGATAAATTCAAAACAAATTTTTAGAATATAAACAATTAACAATGTGCCACTTTTGTTGGTGTAAATAATCACCCACAGAAAACACACTCCCACGTAGAGAATTCCCCTGGAAGTGGAACTGTTAGTTAAAATAAATAACATACAAATAACTTCCACAGAAGACCGGATGATATACATTCACTGCAACACATGCTATTTCTAAAAGACCAGCCAATCTTTAGGATTCTCTCTCTCTCTCTCTTTTTTTTAAAGTTAAATAACATGAATGTGTTTCTAATAAGAATATATAGCACTAAGCCTGAAAATTAGTAAGTAAACCTTGCATTTTAAAATCAAGAGAAATGAACTTCATTGAATCTCAAAGTAATCATTTTCAAAATTTGGCCTGAAGTATATTGCCCATGAATTTCAGATTAATCAAAGTGCCTTTAAAAAAATTTAAATTTTATTTATTTACTTGATAGAGAGAGACACAGAGAGTGATGGAACATAAGCAGGGTGCCCGATGAGGGGCTCGATCCCAGGATCCTGGGATCATGATCTAAGCCACTTAAGGACTGAGCCACCCAGGGTGCCCCTCAAAGTGCTTTTTACTCCAAAAATACTGCAACAGCACTGGTTTGTTCTAAAATTATAAATTACAAATTATAATTTCGAAAGAAAGAAATAAAGAGAGGAAGGAAAGGAAAGGAAGAAATAAGGGAGGGAGGGAAGAAGGAAAGAAAGAAAGAGAGAGAGAGAGAAAGAGAGAAAGGAAGGAAGGAAGGAAGGAAGGAAGGAAGGAGGAAGCTGATTAATCAAAAATGAACTTCCTGGCAGATAAGACCTAAAACAAAGATGCCAAGAGGATGAAAAAGCAAAAATCAAAGCAAGGCATGATGTATCAAAGTATTGCTTCCCAACTGAAAACATACATTTCTGTCTTCAAACACTAACTTTACTGCCAGTAAAGTAAAGATCATTTCCTTTATACCAAACATTGTTTCTCTTACTGGACTATAAATGGAGAATGTCCCTTTATCAGAGGACCAGTTCTGGGAGGATACACTTTCACAGTGGGAAACCTTAAACACGGAGCGTAGAGGAAAAGGGAGAGAATCCCTGTGCTTCCTACTCTGAGTTTCATCTCGGGCCTGTCCAGTTACCGAGAGACCTGCTACACAGGCTCAGTGTGGCCATTTCCTGTATTCTTCCCTACTCTACCTTCATGCAACATACCATCCATAATGTCTTTGTCCTGCCTAATATTTAAAAACTGAAAGTTTAAAAAATAACATAAAGTTAAAAGACATGCTAGAAAAACATACAGAGCATATGTGAGAGACAAAGTTAAAAAAATCATTAAATACAAATTTAGAGATCAATTAGGAAAAAAGATGACATTATCAATTTAAAAAAAATGGAAAAAAGTAATAAGCAGATAATTCAAAAATGAAGAAATAGTAAACTATTCAATAAACATAATGAAATTGATATTTTAAAAAATACATGAGATAAAATTTTCACCTGTCAAACTGGTTCAGAAATAGCACAGAACAGCGTTTCTGGAGTATAATTTTGCAATATAAAGAAAAAGCACTAAAAATATGGATTTATCCTTTGACTCAGCAATTCCTAAGTAAATAACTGAAGAATCAAAAAAAAAAAGTTTAAATAGTTGTTTAAAATGGCATATATTACTATATATATGTATATATTATAATATCTGAAGCTAAAAACAATCAAAATGTCTACTAACAGAGAGCTGGTAAAAAAAATAGCATAAATAATGAAATACAGTGCAAACATTAAAATTTTATTAAAATATATATTGATATGTAAAGATTTTTAAAATATATGAATTGAAAAAGGCCAATCATACCACTTATATTTGTGTTCATTTATGGCTATATTATACAACTCCTAAAGACTACAACACAGGCTGTTCTTGGACGTCTCCTCTTTGGAGAGGGGGTGAGTGTATTTTGCCTGTGGAAGGAAGTGAGTATTCATAAACAGAAAAGTAGAATGTGGTTGCTGTATTATTGGATACATGTATATTTTGGATGTGATGAAAGGGAATATTTGTGATCAAAACTATCATAAATTGTACTGTTTTTCACAAGTACTTATATATACCCTACTCCCAAGGTTTCCCAAGAAAAACTACCTATGCCATTGATGTTGGCCACAGACATATAACTTGCTTTGGCCAATAGCGTATGAGTATTTAAATATGATCTATGCCAAACACCAGTAAAAGCTTTAAGTTCATTGTGGTTGAGCTCAGCCTCTCGTCTTCCTTCTACTGTAAGAATGGGCCTGTCCACAGAGGAACACCTTGTTTAGGCTTGATCTCCAAATGAGAAGACACTTGGAGCAGAGCAGAGTTCCGTCATAGCCACCCCACAGCCACCAATATGTAGTAAGAGAAAGAAATGAATTGGATTTAAGTCATCAAGATTTTGGGGTTGTTATGTAGCAAAAGTATTTTAAAAATATATAGTGTAGTGCTATTCTGCAAAATGTCATTAGGGGAGAATTTTTCTCTTGTTTTGCTTATCTTTATTTCCTAATTTTTCTATTACAACTATGTATTACATAATCACACAGTAGTTCAAAAATGTTAGCTCAACAAGCTAGAAGGATTCACCTTGACTGCATATATTACAATATCTAAAGAAATACTCCCTGTCAGCTATTTGTTAGCCAAGAAAGAAGAGCAAAAGAGCCATACACAAAAGCACTAGCAGTGCCCATCCATGTACAGTCTAGAAAAGAAGCCTCAGCTAGTGAGCTTAGATATATTTTTGGTCCAAATGGCAATCTCCAAGCATAGAGATGGATACAGAAGCCGCAGCTAAGGAACTCTGAGGTTTGTGGTCCAGTGCACACCCATCCCTATTGGAAATACCTCTATCAAGCTGCCTTATTAGCTCAGTGACATTAAACATTCAATTCATCTAACCCTCTCTGTTCTGATGCCACCCCAGTCAAACAATCTACTGAATATTATATAGTTTCATAGTTTTAACCAATGGAAAACAATCTGCTACTAAAATAGCTCTGATAGCTACTTAAGTCAGTAAATTAACAAACTGGGATTCAGATTTCATTTTTAGGATAGAGAGCGGCAAGGAATCATTAAAAAAACACCTCAAAGCTCACCTTCCTCTCTTTTCAGGAACCCTATTCCTTCCTTTCTAATTCACAGCAGCAATACCAGTTATTCTGTTCCACTCACACCTCAAGTATATGAGACTTTTCCTCTGTAGGAACTACAAACTCCTTGAAACCTTCTCCCGTATTCCCCACAGCAACAAGTGAGCAGGGGATTCTCAAAAAATATCTGTGCAATTGATTTCTGACCACATTCACTTCATAGTTTCAGGGCAGGGAGGCTTAGGATTTATGGGCGGCCGCTCTGCAGCAAACCCACTTAGTACTATTGCAAGGCACAGTCCTGAGCACCTGTTTTAAAAAATTACTGGGGAAAAAAAATGTTAAGACTATGAGATGGATACTGTCATTATTCCCATATTCCATAGATACAGCAAGACTCAAGACATTTAGTAACATTCCCGGGGCAGTAGTAGTAGAACTGGGATTCACAGTCCATTAGCTTGGTCTTATGTCTATTACCTTCTGCTAATTTCAGCTTCTTATACTAAGGTAAGTCTCACTGGAAATGAAACAAGATAGAGAAAAATTATTACACTCTTCATGGAGATTGGAAAGTTTGGAATGGGAAGTAAGAGCCCCCCAAAAGAGTGCTTGAATAGAAACAGATAAATACCAATCTGTCTTCTCTGGAGGGCAGAGAGTGCAGTTTTCTGTTTGGTCGAGTAGGGTGTGATAGTTGGGGGCTTTAAAAAACAGGAAGTTTATCCATAGACAAATTTCTAACTTTTAATCTTAGCAGTACTTCAGAGCCATAACTGATGAGTTGTGGAGAATATAGCTGTCTCTCCATGTTTTTTCAGGAAGTTTTTACTCTAATATTCAGTAACAACACTTTCCTCATGATCCAGCACATACAAGACACACATATATATATCTGAAACAAAAATTTCAGAAACTAACACTTTTCTATATGTATTATATTCTTTTTGATTCCATTTTAATGAAAGAAGTGATAGTCAAAAAACACTAGATTGATTTAATGATCTGCTAACCTGTAATTTAAAAAGCAAAAGTCTAAGCAGATCTGAAAATCCAATTTTAGGCCATTTATTTTATCAGTGTATTCATGTATGTACTTACTGTCCATCTACAAATTATGAAACACTTTAAGAAAAGAATATTTTGCTATTCTTTAAATTATCCTAATTTAGATTGTTCAGGAAAGGTAAGCACTCTACAAACTCTAAATTACCTAGCTTAAAAATTAACAGTAATTTTAAAATATGTTTCTAGAGACTAGTCTAAAGACTTATCTGTAATGTTTGCTAAATGTAACATTTTAAAAAAATAATTAATTAATTAATTAATTGATTTGACAGAGAAAGAGACAGAGAGAGGGGGAACACAAGTAGGGGAAGTGGGAGAGGGAGAAGCAGACTCCCTGCTGAGCAGGGAGCCCAATGCAGGGCAGGATGCCAGGACCCTGGGATCATGAACTGAGCCAAAGGCAGACACTTAACAACTGAGCTACCCAAGTGTCCCTAAACAGAACAGACTTTTAAAAATACGATTTAAGATTATTTAAAAATATTGAAAATGCTTTCCAAACACAGGTATCAACGCTCTATGTCAGCTGTGAAAATCTATGGCAAGCATGGCAAACATAGGCCTTGCTGCTCTACAGCCCATGACGAGTATCACTTACTAGTAATGCTTGTTTTCTTTTCTTTTCTTTTTCTTTCTTTCTTTTTTATTTTTACAAATCCCATTCCAGTCTTCAGTTTCTCTCTCTCAATTCTCTCAGAAGTTACCCCAAAACTGGAGGTGGCACAGAAATTCATTCAATAAGCACGTACTGAGACTCTACTATGTGTCAGGCATTATTCTAGGTATAGATGGGCACAAGGAAAATACAAAGCAATTACCCTCACAGAACATAGATTTCAGTGAGGAAAGCAGTTAATGTTATGAATAAGCGAAAACATGAATCATTCCAGGTTGCTGAAGCATTATGGAGAACACGGAGTAGGGTAAAAGAACAGAATGTAACGGTGGGGGTGAGTATGTGCTACTTGAGAGGGTAGGCCCAGAACAAATAGTGGTCAGGGTGCAAGTGCAGAGAAAGGAATCTACTTAGGAAGTTTAAGACTGTGATTTATCAAATATTAAACAGTTTACAGATTGCTAGAAGGGCTAATGAAAAAATCCAGGCTGAGTGTCCAGGCTATAGTCTGGGCCATCCCACAGACCTGTACCAATAGAGGAGCCACGGCCCCAACCAGGATGAGGACAGTGCTGCCACCAGAACCCCCTGACCTCCACCATGACTGGCACCCACATCCTGACTCTGGGGAGGTAGACAAGCAGTAGACACTTGGACACCGGCCGCAGAAGCTACAAAAACGAAACTGTAGCAGAGAGAACACCATGATTACAAGCAGACTCAGCCTCTTTATGCCTCATGTTCATCTCACTTGGAGTTCTGAGGGCCAAACCTAAATCACAGATCAGAATCTGGGTAGCAAGGACTAAAGGAAATACAATTTTTCCCTTTCCAGGCACTGAGGAGGCACAGATGCCAGAGAATCCAATTTTTGAGCAGGCTGCTGATCAACGAGGAGGAGCCAGTGAAAGGAAGAATGTTCCAAGTCTGTGAAACAATGAAACAGCTGAGAGTGGGAAGGTGCTTAGTGTATTCACAGAGGGGCAAGAAATCCTGTGTGGCTGAAGTTCGTGTGGTAAGAAAAAATCGGCAAGAGATGAGGTGGGGGTAAGGTTAGGGGATCAGTATCAGGAGTCTGGTCATGTGAGCCTTGCAGACCTTGATAAGGAGTCTAAATCTATTTTTCTAAGTGTGGAGGGAAGTTATACAACGAAGGGTTTTAACCAGGGAGTAACATGATCTGATTAACCTTTATATTAGACCAATTTATAGTTCTATAAACTATTCCCTATATCTGATTTAAGTCAATGGTTTAAAAACACACATGGTTTAAAAATGGCTAATTTGATCTCATACAGAATAAGAATATTAGAACTCAAAAGAAAGGACTACAAGGTAGTATCTTTCAATTTATATCTATGTCACAGAGACAGAGGTGTTAATATGATCATCTCCACTTTCCCCAGGACACAGAGGGGAGTCACAAGGGCAGCCCAACCCTGGCCATAGTCTCCTGCCAGACTCCGAAGACATGTAGTTAATAAGGATGCACCTACTTCAAAAGCAATAAATAAAATTAAAAAAAAAAAAATTAAACCGGGACGCCTGGGTGGCTCAGTTGGTTAAGCAGCTGCCTTCGGCTCAGGTCATGATCCCAGCGTCCTGGGATCGAGTCCCACATCGGGCTCCTTGCTCCGCAGGGAGCCTGCTTTTCCCTCTGACTCTGTTTTCCACTCTGTCTGCCTGTGCTTGCTCTCGCTCACGCTCTCTCTCTGACAAATAAATAAATAAAATCCTTAAAAAAAAAAAAAAATTAAACCTCTAGACTTAGAAACCTGAAGTTCTCCAAACATGAAAAAACAGCAGTTAGAAAAGAAAATGAAAATTAGCTAGCAGAAATGAAATCAGCCTTTTTAAAAGGAGTTTCAATATCATTAAAGGTTTTTTGTTTTCTTCTCCAGTACACAAATCAAAAGCAAAACAACTGGATTAAATAAAAATAAATAAACAATTAAAGTAAATCCTGTTTCTCAATTTTTTTTTTTCAGGTAGTAAGCATTTCACCCTACTGTTCCATTTACAAGAGACCTATTTTTTTTTTTCATAAGGAGTGAAGCCATTTAGAAGAAAATGTCTATTTAAAAAATGTTCCAGAATGGGGATTAGGGGAACTTTCCTTAAGTATATACCTAGTTTAGTAATTGTCATGCTTCTACCAGGAATATCTGTTACTGGTGTGAGATGACACATCTTAACTGTGGTCAAAACATTCTAATTTGCTTTTATTTTTACAATTATAATATCTTAACCTTTTGAGCCTAAACATATTTTGGTCAAAACATTCTAATTTGCTTTTATTTTTACAATTATAATATCTTAACCTTTTGAGCCTAAACATATTTTGCTCCAATTAAAAAGAAAACATAGAGCAAAACTGCAGAAAGGGAGTCAGTTTTAAATACCCTTTGATATATTATCTATTTCACGTGTTTATTAGTTATTTATATAATTTCTTTTACCTTTTCTCCAAAGCTACCATAATACTGGCTTTGATGAATTCTTGTCATTTTGACAGAGTCAAAAACAAAAACAAAAACAAAAACAAAAACACTATTTGGCTTTTCTTCCCCCCATACAGCCTGTTTTGGTGTTTTTTTTTCCACACATGTTGAATCATCCTTTCCATTTAGCAAACTTCTGCCTATGCCAGCTCCCCTACATACACTAAAGTAGACAAGGTGAGACCTGGTAAATAAAGAACAGAGAAAATGTTCCATAGGGTTCAGACTAAGTTTCCAAAATGGCTCAGAAAGTTTTGCGGTAGCCAAACTTTTGGGTGTCTAAGGAGGCACCCAGTATGTCCTGCCTCTGGAAGTCACACTCCTGTGCATCCCTTTCTACTTTTGTACCTGGATTTAATATAATGTTTTTCAAAAATATTTGGTAGGGAGGGGATATGTTTCACATTGGCTCCAGTAAGCCCTTGATGAACCTTCTGTTGTCAGCTGGCTTTGATTGTTTCTTACGTCCTGCTTCTGCTCCCACACTCACAACCCACCTCCATCTCCTGAAAGACCACCCTTACAAAGCACTGCAGTGTAAATGACATTCTTTTACATTCACACTCTTTATTTTTTCCTTTCATCCATTTATTCATTCATCTTCATTTCTCTAGAATCATCCAGCAACATTTATCTGTTTTCCCATGTTATCCATTAGATTCTCACATATACCTTTTTTTCTCATAAGAAATTATAAAAGACTTGTAACTTAAGCATACTGTTAGATGTTTTTTTGGGTTTTCCTTTTTCTAAGAAGGTAGGCAAAGGCAGGGATTACTAAGAGGTTAAATCATTCAGCTTCACAGATAAAAAGGACTAGAAGGACATATTCAAAAATATTATCTCTGGGCTATAGGAATACTGAAGGCATTTTTTTTTTAAAGACTTTATTTATTTATTTGACAGACAGAGATCACAAGCAGGGAGAGAGGGGGGAAGCAGGCTCCCCGCCGAGCAGAGAGCCCGATGCAGGGCTCGATCCTAGAACCCTGGGATCATGACCTGAGCCGAAGGCAGAGGCTTTAATTCACTGAGCCACCCAGGCTGTTATTTTAAAAAAAGATTTTTACTTATTTATTTGAGACAGAGACAGTGAGAGAGAGCATGAGCGGGGAGAAGGTCAGAGGGAGAAGCAGACTCCCCATGGAGCTGGGAGCCTGATGTGGGACTCCAGGATCATGAACTGAGCCAAAGGCAGTTGCTTAATCAACTGAGCCACCCAGGTACTCTGACAGCATTTTTTTTTTTTAACAAGCTTTAATAGTTTAAATATCTCCTATAACAAGTGTTTAATAAATTTTATAGTCAGTAAAAATATTAGTAAAAAGAAAACACATCAATACTACATATTGTCATGTCTCAGCTGTGTTCTTCAGTATAAGGTCTTCTAAGACCTGAATGGTCATACAATCTGAAGTAAAAACCTTAAAAGCCCCTAGGAGATTAAAAAAACAGGTAGGAGAAAAACAGGAAATGACGGAAGAAGAAAGTAGGAAGTGAGGGAGATTTTCTAACAGAGATATAATGAGTTTGAAGGTAAAGGAATTTGATGTGAAAAAAAAATTAAAAAAAAAACTAAAATGGGAAAAACAGGTTAAAAAAAAAAAGAGGCAAAAAAGGAGAGCAGAGTTTAGCACAAATGCCTAGACAATGTACAAAAACAGACATCACAGAACTTCAGACTCTACCCAACTGACACAGACATCTGTAAAACTGTCAGTCAGCTGATGCAGAGAACTTGTGAGAACAGAGGATTAAGGAATATAAGTGATAACAGTTATCTTAGATCAGGAGAAAGAGGCTAATAGGAAAGAATGAAGACAGAGATTGAAAATTAGGTGTCTAGGACTACTGATAGGCATGCAGCCTGCTTCAGAAGCACTCTGCCCTGTTCAGCTAATAAACAAGTTTCTAGGAGGCGCCTTGGGAGAGGGATAGACTAGATTCTACTGAGACTTTCCAAGTAATATGTTTGGTGGGTAACATATATAAAGTTCTTTTTTTTTTTTTTAAAGATTTTATTTATTTATTTGACAGACAGAGATCACAAGTAGGCAGAGAGGCAGGCAGAGAGAGAGAGAGAGAGAGAGAGAAAGAGGGAAGCAGGCTTCCTGCGGAGCAGAGAGCCCGATGCGGGGCTCGATCCCAGGACCCTGAGATCATGACCCAAGCCGAAGGCAGCAGCCCAAGCCACTGAGCCACCCAGGCGCCCCAAAGTTCTTTTTTTTTTTTTTAAAGATGTCAAGTGAGATGATTAGTAGATTAGTATCACCAAGATCACTAAGGAATCATCTTTAACAAAACTGCCAGATTCTTTATGAGATTTATCCTGTTCCTAAAAAGGTAGTATAGGGATGCCTTGGTGGCTCAGGCAGTTAAGCATCTGCTTTCAGCTCAGGTCATGATCTCAGGGTGGTGGGATCAAACCAATATTGGGTTCCCCGCTCAGTGAGGAGTCTGTTTCTTCCTCTCCCTCTGCCCATCTCCCCCAATCCCTGGTTGTGCTCTCTACTCTCTCTCTCTCAAATAAATAAACACAATCTTTAAAAAAATAAAATAAAAGGACAGTATAAAATATAAAATCAAGGTTAATACTCTGGAGTCAGACTTCAGGAATTCAGAAATGTTCCTCACTTAAACACCTCAACTGCCTTATCTACATGTAACATGAGGATGATATTAATTATAAAGTTCCTCCTAATCAGGCTGTACTGGATTATCTGACAAAAGATAAAGTCCTTAGAAAAAAATTTTAAAATGTGACATTGTTCAGCCTGAGGAAATAACTAAATCCAGGCTTTTACCTTATCCCATGTTTTAGAAGACTCTTAAGGAAAACAACAACAACAACAATTCTCAAGCCACATAAGCAGCACTGGCAGAAGCAGAAGACATCTTTAAAGGCATTTTCTTTATTATGTATCACTAGTCATCTTGCTTAGAACAACATTCATATCTGTATTAAACTGTAATGAACTATATACCATAGGATCTTATTTGAGAAAGAGTTTTAAGTCATTTAGTCCAACTATTCTTTTAGATATACCTCTCCTTCAGAACCCAGCTAAGTGCCCAAACAATGCTTGAACACTTTCAGGTCAAGGAAACCACATTTACAGGGGCAGTACATTTTATCTGTGAACAACTCCAACTCTGAGAAAGACTGACTTGCTTGTTCTAGGATATTTTATTTTTATTCTTAAAACTGCTTACATCTCCTCTTTTATGATCAAGTAGTTTCATTTTAACCAAATAGCTTTGTAGGAAGATAACATATATATATAGCAAACTCAGTATTTTATATTTTGTTTTGCCAAAGATTTTGAGGTAATAGGTAAGAAAGCATATACTAACACATGTAACTAAAAAGTAGAAGTCACCAGCATTACCCTGATATCAAAACCAGACAAAATCACAAGGAAAGAAAACTATAAGCCAATATTCATGAGAAAGATATATGCAAAAATCCTCAACAAAATACTGCCGAACGACATTCAACAATATTTTAAAAGGATCATTCACCATGACCAAAGTAGGATTTACCATGGGGATGCAAAGATGGTTCAGTATCAATCAACATGACATATCACATCAACTAAACAGGACAAAGATCATATGATTATCTCAACAGATGCAAAAAGAGCACTTGACAAAATTCAATATCCATTCATGATAAAAACTCTCAACAAAGTGAGTATAGAGGGCACATACCTCAACATAATAAAGGTTATATATGAAAAACACTGCTAACTTCATATTCAATGGTGAAAAACTAAAAGCTTTTCCTCTAAATCAGAAATAAGACAACAATGTCTACTCCTGCTACTTTTATTCAACACAATACTACAAGTCCTAGCCACAGCAATCAAACAAGAAAAAGAAATCTGAGGCATCCATATTGGTAAAGAAGTAGTTAAACCAGGACGCCTGGGTGGCTCAGTTGGTTGGACAACTGCCTTCGGCCCAGGTCATGATCCCAGAGTCCCGGGATCGAGTCCCACATCGGGCTCCCAGCTCCATGGGGAGTCTGCTTCTCCCTCTGACTTTCTCCTCATTCATGCTCTCTCTCACTATCTCTCAAATAAATAAATAAATAAATATCTTAAAAAAGAAAGAAGTAAACCATCACTATTTGCAGATAACATAATGCTATACACAAAATCCTAAACACTCCACTAAAAAACTGCTAGAAGTAATGAATTCAGTAAAGTTGTAGTATACAAAATTAATACACAGAAATCAGCAGCATTTCTATACATAAATAACAAAGTAGCAGAAAGAGAAATTAAGAAAACAATCCCATTTATGATTGCACCAAAAAGAATAAAATACCTAGGAATAAACCCATGCTCTGAAAAGTTTAAAACACTGATGAAAGGAATTGAAGATGACACAAAAAATGGAAAGCTATTCCATGCTCACAGATTGGAAGATTTAGTATTGTTAAAATGTCCATACTATCCAAAACAATCTACAGATTCTATGCAATCCCATTTTTCACAGAACTAGAAAAATGAATCTTAAAATTTGTATGGAACCATAAAAGTCCCTGAATAGTCAAAGTGATCCTGAGGAAGAACAACAAAGCTCCACATTTCAAGCTCTATCACAAAGCCGTAGAAATCAAAATAATGTGATACTGGCACAAAAGCAGATACATAGATTAATGGAACTGAACAGAAAACCCAGAAATAAGCCCACACTTATCTGGTCAGTTAATCTATGACAAAAGAGGCAAGAAAATACAATGGAGAAAAGATAGTCTCTTCAATAAATGGTGCTGGGAAAACTGGACAACTACATGGACTAAAACAAAAATAAACAAAATGGATGAATGATCTGAAAACATAAAATCCTAGAACAGAACACAGACAATAATTTCTCTGACAATGGCCACAGCAACATTTTCCTAGATAAGTCTCCTAAGGCAAGGGAAGGCAAAAATAAACTATTAGGACTACACCAAAATTAAAAGCTTTTGTACAGTGAAGGAAACAATCAAGAAAACTAAAAGACAACCTACTGAATGGGAAAAGATATTTGTAAATGACATATCTGATAAAGAGTTAATATCCAAAATATATAAGGAATGTATATAATTCAATACCACTAAATAACCAAAAAAAAAAAAAAAAAGAAGAAAGAAAGAAAGAAAGAAAAAACCCAAAACAAATTATCTAATAAAAAATGGGCAGAAGACATGAAAAATTTCTCCAAAGAAGACTGGCCAGCAGTCTTCTACAGATGGCCAGCAGACATATGAAAAGATGCTCAACTTCACTCATCTTCAGGGAAATGCAAATCAAAACTACAATGAGTTATCACCTTATACCTATCAGAATGGCTACAATCAAAAAGCTCAAGAAACAACAAGTTTTGGTGAGGATGTGGAGAAAAAAGAACCCTTGTGCACTGTTGGTAGAAATACAAACTGGTTCAGTCACTGTGAAGACAGTTTCATATTCTTTGAGCATTTATCCAGATTTACCCAATTGGGTAAATGCCCAAAGAATATGAAGACACTAATTCAAAAGTATATATGCCAGCCCGTGTTTACTGCAGTGTTATTTACACTAGCCAGGAAATGGAAGCAATCTAAGTGTCCATAGAGAAGAAAACAGGTAAGGAAGCTATGACTATATAAACCTATATATGTATAAAACATACAATGGAATACTATGCAGCCATAAAAATGATGAGATTATGACATTTGTTACAACATAGATAGACCTAGAGGGGTATAAGTGAAAAAAGTCAGTCAGAGAAAAACAAATACTATATGATTTCACTCAAATGTGGAATCTAAAAAAAAATAAATAAATAAAAAATAAACAAATGAAAAAACAAACAAAAAGCAGAATCAGACCTATAAATACAGAGAACAAACTCAATAGGTGCCAGAGGAGAGAGGGTAGGGGCTGGATGGTCAAAATGGGTGAAGGGGAGCAGGAGATACAGGCTTCCACTTATGGAATGAATAAGTAATGGCATACCATAAGGGATATAGTCAATGACATTGTAATAGCATTGTATGGTGACAGATGGTACCTACAATTGTGTTGAGCACAGCATAATATATAAGCTTGTCAAGTCACCATGTTATATACCTGGAACTAATATAACACTTCGTGGCAACTATACTCAAATTTTAAAAACAGAAATATCTACTCTGTTCAGAGTGATATATTGTTATTTCTCTCACTGTAATACAGAAAAGGATATGTAAATTTTGTCCATAGTGTCAAATTTTGTCCATAGTGTAGAGGGGTACATTGGTAAATAAAAAGAAGCTCAGAGCTTGGATACAAAAACATAACCCTTATTAATAAAGCACATAGGCACATTCCAATCATTCCTACCTATCTGAACCACCAGATGTTTACTGGATTACACTTTTGGCAGACCTGCACTCTGAACCTCTTAAGACCCTTTGAATTGACAACATATTTTAATATAAATCTGGGAAAACAGTATAATTTTGTTGAGTAAAACAAACAAAACTTAAAAAAAAAACAAACACACCTGTAACCATGTCTTCAAAATACCTGGAATTATATGTTTTTATAGCTCTTTAGGGTTGGCAAAAAGCAGCAAGAATGAGAAGCCCTTGATGGAATAGAAACAAATCATTATATGCAAACTGACCAGAAGAAAAGAAAAATGACAGATTCTTTTTTTTTTTTTTAAAGATTTTATTTATTTATTTGTCATAGAGAAGCGAGAGCAAACACAGGCAGACAGAGTGGCAGGCAGAGGCAGAGGGAGAAGCAGGCTCCCTGCCAAGCAAGGAGCCCGATGTGGGACTCGATCCCAGGACGCTGGGATCATGACCTGAGCCGAAGGCAGCCGCTTAACCAACTGAGCCACCCAGGCGTCCCGAAAAATGACAGATTCTTAAAGAAGTTTGTATTGAAATCTGCCAGAAAAACTGAAAGAAAAATCCGATCTAGTATGAAACCCTCCTCCCTGCCTGACCACCCCCACAGTGCTCTGCAGATGGCATACAATACCCATAAGCAGGGATGCAGATGCACTCATGTAACACGCTTTAAATATACACATAATTACAACAACTCAAGTCTTAAAGAAAAGCAAAGAAGGTTCAAAGGTCATTTTCAAAAACAGTGATTTATCAGCAGTGGTGATATTTTAAAGGTTTTAATTGTTTCTACCTTTTTTTCTTTTTGAGGGAGAGTGTGTGTACACAAGTGGGGGGGTTGGGTGGAGGAAGGGCACAGAGAAAATCTTAAGCAGGCTCCATGCCCAGCATGGAGCCCTACTTGGGGCTTGACTTCACGACCCTGAGATCATGATCTGCACCTAAATCAAGAGTCCTATGCTTTACTGACTGAGCCGCCGAGGCACCTCTAATTTTTCCTGTTTTATACCATTCTTCCTCAGAATTTGGGGGAAGCCAAAATGAGCCTTTATTTTAAAAGCAAGTATGAAGATAAAAATATTTGTACTGAGGCATAAGCCTCATCAGCCAATGTGAACAAAGAGATTAAATCATGAACATTTTACCAGCTTTCTTGGTGAAAGAAGCCTTTGCCCACTTTGCCCACTGTCTATGTCCCTCTGAGAACGAAGCCCTTCTCACCTCACCCTCACCCCCAAGCACTCACTTCTGGCTAGCAGAACAAGATGTATGCAACTTCTGGTATTTTTTTTTCCCCAAAAATAATCTTAATAGTTTCCGTTTAAGGATTTATTATTTCTGAATAAAATCTATGAAATTTCTAGGAGAGGCTCCAAAGGGCTGGGGGAGGCAAAGTGCTATTGACGTAAGATTCATTTTGAGATTATGTCTACAAAAGTCTACCTGGATGAGTCAACCATGTCCCAGGTAACCAGGACCAAGTACTGGAGCCACCTGAGACCAAGGAACACTGGATTGATCCTTTTATATTCCTCCAGAGTTCTGTAGTATGGCTAGGACCATATAAAACCTCAAAGTTAAAAAGATAGACATTTAGGGAGATGATAATGCAATGTCACAGTTTATACATGAAGAAAGTGAAGCTGTGTGTAACTTGCCCAAGGCCACATAACAGTGTACATTTATGGCTCAGGAGGGCCTGGGTCTCTCAACTCCTGCTCCAGGAATCACTCTACATAAACAAATGATCACTCTGGAAAATGTCCTATCTTAATACAGAGCAAAAGGGAGGCATTTTTGCTATTAACTATTTACTAAGTAGTTCCCTGAATCATTGCACTTCTTCACCCAATAAAATCCAGTCCATTGAGAATCAGTCAGTATTCATTTAACCTCTTGAAGATCAAAATATGGCTGCAATTAAAGAATAGCTTTGTAAAAGGCCTACAAGTCAAACAATGGCTATACGCATATTGTTCCCAGTACAAGGACAACTGTTTTAAGTAGGTCACAAATAGTAATCCCATGTAATTTAAAGTGTGATGACTAACAACACATTCTAAAACAGAAGTCAATTTATTGTTATAATTTCTAAACTAGTGCAGACATAGAGACTATGATTTCTGAGGCCTTTTTTAATGGTATAAATTATATTTCAACTCCCCTTTCTCCCAGCTGCAGTATTGAACTTAAATGTCTACTAGATCAGTGGGCGGAAGATCAAAGAACATTTAAAAAATTTTAACTTTACTACCCACAAGGATGTGGGAGTAATATGTCAGTGGGACTAAAAAGTATGTGACAAAGTCTTAGAGATTCCCTAATTCGACAAGGAGCAGGTTGTTCCCTTTTTTAAAGAAGCAACACTCAGCCTTCCTTTGCTGGGTCTACTTTATAGAGCTAACAAACACAAGGACAAACTTAAACCAGAATCTAAAAATGTACATGTTTTTATAATGTTCTCTTTTCAGCACAGGATAAACACTAACCACAGGTGATAGTCTTGAGATTTCTACCTAGATGGCCTTATAAAAGGTTTCCCTTCAGCTAAGTAATAAATGATCTACACTAAGAATAAATTTAATTTTTAAAGAAAAGGACAGATAATCTTTCTCTCCATCCTCTCTCCTTCAGTCCTATCTCCAGAGGGCACATGGCAGTGTCAGCAACAGTGTATGGGGGAAGGTAAGCATGTTTACCCTCTTTTAGCCACCCAGGTTGCTCTTCCACTGTCTCCCATTACTGTCACATCCTCTCAGTAACCACTTAACCTGTGCAGTTGGACCTCAGGTTGGCCATCTTTACTGCTATTGAACACTAAAACTGTGCTTCCTTTCCCCTCCCAAATCCTGCTCTTCTCTAACCCCAGAATGCCCTTCCCCCTCACCATAAGCACCCTTCCCATCTGTCTAAATCTCATCTATCTGTTAGGCTCATTCAAAATTCATCACCCAAATAGAGCTTCCCTGGAGTACCACATATTCACCAAGCTCTCATTTTCTGAACTCTTTACAGCACTCTTCTGCAAAACCCAAAATTTGTTACCAACTATAGAATGTCATGTCCTTTGCTAGTTGTTGCATATACATTATCCAGTTTGTTTCCCCACTTACACTGTAAAATCAAGGACAAATACCAGAATTTATACTTTCAAAATATGTTCCACAGCACTAGCATGTAAGTGGACAAATAGGTGCCTAGGGAAAAAGTCCTGCCACACAGACTTAGCATCATCAAACTCATGCCTCTCAGGAGTGACACAGTATTTCTTCCTTTGGCTGTACATGAACTCAGATGCAACTGAAGGGTGTACGGCTATAAATCACAGCAGTGATCTAGCTCCTCTGGAAAGACTAGACATAATCATCATTATTATTGTTGTTATTCATCTTCAAGAAAGCAAAATGCTATTAATAACACTTAGGTATGAAAATTCCTCAAATCTTTGTGCCAATATGGATGTAATTTTTCTTTCATTTTTGGATTTCATCTAGTGCATTTTTTTTTTCATTTTACAGCAAGTCATTAAAAGGATCCTTCAGTCAACTATTTTAATGTAATCCAAATTAGTCACATAGGCACTTCTCTTCTGAAGATCTGTTAAATGCCCAGCACCAAACAACATCCTGAAATAAATACAGAAAGACATATGACCGAGTTCCTTTTCTATTTTGTTAATTCTCAAATATAAAAAGCACACACACAAACACACCTAGACACACATATACACACACAGAGTTCTCAAGGAAAGGAACAGAAACTTATTCCTTCTGCATTTCCATCACCATTTCTCCCAATGCTGCATATATAGTAATAACTCAAAGCGTGTGTCAGTGGCACTGCATTGTTTATGAAATAATGAAGTTTGTAGGTATAAACACAGAAAAGCACAGCAGCACTTTATAAATAAACAATCCTATGAAAGCCAAGTACATAAAAATAATATATTTTAAGGACATGTTTTTTTTCTTCTGACTTAATTTTTAGAGAAGAGTTTATTCTCCCACACACTGTCACTGCAAAAACCATTTATTGATTTTAAATCTCATGTTCCCTGAAGCAGAAATTAATTTAAGAGGCAACTTCTGTAGCTGTACATTTCAGAATACCTCTGGAAGCCTGCTGTTGCCACAACAGTGATTTGCTATCACAGCCATATTAATCTAAGTAAAGGACTGTAAGCCTACATGTATAAAGAAAGTTACATAGAAAATTATTTCTTCAAAAGTAAACAATAACAGACATTAAAAATGGATATACTAAAAAGAAGATAAAAATATAAGCTTAAGGCTTGGGTCCACACATGAGAGTAGAAACATTATACAGAGTGGAGATCTTGGCTTTCAGGCATTATTATCAAGGGATCTATCACCAGAAGAAGAAAAATGAGGCAACAACATACTAAGTAGACAAAACAAATAGCAGTGCTATTACAACTAGACACCTCTTTGTAATTCTTTACAGCGTGACTATAAAATTTAATGTGAACATGTAATGGTTAATATGAGAAAGGTAAATACTGCTTAACAAATGATTCTAGAACATATGAACATATTAATAAACAGAGGAAGGAATAAATGAATGCAAGAATAGAACAAGGAGTGTGAGATAAATTATCTACTCCTGGATATGGGGGAAGTAAATAGATAATGGACAAGGAACAATCCTAATCACTAGACCTGGATGATGTGAAGTGGGCCAGTGAGCTTGGAGCAAAGTTACCAATCAGGGGAAAAAAACCCTTATGTAAAAAGATTTTAAGTCATAGATAAAGTGAATTGACTTTTTCCATGGAGATCATTGAGCAAATTCTAATTTCTTAGTTCTTTACTGCCAAATAACCTTTCATTAGGCTTTCAATGTAGAAAACATGTTCTATTTATCGGTTCCCAATCATGTTATTTCTTTTGTAACCCATGTCTGTAATAAGTCTCCACCCCACATCACCCTACCCCAATCCTATTCATCCTTTAAGTTCTAACTCAATACAAGCCCTAAGAATTCTTTCTTCTTTAGGAAACTTAGAAAATAGCTAGCTTTGAGAAGAGAGGCTACAAACAGATAGGGACAGAAATAGATAAAGGAGGAGATGTAAGTAGGATCTGAGCTTGGAAGAAACTAATATTACAGACTTCTTTGGTTGGGATCTGGAAAAAAAAAAAAAAAAAAGATGAAAACCAGGTCTCTCAATCACACTTTGTCCTAACGGGGTAAAAATCTTTTGTACTTCCTTCAAGGAGGCTTCCTTTTGATTTCTAGAATCACTGGAAGGAGTGGGATTGGTACTCTTTTTTACAACCCTTCAACGTTATGCCCCATTTTAAATCCTGTCCTTTTGGCAACTGAGGCATCTCATATATATTCATTTAGGATATGTCCCAAGTAAAAGATTATCAGAGAGAAAAGTAGAAGATCAAGTGAGAGGGACTTTCACTCTCTCCCACTCTATTTCTTTCATGAAGTCCTCTAGCCTTACCCTTGGAAGATGGGAGGGGTAACATCTCCTAGATTATTTCTTGAGAACATTGCCACACCTCCAAAGGAAATAAAATGCTGAGACACTGGGCTACTCCCAAAGAAACAAGGGTGGCTGGGGTAAGTAAAATTAGTGGCACTAGTGGCAATGACGCAGAGAGAAAGAAAAAGAGAAGAAATGCCAAGCTGTAGCCAGGCAATGCAACGAACCATTGCTTCACGTCCCACCCACTTCCACACCCACTGAGAGTGCTGTTCTTGGGGACGAGAAAAACAGCTTGAGATAGCAACAGAAGAATCAATGCCAAACCATCCTTATCTCTGAGCCAAGACACTAACCTCACAGTTCAGGGCCATTACTGAAAGAAAGAAGACAAAGACAACAGAAGCTATGACTGTGGGTCTCTCCTTACTCCACTTCCTAAACCCAGAAAGGCACTCATGTGCTAAATCTATTTAAAAATCACATGAATTACTGGCCTCTATTTCTTTCATGCATTTTTTGGAGACAAGCCTGAATTGACACCGTTGAGCTAGTGAGATACTGTCAAGTAAAAAGCAGAGACAGACATTAAGTTACTGAACTTTAATAAAATGACAGTTCAAAATTTAAAGACAAAAGAAATGTCTTTATTTCCATATTTTTTTCACATATGGAAAAGGAGTATAGCTGGTTAAGATTCACAGTAATTCCCTGATTTCCTTTTATCTTTTTTTCTTTATTTTCATTTCAATTGCCATATAACTGATTAATATAAAAATTTAAATAAACTACAAGATTATCTGCTACCTAGCTATCCCATCACTTCAACTCCTATTTGTTACAGAAGGCTGCCAAACCCCGATCTACAATTCCATCCTCTCATCTGGGTATCCACTAAAATGTAAACTTTATGGCAGCACAGGCCTCATTGGTCTTATGTAGCTGTATGACCTCCGGAGAATGATAAAGATTGGGAGGAGCTTAATAAGCAGCAACTGAATGAACCTAAGTCTGATGAAATCTGATTTGACTTATACAAACACTCCCCCCATACACACACACAAAATTTCTTCTAAAAATCTTTACCTCTCTGCCACTACACTATTCCAAGTTGGGTATCTTTACCCCTGTTTTGGCAATCTTGTCTAAGTTGGCCTTTTTACTTTCAGTTGCTGCATACTAATTAAAAGTCTCCTTTACTCAAAAGCTATATATACTTCTCCATTACCCACCTACTTTCCAAAGTAAAATTATGCTCGTAAGGGGAGCCATTCAAAGTCCAGCTTGCAATATAACTTACTCATCAAAATGGCCCTCCTCGTTGCCCTACCAGTCTGCTAATTTCTATACTCAGATTTAACTCATTTTTATCCATTTAGTCCATCAGAATATAAACTTGACCAAATCAGGGATCTTTCACTTTTATATCTTCAGCACCTAGAATAATGCTGAAAACATGTTAGGACCTCAAAAAATATCTGCTGGATAAATGAATGAGTTGTTGTAAGCATAAGAAAAAAATGGAAGGAAGAGAGAAAGGGAAGTAGGAGAAAAAATGTGCCAAACTCTCCCGATGAAGAAGCTTATAATTCAGGTCAAATTCCCATTTTTACAAATCACTTTTATCTTCAGTGTTTTCTTCTCTTCAGACAACTTAGCACTTAAATACTCATTCCAAGACTGCTATGCATCAAACTCTGTGTCAGGCACTAGTGATACACCAATGAACACAACAGACATGGTCTTTATCTTCTCCAAATTTATAGCCTAGTGTAAACATTAAAGTCAATTAAATACCATGTACTCTGGACAAAACAAAAAGGACATTTAACCTGGAAGTCAACAACAGGGAAGATTTCTTAGAGGGACATGCAAAAGAAGACCTGAAGGATGAGTATGAGTTAACCAGAGAAAAAGTGGGGAGGTGTGTTTGAGGCAGAGGGGACAGCATGAATGAAGACCGAGAAGCAAGACAGAATAGAAAGTGTTCAGGAACTGAAAGAAGTTCAATAGGTCAAGAGTTCAGAGCACAAAGAGGACAGGAAAAGAGCTGAAGCTTCAGGGTTGACAAGGATCAGAGTTTGAAGGGCCTGGAAATCATCTTCAGTTGTCCTTTCCCATCCAAAGGAAAAAAAGAGTATGGGCTATCAAAGTGTGTATGAGAGGGAAGCTGAGAAGGAGCAAAAGAAAGGGAGAGGCCTTATGTGTCAGCTCTAACTCTCAGTTTAGAGAATAAATTCTTTGTAAGAAAAACACAGAATAAAATCCTTGCGGTCTTACATTTTCCTCTGTATCCTGAAATGTCTGTTCAAAAAATGCAGTGATGAAAACACTGATTGAAAATTTTTGTCCTTCTGGCTCCTTTCCCATCCAAATAAACAAACAAGAAAAAAAAATTTTTTTAATGTAGTAACTGAACTAAAAGCAATGTTAAATGCAAATGCAGACTCCATCAACTATATGAACCTTAAGTATCTAATTTTTTCCCCCCCACTTTGGGACTCTGAACTTCCTTTGCTAGTCAGCACAGATTTCTCAGCTGGATTCCTCTCAGAATCTGTAATCCTATAAATTCCCATAATTACTAGGCAAAGAAGTTTAAACAATGAGCTAAGGAAACAGTTTAAACTGGTTCTGCTTTCCGTTTTATTTCTTGCTTCGCATTTACTAGCTCCCTTTAATCCACCACCAGTTCTTAACATTAGTCCATATTCAATATGGAGTTCTGTCCAACTATGGTATCTTGTTTGGGACTGTCACCTAAAATTATTTAAGACAGAGGGCTAAATCTAGCCTCACATAGTATTCCTGAGAATATGCCATTACATTAAAGAAAAGAAGTGTGCAACAAAGATAAAAGGGATAAAGAGCTCCCAAGACAAAAAAGATACAGTTTTTAAAATATGAATTAGAAAAGGTATGGATTTTAAGTGGAAAATTTTTAGTAACTGTGTATTAAAAACTACCCAGCATCTGTCTCATACATTATCTTTAAATACTGCTCTTCCTCAAAACAGCTAGCACTTGGTCTGGGCCATGAATGAAATGAGGACACCATGAAAAAATATAAGTGCTATTCTGGGGGAAAATCCCTCATATCGCTGTTTCTAACCTACTACAGAGGAGAGGGAAATAAATCCCCTGCTAAACTTTCTTCCTTCTGAGAAAGTTACTAATTCAAAATTTTAAAATAATATCCCCCCAGTGCATTAAACAATGTTTCCACCCTGTAAAAACCCTCGTTACTTATCATATTCATTTATTTCCTGTTTCATTAAAATAGTGAAGCCACAATTCCAGAGACTAGAAAAGCAGGCATCATAAAACAAAAAAGCTGCCCCTTTCCTAATATAGGGGCATTATTTGGCATCCTAGTTCTTGACTTTCAAAAGTAAGAAATACACTAAAATACTGTTTTTTACTAATTACAAATAGTACACTGTATTATTCCCAATATACCACTTCTTTTGAGATGTTCTTTAAGGGGAATGTTACTTAGGAACAGCTCTAAAAAATCACATGCATTCCACAACCCGAAGACAACAAAATGAGGACCTGAGATTTTAAGGATGAAGGTACCATGGTGTGTCAACCTTGACATTAATTCTCATCTATTAATACCTTAATCTGTTGATCTCTAGTTGATAAGTGGCAAGTATCCCTAATACAAACATACATATGTGCATGCATACACACAACTATTATAACTAAAAAAATTATTTAGTCTTCATCTCTGTCATGTGTAAGAAATGCAACAACCTTTAATCTATGCATATTAACAAGAAAACCTTCGATTATACCTGAAAAAGCAATGTGACCTTTAACAAAGCCTACCTTCAGTACCTTTGAGGAAAGAGAAGGAAGACACAATGTATCCACTGTTACACTCACTGACCTCCCATCTCTCCGTTTAATATTCATTTAATTATCACCTCCTGTGTGTCAGATATCACATACTGGAAAATGTTCAGTGGCATCTTTAGCCTCTGTGCATTAAATATGACTAGCGCCTACCCACCTCAACTTGTAAAAACCAAAAATGTCTCTGCACACTGCCAAATGTCCAGCGGGAACATTACAGCTTGTTAAGAGTATGTAATAGCATTTTAGGGTTGGAGAGCTGGTAACCAAGCAGAAATTCACATGTACCTAGGTAAAGTGGAAAGTATTTTTAAATAAAAGGAAGAAAAGAGAATTTGATCCTAAAAATCATTCCCCTCAGCCAGAAAAGGCTGAGAAAGCTGTCTCCTCCCCTACCACCCTAAATGACCTTCTTCATCATAGAGCAAAACATTTATTCTAACTACTGACTACTGAACTCATGGAATTGTGTTAGTCCATAATGACTAGAAGTAGGTGAATCAGTAAATAAATCATTAAGGTGGGCCTGATATGATGCTCTCTATTAAGAAAGACAACTCAGGGGCGCCTGGGTGGCTCAGCGGGTTAAGCCGCTGCCTTCGGCTCAGGTCATGATCTCAGGGTCCTGGGATCGAGTCCCATATTGGGCTCTCTGCTCAGCAGGGAGCCTGCTTCCCTCTCTCTCTCTCTCTCTGCCTGCCTCTCTCTCTGTCTACTTGTGATCTCTCTCTCTCTGTCAAATAAATAAATAAACAAAATCTTTAAAAAAAAAAAAAAAAGACAACTCAGATCCTCTAAACCCAGACTTTTCTATCTATTTGATATTAAAACTTTACTGCCTGATCAAACATAACTCTAGTAATTCTTTTTAGTCAACTGTTTGGGAGAGTTTGAGGTAAGAAATTGCTAGACAGAAAGACAACAGAAAAAAATGATAAATCTTTAATTAAAGTATAAAAAACTAACAGCAAAATGAGAAAAATACTATCTTGAATTTTCAAAGGAAATTGCTTATAGAAGCTGATACAAGGACCTCAGAATAAGCATTCATTCTTCTCAAGAAATTAAAAGTCATACTCATAAAAATGGTTTCAGATCCTTCCAGAAAATTTAAAGTAAGACAAAATAATCGTTTTCTAAGTTTTTCTGGGAATACTTACAATTTCAATAGGAAATGTACATTGCACATTCTCCGTCCACCAATGGGCACAATGTTCAGCTACTCGTGGAGTCTGAGAGGTGAGTATGGTCTAATGTAGTAGCAAGAAAATGATCTTTAGAGAAAATAAGTTATCTTTTTTTATTTTATTTTTTTCTTTTGCAAGAGAGGAGTAATTTTTTGTCTTCTACGCACTATGAGAAATTGATCTCTCTATGTGCTCCAGAGAAATGACCTCTCAGGGGCATTTCAGGATACACAGAATCTGCTCTAAGTGAAGACAAATATAAAGTTGGTAAAGAACAAAATGAAAACAGCTGTTAAGAATGTTAACAAATTTTACCATAACAAAATACTGATCAGTCAGCAGACCCCTCAAGAATATAAGTTCATAGATGTACTTAGACAATTAGTAACCAGCTATGAGAAAAGAAGAAAGATCTGGAAGAAATAAAAATCCTGTCTTGATTACCTATTGCTCTACAACAAGCTACCCCAAAAGCCAGTATTATATAACATCTACTGTTTTACTTGCTCATGAATCTGTGGATGTGCAGTCTGGACACTGCTCTACGGAGACTGTCTATCTCTATCTCCATATGGTGTTTGCTAGGCTTACCTGGAGCTGGATAAGGTACCTTACTCCCATGTCTGAAAATTGTGCTGGCTGCAGGATGCAGAGCTTTGGAGTTCCTACTACAAATGCTTCCCATTTCCAGCAGGATAGCTTGATTCCCTCCTTACACAGTCACTCAGGAACTGCCCCTTCTAAGGTCTATAATTCTCACAGCACTGCTTCTGCCACATTCTGTCCCACTAGGCCAGCCCAGACTTCAGGGGAGGGGAAAGAGATGCCTCCCTCTTGATGGGTGGAACAGCACGTGCAAACAGGGATGGGAAGAACTACAGGTGACCATCTTTGTAAACAATCTGTTATAAGCCCCACTATTGGAAACCATTGTAACATAAAGGAAATCAAGAGAAAAAATGAAAAATGGCCAAAATCAAGGGCCTTTCTTGCCAATATACCCTATTTCCTACCCTTGACTCCTTACCCAATGAAGACTAGAAAAGAATAAAACGGAGGATGCAGTGTAGATGGTATCTTTACAGAAAGCAACCTTAAAGATAACATCTAATTAGAATTTTTTTTAAATATAGAAATAGAAAACAAAATAATGAGTTTATAGAACCACCCCTGAGTCTCTTAGTCCTTTGAACTAAATGTATGTTGTAAACAAAATATACAAGGTTTGGTACCAGGTAAAGAATACATAAATTGTTAAGGGAAGAGATGTAAAGTTCCTTTCAAAAATTTCTACTTCTTAGGATCATGATTTTAAAAGATCAATGTTTCTAACATCTTTCTTAGAAGAAGTAAATACTGGAATACCCACAGTTGAAAAATCAAAGTGATAAATGGAGGTAGTAACATAGCAGCTCTGCGAATAGGCGGCTGCCCTTCCTGCACCAACATGCAATGCTGCAGAACACCAACCACTCTTGACATCTCCAATGCCTATGTATAGGAAACAGTAGTAGTATTCATGCATGGCTTTTTCCAAAAAGTGGTTGGCAGATGGGTTTATATACCAAAGTGGAGATGTAAAGCGATTATCCTGAGTCCCAAGAAACTAGTGCAATTGAGCCTGGACAACATTTCATTGTAAGAGGTTTATCATTTGCAAAGAATGTGGATAAATATGCCTGTTACAGTGGCTTCCACTCATTTCCCAGTTTGTCACTGTTCCTCTCCATTTTCCATAATAAAAAGGTTAATATTTTTCTGCCAGCTGTGTATGTTTGTCTTCAACTAATCCAATACCATACCATCTCAGGGGTATCTATATATTTTTTTTTTTTAAAGATCCTTCATTTAATCATTAGAGAGCCAGTGAAACCACAAGCAGTGGGAAGGTCAGAGGGAGAGGGAAAAGAAGACTCCCTGCTAAGCATGGAGTCCTGCAACACTGCAAAACAGGGGCTTGATCCCAGGTCCCTGGGATCATGACCTGAGGTGAAAGCAGACACTTAACTGACTGAGCCACCTCGGCACCCCTGAAGGTTATCTGCATTTTAGCAGGAAAGCTCTGAAGCCTGCAAATTATATAAGACCAAAATGAGGAAATCCAACTGTAATAATAGGAAAATGAGAAAACAATAAGGGAGCAGAAAAGCCCTTCACGTTAGACCACACAGGAGGCCAACACTGACTACCACAGATGAAAGAAATTGGGAAGTGATGCTTCTTTTGCTATCTTTTAAACAGAGACCTCTACGCTAAGCCAGCACTCACTTAACAAATTTTACAGGTATTAAGATCTGCAACATATAAGGCTAAATAATTTCAGTTACTGTAACTTTGGGCCTGGATAATTCTTTATTCTGACAAACATTGGCCCCCACATAAAAGGCAAAAGTAGAAAGATCACTAAATTTGGGAGGAGGGAAAATCAGATTTGAATCCTGGCTCTCTAACTCTGTACAGAACCCCTAGTAAATTAATCTTTTAAAGTCCAAATTTCTTCCCCTATAAAAATATGGATAAAAATACACTCAATCAATAAGTTTTCCTCTATGGGTTCAATGAAATAAGTAGTTTATATGCCTGAAAAACAGTATCCAATAAATGTAAACTGCATATGATTCTGCCTTTTTACACAGATTAAGGCCCCAAATAATTATGACTCCCAAGTAAATTCTGTTTATTTATTTAATGACATAAAGGCACAAAGTTTGCAGTCAGAAGATGAAGTGTTTAGGTCATATTTTGAAACTTACTGGGCTGCCAAGTGTTGGGTAGACTCTCCCTAAATCTTAGGTTCTTCACCTACTGGGGCACTGGGGACACAACAGTGAATAAGGCAAATCAACTCCTTTCCCTCATGGAGCTCTTTGTGTCATTGGGAGACATAAAAGGAACAAACACATAGTGCCAGGCACCATTGCCTATATATGAAGTGACTGGGCGAGAGTATCTTTAAGCCCCACCACACCCTCATTGAAGTCTATGAGCTCATGACTATAAATATCAAAGTCAACAAAAAGGAAGAACACAATTTCTCATTCTGATGTTTTATAAGATGTTAAATCATTCTTTCTATAAAATCAAAGGCTTCCAAAGAAATGCAGCATCATTACAAAGCTTTTCTGTACTACAAAAGCAACAGTCCTCATCTAAGATGAAAACTTAAAATTCTGCTGTTAAAAGGGAAAGTCAGATCTTCACATGAAAGACTGCTTTTCCATATACTCCTAAAGCCAATAATTTAGAGGGTAATACCAGCACATATTCACAAGACCACCAAGGCCTTAGCATAAACAATCCAACTGATGACTGAGATGCTCACAATACTAGTTCAGAAAAATCTGCTGAGCCGGGACATGGAATGCAAATGAGCACAAGCAGACATACTACCCTGCAGGTTAAGAGTCACACTGAACAGAAATGTTTTACTTGCAGCTTTTATACTTTATGTTCTGTTACCAGCCATAAAAACACTTCTGCTAGGGGTGCCTGGGTGGCTCATTCAGTTAAGAAACTGCCTTTAGCTCAGGGCATGATCCCAGCATCCTGGGATACAGTCCCTCATTAGGCTCCCTGCTCAGGAGGGAGCCTGCTTCTCCTTCTTCCACTCTCCCTGCTTGTGATCTCTCTCTCTTTGTCAAATTAATAAATAAAATCTTAAGCAAAAAATATCTGCTAAAATAATCAGATGAAAAGTAAGTTCTACAACGTGAATTTTTCTCTGAAATGTTTCTATTCCCCAGGAGCATGGTTTTTACTGGCAACCTTGAGGATATAAACCTTACATAGAAAGACTGGGCTTTCAGAATGAATCAGACAAGGACTAAGAAACAATATTCATAAAAAGAATCAACAGAAATTTCTCAGACTGGTGAAACTGTGACAATACAAAGGATTTTTGGATATCAACAAGGGTTCTTTAAATGATTTTTCTATGAGTTAGTCAGAAACTTTTTAGCAATTGAAAAAACACTCATTTGAATAATAAAATTATGTTTTAGAAAATTTATTTGGCAAATTGAAGAAAGATTATGTAGCAGAATTCATTAAAAATATACTTTAAAGAATAAATAAAAACATAATTAGCATATAAATTGTTTTTATGTTAAGTAGCCTCTGAAGTGCTTGAAGTTTCTTAAAACAGCATGTAATTATAACAAATGTGAACACATCTCCTATAATTTAGTTTGCCTATTTAGGTATAAGCATAAACCTTATGCCTTCCATATAACTTCTTTAACTTCCAACTTCTACACTTACACACTAAGGATAATACATATCATGAGTCACAATGCTTTAAATTCCAGAGTTCTAGAATTCTATGAAATACAACAAGATTCAGGTCAAACTCTCTTCAGACTTTTAGATGAGGGATGAATGAACAGAATTTAAATTCCTTTATTTTATATGTGTATGCATGTCTGTATTACTATAAAATAAAAAGATTAAGTTCTTGTGCAAATTTAGGCAATGTGTCTGTGATTTATAATAAAATAAATGAAAAACTCTTGGCTTTAGAAATGGGCCTAAGGAGCTGAAGACTTTTCTTTTTATATACTATGTTAAATTGATTAGTATCAATATACTATTGTTAATTTACATAGAAGCATAAGAACTTGGAGTTGTCAAGGTACTTAGAAATCAAGATTCTTACATTACAGATGAGGAGACCTCTACTGAAAGGCTAAAGGATTACAGGTTCTGCAGTAAGATGCCTTATATTATTCATATTCTAGCTCTGCCACCCACTGTGAAATCAGAGGCAAGATACTCACTTGTCGTGCTCCTTGTCTTATTTCTTCTTTTTATCTATAAAATTAAGATAATGGTATCTACCTGATAGAGTTATTCCAAGAATCAAATGTATTAATATATTTAAACACTAGAACCATGACTGGTATGTACGAATTCAAAAATGCTGGGGATTATATAATCCATGGTATTTATTAGTGAATATATTTGTAAACCAGTAAATAATTATTTACTGAATAAATAATAATTACTTACTGAAAATAATTTTTTACTGAAAATAAATAATTATTTACTGAAACTAGGGACTTTCATTAACCCTATGTTCAACAAGAATTTCAGAGGATGACAATCAATAAAACCCCTTAGTCTCTCTCCTGTGCTCATCAAGTGGCTGTGTTCACTTCTAGGAAACACACATCACAGAGATGATAGCCACCCAGGTTATCTCTAGAGCAAGACAAGCAGGATGTTAGGATATAGACAAATTGTCACTATCAATAGAGATGGAAAGTTGGGAGTATTCTGCTTTAAGAGGTAACTTTGCAGAATCATAAGATAGTCTTCAAATACTAGAAAAGTCATCAAATAAATAAGGAATTAGAGTTATTATCTGTTTCTCCAAAGGCAAATATGGCTGCTTATCAGAAAAAAAAGTTTTAAGAATTTAAGATTTCTGATAGTAATGAGCATTTTTTCAACATGTTAACACAAAAATAAGATGCCACTTTTCAAATACTAAGGGATGATTATGCTGAGTTAGGAGTTGGACTAGATGACATTTAAAAAAACCTAAGAATTGTGGAATATTAGAACTTAAAAGGATCTTCAAAGTTATCAGGTCTAATGGCTTAGCTGTCCATTAGATTCACCTGAAGAGTTTTAAAAACAATACTAACCCCATCCAGGATCGCTTAAAATCAAGGCTTTCTCAGGGTAAAGGCTGGCACTATTTTGTTTGCTTTGTATTTTCTCCCAGATGATCCTAACACAGCCACAGCTGAGAAACAGGGCATTAGTTCACAAATGACAAAATTATGTGGGATGCCTGGGTGGCTCAGTCAGTTAAGCATCTGCCTTGAGCGTCTGGGATCAAGTCCCACATCGGGCTCCCTCTCCTTCTGCCTGACACTCGCCCTGCTTGTGCTCTCGTTCTCATTCTATCTGTGACAAATAAATAAAATCTTGGAAAAGAAAAGAAAAGACAAGACAAGACAAGACAAGAAAAGAAAAGACAAGACAAGACAATATAAGAAGAAAATTAGGGCTCACTGTTAGAACAAAACTATCATTTGAATCCAGGAATTCTGTTGTGTTACACTATCTTTGCTTGATCTTAAAAGTCCTTCAATGCGAGGTTGGGAGAAGAACAATGCAGTGTAAATCAGGAAAGCTGAATCCCTGACATGGGGCACTGGCAAAAAGCCAGAACTGAGTGTTAATTCCAGACCTTAGCATCTGCATCACAGACTATTATCATGACTTGCCAATAATCAGTTTTGCATGTCATTTCAAATTCAAGAGGGCATCCTGGCAGGTAGGAAAACCATGGCAGTAAGAAAGAGAATTAGCTAGCTTTACTCCTCTCTATTCTGTCTTTGCCTAACCTTACTGACTAAGCTTGAGTAAGTCACTATCTCCCTGAAACCCATTTGTGAACAGAGAGGGTTCATCAGAATCATGTCAGGAGTGACTTCTAACCCTAATGACCTAAGACTAAATAACATCCATGTTGTCAGGACCAATATGTTTTACTATATGTAGCTGTTTTTTTCCAGGGACACAATCCACCAGGAGGTACATATGAATCCACACAGTCAACATCCTAAAAAGGGGGTCTACCATACATACTGCACATTAAATTTTGAAAACTCTACTCATTACTGGATATCTCAATTCCATCACAGGTTAAACCATAACAAGAGTAAGTCTGAATGCCAAACTGGCACCTGACTCTCAGCATCAAAATGAAAACTCATACCAGTTACCAGAACAATGGCTGAAGGAAAGAGATATAAACATCAAACAGGTAGAAGGGTTGATTATGCCTTTAATGAACTGATCATGTTCCAGAAGTGGTCTTCTTGGATTGCTAAAAAGCAGACAAAGGTAAGCTTTCTAACCACCTCCTCTCTCTCAAAAAAAAAAAAGTGTTCTTTAAGAAATTCTAGTGATTTTTTTTCTAAAATTGTCTTAATATATTTACAAGACAAAAACAGGAAAAAAGAATGATTTTTCTTTTCCTTTTGAGAAGAATCTCTGGCCCCTAGGTGTCACAGATTGCTCATAACAATTCGGACAAGAGGCTGACTTTTACTTAGTGATTTAGTTAATAAGTAAGTTCAATGTTAAAAAATAATTTTGGGGGACGCCTGGGTGGCTCAGTTGGTTAAGCAGCTGCCTTCGGCTCAGGTCATGATCCCGGCGTCCTGGGATCGAGTCCCACATCGGGCTCCTTGCTTGGCGGGGAGCCTGCTTCTCCCTCTGCCTGCCACTCTGTCTGCCTGTGTTTGCTCTCGCTTCTCTCTCTACGACAAATGAATAAATAAAATCTTTAAAAAAATAATAATAATAATAATTTTGGAAAGCATATATGGAAAAGCAGGAAAAATTCAAGTGGATAAGAATCTATTGATAAATATCCTTAAAAAAGAAAATACTAAGCAATTGAAAAACTCATTTAGATTGAAAACTATGCTCAGCTATAATCAGTAACAAGGAAACATATGATTCTCCCAGCAGAAATAGACTTTAGGCAATAAACAAATCTTTGTGCAAGAAAGACTAGGATATATAAGGGGAAAAAATGGGTGTTCCTATGCTTAATTATTAGTTACAGGCTCACTGCTGAAATACCATCAGTATTTAAAGAAACAGAGGGCTGGGCAAACCTGGGAAACATCAAATATAAATACATTTGTTTGAACTCCATGGTGAACCATAAAATTTCCTAAAACATCTGTGTTTTATTAGACAGTTGGAAATGAAGAACAGGATTATGTACTCTAAAATTTATTTTTTAAACTTCCATTTTTCATGTGTCTAGTAGTTATAGATAAGAGGATCATTTTATAAATACTGTCTACTTTTTACTTACTGATAAACATAGTCACAGATTTCTAACCTATTCTATCTTTTAGTAGCAAATAATAAAAACCAAATTATTTTTTAATTCTATAAGACTAGTTGAAATTAACACTATTAGCAGTTTTTATTTTATTTTTTAAAATTTTATTTATTTATTTGACAGACAGAGATCACAAGTAGGCAGAGAGGCAGGCAGAGAGAGGAAGGGAAGCAGGCTCCTCACTGAGCAGAGAGCCCGATGAGGGGCTCGATCCCAGGACCCTGGGATCATGACCTGAGTCGAAGGCAGAGGCTTTAACCCACTGAGCCACCCAGGTGCCCCTATTTTTATTTGTTTTTAAAGATTTTATTTACTTGACAGAGAGAGAGAAAGAGAGCAAACACAAGCAGGAGGAGGGACAGAGGGATAGGGGAAATGTAAGGCTCAATCCTAGGACCTGAGCCAAAGGCAGAAACTATTTTTTGAACATGGGTTCTATCCAAAAAGAAATTTTCAAGATACCACAAATAATGTAACATCAAATCCGGGCTAGGAGACTACTTGGTAACTTTCTATTTCATGAAAAAGATCAGAGAAACAAAACTACAAAATGTTAGATGTCAGCCAAACACCGAAGAGCCACAGTGGCAAGGCTGGTCTGTGGGAGAGGTCCTCAGGCCACTTCCACAGAAGCTCCCCAAGCTACTTTTCGGCACCAACTCCATATTCACGTAACATGGCCTTGCTTCCTTGTCTGTTGTGCCCTTGTCTGATCTCCAACTGGCCTGCTGAACCAGACACTGACCCCAGCTCCAGGCTGACAGCTCCTGCTGTGTTAACTCACCCCCGATCCCTCCCACACTGCTTTTACTAGCAATGGGTGTTGGCAACCTACTCACTCCTCAGAATCTGACCTCAGCTCTACCCTTTTTCTTTTCCACTTTACTCCTCCTCTTCAATTCTGACAGCTTGCAGTGACCTTCTCTTGCTACAAAGACAGAAATGCCTTGGTGTTTCATGTGTGAAATTCTCAAGTAAAACACATCATACCTTAGGTCCCATTCTTTAGGGACTCTTTGAGTAATCAAATTATTACACTCCTAATAAAGCAGGGAAAGCAGTCTGAGTGAGCTGGAAAAAATCTCAATTCCTCTTTGAGCCTACCTTTAATAGTTCCTCAGTTCCCTCATCTAAAATTTCAGGACATCAGAGTAGGAAACCTTTTAAACCACCTCCAGCTCTAATAAAATTGCCCATGTATTTGTAATCTTAGTGAAATGGCACCACTGGCATCCAGAAATCCTCTCTCTCACTCATCCCCAGATCCAAATGAATAAATTATTCCCTCTATTCCTGCTACTTTGTCTCCTATTCCTCCTAATTTTGCTTCAGCATTGCTTCAACCTCCTTTGTGGAGCCAACCTTAACCCTCCCACACCTTCTAGCTCCCCCAAGGTTCAGTATATCTGCTTCAAGGCTTTGTCTTTGAATATTTTGCTGAGTGTGAGCTTGGGTGACTTCCTAAGGGTTTATCTCGTCTTCCAGAGAGATGTTCTAGCACACTCACTGACTAACAATGAATGAAAGAATGAAAAGAAGATAACTTGTAATAAGAATTTTCAGGCCCAAATATATGAAAGGGACTTAAGCAATATATTTTAGAAAAAATTTTTCTTATTTTTAAAATTTGACTTAAGTGATATTTTCTGTTGTCTGTTTTTTAAATATTAGAAAACAAAGCACTGGGCAAGAGGTAGATTAAAACAAGTGGGGTAGGGTAGCAAGGTACTAGTTATGAGCCAGAGGATGTGCTGAACGTTCTGATAAACATGATCTAATTTAATCCTTATAACAACTGTTTAAGAGGATTTAATATTATCTCCACTTCACAGTTAGAGAAAGAATCCTCAGAAAACTTCAATAATGTGCCCAATGTCACCAAGCCAGTAAGAAGCAGAGACAGAACTACACTCAAGATGATGTGACTCCAAAAGTCCATTGCTCTTTCCCTAGACTTGTTATTCTCACCTTCATAGCACTGGCTCACATGAGCTGTGCCCACTACAGCTAGCCAATTTGATCTCATATGACAATTCTAGAATTTAAGAAACCAAAGTATTTAGGAGAAAGTAAAAATTCTTACTGATATTCCAGCTGTGCTATTCATGTACAGACTCTACACTTACATGTGGCCACTAGCTATATACACCAGTACCTTTAAAATGTAATATTGTATAACCCAATCTTGAGCTAAGATGATCTACCAGTACCTTATCTACAAGCACACTGCATTTGGGGATGCCCTCTCTTACTTACATTAAGCTCCTCAGAGATTGCAATATAATATATGGGCTTCGATGCACTGCATCTAATTTTATCATAAAAGAAAAATTCTCTGCCATTCTGTTACCATGGATGAAACAGTGACTGTTGCAAAGAGAAGAAAAAAAACAGGTGGAATCCTGAAGGAAAAGTGAAACACAAACAAAATCTAAATGATTTTAAAATAGCAGGTCAACCAATATTGTATATTTGAACAAAAATGTTTAACAAAACCAGGAGGAAAGAGTGTAAAAATATTACAAAGATTTAAATGAGGAAAATATGCTTTCAACATTTTTGCTTTTTTTTCTTTGGAAAGCTTTAGCGATTCAAATTTGAGAGGCCTATTATAGGGAAGATATTAAAAAGGAATTACAAATGCAAAAGAACAGAAGAGCATTTTACCTTTTATTCCAATTTCTAGAAATAGTCCTCCTATATCCCTGGAATATACTTATTTTTAAGATTTCATCCAGTTCTACCCTGTGATCCTTTTAGAAACCTAGTATAGTCTAAAACTACAAAGAGAAATGTATCTAAATCTGCCTCATAGACCTGTACAGTTCAGAGTAGTTGAGCACAGAGCCCTAGGACTATAAAGAACTTTAGAACATCACAGGTACTGAAGCAAGTATGAAGAAAAAAAATTAAATTTAAAAACCCAACAAGAAACACAAACAAGTTGATATCATATCCAAAATATGAATTAAGGATATTCTTCAAAAATGTGTAGTTACTTACAGGTATCTGCACATGTAGATTCTATCTATGCTGTAGACAAATACAAACGGCTTTTGTTATCATTTCAGTGAATTCTGGCTTACACCGTAACTCAGATGGGTCACCACTACCTAAGGATCAAAAAGCAATGGATATCTATCCTATTTTTAACATAAGCCTAGAGATTGTATCATTTTGGTGCTCTTCTCCAAAGTCTAAACATTCTAATAAAGATTTCCAAAACTACTTATTTCTGGCTAACCTCTATAATTTAAGCCTTTTGGGTTAGATCCCGTGAAGACAAAAAGCTGGTCACATTTATCCTAACAATAACCTTCCACAGCTTAGAATAATCAGCTAGAGCCATTAAGTTCCTCATTTTCCAAGTCGAGAACCATGTTGCACAGTATTTGATACTGACTAGCTTTGCATGGCCAAGAGCAGAGCCAAACCTCTTCTACTTTCCACTATAAGAGAACACAAGTCATATGATCTTGAAGACTCTTCCAGAATGACTAACCAATCCCATTAGCCATAGAGTTCTCATTTCTATTAATAATTATTTCTATTTAATAATTTTTTTGGGTGCCTGGGAGGCTCAGTGGGTTAAGCCGCTGCCTTCGGCACAGGTCATGATCTCAGGGTCCTGGGATTGAGTCCCACATCCAGCTCTCTGCTCAGCAGGGAGCCTGCTTCCCTTCCTCTCTCTCTGCCTGCCTCTCTGCCTACTTGTGATCTCTCTCTGTGTCAAATAAATAAATAAAAAATCTTTAAAAAATAATAATAATAATTTTTATTTAATAATTATTGAAGTAGGCTTCTATGCTTGCCTAATTGTATACTTTATGGAAAATACATTTTTAAAGTTTAACTTAGAAAGTGCAAGTTCAAAAAAAAAGAAAGTGCAAGTTCCCTAATCTGCCAACCTCCTCTACCACCACCACCATTAAGATATTACTATCTGATCTTTAAGATTCATACATATGTTTTTTTAATAGACTTTATTTTTTCTTTAAAGATTTTATTTACTTATTTAGAGAGAGACAGAGTGTGTACATGAGCAAGGGGGAGGGGCAGAGGGAGAGACATAATCTCAAGCAGACTTGGTAGTGAATGCAGAGTCTGACATAGGGCTCAACGCATGACCTCAAGACCATGACCTGGACTGGAAAAAAAAAAAACAAAAAGTCAGATGCTTACCAACTGAACCACTCAGGTGCTCTACAATTTTTTTTTTTTTTAACAGAAATGGCATCATTCGTTACTTAATGTTATTTTGGTCTTTTCCCCTCCATTTATTTGTGCTAAATATTATTAGCATAAGCTTTGCATGGATTTTCACATTTATTCTTCATAGCCAGTCCATGTACTTATATACATACTATTATTATTTCCAATTTGCTAATGATGAAACTGGTAAACTGAGAGAAGAGAAATAATCTGGCTAATGTCACAGAATCAATTTTAGGTATTGAGGAGGGGATGAAAATCCATGCAGCCTGAATGAAACTGTATACTATCAACCCTTCAGCATGATATACACATCAGTACACATAATGCCTTTGTAACAGCTATATTAATTATATGAGTATAACATAATTTAATCTCTTACCAGTGGACATCTGCATTATTTTTAATTTCTCGCTTTTGTGAACAATGCTACAACTAATGTCCTTGTACAAATAACTTTGTACATTTAAGTACCCATCATCATCTCTTCTTCTTTTGAAATAATTCTAGATTTTAAAAAAGTTGTACAAATAGTACAGAGAGTTCCTGTATACCCTTCACCCAGCCTTCTCATAATGTTAACTTATAAAACTATACTACAATGACCAAAACCAGGACATTAACACTGGTATGGCATTATTAACTAAACTATAGACCTTATTTGAATTTCACTGGTTTTTCCATTACTGTCTTTTTTTCTACTCCAGGACACTATCCAGGATCCTATGATCCACTTGGTAGTTGTGTTTTCTTTGTCTCCCCTAATCTGTGATAGTTCAATCTTTCATGACCTTGACACTTCTGAAGAGAACTGGCTGTTCTATGGGATAGGACTAAGTTTGAGCATGCTTGATATTTTCTCATGTTTGCATTGAGGTTAGGCATTTTTTCAATGGATATTTACTTTGTTCTATGGGGTAGAATCTAATATTATTCCTTGCTCAAATTATTCTAGCTTTGACCTTGGGAGTCTCTCCAGGTTGGCCCAGTTATTCTTTTAGTATGCCCCGCTCCTCTGCAGAGCACTTCCTTAACTTTCTCCATCCCAAGATGTTCTAGGCTCCCCTTGTATTTTCCCTGTCCCAGGTCTAGAACCAAACACTTCTCCAAGAAGCCTTGGTTCCTTTTATTGGTGACTAATACCAAGAAACCAAGGTCTGAATGCTAGGAAGGTCACTGCTTCTAGATCCTCTCAGCAGGCAGAACTAGGAAATACCTGTATGCATCCTAACCCAGCACATACACACCCAGCTACATTTCTGTGTCTGTACATTAAAAATTATAAATTTATACAAGTAACTTCAATTCCAATCTAACACCAAAGGGTTTAACTTTACCCCTTTCCCTAATTTGTAATGTCTTTGTCCTATAGAGAGAAACCTGGCTCTTATCATCTATAATTTATTCATTTATTTGTTTAATCCTAGTAATGGTTTCAGAATTGCTAGCTCATGGCCTTCTCTGCTCATACAAAATAATGTGAAGTTTAGAAACATACCGATCTTTTAATGTTAAACAGGGCTTCTCAAATGCAAATGCTGCCAAATAATTCTCCATTCCTTAATAATAATAATAATGTAAAACATATCATAAATCAGAGTTTGGCCTTTTCATAAAAATATATGTGGGTACCTGCAAAGTATTGACACTATTTACTGGAGGTTAAAAGCACTGGTAAAATCCTTACAGTGAGCTTAATTAAAAGTATTATAAACAAGGAAAATGTAAGAACACAATAACTTGAAGAAGTTACCTAAGAGAGTTTCTAAAGGTTTAGTTTTCAGGTATCCTTAATTAATTTTTTCCTATTAAAAAAAAAAATGTAACTAATGTAGTAGACAGGCAAAAAACTATATTCTCAAAGTCAGTAGCATTATGGAAATATGAAGAAATAAGTGAAAGAAACTGCAATCTCTTAGAACTATTGGAATATATATCTTAACATATAAAAGTGGGAAAATGAATGAAAAAAGACGAAATGAGGAGAGTTCCCAGTAATTCTGAATATGAAAGCATGAAGTTTTCATCAAAACACCAGTAGAGATCCTGGCAGGATGGTGGCAATAAAAAGACTACAACACGGTGAAGAAAGCAGGTGCTAAATAGCTAAATAAACTACCATATGAATAACTAATGTACTATTTACTCAGAATGAAGAAAGCAACTCCAAGAAAAAGGCATTTCTCCTCTCAAAAAGGCATTTCTCCTCTCAAAGACACAGAAGAAGAATGCTAAAGGACAGCACTCCAGTTATCAGGACCACCATATTAGGTTTGGGCAGAGGCTAGGAAGAGAAGGAAAGAAGGCAGACACTGGAAAGAGCTAAGAAGAAAAGTCTGGAGAGATTCCAGAATGCTTAGTATGCACCAGAAGTTCACAGAGCTAGCTGTGCTGGTCCTATCATTCTAGCTTTTATGTACATACCCTTTAGAAGGCTGAATAAAAATGACTATAGGCAGTTATAGTCTTTGTATTTTTAAAAGGTTGGCAGGAAGTACTCTAAGACTTTTTATATAGATGTGCTTCAAAACAAAAATGTATATACAATCTTTTTTTAAAAACATAAATAGGGGCACCTGGGTGGCCCAGTTGAAGTGTCCAACTCGATTTCAGATCAGGTCATGACCTCAGGGTTGTGAGATCGAGCCCCTAGTCGGGCTCCATGCTGGGAATGAAGTCTGCCTATGATTCTCTCTCTCTCTCTCTCCCTCTGCCACTCACAGCCCTTTATAAATAAATGAATTAATAAATAAATGCTTATAAATGAATTAGATAAAAAGAAGATAACTGGTACCAAGAACTTAGTGCTTATCAAAAGGATTTTCCCTTTATATGAAATTACTATTAAAAAAATTAGTGAATAACGCTATAGTTTTTAGATTGATGCCACACAGCCACAGCCTCTCTACACAGAAGCTACGATTATACTCGTGTTTTATCACCCACCTATAGCAGGATAAAGTCTACTAAAAATGGTCAAGAGTTAAGTATTGTGGGGAAATATAAAGGAAGAGTGGTATACTTTTATGGAAGGCCACAATCTCTAGGTTCTCATCAGCAGATTTGGAGTTCTGAAAAATTTAGAAATATGTAAGTAACTTTTTAAACTTTCATATATAATTCTACTGGGTTCTAACAGCTGAAGAGAAGTTGACACAAAAGTCACATTACAAAATTGCCCAGTCCTTTTAAAAAATGATACTTCTACCCATTAGATGTGTAACTTTTTGACATTCCTCCTATTCTTTAATCTAAAAAAATGTGATTTTATGCGACAGTGGTTCAAATAGCTCAGTGTAAATAACCAATACACATGGAATGCTTTCATGGGATAAGGGCTGTTTATAAGTGCATCACACATTGTCACCTTTCCTTTCCCCATACTGCACTAAAACTATTACCCCATCCAGAGTTCTCTCTCCTGTTCTAGTTCCAGAAAATCCATAAGAACCACCATTTAAATGACAACTAAATTCTACTTCCAAAAAGGAGGTTTCTCAGTGCTCCCTAGTTGGAAGTCATTTCTTTATTCTGAAAACCCACAGCATTTTATAGGTAATTTTCTACTGTAGGCAAAATTCTTTTTTTTTTTTAAGATTTTTAAAATTTATTATTTATTTGACAGAGAGATTATAAATAGGCAGAGAGGCAGGCAGAGAGAGAAGAGGAAGCAGACTCCCGGCTGAGCAGAGAGCCCGACTCGGGGCTCGATCCCAGGACCCTGAGACCATGACCCGAGCCAAAGGCAGAGGATTAACCCATTGAGCCACCCAGGCACCCCACTATAGGCAGAATTCTAAACATGCTTGCCCTCCCCTCCCCAAAATTCTCATTCCCTAGGTGCTACTGTGAAAAAAAACTCTGCAGATAGAATTGAAGTTACTAATTAACTGACCTTAATGCAGGAAGATTATTCTGGATGATCTGGGTGGGCCCAATTTAATTCTATAAGCCCTCCAAAACATAAGAGAAAGGCAGAACAGTCACTCGGGAGATGTGCCCCCCCACCAAAAAAAAACGGTGCAGAGGAGAATTGAAGCAGAAGGGAGGTCAAAGGGATTTGAGGCGAGAGGAGATTTGAACCATCAGTGCTGGATATAAAGCTAGAGAAAGGGGACCATAAGCCAAGGAATGTGGCTGGCTTCTAAAAGATGAGACTGACCACTAGCCACACAAGGAAATGAGGACCTTAGTGTTACAACCACATAGAACTGATTTCTGCCAACAGCCTGAATGAGTTTGGAAATCGATTCACCCTCAGAGCTTTCAGAATGAGAGGTAAGCCTGTCTATACCTTGACTTTGGTTTTGAGAGACCCAGAGCAGAAAAATTTAGGTCTACCCAAACCTGTGACATACAAAACAGTATGAATTAATCTGTGTTGTTTTAAACTGCTGAATTTAGGGTAATTTGTTACAAAAGCAACATAACAGTAATGTTTCCTTTGGACTTCATCCTACTCAGTAATCCTTCATATTTCAGTGGATATCAGAAACATCTGAGGAGCTTTTAAAAATGCATATGGAGGGCACCTGGGTGGCTCAGTGGGTTAAGCCTCTGCCTTCGGCTCAGGCCATGGTCTCAGGGTCCTGGGATCGAGTCCCACATCAGGCTCTCTGCTCAGCAGGGAGCTTGCTTCCTCCTCTCTCTGCCTGCCTCTCCACCTACTTGTGTTCTCTGTCTGTCAAATAAATAAATCTTTTCTAAAAAATGCATATGGACTGGGGGAGGAGTCAAGATGGCGGAGAAGTAGCAGGCTGAGACTACTTCAGCTAGCAGGAGATCAGCTAGATAGCTCATCTAAATATTGAAAACACCTGCAAATCCATCAGCAGATCGAAGAGAAGAAGAACAGCAATTCTAGAAACAGAAAAACAACCACTTTCTGAAAGGTAGGACTGGCGGAGAAGTGAATCCAAAGGACGGGAAGATAGATCCTGGGGGGAGGGGCCGGCTCCCGGCAAGTGGCGGAGCAACGGAGCACAAAATCAGGACTTTTAAAAGTCTGTTCCGCTGAGGGACATCGCTCCAGAGGCTGAACCAGGTCGAAGCCCACGCGGGGTCAGAGTGGCCTCAGGTCTCGCAGGGTCACAGAAGGATCAGGGGTGTCTGAGTGTCGCATAGCTTGCGGGTATTGTAACGGGAAAGCCGGCTACAGAGACAGAGCCGACAATAAACTCACAAATCGGGGTTACCTTGAACTGGTCGCAGGCTCAGTGAGCTCGGAGCACGGCCGGAGGTCAGGCAGACAGGAGCAACTGGGCGCTGCTCTCTGAGGGCGCACTGAGAAGTGGGGCCCTGGGCTCTCGGCTCCTCCGGACCAGAGACCAGGAGGCCGCCATTTGTATTCCCGTCCTCTGGAACTCTACGGAAAGCGCTCAGGGAACTAAAGCTCCTGAAAGCAAACCTGAGCGGATTACTCAGCCTGGCCCCTGGTAAGGGTGGTGCAATTCAGCCTGGACCAAAGACACTTGAGAATCACTACACCAGGCCCCGCCCCCAGAAGATCAACAAGAAATCCAGCCAAGACCAAGCTCACCTACCAAGGAGTGCGATTTCAACACCAAGGAGAGCAGCAGAATTCTAGAGGAGGAGAAAGCAAAGCATGGAACTCACGGCTTTCTCCCTGTGATTTTTTAGTCTTGCAGTTAATTTAATTTTTTTCTTTTTCATTTTTTTTCTCTTCTTCTGCTAAAATTTTTAACTTTTACCCTTTTCTTTTTAACGTTTTTTAACTAGTTTATCGAATATATATATTTTTTTCTTTTTTCTTTTTTTTTTTTTTAATATATTTTATTTGTTTAGTTGACAGAGAGCTAGAGAGAGAGCACAAGTAAGCAGAGCGGCAGGGAGAGGGGGAGAGAGAGAAGCAGACTCTCTGCTGAGCAGGGAGCCTGATGTGGGGCTCGATCCCAGGACCCTGGAATCATGACCCAGGCCGAAGGCAGCCGCTTAACCAACTGGGCCACCCAAGCGCCCCTATTTTTTTTCTTTATTATACTTTCCTTATTCGTTTTCTTTTTTAATTGTTTTTTTTTTCTTTCTGTCTTTTTGAACCTCTTTTTATCCCCTTTCTCCCCCCTCACGATTTGGGATCTCTTCTGATTTGGTTAAAGCATATTTTCCTGGAGTTGTTGCCACCCTTTTAGTAGTTTACTTGCTCCTTCATATACTCTTATCTGGACAAAATGACAAGGCAGAAAAATTCAGCACAAAAAAAAAGAACAAGAGGCAGTACCGAAGGCTAGGGACCTACTCAATACAGACATTGGTAACATGTCAGATCTAGAGTCCAGAATGAGTGTTCTCAGGGTTCTAGCCAGGCTCGAAAAAGGCATGGAATATTAGAGAAACTCTCTCGGGAGATATAAAAAGATATAAAAGCCCTTTCTGGAGAAATAAAAGAACTAAAATCTAACCAAGTTGAAATCAAAAAAGCTATTCAAGAGGTGCAATCAAAAATGGAGGCTCTCACTGCTAGGATAAATGAGGCAGAAGAAAGAATTAGTGATATAGAAGAACAAATGACAGAGAATAAAGATGCTGAGCAAAAGAGGGACAAGCAGCTACTGGACCACGAGGGGAGAATTCGAGAGATAAGTGACACCATAAGACAAAAAACATTAGAATAATTGGGATTCCAGAAGAAGAAGAAAGAGAGAAGGGAGCAGAAGGTATACTGGAGAGAATTATTGGGGAGAATTTCCCCAATATGGCAAAGGGAACGAGCATCAAAATTCAGGAGGTGCAGAGAACGCCCCTCAAATTCAATAAGAATAGGCCCACACCCCATCACGTAATAGTAAAATTTACAAGTCTTAGTGACAAAGAGAAAATCCTGAAAGCAGCCCGGGAAAAGAAGTCTGTAACATACAATGGTCAAAATATTAGATTGGCAGCTGACGTATCCACAGAGACCTGCCAGGCCAGAAAGAGCTGGCATGATATATTCAGAGCATTAAATGAGAAAAACATGCAGCCAAGAATACTATATCCAGCTAGGCTATCATTGAAAATAGAAGGAGAGATTAAAAGCTTCCAGGACAAACTAAAACTGAAAGAATTTGCAAACACCAAACCAGCTCTACAGGAAATATTGAAAGGGGTCCTCTAAGCAAAGAGAGAGCCTACAAGTGGTAGATCAGAAAGGAACAGAGACCATATACAGTAACAGTCACCTTACAGGCAATACAATGGCACTAAATTCATATCTCTCAATAGTTACCCTGAATGTTAATGGGCTAAATGCCCCAATCAAAAGACAAAGGGTACCAGAATGGATAAAAAAAACCAAAACCCATCTATATGTTGCCTCCAAGAAACTCATTTTAAGCCCGAAGACACTTCCAGATTTAAAGTGAGGGGGTGGAAAAGAATTTACCATGCTAATGGACATCAGAAGAAAGCAGGAGTGCCAATCCTTATATCAGATCAATTAGATTTTAAGCCATAGACTATAATAAGAGATGAGGAAGGACACTATATCATACTCAAAGGGTCTGTCCAACAAGAAGATCTAACAATTTTAAATATCTATGCTCCTAACATGGGAGCAGCCAACTATATAAACCAATTAATAACAAAATCAAAGAAACGCACAACAATAATACAATAATAGTAGGGGACTTTAACACTCCCCTCACTGAAATGGACAGATCATCCAAGCACAAGATCACCAAGGAAATAAAGGCCTTAAAGGACACATTGGACCAGATGGACATCACAGATATATTCAGAACATTTCATCCCAAAGTGACAGAATACACATTCTTCTCTAGTGCACATGGAACATTCTCCAGAATAGATCACATCCTGGGTCATAAATCAGGTCTCAGCCGGTATCAAAAGATTGGAATCATTCCCTGCATATTTTCAGACCACAATGCTCTGAAGCTAGAACTCAACCACAAGAGGAAGTTTGGAAAGAACCCAAATATATGGAGACGAAACAGCATCCTTCTAAAGAATGAATGGGTCAACCGGGAAATTAAAGAAGAATTGAAAAAAATCATGGAAACAAATGATAATGAAAATACAACGGTTCAAAATCTGTGGGACACAACAAAGGCAGTCCTGAGAGGAAAATATATAGCGGTACAAGCCTTTCTCAAGAAACAAGAAAGGTCTCAGGTACACAACCTAACCCTACACCTAAAGGAACTGGAGAAAGAACAAGATAGAAACCCTAAGCCCAGCAGGAGAAGAGAAATCATGAAGATCAGAGCAGAAATCAATGAAATAGAAACCAAAAAAACAATAGAACAAATCAACAAAACTAGAAGCTGGTTCTTTGAAAGAATTAATAAAATTGATAAACCCCTGGCTAGACTTATCAAAAAGAAAAGAGAAAGGACCCAAATAAATAAAATCATGAATGAAAGAGGAGAGATCACAACTAACACCAAAGAAATACAAACTATTATAAGAACATACTATGAGCAACTCTACGCCAACAAATTTGACAATCTGGAAGAAATGGATGCATTCCTAGAAACATATAAACTACCACAACTGAACCAGGAAGAAATAGAAAGCCTGAACAGACCCATAACCAGTAAGGAGATTGAAACAGTCATTAAAAATCTCCAAACAAACAAAAGCCCAGGGCCAGACAGCTTCCCGGGGGAATTCTACCAAACATTTAAAGAAGAACTAGTTCCTATTCTCCTGAAACTGTTCCAAAAAATAGAAATGGAAGGAAAACTTCCAAACTCATTTTATGAGGCCAGCATCACCTTGATCCCAAAACCAGACAAGGATCCCATCAAAAAAGAGAACTACAGACCAATATCCTTGATGAACACAGATGCAAAAATTCTCACCAAAATACTAGCCAATAGGATTCAACAGTACATTAAAAGGATTATTCACCATGACCAAGTGGGATTTATTCCAAGGCTGCAAGGCTGGTTCAACATCCACAAATCAATGTGCTACAACACATCAATAAAAGAAAGAAGAAGAACCATATGATACTCTCAATAGATGCTGAAAAAGCATTTGACAAAGTACAGCATCCCTTCCTGATCAAAACTCTTCAAAGTGCAGAGACATCAAAGCCATCTATGAAAAACCCACCACAAATATCATTCTCAATGGAGAAAAACTGAAAGCTTTTCCGCTAAGTCAGGAACACGGCAGGGATGTCCGTTATCACCACTGCTATTCAACATAGTACTAGAAGTCCTAGCCTCAGCAATCAGACAACAAAAGGAAATTAAAGGCATCCAAATCGACAAAGAAGAAGTCAAATTATCACTCTTCGCAGATGATATGATACTATATGTGGAAAACCCAAAAGGCTCCACTCCAAAACTGCTAGAACTTGTACAGGAATTCAGTAAAGTGTCAGGATATAAAATCAATGCACAGAAATCAGTTGCATTTCTCTACACCAACAACAAGACAGAGGAAAGAGAAATTAAGAAGTCAATCCCATTTACAATTGCACCCCAAACCATAAGATACCTAGGAATAAACCTAACCAAAGAGGCACAGAATCTATACTTGGATTGATTATGTTTTAAAAAATCTCCAAACATACAATCTAACTTCCATAGAGCCATCTGAATAGGAAATTCCGTAGCATTCCTTCAGGATCAAATTAAAAATAAAATCTCTCTGGGAATCATTAGTATTCTATTAAATACCCTTAAGGATTACTACCTCGCTACTCAAACTCTTCTTTCTTTTCTTTCTTCTTCTTCTTCTTTTTTTTTTTTTTTGGTTAAAAATCTGTTTGTACTCTTTGAGTAGCATCTGTTCTGCCAAAATGTTCTACCAGAATTCTTTTTGATAGATTTTTTTTTTTAAAGCATGAACATGATTTGTGGATTTTCAGCTACTTCTAAGTATTATCCTCATTACAGTCAACCATCTTTCATTCAAGGAACCATACGAAAAGCAGCATCATTATTCAGTCCATGATGAGCACATGACTGGAAGCCAAGCATGCTTCTAGATCTCCATGGGGAAAGCAGAAGCAGAAACACCCACAAACCTTTCATCACAACTCAGCTTGATTCATTTAACTGAAAAAAGCAATATTCCATATTTTAAATAAGAACCTTTAGAGCTTTTCTCTTAAAAAGCTTGCCAACATAGCTTTTCTCTTTAAAAGTTATCCTGTTTATATCAGGATAAGCATCTAAGCCCTTTTCCTCCATAGATACTGTTGCTACCAGGTTTCCATGACCTTCTCTCTGAGAGAACTCACCTACTCTAGGCAACAGTTGATGCTCTTTTTTTAGCTACACTTAAATACCACCCATAAGTTCCTATTTTCAACTACATACTCCGAATATAACTCAGATCAAGTATTTTTGAGAATTCACTTCAAGCTTTTCATTTATAAAACGTTCAGACTTTTTTCTACCTGCAGCTTGCTTCTTCCTCTCATGTGATTCTTTAGGACTAAACCTTTGAGAATGCTGCAATGACAAAGGTAATTTCCCTGGATTTAAATCTGAACTTTCACTATTAGGTATACACTCATTTGTCTAAACCAATAAATATAATATAAAAGATAAAACTTGATACAATTTGAGCTTACAAATCATATTTAAATTAAATTACAAATAAAGAATGCTTCCAGTACTTAGGTTGAAAGATACCTCAAACATCATCTGTAGGATTTTTCCAATGTCTCTGCCATTGAATATTTAGCTCAAAAAATATGAGCACAGCAGAAAAACAGAGCAAGAAGTTCTGGTCCACGTAGCAAGTGGTGGTGACAGAACAGGAATGGGCCCTAGACACTGTGGGCTATCGGAGCCTGAACAGATTATGGGTATAGCCCAACTATCTTATTTTATAAATGAAGAAACTAAGGCACAAAGAGGTGAAATGATCATGCTGATGCTCCATCACTAGTCACTGGCAGCATTAAGACAGGCACAGAGCCCCAGTGACCTACAGAACCCATTCACAAAAACTAGAATAGTAGAGGCGCCTGGGTGGCTCAGTCGTTAAGCGTCTGCTTTTGGCTCAAGTCATGAGCCAGAGTCCTGGGACTGAGCCCAGCATCTGGCTCTCTGCTCAGTGGGAAGTCTTTTTCTTCCTCTTCTACTCCCCCTGCTTGTGTTCCCTCTCTCACTGTGTCCCTCTCTGTCAAATAAACAAATAAAATCTTTAAAAAACAAACAAACAAAAACTAGAGCAGTAGGAAAAACAAGCTAACATTTATGAATACTTTAATGCATTTTAGATGACACAATGCTAGCTACTAAACACACATCATCTTATTTAATTTTCATAATCACTCTTGGAGGAAAGTATTATTACCCGTGTTATATATGAGGAAACTAAAAAAAAGTTAATTATCTGGCTAAGGTAAAATACTGGGCTTCCTTTCCAGATGTGACACTATTCACTTCACATGGCCACAAAGCCTACCATTACATTCAGCCGAAGAGATCAAACATACCTCAGGAAAAAGATTATGGTTGTTCTACCTTTTACTGCTCTTCCATTCCATGCAGATTAGAATGCAGGTGATATAGCAGGGGGTGCATGGGCAATTCAGGGTAACAATTTAGCAACAGAAACTCTAATAACAAACTCAAAATAATTCAACAGTGAATATTTTTCTCAATACTGTCACTACCCACATCCATACCACTATTCCTTCTCTTGTGGACAGACAATTTCATTACCATCTTTTCCAATTCTACTCCCACATCTTTCCAAACAAATCTCCACAGTATCCCGAGATCATAAAAACAGATTTATGTGACTTTCCAGCTTTCAACTCTTGAAAACAATTCCTATTGCCTTTTTCTTAATACACCATTGTTTTTAACACTACTACACTTATACCTAACCTGTTGATCATGATATTTGGTAATTTAAAAGAAGGACCTACAAGAAGTAAAATTTCATTAATTTATATACGATGCCTAAATCTCTGCCTAAATGGAGAAAATGCCTCCCCCCCTTTTTAAGTGGGCCTTTTCTTCATTAAAAGTTATAACTGAAATAATTACAGATCTGCATGTAATTGTAAGAAATAATAGATTTCTTATATCTTTTACCCAGTTTCCTCCAAAGGTAACATCTGCAAAACTATAGTATAATACCACAACCTGACATAATAACACCTGATCTTATTCAGGTTTCTCTAGTTACACTTGTCCTCAGTGATAACACTGGAAGTAAAGATGAAAGAGTAGTGAACAAAAATGGTATGTGCAGGGAGTGTGGGATGTTGCTTAAGGCTAGCCTTCTGTGATAAAGAAGGGAGGGAATTTTCAGTGTTAAATTTTCAACCTTCTCCCTGGCTGAAAGGGTCAAATTAGATAAACTCTAGAAGTGAAGAGGGCTGGCTCTGCTCTCTCTCTTTTTAAGAAGAATCCTTACAGCTCTTCATGTCACACTGTGTGAAACAGGTCCTTTTCAGTGACTGAGATCACAGAAAAAATTGCTTATCTCTAAGTCTGATTGCTGATTGATTTTTGTTTATTTACCCTTAAGTGTAACTGTAATTGACTGAAAAGCCTAATGGTTATGAACCTTCACAGTATTTTATATTTCCTAGTCATGTTTCTTCCTCGTCCAATAAAATACGTTAATCTTCATTTAAAATGTATTTTTCAGCCAAAAGAGTCAAAGCAATCTCAAAAAAGAAAAGCAAAGCTGGAGGCATCACAAATACAGACTTCAAGTTATATTACAAAGCTGTAGTGATCAAGACAGTATGGTCATGGCATAAAAATAGACACATAAACCAATGGAAAATAGAAAACCCAGAAATGGAATGCACAACTATATGGGAAACTAATATTCAACAAAGCAGGAAAGAGGGGTGCCTGGGTGGCTCAGTGGGTTAAAGCCTCTGCCTTCAGCTCAGGTCATGATACTGGGGTCCTGGGATCGAGCCCCACATCGGGCTCTCTGCTCGGCAGGGAGCCTGCTTCCTCCTCTCTGTCTGCCTGCCACCCTGTCTACTTGTAATCTCGGTCTTTCAAATAAATAAATAAAAATCTTAAAAAAAAAAAAAAAAGGGCAGGAAAACATATCCAGTGGAAAAAAAAGACAGTTTCCTCAACAAATGAAGTTAGGAAAACTGGATGGCAATAGCAGAAGAATGACTGGACCACTTTCCTATACCATACACAAAAATAAATTCAAAACGAATGAGGCCTAAATGTGAGGTAGGAAACCATCAAAATCCGAGAGGAGAACGCAGGCAAAAACATCTTTGGGATAGACCATAGCAACTTCTTACCAGATATGCCTCCTGAGGCAAGGGAAACAAAAGCAAAAATGAATTATTGGGACAGGACTTCATCAAGATAAAAAGCTTCTGCACAGTGAAGGAATCACCAAAAAAAAAAGGAAAGGCAGTCTATGGAATAGGAGAAGATATCTGCAAATGACTTATCTGATGAAGGGTTAGTATTTAAAATTTATAAAGAACTTCTCAAACTCAACACTCAAAAAACAAATAATCCAGTTAAAAAATGGGCAGAGGACATGAACAGACATTTTTCCAAAGAAGACTTAAAGATGGCTAATAAACACATGAAAAGATGCTCAAAACTGCAAAGAGCTATCACCTCACACCTGTCAGAATGGCTAAAATGAACAATTCTGGAAACAAAAGATGTTGGCAAGGATGTGGAGATAGGGGAACCCTCCACACTGATGATGGGAATGCAAACGGGTGCAACCACTCCTCAAAACACTATGGAGGTTCCTCAAAAAGTGAAAAACAGAGCTACCCTATGACCCAGCAACTGCACTACTAGGTATTTAGCCAAAGAATACAACACAGTGATTCAAAGGGGCACATGTACTCCAATGTTTATAGCAGCAATGTCCACAGTTGCCAAAATATGGGAAGAGCCCAAATCTGCATTGACAGGTGAATGGATAAAGATATGGTACACACACACACACACACACATACACACACACACGATAGAATATTATTCAGCCATCAAAAATTAAATCTCAACCAGTTGCAACAACATGGACAGACCTAGAGTATATTATGCTAAGTGAAATAAGATAGAGAAAGACAAATACCATATGACTTCACACATATGTTGAATTAAAGAAACAAAACATGAACCTGGGGGGAGGAAAAAGAGAGGTAAACCAAAAACAGACTCTTAAAAGATTTTTACTTATTTATTTGACAGACAAATCACAACTAGGCAGAGAGGCAAGCAGAGAGAGAGAAAGAGAGAGAGAGGGAGGAGGAAGGAGGCTCCCTGCTGAGCAGAGAGCCCAATGTGGGGCTCGATCCCAGGACCCTGGGATCATGACCTGAGCCGAAGGCAGATGCTTTAACCCACTGAGCCACCCAGGCGCCCCAAAAAACAGACTCTTTAGAGAACAAACAGACTGAGCATTACTGGAAAGAGGGGCAAGGGGAATGGGCCCATGGGAGAAGGTTATTAAGGAGGGCACTTGTGATAAGCACTGGGTATTATTGCCTGTAAGTGATGAATCACTAGACTCTACACCTGCAAATAATGTTATACTGTATGTTAACTGGAATTCAAAAACTTGAAAAGAAATAACTGTATAATATTATTATTATTATTATTTGCTGACTTTTAGAGTCTATCTGTTTAAACATTACCCTTCCAGCTAAATTCTCCATCATTCTCACAAATTATTTTTCCCTAATAATGCCAAATGAGAAAAATGCAGTTAGAATGCAACATAATGCTTTCAGCCATATACATATGTTAAGGATTGAATACAGGTAGTCTTATGTTCTTAGAAACTTCTTTTAAAAAACCCCCCCTAAATTCTTTTGTGAGAGCTAAGGAAAAACAAGCACATCTGAATAAGAACTTTCACCGGAATTCTGACCAATGTAGTATGTAACAATTTAATTCACTACGTTATTTACCATTCCATTAATAGAATAATGCATATGAATTCCACTAAGCCAGGCATATTGATTTACATTTTGTCAGTTTAACTGTAACTTCCCCCCATCCCATAATCTACACACACACACATTCTCTCTCTTTCTCTCTCTCTCTCTTCACCATTAACTACCTCTCTCTTCACCACTAACATCTGAGAGAGTAAAAACTTTTGGTCTTCCCTCCAGAGACTGCAAGTTAATTTCAAGGTTAATAAATTCCCAAGTAAAGGAGATATGTGCAAGTAATTTCTACCCAAAAATTAAATTTCAGAATATCTTAAAGTCAAACATCTAATTATAAGCAATAGCCTGAAAGGATGGGATGTTATTGACTTGCCCAAGCAAGATTTATTTACCTTGCGTTTTAACGATTTCCAGTGACACTGCCTTATAACTAGAGGTATTATTAAAGCTATCTGTGTATTTAAGCAGATTTAAAAGGAGACAGGTTCCAAAACACTCTGCAAATTATATTCAGTTTTGTTTTTTAGTTACATGAGAATCATTTTGAAAGACTTGGGTGGTTTGTTGTTTCCACCCTCTCTCTTATTAAGATGACATAAAAATTCTTTTTTTTTTTAAAACCACTTTTTTTTATTAATTAATTTTCAGAAAAACAGTATTCATTATTTTTTCATCACACCCAGTGCTCCATGCAATCCGTGCCCTCTATAATACCCACCACCTGGTACCCCCAACCTCCCCCCCCCACTTCAAACCCCTCAGATTGTTTTTCAGAGTCCATAGTCTCTCATGATTCACCTTCCCTTCCAATTTACCCCAACTCCCTTCTCCTCTCTAACACCCCTTGTCCTCCATGATATTTGTTATGCTCCACAAATTCAAACTCAACACACATGAAACAGGCAAACATATCAAACAATGGGCAGAAGATATGAACAGACACTTCTCCAATCAAGACACACAAATGGCTAGCAGACATAAAAATTATTAGAGATTTTTTCTAATCCCCACTGGCACCTATTGAATTCAATTGCTGCTCAACAAAAAAATAAAGAAACTTAAAGACCTAACTATGACAAAAATAAAAATATTAAGAATGTTATTTGAGTATCAAATGGTAGGTGGCAATAAGAATGCTGAGATAGAAACCAACCAGTGTTTCATGTTTCATTGTCACAATCTTCAGTCTGGAACTCCCCAAAATGAAATTATTATGCAGCAATAACTAACCTTCCACCCTATATGTTTCAATGACACTTTCATTGGCTCCTTTTGCTTTATTTCCCATTGCTTCTTTCCTGTTTTCATGGAAATATATTTTGAAATGGCTACTTCCCCTCTAAATTTTTCTTTTAATTTTTACTGGTGACCATCACCCAAAGTTCCTGTGTATTCCCTCTATACATAATGAGAAATGAAGGATTATCAACAACTGAGGTTAGAAATAGAACACAGAATGGACTGAAGATAAAACTGTGGTTTTTCTTTTAAAACCAAGAATAGAGATTCATAGGAAACTCAGAAGAAATAAAACTTTCAGAGCAGTTTAAGACCAAACTTAAACTGGTCCTGGAATCTTGAAGAACCATCGAGGAAGCAAATTAGTTCTTGTGCTCTTTAAAGATCCCCAAATAATCCTGGGATATTAATGGAGATGTGAATTATTTGAAGTGGTTAAAATCCAAGGGAAAAAAAGAAAGATTGCTAGATGTCCACCTGCTCTTTTATATTTTCTCCAAATGGTCCTAGGTAAGAAGGCTCAGGACCTCCAATCATGCGATTTCAAAGATACAAACCAAATATAAGATATAAAAGCATGGCAAGAGGGATATGGTCCAGGAGAAATGGCCTGTTGTTAACAATGTAAAAAGGCAAAGAAAACATAGGCTAACCAAGGTTCATGAATTTTCAAGTGCCCCCATGATGCTAACACAGACTTTACGGAACAAATGCTTCTTGTGGAAAATTATGATGCCTGTTCTTTGGAATCAACAGTCTTTGGGAAAAAAGGAAGCCATAAATGATGAGGTTTAAAAATCTTGCCACAAAAGGAAGAAACGCACAAGTTCAAGATCACAGACGGTCCATTGAAAAGAGAAAGAGAATGTGCATGGTTAGTCTGAAAAAAGGACGGGCAATAGAGGTCTTATGAATTAAAGTTAATCCCACTTGGCCCTAGTACTTATAAAACACTTTAGACCCAAACCCTGTAGGAAGGGATGGAGGCCCTTTGCAGTCCACTTCAAGCTAGGTAAAGAATAGAATATTATTAAAAATTTTAAAAAGTTACAACAGCTAACAGATATTGCATTTATTACATGCTAGGACTCTAAAGGCTTTATAGGTTAACTCATTCAATTAATAAAACTGATGAGGTGGATACTAATAAGATCTCCCAGAAATCAAGAGACCAAGTTTCAGTGAATTTACTTACAATCCCTCAGCTACTAAGAGAGGGGAGCTGGGATTAGAACCCAATCAGTATAGCTCTCACGTCTATAATCATAATCAGCGCACTATAGTGTCTCTCAGCCTCTAAGCCAGAGCTAGCCCATGTTTTACATTCTCAACCCTCTCTATTCATGTACTTAAGAGTTGCATTGTTACAGAATCTTAGAAATGTCTTATTAAGTTTATAAAAAGAACCTCCCTTTCCTCCTCTTTCCCACATTTTCCCTCAAGGATGCACATCCAAGTGGGATGGGCAGTCCCTATACAGCCTTGAAACTTGCCAGATGGTCTGTCGTATTTTGTTAAATGAACTTCTCTACTGATTTGGTGAAATAATAGGGAAAGGTACGTATGACAGAGAACATTAATGTTTATGGGTGGGAAAGGTGATGGGAAATGAAATAGAATAATCATCTAACTAAAAACCATAGGAACTCAACTACTAAAATGGTACCTATACTTCAAAGGCCTCTCTCAAACATCACATCCTTCTAGCCAGACTTCAACGTTAAAGAACCTAAATAATCTTCTATCACTGGTTGTCATTTGCTATCCAACTAACTATGCTTTATACTATAGGTATCTAGAATTAAAACTCAAAGTAGCTTGTGGGAAAACTTGCTTATTTGCACAAAGCACTCATTTCTCTGTTAGGTCATCAGGTCAAAAGGGACACAGCAGTGGAACTGTAAATTATAAAAAAGGGCTCAATTACCTATCCCTTTCATGTAGTCTAGGGCAAAATTAAAGCAAAGTATTAACTGAAGTCTCTGAATTAAAGGCTTGAAATAAATTTCTCATTTTTCATATATTTAAATACATTAAGGTTTATCTTTTTGATAACCATTTCTGTTGAGAACAAGGAGAATCAGTTTATATTTTAATTTCAATATGGAACAATTATCTACTTTAAGGGAAAAAGAACCACCCATCTTTCTCAGTAGTCTGTGAGGACAGGGGCCCATTTAGTTCTAGCATGTTCTCCAAGTCCACAATACCCAGTGAACACACAAAAGGCCATCAAGAAATATTCCCTACTACCCAACCACACTGAATAACAGACATAAGATAAAATGTTACTGCTGGTCCAAAGATAGCTGAACAGACATGGATGAAATGCTATTTTTGAACCAAAGAAATCTAAAAGTAATCAGATTAATATGTAGCAATGAAAGCCTCAACTTAATCCATGTAACTCTAGGCATCTTACTTAATAAATTAAACTGAATGTTGTCAGTACCTGCAATTTTCAAGTTGGAGAGAGGACAGAAGAGGACAGAAAAGGGGTCAGGTTACTCAGAACCTGTAACATAATACCAAATGTTTTGTGTTTGTCTTTCTGTGTGACAGGTATATAATCATTGTCCATGAAAGTTCAAATTAACATTCTACCCAGGAATTAATCTCTGAAGAGAATCAAGAGATAACCATTGAGAAAGAAAATGAGGGAGAGTGTTTGAGAAGGAGTGAAGAAAGAGGAGAAAGAAGAGACAAAACTGAAAAGAAATAAGATATAATAAAAGTAAAAAAAAAAAAAGAGAGAGAGAGAACAAGAGAAAAGAAAAAACACAGATGAATAGAAACAGAGGAAGTAAGTGAGGAAAAGGAGGAAGGAAGGAAGAGCAGGAGGGCATGGAAGGGAAAAAGAATAGCCACATGGAAAAGAGAAATGAAACAAAAATGGTTTGAAAAAAACCTTTTCTTGGTGAAATTTTCAGTAAAATCCAGATTCTTGCTGAAATGGAAAACTCCGCGTTTGGTGGGTGAGTGGCTGGGCTTTTTTCTATGAAAGAGAATCAGTATTTTACTTGACAATTTCCATGCTAAATGCCACTGTCACTTTCAGTGTCATTTCACTGTCATCTTCCTACAGTAAATAAAACAGTATAATAAATATTTTCCCCCCTGAGGTTTAAAAACATGATCTCAACAGTACGACTTTAACAAATCATCCAGAAAATTCTTGGCAGAGTAAACCAAAGAACATATGTTTATCCAAGGTGAACGGCAGCCACTGGACTTATGTTAACTACGTTTGGTTTCAGACAGCTCATCAAATATGCTTTAAAACTGCCCAATAATTCATCCACAGTCATGCATGTTACCATAAGCCTACCAATAAAATCTGAAAGCTTCGGGGCGCCTGGGTGGCTCAGTGGGTTAAAGCCTCTGCCGTCGGCTCAGGTCATGGTCCCAGGGTCCTGGGATCGAGCCCCGCATCGGGCTGTCTGCTCCGCGGAGAGCCTGCTTCCTCCTCTCTCTCTTTCTACCTGCCTCTCTGCCTACTTGTGATCTCTGTCAAATAAATAAAATCTTTAAAAAAAAAAAAAAACTGAAAGCTTCACTACAAAAATTTTTCTTGCCAATTTCCACTTCTGACATAACTTGATAAAAGCTTCTCCAATCCTTCTCTTAGAAAGACTGCATTATTTTCCATGTTAATAACACTAAACTGAAAACACTTGTTAACATACATCTACAGTACATCTTCAATGGATGTAGAGAATGTATTTACCATGTCACAATCCAACACATTTTATTTCCCATTCAGAACTGTAGCTTAAAGCAATGGCCACAATCACCAAACTGTGGAAAGAGCCAAGATGCCTTTCAACAAACGAATGGATAAAGAAGATATGGTTCATATACCCAATGTATTACTCCTCCACCAGAAAGGATGAATACCCAACTTTTTTATCAACATGGACAGGACTGGAGGAGATTATGCTGAGTGAAGTAAGTCAAGCAGAGAGAGTCAGTTATCATGGTTTCACTTACTTGTGGAGCATAAGGAATAACACGGAGGACATTAGGAGAAGGAAAGGAAAAGTGGATTGGGGTAAATCAGAGGGAGAGACAAACCATGAGAGATTGTGGACTCTGAGAAACAAACTAAGGGTTTTGGAAGGGGGGTGGTGGTGAGAGGTTGGGTGAGTCTGGTGGTGGTATTAAGGAGGGCACAAATTGTATAGAGCACGGGGTGAATCTTGGAACACTGAAAAAATTAAATTAAATTAAAAAAAAAAAAAAAGAATTGTAGGTTCAGCCATGGCAGCATTTATCCTATAAGGAAACAATCTTAAAAAATACCTTCTTTATATAGTAACCTGAAGCTACTTTTCTTCTTGCTTTTTCCATAAGGTAATTATTCACTGAATTGCAATTAAAGTCAGTAAGAGAATCTCATAATATCATATCTTATGCCTTTTTTCACTTTCTACATATATATGTGTGTGTGTGTGTGTCTTTCAAAATCTAGGACTCTACTGTATATGTCTTATATGGTTTAAAAGTTACATAAAACATAATAAAGGACTTATTCTCAACTGGTACATTTCCAGATCATACCATGATTCATATGTGTTGCCCTTAGCAAATTCAAAGGAACTGCCAAAGAAATCTACATATGTACAAAGTTTTTAAAAAGGCTAGAATCTAACAGAATTCTGTAAACATCATATTGTCAACATACATATCTTATCCTGAACTGCTAAAATATTCACATCCATTATCAATCACTATTTTCTATTTAAACAAATGCATTTCTCATTTATACTGCTGTAGAAAGTTACGAATTCTAAAGCTTATTTTGTTGTCTCCTTGGAAACAATCTGATACAGAAAAGCATGCTGACGGTTACCAATAATGAAACCAACCACAAATCATTCAAACATTCTACAATTACTCAGATTTCCAGAGACAACCTAAATGGCTCTACAACTAGGGACTGAATACAGCTTTTATTACAGTATGTAAAGGCTTTTTTGTTTCCATAGTGAATATACCTTTGTGATCTTTCTCAAGTTCTGACATATGCTCACAAATCAAACAAAAACTGCCCACTATCTGAATCACCAATTATTCCAAATCTACTTACTGTCTCAGTATTATTGGTTACCATGTGAACTTTTATCATTTATTCATTGAAGGGTATCTGCAGTCTGACACATCAAGGATGAGTTCCAATAGAAATATCACCAACAAAACCAAAAGCAAAAATCAAAATACTTAAGTGATCCTTGGCCTATTTATTTTAGATTAAAAAATAAGCAGAAAAGATAAAAATAAATATATTTTAAAAGCCAATTATTTCAATGCTTACTTTTAGTAGATCCTTGGAGAAATCACCACCCTCATTTATGCCTTGGAGGTTTGCAATGAACTCTTGGCAGGTCATCTTCTTTCCAATATTCTGGAAGAGAGGCAAATAATACATCATAATGGCATACATACATGGAATTCCTAAAACTGTGATTAAGCAAAGCAAGACTGGTTTGGCTTTTCAATACATGAATACACATGCCCCTATATGTGCATATATCCACACATACATATAATACAAACTTATATACATGAGAAACAGATGGCTTATTATGCTTTCAAAATAGTCATTAAATATAAATAGCAAAATTATGCCAAACCTTTTTTTTAACCTACAAAAACATGAGAAATTTATGCTACATTTATATACATGTAAGGTAGCTTTTAATAAAAACATGGATAAAATGACATTTCTGAGCAGGCCTCTGATAGCTCTTTATTTACTTGTTTATTTTTATGTCCTACATATTGTCAAGAGCTGTGAAGGATCTGAGATTTTAGCCCACTTTCAAGCTAACAAACTAGTCTACCACGATCTCACATGTTGGCAGATAAAGTATGATTCCTGAGTCAGAGGCTCAGTAATTTCTTTTATAATAGGAGCAGCCAAAATACCAGCATTTTCTTGCTCCAGTTTCCTGGGTCCCAGTTCTCACAGAACCTGAACAGGGCCAGCTGATATGCACAAGCAGTGGGTTGTGATACAGGAAAGGAGCCCTGCCAGGAGATCTGGGAATCTGAGTAATTGTAATGAACATTAAGCATGCCTACTGCTTTTGCTCTAAATGAAGAAACCAAGTCTTCTCATGCAAGGCTATAAGCAAATCTATCCACTGCTCTGAAGTCACTATATTTTCCAAAGCTGCTCAGTATAGAAACAGTTTTGGAAAAATTACACCAGAACAAAATTTCTGTTCATAAAATGTACAGAAATGTAAGAAACCCAAGGAAAATTGTCTCCTAACATATTTGAGTTTAAGAAAAAGTTTAAGATTTAAGAGTAAGTTTAACAACAACATAAATCACATTAATAAAATAAAAAAATTAGAAAATCTAAACTAACAAAAAAAAGAGAAAATACAAATATATTAGACCTAGAAAACTAATAAAACTCCTAGGCCAGTTTCAGTCAACTAGTAAGAGCTGCCAGGATTCAGAAGGATTCAGAGGCTCAATCTGGACACCAGCAGAAATCTGTCATGAGGGTAGAAGAGGGATATGGAACACATACGCACCAGTATGGGATCTCTGGGAATATGTGGTTCAAGTGAACGTGAAGTGTACCAATGTATTAATATCCTTGTACAGAATATGTATGTTCTATGAGGTTATTTTTCAGAAAAGAACAAGGGCTAGAATATTAGTCCTCAAGTTGAGGAAAAATATTAAGACTTTAAAAGGGTTGGAAAGCCATGGATAGTTTTAATAGAGTATGTATACAAAACATTAACTTCAAAAATACAGATCTGCCTGGGAACATATACACCTATGTGTTTTAAAAGTAATCACTTCCCTGCAAATAAAAACCACAAGGAGATACCACCTCACACCAATCAGAATGGCTAAAATTAACAAGTCAGGAAATGACAGATGCTGGCAAGGATTAGGAGAAAGGGGAACCCTCCTACACTGTTAATGGGACGCAAGCTGGTGTAGACACTCTGGAAAACAGCATGGAGGCTCCTCAAAAGATTGAAAATAGAGCTACCCTATGAGCCAGCAATTGCACTACTGGGTATTTACCCTAAAGATACAAACATAGTGATCCGAAGAGGAACATGTACCCAAATGTTTATAGCAGCAATGTCTACAATAGCCAAACTAGAAAGAACCTAGATGTCCGTCAACAGATGAATGGATAAAGAAGATGTGAGATAGATAGATAGATAGATAGATAGATAGATAGATATAGATATAGATATAGATATAGATATAGATATATAATGGAATACTATGCAGCCATCAAAAGGAATGAAATTTTATCATTTGTGACAACTTGGATGGAACTAGAGAGTATTATGCTTTGTAAAATAATCGGAGAAAGACAACTATCATATGAGCTCCCTGATATGAGGAAGTTGAGAAGGAACGTAGGGGGCTTGAGGGGTAGGAAAAGAATAAATGAAACAAGATGGGATCAGGAGGGAGACAAACCATAAGAGACTCTTAATCTCACAAAACAAACTGAGGGTTGCCAGGGGGGAGGGGGGAGGGAGAGGGCGGTGGGGTTGTGGACATTGGGGAGAGTATGTGCTGTGAAGTGTGTAAACCTGGCAATTCACAGACCTGTACCCCTGGGGCATTATATGTTAATTTAAAAAAAAAAAAGTAATCACTTCCCACTCCCCCTCACAACTGCTCTTCTACTTTACAACATGAAACAAATCATCCAACCCACCCTATCTAATTAATTATGGTGAAAGTGCTAAATAACTTGTTAAAAACCTTGCCTTTTCCATAAGCAAAGAGGGCATAGTCAGACTTTACATGCAAGACTGGATGAATGTTTTAACAATGAGAACTGGCTTTGCCAATGATTTTAAGTTAAATCTGCAGCCCTAAGTTCTGATGAAAATTTATTTAAAGCACAGGAACTTTAATAAAAAAAAAAAATACCGTCTCACATTAATTGAAAAACACCATTACCTCAACCTTTTCCAATCCTTGAAAATTACCTTTTCCAATCCTTACCAAGTATATCAGATCAAAAAAGGTACATGTACTAAATGCTGGCTAACTGAACACCTAATAATTAAAAAACAAAAGGTATCTTAAGGTAAAAAGTAACAAGTACATTCAATAGTCATTTTCATATGACTTGACAAGGTCTTTCTGGTTATGTTCTGAGCATCTGAGAAAATGCATAAAAAATTCTTTTCCAAGTCAGACAGTTTCCAATTCTCAAAATCAAAACAGGATATGATTTAACTATCAGTTAAAAACCAAAATTTTCTTTAACATGTGACCTGGTGAATTCAAGTATTTGTAACATTATCTTTTTTAATCAATTTTGTATTGTTCAAAACAAAAATTTCTTGAAGAATGATTTATATTTAAACATTTGTTGTATTATAGTCATGAGATATTTTGTTATAAATAGGTATCAAATAATAATAAAAGACTCCCAAGTATAAAAACACATTACATTAAAAAAACTCTTGAAAACTAAACAGTTATGACTATTAGGAGAAAAAAAGTGAAATAAAGAGTTGGCTTTTTTATATGATGGAGGGTCCGCTCCATCCTATAAGTTTTTACAAATCTGCTGTAAGTTTTTACAAATACCAGCTTTACTGAAATATAACGCACATAACATTCACCCTTCCGAATTATACAATTCAGTAATTCTTATGTATTTATTTATTTACTTGCGAGAGGACAAGGGTGAGCAGGAGGGAGGACAGGGGGCAGGGAGAGGTAAGAGCAGACTCTGCGCTGAGCACAGAACCCAACTAAGGGCTTGATCTCACCATCCTGAGATCGTGACCTGAGCTAAAGTCAAGACTCCACCATTCATCTAACTGAGCCACCCAGCTGCTCCTACAGTTCAGTAATTCTTAATATGTTGACAGAGTTCTGCAGCCATTACCACTATCTAAATTCAAAACATTTTCATCACTCCAAAAGACATCCCAATCCATTAGCAGTCAGTTTTCATATCTCTCCTCCCACCCCCAATACCATCTCCTGGCAACCACTAATCCCCTTATTTGTATGGATTTTCCTGTGCAGGAACATTTCACATAAATGTAATTATATAAAATGTGGCCTTTTTAAACTGGCTTCTTTCATCTACCATATACTTTTCAAAGTACATCCATATTTTAGCATCCATCAGTATTTTATTGCAGAATAACACTCCATCGTATGAATATGCCAAACTTTCCATTCAGAAGTTGATGGCTTCTTGGACTGTTCCCACAGTTTGGTTATTATGAATAATGTTGCTATAAATATTTGTGTAAAGTTTTTGTGTAGACATATGTTTTCATTCCTCCTATATATATAATTCAGGAGTGGGATTGCTAGGTCTTACGGTAACTCTATGTTTAATCATTTGAGGAACTGTCAGAATTTTTTCCAAACAGACCACACCAGTTTACATCCCTACTAAAGGTGTGAGTTTCAATTTCTCCACATCCTTACCAGCATTTATCTGTCTTTTTCATTTCAGCCATTTCTAGTAGACATGAATTGCCATCTTGTGGCTCTGATTTGCAATTCCCTAATGACTAATGATGTTCAGCACCCTTTCAAAAATGCACATATTGGCCATTTGTATATATTCTTAGAAGAAATGCCTACTCAAATCCTTTGCCCTTATTGAGTCATTTGTCTTTTATTGTTAAGTTGTAGGAGATATTTATATACCCTGGATATATAAGGAGTTTTGAGTCCTTATCAGATATATACTTTGAAAATGTTTTCTCCTATTCTGCGGGTTACCTTTTCTTGATGGTGCTGTCTGGAGCACAGAAAGTTTCAATCTCGATGAAATCCATTTTTTTTTTTTTTTTTTTGCTGGAAATGCTTTAACTCTATACCCATGAAAAAACAACTCCCCTGAGTCTCTGGTAACAATCATTCTACTCTCTTTCTCTGAATTTGACTGCTTTTGATATTTCACATAAGTGGAATCATAGAATACTTTCTTGTGTGTGTGTGTGTATGCGTGTGTGTGTGTGTGTGTGTATACACACATATATGTATGTATAAATGTGTGTATGCGTGTGTGTGTGTGTGTATACACACATATATGTATGTATAAATGTGTGTATGCGTGTTTCATAAATATATATATAATATAAATAAATATTTCAAGTGCACAGCTCTGTAACTTGACATCTGCATACACTACCAAATGACCACCACCACCAAGTCCAGTTACCATCCACCCCCATACAAATGATCTCCTTTATTCCATTTCACCTATTCCCCAATTCCCTTACACTCTGGTAACTTCTACTTTGTTTTCTATATTTATGAGTTTGTTTTGTTTCATTTGCTCATTTGTTTTCTAACTTTCCATATATGCTGCCTGTGTCAAATTAACAAATTATTGCCTAATCCAAGGTCAGAAAGATCTGTTCCTATGTTTCCGAAAAATGATACACTGTTAGCTCTCACATTTAGATATTTGATCTGCAATAATTTTTGTACAGGGCAGGAAAAACAAATCCAAGTTCATTCTTTTCCATGTGTCTATCCCAGCACCATTTGTTGAAAAGGCCATTCTTTCTCCCACCGAATAATCTTGGGATCCCTGTTGAAAATCAACTGACCATAAATGTAAGGGTTTACTTCAAATTCTCAATTCTATTTTATTGACCTAGACAAGTGACTGGATGCCAGTATAAGACTCTTGATTCGTTAGCTTTATATTAAAAGTTATTTTTGCCTTTGTATTTATTGTGGCAAAAAAATACACAGCAAAAAAATTTACCTTCTTAACCATATTTAAGTATACAGTTCAGCAGTGTAAGTATAGTCACATGGTTGTAAAACAGACTTGCAGAACTTTTGCGTCTCCCTAATAATTAGTGATGCTGAACATCATCTCATGTGCCTTTTGCAATCTGTATGTCATCTGGTATAATGTCTATTCAGATCCTCTATCCACTTTTTAATGAGGTTTTTTGGGTTTTGCTGAGTTATAGGAGATATATAGATAGATAGATCTATATTCATATATATATTTAACCCCTTATCAGATATACGGTTTGCAAGTATATTCTTGCATTCAGTAGGTTGCCTTTATGTTTTGATGATGGTTTTCCTTTCCAGAAGCTTTTTAGTTTCATATGCTCTCATTTTGGTGTATTTTTGCTTTTGTTTCTCATCTTGGGAGTCAGGTCCAAAAAAGACATCATTAGGACTGATGTCCAGGAGTTTCCTGTCTATATTTTCTACTAGGAACTTCATGGTTTCAGGTCTTACATTCATGTCTTTAATCCATTTTGACTTAATTTTTGTGTATGGTATAAGACAGTGAGTACAGTTTTGTTATCTTGCATGTGGCTGTCCAGTTTTCCCAGCACTCTTTATTGAAGAGACTCTCCTTTCTCCATTGTACGTTCTTGGTTCCTCCTGTGTAGTTTAATTGTCCATATATATGTGGATTTATTTTGGGGCTCTTTCATTCCACTGATCCGTGTGTCTATTTTTATACTGATAATGTATTTTTGATTATTACAGCTTTGCATTACAGTTTGAAGTCAGCATACCTCCAATTTTGCTCTTTCTCAGGATCACTTTGGTCTTGAGAAACTTCTGCAGTTCCATACAAATTTTATAATTATTTGTTCTAGTTCTGTGAAGTATGCCATTAGGATTTTAATGGATATTGAATTGAGCTGGTCGGTTATTTTGAGTAGTATGGACATTTAAACAATAGTAATTCTTTCAATCCCTGAGCATGAACTATCTTTCCATTTATTTGGGTCATCTTTAATTTTATCAGTGTCTTATAGTTCTCAGAGTATATATAGGTCTTTCACCCTTGTAGTTAAATTCATTCCTGGGTATATTATTCTTTGTGATTATATGCAATTACAAATGGGATTCTTTGCAATTATAAACGGGATTGTTTTCTTAATTTATCTTTCTGATGTTTTGTTATTAACATATAGAAATGCCATGGATATCTGTATATTGATTTTGTGTCCTACAGCTTTACTGAATTCATTTATCAGTTCCAACTGGTAAGACTTTGGTGGATTTTTCAGGGTTTTCTATATGTAGTAGCATGTCATCTATGGAAACAGTTCTACTTCTGCCTTTCTGATTTGGATATCTTTTATTTCTTTTTCTTGTCTAACCACTGTTCCTAGAACTTCTAATACTACATTGACTTGAAGTGATATGAATGGGCAGCCCTGTCTTGTTCTTAGAGGAAAAGCTTTCAGCACATTACTGTTGAGTATGATGCTAGCTCTAGGATTGTGTTATGTGGCCATTAGTATGTTCCCTCTATATCCACTTTGTTGAGGTTTTCTCATAAATAAATGTTACATTTTATCAAATGCTTTTTCTGTGTCTACTGCGATGTCATGTGATTTTTATCATACATTTTGTTAACAGATCACATTGAGGAATATTATGCCTCCATCAGAAAGAATGAATACCCAACTTTTGTATCAACATTGACAAGACTGGAGGAGATTATGCTGAGTGAAATAAATCAAGCAAAGAGAGTCAATTATCATATGGTTTCACTTACTTGTGGAGCATAAGGAATCATACAGAGGACATTGGGAGACGGAGAGGAAAAGTAAGTTGGGCAAAATCGGAGGGGAAAACAAACCATAAGAGACTGTGGACTCTGAGAAACAAACTGAGGGTTTTGGAGGGGAGGAGAGTGGGGAGTTGGGTAAGCCTGGTGGCGGGTATTAAGGAGGGCGCATATTGCATGGAGCATTGGGTGTGGTGCATAAACAATAAATCTTGGAACACTGAAAAAATTAAATTAAAAAAGATCACATTGATTTACAGATGTTGAACCACCCTTGCATCTCTAAAATAAATGCCACTTGATCCTGATGTATGATCTTTTTAGCATATTACTGGGTCAGTTTACTAATACTTTCTTGAGGATTTTTTCTACTATGCTCATCAAGGATACTAGCCTATAATTTTCCTTTTTTTGTGGTTTCCCTTTCTCGGTTTGATATCAGGATAATGCTAGATTTGTAAAATGTGTTGGAAAAAGTTCCCTCCTCTTCAACTTTTTGGAAGAATTTGAGAAGAATATTAAATCTTCTTTGAATGTTTGATAGAATTTGCCAAAGAAGCCATCTGATCCTGAACTTTCATTTGTTGAGAGATTTCTGATTACTGTTTTAATCTCCCTACCAAAGTCTATTAAACTTTATATTTCTTCATATTCAGTCTTGGAAGATTTTATGTTCCTAGAAATTTTTTTAAAAGATTTTTATTTACTTGACAGAGAGAGCACAAGTAGACACAGCAGCAGGCAGAGGGAGAGAGAGAAGCAGGCTCCATGCTAAGCAAAGAGGCTCTTCACTGAGCAGGGAGACTTATCCCAGGACTCTGGGATAATGACCTGAACTGAAGGCAGCCACTTAACTGACAGAGTCAACCCAGATGCCCCTGATTATAGAAATGTATCCATTTCTTCTAGGTTGTCCACCTTGTTGGCAAATAATTGTTCATTATAGTCCCTTATGATCTTTTGTATTTCTGTGGTATCAGCTGTAACTTCCCTTTCATTTCTTACTTTGTTTGTGTACTCTATCTTTTTTTCTTGGTTAGTCAAACTTAAGAGTTTATTGATTTTGTTTACATTTTCAAAGAACCAGTTTAGTTTCGCTGATTGTTTTTTTAGTCTATTTATTTAGTCTATTTTTTTTTTTTTTTTAGTCTCTATTTATTTCCTCTCTGATCCTGTTTTCTTCTTTCTACTAATATTGGGCTTTGCTCTTCTTTCCCTAGTTCTCTGAGGTATAAAGTTAGATTGTTTATTTGAGGTTTTTCTTGTTTCTTGAGGTAGGTCTATATTACTATGAACTTCCTTCTTAGAACCATTTTTTATTATGTGTCATATATTTGGGACTGCTGTATTCCATAATTTTGATATGTCATATTTCTCTTTATGTATCTCTAGGTATTTTTTTCCTCTCTCTTTTGATTCATTTAATGACTCCTGGATGTTCAGTACTTACTGTTTAATCTCCAAGTTTTGTTGAGTTTTTTCCTCATTTTCTGCTTGTAAATGATTTCTAGTTTCACATCATTATGATTGCAAAAAATGTTTGATATAGTTTCAGTTTTCTTGCATTTGTTTTGTGACTCAACATGTGATCTATTCTTGAAGAATGTTCCATGTGCACTTGAGAAGTTTGTGTATTCTGCTGCTTTTGGATGAAATGTTCTGTATATAGCAATTAAATCCATCTGGTCTAATGTGTCATTTATGCCTGATGTTTCCGTCTTGATCTTTTGTCTGAATGGTCTGTCCATTTATGAAACATTACTGTTATTGCATTGCTTTCAGTTTTTCCAAGTCTTGTAATATTTGCTTTATAAATCTTGGTCCTCCTATGTTGAGGGCATATACATTTCTAAGTATTTTATCTTCCTATTGTATTGACCCCTTTTAAGACAGTGCAATGCCCTTCTCTACTTTTATTAAAGTCTTTTAAAGTCTACTCTGTCTGACATAAGTATACCTACTTATATTATAGTCTTTTAAAAAGTCTACTCTGGGAGGAGGAGTCAAGATGGCGGAGAAGTAGCAGGCTGAGACTACTTCAGCTAGCCGGAGATCAGCTAGATAGCTTATCTAAAGATTGCAAACACCTGCAAATCCATCGGCAGATCGAAGAGAAGAAGAACAGCAATTCTGGAAACAGAAAAACAACCACTTTCTGAAAGGTAGGACCGGCGGAGAAGTGCATCCAAAGCGACGGGAAGATAGACCCCGGGGGGAGGGGCCGGCTCCCGGCAAGCGGCGGAGCAACAGCGCACAAAATCAGGACTTTTAAAAGTCTGTTCCACTGAGGGACATCGCCCAGAGGCTAAACCGGGGCGAAGCCCACGCGGGGTCAGTGTGGCCTCAGGTTCCACAGGGTCACAGAAGGATCTGGGGTGTCTGAGTGTCGCAGAGCTTGCGGGTACTGGAACGGGAAAGCCGGCTACAGAGACAGAGCCGACAGTAAACTCACAGCTCGGTGTTAACTTGAACCGGTCGCAGGCTCGGTGAGCTCGGAGGGCGGCCGGAGGTCAGGCGGACGGGAGTAACTGGGCGCTGTTCTCTGGGGGCGCACTGAGGAGTGGGGCCCTGGGCTCTCGGCTCCTCTGGGCCGGAGACCAGGAGGCCGCCATTTGTATTCCCCGTCCTCCGGAACTCTACGGAAAGCGCTCAGGGAACAAAAGCTCCTGAAAGCAAACCGGAGCGGATTACTCACCCTGGCTCCTGATAAGGGCAGTGCAATTCCGCCTGGGGCAAAGACACTTGAGAATCACTACAACAGGCCCCTCCCCCAGAAGATCAACAAGAAATCCAGCCGCGACCAAGTTCACCTACCAAGGCGTGAGGTTTCAATAACTAGGAGAGCAGCAGAATTCCAGAGGAGGAGAAAGCAAAGCACGGAACTCATGGCTTTTTCCTCGTGATTTTTTTTAGTCTTGCAGTTAATTTAATTTTTTTCTTTTTCATTTTTTGTTTTTTTCTCGCCTTCTGGTAAATTTTTTTTTAACTTTTACCTTTTTCTTTTTTAACGTTTTTTAACTAGTTTATCCAATATATATATATATATATATTTTTTTTTAATTTTTCTATTTTGTTTTCTTTTTTTTAATTCTTTTCTTTTCTTTTTTTTTCTTTCTTCCTTTTTAAACCTCTTTTTATCCCCTATCTCCCCCCTCACGATTTGGGATCTCTTCTAATTTGGTTAAAGCATATTTTCCTGGGGTTGTTGCCACCCTTTTAGTATTTTCCTTGCTCCTTCATATACTCTTATCTGGACAAAATGACAAGACGGAAGAATTCAACACAAAAAAAAGAACAAGAGGCAGTACCGAAGGCTAGGGACCTAATCAATACAGACATTGGTAATATGTCAGATCTAGAGTTCAGAATGACAATTCTCAAGGTTCTAGCCGGGCTCGAAAAAGGCATGGAAGATATGAGAGAAACCCTCTCGAGAGATATAAAAGCCCTTTCTGGAGAAATAAAAGAACTAAAATCTAACCAAGTTGAAATCAAAAAAGCTATTAATGAGGTGCAATCAAAAATGGAGGCTCTCACTGCTAGGATAAATGAGGCAGAAGAAAGAATTAGCGATATAGAAGACCAAATGACAGAGAATAAAGAAGCTGAGCAAAAGAGGGACAAACAGCGACAGGACCACGAGGGGAGAATTCGAGAGATAAGTGACACCATAAGACGAAACAACATTGGAATAATTGGGATTCCAGAAGAAGAAGAAAGAGAGAGGGGAGCAGAAGGTATACTGGAGAGAATTATTGGGGAGAATTTCCCCAATATGGCAAAGGGAACGAGCATCAAAATTCAGGAGGTTCAGAGAACGCCCCTCAAAATCAATAAGAATAGGCCCACACCCCGTCACCTAATAGTAAAATTTACAAGTCTCAGTGACAAAGAGAAAATCCTGAAAGCAGCCCGGGAAAAGAAGTCTGTAACATACAATGGTCAAAATATTACATTGGCAGCTCACGTATCCACAGAGATCTGGCAGGCCAGAAAGAGCTGGCATGATATTTTCAGAGCACTAAATGAGAAAAACATGCAGCCCAGAATACTATATCCAGCTAGGCTATCATTGAAAATAGAAGGAGAGATTAAAAGCTTCCAGGACAAACTAAAACTGAAAGAATTTGCAAACACCAAACCAGCTCTACAGGAAATATTGAAAGGGGTCCTCTAAGCAAAGAGAGAGCCTATAAGTGGTAGATCAGAAAGGAACAGAGACCATATACAGTAACAGTCACCTTACAGGCAATACAATGGCACTAAATTCATATCTCTCAATAGTTACCCTGAATGTTAATGGGCTAAATGCCCCTGTCAAAAGACACAGGGTATCAGAATGGATAAAAAAACAAAACCCATCTATATGTTGCCTCCAAGAAACTCATTTTAAGCCCGAAGACACCTCCAGATTTAAAGTGAGGGGGTGGAAAAGAATTTACCATGCTAATGGACATCAGAAGAAAGCAGGAGTGGCAATCCTTATATCAGATCAATTAGATTTTAAGCCAAAGACTATAATAAGATATGAGGAAGGACACTATATCATACTCAAAGGGTCTGTCCAACAAGAAGATTTAACAATTTTAAATATCTATGCCCCCAACGTGGGAGCAGCTAACTATATAAACCAATTAATAACAAAATCAAAGAAACACATCAACAATAATACAATAATAGGAGGGGACTTTAACACTCCCCTCACTGAAATGGACAGATCATCCAAGCAAAAGATCAGCAAGGAAATAAAGGCCTTAAACGACACACTGGACCAGATGGACATCACAGATATATTCAGAACATTTCATCCCAAAGTGACAGAATACACATTCTTCTCTAGTGCACATGGAACATTCTCCAGAATAGATCACATCCTCGGTCCTAAAACAGGACTCAACCGGTATCAAAAGATTGGGATCATTCCCTGCATATTTTCAGACCACAATGCTCTGAAGCTAGAACTCAACCACAAAAGGAAGTTTGAAAAGAACCCAAATACATGGAGACTAAACAGCATCCTTCTAAAGAATGAATGGGTCAACCGGGAAATTAAAGAAGAATTGAAAAAAATCATGGAAACAAATGACAATGAAAATACAACGGTTCAAAATCTGTGGGACACAACAAAGGCAGTCCTGAGCGGAAAATATATAGCGGTACAAGCCTTTCTCAAGAAGCAAGAAAGGTCTCAGGTACACAACCTAACCCTACACCTAAAGGAGCTGGAGAAAGAACAAGAAAGAAACCCTAAGCCAAGCAGGAGAAGAGAAATCATGAAGATCAGAGCAGAAATCAATGAAATAGAAACCAAAAAGACAATAGAACAAATCAACGAAACTAGGAGCTGGTTCTTTGAAAGAATTAATAAAATTGATAAACCCCTGGCTAGACTTATCAAAAAGAAAAGAGAAAGGACCCAAATAAATAAAATCATGAATGAAAGAGGAGAGATCACAACCAACACCAAAAAAATACAAACTATTATAAGAACATACTATGAGCAACTCTACGCCAACAAATTTGACAATCTGGAAGAAATGGATGCATTCCTAGAAACATATAAACTACCACAACTGAACCAGGAAGAAGTAGAAAGCCTAAACAGACCCATAACCAGTAAGGAGATTGAAACAGTCATTAAAAATCTCCAAACAAACAAAAGCCCAGGGCCAGACGGCTTCCCAGGGGAATTCTACCAAACATTTAAAGAAGAACTAATTCCTATTCTCCTGAAACTGTTCCAAAAAATAGAAATGGAAGGAAAACTTCCAAACTCATTTTATGAGGCCAGCATCACCTTGATCCCAAAACCAGACAAGGATCCCATCAAAAAAGAGAGCTATAGACCAATATCCTTGATGAACACAGATGCGAAAATACTCAACAAAATACTAGCCAATAGGATTCAACAGTACATTAAAAGGATTATTCACCACGACCAAGTGGGATTTATTCCAGGGCTGCAAGGTTGGTTCAACATCCGCAAATCGGTCAATGTGATACAACACATCAATAAAAGAAAGAACAAGAACCATATGATACTCTCAATAGATGCTGAAAAAGTATTTGACAAAGTACAGCATCCCTTCCTGATCAAAACTCTTCAAAGTGTAGGGATAGAGGGCACATACCTCAATATCATCAAAGCCATCTATGAAAAACCCACCGCTAATATCATTCTCAATGGAGAAAAACTGAAAGCTTTTCCGCTAAGGTCAGGAACACGGCAGGGATGTCCATTATCACCACTGCTATTCAACATAGTACTAGAGGTCCTAGCCTCAGCAATCAGACAACAAAAGGAAATTAAAGGCATCCAAATTGGCAAAGAAGAAGTCAAATTATCACTCTTCGCAGCTGATATAATACTATATGTGGAAAACCCAAAAGACTCCACTCCAAAACTGCTAGAACTTATACAGGAATTCAGTAAAGTGTCAGGATATAAAATCAATGCACAGAAATCAGCTGCATTTCTCTACACCAACAGCAAGACAGAAGAAAGAGAAATTTAGGAGTCAATCCCATTTACAATTGCACCCAAAACCATAAGATACCTAGGAATAAACCTAAACAAAGAGGCACAGAATCTATACTCAGAAAACTATAAAGTACTCATGAAAGAAATTGAGGAAGACACAAAGAAATGGAAAAATGTTCCATGCTCCTAGATTGGAAGAATAAATATTGTGAAAATGTCTATGCTGCCTAAAGCAATCTACACATTTAATGCAATTCCTATCAAAGTACCATCCATCTTTTTCAAAGAAATGGAACAAATAATTCTAAAATTTATATGGAACCAGAAAAGACCTCGAATAGCCAAAGGGATACTGAAAAAGAAAGCCAACGTTGGTGGCATCACAATTCCGGACTTCAAGCTCTATTACAAAGCTGTCATCATCAAGACAGCATGGTACTGGCACAAAAACAGACACATAAATCAATGGAACAGAATAGAGAGCCCAGAAAGACCCTCAACTCTACAGTCAACTAATCTTCGACAAAGCAGGAAAGAATGTCCAATGGAAAAAAGACAGCCTCTTCAATAAATGGTGCTGGGAAAATTGGACAGCCACATGCAGAAAAATGAAATTGGACCATTTCCTTACACCACACACAAAAATAGACTCAAAATGGATAAAGGACCTCAATGTGCGAAAGGAATCCATTAAAATCCTTGAGGAGAACACAGGCAGCAACCTCTTCGACCTCAGCCGCAGCAACATCTTCCTAGGAACAACGCCAAAGGCAAGGGAAGCAAGGGCAAAAATGAACTACTGGGATTTCATCAAGATCAAAAGCTTTTGCACAGCAAAGGAAACAGTTAACAAAATCAAAAGACAACTGACAGAATGGGGGAATATATTTGCAAACGACATATCAGATAAAGGACTAGTGTCCGGAATCTATAAAGAACTTAGCAAACTCAACACCCAAAGAACAAATAATCCAATCAAGAAATGGGCAGAGGACATGAACAGACATTTCTGCAAAGAACACATCCAGATGGCCAACAGACACATGAAAAAGTGCTCCATATCACTCGGCATCAGGGAAATACAAATCAAAACCACAATGAGATATCACCTCACACCAGTCAGAATGGCTAAAATAAACAAATCAGGAAATGACAGATGCTGGCGAGGATGCGGAGAAAGGGGAACCCTCCTACACTGTTGGTGGGAATGCAAGCTGGTGCAGCCACTCTGGAAAACAGCATGGAGGTTCCTCAAAATTTTGAAAATAGAACTGCCCTATGACCCAGCAATTGCACTATTGGGTATTTACCGTAAAGATACAAACATAGTGATCCAAAGGGGCACATGCACCCGAATGTTTATAGCAGCAATGTCCACAATAGCCAAACTATGGAAAGAACCTAGATGTCCATCAACAGATGAATGGATCAAGAAGATGTGGTATATATACACAATGGAATACTATGCAGCCATCAAAAGAAATGAAATCTTGCCATTTGCGACAACATGGATGGAACTAGAGCGCATCATGCTTAGTGAAATAAGTCAAGCAGAGAAAGACAACTATCATATGATCTCCCTGATATGAGGAAGTGGTGATGCAACATGGGGGCTTAAGTGGGTAGGAGAAGAATAAATGAAACAAGATGGGATTGGGAGGGAGACAAACCATAAGTGACTCTTAATCTCACAAAACAAACTGAGGGTTGCTGGGGGGAGGGACTTTGGGAGAAGGGGGTGGGATTATGGACATTGGGGAGGGTATGTGCTTTGGTGAGTGCTGTGAAGTGTGTAAACCTGGTGATTCACAGACCTGTACCCCTGGGGATAAAAATATATGTTTATAAAAAATAAAAAATTAAAAAAATTAAAAAGTCTACTCTGTCTGATAAGAGTTTACTTACTCTGGCTTTCATTTCATATTCATTTCCATGGAATCTCTTTTTCCATCCCCTCACTTTCTGTGTGTGTCCTTACTTCTGGAGTGAGTCACCTACAGGCAACATCTAGATGACTCTTGTTTTCCTAACCATTCAGCCACACCATGTCTTCTATTGGTGAATTCAGTCAATTTGCATTTAAAGTAACTACTGATAAGCATATACTTATTATATACAATTTGCAAATATTTTCTCCCAATCCACTGGCAGCCATTTAACTCCACTGTGTCCTTTCATTCACAAGAGTTAAGTTTGATGTAACCCTGTTTGTCTGTTTTTGCTTTTGTTGCCTGTGCTTTAGGTATCATAAGCCAAGAAATCGTTGTTAGGTCCAACATCATGTTTTCTTCTAATAGTCTTACAGTTTTAGGTCTTATATTAAGATTGTTAAACCATTTTGAGTTAATTTTTTTATATGGTATGAAGGTCCAACTTCATTTTTCTGCCTTGGATATCCTTTATTCCCAACACCATTTGAAAAGATTGTCCTTTCCCATTGAGTGGTCCTGGCATCCTTGTTCAAGATCATTAGACCAAATATGCAAGGGTCTATCTATGCACTGTGATTTATTTGCCTATGTCACTATCACACTCTTATGATTATTGTAGCCTTACACTGTATTTTGGAATCAATCATTTTTTTCCAAAGTTGTATCTTGAGAATCCATATGAATTTTAGGATTTTTTTTTCTATTTCTGCAAAATATGCCATTGGGATTTTGATACAAACTGTACTGAATCTACAGATCACTTTGGGAGGTATGGACATCTTAACAATATTGTCTTCCAATCCAAGAATATGGGAAGTTTCTCCACTTATTTGTGTCTTCTTTTTTTTAGCAATGTTTTGCAGTAAGTTTTGCAATCAAAAAGTGTAAGTCCTGGGGCACCTGGTTAGCTCAGTGGGTTAAGCCTCTGCCTTTGGCTCAGGTCATGATCCCAGGGTCCTGGGATCGAGCTCCACATCAGGATCTCTGCTCAGCAGGGAGCTTCCTTCCTCCTCTCTCTGCCTGCTTCTCTGCCTACTTGTGATCTCTGTCTGTCAAATGAATAAATAAAATCTTAAAAAAAAAAATGTGTAAGTCCTCCAAGTTATTTCTGTGCTCTTGATTTTTTTGGTATTTCTACATGAACTTCAAGATTGACCACCCCCCACCTCCACCACCCCCCAGCCGAAAAAAAGGACATCTGGCATTTTGACAGTGATTGTACTGACTCTTAAGATCACTCTGGAGAATATGCCACCTTAAGTGTTCCAATCCCCATGGGATAAATTTACACTTGATTTCTTTGAACAACGTTTTATACTTTTCAACATCAATGTATTAATCTTATTTCAAGTTTATTCTTAAGTATCTTATTATTTCTGATACTACTATAAATGAAATAAATTTTGCATTATTCATTACTGATATATAGAAATATAATTGATCTTTGTACATTCAACTTTTGTTCTGCAGCCATGCTGAACTGGTTTTTAAGATTATTTTTGTAGATTCCTTAAGATTTTCTATATACAAGATCAAGTCTTCTGCAAGCAGATAATTTTACTTATTCCTTTCTAATCCTGGTATGGTTTTTTTTCCTTGTCTAATTCCACTAGTTAAAACCTTCAATATGGTACACAGAAGTGACAAGAGGAACCAATTTACATTCCTATCAACAATGCACAAGGGTTCCCTTTTCTACAAGTCTTCACCAGTGCTTGTAACTTCTTGTCTTTTTGATAACAGCCATCTTAACAGCTGTGAGGTAACATCTGATTGTGGTTTGATATGCATTTCCTGATGGTGATGGTGAGCATCTTTTAATGTACCTGTTGACAACCTGTACAGATCTTCCTTGGAAAAGTTCAGTTCCTTTCCCAATTTTAAATTTTTTTCTTGCTATTGAGTTGTAGGAGTTCCTTATATTTCAGGGTATTAATATCTTATCAGATATGTGATACATAAATATTTCCTCTCATTTAATAGGCTGCCTTTTCATTTTGTTGGTGGTTTCCTTTGCTGTGCAAACTTTTTTAGTCTGATGTAGTCCCACTTACCTATTTTTATTTCTGTTCCTTTTGCTTTGGTGTCAGATTAAAAAAATAATTTCCAAAAACAGTATCAAGGAGCTTTTTTCTGATGTTTCCTTCCAGGATTTTATGGTTTCAGGCCTTACATATAATTCTTTAATCCACTCTGGGTTAATTTTGTGAGTGGTGTAAGATAGAGGTCCAGTTTTTTTCTTTCACATGCACATACAGTTTTCCCAATACCATTTATTGCAGAGACAATCATTACCCCATAGAGTATTCTTGGCTCCCCTGTCAAATATTAGTTGATTGTGGGGCATCTGGGTGGCTCAGTTAAGTGTCCAATGTTTGATTTCAGCTCAAGTCACGATCTCAGGGCTGCAAGATTACACCCTATGCCAGGCTCTGTGCACAGTGTAAAGTCTGCTTAAGATTCTCATTCCCTTTCCTTGACTACCCCCTACACCTGCTCATGCTGTCTAAAAAAATTATACACACACATACACACACACACACACAACTTATATAAGTTGAATACATACACACACACATACACATCAACTTATATAATTCTGTTCCATTGGTAGATATATATACACACACCAATATATATAATTATATTATATAATTATATTGTACAATTCTATTCCATTGGTATATATATATTCATATTCATATACAAACACACACACAATCAACTTATATAAGTTGAATACATATATATAGAATATATTGAATATATTCTATATATATGTATATATATATAGTGATTATATATATGTGATTGTACATATGTGAGTTTATTTCTGGAGTTTGAATTCTGTTCCATTGGTTTATGTGTCTGTTTTTATGCCAGTATCATGTTTTAATTACTGTAACCTTATAATGTAGCTTGAAATCCGGAAATTTCATATATCTGGCTTTATTCCTCTTTCTCAAAACTGCTTTGGCTCCTTGGGATTTTTGTGGTACCATACAAATTTTAGGGTTATTCTTCCTTTTCTGTAAAAATTCCATTGAAATTTGAGTAGGGATTGCATTGGATCTATAGATGACTTTAGGTACTATGGACATCTTAACAACATTAATTATTCCAATCATGAATATGGCACATCTTTCCATGTATTTGTGTCTTCAATTTTTGTCAATGTCTTCTAGTTTTCAGTGTACAGATCTTTCACCTCCTTTTATTTCTAAGTATTTCATTGTTCTTGATAATATTGTGACTGGGACGGTTTTCTTTTTCAGATAATCTCTCATTACTGCAAACCCAACCCAAATGATTTTTTTGCATATTAACTTTTTATCTTCAATCTTTACTGATTTCCTTTATTAGTTCTAACTTTTGTGTATGTGGAGTCTTTAGCCTTTATTCTTCTACATTTAAGAACATCATTTGCAAATAGATGACTTTACTTCTTTCTTTGCCATTTGGATTCTTTTAATTTCTTTTCCTTGTTTGATTACTATGGCTAGGATTTGCATCACTAAGTTGAAAAGGCATAGTGAGAATAGAAACACTCGCCTCATTCTTAAAGGAAAAATTTTCACATTTCACCATGTAGTATGCTGTTAGCAGTGGTATGGCCTTGCTGAGGCATACATGCTTCCATACCCAATGTATTAAGAGTTTTTATGATGAAAGGATATTAAGTTTTGTTAAATGTCTTTTCTGTGTATATTAAGATGATTATATAATTTTTATCTTTCATTTTATTAATGTAATACATCAATTTATTGATGTGTACGATCGGAATTATTCCCACCTGATAACAGTGTATGTTCCTTCTAACATGCTTTTAATGTGGTTTGCTAGTATTTGGAGAAATTCTGCATGTCTTCATCAGTGACCTGTAATATTCTTTTCTTATACTGACCTTATCTGGCTTTTGTATAAAGGTAATACTGTTCTTGTAAATGAGTTTGGAAGTGCTTCCCCCTCCTCTTGAATTTTTTCTAAGAGTTTGACAAGGACTAGCATTAATCCTTCTTTAAATGTTTGAATTCACCAGTGAAACCATCTGGTGCTGGGCTTATCTTTGTTAGGAAGCTTTTGATACTGAATCAGTCTCCTTACTAATCATTGGTCTGTTCAGGTTTTCTATTTCCTTGGTGGACTCCATGTTTCTAGAAATTCATCCATTTACTCTAGGTTGTCCAATAGGTTGGAGTATAACAGTTAATAGTAGTTTCTCATCATTCTTTTTATTTCTGTGGTGTCTACTGTAACATCTCCTCTTTTATTTATAATTTTATTCATTTAGGAATCCTCTCTTTTACTCTTGTGTAGTCTACCTGATAGTTTTTCAACTTTGCTATCATTTCAAAGAACCCACTCAGTTTGTTAATGTTTTCTATTGCTTTTCTATCTTCTATTCCATTTATTTCTGCTCTTATTTTTATGATTTCCTTTCTTTTGCTAACATTGCGCTTAGTTTGTTCTTTTTTTAGTTCCTTGAGGTATACGGTTAGGTTAAGATATGTTTCTTTTTTCTTGACATATGTGCTTCCACCTATAGTTTCCTTTTAAAACCATTTATGCTGCATCCTATAAGTTTTAGTATATTGCGTTTCCATTTTTAATTGTCTCAAGACAATTTTTCATTTCCTTTTTGATTTCTTCTTTGATCCAGTGGTTATTTCTACATATTTGTGAGTTTTCCAGCTTTCCTCCTGTTATTGATTTCTATTTTCATTTTCTAACCTTTTTGGTCAGAAAAGGTACTTGACCTAATTTTTCTCATATTCTGTTTCTTGAGACTTATTTTGTAGCCTAAAATGATTTATCCTCATATGATTTATGTGTGCTTTCAAATAACATGTATTCTACTACTGCTAGATGGAATGTATATGTCAGAATGTATACGTCTCCTAGATCCATCAGGCCTATACTATTGTTCAAATCCACTGTTCCCTTAATGATTCTCTAAGTGATCTATCCACTGGTAACAGTGGATATTAAAGCCCCCAACTATTACTGTACTGCTGTTTATTGCTCCTTTTAGTTCTGTATTTACTTCTATATTTTGGTGCTCTGATTTTCAGTGTATTATCTACCTTCTACTTGCCAGTTGTTTATCCATTTATTTATTTTTTTAAGAATTTAGTTGACAGAGAGTGAGAAGAAAGAGAGCACAACAGGGGGAGCAGCAAAGGAAGGGAGGGGGACTGGATCCCAGGACCCTGAGATCATGACTCAAGCTGAAGGCAGAGGCTTAACCCACAGAGCCACCCAGGTACCCCTGTTTATCCATTTATTACAGGGCTATATTATTAGTTTTGAAGATTTTATTTATTTATTTGACAGAGAAAAAGAGAGTACAAGCGGGGGGAGAGGCAGGCAGAAGGAGAAGCGGGCTCCCCACTGAGCAGGAAGCCTGATGCAGGGATCAATCCCAGGACCCTGGGATCATGACCTGAGCCAAAGGCAGATACTTAACCAAGTGAGCCACCCAGGAGTCCCTACAGGGCTATTATTACGTTCCTAAACTTAGAATTGTTGTATCCACTTGGTATATTGACCCTTTCATCATTATAAAATGTCTTTGTTTCTACTAATTCTGGTCATAAAGTACATTTTGTTGATATTAACACAGAAACTCCAGCTCTCTTCCAATTACTGCTTAAATGGTACTTTTTTCATTCTTTAACTTTAAACATATTTGCCTCTGAATCTAAAATGTGCCTCTTCTAGACAACACATAGCTGAATGTTTTTAGTCCATTTTTCTAATATTTTAAGTCCGATGTCTGGCTCTCCTCGAGGCAGTTTCTATTGACTACTTTCCTTTAGTGCGTATGACCCATACATTCTTCTTTCTTTGCAAGAACTACTTGTTGCAAACTAAAGATTTTAAATAATATGGCAAATCTGTAAATCAGATTCCTCCCCTTCCCCAACTGTTTGTTGTTACTGTATTGTTTGTTTAGTGACTTTTCCTGAACTAATTCTTTGTTGTATGTGATCCCTGAAGTCTCAGTTAGCTGATTTTATTATTGGATAGAGATTTCCTGAAATGCCTTGAATGAGTAAGCATCCCAGCCTTTGTCATTGGGTTCTGCATGCATGTTAAGGTATAATTTCAGTGCTCCAGGAGACAGGTTTTTTTTCTTTTAGGATTTTTTTTTTTAAAGATATTTTTAAGTCTGTCATAGTCTTCACTTTTTGCTTATGCAGAATCTCAAGGGTCGTCAGAGGTAAGAGCTTCAAGCCTTCTCAGGTTTTTCCAAGGCAGGTGGACATAGATTCCCAAGAATATGTCAAAGTTCACCAGTATGCTGTATTTCCCAGCTTTTCCTTTTAAGTTTTTTGGTCAACCTTATGTTTGCCCAACTGCTATTGGAACCAGATGCAACAGTAATGTTGAACAATGGTCAAATGCTTAGGGAAAAGATTGTTTTTACTGAATGAGCGCACAGTCAGATCAAAAAAAAAAAAGAAACGAGCTCTGCAAGTGAGGCTTTTCCAGGCAGCTGCCAGACAAGTCAAATAATGACAATTCCCTGGGAATGGAGCTTTTGAGGGAGCTCCTAACTGCCTATTCCTGTCAATGATTCTGGTTTTCACAGCTAATATGACTGTGAGAGACTAATGGTTTTTAAGATTACTGTGGAACTGAGGAGAGGGGAATGATAAAAAAGCGAGTGAAAACACCACAAAATCTTACTGTTCTTATGGATATTCAGCTTTTTGTTCTGTTTTGTTTTCTTCAATAAATACTCTACAGATTGTTGCAAGCCTTTCATTAATCTCCAGAGTTCTAAAAACATTCTGACCATTTTTTGCAAGTGTTCTCATTGTTCTTTGGAGGAACAGATTTTCAGAGTACTTACTGTCACTTGGAAGTACTATTCGCTCCATCTAACCTTTAGACACTAATGAAAGAATAGTTTTAATGTCAATAATGTCCATATCAAAAATTAATTTTGTAAGTTTTAGTTACTTAAACTTGTAATGAAAAAATTTAGAGGACACCTTTAAACTGGAAGAAGGGTACTATTTTTTGTTCAAAATTCTTTTGAAAGACTAATGAGCAATATGTTTAAAGATCACTAAGTCACAAAACTTGAGGACATTATGAATTTTTATTATATGGTATAAATAAAACTTTCATCATTTAATTAATAGTTATGTTTTGTAACACTGAAAAACAATGATAGAGTTCCTGGCATTATTTTGGTTTATAAAGTCATACTTCATTCTAAATTCAGACTTATTTTATTTACTTGCTTATTTAGCATTGCTTTTTGTATACTTTCACAGCCTACATTAGTGTAAAGATACCATTTTGACTTACATGAATTTTGAAATAACAATTAGGAAAATAGCAATTAGGGAGAAAATGGATATGTAAATTCAAGCTAACAATAACAATTCATACACTTTGGGTCCTCCAGAGTAAAGAAGAATTAGTACAAACACCCAAGAACTGGTGCCTCAATCTGCCTGACTAATGCAGGAAAATAACCAAGATAAATGGCTCTCTACTAATCAAAGATGCTCAACAACTTACTAATATTTGATTAGTTGAGGTGGTTATATCTGCCATTTATTGTCCTTCTCTGACTCACTGGCAGTTCTAGGTAAGGCCCAGGAGGAAAGGCGAAGGGTCTCGTTAGTCCATTTGTGCCTTACTTACATATATGGCTAAACCTTCCTGAGTTTTTGTACCATTTTTATCATGGAGTAAAAGTAAAATGAAATGAAGTCTTTGTAATTGAGAAATACTCCTTCATATAATACCTGGATTTTTCCTTCTTCTTATACCAAACTGTATCCATTATTTTGAAATATTATTATTCAAATACTGTCCACTGAACAAAGCTAACTGTAATCACTGATTTTGTATCTCAACCATTCATAGCTATCACAGAGAAACTCACACACTGCCATGATTCTATTTTCTTCCCAAATTGATTCATAACTCTGGAAAAAAGTAGGCTTGCTCTGAAACAAATGCTGGCCAGTTACATGCCAAGGCAGTAATTTTGTAGTACCTTTTTATATTCTGGATTCCTTTCCATTAAATGAATAAAAGCATGGAGATGTGAAAAAGCCTCTTGATGAATTGAGAGTCGAAGAAATTGTTTCCTGAAATCAATGCAACATTTCCAGTCAAATCTGAGCTGTTTGATGAATATGAATCTCTGGATCATTAACTAAAATCAAGAGGCATCTTTAATCAAATCTAAAATTTAACATACAGAATGGAAAATCCACAAAAAGTAAGAATTCCGTTTGAAACCCCAAAATAACAGGACCAAATTTTGAATAGTTGGCCAATTAAGGCACAATCCTTAATGAGAAAGAATATTAAGCAAAAAGATGAAAAACCCAAGACTGGTGGTTCATATCCCCCCAAAGATTTAAGGCTTTTCTCCAAAAGGATTATACTGCCATTTTCAAATATATTAAACTATTATCTTAGAATACAAGAAAGAGTTCTTGTCTCCATTTTTTTAAAAAAAATACATTAAATGACTTTTAGAAATGATTTGATGAATTTATCATTTCTCAAAAACTGAACATAGATACGTTTTTTAACATGTTGTCATTCAGAATGTTAAGTAAAAGGATCATCTTTAACCTTACTCTACTATGTCTGGGAGAGAGAGAAGGAGGATTCATGTACTAAGGGCAGGGGGTGTAGAAAAGTTCTATAAATTTGTGAAAAGAACTAGATAGGAAATATTTTAGGCTTTACAGGTCATGAGGTCTCTGTTATAACTACTCATCACCTTATCATTTTAGTGTGAAGATGTAAAAGAAATGGGTGTGGCTGTGTTCCATAAACCTTCACTTACAAAATCAGACCTTCGGCTGGATTTTACCTGTGGGTCATACTTTGCTGACCCCTGATCTTTTTTTTTTTTCCTTTAAGATTTTATTTTTAAGTCCTCCCTATACCCAGTGTGGGCCTGGAAATCACAATCCTAAGATCAAAAGTCACATGCTCCACCAATGAGCCAGCCAGGTGCCTAGTTGACCCCTGAACTAAAAGAAAACTGGAAGGAAATGGCATTTGTATTCAAGACAACATCATGAGTGAGCATGTAAATAGATTAGAATTATGTATTAGAGTATGTATTCAGATGTATTCTGTGCCTTACTGTTAAAGTTATGGCCTTTTTCCCCACTCAGTTGATAATCAGCTCCCAGCTTTAATGGTAACAATGAGAATAAAAGGAAAAAGTTAAGATGAAGAGATTCCTTCTTTAGAGTCACCTAGAAACCATACAAGCTACTGTCTGAAATTCAGCACAAGAGTGACCAAGTCTTTGCTTTGAGTATGCTTTCCCTGACAACTGGAGGAATGAAACCTTCTTCAAAGCTCCAGACAAGACCTAACCTAAACTCAGATCTAAGAGAGCAGCTAGCAAGGACAGCTATCTCAAGTATTCACCAGGAAAACAGATCACAGCATATACTCTGACTTACAGGTTGCAGAATTAGGCAAAATAATCCTAAAATTTTTTTTTTAATAATGTAGAATCTGGCATTGTGGGGAAAAAAAAAATTTCAGAGAAACTAAAAGCTTTCATGATCCATTGGTAAAATCTGGCCTCATAAGTCTTGGGATTTTAAAACCACAGCAGGCATACCCTCCCACATGATAATTCCACCTCCTCCAACATGTTACAATAATTGGGGGGAGAAAAAGCATACTACAGATTTGGTAATTACTTCAGTTCTATAGATCTGCTATAAGCTATTTTGCTTTTGTTTTGTATTCTTCTCTCTCAAGTAAGTTTAATTGTATTATGCTGCCCTCAGGTGTCTATTTTTTTATATGTATGATTAGCAGGCAAAGCAAGATCCTTCATAAATTTCCAAACCAACCAAGAAGCTGTGGCTGTGATATTCAAAGTATTCTTTCATAAACCCCAATCATAGGTTAATGTAAGTATTAGAAGTTCAACTTTTAGGTATACCTGAAATATTACTTGGACTTCCCTGCCACTTATATAATACACTGCCATTAAAAAAGGAAGTAGACATGGTTTAAAGAAAAAAATATGGCAACTGATAATAACATTCTAAGACAGTGGTTCTCAAAGTATGACTCAGGGATCCTGTCCAGGGAGTCCATGAGGTCACACTTAGTATTATAATAATACTCAGAACATTTTTTCACTCTCACTCATAAGTTAGAGTGGAGTTTTCTAGAACCTACATTACTTGTGACATATAGCAACTAATTAAATACAGAAGCAGAGAATTCAGCTGTCTTCTATTAAGCCAAATAGGAAAGAGTCTTGCAAAAAATTTTCAATGCTATACTTTCCACTGACTTTTTTTTGTTTTGCTAAGTCTAATTATTATTCATAAAAAATGAATGGTATTCCTATAGGATTTCACTTGTATGTGGAATCTGAAAAACAAACAAATGAACAAATAAGTGATGCGGATTAAGGAGTGCACTTGTGATAAGCATCACGTGTTCTTTGTAAGTGTTGAATCACTGAATTGTACACCTAAAACTGGTATTATACTGTATGTTAACTAACTGGAATTTAAATTAAAAACTTAAAAAATACATAATGTGTGTAAAGTTTAAAAAAAAAAAAAAAGGAAAAGCAGAAGCAGACCCATAAATATAGAGGAACAACTGCTGCCAGAGTGGAGCGGGGATTGGGGGTTGGACAAAACATGTGAAGGGGAGTAGGAGACACAGGCTTCCAGTTATGGAATGAGTAAGTCACAGGAGAAAAAGTACAGCACAGGAAAAACAGTCAATAGTATTGTAATAGTGTTGTATGGTGACAGATGGTAGCTACAGTTGTGGTAAGCATAGCATAACAAACAGACTTGTCAAATCACGAGGTTGTATACTTGAAACTAACGTAACATTGTGTGTCAACTGTTCTTCAATTAATTTAAAAAAAGGTACAATATTCCTTTTGTAAAGGAAGTACTGCATGGGGATATAATGTACATCATGGTGACTACAGTACTCAATGTCTGAAACTGAAGAGCAGCTTGAAAGTTCTTATCACAAGGAAAGAAAACTGTAACTATGGATGGTGAAAGATGTTAACTAGACTTACTGTGATCATTTTGTAATTATATGTAAGTAATGAATCATTATGTTATATACCTAAAAATAAACTAAAAAATAAAATTCACTCATTTTAAAAGAAAAAAGTATGTTATTCATTTAATGGGTTTATTATTGCTATTTTAAAATACTAAATATTTTTTAAATCTTATCCATGTTAGTTTCTAACATGGTAAAATATTAATGGATATTCATAAAAGCTCTTTGGGGTCCTCAAAAAAATTTAAGAGTATAAAGGGAATATGATACTAAAAAGTTTAAGAAGTACTGTAGTAGCGGATTCTGTAACAACTTCACAGAAAGTATTTCCTTGAAATTTGAGAAGATAGAAGACACTGACCTCATTATCAAATTACAAAGACTAAATCTACTTTTAACTTGTCATAGAATGACAGATGTTAACTTAAGTAATGGGATTAGAGGTAAGAGGTTTGTTTCAGTCACCTTCCTCACCCTCACTCCTTCCCTCCTCAAACCATGTGCAGGAAGAAAGAGCAAAAACAGACTTGAGACAGAGTTTGATCTGCTTTATCATTTTCTACTAAAGACCTGTGCGAATGTGAAAAACTCTTAATGGTAAGAAGGAAAAGGAAAGCAGCTACTGAATAACGTACAAATTCGATAACCCGAAGTCCCTAAATGAGCCCCACTGACCCAACTGATGTCTCCATATTGTATTTTCCATGTATGAAACTATTCTTAAAAAAGGAGAACTAGCAAAAAAAAAAAAAAAAAAAAAAAAAAGTGAAGAAAGGAAGAGAAGTGGGGGAGATGGCTAGAGGAGGAAGAAACAGGGGAGGTGAACCATGACTATGGACTCTGAAAAACAATCTGAGGGGTTTGAAGTGGCGGGGGGGTGGGAGGTTGGGGTACCAAGTGGTGGGTATTATAGAAGGCACGGATTGCATGGAGCACTGGGTGTGGTGCAAAAATAATGAATACTGTTATGCTGAAAATAAATAAAAAATAAATTTAAAAAAAAAAAAGAAATGGGGGAAAGGAGGCTTTCATTTTGAGAAGTCACAGAAGCAGAGAAAAGCATTCCTATTAAAATCCACACATCAGGGGCACCTGGGTGGCTCAGTGGGTTGAGCCGCTGCCTTCGGCTCAGGTCATGATCTCAGGGTCCTGGGATCAAGTCCCACATTGGGCTCTCTGCTCAGCAGGGGGCCTGCTTCCCTTCCTCTCTCTCTCTGTGATCTCTTCCCTTCCTCTCTCCTACTGTGATCTCTCTCTGTCAAATAAATAAATAAAATCTTAAAAAAAAAAATAATCCACACATCATTGTCAATGTGACAGTATCTTAAAGGTCATTTTAAAATTGAAAAATCTGAGGGGCACCTGAATAGCTCAGTCAGCTAAGCATCTGCTTTCAGCTCAGGTCATGAACTTGGGGTCCTGGGATTGAGCTGAGTCAGGCTCTCTGCTCAGAAGGAGACTGCTTCTCCCTCTCCCTAGGACCCTCCCTGCCAACTTGTGCTCTCTCTTGCTCTCTCTCTAATAAAGAAAATCTTTAAAAAAAATAGAACAATCTATAAGACATTTTTCGATAAAAACACTTCCACAGCTGATGGTAAAGGTTCTCAAGCAATCCCCAAAATGCTCCTTATGGTAAGAGAAACAGTAACAGAAAAACTGAATCCAATGCCCCACCAGAAATCCTTGGCAATGCTGATCCAGACCTGATCCTTCCGTGAACTATCATTATCACTGAGAAGCCCCAGGGATGAGAGCCTGGAAGTCACTGTAGCTGGGAAGCTCCCAAAGAGATGAAGGGAAAGACTTGGAACCAAGGACATGGAAAAGAGGCCTCCAAGGGGAAGAAGGCTTGTTGACTAAAAGGAAATTAAGAACAAGGCTAGAATCTACAGTAGGGTAAAACTCAGATAGGAAAATAAATGAATGCCAAAGACGGCTTTCCTGGCAGAGGGCATCTAGGATGTGGGGCGACAGAGACAGGAAGAGGAGCCCAGAGAGAAGACAGCTAGACAGGAGGGAGAGCAGCAGGCAAAAAGCACTTCAGGCAGCTGGCCAATTACAATAATGATTATCACAGAAACAGAAATTTCCTAAGGATGTTAAAGGCCTATGGTGCTTTTGAGGGTAGAAAGGTAAAACAGCACACTATGAAAAGTAAAAGCATTAAACAATTCTTATAATAGTCATTTTCTACTTCTGATAATAAATAAAATATTTTGCCCGCCAATTTAAAATTCTACGATCCTACAGAGCCAATCTAGGAATTAAAAAAAAAATTACCAATGCAGTTTACACACTGAAAAATAATGAACTGCTAACATTATTCTATTACATAACCTATACTTGACTCCTTTCTGCCCTTCTACCAGTATGGTATACTAACTGTCGTTTTATCCTTATTCAACCTATAATCTAACACCAACAAAAACAAAAAGAAAAACAAAAACAAAAAAACAGTAAGGTCCTGCCTCATAATTAAATTCAGACCACTGAGGATGTATTCAACATACCCAGAGTATCCCAAAGTTATCTACAGGATGACTAGACTGAGCCACCACTCCAGAAGAACCACACCCCCAATTCCTTTACACCTGTTGCAGAGTGGGCTAGCTCCTGCCATTACTGAAAAACACAGAGATGCCTTCGGTAAAATTCTTATTAAAAATCCCAAGCCACAGTGTCAAAGGATAGATTCTGCCACAATACCTTGATTACAAATAAATGTCCTTGCTACTGCCTCTAACCAAGGCCTGACCCTGGGCAGCCATTGTCTTAACAGATCTCCTTTGAATTTTAGCTGTGAAAATGACCAACTGATTCTATATTTATCCATCCCAGTCTTCATTACAACTCAGTCTACATCTAAAACTTCTTCCCACTTCAGGGTCCAACACTGGTGCGAAGTTTCTGCCTATTGTCCTGCCCCTGACACCTGTCTTCAGTTCCAGTGATAATCCTGGTAGATAGCTGAATCTCTGTTATGATCCAAGGACCTGAGAGCGAGTTACAGTCAACAAAGCACAAGTGAAGATCAGTCCAGAAAAGAAATAGTATAGAATTTATTCTAACTTTATAAAATCCTTTATTCATACTTTTTCCAATAAAACACAAGGCTTTAACGAAAAAGATTTTCATATTTTCAATTTTTTCCTTGTTGATAGCTCAAATAACATCAATACAACTTAGTTCCCATATTGTAAGAGAAAAATAAACTCTAGAGTTTGTTTTAATAGAAAGTTATCTGTATATGCAAAAGTTTAATTTACATACATATTTCATCGATGAAGAGTCATTTTAAAAATAAGAGATTACTCAGCACATTAGCTATGTGACCACAATTATAAAAATTTTTTCTAAGAGAATAAACTACACGCAAATAAAAGCAAGTCAATACTGTTGCTAAAATAATAATGCATCATTTGTATTTTTTTAAAAATAGGTACAAAAGGGAATCAGCATTTTTAGCTCCACTGAAATTATGACATTTGAATGAACTTCTCCCAAAAATATTGCATATACTTCGGATTGTTTTTTTTCCATGTGAAATTCAATTATCCAAGGTATAATTAAAATATCTCCCCAGTACTTTTCCACTACAGCACCTCAGTTACCTGCTATATTCTAAGTTAAAAGGACTAATGGAAGTCAGCCTAGCCAACACTATCAGAAATGATTTTTGACTTCCACGAATGTCTCATTCATTTCCAATCCTTACCCAGATGGCACAGAATTTGGATAGAGTAGACATACTGTAAGTGTTTGTTGAATGTTAGAATAAATTATAAAAAGAAAAACAGAAAGGCATTCCAACATATAACACTATATTAGATTTATTACATTAGTATACATTCAATGATTTTATTAGTAAGAAAAGTTAGCAGAATGAACAAAGGCCCATACCAGTGCATTTCCAATGTATCATTCCTCAGAGTAAATAAAATCCACAAGGAGGATTCATCACAAAGAAAAGCCAAAAGAAGCTAATTCCCAAGTTATGCCTCCCCCACTGAGAGCATGAGGACAAGCTTACTGCAGTACTTCTTAGAAAGATCATGCTGGTGTATTGCTATCAGGGCACAATGGTAAAGAAGAAAAGGAAAATGGCTTACTAGTTCACTTCCCAAGAAGACTATTCTAGCATTGGACTAAGTAATGAGAGGTGATGGCCTAGGCAGTACAGCCTAGGGAGGAGGTGAAAAGGGGCAGATATTAGAAATAATTCACTTTATATTTTGAATGATTCACCTTCAAAGGGGTCATGCTAGTAAGTCAAAGAGAAACTGTAACAATACATCAGGCAATCATGATGCAACAGAAACTACATCCATAAAACTACATTTTATTATGGATAAAAACTTACCACCTAGAAGGAAAATTTATTTTTAAAATGAATCCAGAGTTGGAAGATAAGAAAACACATTTTCATATGGTTAGTTCTTATGAAACAACTATATATTCAACAGACTTTCAACAGCATGCATTGTAAATAAGGATTTAAAAAACCTCTAATATACAAAACCTAACCACAGACAATCCTAAGTATATAGCACACATTTTCAAGAACAAAGCTAAGAATAATCAAAAAATTATTAATAAATTATTAATAAAAATTAATAATAAAATTAATAATTAATAAAAATATGTTGGTAATATTGTACTTATTCTCCCTCTTACATGTAGTTCTGTCACTATAGCCAGTTGTTAATTATGTACAATTGGCACAACTCAGGATAATATTAAACTGTTTATTCGTATACTGCCTCTTACCTATAAACTCTTACATTCTAGTTGCAAAAAGAAACGTTACTCTTCATTTAGTCTCTTTTCAATTATATAAAAGTGGTCTGAAAACAGAGCAAGTGCAAATCCGAGATCTGTGGTTCTGAACTTATGGACTATAAACACTGGGGTGCTCATGGTTAGTCTGGATATCAAACAAGCTGAGTTATCTGAATATGTAAAAAACCTCACACCTTTATTTACTGCCATATTTAAAATTATTGTGATTAATAAGATAAACACTTATTTGAAAGTATTAAGGCATTATTAGTTTTCTAAAAAGTAATTCAGCTTTTAATAGAAATTAATCCCCCATCTAGCAACTTCTACAGAAGTTCTATGAGATCCTTAAATTTTAAATAAGAATTGAACGTGTTACTGGATTTTTTTTGTCATCATAAATTTTCTCAGTCAACAGACACTAAATGCACACCCATCATATGTGAATGAGACCTTAAAATATCTCACGTGACAAAGCTACCTTATATTGGGCTCACTAACTCGGATCAAAGTTATTATGTGGACAAGTATTCAAAAATTCTCTCTTAAGTGGGAGGAAAAGAGGAGGACAAAATTGTAACTGTCATCATCATAAGACAGGCAGAGAAAAAAGCAAGGAAAACTTGCTTTGCTGGTAACAGAAAAACAGGGGTCAGGACGGTACAATGAGTTGTCATCCCCATAACAAACCAGTGAGTTTAGATTCTGATCCTCATATCAAGGCTCACGTTGCGGGAATCCTAGCACCTTTATATCCCCAGGATGTATTATGGTGCTATGGCCCCAAAATGTCCCTGAGCATATCTACTAATTTTATTCTGTATCATCACTGGACACGTTACATATGTCTACAAGTCACTTCGCTATTCTAAATACAACTCATGGAAATTGAAAAAGGAACTTCCTAGTTTCCTAGTTGAGTTGGGAGGTGTGTGAAGACAGTGTTAGCTATCACTGTATCTCCTCTTCATTTTTCTGACAGAACATTTCTTTTCCCCTTCAGTCCACTTTAATCGTCCCAAACTGCACCATTTTGCCTTTCTTAAGGAAATGATGTGTCCTTTTGGAATATGAAAATGAATTTGTACAGATACCTCAGCTTTATTCTTTCAGTGTGATTTTTTAAAATTTTAAGATAAATCATATAGCAAATCAAGGGATGACCTAGATTCTTTAATTATAAGAAACTTGGTTTTCTCTTCAGAATAAATGGACCTGGGACTATGAAATAATTTTTGTGCTAAGTGAGTACATACTGGCCTATATTAAACTAAAAGATTTTCATTTTCTCTAAGATAAACAGTTTAAGTAAATGCTAAAATTTCACACCTATGGAAGGTAAAATTTTATATATAATTATAAAGCATCTCACCCTGGTTAAGTTTTCTCTAGATTTTTCAACAGCAGATGAGATGGTAATTAGAATATTTTGATATTTCAACTAGTAAAAAAGACCATGTCAGCTGAGAAGCAAAGAAAAGGCTGTGTTCTTAAAACTGGCTACTAGATTTAGTAAAAACATGGTCATCATCTTCAGCTCTAACTTATTTCCTCTTTCCATCATATTATCAACCCAAATAGCTAACCCAAAAACAAATGCTCTGTCTCTGCCATCTACTGGAGAAAAGATACAGAACACACTCACTACAGGTAAGTCAACTGCAGACATGCAGAACATATCGTATTCATGTTAGCATGTAAAGTAAGTTTTTTTTTTCCCAAGGGTTTACATTTACCTACCTGCCACGTAGAGAATGAGAGAAGGGAAGGGGAGAGAATAAGTGTGTATGAACACAAAAGCAAAGATAAGCTCAAAATATTTTAATTTCTCTAAGTAACGGCTTCACACACCTACACTTACATGGCCGTGGAGATCCGTGTTAAGAAGCATCATTGCACAGGTAAGACAATGGACTCCATCTAAGGGAAGTGACAGGAAAGAAAGCATTAATTCACCATTTCCCGTTGAACTACTTATAATCATCAAAGTGGCATACGTTAAGAACCTCTGAAAACACAATAATGTGGCTAAGCACAATCATGTTTGTTTGGGGAAACAAACAAAAATTATTAAAAGGGCCTCAGTGCAGACAGTAGGGCTCTGCTGGTGATAAAGTATATTATTCTTAACTCTCTGGAGTGTAGTTTGAGAGTACATATCTTAAGCTTTGAACAGTATCTTTTGACACAGCAAATCCATTTATAAGACTTTACACTAAGGAAATAGGATCTAGACAAGATACAAGGGTATCCAAAGAAATATCACTTATAATGGGGAACAAGGAAATAAAACCCTCCAAAACCACAATCCTGTTATGTTTAAGACATTAAAAATGTTGTCGAAGTATGCTGAGTGTTGAAACAAAAAGATATTTCACAATAAACTATTATATGAAAAGCACATTATTATGTGAAAAGCACATATTCTATGAAAAGCACAAAATGCAGTATGATCCCATTTAAATATAAATACATCTAGAATAATATATAGCATTATATTAAAACATTACTGTCTCTGGGTAATGAGATAATTTTTATCTTTTTATTTATATTTTCCTAATCTTATGTAATAAAAGATGCAGAAATGAAAATAAATTATTTGCTACCGTTCCTTCTTTTTTTTTTTAACTTTCTGGGAGGAATGCAAATTAAGAAGAAGCAAAAGTTACAGGAAACCAAGATTTGGGTCTATGTACTGTCCGGGTATTAGTTCTCTGGCTAAAAATATATATGGGCAGCAACAGTTATCCTCTTTCTTGACAATTCACTAAAGGCCACTGGTCCAGGATACTATGGATCAGCCAAAAGTAAAATACTGCAATAATCTTGTAAAGATTAAAAAATTAAATATTCAGGGGAAAGATGCTGCTCCAACCAGATGGACCATGTCCCATTTAGGTGGAAACATCACTTTATTCCTTGATAAAGGAAAAGAAAAAGCACTAAAAATTAGAAGCTTCTCATTTCCAAACCTTAGAATTACTTCTCCTCATTCTTTTCCTGCAATTCTCAACCCAAGGATAGTACACAATGGTAGCTGCAGATGCAGAAAAATCCTATTGTGTATGCCAAATGTGCGAAAGGCAGGCCTTCCTAATTACTGAATTCATGAATTAGAGACAGCTTATTTCTCAGAAGTATGCCTTTGAGTAGAGTAGGTGATTTCTATTATTAATATCTCAAAGGAGATGCTACTGAATGCCCAAAAGTGTATTTATTCCAGTTCCAGATTATTATTATTAAATTTTAAGTACATTTAAAATAAATTCCTTGAAAGCATTTGTAAAACTCTCAGCACCCAACTCTCCAATACCCTTATCAACAGCCAGATAAGTGCACATATCCAAATTCCTTATTTCATTCAGGAATGTCAATATTTTATTAGATTTAGAGGAGGCTTTTAATAAAAACAATTCCCTTCTATCCCTTTCATTCGCTACACAATACTGATTCGTGATAGAAACAGTGAGTAAATAGTCTAAGTATAATCAAAGAAAGGACAGAAGAAAATTAAATTCCCATTTTATGGAGATGAATGTGACTCTAATGATGAGATTGTTAGTTAATTTAGCTATAGCCTGCAGGGCAGAGGCTGGGAATTAATCACTTTAGTCAACATCTACACTTATCCCAGTTAACTGGCAAGACTGAAGCTAGAGAAAATGGTTATTTCTGGTGCCTCTAATCCTAGTGATCTATTCCAGAATTCGTGTTTATGAAAAATTCTCCAATCGCAAATGAATGCGCCTGCCTTCAAACCTTGAAAATTTTACTTTATTGCAGGAATTGACATGGAAGAAAAACCTCTTGATAGGGTGCATCAACAATGAAATAGTTCGAAGTTGCTTTTTAAAAATAGTACAATAAACATAAACTCATAGTTCATTAAAATCACAAGTCAAAGTCAGTGATCAGTATTGCTACAACGAATTAGCAAACCAAAGCACTGGAGACACACTACAAACACCAGTGAGATTTGTAAACGTTTCCAAAACTAAGTATACATGCTCTTCAAGAACTTTAGATTAATCAGAGGGATAGAAAGAAGAAATAAAACCTGCATTTCATTTATTACAATGTGCTTTGCATGTAAAATTTCAGAGTGATTTAAAGCATCTTATCATACTATAGAACTGGAAAACAAAGTAAAAATAATAAAAAGAAAAAAATGTCATGCCGCCATTAAATATGACACAAGAAAATGCTCACAACTGAAAGGGAAAGAACAGAAAACACAACTCTGTAATGATTCAAATTTGAAATTAAATATTATACAAATAGAGAAGGAAATAAATCAAACAGTTGTTAAAAGTTATCTCCAGATAATTAGAGAGCCCTAGATGATTTTCATTTTCTTCTGTATAATTTTCCATATTTTCCACAATAAAATTTAACTTTTTTTTTTTAAGATTTATTTATTTGACAGAGATAAATCACAAGTAGGCAGAGAGGCAGGCGCAGAGAGAGAGGAGGAAGCAGGCTCCCCGCTGAGCAGAGAGCCCGATGCGGGACTCGATCCCAGGACCCTGAGATCATGACCCAAGCCGAAGGCAGCGGCTTAACCCACTGAGCCACCCAGGCGCCCCAATAAAATTTAACTTTTATGAGAAAAATAACCCTTGTTTCTTGAAATACAAACATTTCCATCACATTACCTTGTGAAGCAATGGTATTTGGGTTACAATAAAAGTATCTATTGGAGAAGTGTATTAAAACTCTCTCTCGTTCTTGAGTTTCTCCCACAAGAGAAAATGCTTTAAAGAAATACCTAAAGAAAGAATTAAGAGAAAAAAAGTGAAACTAGAAAACATTACCATACTCTTTATGTTTGATAAAGTTAATTCATATATAATATAAAATTAATTATACAAAGATATTCTAGTTATTAAAAAAAACTTGCTAGAGATAGCCATTCGATATAAATTTAATTCTATAAAATGTTAATATGAAAGATGACAGAATAGTAACAGTAACATGGTAGCTAATACATTAAAATAAAGCCCTGGGAAGGTAGTAACTTCGCCGTATGACTGAAATGACAAGTACCCATTTAAAAGATCAATCAGATAAAAACCAAAGAACACTTAAATATCAAACCCATAACCATGGAGGCTATGTTTTAAAACTATAACAGTTTGTCATTTTGTTTATATGATTGTACTTGCCACTGACACATTGTTATATAAAACAAATGAATCACTAAACTCTACCTCTGAAACTAATAATCATTATACATTAATTAAGTGAATATAAATAAAATAAAATTTAAAAAAAAGAAAAAAATTACAATTATATTATCTTGTGTACAAGTTTTGTTAATTTTATTTTGCCTATTATCACATTATATTAACTTTTTATATGAGAAGAAAATTGGGAGCTAAAACCCAACTAATTAATGTATAAAAATTCTTTGAAAAACAAAAATATGCCCAGAACCACACACCAATCTAAATCAGAGTCACTAAGAGTACCGTCTATTAATGATGAATTCCAATGACCCTCACTTGACAAAGTGGATGTGCTTCCCTAAACATGAGTTAGGAAGGAAAAAAAAATCCTTTAAAATGTTCTAAGAAATCTCACAATTAGAAGAAACATACAACATTATTATTTCTATGATGAAAGTGTTGCTTTCTTAGCGTGTTAACTTATAACAATCAAAGTGGAATTTTTCATAACTGTCTTTTATAAACCGTATCAGAGAATAATGCATAAACATCAATCTTTTCTCTACCCTTGTTTTCAGTGGAAAAACCTATGTATGCCCTCAATTCACACAAAGTACCACTGAATAAGTCATTATTGTGTATTCTAACCTAAATATCCTCACGCTACCTCCCAAAACACAGTTTCCTCATTTATAAATCTAGAGGGTTATACAGATGATCTCAAAATTCCTCCAGGCTCTGACATGTTATAAGATTAATAAGAGGTAAATGCTGACTGGGTTTTACCTTCATGGCTTTTAGAAATTTACAGTACACTATGGTGTGAAAAGTGAGGATCAGTGTGTTTAAACCTTCATTTGAACAGATCAGCAAAAAGTGCTACTATCTGAAACAGTTTACAGATACCTTCTGCCAATTATATGTTGATGTTCATTTTTATTCCATTCATGAATTAATTCCAAGCATCATCTTAAAGGCTATTTGGCTATTATAAATAAATGTTTGGGCAGGAGGGAAGCCTGTAATTCTACAGTCTGTAAATCTGTGCCTTTTTAAATTGATCATCCAAAAACCAGATTTCCACAGATTCCACTTGTCAAGACCTACTTTTGAGATTCCACTTCTCAAGACTTACTATTTTTTACTATGTCATCTACTAGATGGAAAATATGATTTCATGTGTGATTTCATAAAAAAATTATTTTCTTTCTATTATGTCTAATAAACTATTGTATAATCTGAACTAAGATCACAAAGTCACTGTGGGCTAAAAGAATTAAAACTTGGATTTTAGTTTCAGCATTACTTTCTCTTCTCAGAATTATTTGGAAGCAAAAAAGAACAGAAGTGGTATTTAATCATACCTGAGAGACTGATCCAGTGTCATCCCTGTAAAATCAAAAAACTTCAGATATTCTTCTGCCACTAGTTTGCTAAATTCATTGCTATAAGAAAACAGGATAGACTTTGTTATTAAAATCCAAGCTATTTAAAAAGACACACACACAAAGACACACTCAGACACCACCTTGGTACACAACGTACTTCTTGCCTAGGTGCTTTGCGACATCCGATCTTTTGAATCTGTCTAGTTGATAAAGGCGTTTGGCCAACCTTTTGGCTGCTTCTGTGTTGCTGCTGGTACCATTACTGAGACTTTCTGAGGTCTCCTTTTCCAGAATTTCAGTGCTCCCCATATCAGAATGAGCCTCTAGCAGTGTTGTTTTTACCCCAGCATTGCTGTGAGAATTGATAAAGAAGAAAAAAAGAAAAGGTTTTTTTTTAATGTGACAAAAAGGAAAAATAGCTGATGAAATTACCATGCTATTGTAAAAACTAAATGAAAAAACTTTTAAATGAGATAGTTTTATCCTTAATTAGTCCTAAAAGTATTTCCAGCTACCATATTTCAATGTACTGAAGAAGTGATTCCTTAAACCCTTGAGGTACAGTTCTCAAAACTTTTAGTCTCAGGACCTTTACATTTTTAAAAATACGGAGGACACCAAACACCTCTGTGTTTATGTGGGTTACATCTATTGATATTCACAGCATTGGTAATTTAAAAAGAAAAATTTTAAATGTTAACTCACTTAAAAATAACAAACCCATTTCATGAATATAAATAATATATTTTATTAAAAATAAGTTTCTAAAACAACATAAAATTTAGTGGGAAAGGCAACAATTATTTACATATTTAGAATAATGGTTGGCTTAATGAAGATAGCTGGGTTCTCACTGCCACTAACCAATACTCTGTTTTGGTTAAAATATATTAAGAAAACCCAACCTCACACAGATATTCAGTTAAAAAAAAAAAAAGTAACTTAATATCCTTTCCATATAATTGTAGATATTCTTTTTTTTTCAATGTGGCACTAAAATAAGATAAGTGGTAGGTTCCCAAAGGTTAGTGGCAATATAGTATCAAAGAATTTTTTGTACTCGTATTAAAATTTGTCTTCTACTTTAAATCAATCTTTTACCCAGGCAAGATTCTGTACCATACATTGGCAATTTGCAAAATATCTGTTGACACATTTCATTATACAATACTTTTTAAAATCATATTTATTACATCACCACTATTATCTTCAGAAAAATCTTTAATTATGGAAAAGCTACCAAACTCCTGGTGACAGATAAAAGTTTTCCAAATTTCTAAGTTTTAACTGAAAGCTCAAGTTGCATTGCCGGCAAAATATATTGTCAGTTTTCTTAGAGTATTAATAGGTTTGCTCTAATAATTTTTGAGAAAATGGCTGTCAATAACCATAATTTGTCAGTTACACTTCGAAGGAAAAATGGCATTTCATAAAAAGCAACAAGTTTATAACTCATAAATCAAATTACATACAAGACTGTCCCAAAGAAAACCATCAGGAGAAGGGCTTTAATGCATATTTCCCATTTCATCACACATGAAATTAAAATCGTATATACTCAAAGGTTAAAATGTATTTATTCTGTACTGCTTCATCAAAGAATTTTTAGGTGAGACTGACTTTTGTTTTTCTTTTGAGTGCATGATAGTGAAGAACAAAGTAACAACTAGGACAGTTTGGAGTCACTACCTTGATTTGTGCTAAAGTCTGCAAACCATTGCTTCTGCATCATCAGTGTAAATATCAATACAGTGAAAAAGGAAAATAATACTGTACTGTTATTATAAAATAATTTTGAACTCATAAACCTCCTGAAAGGGTTTCAGTAAGCCCCACAAACCACAAAGTGAGCACCTCTGCCCTTGAAAGGAGTCACAAGCTATAGCCTGTGGCTGGCTATGGAATGCTGCATCCTCCATTTGTAACATAACCAATAATGCAAATTTCCAAATCCTCATTTTAACTTTATAACTAAAGAAAGATACATTTATGATAAACTATGACATTTAAATAGCCTTCCAACATACTTACCACAGACTCCAAACCGGACACAGAATTTTTCTATAATGAACCAGACACTAAATATTTCAGGCAAGGTCACATTAGGTCTCTGTCACACATGCCTCTATTTTTTTTGTTGTTGTTGTTTTTCTTTGTTTTTCCCAACTTTTTAAAACTTAAAAACCATTCCAGGCTAGGCTGAACAGGCAGGCCCACAAGCCTACTCTTGCCATGTCTTTGCTCTATATAGTTCTTTAACTTGACCTGAATTAAAGTGGAGTATCCATTTACGTCCAACCCAAGATACTCTGAAGAGGGAACAGGATGATAAAATTAAATATGTAATTATAATTGTTACAAAGGGTTTTAAGATTTTTATTAATTTATTTATTTGAGAGAGAGAGATCACAAGTAGGCAGAGAGGCAGGCAGAGAGAGGGGAGGAAGCAGGCTCCCTGCTGAGCAGAGAGCCCAATACAGGGCTCGGTGCTCCCAGGACCCTGGGATCATGACCTGAGCCGAATGCAGAGGCTTCACCCACTGAGCCACCCCGGCACCCCATTTACAAAGTTTTTTAAAAAACAATAAAAATAGTTGTAAACTTACAATAAATGACAAAAATCATTGTAACAAAAAATATTTTTTTTAAGAAGAACTATTCAGTATCTATTTTTGTCACTTACTGTACCTTATGATTTTCCGTTTCCTATCACCAATAAGTGACAGCCTGGCAGGTACACTACCACTCAAATGCAGTTCCAGCCACTAGGCCCAGCCAGTACACCAGGTAGCTCCTAGGAACTGCACTGCTCCATACTTCCCCAACCATGCTAGACTTGAGGGAGATAACCATCCCTCACAACTCCTCTCCAAACTCAATTTTATTAGCAAGTATGCCACATGCTATCCTTGAAAGAGAGCTATATGGGGAAGGAATAGAGAGAGGTTATCCCATAGTGTCTTTTACACTCAATTATTTTGCTCAATGCATAGGTCAACTCACACATCCCACAGGACACTGTGGAGAAGCTAGACGTACCAAGTGGGGGCTTATCAAACCCAGGCTGACTTGATTTTACTGCAGCTATTAATGACAATACTTCATTTTTTAAAGTCAGTCAAATATTAAACCATAACTGATGCCAGGACAACAAACATAAAGTGGAACTGCCCCAGGCAAACTAAGATATTTGCTAAACCTTCTTTAAACAGTTAGCCACCTTAAACAAATTTCCAACAGAAATAGATACCAATTAAAATATATTACTTCATTATGAGATCTTCATGCAAATACATTTAAATATTTTTTCATCCTAAACCTTCCTCTACAGAGTTACCAGCCAGTTTTATGAAATCTATCCTATCAGAAAACTGAGTATTTAGTCATTATATACAGCAAACCTATAATATATAAACTCGTAGTAGAAAATTCTTTTAAAGGGCAACTCACACTTTGTGGTGGAAATGTAAAATATTTATTTGAAGAACTATTTTAGTTAAAATCAAGTAATTTTTATAATTATAAAAGAAAACCCCTGCAGTTGTGTCTGCATGCATTCTCTTACTCTATGTAGTAGCTATCATGGAGAAAAAACAAATGCCAAAGAAAGCAGTTTCTTTTCAATTAAACTGTTACTTACCGCTCGTTTTTCAAGACAAATTTATGGCATATATTTAATCATTCCATGTAAATAGTATAATTGCACCACACATTCAGTACTGCAAAGATTTTGTTCAAATACAAGAGACTTATCCTAAAGAGCATATACATTTTATAAGTGTAGTGGTGATAGTCACTCCTGTTCCTCATTCCTCATGTTTGCCCCCTCTTTCTACTCGCTTGCCCAGTCCAGTCTATATCACCTCATTCTCCCTACATTCTTCAAAAGGAGGTAATTTTAAAATCTGTTCAAATCAGATTTCTCTGGATCTTCTTGAAAAAACCTTCAATGAAAAAGAAATATAGTGGGGATAAATACCTCCATTCCTAGATGGCTTCATTCTGTCCCATTTCATGATTTATGAGATTACTTGAACAAGAACAGAGACTGCTCTTTTCAAATCAGAAAGCGTCACAATATGATGGCAATACAAACTCACCAGCAATAAGGAAGACACCAAAGAGAACTCATCCCAGAGCATAGGGTGACTGGGCCATACATACATCCTCTTATAAGCCCCTTCTCAGCACTCTTTGCCCCACAAGTCCAGTGTTTGTTGGTCCACTAGAGCTTCTAAGGATCTAGCTCCCTGTGAAGTCATATTACTATGACCTCACCAACTTGGCAGAGGGCTTACTGTTGGGGTTTTTGTAATGTTTTTACAATCACAATAAAAATAGGAGCCCGAACACAAGAGCCACTGTATATAAGGAGCATAAACAACAATGGTAGCCTAGCCTCGCTCACACTTGATAAAGCAAACTGGATAATCCCTCTCAGGAGAGATGACACCCCATTTTGTTTCCTGGAATACACAAGAAATTGTTCATCTAGTCTGCTGAATATTAGATGCTTTCAGTAGTTTGATTTTTTCCTTTTTTTTTTTTCCTAGTCCCTCTTCTTGATCAAGTACTTTCACAATTTCCTAAGGTGAAATTCCTACTAGCCACTTAAATATAGAAAGACTCCCAAAAGATTCTCCCTGTGTTCTAGATAATGCTTCACTGGGGCCTGTACCTCACACCTGCAAACAAATATGGTAACACTAATATCAAAAGAAAGATCAAATTATTGAGTCTGATCACCGGGCATTCCCATAACCTTTTTTAATGATAGGATTGCCAGTTTTTCTAAATAAAAATAATAGGATACCTAATTAAATTTCAAATATACAAAAAATCTGAACTTCAGATAAACAAAAAATAGTTTTTAGTACAGAACATATATACACACACAAATCACTCAACGTTTATCTGAAATTCAAATTTTTTAACTGGTCTTCTTACACTTTACCTAGGTTCTCCTGATAACACAACCTCTTAAAATGTTTGTTCTAAACTTATTTGAAGAATTCCAATAATGGTGTTCCCTAACTGCCAACAGGTAATGTGTTTCACAGCCCATACCATGGGTTTATTGTGACTTACTTATGTAATTTTTATTCCTTATTAAACTACTTTTCTATAGTTTCATCAAGACCTTCTCTCATTTGCCTATGACCTACTGATTCTTCTCTAACCTCCTCTAAATATAAAGGAAAAACTCTCTTTTCTCTATATAGTCACTGTTCTTTCCAAGCCTACATACCGCTACCACAGATGTAATAATATGCCTCCTTCATAAAAATCTTACACAAGATAAAAATCCAGGGGGAGAGTCAAGATGGTGGAGGAGTAGCAGACTGAGATGACATCAGGTCACAGGAGTTCAGCTAGGTAGTTATCAAAACAATCCAAACACCTACAAACCCAGCAGGAGATCAAAGAGAAGAAGAACAGCAATTCTAGAAACAGAAAATCAACCACTTTCTGAAAGGTAGGACTTGCAGAGAAGTGAATCTGAAGTGACAGATTCTGGCTGATGGGGGAGGGGCCAGCTCCCAGCAAGTGGGGGAGTAATGGAGCACAAAATCCAAACTTTTAGAAGTCTGCTCCACTGAGGGACACAGCTCTAGAGGCTAAGTGGGGGTGGAGCCCTTGCGGGGACAGTGTGGTCTCAGGTCCCGCGGGGTCACAGAAGGATCAGGGATGTCTGAGGGTAGCAGAGTTCACAGGTGTCAGAGTGAGGAAGCCAACAACAGAGACCGAGCCAAGTAGTGAACTCCCAGCGTGGGCTTACTTTAAACTGTGATCTGCGGCACAGCTGGGCCACTGCTCTTTGAGCAGATACCCCACAAGTGTCAGATCCAGGGAGACCCACCTTCCTCCACCAGAACCGTGCAGCAAGAATCTGCTGGGTTTGGAGACTCCAAAGGGGACCATGTGCCAGAGACAGAAATGCTCGGTCACAGGCTGGGTGAGCTCGGAGTGGGGCTGGAGACCAGGGAGATGGGAATGATTGGGCGCTTTTCTCTGAGAGCACACTGAGAAGTGGGGCCACGAGCTCTTGGCTCCTCTTGCCTAGAGACTTCAGAGCTCTGTGGAAAGCATTCAGGGAACAAAAGCTCCCAAGAATGAACCCTAGCAGATTACGTAGCCCAGCCCCTGGCAAGGGTGGTACAATTCTGCCTCGGGCAAAGACATTTAAGAACCATGGCAACAGGCCCCTCTCCCAAAAGATCAGCAAGAATATCCAGCCAAAACCAAGCTCACTGATCAAGGAGAACAGTGGAATTCCAGAGGAAGGGAAAGCAAAGCATGGAATTCATGGCTTTCTCCCCATGATTCTTTAATCTTGCAAAGCTAATTAAATGTTTTTAATTTTTTTTTCTTATTCTATTTTTTAACTTTTCCTCTTTCTTCTTTTAGTGTTTATTAACTAATTTATCTTAACAATACCTTTCTTTAAAAAAAATCTTTTAAATCTTCATTATTATAGTCATATTTTATCCTTCATTGTATCTAACTTTATTTTTTGTATACATATAGGGTTTTTTCATCTAAAAAATTTTGGGATACAGTATCTTCTAATAGATCAAAATATATCCCAAATCTAGCACACGGCTTTGTTCTAGTTTCCAGCCTGAGCAAATCCTCTTCACTTTTTCTTTCTTTTTCCAACCAACTTACCAATTCCTTTTTTAGACTTTTTAAAAATTTTTCATCTTTACAGTCATATTCCATCCTTTCATCATGTTTACCCTTGTTTTTGTATATATATTCTTCTCTTCTTTAAAATTTTGGGAGGTAGTTTCTTCTAACACCCAAAATCAAGTGGGTGGCTCCATTCTATTCACCAGTATTTTATATATATATATATATATATAATCCTTTTTACCCCCTTTCTTCTACCCCCAATTTAGGGTATCTTCTGATTTAGTTAGCATACATTTTTCTAGATTCTTTGCCACCCTTTTAGTATTTTATTCTCTCATTCATATATATTTTTTTAAAGATTTTATTTATTATCTGAGAGAGAGAGACAGTGAGAGAGAGCATGAGAGGGAAGGTCAGAGAGAGAAGCAGACTCCCCATGGAGCTGGAAGTCCGATGTGGGACTCGATCCCAGCTCTCCAGGACCGTAACCTGAGCTGAAGGCAGTTGCTTAAGCAACTGAGCCACCCAGGTGCCCTTCGTTCATATATTCTTATCTGGATAAAATGATAACACAGAAAAACTCACCACAAAAAAAAAAAAAAAAAAAAAAAGAAGAAGAAGAACAAGAGGCAGTACTGAAGGCTAAGGACCTAATCAATACGGACATTGGTAATAATAACTTCAGAATGACAATTCTCAAGGTGCTAGCTGGGCTCGAAAAAGACATGGAAGATATTAGAGAAACCCTGACAAGAAAAATAAAAGCCCTTTCTGGAAAAATTTAAAAAAAAAAACTAAAATCTAACCAAGCTGAAATCAAAAAAGCTATTAATGATATGCAATCAAAAAATGGAGTTTCTTACTGCTAGGACAAATGAGGCAGAAGAGAGAATTAGTGGTATAGAAGACCAAATGACAGAGAATAAAGAAACTGACCAAAAGAGAGACAAACAACTACTGGACCATGAGGGGAGAATTCAAGACATAAGTGATACCATAAGACAAAAGAATATTAGAATAAATGGGATTCCAGAAGAAGAAGGGGTGGGGGGGACAGAAGGTATATTGGAGCAAGTTATAGTAGAGATTTTCCTTAATATGGCAAAGGGAACAAGCATCAATCCAGAAGGCACAGAAAACCCCCCTCACAATTAAATAAAAATAGGTCCACAACCTGTCATCTAATACTGAAACTAACAAATCTTAGAGACAAAGAGAAAATCCTGAAAGCAGCTCGGTACAAGAAGTCTGTAACATACAATGGTAAAAATATTAGATTGGCAGCAGACTTATCCACAGAGACCTGGCAGGCCAGAAAGAACTGGCATGATATATTCAGAGTACTAAATGAGAAAAACATGCAGCCAAGAATATGATATCCAGCTAGATTATCATTGAAAATAGAAGGGGAGATTAAAAAAAGCTTCCAGGAAAAACAAAAACTAAAAGAATTTATAAACAGTAAACCAGCTCTACAGGAAATATTGAAAGGAGTCCTCTAAGCAAAAAGAGAACCTAAAATTAGTAGACCAGAAAGGAACAGAGACAATATACAGCAACAGTCCCCTTACAGGCAATATAATGGCACTAAATTCATATCTTTCAAGAGTTACCCTGAATGTAAATGGGCTAAATGTCCCAATCAAAAGACACAGGGTATCAGAATGGATAAAAAAACAAAACCCATCAATACACTGTCTACAATAAACTCATTTTAGACTCAAAGAAACCTGCAGATTTAAACTGAGAGGGTGGAAAACAATTTACCATGCTAATGGACATCAAAAGAAAGCTGGGGTGGCAATCCTTATATCAGATAAATTAGATTTTAAGCCAAAAACTGTAACAAGAGATGAGAAAGGAAGGACACTATATCATACTCAAAGGGTCTGTCCAACAAGAAGATCTAACAATTTTAAATATCTATGCCCCTAACATGGGAGCAGCCAACTATATAAACCAATTAATAACAAAATCGAAGAAACACATCTATAATAATACAGTAATAGTAGGGGACTTTAACATCCCCCTCACTGAAATGGACAGATCATCCAAGCAAAAGATCAATAAGAAAATAAAGGCCTTAAATGACACAGTGGACCAGATGGACATCACAGATATATTCAGAACATTCCATCCCAAAGCAACAGAATACACATTCTGCTCAAGTGCACATGGAACATTTTCCAGAACAGATCACATCCTGGGTCACAAATCAGGTCTCAACCAGTATCAAAAGACTGGGATCATTCCCTGCATATTTGCAGACCACAATGCTCTGAAGCTAGAACTCAGTTGCAAGAGGAAAGTTAAAAAGAACCCAAATACATGGAGGCTAAAGAATGAAGGGGTCAACCAGAAAATTAAAGAAGAATTGAAGAAATCCATGGAAACAAATGACAATGAAAATACAACAGTTCAAAATCTGTGGGACACAGCAAAGGCAGTCCTAACAGGAAAATATATAGCAATACATGCCTTTCTCAAGAAACAAGAAAGGTCTCAAATACACAACCTAACCCTACACCTAAAGGAGCTGGACAAAGAACAGCAAAGAAAGCCTAAACCCAGAAGGAGAAGAGAAACAGGAAACTAGGAGCTGGTTCTTGGAAAGAATTAATAAAATTGATAAACCCTTGGCCAGACTTACAAAAAGAAAAGAGAAAAGGACCCAAATAAATAAAAATCATGAATGAAAGAGAAGAGATCACAACCAACACCAAAGAAATACAAACAATTATAAAAACATGCTATGAGCAACTATACGCCAGCAAATTTGAAAATTTGGAAGAAATGTATGCATTCCTAGAGACTATAAACTACCACAACTGAACCAGGAAGAAACAGAAAACCTGAACAGACCCATAATCAGTAAGGAGACTAAAGCAGTCACCAAAAATCTCCCAACAAACAAGAACCCAGGGCCAGGGGGCTTCCCGGGGGAATTCTACCACACATTTCAAGAAGAATTAATACCTATTCTCCTGAAACTGTTCCAAAAAATGGAAATGGAAGGAAAACTTCCAAACTCATTTTATGAAGCCAGCATTACCTTGATCCCAAAACCAGACAAGGATGCCATCAAAAAAGAGAATTACAGACCAATATCCTTGATGAACACTGATGCAAAAATTCTCACCAAAATACCAGCCAATAGGATCCAACAGTACATTAAAAGGATTATTCCCCACGACCAAGGGGGATTTATTCCAGGGCTGCAAGTTTGGTTCAACATCTGCAAATCAATCAATGTGATACAATACATTAATAAAAGAAAGAACAAGAACCATATGATACTCTCAATAGATGCTGAAAAACCATTTGACAAAGTATAGCATTTGACAAAGTACAGCATCCTTTCTTGATCAAAACTCTTCACAGTGTAGGGGTAGAGGGTACATACCTTAATATCCTCAAAGCCATTTATGAAAAACCCACTGCAAATATCATTCTCAATGGAGAAAAACTTAGAGCATTTCCGCTAAGGTCAGGAACATGGCAGGGATGTCCATTATCACCACTGCTATTCAACATAGTACTAGAAGTCCTAGCCTCAGCCCTCAGACAACAAAAAGAAATTAAATGCATCCAAATGGGCAAAGAAGAAGTCAAACTCTCACTCTTTGCAGATGGTATGATACTTTATGTGTAAAACCCAAAAGACTCCACTCCAAATCTGCTAGAACTTGTGTAGGAATTCAGTAAAGTGTCAGGATATAAAATCAATGCACAGAAATCAGTTGCATTTCTTTACACCAACAATAAGACAGAAGAAAGATAAATTGCATCCCAAACCATAATACCTATGAATAAACCTAACCAAAGAGGCAAAGAATTTATACTCAAAACTATAAGGTACTCATGAAAGAAACTGAGGGAGACACAAAGAAATGGAAAAATGTTCCATGTTCATGGATAGGAAGAACGAATACTATGAAAATGTCTATGTTACCTAAAGCAATCTGCACATTAATGTAATCCCTATCAAAATACCATCAATTTTTTTAAGGAAATGGAACAAATAATCCTAAAATTTATATGGAACCAGAAAAGACCTCAAATAGCCACAGGAATGTTGAAAAAGAAAGCCAAAGTCTGGTGGCATCACAATTCCAGACTTCAAGCTCTATTACAAAGCTATCATCACCAAGACAGTATGGTACTGGCACAAAAACAGACACATAGATCAATGGAACAGAAGAGAGAGCCCAGAAATAGACCCTCAACTCTATGTTCAACTAATCTTTGACAAAGAATGGAAAGAATGTCCACCGGAAAAAAGACAGTCTCTTCAACAAATGGTGTTGGGAAAATTGAATAGCCACATGCAGAAAAATGAAACTGGACCATTTCCTTATACCACAAACAAAAATAAACTCCAAATGGATGAAAGACCTCAATGTGAGACAGGAATCCATCAAATTCCTTAAGAAGAACACAGGCAGCAACCTCTTTGACCTCAGCTGCAGCAACTTCTTCCTAGAAACATCGCCAAAGGCAAGGGAAGCAAGGGCAAAAATGAACTACTGGGACTTCATCAAGATCAAAAGCTTTTGCACAGCAAAGGAAACAGTCAACACAACCAAAAGACAACTGACAGAATGGGAGAACATATCCGCAAATGACATATCAGATAGATAAAGGGCTAGTATCCAGAATCTTTAAAGAACTCATTAAACTCAACACCCAAAGAATAAATTATCCAATCAAGAAATGGGCAGGGACATGAACAGACATTTCTGCAAAGAAGATATCCAGATGGCCAACAGACACATGAAAAAATGCTCATCACTGAGTACACATCACTCAGCATCAGGGAAATACAAATCAAAACCACAATGAGATACCACCTCACACTAGGAAGAATGGCTAAAATTAACCAGTCAGGAAATGACAGAAGCTGGCGAGGATGCGGAAAAAGGGGAACCCTCCTACACTGTTTGTGGGAATGCAAGCTGGTGCAGCCACTCTGGAAAACAGCAAGAAGGTTACTCAAAAAGTTGAAAATAGAGCTACCCTATAACCCTGCAATTGCACTACTGTAATCGCACTACTGGGTACTTACCCTAAAGATACAAGTGTAGCGATCCGAAGGGGCACAAGTCCCCGAATGTTTATAGCAGCAATTTCCACAAAAGCCAAACTATGGAAAGAACCTAGATGTCCATCAACAGATGAATGGATAAAGAAGAAGGGGTATATATACACAATGGAATACTATGCAGCCATCAAAAGAAATAAAATCTTGCCATTTGCAACCAAGTGGATGGAACTAGAGGGTATTATGCTGAGCAAAATAAGTCAATCAGAGAAAGACAATTATCATATGATCTCCCTGATATGAGAAGTTGAGAGGCAAAGTGGGGGGTTTGGGGGGTAGGAGGAAAAAATGAAACAAGATGGGATTGGGAGGGAGACAGACCATAAGAGATTCTTAATCTCACAAAACAAACTGAGGTATGGAGAGGGTGGTTGGGTTATGGACATTGGGGAGGGTATATGCTATGGTGAGTGCTGTAAAGTATGTAAGCCTAAAAATTCACAGACTTGTACCCCTGGGCAATATAATACATTATATATTAATTTTAAAAAAACTATAAAAAATGATAAAAATCCGTATCTGTAGCATGTCAGATAAGACCATTCACAAGCTGATCCCAACTGCTCATTTAGATTTATCATCTACCATTTTCCTCATGCTTGGGCCCTACGGGGATATTACTGTGCTTTTCCATCTTGTTCCTTTTGCCCCTCTTGTTACACCTATGCTAAAATTCTGGGGTGCCCCAAATTTTGCAAATTCTTTTGACCCTACAAGACCCCAAGTGAGATAACTTTACAAAGAATCATACCCCAACTCCTTCCACCTGCATTCTCAGAGCACTTGATAAATTACCTTTATTCTAGCTCTTCTTTTAAAAGTCTCCTCTCTCACCTACCAAAATCTTGAATTTCGCTCTGTTATGTACATCATGACAGTAGGCCAGTTATTCAATAGCCACCTGCTAAAACGATGCAAGAACTGAGCAACTGGCTGTATCCACTGTCTCCACTGTCTTCTCTGCTATACTATCAATGACACATGGCACGAACTTTCTAGTTCATTATGACCAATCCTGGAATGTTCTAGAAGAGACTGACATCAGCAGAGGGTACCAGTTAGATTTTCTGGTGTCGTATTTACTTTGAATATTAATTTTAAAAAGTTCTTTAAATTTGTATTGAATTGAGGTAATAAAACTAGGATAAAAAGTGAACTAGGTTAAAGTGTCTAAGCTTCCCATATCCCACCATTTATAAAGTATATTGGGGAGTTGTACATAGAAAACAACAACAAACAGCACCTAGTCCAATTTTATACTGTACAGGCTAGGTAAAGGCCAGTCAGAAGAATCCCAAGGAGTTGAAGAGTTGCAAGTGGAATGAAAGGACCAGAGGGTACAATATGACCCTGTCACCATTTTTCATGCTGCAAATACAGACACAAAAGTCTGGAACCAACAGATTTAGGGAAACCAGTACAAATGCATTAGCTTTCATGGCAAGAATGAATGTCAGTCAAAAAAGAGTTTTAAGTATATCATAAGCAAGATACATTTAAATTCTGAAGTATAAAATTGCCTTTGAGAAAAGAAAGGAATCTTACTGGCCATCAAGCATTTATGTCTCAGGCACTGCAGAGAGCATATCATCTAATCTTGGAGGAAATATAAATGAGAAATTATTCAGAACAGCTACAGTACCCCCAGAGGTACCCATTCACCTAACAGCATCTCACCCTGGTTAAGCACTTACTTTGTGCCAGATAAGTGCTTCCTAGAGATTGTCTCATCTAACCCTCAGCAGTCTTATAAAGTAGATAGTTGTATACCCATTTCATAGATGGAAACTGAGGCACAGAGCTGGACATGGACAATGGTACTTCAGTGCCCAAGTCCTTTATACCCTCTACTACTACTAATTTTGCTACTGGCAGTCATTTTCTGGTATGGTTGTTTTTGCTGATTCTACAAATATTAACAAATTCCTTACCATGTGTCAGACAATGTGTTTAGGTGCTTCCTACTTAGGAATACTTCAGCAAACGAAAGAAAACACTTCTACCCCAGGAGAGCTGAAAATAAACAACAAACATAATAAAAGAAAAAAAAAATATGTGTGTGTGTGTGTGTGCATGTGTGTGTGTGCGCGCGCGCGCGTGTGTGTGTGTGTGTGTGTGTGTGTGTGTGTGTGTGTAGTATGTTAGAAGGTAATAACTGCTATGGAAAAAAATAGGACAAAAAATAGAGATCAAGAATCTCAGTCTGGGGAGAGAGGTAGATATATTTTTATTTATAAAATGGTCATGGGAGGTCCCAGCAACTTGAAGGGTAGAGCTGTCAGCACTTAATATAAGGAAACCAAAGTTGGCACAGGTTTTAAGAGAAAGAAGTTCCACTTTACTTTTTTAAATATTTTATTTATTTGACAGAGAGCGACACAGTGAGAGAGAAAACACAGGGAGTGGGAGAGGGAGAAGCAGGATTCCCACCGAACAGGAAGTAGGGCTCAATCCCAGGACCCTGGGATCAGGACCTGAGCCAAAGGCAGATACTTAACGACTCAGCCAACCAGGCACCCCCAGAAGTTCCATTTTTGATACACTGACTTTGATATTTCCATTAGACATCCAAGGAGATACAAGAATAAAAGACAATATGCCTGGGGCCTACTCCAGGGAATTCTCAGACTGTTGGCCTGAGGTGGGCCTTCACATTTTCTTTTTCTTTTTTAAGCTCCAAGAAGATTCTGATGTTATCAGGATTTTAAGCCACAACCGTAACCCATGGAGACTCACTATAGGTCCAAAGAGGAGAAATGGTAATTATCAGACTTGGATTTTTTTTTTTTTTTTTTTTAAGAGAGAGGAAAAGACAGTTTTAAGCAGGCTCCATTTTCAAGGGCAGAGCTGGGCTCAGGGCTCAATCTCAAAACCCTAAGATCATGACATGAGCAGAAACCAAGAGTCAGATGGTTAAGCCACCCAGGCACCCCACCAGACTTGGATTTTTATGAGATCACTTTCCTTTGTACCATGAGGGAAAAACTATAGGGAGACAAAATGGAGGGCAAGGAAATCAGCTAGGAAAGCTATCAAAATACTCAGGCTAGGCGATAAGAACCTGAATTGAAAGATAATTCATGCGAATATTAAACAACAACAACAACAAAAAAATACCTGCTCCGAGGGGCAGTTGGTAAAGTGATGAACCTCTCAATTTCCACGCAAGTCACAATCTCGGAGTCAAGAGACTGGCCTGCCTCGGGCTCCACACTCAGCACATAGTCTACTTGAGACTCTTTCCTTCTCCCTCCACCCCTCCCCCTGTGCATGCTCTTTCCCTCAAATAAACAAATCTTTAAAAAGTAATAATAACCTGTTCTGAAAGGGATTTAGAAAGTAAACTGAAAGCACATATTGAGTGATTTGGAATGTGTGTGAAGCTGTGTTCAAAGGGAGAGCAGAAGGCTAACTCTGACTTAGAAGCTGGGAAGAATATGTTGTCACCAACCAAGATAACAAATAAAGAGGAAGAAGATGGGGCGTGTCACAGTGTGTGAGGGGCACACGAGCACGCGCACATACAGCAACAAGAGACAGAAAGAGAAAAGATCATGAATTTGATTCGAAGATGTAATAGCATAAGGGGTCTACAGAATATTTAGGCAGAGTTGTGTAGTAGCCACAGCAGCTATGCCACTACAGTAGGAACTCAGTACAGGCATAGCAGTCCCCTCCACTAATGAGGATAGATCACCTGGTAAGGGGCTGTAATATCCAATATGACCAAGGAGCCCAGAAATGTGTGACAAAGAAATACATCTATATTCATCTCAACACAAATTCATTATGACAGAAGAATTAGGAGGTCTCCTTTCATGTATTAATGAGATTCCACATGCAAGTGCTTAGTTTGCCAGTAACAATTATTAGTTTATAAGATGCTAAAAGCAAGTATCTGCCAAAAAGTTCCAGTTAGACCACCAAGGTTCAAACACTGGTTCTATCAGTCACCAGAATGGGTAAATTCATTATTTTCTTTGTGAGCCTCAGTTTTTTCATCTACAAAATGGAGAGAGCAGTACCAACTTCCCAAGATGTTGTGCAGATTAAATGAGAAGATCCACATAAATGCTTACCTACTAGTGTTTGGCACATAGTGAACAGTAAGTGTTAGCTGCCATCACCAGACCCATTTTCTTCACAGCTACTACTCCCTATATCTTTAAGATTATTACTTGGTTATTTAGATGATCACATGAAATAATTACCTCAGGCAGTATTTTATTAAATGTAAATGTTATTTGTACTGTACACAAATGTTAACTGGCTCTCAGTAGAAATTAATACTTTTCTCTAAAGAAAACTGCCTCAAATGAACCCACTTTTGACATTTACATAGAATACATCTCTCTAGATGGGACTGCATTTTACTTATAAATGATTTCAGGGACTTTATAATTTTAGAGAACCATTGACAAAATCTAACCATAGAAACTACTAATGGCTAGTTCTGTTTGGCATGGAAAACGTAATTCAGTCTTTACAAATGAAGAATTGTAGTAAGTGTCACCTGGAGGTTCTAACTCAGGATATTTTTTAAAGCCCATTTATTTTACTTAGTCCTGCATTCAGTATTACAGAAAGGGGCACCAACGTGCAAGGCAGTGGTACAGAAGCTGACCAAACTTACCAATTTGCCTTGGAAGCATTTATTTGCAGTAACTAGAATCTTTACTCTTCTAGAGCTTCATACTCCTCTAGGGGCCTAACACAGATTATGCAGGGTTATTTCTTTTCTTTTTGCTTTTTTGCTTTTTGAGTTTTTTTATTTTGTTTTGATTTTTCATATTAAACTGGAGATTTTCTGGCCTGGCTTCAAACGAGGATGTAATTTTGCTGTAATAGTATCAAGTCAATTTTAATACAACTACATTATAAAACTTTGAGATGAATCATCTGCAAAGCAACTATTACTAGATGCCTGGCTTGATAATAAATAAGGAGGAAAGTGATACAAAAACATTTACAAGCTATTATTTGCACAGAAGCTTCCGTGAACAAATCAGTGAATCCCAATTCCAGTGGGCAAGAAAGGAAGAGTGAATCATTCACAAATGGACTAACTTGTTCTCCTGGAATGCTATTAAAATGCCACTGCATATTCTGAGTTTACATCTTTCATGAGATACAGCCTTTGGCCATGTTACCTCACTACCTTTACACTATATCACTCTCTACCCTGACAAAAGGAAATAAAAGGGGCAACTGCATTCCATATCCCTGTAAATTCATAAGTAGACAGTCTGAAGCTGACCATATCGGTTAGTGACTGTGTTTATGCACTACACACTCAGGGGAAATGGGGTGGTCTGAATTTAGACAATATGCAAACACTTCTACACAGAAAAACACAAGCTTATCCCCATGCCAAGATATTACATCCCTTCATGTTTCTCCAAAGTCAAATTTTCTAATTTAATAAATTTTCATTTATTTGAAATGAAGGCATCAACACTCTAAATAAATGAATGCATACATACACAAATAAAGCATAAACTCATCAAAACACACCCTCCTTTGACCTGGAGGAGGAGGTATTACTTGGCCCTATGACACATGAGAAAAGAAAGACTTGTAAAAGGGACTAACTAAACTGCTAGAGTCCACTACATCACACCTGGGATTTAGTCAAGGATGCTATTACTGCCAAATGCAATACAATGATAAGGAAGAAAACTTAATACCCTTGGAGAGAATATTTACAGTAACACAGAATGAGATCAAGTCTATCCTTCCAAAGACAATTTATAAGAAGGAATGTCAAATTTTTAGAAGCCAAGAATTGACTGAACTAGCACATCTTTGCTTTTTCTCTCTGAAATCCCTACCAACTAAAATAAGACAGACAACAAATAACAGTCACATACAATTCTATATAACAAGAAAACTAATGACAATGGCTGCTTTTCTGTAGCACTTACCAGACTATTTCTTAGTACTTCCCCCTATTGAGGACCATTCAATGACACAATCTATCATTAAACAAAAGACATCAATGCAAAAGCATTCCCAAATAACCACCTGATAACTCAAGATATGTTTTATTATTAGTTCAATCATAATTATCTGAAATTGTTTCTGGTTTTTTAAATTTATCTGATACTTAAAAATGATCAGTTTTCTATCACTATGGTTATATTATTGAGGAAAAGTTATGACTGAAAAATAATGTTTTAAAAGTGCTATATTCTGCCCCTTCATACCGGGGTGGGGGGATCCTCAATGTTAATTTAAAAAATATGAAGCACTGAATTACCTTTCAATGGGATCTTAAACCATCTTCTAATTATTCATATTAATAGCTGTTCCACACATTTTAGAACACAATAAATAATTTTTAAGCAAAAATTTATCTTCTGTCTATACTTTTACTGCACTGAATTAGTATTACTATACAATCACTGGGCAACAGAAAGTGAGCAAGGATTTTGCCAATGAGGGTATGCAGGAACTCTGACCAACACAACTGGCAACAGATACTCCACTAAGTGGATAATCCTTATATGGATAATTACTACATTTTTACTATTGTGAACAGTTTGTTAAATAGTGTCATATCAAGAGTTGGTGTACCCATCAACAAAAGGATAAAAGCCATATGATCATCTCAATACATGCACTAAAAACACTAGACAAAGAAGAACATCCATTCATGATTTTTAAAAATCTTCATTAAAGTAGGTTTAGAGGGAACATACCTTAACATAATAAAGGCCATCTATGAAAAACCCACAGTGAATATCAAACTCAAAAGGGAAAAACTGAGACTTCTCTCTAAGGTCAAGAACACAACAAGGATGTTCACTCTCACCAGTTTTATTCAAATTAGTACTAGATGTCCTAGCCTCAGCAATTAGACAACAAAAAGAAATAAAAGGCATCCAAACTGGCAAAGAAGAAGTCAAATTTTCACTATTTGCAGATGACAAGATACTCTATACAGAAAAACTGTAAGACTTCACAAAAAACTTCCAGAAATGATAAATTCAATAGAGTCCCAGGGTACAAAAATCAACGTGGAGCTATCTCTTGCATTTTATACACCAATAATGAAACAGCAGAAAGAGAAATTAGATAAACAATCCCAACTAATTAGACAGAGTGTGTGCACATGTGAGCAGGGGGAGGGGCAGAGGAAGAGGAACAAGAGACTCCATGCTGAACCCAAAGCCCAATGCAGGACTTGATCTCATGACCCTGAAATGATGACCTGAGCCTAAACCAAGAGTCAGACACTTACCCAAAGGAGCCATCCAGGCACCCCACAACTAACTGGAATTTAAATAAAAACTTAGGGAAAAAAGAAAGAAAGAAAGAAAGAAAGAAAGAAAGAAAGAAAGAAAGAAAGAAAGAAAGAAAGAAAGAAAGAAAGTAAGTCCCATTTATAATTGTACTAAAAATAATAAGATACCTAGGGAATAAACATAACCAAAGAAATAAAAGACCTGTACTCTGAAAACTTAAAACACTGACGAAATAAACTAAAGATGACACAAACAAATAGAAAGATATTCCATGCTCACGAATCCAAAGAACAAATATTTCTAAAATATCTCTATTATCCAAAGAAATCTACAAATGTAACGTAATCCCTATCAAAACACCAACAGCATTGTTCACAGAACTGGAATACACAATCCTAAAATTTGTATGGAAACACAAAAGACCTCAAATAACCCAAAGCAATCTTGAAAAACAAAAGCAAAGCTGGAGGTATTACAATTTCAAACTTCAAGTCGCATTACACAAAGCTGCAGTGATCCCAACAGTATGGTACTGGTACAACAATAGACACATAGTTCAGTGGAACATAACAGAAAACCCAGAAATAAACCTACAACTATATGGCCAATTAAACTTTGTGAAGGAAGGAAAGAATAATCAGTAAGAAAAGACAGGCTTTTCAAGAAAAGTTATTGGGAAAACTGGACAGCTACATGCAAAAGAATGAAACTGGACCACTTTCTTATACCATACACAATAATATACTCAAAATGGATTAAAGACCTAAATGTGAAACCTGAAACCATAAAAATCTTAGAAGAGAGCACAGGCAGTAATTTCTCTGACTTTGGCTATAACAACATTCTTCTAGTTATGTCTCCTGAGACAAGGGAAATAAAAGCAAAACTAAATTATTGGAATTACCTCAAAATAAAAGACTTCTGTACAGCAAAGGAAACAATCAACAAAACTAAAAGACAACCTACAGAATGAGAGAAGATATTTGCAAATGACATACCCGATGAAGGGTTAGTATCCAAAATATATGAAGAACTTACAAAACTCAAAACCCAGGGGTGCCTGGGTGGCTCAGTGGGGTAAGCCTCTGCCTTCGGCTCAGGTCATAATCTCAGGGTCCTGGAATCAAGCCCCGCATCAGGCTCTCTGCTTAGCAGAAAGCCTGCTCCCCCCCTGTCTGGGCCTGCCTCTCTGCCTACTTGTGATCTCTCACTGTCAAATAAATAAATAAAATCTTAAAAAACAAGAACAAAAACAAAAATAAACTCAACACCCCAAAAGCAATCTAATTAAAAATGGGCAGAATACATGAATAGACATTTCTCCAAAGACATCCAGATGGCCAAGAGACATATGAAAAGATGCTCAGCATCACTCACTATCAGGGAAATGCAAATCAAAACTACAGTGAATAACACCTCGTACTTGTCAGAATGACTGAAATCAAAAACACAAGAAACAACAAGTGTTGGCAGGGATATGAAAAAAAAAGCAACCCTATTCACTGTTGGTGGATATGCATGCTGCTGCAGCCACTCTGGAAGGGGGAAGGGATGAGTGAAGTAAGTGATGGGGACAAAGGAGTGTTCTTGGCATGGTGAGCACACAGTGATGTGGGGAAGTGTTGAATTACTATATTATATACCTGAAACTAATATAACACTATGTTAATTATACTGGAATTTAAAAGAAAATAAAAAAGGCTTTGCATCTAAACCAATCCTGTGAATCCCTGTTTGCCACTAAGCACACAGGTCAAGTGGTACCTAAAGCAAGTCAGGCATAGATCTATCTTGTCAGCAGTGGCTAGAGTTAGATGATGTATACAAATTCAAGTCAATTTTTTTTTTAAATCAATCTCTGCTAGAGGTCTCAACTTAGAACTTAACTTCTTTTTAATGTAATTTCCTTGAGAATAATAACCATTGCGGATAAATAAGTTACAATTATAAGTACCCCATTCCTAAAACTAAATATTACAACCACTCAAAAGTATACGTGTAAGTACAAATTTAGCCTGATCATACCCTCCCCAACACGCACCTTTGCAGGTCCAGGTACTAAATAATATTATCTAGCTAGGGAACATTAACTCAGTTCTATACTTTCCTCTCTCTTCCTCTTCTAACTTCCATCTTCAGAAGAACAAGAGGCTTTATGAATACTTTCCATAGTTGGTTATATCTAATTTTTATCATCACTCTTCATGTTTCCTGCCCTCTCTTCAAATTTTTATAATCACCTGTTTTCACGGCCCCACATCACAGTTTTGCTACACTTCTTCAGTGCTCTCATAACTACACAGCTGACCTGCGGTGCCCCTCAGTGTCTGACGGGGCCAATGCAGGGCCCCTCAGTCTCATCTTGCAAACACCTTCTGCAGTCTTCCAGGAGAGGGCACCAACATGCAAAGGGGTACAGAAACTGCCCAAACACCAAGTGAATGAAATAGCCTGCATTTACCTTAGAGGCATTAATTTTCAATAAATAATTTTACTCTTCACCCTTCACACTCCTCTGGGGGCATGATCCAGTCAATGCAAGTTTTTGCTTCTTCGTTTTCACAAAGTCCATGCAATTCTTACTACCGTGGCCTGTCAGCATATCCTCTCTATACGGAGTTTTCCCTGAGTGCTACCTACTGCAAGTACCCTGAAAGCTGCCATATTTGACAGAGGTTTCTCAGATTTGCTTAATAAATTTTGCGTATAATTTTAAAGAGAAAAAATGAGCTCCCTAACAAGAGTGTAGGAAGATCAGCGCAAAGAAAGCAGGAAGATCATCCCCCAAGGAAATAAAATCTTATCTCAGTCACTTCCTGCTTTCATCTCTTTACATTATTCCAGCTCATCTGAAGACAGATCAACGGGATCATCCTCCTCTGGGGCTATGGGAATAAAAAGGGATTTTTCCACTCTGTATTGCCTATGATGAATGAGTTAGCAAGAATATCCATATACATTTTTGTCTTTAATATATTTTGTAAGCACATCCATAATGCTTACTGTTCTCTGTACATTATTCTAACCACTTTATATTAACTCACCTAACCCTTTTAACAGTTCTATGATAGGTACTATCGTCACCACTTAACAGAGGAATAAACTAAGACAGGGAGACGGAAAGTAATTTCACATGGTCACAATCCTAATCAATGGCAAAGCTGGATAGGAGCTCAAGCTAGGCAGTTTGATCTGCAAAGATCAAGGTCTTAAACAATATGCTGTCTGGCCTTCCTTCTGCGGTAATAGTTACACTTCAGGTATACCACTGGCATATAAGAACAAAAATGTCTACTTCTTAAGGGACATCCATATGATTAAATGTCCTTAGTATAGTTAATTAGGTGTACACATCAATTTGCATAATTCTCTCTGCAGTAACTTATTGAAGCATTAATATGTGCTGGACATACTTTAGGTGCTAGGAGTACAGAATGACTGTAACAAAGCCCTACCTTTGTAGTTTAAACTTCAAATAAAAGACAGACAATAAGCCAAATGAAGGTCCTCCTCTCTGTGTCCCGCCCTTTTACCTTTCCACAAATATCTGCTGAATATCTGTTATGAGTAAGAAGACACTGTTCTAGATAAATATTAAAGGGTCAATAAAGCATTGAAGAGCAAAAGTCCTTGCTCTCATGGAGCTAACATTCAGACAGTGATGGTGATAAATGCCTTGGAAATAAATACAGCCAGGTAAGGAAAGAGGGGAGGCTAGAACTTCTGATTTATTCATGGCACCAGGAAAGTGCCACCTGAGTGGAAAACTGAAGGAAAATAAAGGATGTGTCCTCGCAAATCATCTTCAGGAAGAGCGCTCCAAACAAATACTAAGGCCTGTATAGGTCTGTGTTTGGCAAGTCCAAAAAACAGCATAGAGAGGACACTAAGGCTAGACAAAAGTGAGCAAGAGAAGTGGTGAGGCCTGAACTCACTTGTACATCCAAAGCAGTCACTCACTCAAAAGCGCCCAAATCAACTCCAATTCTCAAAACACCTATGGTCAGAAACAGCACAACAATTAAAAAGAAAACCAATAAAACAGCAACAACAAAATGGATTGTTAGTATCTTAGACACACATTAGCTTCCAAAGTTAGTAGACTGTTTTTCAGTTCCTCCCCTAATTCGGAGAATGTTTCCGTGACCCTCAGCGTCATCCAAGGCCTACTCCAGCAATCCCCTAAGTCATCCCAGAGCACAAATGTCCACTGCGTACTGTGCATCATGTCTTCACTACTGTCCCCTAGCTGGTCTGTAAAGTTTCTAGGGCTGAATCCAGATCTTCATCACATTTCTGTCTCAGTGCCTAGTACAAGGACTGGCACAGAAACTCTCTAAAAGAACCTAAAAACCAATTGTGAAAAATTTAAAAAGGAAAGTCAATTACTATGTTCTAGTCTAAACACACCAAGCAACCTGACTAGAAGATGCCTGAAAATAGTAATTAGGATGCTTCCTCTTATAACCTACATAAAAAGTTAGAAGTCTCCACCATGAAGTTTTGGTTACTTATATCCACCAATTAGAATTACTTCAATAATTTCAAATACTTCCCTCACTGTGAAGTCTAGAAGCTCTGACCAGTACAAAACACTTACCAGTGAGCTCTCTCTAGATATTTTTCCCCAAGGTATATATATTTTTAAACATTACCTGCTCCTTAATATTGCACAGTGGGGAGCAAATACGAAAAAATGGCAAAGAAGACAGAATCCAAGGGGAACATCAATTCTTAATAACTTTGAGAAGTAAAACCATCACTGCTAAATAAAAACATCATATGCATTATCTTAAAAAGGAAAGCAGCATTGCCAATTGCCAACTTTGTATGTTCCCAGGCATGATGCTTAAACCAGGTTCTTCCTATCTTCATTTATCATCTGTTAAAAATAGATGAGATGATGCTTAAGACAATTTCCCCGGATCACTGAGTCACATAAGAGAGGAGGTGGTGCTCAGAAAAGGGGTGCCTTCCTTCCCAAGGAATACGTTTTAGAAAGTTACATGTTTCTTGAAACCATCTTTGATTTTAAAAATATGTATTTTTAAACAAATGAGGTAATAAGCAAGAAAACCAGGAGAACAGTGCCTACCAGACAGTTGGCACACAGTTGTTTCTTACCAAAGTGTTCGCTTAATGAATAAATCATCTGAACCATGTATAAGTATAATTTAGAAATAAACTACTTTTCCCATGCAAAAAGAGTTACCAAACTTTAGGGAGCTGTAGATCATCTTAATTGGCCTTTGATTTCACACTATCAACTCCTAAAATCAAACCACACGCAATGCGAGGGGAGTGAGCCCAGGGCTCCTTAATGTAAATGACATCAGCTATCTACCATCTAACTTTTCTCAAGTATTTTGGTATTTTAAAATTGAAATTGTGGGATTTCAGAGGTAGTTTAGTAACAAGAGCTGGAACAGATTCAGTTCTTGGACACAAGACAAGACAATCTGCTCTGCAAATAAGCTGAGAATTAAAGGGACACAGTAAACAATAAATTTAGTGAATACCTCCCCCTCCACAAAAAGAAAAAGAGAGAAAGACAGTCTTTAAAATCAGTTGAGAAGAAAGGAAATCACATTTTCTGACATAGCCCTTTACATATATCATCTCATTTTTAACAATAGTCAAAACCTCCTAGTGCAGTTTTTTTAAGTCTTTTAGAAAGGTATCCTTACGTACAAATGAAATACAATAAGGCATCCATTTTGGTATACGTTTTAGATAAAGGAACACTACTAAGCCTAATAGCTGAGCAAACAGAATTCAGGTCATATAACCACTTTTCACATCTGAGATCCTTGCTGTGGTCCAAAGAAATTATAGCATAATTAGGACAATCACCAACCATTAGACCACATGGACTTAGGAAAGCACCTGCTGAACTTTCAAATAATAGATCACCTAACTACTCACTGTTCACATGACAACAACTGATATCCAGAAGTGTGACTTGCCCTTAGAGTCATGTCTTCCAACTCCAATTCCAAAATTTTTTGTTCAGTACATAATTATCCAGAGCAAAAATGACAATTTAAATAACTGGTGACAAAGCTGACCTTCCCAAAGGGTAGGCTCAGTCTCTGCAAATGCTTCTGAAAATATTTTTTCAAGTAAACTGAAAATGACAAGTTTCTTGGTCAAGGGAAAGGGCACTGGGGGAGGAGTACTTCTGAAAGTCCAGAAAACTAGTAACGGAGAGGATGATGTCAGAGGCAGTACAGGCCAGCTTGAAATGCTAAAACTAATCCTCCAGAACTTGATCATGAGCCTTCCCATAAAGGGAGGCGGGGTGATACCAGGAAGAGATAGGGATGCTCCTGAACTAAAACTAGAAGTCCTCTCCCCCTTCTTTTTTTCTCCATTAAACATCTCCAGAGAGATAAGGCAAAAGTGGTACTAATTTTGACAAAACTATATAAAGACAAGTACATATCATAATATATTCCATTGATTCTTAGACAATTTTTTTCTAAATTTCATAGTCTCTGAAATTTGGATGGTTTCTTATATAGTACAACCCCTGTTGGCCAGACAGGTGTTTGTTACCTGTGTTCAAAGGAAAATTATGCATTGTTGATTTAGTCTTAACTGATGTGTACAAGGTCTCTAAAAAAATTATGCTATTAATTGGTATTGAAACCAAAGTACTGTGTATGGAGAAGGCAATGAGAACAAGCAACTAAGATTCTTAGTTTTATGTAAAAATCTGTACAGTTAAATAAAAATACCATATGACCCAGTAATTCCATTACTGGATATTTACCAGAAGAAAACAAAAACAAATTTGAAGAGATACATGCACCCTTATGTTTACTGTGGCATTATTTACAATAGCCAAGATCTGGAAGCAACTCAAGTATCCATCAACTGCTGAATGGATAAAGAAGATGTGGTATATGAATATACAGTAGAACATTACTCAGCCATAAAAAGAATAAGACCTTGCTATTTGCAACAACACAGATGGACCTAAAGAATACTATGCGAAGTGAAATAAGTCAGAGAATGAAAAAAAATTCTACGTATTAAAAAGCATTGTGTCATAGTTAATTAGTGGCATATTATTTTCTGGTGATACTTAAAATAATAATTTGCCTCAGAATCAACAGCATCTTAGATTTTAAAAATTGTTTTATTACTTTACATTTATCTTAAATTTCAATAACATTTAATTTTTTTAAAGATTTTATTTATTTATTTGACAGAGAGAGAGACCACAAGTAGGCAGAGAGGCACGCAGGGAAAGAGAGGGGAGGAAGCAGGCTCCCTGCTCAGCAGAGAGCCCAATGCGGGACTCGATCCCAGGAACTTGAGACCATGACCTGAGCCGAAGGCAGAGGCTTAACCCACTGAGCCATCAAGACACCCCAACATTTAACTTTTTAATAGGAAGATTATGTTCTGTTTCTTGATTTGCTCATTTATGGGTCATGAGAGTAAAATAATGATGGTATGAAATTCTTTGGTTTCTGTTCCCTCTGTTCTAGAAAAGATAAGACATTTAGAAGTTCTACTATTTACATTTAATTCTAGAAGTGTATGGCCCACTTCTCAAAAATCATCCCTCAAAAGAACACAGACATACTCTCCAATCAGTGCTTTTTAAAATACTATTTTTCAGCACAGATAAATGAGAATGGTATTTTTAAAGCACTGCTATTATCTCCAAGACAATGTGTACAAAGAACACATTTTAGTATTAAAATTTTGCTCCTCCAATTTCAAAAAAACCAATGTACCACTTTCTAAAATGCTAAACTCTTAAGATTATGGGTTAACTATTCCTCCTAAGAAAAATGATAAAGTAGAGTTTATGTGAACTACTTAAGGCCTAACAAAAGCAAATGCAAATCCTTGTGCTTTTTCTGAAAAAAATTACTTTTCTCATTTTTTGGCCAGTTTCTGTAGAAATGAAGAATATTTCCCCAGCTACCTCAAACACTGTTATAGATAATATTAAATATCCATATTGCTATAATACCCAAGTTGTGGACTTTTGACATGCACACACACAAACACACACACACACACACACACAGATATATATATATATATATAATTTTTAAATCTTGAACCATAATCAATTCTATCACTTCAAACTGTATTTTGAGAAAGGAATGGCAAGAGGAGAAAATTCTCTATGGAATAAATACCCTCCATACCATACAAAAGAGGAACAGGGGAAGTAAACAGAGAATTTACTTGTAACCCCCCTTCTCCCCTGCTGATTGACACTGGACTTGAGTCCTCTTGGTATAAAGGTTCTTCAGAAAAAGTTTTACTTTAACCGTGATAAAATCTTTTTTTGTTATTTGGTTTTGGTTTTGTTTACTACCATTTACTTCCTATCTATTCTACATGGAACACATACTCAGTGAACACAAACATTCCAACTTTCACTACGTTATTAGAGCTACAGAGTTAGATGCTTTTTGTACCACAGAAACCTTTTCAGGTGGGGAGGGGCCATAGAGGGTTTCAGGTAGTCTGAATCCAACAGATAGCCCAGGCTGAGTCTTTAGACTTCAGAGAAAAGCAACAGAGGGACATCTGGTCACATTTGCCTTCCATGCAGAACACCAGACCGCACCTGTTGTCTCTCCAGCCCAGACCCTCAGCGTCACTCACTTGAGAGCAGGAGGGCAAACCTGGGTCGCTTCTTCAATACTACAGTTCACTCCCTGAAGTGTGTTCCCAATATCCCTTCACTCCATCCCAAGCTGGACATACACACTCATGAGCAACACCTCACACCATAGTGCAAGAATAAAGTAGAAGTATCCTCAAACTCAACCTTTAAAAGAGCTAGAATGAATGACCTAGTTGTGATGTTTTGGGTACAATTTGTCTATCCATAAGCCAGTAGTATCCCCTTAATGACCAGTCTGTCTACTTCCTGACTTAAATGCCATAGTTGTCAATGTGAATAACTTAAGAAATTCCCAAATACTTGCTACACAAAGCTGCATATAAGAGACTAACCCAGAAAACAGCTTTCACATACATTGTGACTTTCACTTTCAGAGAATATTCTGACATTTCAGAATAGATGCAAAATAGAAAATAAAATACATGGTCCTCACTACTACATTAACTCTATATACTATCTCGTCTTCTAATAAAAAATACGTGTCAGATATCTGTAAGTATTTTAAAGTTTAGAGAACAAGAACATTTGTTTGCCCACCCTTCTAGATTCAGGCACCACAACTCCAAGCCCAGCATATATACTCACTCAAAAATGATCAATCCATCTGTCAATCAGCTCTATGAAGTTTTTACTTAAGATTTACTCTTTAATTTCCTTTTTGAGGTATATTGTAAGTATTTTATTCTGAGATATAAAAACTCCAGTTTTATAAAGCAGTATAGAGGGAAGGAGTGAGGGAGGGAAGGAAGACAAAAGAAAAAACTAAGTCAATACCTAGAAAAACACCCAAGAACAAAATTAAAACACAAACACACACACACACAAAACAACCTACCTGTCTGGCACTTCTACTCGAAGGATACACTCCTTCCTTTGGGGTCTGTAGGAAACAGAATTTACTGTGGCACCATTCTTAAAATTCATTTTTAATTTCTCCTTCAACCAGAGTCGGATCACCTAGACAGTCTTACTTTCACATTCTGAATTCCTATCCTTGGAACGAGGGCTGATAAAATAAGATCTAAACATACTTGAAGTCAATCTTGCCAATCCTACCAGAAAATTTTTACCCCAACCACTTAAAATAAAAAGAAGAAAGTTTAAGTCAAGTGGCAATAATTGCAAAGGTGTGAATTCTCCCTTCCCCTTTATTCACCTGAGGTGTTAAAAGTCCTGTCCTACTAGAGATCAGGCTAGCTTTTTGGCCCTGCCACAGAAGATCCTAAATTCCGCAATTTGCTGCAATGCCCTAAGCTCCAAGTCACCCAAGAGATGACGTTTCTGCACCCTGTCACACCGTTGTCACATGCTAGTCACTTCACAGCAACTAAAATACTTGCAGAAGTAACTCCCATTGATACCATTTTAAACTTGCCAAAGTTTGGGGAAAGCTCATTATTATAAATGAGAATACCAATTACCTGCTCCCTTTCCTTACAGTTACAGATGGTACTTTATACTAAATGCACACACATACACTCACAAATCTTCCCAATACTCTGGGGATTAGGTCTGAAAAACACTATAAACTTAATGGAGGGAAAAAGTGAGGCCCAGAGAGATTACTGACTTTCCCAAAAAGACAAAGCTACTTAGTCACGAAACTGAAATTAAATCACATCTATCTTCATTCTTAGAGTATTTTCCACAGTAAACAATCCAATGCACTAATAAAGATCTTAAATAAGGGTGCCTGGGTGGCTCAGTGGGTTAAGCCTCTGCCTCCAGCTCGGGTCATGATCTCAGGGTCCTGGGATCGAGCCCCACATCAGGCTCTCTGCTCAGCAGGGAGCCTGCTTCCTCCTCTCTCTCTCTCTCTGTCAAATTAATAAAATCTTAAAAAAAAAAAAGATCTTAAATAAAACTGAAAGGCAAAATCACTAAGAAAAAAAAAATTAGGTGTTTGGAGATTAAAACAGACTTAGGCTCAGAGCTCAGCCTCACCAAGCTATTATCACCTGTCCTAGCCTTGACTTCTTACTTAGAAATAATGAAGATCATAAGACCTCCATTAAAGAGTTACAGTGAAGACTGAATAAAATTAGTCACTCAAAAATAGTGGTTAACTATTAAAGTTTTTTTAAAAGATTTTGTTTTCTCTTTCCCAGAATTCTTAATTTTACAGAATAGACATGAAAAAAAAAAAAGTTCCCCACAACTCCCCAAAATAAATCCAGGGGCCACATACCAATGTCTAAAGCACACACTTCATTATCCATGATAAATGCTCCAAAGAAATTTGCAGTGTTTGGGAGCAGCAGTATAAAAAAAAAAAGAACCAAGATGGCTGTGTTCAATACCTGACTACAATACAGATACCTAAAAGACACCCAACTAACCCCCAACTCAGAGTACTAATAACACACAGTGTGCACCACTGTGTCCAACACCACCTCTACAGCCATGTCTTAGAACAAACCAGAGGGCAAGAGCCACCTTTTTCTATATGTCCTCCAAAAGAGTATCCTCCAGGCTCTGAGAAGTGGAGCTATTAGAAACAAAAACAAAAACAAAACCTTTTTAACTTTCTAACATTTCTCAAGTTTATTTGACATAAGTCCATTTGTGCTAAGAACATCTCTATTTGACACCTAGAGAAATACAATTTGGAAAACCCTGACTTACCACAGTGCTGTCATATACCAGAGAAGCTTCATGAACTTATCTTTACATTGGAAGCACCTGGAAATTGTGTCGAAGGTAACTTCTCTGGTCCCACTCAAGACCCAAAGTTTGAGAACCAATGGGTGAGTTAAATGTAATTACCACCAGTACCTCTCAAAGTTCTATGTCTTTAAGAGTCACCTGGAAGCTTGTTTTTAAAAAAGCACATTACTGGGGCACCTGGGTGGCTCGAGTCAGTTAGGCATCTGCCTTCAGCTCAGGTCATGTCTCGGGGTCCAGGGATTGAACCCCACATGGGGATCCCTGCTCAGTGAGGAGTCTGCTTCTCCCTCTCCCTCTGCCTCCTCCTCCCTCCTGCTCATGGTCTCTCTCACTCTTTCTGTAAAGTAATAAATAAAATCTTTAAAAAAAAAAAAAAAAAAAAGGAAGGAAAGAAGGCACATTACTGAGTCACCCCTAAAAAACTCAGATTTACAGGGTGCAGGCCACTTTGAGAATCACACCTATAGTAGGTATGACTAAAATGTCTCCTGACTATAAGTGTCTTCATCCTAATCATTACATTTTATAAAATAGTAAGTAACAATTAGGATATGAATGCTAAGGGGGAAGGGAACCTTGTTCATTGGTAAATAGTAGCTCAAAGCATTTCTATATAATTTTGAATGAAGATGCTTTCAGTATCTGCTTTAAGATAAGGACCTATAGGAGCACCTGGGTGGCTCAGTGGGTTAAAGCCTCTGCCTTCGGCTCAGGTCATGATCCTGGGGTCCTGGGATCGAGCCCCACATCAGGCTCTCTGCTCGGAAGGGAGCCTGCTTCCCTTCCCCTCTCTCTGCCTGACTCTCTGCCTACTTGTGATCTCTCTCTCTCTCTGTCAAATAAATAAATAAAATCTTAAAAAAAAAAAAGGAACTATAATTCACTGATTGATACTCTAAACATTACTGCTTTAACTGATCACTATCTTTCATGGACTGAGAATGACCTGTGAAAATCTAATCTCTTCCACTGCTTCCACACTGATGGCTTTAAAAGTATGGGAAGACAGAACACCCAGCAGGATCTGTGTACTTGGTTCATAGCCACTTCCTCTGCTCAGATGCTGGAGTTCTTCTGCATGTTCCCTTCTTAAAACAAAAAAATCATGATGACTAGTTAATTTTATCCATCAACTGGACTGAGGCCCAGATGCCCAAATACATGGTTAAACATTATTTCTGGGTGTGTCTGTGAGGGTGTTTCTGGAAGAAATTAACATCTATTTAGTGAACTCAGTAAAGTGGATACCCCTCGTCAATGCGGGGGGGCATCATCCAATCCACGGAGAGCCTGAATAGAAGAAAAAGGGGGAGAAAAGCTGAGTTTGACCTCTGCCTGACTATTTGAACTAGGACACCCATCTTTTCCTGCACCGATCACTTCTGGTTTTCAGGGCTTCAAACTCAGAATCTATACCTCTCTGGCTCCGAGGTCTTTGGATGATACCATCAGTTTTTCTGGGTCTCAAGCTTGCAGATGGCAGACTATGGAACTTCTCAGCCTCCATTAGCACATAAGCCAACTCCTTAAAATAAATTTTATTTTATATATCTCCTATGGATTCTGTTTTTTTTGAAAAACCCTAACTAGTACAAGTATACTACATTCTACATGAATTGGTACAACTTTGGGATCCAAACAGGATAGTATTAACAGCAATTTCTAAACTAAGTCTAACTTCCTACAGTTCTCATCAGATGGTATAATGTCATATTACCTTATACTCCTTGTCATGTAAAAGAGTTCTTTGGTACTTTTTTGTTTGGAAAATAAAACTGTTATCATTAAGGAGAAAAAGCTCTATTACATACAACTGATTCCACTAACATCTACTGTATTATCCCTGATGTTTGGGAATTTGTATCAGTCTTGGCAGAGGCTGTTTGGAAAATTTTTGAAGGTTTGGTTTTTGGTTTTTTAAAAATTTAATTATGTCTATACGTACCCAGCGTCACTTCCATCTCACACTTACAAAAGTGATATGAATATTTCTATAGCCAGAAAAAGTATATCTATCTTTCAAGTATACCGTAAGTTCTAAGCCTTAAGTGCTGTAACATAACTAACATCAGCTATAACTAACAAGGAGCTAACTAACATCAGCTCATACCAAATAGTATGAGTATGAGTATGAATAGTATGATTTTTTGACATTGCTTTGTGCAAAATTAATGTCACAATTAAGAGCACAGGCTTAAGAGAATGCCTAACCATCTACAAAGTTCCCTCACTGACATCAATTACTAAGCATCCAGACCTCACGGTACGTATAGAGTATACAGAGATGAATAAAGAGCAAAATACAGCTCTCAACACCCAGGATTTCAGTCTAGGGAGTGAAAACAAACTTTATACAAATAACTACAAACATAATAGAAATTATGGAGCAGTTAGTGCTCAACCAAAAGAAGGCATTCACCAGGTAGGTAGTGGTAAAGAAAGGCTATCCCGGCACCAGGAATGGCTCCATCCAAGTTACGGGAGGAGTAAACCTGCATGGCTTGTCCAGAGAACTACAAGAGGCCAATGTCAGCAGATTACAGGGTAGGAGAAGGAGAAGGAGAAGCATGAATACTTGAGCAAGGAAGACAGAGAAAGACCTAAGAAGGTAAGAAAAATGGCCAGATTTGAGAGAGATCACTAGGTGGCATTATAGATGGTAACTGGATTTCACAGATGGATTAAATGAGCTGGAATTTATAAAGTGCTTAAAATGGCAGCGGAAAGTAGTGCCACTCAATGTTTGTTAGGAAAAGAAACTGAAGATGGGGGCTTCCAATTACTGAACTACTGCAAAAGTCCAGGCAAAAAACACAGAAGATTCAATACAAGGTAATGAACATGAAGCTAATGAGCAGAACTGTAAGAAAAGTAGTAGAAGTGGCAAAATGTTTCAGCCAATTATACTTGGGAAATGAAGGAAGGAGACAAATCAAGGTAGACTTCGAGCTTTTGGCTTTGTACAACATAAGGATGCTGGGTGAATAACAGTGAATTTAACGAACTTTAAGCCAAGGTAAGAAACACAAGTTAGACTGCTTTAGGAAGGGCAGGGATAATGCACGTCATTTTTTTTTCTTTAATCAGCAATAAAATCTGATTATTTTTCATTCTTAAATTACTTGAGTCTCATAAACTCCTTGTAAGGTGTAATATTTTTATTTTACAAGAAAAGACTCTGAGAAGTTAGCAAAATTCCCTGAGCTGCCTAATTTAAAAGTTACAGGGAGCAGAACTATAAGCGAAACCCGCTAGCTCCTTGGTTCAGGGTTATTTCTACTTCAAAATTTCACCAGAGGAAACATACCATCCTCATACTCTAATTTTCCACTTTTCCCTTAACTAATTATAGGAAGTATCCTAAGTTACCAAAGTAACTAGTTCTTTCTAACTATAAACTAGTCTTACAGTTGCTGATTTTTCCACTGAATGCTTTGTTTTATGTATTTAGTAATGAGAAATGCCCAAACACCTAATAATACGGAAGATTCAAGTCTACTTACAAGTTACAGAAACAACCAAGTTACCACATCCAAATTTTTATAACAGAAGAATATAGTCTTATCCATGATTCTTTTTATTTTTTTAATTCCCCGACAAAAGCACTTTTCTTTATAATGAAAAGGCAAACTACCTAACATCTAAAATTTTTTAAATTTTAATTTTAAATTAATATTTAAATTTAATATTAATTTAATATTTAATTAGAATACATTTAATATTTATTTATTTATTTATTTTTAAATCTTTTTTTTTTTTTTGGTCAGAGAGAGAGCGAGCGAGAGCGAGCACAGGCAGACAGAGTGGAAGGCAGAGTCAGAGGGAGAAGCAGGCTCCCCGCGGAGCAAGGAGCTCGATGCGGGACTCGATCCCAGGACGCCGGGATCATGACCTGAGCCGAAGGCAGCTGCTTAACCAACTGAGCCACCCAGGCGTCCCAGAATACATTTAATATTTAATTTAATAACTACATGTGGAAAAATAAAAATTCATTTTAAAAGACAGAGGGAAAAAAATTTAGAATGTATCTAAAGAAGGAATCTTTAGACACATTCAGTCACCATGGCCTTTTCTTTCTAATCCAACCTCCATTCATCCAGAGGTCTTCTACTATCATAGGATGGGTATTATTCTCTTAAAAAAATTTCCAAAGCCTACAGAATATCCTCCTAGCTCCTCAGCATGATGTTCATTGCACTATTCCTAGCACAGTATTCTCGGTATCAGCTGGTCAAGCATCTAGCCTCAGTTTCCACTGCATCTTTCCCTGTACACTATGCAGACCCTTTGCTCAGGTTAGTGCTCCCTTAGCCCCAAGCATGTGCTTCATCCTCTCTAGCACATGGAAATCTACTCATTCCTCCAGGCTCAACACAAATGCCTCAATACTGCTGATCCAAGCCCTCAAATGACTTGACTTTGTAATCTCACGGCATTTTTGCCCCACCTCTAAAAGGGTACTTCTTTAGTTCTGTCTGAAATAAAATAACATATAGGATATGAATGAAAAGATGCTCTAAAGTTTGAAAGAAAATTTTTAATATAAATCATAATTTTATAAACAGAAATTTTTAAAAGGTTACCATCTTACATGACCTGACTGGCAAAAAGCACAACCATTTTTCCCTCAAAAAAGCTCCAGAAACACCAAACCTTCATGATTTGCTACTGAATGAATAAGCCCTCTGGGCTCTGTGGACTCTGGATTCCACAAGCTCAGTAAAATGTGTTCAGGTTCTACTTGGTCTTCCTGATGATAAATCCCTGTGGCCCACATCTAACACAGATCCATTTGGAGGCAAGCCTAGCTCTGCAGCAAATTTTATGCACCAAAGCTCCTTTCTTTTACCTATTTCCCAAGAGGACATGGAACTGATGCATACTACAATTCATTTCAAAGAATACCAGTAGAAATTACCTGCTGTGACCTATGGTAGATAAATATTCGATAAGAATCGGTGCACCCTTGGCTATTATAGCATTAACAAATTTCATCTGTTGGCTTTTGAGGAAAAAGAAATTAGTTAACTAAAGAATTCCATGGTTGAGAAAGGAAATAAAAGGACTACAGCATAACCAGAGCTAAAGTCCCTGAAGAAGCTGTATTTATCTTTTCGAGGAACTGGCCCTACTGCTTGCACACCTATTTCCTGTCTCAGGGTTCCTTAATCACAGACTAGATCCATTCAACCTCAACTAGCTCTGAGGACAGAGCATGTCTTGAGGAAAAGCTGATACCACTTTCAGGTATGAAAAACCAAATACTAGAGAAATAGCAATGCTGAAAAAATGCTACGTGGCAGCATGGTGACCAGCACAGAAAACTGGAGTGGAAAAGCAAAACAACGCAGTGGTTAAAAGCAGGAATGTGAGACCCAGACCTTGGTTCACATCCTGGCTTCACAAGCAACAGCTCATCCTTCTCTGCACCTCAGTTTCCTCTTCTGTAAAATAGGTAAGAGTGTTACCATCCTCAAGTGCATACAATAGTGTGGCTACTATTACTAGTCTGGCCTTCAAGCTGGAAAGCCACATGACCTCAGGTAAGTCACTTAGGATCTCAGCTACCTTGTCTATAAAGTGAAAGGGTTAATTAAATCTGAGCCAGTGTTCAGCTCTAGAATTACTCTGAGCGGAAATAAAGAACCACAACTTAAACTGCCAAAATATGCAGCCTCAACTTGCTTATTAGTCATATAGTAATTTCACATAAAATCAGCTCAATGTGTTCGTTTTTAATACCAGTTCAACATTATGTCAAACAGTAGATTGCCTAAGAAAGACATAGTACAAATAAATAAATGAGATACAGAAAATAAAAACCAAAAATGTATTGGGTCTTCCTGTTTATATTCAGTTCTGAGTTCACAGTTTATAATTTATTTTTTTTAAAGATTTATTTATTTGAGAAAGAGAGCATGAGAAACCAGGGCAGAGAGAGAGAGAGGAGAGGGAGGAATAGGCTCCCTGCCAAGCAGGGAGCCCAGAGTGAGAATCGATCCCAGGACCCCAAGATCACAACCTAACCAACTGAGCCACCCAGGCACCCCACAGTTCATAATTCATAGTAGAATATGATAATATACAAAAAAGCAGCATAGGAAGACAAGTTTAACTTGAAGAACACTGAAACCATATGATAATTTTTTACTCACTGCTAGAAATATTTTCATAAACTGGTACCATCCAGGCTCACAAAAGCAAACTTTCCTTTCATTTGACAACAAAAGAGCACCAAATACTACATCTTTATAGGCATTCCTGTTTTTCCTGTTGCCTTTCTTCACTCTGGCTTCTTCACTATGGTCTTTCTTGTAGGTGCGGTTTCTGAACTTTATGAGGTAGTCTGTCATTTTAGAGGATGTAAAAATCCAGTAGCTGCACTACTTCAGCCCTGGAGAGCAAAGAAATTAAAGGGTAAAAGCATAAAGTACAGGGTTATATTTTCTTTCATGTCAAGGGTACACAAGGGTATACAGAATTCATCCGCATATGAAACAGCCTTCCAAATTCCTCAAAACTCTTTGCTCAGACTGCAGTAACAGAAGACAGGCCTTCCCTTCAGCTCTGCACAGGTTCAGATTCGGGTACAACGGAATGTTTCCAACATAGGCATATGCTGCCCCTACCCTCTTTCAACTCCACCAACTTCCCTCTTGCTACTACTGTTGCTAATCTAGGCATTATCTCACTTGATAAACTCTCTGATAAGCATGCCAAGCACAATCCTCCATTCCCCTTTTAATCATTAATTTAGGAAGCATTTATCAGGTGAGAACTTTTATATGTCAGATACAGTGTTCAATAAGGCAGATAAAAGATATACTCTCTGGCATTGCAGTATGAGGTTACAGTTGAATAGCTACAACAATTTTTAAAAGGCATTATTTTAAAAATTACAATTATTTTGAAGATTTTATTTATTTATTTGACAGAGAGAGAGAGAAAGAGAGCCCATAAGCAAGGGGAGCAGCAGAGGAGAGGGAGAAACAGGCTCTCTGCTGAGTAGGGAGCCCAATGTACGACTTGATCCGAGGACCCTGGTATCATGACCTGAGGTGAAGGCAGACACTTAACTGACTGAGCCACCAGGTGCCCCTAAAAACTACTTGTTATTTTAAAGGAAATACCACTTGCATTAGGAATACATAGTGGGACATAACTCAGTCTAAGGAAACCAGCCTTCCTGGAGAAAGTGATACTGACCCTGAGGACAAGGATGCTAAGCGGGGGCGGGGCGGGGAGGAGAATAGGAAAGGCCAATGCACAAGAACAAAATATAGCTAAACTTCACTACCGTTGAAGTTACCGGGTAGAAGTGGGAGATATGCAGAATACAGAGCCCGCAAAAGAGGAAGCTAGAGAGGCATGCAACTGCTACATTATGAAGGTTTCCTGCTGACATCAGCATCAAGGCACCTTCTATTCCATTTAAGGTGTATTTCTCAATTTTCTGTAATAAAAGTAAACCAGAAACCAAAAACTAAATCAATCAGAAAACTAAATCCATGACATGCTATATTAGCAAGTACAATATAATATGTTAATGACAGTGATCATATGTTCATTTTAACAGGGATTTTCTAGAGGCAGTGGTTGGACCAGAAACAGTGCAGCAAGTGAAATGTTCAGGCTCTAAGACAAGGCAGCAGGAAAAAACTGGGGGGCAAGACCCATTTTCCACTAATTTCATTTACTCACACGTTCCCAGGGCATTCTAATCAGAATTATCCCCAACAAAGCACAACAGTATAAGACATGCCCCAGGGGCACCTGGGTGGCTCAGTACTTAAGCACCTGCCTTCGGCTCAGGTCATGATCCCAGGGTCATGGGATTGAGCCCCATGTTGGGCTCCCTGCTCAGCGGGAAGCCTGCTTCTCCCTTTCTCACTCCCCCTGCTTGCATTCCCTCTCTCACCCTGTGTCTCTCTGTCTTTATTTATTAAGCAAATAAAATCTTTAAATAAAAAAAAAAGACATGCCCCACATTTCAGTATAATAATAGTTGTATTATTATACATTTATATATAATGTTGGAATATGCCTATGTTGGAAACATTTCATTGTACCTGGATCTGAACCTATGCATCCTGAAAGATCTACCACAAGAGAAGAAAGGAAGAGATGAAGGTAGAAGTAAAGTGATAATTACTTATATATTAAAATCTCCACATGTAAAACCCAAAAGTATCAAGTAAAGTATGAGCCAGCCTACTTGAGGTGGTCGATTATAAAACAAAAATATTTTTTAAATAGCTTTCATAAACTACGAATGAGCAATTAAAAAATATAACTGAAAAAATCCTACCCATAATAAGAATAAAAATTTATAAAGTAGCTAGGGATGAACTTAAAAGCACAGAATTAAAACAAAGCTACAACATTTTGCTAAGAGAAAAAAAATGAGTACAAAATAAAGACTATACTCTTGGAATGAATATGGCAAAGACACTCATTTCTCAAACTCGTCTAAAATTTAAACACAATTCAGAGGGCACATAAAAAATAAAGCCATCGAGAACTAGAAGAAAACAGAGCTAAATGTATAATTCCTCATAGAGAAGGTATTTCTCAACATTACACCAGCAGAAATCATGTTTTAACTGACAAAGTCAATTACATGGCAAAAACACCAAGCAAAAGAAAAATGATAAATAGACAGAAAAACACCCATAAAATAAAGACCACTAGCCTATATATGTAAATGACTTCTGTGGACCCAAAAGAGAAAAGTGAATACAAAAAATTTTAAAAATGGGTAAAAGACACTGTGCTGAATATTCTAGTTGCTGTGTCTTTCCTAGAGAAGCTGCTTCATCTACAGTGCCTGGAAGAACAGAGCCCAATACCTCAATCCCCTATCCTGATCTCAGCTGATTGAACATGGAGTGAAACTGAGCCAATCAACTGCTCACACCTAGAAATCTGGGACACAGATACCCATGGCACTTAGATGATGATGGGTACCTGAACTGAAGGGTCGTGTTAAAATAGGGGCTGAACTAAGTGACATGACAAGCCAAAGCCAGATGGAATAAAGAGTTATGGGGGTAAAGAGGCCCAGAGGAAAGGGAAATGTAGGATGTAAAGAAAAGCAGGAGAGTGAGGATGAGGGAGGGAGGTTGACTCTCCAGTTCTTGTCTCTGGGAGGGATGACTGTCCTTTGTATTCTATTCCTCGAGATAAACACGAGTGCCTGTGATAACAGTCCAATAAAACCAGTTCATGTAGGTTTTCAGTCCACTATACCCAGAGCCCAGGACAAAACAGACAAGGGCAAACAATTCCCAAAAAAGGATAAAAAGATCAAAAATAAACATGTGAAAAAATGCTCACACATATAAGTTATGAAAGAAGTATAGGTTAAGCTTAAAGCTCAGATAGCTTTTTTAGCTATTCAACTGGAAAAGATAAGAAAGTACTGAGACAAATGCACAGCAGGATATGGGAGAAAATAAAAACAACTCATACAGGAGGGAGGAATGTAAACTGTAAAGTTTCTAGTTTCGGTAAGCCTTAAAAACTGTATATCCTAACAACCAGAAATTATACTTTTAAGCATTTAGTTTAAGGAAATAATCATAAACGTGCACAAAAAATTACTTAAAAACATCTACTACAGTACTATCTTACAATAACATACAAAAAACTAACTTAAAGATTACTTAAACCAGTGTTTTTCAAGTATCATTCATCACTTTCAATGACTTTTATATATCCCTTCACCACATGTACTGGTTCACTTAACATTACTCCTTAAGTCAGCTCATAATTTTTATTTAACCTACTCTTTCGACAAGGTTTTACTGAGTGCATACTATATGCTAGGCACTGTTCTTAGTGCTGGAAATTCAACAATGACTAAAGCAGACAAAAATCCCTTCCCTAGTGGAGGAGCTTACATTTTAGTGAGGAGATAGGTGATAGTAACTAAAATAAGTAACATATACAGTATGTTAGTGACATGGTTAGGGAGAAAAAAGTAAAGCAGGCAAGGGGAATATGAGGCTCTGTGGGGAAAAGGGTTAGAATTTTAGAGAGAAGGTAGCCAGGTAAATGTTCACTAGAAAGATCAAAGTGAAGGGACTTACCATGAGACTGAGAGATAGCATTCCAAGAAGATGAAATAACAAGGGCAAAGGAAGAGGTGGAAACCTGTCTGGTGTGTTCAAAGAAGGGAGAAGAAGCCAATGTGAGTGAAGCAAAGCAAGTAAGAAGGGTGAAAGGAGATGAGATCATAAAGGTATGGGGTATATTTTGTAGGGACTTATACATCATGGTACGGACTCTGGCTAATGCTCTGAGATGAAAAGCCAACAGAGATTGAAAAAAAAAACGCGGAACACTAGATAAAAGGATATTGTAATAAACCATTGTGACTTGAACCATTTGGATCATGACAGCATTTGGTATGGTGAAAGAACTGAATTATTAATATATTTTGAAGGTAGAGCTGACAAGATTGCTGATGTGCTAGATTAAAGGCCTAGTGAAATCACCTAAGGAGTGACGCAATGAAGAGATGCTCACGACTCCCAACAACTAAAGGTCTTCCCAGTAACTGTAACAATGAAATCACAGGTTTGATGCGCTAGTTATAATTTTACAATACATATTAGAATATACACCTATTAATGAAACATGCTCATTCACATATTTTCTATAATATCTCATATACCATGAATAGTGTTTGTACCAAACTTGGGGAAATGCTATCTAAATAAACTTGATACATTCTATGCACGTGTGTGCATGCACACATACACACACACACATGCACACACACACACACACACACACGATGAAAATGCATACGCCAATACAGAAATAGTACCAATTCCTTGTTGGTAGAATAGTTTGTTTTCTTCTCTGTGCTTTTCAAGTTGTCTTCAATGAATATATACTTTACTTTTGAAATTATCTTCAATGATAAATACTTTCCTTTTAGAATTAGGTTCCCAATATACATGTGCATTTCATCCAAATGAAGTTCTATGACTTATTAAACTCAACACCAAAAAAACAAAACAAAAAAATTCAAAAAATGGGCAGAAGACATGAAAAGACATTTCTTTAAAGAAGACATACAAATGGCCAACAGACACAAGAAAAAAATGCTCCACATCACTTGGCATCAGGGAAATACAAATCAAAACCACAGTGAGATACCACCGCACACCAGTCAGAACTGCTAAAATGAATGACCTAGGAAACAACAGATTTAACAAGGATGTGGAGAAAGCATTGGTAGGAATACAAATTGGTGCAGTCACTCCTCAAAACAGTATGGAAGTTCCTCAAAAAGTGAAAAATAGAGCTACCCTATGACCCAGCCATTATACTACTAGTATACTATATATATATATATATATATATATATATATATATATATACACACACACACACACACACACTATATGTATTTATAAATATACTAGTATTTATCCACAGGATACAAACACAGTGATTTGAAGTGATTTGCTGTTTATAGCAGCAATATCCATAATAGCCCAACTATAAAAAGAGCCCAGATATCCATCAACAGATGAATGGATAATGAAAATGTGGTGTATATATGTGTGTGTGTGTGTGCGCATGCACATATGTGTATGCATATATGCAATGGAATATTACTCAGCCATCAAAAAGAATGAACTCTTGTCATTCACAGCAACATGGATGGAACCAGAGGGTATTATGCTAAACTAAATAAGTCAGAGAAAGACAAATACCATATGATTTCACTCATATGTGGAATTTAAGAAACAAAACAGATCAACATAGGGAAAGGGAAGGAAAAGTAAAATAAAACAAAAACAGAGAGAGAGGCAAATCAACACTGGGTGTTTTATGCAACTGATGAATCACTAAATTCTACCTCTGAAACTAATAAAAAAAATTAAGTTCTTTGTTCCTGGTTTGATCTGATGGGTAAGGCTTTTAGCTACATATCCAGGACAGAAAGGAACTAGGATATAGACCTTCAAAGTGGGGGTGTAGAATTATGCTCAGAAACAAAAAACACAGGCCCAGATAGTAGTATACATAATACTACCAGTAGCAGACACAGATAGTATACATGATCTTAAAACTCCAGTGGACAGCATTCCACATGCAAAAATCGAGGTCCAGAAAGTAGAAGACAGACAGCAAATGCAAGATGCTCTTTAATCAGCCATGAACAAGTTCTTGGGCACTGGTTAGACCAGGGACCAGCTCTCTACCAAGAGCTTCTTCACTGCTTTGTGGTAAACAAGTCTCCTCGACATATGCCAATACCATAATACCATATTTTAATGAACTGTGCAGATGCTTCCACATTATGTCATCTAAATTACCCAGGGGGCACCTGGGTGGATCAGGTCATGATCCTGGAGTCCTAGGATGGAGACACACATCAGGCTCCTTGCTCAGTGGGAAGTCTGATTCTCCCTCTCCCTCTGCTCCTCCTCTGGCTTGTGTGCTCGCTCGCTCTCTCGCTCTCTCTCTAATAAATAAATAAAACCTTAAAAGAAAAACATTACCCAGGTAAAATACACCCAGGTTTGTCTACATAGAGCTCAAGAGGAATAAGAGCAAGTTCAATGAAAGTCAGAGTGGGCTCTGGAAGAAACAGCCTATGCTTTCCCTCCCCATCCTAATGGCCTAATTTCATGCCACTTAGTTAGGTTACCAAGATATCACTGTTCTTAACACTTTATTACTAACTGCCAAAAGACCATAAAATATGCATATTAAATGAAATGAGAGATGAAACTCTACAACATTCTGGTCAGCTCTAAGGTTTTCAAGTACTCCAGCTTGGTTAAGAATTAGGATGACTCTCTTCTAGCCTCAATCAGATCAACAACTCATTTTTATCTTCAAAATATCACATTGTACATCAGACAGACAGCCACTGGGTAAGGGAGGGTCAGTCTGAGAATGAAATGATAGAGGACTGTTCTAGACGCCTGCCCTGTATAGACAAAGCTCTCTAATCTCTCTAATAAAGAGCATAATTATGAATGGCTTTCAGTTATCTCACTTATCAAATGAATCATATGGCTTAACCAGTTATCACACAATGCCATCTGACAAAGCTCACACTCACACCTGTATTCCTCTGGCAGCCCTGAGCAGGGCTTTTAGATTCTGAACAATCTTCTGCCAATAATTATAGAGTTTTAAGTTTTGATTTCATGTAGAGCTATGGCTTCATGATGTGATCAAGAAACATTAAGTCTAAAGTATTATCCAAAGGACTTCATTGTCTAATGTTAGAAGATGGGTTTCCTGGAAAGGAAATAGTCTGCGTCTGCTCTCCAAAAGTACTTCTGTGATTAGGAAAGCTAAGCACCATTATTCACTAAATGTGTCCTTTCTCTTTAAAACAACAACAACAAGGGGCACCTGGGTGGCTCAGTGGGTTAAAGCCTCTGCCTTCAGCTCAGGTCATGATCCCAGAGTCCTGGGATGGAGCCCCGCATCAGGCTCTCCACTTCTCGGGGCTCCTGCTTCCTCCTCTCTCTCTGCCTTCCTCTCTCTCTGCCTACTTGTGATCTCTGTCAAATAAATAAATAAAATCTTTAAAAACAACAACAACAACAACAACAAAACTACAAGGAGTTAGGGAAACTTTTTTAATACATGCAAACCAAAGTTCAACTTCTTTAAAATATTAATGTTCGATAAAACAAATATAAGCTTTCAGTGGCTGACAACCTATTTTGGCTAAAATCATTTCAAAAATATAACTTTGACCTTGTTTCGCAGTAATCTCAGCCAGTCTCTATACATTCTACAAATGACCCAAAGGAAATGGGCTTACCATACAAATCAGAATGGCAGATAACTCAAAAAAAAAAAAAAAAAAGAAAGAAAGAAAAACCAACTGTAAAACAAACAGAAGGAAGAGGTCTTTGAAAAGGGAACTAAATCTCAAAACACCACTTCTTGTACTAAGCTCTCTCAAAAGCAGCCAAGGTACTGCTCCTCATTTTTACCAGAAGAGCAGCCACGGAAGCATGCCAGCATCCTAACTCAAGAGCACACCATTTACAAGTGGTCCAAATTGGTGAATTCATTGGTTTCCTGCATTATTATCTCACCAGAGAACAGAAAGAAAAGACATCCCTAGTGCAAACACATTTTCTCCATTGATCTTTGAGACACAAATCTAACTTACTTTCAGAGGAAAAATTTTCCATGACCAAAGAACAGCAGACTAAAGTTTCCCTTTAAAAGTTCCTTTGTCAAAAGGCAAACTTCCTTGGCTCCTCTAGGTACACCTTCCTCACAGAATTCTCTCTCCACCAAAGCACCTTTAGTTTGTTTTTCCTCATACAACTCATGGCCCTTCAAGGTGGAGCCTGTTTGCTACAACAAGGAGAAGGGAGTAACAGACAGGCTATGGCCAGTCACAGAGGAGGCCTACTTGGAAAAGAAACACTTCTGCAAATGTAAGTTGGAATCAGGATTACTCACCCAAAGAAAAACAAGTTTCCTAAGAAGGCTTTGCAGCTCCAGTAGTTCTAGAACACACCACTCACCACAGGATCACCCACTGTAAGTCAACTTAACACTGAGCTCAAAGTACCAATGGGGTTATCCTCCAAGTATTTTAGCACACAAAGCAAGACTTGGGCTTGACTGTGGCTCTCCCATGACACAGTGATGACACAATTAGCTCCACACAGTATCTCTCTGCCTCCCACACAGCCTACGGCAGTGGACTGACAGATGTGGTAGTTACTTAGCAATACTTTGTGGTTATTTCACCCACATCATTCACATAGACAGACAATGCAGTGCCATCGTTCCATAAAAACTCTTCTCTCTCCTCCCACATACTGTTCCACATAATAATTTACATTATTACATGAACAAACAAAATAATGGCTCATGCTTTGTAAAAAGTAACCATCCCATGAGCCTTTAAGGATCCTACTGCTCATCCTTTTGTCCCCTGGGTCTCAAACTAAACCACTCTGCATTAATTCAAAGGAATGCAACTGCCAAGTAAATAAGCCTAAAGAGCTTAGAGCAAGAACTACCTCTGTCTGAAAACATCCTGCCATCTCATGCCCAGCAGCTAAGCGTCAGGCCCCCAATCAATCCTGTGATACAGGGTGGGGTGGGGAGGTGTGTACTGGAAGGAAGGCTAATCCAAAATGTCTCAAAACACTAAGGACAAACATGTGGGCCTTCCACAGATGACCTGGGTGGTTGGTATATATTTTGCTAATGCTAAATGAACTAAATGAACCCTAGTTGGTCTGCCCAGGCTGTGGTAAACATTTCAGTGTGATCCATAACAGACTGCACTCAATTTCTCTCCACTGCCATTCAATGCTTATCTGCATTCAGATAAAAATGACAGTTAATGTGTATTAAGCACTTTCACAGTTCTAGGCATTGTTCTGAGACTTTTACAGGCATTAGCATATTTAATTTTCGTATCAACTCTATGAAGTAGGTATCATTAGTATGTCTACTAGACAGACGGGAAAACTGAGGCACAAGTGAGCAGTATGCCAGAGCTGGGATGTGTATCCAGACAGGCTGACGTAAGAGAACACACTGCTTATCCTGCCTCCCTCAGACAGGGTTATGATGCCAGTGTGGTAAGGCCAATTTACAAACAGCAGTCAGATATGAGAGACATGTTGAAGATGTTCTGAAACAGCAGGAGAGTTGAATTATTCTTTCCATCTCATCATTAGCAGTGAAATTTGGGGCAAGCTGCGTCACTTCCTTAACCTTAGTATATTCATTCATCTGTACAACTCTGTGTGTGTGTGTCTGTATGTGTGTGTGCGCGTGCGTCTGTGTGTGTGTGTGTGTATGTGTGTGTGTGTGTGTGTGTAAGGGAGACTGGATGAATGTCCCTTCTCCCTCTAAAATTCTACAACAGGCATTAGTCTCTGATCTCAAACTCTGATCTCAAGGTTGTAAGATCAAGCCCCACATTAGGCACAGAAATTACTTAAAAATAAAACTTCAAAAAAATAAAATATTTTCTTTAGTTTTAAGATGAGTTATATCTCACAATAATTTATAGTTTTTACTAATATACAGAGTTCGTTAATATTCAGTCAATGAGAGCTCTGCAGCATATTTAGACATAAATATGTATCGAAGAATGAGTGCATTGACTAAAGAAAGCCTGGTACAATGTTAAGGTACAGAGGTCTTCCTCTTATGTTCTCTCAGAACATTATGAAATCAGGCATGGGACTTTCCTACTATACTTGGTAAGGTTACTAGAGTACTATGTACTCCTTAAAAGGTACTAAAACAAGAACCTAAGTAGAGGATGCAAAGTAAAAGAAGTCTCATAATTTCTGTTGGATAAAAATCAAGTTTATAACCTAAACTGTCTGGTAAACCTAGCCAGGAGTGACAATTCATGCTTAAGGCAGTTAGGTAGTACCTAACTTTATGGTGGCTTAGTAAACCGTCCTACTTGTTACGGCTTGCTCATATGTGCTCCTGTGTGTATGCATGTTTGTCTACAGCACAGAAGGGCAGGGAGAAATATGTTATGTATTTTTAGCAAGGACAACTCAGGAAAGCAGCCCCTAGAGGAGTGCTGGCGATGCCTGAAGTAGAATTCAGTATCACGCAGTTTAAGCTTCAGACAAAGCAAGTTCCACTTTCAACTATCTGATAAACCTGGGAGTTCTTTATTATACTCTGTTTTTGAAAATGTCTATTTTAAACTCACTCTCTCACTCACACACACACACACGGTTTTAAAACCCACTAGCATGGAGGAATCAGTCACCCTTACTTGCCATGAAGAGAAAGGGCTCCCTGGATCCCACACAGAAATGGAGAACAGAAGGGCAGGCACTGTTTGAACTAGGTAAAAAAAAGGATGCTGTTGAGCAGGTGGGCTTTTCTGGATTACACCCAGTCAGGTGGTATCAACCAGTCATGCCTGGTGACTCAACCATGATGGTGATGGACAAATTCTATAGAGTTTTTCAAGAGATAGTTGTTTGCTGTTAACAGGCATGAACCATTCTCAGGAAGTCTCAGAAGGATCAGGGAAGGAAGAGTCTTCTACACTGAGCCACACCACCCATAGAAAAATCCCCTATGACTCAGTATATGAAGGTGACAAAATGAATTTAAAAGCATAAAGTAACAAAGGGCCCCTGGCCCCTTCCTTTGTTTAATTATAACCTATTCTATTTGCAAGTAGAATGCTCAAGGCCAATGGAGGTATACAGCTGATAAAGGCACCCTAGCTACTAGCTGGAGGAGCAGAAAGGCAGTGAAGAGCCCCTTCTCTGCTGTTTCCAGCGCCAACAATCTGATGGACTTCACCATCCTCCCATTTTAGTCAGTATTTCAAGTGTCTTACAATCCCAGGAAGCAGTACCTGCAGCTTACCACTGGATACGCAATGAGACTGAGGATCACACCAACTAGCATTCAACCCATAACCAGTGCTCCTTGAACAAAAACCACAACTACTCTGTAGAGCATGCCATTATCCCAAAGGAGCTCAAGACTGTACAGTTCCAAAGTTCACATGACTTTACAACCCCTCTGTGTTGCAGAGACTACTTAGAGGTAGGTTATCAGAGGTAGTTTATTTTTGACATAAAAATGCTCCCACCATGGGCTTAAATAAAAAAATCTTTTTTTGATATCTTCATAGCAATCTAAATGTTTTCTTTATGGGTCCCTAGCTGGCTCGGCAGGTAGAGTACATGACTCTTGATCTTAGGGTTGTAAGTTCAAGCCCCACATTAGGAATAGAGATTACTTAAAAATAAAACCTCAAAAAAATAAAACCTTTTCTTTAGTTTTAAGATGAATTATATCCACAATAATTTACAGTTTTACTAATATACAGTCTTTGCTCATGTTCAGTCAATGAGAGCTCTGCAGCAAAGGTTTTAGACATAAATATGTATCGAAGAATGAGTGCATTCACTAAAGAAAGCCTGGTAAAATGTTAAGGTACAGAGGTCTTCCTCTTATGTTCCATATGTCAGAACATTATGAAATTAGGCATGGGACTTTCCTTGGGCAGAGACCCATAAATTTTCATATTACTCTAACTTTTAAAAAGAACATATTCAGTTTCTAAGTTGTTTTTTCCACTGTTAATGCTACACTCTAGCTGTCTCTGCTGTGGTGTTAATAAAAACTGAAATCATCAGAAGAATTATGGGGACCCATAACTGGAAGTTATTGTTCTAGACAGCCAAATATCAGCATGAGGAATTAAACTCACCATATTTAAAAATGTAAGCAAAGGAGTCAGACATTATTTAAATTTTTCTATTTTTTTTTTACCCTTTATGCAATGAAGTGCTGTGAGAGGCATTAGGAAATTCCCTCTCCCTGAAAGATGTATGCAAAGAACTCTGTATTCTGGATTTTTCTCCTCTTCTAATAATAGCTTTGGGATAAAGCTTTAAGCCTCAGCCAGCACCCCTGACTGAAGGACACCAAGAGGTACAAAGCATAGAGAAGAGTAAAAAGGAAATGAGTATGCAATAATGTCCCTTGCTGCTAATTTAAGCTTTATGCTTAATGGAATAGTATTAAAAGCACAGTGAAAATACAGGCATTTTCAAGTATACAGAATGACTTGAGGAGGACGACAGTGAAGGTGGTGGTGATAACTGACATTTCCTTGCACACTGTGTTAAGCACTTCATGAGCATTACCTTAGCTGAAACACCTCTGGAAGTATTACTGTATTACTGTCCTTTTACAAAGGACAAAAGGGAGGGTTTTTCCCCCCAGGGCAATACTGTCAGGAAATGGCCAGCTTGGGCTATGAAAATGAATCTCCTGAAATAAAGAAACAGATTCTTACCCCTACAAGTGATTCTAAGCCATCGCATACTTTAGAATTCTAGCCCTCAAAGAGATCCAGCAGTTAGCTCGATGGGAATGCATAAAATATTTAGAGCAACACTTGCATTAATACTCTTTAAATCATATAAATATATCCATAATTACATAAGAGCTGTAGCTTCCCAAGGATAAACTATGAGTTCTGGTAATTATTCATCAAATACAAAGATGTCATAAAAAGAAAGTAAAGGAAGGTCCCCTTCAATCCTCAGAGAGTTCTAAAGAAGGTGGGATTTACTACAAGGTGATCTCTCCTCTATTCTTTTTCATATAAATGATGGGAGGTAGACATGCATATGTCCCAACAAAAACATGAGAACTCTATTACTGATTGCTAGTTTCTATAATTCAAGGCCTTATGTATGAACAATTTAGTGTTCAGCTAAATAGAATAATGATCCTCCTTCCATTCACCATTTATAGCTCTTTTTTTTTAAAAGATTTTATTTATTTATTTATTTGTTTGTTTGTTTGTTTGTTTGACAGAGATCACAAGTAGGCAGAGAGGCAGGCACAGGGAGAGGGAGAAGCAGACAACTTGGCGCCAGGCTCTCTATCCCCAGACCCTGAGATCATGACCTGAGCCAAAGGCAGAGGCTTAGTACCCTACTGAGCCACCCAGGCATCCCACTCTTACTCTTCTATACCCTTAAACCCAAACCACATTGTGATTAAACCATTTTCACTGAATACTCTGAAGCTAGAAAATCAAAATAGAACACACTGGATGTGCTTGCAATTTCAACCACAACTCCTACTCCACCTTAAATAGAAAGGGCTGCTTTCTCATGGAAAAATAAGATTTATTACTAGCAAAGTTAGAAGCACAAAAACAATAACTTATAAGGGAAACTGTTCACTAGCAGGGTTCCTTTGCAACAGATTTTAATTGGGAGAAAAATAGAGCAGTCAAATTCCAGAATAATCTAGTCTGCACAGCATTTATTTTGGGTATAAAGAAAATGATGTCATTATAGGGTTTAGGATCCGAAACAACTGTCCCATACAAAACTGGTTACAATGACCAGTTCATTCCAAATTGGTGGGAAAAGCTTTGTATTCAAATCCAGGAATGTACAGCCTTGGATGGTTCAAAGTATGTCAGGGGAGTTCACAAACTAGTCTAGATTGTCTAAAGTCTTGTTATTTAAATAGAACAAAGTTTTAACTTGAAGGTAAGTTTATTCTTAGAAGAAAAAAATCAGGAGATAAAATTATATTTAGTAAATTAGAATTTTTTCTTCAAAAGTTAACAGCATCTTTCACTATTACCATTCTGATTTGAGATTATATTACTCATAGACGCTTGGCACATCTATACAGATATTATCTTGAGGAGGACAGGGAGAGGAGAGGCTGTCATATCAGCAGTAAGCTGGAGAAATCCTCCAACTTGCTGGAGTAGTTGCCCCCTGGGCCTTTGGAATCTGTGCCATCCCAATGACGTGGCCCTGTCTGTGGTCCCAGAATTAGTGACATAGGCAAGGTGGCAACTCCATCCTCAGGCATCACTTCCAGGGTACAGGGCAGGGCTTCAGGAGACAGGTTACTTCCAACTAAGAGAGGTCTGGAACCACCACATCAACCCCTCTCTTAGTTATGTCAGTCGCACAAAATCAGGGCTACTTGAGCCCTCTGAGTCCCTCTTCTCCCTCAGGTGAAGAAGCTTCACAGACCTCATTACTACATCAGTTAGGACACAGCAGAAAAGAGAATCACAAATAAATCAAACTATAACCCAGTCTAAGAGTCTGACAGGAGAGAATACTGCAACTAATGTTTTGAATAAAATAAGCATATATAAATCAAATAAATCCTTTCTATTTTTGCTAACCAATAGCACAGATTAACTCTCCACTCCTACTGATACCTTTGCCTTAAGTCAGTGGTATGAGCCTAAATCAAAGCATTCTCCAGGACTGGAAAGAGTGGCATCCCTCACTGTGATGGGATGTATTTTAAACTCAGGGCAATGTGCCAACTCCGAAGTTGTCTGTGGTACTGAAAAAAAATAAAAATAGGGAAAGGAGATTTTCAGATCTCCTCATGACCAGAAAATATTCTTGATAAGCCACTCAGTGCATGTACTCAGCTTTATCAATCAGAATACCAATGTTTTGATTGGCACTATCATTATCAAGAAAGCAAAGGCAAAGAATTCCCTGAAGAAACACTGATGTTCCCTTGCTAAACCTCACTTAGGCTTCAAAAACACAAGCAGGTCCTTCAGCCTGGATGCCAACAGACACTTACTACAAGCTTGGGGAACAATGAATGTCCTTGAGGCTTTTGTTGAAGAAAAAACAAACAGAAAGGGAGATCAACATAATAGTTTCTACCATCCTGCGAAAGGAGATAATTTCCTCATGAAAGTATAGATAGTTCAAACTTGTGCCATCGCTACAAGAAAAATTCAGTCTAGAATCCTCTCATGTTTCAAGGAGGTTGCCTTCACAGAGAGAGCCTCAGACAGCTGATGCCTTCATAAATGCTAAAATCAATACACTAACTGAAAAAAAGAATCAATTTTAAAACATCGTGGTAACCTGGACTTAGTGCTATACAAAAAAATAAAAGACAGCCTCTGCCTTCAAGGAGGCTGTAAGCTCTATACAAGCCATCAGAAGAATCTGACTGTCGTCCCTCTCCTTTTCCCTCACCGCCACTGCTTTCTCATGGTCTCACAAATGAAGAGGAAAACTACAGGGTCATGGCATGCTGGCTCTGGAAAAAAATCTAAGTATTGCGTAGCCCAACTCCTTCATTTTAAAGACAAAATCAGCTCAGAAATGGGTAAGTGACATGTCCAGAACCACAGAGCTAATGTAAAGGACTAGAAAAACCGCAGGTTCCCGACTGCCAATTATACACTTCTTCGGGTTAAAAAGGAAAGAATAGCTCTCCTAAGTGCAGGGGATACAATATCCAGTGGATATTATAATATCCACTGGATAACTAAGAATCAGGAGAGAATTACATGGACTCTAAACTCCTACATTTTGGTTTCATTTCAGCTGCTTTGGGTCACACTTCTGCTTTCATGTGAGAAAGGACTTTAAGAAGGGATAAAGAAGACTCAGACTGAAAAGGGGTAATTGGTAGATGTTACTTTCCTGGAAGAACAATACAAAAGTCAACCTGTGTACACAGCCTAAAAAAAGACCATGGAGGAATGGAAAATGGCCTCTCCTTCCACTTGCTCTCCATCTTGTCAGTGCTGTGAGCACTGCTGCTAATTTCAGTGTTATTCTACCTGCTCCAGTTCCACAGTCTGCTCACTATTTTTCAATTTGTTTTTGTAAAGAAGATTCTAATTGATCACAAAGAGCTAATGCAAGAAGCCAATTAGTAAGATTTCATGGAGTCAAGTAATGGGTTTTTTGGAGCTGAAAATGTATGTTGTAAATTATTTAATCTAATCTTATTTTCCGTATGAGTGAATGGGGAGACAGGTTAGGAATTTAGATAGAGACAGAACAAGAGCCAGAGCCCACATCTTCCAGCTCCCAGGACAGCATTCCTCCAACTACTACTTGCATCACCAGCAGACACAAGACTATTGTAGATGTCTACCTTCCATAGACAGGTCTGGAAGCAACTTGGGCTTACCAGAATCTCCCTGGTTGATGTGCAATGGCCACATCAATATAGCAACTTAAAGTCCATGTCTGTCAGTGGCTACTGAGGCTCAGCAAGATAAGAATGTGGAATGGAGAAACAACTGGGAAGACATAAGCGTGGTTAAATATTCAGGGAAAGGAAAAAAAAATCCCATGACAATTTGAATTCTGAGGACAGAGGAGACAGGAAAGGCAGAAGAAAGAAAACAAAATAGAGAAAAGATGCTACCAAAAAAGCAAATATTCTGTCAAATAAATAAATAAATATCTTTAAAAAAGGGGGTGTGTGTGCTGAGTGGCTCATATAGTTAAGCATCTGCCTTCAGCTCAGGTCATGATCCCAGGGGCCTGGAATCGAGCCTGGCATCAGGCTCCCTGCTTAGTAGGGAGCCTGCTTCTCCCTCTCCCTCTGCCATTCCCCTCACTTGTGCTCTCTGGCTCTATCATTCTGTCAAATAAATGAATAAAAATCTTTAAAAACAATGAGTAAAAAGAATGGCATAAGAGCACAGGAAGGATAGCTGGTATCCATATAATATACAATATTTTGAGGGGAAAAATACCTAAATCTTGTTTTCACAATGAAACTTCCTTTTTAAGTACTTTAAGAAGGTATATCTAATTCAATTTTTAATCAACTTGGTGTACAGTTACAGGAGACTGCTGTCTTTGAGTATGGTTTCATAAAACAAGATAAATATTACTTCTACACTAGCCAACCATGGGTGGATTTTAATACTTCACACATATTGGATAGGGCAACCCCACCCTTGACTCACAGCCTAGCTTCTGTAGTTGGATCTCTCAGCCTACTGCCAGAGCTGGCCCCATGGCTGTGTGGCTCGGAGACCTCCCAAAAAGACCTCAGTGCCACAGGAAGAGACACTGATGACTCAGGAGATGGCCAGCTCTCCCTCTGCAGCAACCAAATGAATCCAGACATGGAGCTAATAATCAGTGCTGACATTTCAAACATCTACTGACTATGGCTCAAATATAAGTGCCGTATGTTCTCTCTCAAGCTGGGATATTTCTGGGAATAGCCGTGTGTGTGTGTGCGCACACGCGCGTGCACATGTGGAAGGATAGTGGGTGCCTGTTTTGTTCAACCTAAATTTCCCAGTGAAATATTTTGTTAATAAAAATGTTTTTCTCCTTTAAAAAGAAGAAAAGAAAAAAAAAGGGTGCCTGGGTAGCTCAGCTGGTTAAGCAAGGTAATTCAGCTCAGGTCATGATCCCTGGGTCCTGGGATCAAGCCCTGTATCGGGCTGCCCCTGCTCTGTGGGGAGCCTGCTTCTCTTTCTCCCTCTGCCTGCCACTCCCCCTGCTTGTGCTCTCTCTCTCTCTCTCTCTCTCTGTCAAATAAATAAATAATCTTTTTTTAAAAAGTTATAATTCAAAGGATTGGGATGTGAAATCCGTACTGCTTACCAATGAGGAGCCCCAGAATGACCAGTAAATTTACCAGGACCCTAATGAGAAGGTGGATCCCAGGGAACAGGCAGTTTCTTATTAAATTAAAACATGCCAACATGTTTTTTGCTATGCTTCAGGTGGATAGTTTGGTTCCCTCATTTTCAAGCTTAAGAAAATGCCCAGCAATTTCCATGATGAATTCAAAATTATAGTCAAGGATGGGACACACCAGCTTCCCAAGGTCAAGATGCCAGAAAATGCAAAACCAAACTCATCTTATATTGATTTAGTCCTTAGGTTTATTCTTCATCACCTACTAAACCGATTGGCCATATCCCCACCTCCAATCCTGAAGCTGTACTTACATGTTTGACATTTAAGCCCCTATTGATCTACTTGTCCCAAAGTTTAAGCAAGATAAATATATGAGACCTCACCTTTGGAATTAGGAAGAAGTATGAAATCTTGACCAACAGAATCTCTACTTAAATTGAGACTGGAGGCTCTACAACAGAGCCTATCCCTCTAAAACATGGTAATACACTTGGGATACTCAGGCAATCACATAAAAAATCGGTGTTTCTCTTACCAACCCTTGACTTTTGAAGTCATGAATCCTGGAATTCTTTAGCTGAATTATTTCAACGAGAATGACACTTTCCATGGGTCTCTAACAGTTGGCTCAGTTGACCCAAGGAACACTACACACACAAGTTATAGAAGGCAATGACTATCTCACACTACTTGGGCCAGTTCTATGCCTTCTGATTCGTAAGTTGCAGAGACAGCTTTTAACTTTTTATCTTTCAGCAGCAAAATACTGAAGAAATACAAATGCTTCCCTATCATTCTGTCACCTAGAAATGGAGTCTTCTCCTGGGAAAGCCAGACTTGAATGTCTATACTTGATAAATGTGTTCCTCTAGTGAATAAGATTTAGATTAAGAACTTAAGAACCAGGATGGATGAACAGTACTGAGAACCAAGCCACAGCAATGCAAACATCTTACACAGAGCCTGGCAAAAGCCCCCTCCTCTGCCCTAAAGGGATTACTGCCTCCAGTGAAAAGAATATTCATACTCCATTTCTTCTCATGGTGGCATCTCTATTTCAGCTACCACCTACCATGGCATCCTTTTTTTCTCTCCCCCCTTTCAGGTATGCATAGTTCCTCTAACAACAGATCTGAGACACGGAAACCCTAAGTAAAGATGATTAGTTCTAGACGACTACAAAACAAAGCATGCCAAGGTCAGTGGATTATAGGCAGGAGAATATGATACCTAACTCTTAACACCCTGTCACCCTTAAAGGATTTTCCTTATATTTAGGTCCCACAAGTCACCACAGCATCCCTCAAATGATGTTTAACCCCATTACTCACTTGTTTTATGCTTTTGAAGATAACTGCCCTAAGTTACTTTTTATTTATTTATTTTTAAAAAGATTTATTTATCTATTTGACAGACAGAGATCACAAGTCGGCAGAGAGGCAGGCAGAGAGAGAGAGGAGGAAGCAGGCTCCCTGCCGAGCAGAGAACCCAACTCGGGCCTCGATTCCAGGACCCTGTGACCATGACCCAAGCAGAAGGCAGGTCATGAGCCACTGAGCCACCCAGGTGCCCCATGTCCTAAGTTATTTAAAAGGAGAAGAAAGAATTGGTCACCAAGATGATGAATATAATAAGGTAAAAACAGAAAAAGGAAGATATCCAGTCTAACATCTCCACCCCCACATACAAAAAAGTCTTCTGTCCAGCGGCCTTTGTTTTACAGAGGAGAAAAGTCAGAGATCAAGAGAGGAAGTTATTCCTCCCAGGTCTCACAATGAGTAGCAGAGTTGGGCCAATGGAGATGCTCAGGGCCTCACTTAATGCTTCCTCTGCTAAAAGGTACAGTCTCAGTAAAGGACCAGCTGAATCAACAAAAGGGAGTGGCTTCTTTGAGAACATTCTGAGCACAGAAATTATACTGCCCTAGCCCCTTCGAAATGCAGGCTTCTAGGTATGCCAGGAGCATTCAACAGCAGATGGGACAAACAACCTTCACAAAGTGGTGGGATGAAGTCCAAAGACACCAACTCTAGATAGACAGCTACATGGTTCCTCCCTCTCCAAAGCACAAATAGTTTAATGTACCTAAGCCAATCAGAAGGAATAAGCTAGTCCTTTCAATATCCACTAAGAAAAACAAATTTAAAAACCCAAAGGGCACTTTGCAGTCTACCTAGTACTTTCATACGCATTATAGTATCTCACACTCACAACAGTCCCATTTTCCAAGAAACAGAGAACCAAACTGAAGTCTCGCCTCTGGCTCACAGCTGGTAAGCAGCAAGGCTGGCAGCTGAGCCCCTTTCTTCCAACTCCACATTCAGTGCACCTACTTGTATCCTCCCTCCACCCAATGTTATTCCTGACAAAAAGCCAAACACAACAGTCGCTCAAAGGGCTAACTGAACCACACCCTCTAGTCAGCTAAACAATGACTAAAATCCTTGCTGGAACCCAACCCAGGCTCTGCCTCCCCAGAATTTCAGGACTGAGCATTTTCACAGTAGGTTCAGACCAGGCATGCCTCGCTATCCTCTATGAACTCTGGCCTGATCACATGAATCACAACAGTGTAGCTACAGCTGGACCTGCCAAATGCATTGGGCTCTTAGAGACACAACCCAGCTGTGCAGGCAGGTTCCTTACAAGGGTACTCCCAAACATTCCAAACATTGTGCTGCAGAAGAGGGAGGAACTGAGCTATAAAGGGAGCTGGCAAATGTGACAGAACTTTCCATTCCACTTCTGTACTTTTGCACCATTAAGGTAGTTTAAAACTGGTTCCCAAAGAGTGTCAGGGATCATGCCTTAAAGAATACATTAAAACCGGAGCGCTGGGGGTTTAACTCAGTGGGTTAAAGCCTCTGCCTTCAGCTCAGGTCATGATCCCAGGGTCCTGGGATTGAGCCCTGCATCGTGCTCTCTGCTCAGCGGGGTGCCTGCCCCCCCACACTCTGTCTGCCTCTCTGCCTACTTGTGATCATTCTCTCTCAAATAAATAAATACAATCTTTTAAAAAAAAAAAAAAGAATACACTAAAACCATCAGGAGGTTCCTTCTGAGAAGAGGGAGCAAAATGGGGAGAAGAGAGAACTTCAATTTCAGTTCTTACCATTGGCACATATTCCTTTCATATTTTTGAAAACTAGTTCAAAATGAAATTTAAAAGCTATAATGACTTCCTGGGAAAGTCAGGGTGACAAACAGAAACTGACACTAGACAAGGTAAACTAGTAACACAGAAGAAAATCATTGTAAACAAAAGCTTAAGAAACACTGATCTAGACATGAGACCTTTATAAAGCAAAATGGGCAGAGTCTCATATACAAACTGAATTTTCCTTTCACAGTAATAGAAGAATAGAGAAATTTTTGGAAGAGCAAAAAATTTGTTAGTATTTGGGACTTTTGCCAGGTGTTTCCACATATTTTATCTTACTTTTTTAAAGATTCTATTTAATTATTTGAGACCGAAAACACACACATGCTCAGGTTGGGGGAGGGACAGAGGGAGAAGCAGACGCCCCACTGAGTAGGGAGCCTTACATGGGGCCCCATCCCAGGACTCCAAGATCGTGACCTAAGCCGAAAGCAAGACCCTGAATCAATTGAGCCACCCAGGTGCCCCATGTTTTATCTTATGTAATCTCAAACCACGGAAGAAAATATATTATCCACAAGTCATAGTCCGGGAAATTTAAGTTAAGCAGCTTCAAACTGCTGCACAGCTACTAACTCCTGGAGCATTAAGATAGAAAGGGCCAAGCTGGAAATACAGATAAACCCTCTAAAAAGAGCCACCACTTCATGGAAAAGGACAGTCTACACCTACAGAAAGAACACAGAAAGAATGGCCTGGTTCTGACAATCGCTTCAGTTTTACTCCTAGTGTGGGTCACATTCCGCCTGAGGTACACGTGTGTGCAGTCCTGTGCTCCATATTCAAAGACGATGGAACTGACAGGACACACTATCAACAGGACATGAGCATAAAGAAGTTTTCACAAAGTGTTGCTAGCTGGCACTAACCTACCCTTTTTTTCTCTCAGCCCTCCTTGACCCCTAAGGCTCCACTGCAGCGATGACTGCTGGGCTAGCGGCAGGGAAGACTGCCTGGCATGAGGCACAGGGCACCACCTGGAACCCTGCTGTGCTTACAGTGAGGGCAAACCCAAACTCCAAGTTCATGACTGCCGCTCTCTAAGGTCCAAGCCCTCTCACGTGCCTAATGTAAGGAAGGGCAATTTAAACATAACAGCAGCCAGTTTACCAACATTTATTGAGCTTTTATTAATGCAGGAGAAATTCTGCTAAGTGCTGCCCATGTATTGCACCTCAGTTTATCTTCACAGCAACCACCTCTCAGGTTAGGTGCTATGACCATCTCTAGGTCCCATACGAAGAAACCGCAAATGAAGAGTGGTTAAGCAACTTACCAGAGGTCAAACTGTAAGAAATAGAGATAAAATTCAGTCAATGGGCCTGTAATTCCCAAGTCCAGGCTCATAACTACTATGTCTCTCACAAACTATGTTTCACATCCTTTTATCAAGCATTCGCTTTGTCCTTTGTTATTAAAGCTATGAAACAAAATATCCAAATAGAAAGAGGCTTTTTTTATACCGATGGCCAGGTAAGATAAATAACATTATAAAATATTAGATATATGAATTTAAAACTATGAACTTAAACACTGTTATCAAAGCAAGAAACTTCAACTTACCCAATACATACCAATACATACCTACAAATACATCTGTTAGAATCAGCTGACTGTCCTAGGCATTTATACGCCTGGGTTCTCACAGGCTCCCAGGTATTCAGGAATCCTTTAACCCCAAGCATTTCAAGAATGGACCCCTCCACAAATAACAACACTCTGGGTTCAAGTTCCCCCCTTTACCATCACTGACCTTATTTATGAATACAAAATGAGAGAGAACTTCTCATTAATAAATTGTGGAGCTGAAATTCCCTCAGTTCCAGAAAAAAAATATTCCCTATGCCTTTTTTCTTTAGATAATCAGCTAGCCTTTAAGGTTTCAAACCTAATGCTAACTTCTAAGACAATCATGTTTCTACTCTAACAGCGCAGCCAACTCTCCCTTTAGAGCAGTCAGAACAGACCCCAGTAAATGACCAAGCTCAAACTGGTAACCTTCCAATGCCTGGATGCAGTTTCAGAAAAGGTAGCTGAAAGCACACTTTATTCTAAGAACACCAAGCTATGTCTGAACACTCAAGAAGCAGCACAACTCTATTAAGGAAAAAAATCTCATCCTGTCCAAACATTACAGACCCTATAACAAATACACCCTTTTCATTTTTGTCAACCTTATTTAGAAAACAATATATATGAGTTATCATTTTCCTAAGTTTCTAAAACCTTCTTACGATGTTTTCCATTTTAAAAAAAAGTTTAAAATCCAAGGAATTTTCTGTAACTTCAATTATATATAATTCAGTACTGCCTAGAACCAAAGAAAATAAACTGAATTCCAGTTACCTCCGTCAGCAATTTGCCCATAATCTTATCAGGAATACAAAGAACATTCTCCTGTTCCATCTGTTCAGCAAACCTTCATCTTCAGCAAGGCCTCTTTTAATGTACTTATACGGCTGCTTCTGTTGTGAGTACAAACCGCTACACACTGACTCTGCAGTGACATTCTCCCAGAATGCCACTATGTCCCTCAGGGGCTGAGGGATAAGAACTTGAAAGAAGTGAAAGGAGCACTCCCTCCTCCCCCTCTGCCTAGACTCCCCTCTCAACAGGCAGCTTCCCTCCAAGAGATCAGCTTCAAAAGTCCAGACCCAGTAAAGTCACACATGACCTCACAAACCTCCAACTTAACTCTTTAGAAGCCAGACGGCGAACTGACAACAGGGAGAAAGGGCAACTGTCTTAGCTGATTTTGGAGTGGTTGTTCTTAACGAAGAAAAGAGAAGTTTGTCCAACATCATTTTTAAAAAGAAAGTAATTTCAGCATTCATCTTCCATAATAGAACTAAAGTTTCTGAAGTACTGTTTTTGAAGACTATAATTTCTTGCAGCACACACGTTCTATACCTAAAAGAATGACTGAAATGGGGGGGGGGATCAAATTCATTAACATTAGATAAAATTCACACTTAATCTTATGTGATTTGTGTTTTACTATTTTCATTCCCAGTTTTGATTCTGGTCTTCTACTACTGTTAACGTGAAATGTTCGTCTGCCCTATCACTGGAGTCCTGCTTCAGACAACCAGAAGTGGACAGCCAACACTCTCAGCTGTCAGACACAGGCAGCAACTGCCACAGAGAAGTCTCGGAAACCAGGAGCTACAGGCATTCGACAGAAAGCACAGCCACCAGACCCAACTAATGGATAGCAGAGTCCACATTCAGTGCCCCTCAAGGGAAAGGACAGCAGTGTCAGGGTCTTTCCTATGCTTCTTCTTCGGGCACCAGCTGTTTTTGTTGGGATATCGGAATTATAAGGATCAGAAGGTAAAACAACTAAAAATTACTTTATAAATAAAAGCAGATAAAATTACATCCTCTCAAAGAAAATGTAATATGCCCTTTCAAGAATGCCTTGGTTCACCCAGAAAATGATAAAAACTTACTGTCCAGCAATTGGATTCCTAAATATACACCTAGCCTACAGAACTCTCCCATAAGTGCACAAGAAGCCACAAATTAGAATGTTCACTGCCATGCCATTTGAGATAACAAAAACACAAGACAGCCAAAGTATCCATAAATAGGGAAATGGAAAAATAAATTCTAGTATACATTCATGTAATGAATACTATAAACAAATAAATGATCAATTAGGACTTTATGAATCAGTTAAGAATAAATCTGAAATATTGAGAAAAAAGGTGAGTTACAAAAGGAGAGATGAAGGTAGCATTTTATACAAGGTTTAAAAACATGAAAATATACTATCTTTAAAAAATACTATCTAGTGTTGACAGACGCACGCTTACATAGGAATGACAACACCCACAGGTCATGGCTGCCTTAAGGAAAGAAAGAAAGTAATGGGACCACAGAGGCATTCACAGGAGTTGGCAATTTATCTGCGATGTTTATTTTTTTAATTGGCTATGAGATCACATGTGTTTATTATTTTCTACACTTTTTGACATGCAAAATGTTTCACAAGTTGTAAAAAGTCAACTCATAATAGCTGCCTTGAGTGCAGCAGCACCTGTTCAGTCTAAAAAATTAACAGAAGGGGCAAAGAGGTTCACAGTTCCCTCAACTCCTAACTCTCAAGTGCCCAAATCTGAGCACCTGTTACTAATTCTGCCTCAGTTTGGCCCCATCTGGACAGTCACCCTGTCCACTCACCCCATGACCTAACCCTCCTTTCAAAACCTGCCACAAAAAGCAACACTTCCAAGTGCCTCCACAACCCCTCATGCTAGAAGTAGCCCCAGTCTCAGAACCTTATGTCTGGCTCATTACGCCTGTACTAGAACTATGTGAAGTGATCTAATCGGCCTCCTCTCCGGGAGACACCTAGCACCTAGTAGAGAGCAGCTGGTAATTAACTTCTTCATTAAGTAAACAGTGAGTGTCTGGAGGGTGTGCTGGACCCTGTAACAGAGGTTCTCTGAGTCTCGAAACTAAAGACTTGAGAAGATCACTGCCAGGGCGCCTGGGTGGCTCAGTCGTTAAGTGTCTGCCTTTGGCTAGGGTCATGTCCTAGGATCAAACCCCACATGGGGCTCCCTGCTCAGAGAGAGGCCTGCTCCTCCCTCTCTCACTCCCCATGCTTGTGTTCCCTCTCTCGCTATCTCTATCAAATACATAAATAAAATCTTTAAAGAAAAAAAAAAAAAGATCACTGTCTGAGTATATTACAGGATGAACCCTAAAACTACTCTTAAATGAACGCTGAGTGTGAATAAAGAACTCTGATTTTGTTTTGCAATAATCACTCAGTACCTCTTATTTTCTCAGTACTAAAAATTTTATATTACTACTCAACTAAAAAATGTCACCTTCTTTGTGTTGAGGTGGAGCTGCTAAATAGATAATTACAAAGACAGTAAAACAAACTGTCATTAAAAATCCTCACCTTCAAGTAACCCAACACTCTTAGAACTATTATTACAAATATATAATACCTTCATCGATCTGACCACAGCCCATTCATGTCAGGTGACTTTGAAAAAGTTTTAAAGAAAACTCTTTGTTTAAGCAGTATTATTGCTGATAATAATAGACAACATATTTTGAGTATTCATCAAGTGGAAGTAAATTATTATCCCTCTTCCCAGATAAGAAAATTGAGGTTTAGGGAGAAAATTCACCAAAATTTGAACCAAAGCATGCTGACTTCAGAACCCACAAAAAACATAAACAAAACATACTATAAAAAAACAAAACAAAACAAAAACAAACACTTTACAAAAAACAAAACAAAACAAAACAAAAAAAACCCACCACACATACCATTTCCTAGCAGGAAGATGGATCAATCCCTATGTTTCAAGAGTAAGGATGGGAACCCTATGATCACTACACCAAAGATGAAAAAGAATCCTATAAAGGTTCACAGCCAGGACCACTCACTTTTACAAGCCTCTGCCACTAGCACAGTGACCCTGCTTACCTGAGAACAGGGACTGCCTCACTGAGCTTTGTATTCTGCCTCTAAACACTTTTCACCACATCTCAAACTTTAAAGTACTTACGAATCACCTCAGAATTCGTTAGAACACACACTTTGATGGAGTAGGTCAGGGGTAGGTGTGTGGTACACATTTCCAACAAACTCTGAGGGGTTGACAGCCCAAGCTGAAGAGCAGAATCACCTGGGAATCTCTAAAAGCCACACGTTTGAGATGTCACCCTAAACATCAGAATCTCTGGAGGTGAAGCGTGGGAAGTCGGAATTTTAAAAAGCTCCCTTCCTAACTCTAATGTGAAGTCAGGTCAAAAACCCTGTTTTAGAGCTTCTCTACTTGAGCTTGGTCCATCGACCACTGTCCTAGCCCTGTGCTTCTCAAACTCCATTATATATGTGAACCATCTGGACATCTTCAAATGCAGATCCTAACAGTGGGTCAGAGGTGGGGCTTGAGAGTCTGACTTCTTCTAACAAGCTCTGAGGTGAATACTGCTGGGAAGCAAGGTGGTAAGTAGGAAGATTAAAAACCTCAGTAGTGCAGTGCATGTGATTTGTAAGGCTTTCCTTTTGTAATTCTTAATTCAGGAGAATCCTGCAAATGGAGGTTTAGGTGCAGGCATATGAAATAGCATATGGGGTGCAGGGATTATAAAGGTAAATCATTCATCTAACATTGGCTCAGATGTAGTTTAATATTAATCCTCATTAGCATTCAAGATTATATTGAACATACCTCACATCATGGTCACTTGGGTGCTGAGTGTTAAGGCTCTGCTAGGAGCTTGAGCTAATTTAATACAGACTCCTGTATCAGTTTATAGAAAGCTTATGAGATACACAGTAGGAAAAAAAAAAAGATGAAAGCACTGGAAATGTACCCATTTTGCATTCTGATAAACTGGTATTCCTATGTAAAATACCCTCAAAGAACTTTATTTCTTTTTTTTTCCCCAAACCACAAATCAGTGGATAATGTTTCTCATCCAGTACTGCAAATCTTGTGTTTAGTGACCGCTGCTGAGAGGAAATGCTACTGCTTCCTTTAAAAGTTAAATATTGCACTGATACATGAATAAGAAGATTGCTATATCATCCCAACCAGTTACAATATTAACTGCCAATCCAGTTTTTTATTTAGACCTGTGACTGTCCTTGTAATTATATGTATGTCCTTGTATTATAATATATATGCCCAACGTCTTTAATCATTTGAAGTCTTTTTTTTTTTTTAAGATTTTATTTGGTTATTTGACAGAGAGAGATCACAAGTAGGCAGAGAGGCAGGCAGAGAGAGAGAGAGAGGAGGAAGCAGGCTCCCCGCTGAGCAGAGAGCCCGATGCGGGACTCGATCCCAGGACCCTGAGATCATGACCTGAGCCGAAGGCAGCGGCTTAACCCACTGAGCCACCCAGGCGCCCCCATTTGAAGTCTTTTAATATGGTTTTTGATAAAAGATGATCCACTTCAGTAAGCATCCCACAGCACTCCTCAAGGGTAACATCCACCATTATCCAGGGTACATTACTTGAAGCTGTAAACTATAGAATTAGAACATTTCTAGGAAGCTCTATGTCAAATCTGGCACCATTTCCTGAAGTCATCACCAATTTATACAAGAGGCACTCAACAAACAGAAAGAGCCCAAAACCACGAGAGCCAGCCACGGCCAGGACTGTCTGGGAGGAACCAAAAGAACATCAATGACCAGAGCAAGTAGCTTTTACAAGGGCTCCCTAATGAAGCCAGCAGAGAAGAGCAGCCAGGAAACTCACCTTAGGAGCTATTTTCTACAGATATGGAATCAGAAGACACACGAGCGGCACTGTAGCGCTGTTGTGTGCCCATCTCTGCAGCGTGTCTCGGTGCGGTGCTCACCCTCCAAGAGTTCACTCATGTCACAGCTGCTGGCCTCACCTCTGAATGGTGACTCTGAACTCTCTGCAGCCAACCTTCAACCTCATATTTCCACCAGCATTTCTACATAAAGCACCATCACTCTCCTCAAATTTTACTTGTTTAAACTGATCCCACCACCAGTTATTCTCTCACAAACCTTGCTGATCTACCCAATTCCTATTACTTCTGGATTCAGTAAGTCATCTAAGCTTGAAGTCTCACAGTGACTTTGACCCAGCCTTCATGTCCTGTATTCAAACATTCGCCAAATCCTTACATCTTTTTTTTTTCTTTACTAGGATTTTCTTACCTATTTTCTTGTATCCCTTAGACTATTACTCAGAATACTATAAAACTCACAATAGGTTTAAAATAAATATCCACAAACTAGAACTTAGCAAATTCTTACAAGACTATAAATAAAGTGGTAAGCTTATTTCCATTTTACCAATAAGAAATCAGAGACTCTCTTAAGTCAAACAACCTACCCAACATCAGTTAGTAAAAAGGCAGCTAGTAAAAAGGCTGACCAGACCTCCCGATCTTCTGATCCCAAATCTAAATATTTATGCCACCTGACCACAGTGTGTTGTACTTTATGAAAAGAAGTGATATTTTAGGAAGTCCAATAATAAGTGTGCCAGGCAGTATAGAGATAGGAGGACAGTGCTGGCAGCTCAGAGGCTGATACAGGACATGGTAGAGGCATGGACATAAATTTTGATTCATTTATCTCCTACTAAGTATACCAGGCACTGTTACACCACTTGATTTTCTTTTCTTATTTCCGGCCACCTGATTAATTTCATATGTTTCTCCTTCCTTTACCAGATAGGTATTACTCATTGCATTTTGCACTTAGAAAGACTCCTAGATTTTCTATAATTACTCAAGATCACACATCTAGTGAGTAACTACAGCAGGATTCAAACCCAGGTAAGCCACATCATGCATCAATGAGCAAGAACTCCTTTGGGTAAATTAAAAAAAAAAAACAAAAAAAAACAACAAAAAAAAAACTATTATAGCTTCTAGAAAAGCAGATGGAAGACTCTAGAAAGACAAAACATGAGAACCCATTTTCTGCAGAACTAGTTTTAAAACATAAAAGAAAAGGACTAAAAAGATTACTAGAGCAACAGCTACCCAATAATGAACCTAGAAGACAGCAGAGCTTCCTGTTTCTAATGTTACAAGAAAAGCTGGGTACTCAGTGGCCAGCCAGGTCTCTAAAGATGACTTCACAAGATCAAATCTTTTCCTCAGTCACCAGCTTAACTAATACCACGTTAGTTTAATTTCTTATTTTAATACTTATACATTATATTAAAATGCCTGCAGGTTTTAAGTTGGAACATCAAAATATTTTTTGAAATCATACTTCATAAATCTCTGTATTAATCCTACTTCATGTGACTTTTTCCTAGACAGAAAGAAACTAAGGAGAAAGAAAAACTGAGGAGAGGGGAAAATGTTAAATGCCAGCATTCCATTTGAGAATGGGAGGGGAAGAACAAGAAGAAGGCAAAAAAACAAAACTATCAAATCCAGAGTGGACCCAGGAGTGGCCGGAGCACCCTCCTCAGGCATACCAGTTGCACACAGATGTAATTCACCTCTTCTGTGGTAATGCATATTCTGAGCGGTGTCTGAAAGAAAAACTAGGAAGCTGAGGCATAAAATATATCCATTACACTAAACAGGTGATTTTAAAAAGCAGTTTTATGTATTTCAGAGAACCAAAACAAAGCTCCTGCCATATTACTGTATTTGGTATCTCTCTTTTCCTATCTGTCCAAACCTAAGCTCAATAGACATGAACAACATTCAACTCTGTTAATGGTCACAGTGACAACATTTGTGCCTTTCGGTCTTCAGGTCAGAACTTACTGATTGGAGTTGCAATCATCAGATGATAAGCCAGCGAGGGAGAAGCACCCAGACACAAAGGAACCCATTGGAACATGTACAACTGTAAGTCTCTAATTATCCTTTCTAATTTTGGAGCCATGTGACTGGACTTCACACAGCACTGCTGACCCTGTCAGCCCGAGTGCTATGTAGCGGACCACAATGGGAGGAGATGCTCTTCTTTGCTCCTTCATTAAAATATTGTGTTACAATCATAGGGTGAGCTATTTCCTGACTGACTGCAGCTTCCTCGCCAATATTCAGTGCTCAGAGCACTCAGAGCACCTGAGAGAATTTAACTCTTCCTATCCAGGGTTAGTCCAGGGTCTTAAGAATTTTTTTCACCTTATAAAGAATGATCTATTTGATATCAAAAAGGTATATAATCCTTTAAAAGACAAACCGTGAGCACATGTACTCTTTCAAAATGTCCTTTCAGACCTAATACTAGAATATTACAGATTTGAAATGTTTTCTTCTTTGACTTAAGTGGAGAGAAAGAGTACCGGGCAAGAACAGTCCCCTTTGGCCACCAGTTCATGGCTAACTCTAAGACTGTGAGGTGTTGCTAAGAGGGAGAACTAAGTCTTGCTGAAGTGATACAACATCCTCATCACCTTTCCCAAACACCTGCACTATCTTTAAAGAAGGAACACAATAGAGAACATGTTATCCAGCATTCAAAGGAAATCACTGTCAAATACTGCCACTGAAATCATCATTAATGACAGAGTAAAGACACATACTGAAGGAGAAAAAGATTTAAAAACATACCTAGGCAGTGCCAAATATATTTTTGTTTTGAAACCAATAATAAATGGACTCTGGAGCCTGATTACCTGGGTTCAAATCCTGGGTGCGCCACTTACCACCTGTGTGACTTTAAGCAAGTTACTCAACTGTGCTATGCTTCTGTTTCCTTATCTGGAAAATGTGAAAATTATTAGCTTCTTTCTCCTGATTTCTTATGAGAGTTACATACCATGTGTTTATTAATAAAACCTATAGGATGCCTTTGATATAAAATTGTGCTCAGAGACAGCCTAAGTAATCTTATAATCTTTTCTACTGGTTGAGAGCTGACATTTTATACATTAAAATCAATACTTCAACAGAGATGGACTTAATTTCTTGGTTCAGTTTTAGTTAGAATCAAAGAAGCATTATCAGGGAGACAGTCATATCATTAGTCATATCATTCCCCTTTCCTCTGAGCTTTCTTCAGATTCCTTTAATATGGTCAAACCCCCTTAGTCCACTGCTAACAGAACAGCGAGGCTGGTGGATAGAGACAAAATACAAGGCATAGGCACTTGTTTTATTTAGCGCTTTCTTTATGTAAATGTCACAACATTATTAATAAATTGGAAAAAAAATTTTCCCTTGAATCCTAACACTTTGACCCCTGGTGCTTGGTTGAGGGAAGTCAATCAGGTTCACAATTGTACAGTCAGCATTCTAGTTTGGATTTCCTTAACAGGCTCAATAGCCTACTTCCTTACATCTGCAGAAGAATGTTTTAATGTAGAAGAAATGTTTTAAAAGCCCTGCTCATTGATTGCTTTAAAAATTTATGGAGACATGTTCATTATCAACTTGATAAATTTTTTCTCAAATTAAACATAACACACACCACCAACAAGAAGTTCTACAATTACCAACTCAGACTCCTGGTTCTATAGACTTATGAATGAGAGAAATTACATTTAGAAAAAGAATAAAGATATAAAACCAGGCAGCCTAGAACAATGAATGTATCTGGTCTAGGAGTCAGACAAGTTGAATTCTGGTACAGGATCTCTCACCAGGTAAATCCATCCCACCAAACTGGGACTCTGATTCTTTACCATAAAAACAGGAAATATTACCTAAGGCCCCTTCGAGCTGAAAAATGTCATAATTCTTCAACTTATAATTCTTCTGGTGCTGCAACTTGAAAGCACCAATAAGGCAGAGAGGGTAAATAAAAACCTAACAGTTATTCCTGTTTCTTTAAAATTTCTTAGGATGACTGAGCCCATTCTATTTTTTAACCCTGAATAAAGACATATATCATGAAACAAACCGCTTCTACCTATAACCATTTATTATCTTATGCCAACTTAAAGAGCACAAATAGATTCATCCAAGTCACAAAGAGGGGAAGAATGATCACTAGTTAGGAATCATGAGGAAGAGTGCCAGAGCTGAGAGAGAAGTTTGGTTGGCACATCTCTAAGATGCTTCTCATTCAGTACTAGAATTCCATCTTATTTTTTTTAAAAGTTTTAACTTAAATTCTAGTTAATTAACACACAGTGTAATACTAGTTTCAGGTGCTGAACACTTCCATACAATCCTGGGTGCTCATCATAAGGGTGTTCCTTAATCCCCATTTCACCCATATAATACAAATAATGTATATTTTTTGTTAAAAAAGACAGTTGATTTAAGTATCTGTTCTCTCTCTCTCTTTGTTTTTGTTTTGCGGGGAGGGGTGTTTTGGATTCTGTTTTGTTGTCGTTGGTGACTCGTGACTTTTTTAAGTGGAAAAAACAAGTTCATTATATTCATATTTTTTATTTCTATTTTCAAGACTTTAAACATTTATGTTTAAAAGTGAGAAGAAAAATAGTATTTGAAACTGATTCTTGAAACAATGCAAGCTTGTAGCCCAATAACTTTCTGACATGGTAAGAAGATTCTGTCTATAGTGAACTCTGCGCACTTTCTCCAAGTATTACCCTTGGAAGACAGGAATTGGCTCCTGCATGCACACACGCACACACATACATCTATCTATACATACTGGCTTAAGCCAAACCCTTGTCTTGCAGATGTAGAAATTGCTGCTTTCTCTGATAAAACTGGTTTTAGACTTGGGGCGCCTGGGTGGCTCAGTGGGTTAAGCCTCAGCCTTCGGCTCAGGTCATGATCTCAGGGTCCTGGGATAGAGCCCCACATGGGGCTCTCTGTTCAGCGGGGAGCCTGCTTTCCCCTCTCTCTCTCCCTGCCTCTCTGCCTACTTGTGATCCCTGTCTGTCAAATAAATAAATAAAATCTTTAGAAAAAAAAGAAAACTGGTTTTAGACAAGAAACAGGGTTAATCACTCTCTTAGATCATGCTAATGTTAACAGAGAAAAGGTATTCTTTTCTTCTGTATGAAACCTGAAATGAGGAAAAGCAATTCTAGTGTAAATCATGCATGCAAGCATTATAATTACTATATATAAGAAAACCCAAGAAGATTCAATCACTATATAGAATGGTAAAGTACCAACTCATTTCTTTCATTAATCATATTGTTAAATAAATTGTATGCAAAAGACAAAAGGGTGGTCCTTCTTGAATTCATGTAGCTGGTATTCACACAGTATTTGGGGGTGGAAAGGGAGTTGCTATGAAAATGCTGTTGCATTCCTTATTCCCCATCTCACCCATCCCCTGACCCATCTCCCCTGGGTAACCATCAGATTGTTCTCTATTGTTAAGAGTCTGTTTCTTGGTTTGTCTTACTACTGGCCAAGATCTCATGGTTTTACAATGCATTTAATGAAGCTTGGACTTGAGATGGCCTAAAGTATACTGCTGTCTAAATGCGAGATGCTAAAATACCGTAACCCTAATACTCTTTCTTAATTATCTAACTCTGCCTTACCAAAAATGACTGGCAGCCATGCTGGCCCCAATAATGACTACTTCCTATTCCAAGTAAGCAGACCATACATTTGTAAAGGTCTCACCTAATTCCTTCCTGATCTGACTCACTGATGTTCTTTTCTTCTTTTTATTTACTTACCCTCCCTGTAGCTTCTACAAGAAAGCTTCTCAGCCACAAAATCGCTCAGCTTCCCCAACATATTTTGGGGGTCTGAAATATAAATAACTTCAACTCACCCCAGAAAGTTAGACTGAAATTTTAATAAAATTATCTGCATGCCTATACTATTGCACTTTATCCAACTTAGTTATCAGAGATGACGGTGAAACAAAAGGACAAATGAGTGAAGCAAAAAGATCCCCTCTCTGAGGGGAGGACTGCCCTCCTCAGGAACATGTTTCCCTCAAAGATCCCCTCCAGAGACACCCTCCGTCTCAGGGATGCCACCTCTCTCAGAGACACAGGAAGTCTAAATGTGGACTTAGCAGCCAAATCAATTCTGATTCACAACACCTTTATTCAAGCTCCTACTTTGTACCAGGCACTGTGCTAGTTGCTTAATCTAGATTAACTCTTTAATACAGCCACAGAGCATACTGGAAATCATTAACCCTATTCTGCCAGTAAATCAAGTGGGTATCAGAGAAAGCTAAGTGGCTTGCCCAAGTATTTCAGACCAAGGTCTTCTGCTTTTGAGACTAGTGTTAATTATCTCACCATGGACCCAAGAAGACAATCAACATCCGTGGTCCATTTCATATGGAAATGCATAACTTCAGTGCTCTAACGTGCCAGTCTTGGATGTGTTCATCTAATGAAATCTAGAAAATGCTCAACATAAGATGGACTGCTCACAAGTTTACTGGAAACCTGTAACATGAATACTGACTTAAAAAAAGCACTGACACTTCTTCATACAGCTTTAAAATAGTTTATCCCCATTTAACCTCCCATCCACCTCTCCCAAAACACACACACCAACACACTTTACTTCAGGAAAATTATATCAAAACTAAATTCATAAGATCATTTGAAGTTTAGTATTCCCTGTCCATTGATAAAGATGCTAAAGGACAGGTAAATGACCTGAGAATGATGAGCAAGAAGTAATGAAATGCTGGATAATCCATAAACAGACAGGGAATGACTAAATGACATGTATGGCACATATAAACAATGTAATGTGTCATCTTATTTCCCAGGTAGACTTAAACCCTAAAGTAGAGAGAGGAAATACTCACAGCCTTGACCAAGTATCGGCTCTATCAAGCATTCACATAATCAGATCCTTCCCCCACCATCTCAGGAACAGGAAAAATGCCTAACAGAGCAGGACCTCAGAGAGGAAAGGCCTGGAAGAGACTTTGGTCACCATCTAACCCAGCACCCTCAATTTAAATAAAGGAATTCCTGGCCTATTCAAGCAACCCGCTTCAAGTCATCAACCAGTATCAATGCCAAAACAAAAGTCGACACCTCCCAGTGTTCTTTTCACAGCACCATACCACTGCTACCAAAGCTGCACCATGGGAGCTAACACCTACTCCTCACCCACATATATTTTTTTATTTTACATACCAATTTACATATGGTAATCCAGGAAATATCACCAAATAACCACAGCTTGCCAATTTGGCAAAACTGCTAAGGTGTACTCTGCCTACCTCTAAAACCCAAATTTCTTTCTACTCCCATCATTCACTTACATCCACAGAAACTGGCCTAATGCTACTTAGATATATTCCAAGTTCAGATCTCCCAAATAGAAAATGATACAAAAACCAACGCATGAAATTAATAAGAATAGAGCTAGTACCTTCCCCAGAAAGCAATCTCTGGCATGCCTTTCATGTAGATGGAGTCACTGGTGTCAGTCAGCCCATTGGTGATCCCACTAGAATAGCCCATCACTATTCCACCATCTGCTGAGACACTCAGGACATCCTGTTGTCCTGCCACCGACGTCCTCTCCAGGAACTGACTGCCTTCTTTAATGCGCTGCTGTATCATTGGTGTGAGGGGCATTTCAAAGCTAAAATAGCTATCAGGTTCTGAATATAACGTCTCTAAGGACTCCGCACTGTAGTATAAGGAAGTGTTGTCCAAAATGGTTTCAAACTGGGAGCTGTACACATCAGTGGAGTCTTCTGTATACCCAGGCCCAAGGATATCATCATCTCCTCCCCTTAAGTGCTCCTCTTGCTCATGAGTCCTGGACAGGAAATAAGAATGAAGAATTTCAAAATTAGGTTAATATTCTTTTTATTTTTTTCCCATCACCCATATAAAAAAGATAAGATTCTGTAAAGCCAACAATTATATTCTTTGGGCTTGTATTTTAATATATTCGGAAAGGAAGGTATCACAGAATCATATTCAGGTTGACAAACCTCTTGGCATACATGTGCTACTCTACCCTCTAAATAATTTACATAGTTTCAAACTAGTTTCCTAGGATGGGACTGTATCTGGTCTATTGAATATTTGAATAAAATATTAAATTCTCATTTTAACCAACTAATCTCCACAAATTTAAATTATTAACAGCTACTGTCATCCTCAATTTTAATGGACACAGATAAATATAGTGTAAACTTAATGGAGTAAAAATACACTAAACTTTCATGAGTCTATTAATACTTTCTGGTTTAAACAAGAGGACTCGCCCTCAAGAGGATGACTACATTAGAATCCAAAGGCCGCCCCCTGCTGACAATGAGGCAGCACTGCAGAGAGATTTCAAGGCCCAAAATTAGCCAGTGAAAGACCTTTAAAGTTTTTTTTAAAGCCAGCAAACATGTTAATTTCAAGGCTAAACAAAACAGTGAAAACCTATAAACAACTTACAATTTAATATACATGGGTGGATGGAGCACCAACTAATCAATACGCAGCATTTTGTTCAAATATTAAAAATGAACATTGGGATAACTAAAAAATTTTAAAACTCGGTAAGAGCAAGAGGTCAAGAGTTAGAAGAACCTGGAGCTGAAGGCTGGAGGTGCCAATTACCAGCTATGTCACTTTAAAAATCTTCCCTTAACCCCTGAGTCTCAGATTGCTATAAATAGGAATATATACAGTAACAACTGAAAGAAAACTACCTCCTAAGTATCTATATTCCTAAGATATTATGAGGACTCAATCAATAATACAGTTGTCTCTGTTGTTTTTAAATTACAAAGGTCTACTATGTACCAAATAGTACTCTGGGTTTATATCTCTAAATAGCTTCTTGCTGCTTAGGAAATAAAACGGGAAGTTCCTATGAGGAAGCTCCTCCTTAGCCCTCCACACTCATTTCCCACCCCTGCCCCAGCCTCCTTGCACTCCAGCCACACTGCTGTCGTACTTGACATAAAGCCTTTGTTTCACACAACTCTAGGAAGCACACGTAGTCAGACAATTCAGCAGCCCTCCTTGCATGTTGTTCCTTTGCACACGCTGTTCCCTCATTCCCTGGAACATTCTTCCTCCCCGTACTCTGCCTGGTTAACTCATATTAATTTTTCAAGTCTCAGCCTACTTATCATTTCCACAGAAAGGCCTTCTCAGGGCCATCACCTGAATTTAAATTACTTTTTTCTAATATGTCTCTCTTCCTCTCCTTCACAGAACCTACCACTATTTAAGATCCTATAATTATTAATATATTATATGGTCAGTGTTTATCTTCAGCAGAAAACTCTATGAAGGCAGTGACCACAGGCCATTACCTATTTTGAATGTTCTTTTATGCCTAGTATCTAGGAGGGTCAAGAATATCATAGACAATCAAATACTACTTGTGGAAGAAGAGAGAAAGGAAAGGAAGAAAGAATTAATAATATGCAAAAGTGCATATTCCAGTGGGTATAATTACTGAGCCGTGCCACACACCAAGGCTGCTTTTGAGAGACGTCTAGAGATGTTTATGTGTTGGGAGGTTGGGAAGGAAGGAGTAGAAAGGAGGAAGTCCCTGATTACCATCCTAAAGGAGCATCACTCTAGGTGAATTTGTTAATTAACTGCACAGAAAAAGGCATTTCCTTACACCAAACAAACACAAAAACCCTTCAGCCTTGACATACATGTTCTCCCACATAGGCTGTAAAATGTGGTGTTCTGAGGACCAACGGAAGAAAAGATGGTACTAACTGTAAATTAGAGTATACAACAAATGACTCCGCCAAAAGGTACACTGTATGGTCAAGACTGCAATCAAGAGAAGTAATGAAAGATAGGTCCTGTCTTCCATTTATCCAGGCTCTAAGCTGGAGATGTCAGAAATGGATGTCAAAAATGAAAGAGCAGGAAATACAATATGTATAAGCTTATCAGGCCCCAAATCAAAACATGTGCTACTTGTAAGAAGGGATTCTCATGTGAATGCCATGGAAGAACTGAATTATAAATTCAGTCTACTTCTGACCTCCGACTTCCTTTCTAAACTTAGAAAGTTGAGGCAGCCCACACCCAACACCTCTGTGTTCACACATGTCTGCAGCTTGTGTGCAGGCACTGGTGTTGCATCCGGAAGAAGTGCCTAAGGAAAGATACAATGACTACAGGATATGTCAAGACTCCAGATCCTTTCATATTATTAAAGATAACTGTGGGGTACTGTTATGTAGCTGTGCTGATGCTGGAAAACTTGAAACATATCAAATATAAAAAATGTCAGAAATGGACAAGTTCACAGTTTCCCCAGACTTCTGCCTCCCTAATCTATGCCTAATGGACAGCTTTATAAAAAGATCACTTTAATATCTTAGGACTTGGAAGGAATCCAGCCTATGGTAACATCTCTTCCACTCTATGAAAACAAGGCCCCAGGATACTGTGTTGAGCTCTCTTGGCCAAGAACAGGCTAACAGTTTCCTATGATGTGTACCAGGCATCACAGACAGTAGGAAGACTATGGGAGCTCACCTTTCCTTGTCTCTCTCCAGTTCAGGTTTCTTCTCAAGATGTTCTTTGTTGTCCTTGAGGAAGACTTCATCCTCTCCACTGTCAACAAAAGGCAGAGGGGAAAATGTCCCTGAGCCAGTGCCTGGATTTTCTGAGGAAGCGTTCCAGGTTTCATCCCAAACACTCTCAGTTAAACCAACGGAATTATACAAACCAGCAGATGAGATGAGATGGCTTGGCACTTTGGAAAACTCTCTGCTTTCTGGAGAGGTCGTCCTTTCCAATGGAATCTCAAAATCCACAGGCTGCTGTGTCTCTCTTTTCTCCCCTCCTGTCCACAATATTTCCACCCCTTGAAATTCCACATGTTTGACCCGGCCATGGCGTCCTGTGGAGCTACCTTGATCAGACCTCCTTTCCCTCAAAAAACGAACACTGCCCGCCGAGGTATGGGTCACTGCTGGGCTCCCCAGGGAGGATACTGGACAAGCTGGTTCCTGCACACGAAGAGCCCCTTTTCTACCATCATCAGTTACCTTGGAAAGCTCTGCCTGAGTTTCTCCAGTTAATAGCACAGTCAGATCCTTCTGGATGCTCAAGTAAGAATTCTCCTCAGTCGTAACTTCAGCCGAAAGAGGTATATCTGGTCCTTTTTCATGGCCAGAAGGAAACGATTTGTTGGCTCTCTGTCTCTTTGTTTTATGAGGGGCAGTGTCCAGCTCCTTGTCCACCTGAACTGAAAAACTAGAAGTAGCATCTTTGTCCAGTACCTTTGTAGCCTGTAATGTTCCTGAAGCTATTCTGGCTTCTGTGGCTTTCAGAGTTGATATCAAAGAGTCAATGGGTTGTAAACTTTGTTCCTTGAGGTGGCTCTGAGAGAGGGACTCTCTGACATCTTTTGGTCCTTCTGCAACACTGTCAGGCCCAGAGTGATGGTCATCAAAAAGCTGGACCCCCTGCTGCCCTTGTGGGCCGCCTGGCAGAGACTCTGTATCAAACCCAAGAGAAGTTCTTAGGCCTTCTCCACTTTCCTCCATGGTCCCATATTCTGGAAATTCATTTGTGACATTGGGTGGGAGTAAAGTGCTTCCTCCATGATCACCTACAAAGAGAAGAGAATGGAGATATAAATTATTTTGAACAATAGGTTCCAATGTGTATTAATAAATATCCACACAGATTAGGTACTCAATAATCCTTATTTGATACTTTCACTGTCTCCTGCCCCTCAGCCACCCTGCCACACATTCTTCTCATAACTTTACCAGTGGTCCCTTCCACTCAGCTAACATGAGGATAAAGGTTTCAGTACAGAAGGAGGCATCTAATGACACATGCCATGTTTCACCCTGCCTTTTTTTTTTTTTTTAAGATTTTATTTATTTATTTGACAGACAGAACTCACAAGTAGGCAGAGAGGCAAGCAGAGAGAGAGAAGGAAGCATGCTCCCTGCAGAGCAGAGAGCCTGATGTGGGGCTCGATCCAGGAACCCTGGGATCATGACCTCTGCCTAAGCAGAGGCTTAACCCACTGAGCCACCCAGGCACCCCTCACCCTGCTTTTGATAAAGTCTCACACATGTAACTCAGTTGCTGCATATGCAGTAAGAGAATAAAATAAAATACATATCACTTTCCATATACCACTCAGGAAATAGTAACTCAAATATTTATATTGGGCATGAAAACAAATACCTTATGATCTAGCCAACAGCATTTGTGTAGTGCAATCTCTGAGACAGATACAATCTACTTAGAGTCAGTAAATACTTTTTCAGCTTGGAAGCCTCCCCTTCACTACTGGATGTCTATGGGGGAAAAGGCTTTCAGAACATCCTTGGACAATGAGAGTAAAGTCAAAATGGAATAGGATACTTAATGTGTTAAGACAAATTTCCAGGATCCCAGCTGCATAACTTAAATGGTGTGTGATGCAGAACCCCAATATGTGAAGAAGTAAAAATAGTAAATAGTATATATTTACTGCAACAAACCAAATTTACAACATTTTCTTATTAAAATGGCAGTCAGTGAGAACAACATAAATGTTCTGATGAGGAAAATTTTAAATTGGAAGTTTATGGGTAACAGGTACAGTTATATCAGCTCTGATAATCCAATCTCCTTCTGAACTTGGTCTTGGTTACTTTATATCAAGAAAATCCTCATGTACACTAGAAATGTAGTATACCACTTTGACAACTTTATGAAAGAGGACAGGTGTTGCTGTGTTATTATTTTTAAAGCCCTGTGAACTACAACCTTTCTACTTAGTGAAATATTAGATAAATATCTGAATATATGTACTAAAATGACATAAAAGACTTGATTCCAAGGCATACACAAAAAGAAGTTAACTTGGAAACATGAATTAACGTATAGTATCCCACAGTATGCAAAATATGATGAATAGTAATACATCTGAGAGTGTATACTATCTAATATTCCATTTTCTAAAGAATTTAAAATATATATATTTTTAAATTAAATTTGAGTAAGGTGAAGATGGAATCCAAATGCACTTCTCTGTGATGGCTATACTTAAAATACCTTCATAAGACAGGACTAAGAGAATGTGGCTTGCTGAAATCTGAAGAGGGAGCATTTCTTCAAATCCTGATTTTGAAACCAAGACAGTTAAAAACAGTAAGATCCCTCTTACTAGGGTGGCATATTGGTATCTTTTCCTCTTTGAAGATTCAGTGGTTTGTAATATGCTCACTAAATTATACCATTACCACTCTCTAATTCCAAAGCATTTCACCACCCACTCCAAAAAACAAACAAACAAACAAACAACAAAAAAACCATATTCATCAGCTGTCGCTCCTCAGTTCCAGGTAACCAACCAATCTACATTCTTTGTCTCTATAGATTTGTGTATTCCAGACATGTCATAAAAATGGAATTATATAAAATGTGGCATTCGGTATCTGGCTTTTTTCACTGAACACAGTGTTTTCAAGGTTTATCCACACTGTGGCATGTATCAGAACTTCATTCCTTTTTACTGCCAAACAATATTTCACTGTATGGATATACCATAGTTTCTTTGTCCATTCATCAGTTAATGGACATCTTTAACCTGTCTGAAGTGCTTTAACAAAACTGCCCATAGTGACCATTGAAGCCATACATATATTTAACAGATTACAGGGAAATCCATTCAACAAAAGGAAGAAAAGATACTCTTTATCATTCAGGAGTCCACTTCACTCTAACATTTTAAACTGCCACCTATAAAACCACCACTAAAATAAACACTGGAACACCAGCCCAAAGAGGAGTGACCACTAAAAAAAAATCAAGAAAAGAGGCCTCAAAGGAATTAAATAATATCTCCGCCCTATTTTTACTACTTTTCATTAAATTGTACCACATAAAGGAGGATGGAAAATGCCTCAGTTGTGGGCAACAACTTGTGATATCTTGATATAACAACTTGGGAACTGGTCAAGAAAGTGAGACAAAAGGGATAAGAACAAAATCAAAATCCTGCACGACAAATAGCTTGCTTTACTATTCCAGTCAATTCTCCTGTTCTAGGTTTACTTTACTAATAACAAGTGCAGACCAAGAGAAATCAATGTTCTGAGAGACAAACTGACCTGACCAAGGTAAACGGGACGATGTTCAACCACGTGTTATGCAAGAGTTACAAGTTGGGACTAGATTCCTAGTCTTTTGTTTCTCAGGAGTAAATTCCTGGGAAAAACTAAGAGGTTTCTGAGTTGTTAGATCTCTATTTCTAATACCAGTAATATTACCAGACACAATAAAGAGTAAAAAATCTTCCAGTTGTAGCTTCTGAGCAAAAACAGCCTTGAACATCATATGGCTCTTGGTTGGTGTGCTCATCACAGGACTCAGCACAGTATCAAATCCCTCCTTTCCTATAAGGCATTTCTTTGTTAGAATGCAAGAGCAGTTATTTCTGCTGCTTGCATTTCAGGTCACCACTTAATTGTATTTAACAATAAACAAAACTTCATAAGATATTAATCCTGACCTTTTTATTTAGAATTTCTGACTTATTCCTTGTTTTTAAAAATCAGGACTAGTTATTAGGGTGATTTTTCTTTTTTTTTTAAGACCAAATTCTTCTTTTACTTCAAGATTTTTTTTCTGTCCCCTTTTGAAACAGGACCATAGATACTTCCCATTTAAATGCCTATCATTTCCAAAATTCCTTCAAATTCAATAAACTTTTATTAATTACCTGCAGTATACTAAACATAGGGGATTCAAAAGTGAATACTGCCAAAGCATGAAAAGTCTGGTTAGCATGTTAGAAGAGTTTATTCCAGTAGCATTTGAAGGGATATACAGAGGACGAAGAACGAACATAAACAGACTCGGGAGTAACAGCCCAGGCTACTGGCAATAGCACAGGTGAGGTGATGCATGCTTGAGCCTGGGCAAGGGTGGAAGGGACAGAACAAAGATGCAGGAGCTCCTGCAGCTCCCATTCCAGCCAGTCTCCACACCCAGTATCACCTCATGCCCTCTGCCCACCCCCCTCTAACTTCAACATGCTTCCACAAAGCTGCTGTTCAGCCTATGCCAACTGCTGTGGGCTCTTACACCTCACTTGTTAAAGCTTTTCCTTCACCTTTGTCAGTCTCTATCTAATGTAAGAATCCAAGCGAATACTGAAATAGCTATTTCTCTTCCAGAAAGTTTTACTGAATTAGTATTGCCCAAATTTGGTTTCATATCTGTGACAAAGGGATTTGTGAAGTATAAAAAAAGAACTTTAGCACTTACCTAAATATAAACCACACACTAGTAGAATCTGAATTAATAAAAGTTCATAGCTTTTCTGCATTTATTCTTCCCCTTAAAGGAATCAAAATGTAGTGTCAAGTGTGTAGGAGGGAGGGGAGGGAGGAGAGAAGAGCTGTTCACACTCATGTGAAATATATATACATTGGGGGGATATCTATTTATATTCCTTTAGGAATCATCTTTTTCTAATAGGAATCTGCCACTTTGTGTATTTGCTCAGCTCCCTAACAAATTGTTTCCTGTTGTTTACTAAAGGTGCTTTGCCTGTGATGAACTAAACCTAATAATTTTTTTAACTTAATATATTGAAAAAGAAATGGGGTACTTTTGAATGCTAACAAATCAATTTCAAGAGTGCTTTGGGTTGTATATTGAACAGCCATCCACTTCTGGGAAACAGGAACAGGACTGAAATAAAACAAAAGGGAATGAAAAAAAAAAAAAAAACCTTTTACATAAAACTAAAAACCTTCTTGTTTGGCAAAGGAAACCATCAATAAAATGAAAAGGCACCCTACTCATTGGGAGAAAAATACCTGAAAATCATATATCTGGTAAGAGTTAATATCCAAAGCATATAAAGAACTCACATAACAGCAGAAAAAAATCCAACTTAAAAATGGGGAGAAGTTCTGAAAAGACATCTTTTTTTCCCAAAGATATACAGATATACATACAGGTACCTGAAAAGATGTCTAACGTCATTAGTCATCAGGGAAATGCAAATCAAACAACAGTGAGATAAAACCTCATACCTCTTAAAATGGCCAGCATCAAAAACACAAGAATAACAAATGTTAGAGAGGATATGTTAGAAAGGGAACCCTGGGCACTGTTGGTGGAAATGCAAATTGGTGCAGCCACTATGGAAAACAGTACGGCAGAACCTCAAAAAATTAGAAGTAGTACTATCATATGATCCAGCAATTCTACTTCTGTATTTAATCAAAGAAAATGAAAACACACTAATTCGAAAAGACAAGCACCCCCACATTCAGTGCAGCTTTATTTATAATAGCTAAGATAGGCAAACAGCCCAAGTACACACCAACGGATGAAAGAATAAAGAAAATCAAGCATGCATGCACAGACACACACACTGAAATACTGAAATACTATCCAGTCATAAAAAAGAAGGAAATCCTGCCATCTGCAAGAACATGGATAGACCCTAGAGCATTATGCTAAGTGAAATAAGTCAGACAGAGAAATACTGTATGATCTCATTTACATGTGGATATCTAAAAACAGCAACAACATCCAAGTTCACAGAGGACAGACTGATGGTTACCAGAGGCGGCAGGTGGGGGTTAGGTGAAATGGGTGAAAGGGATCAAAAGGCACAAAATTTCCAGTTACAAAATAAATAAGTCATGGAGATGTAATGTGCTACAGAGTGACTATAATTAACGATATTGTATCATACTATTTCCAAGTTGCTAAGAGAGTAGATCTTAAAAGCCTTCATCACAAGAAAAAAAATTTTTAACTATATATGGTGACGGATGTTAACTAGATTTTCCATGCTGCAGATCTATGATTTTCTATGTTGCAAATATTCTGCAACATACACAGATATCAAATCATTATGCACTTGAAACCAATATAATGTTATGTGTCAATTACATCTCAATTTTAAAAACCTGTTGTTCTTCAAATCCTGAGGAAATGAGCCTGCTCCATAAGATGGGCTTCAGAAAGACTGTGGTCTTCTAAGAATAATCCTGTCTGAGGACCAGTAAATGAAACGGATTTTCTTCCATTCTGGGTTGCAAACTCCTTGAGAGAAAATGGTTGAAGGAAAAAAGAAAGAACTATTTGGCAAGTCTACTGCAGACTAAGGACATGGGAAGCTGAAATGTGAAGCAAGTAAAACGGTTTATCATGAGGGATTTTGAGCAACAGGATGTCAGTTTCCCAAGAGAATATGACTGTCATATCTATGCCTAGAGCCCCAGAAGAACCATAATTATGAATTCTACACAAACATATTGCCTAGAAATTGGACCTAGTCATTTTTAGAAAGAGGTTTTTTGTTTTTGTTTTGTACTGTTTTGTTTTGTTGCCATGAGAATATAAACTGCAAAAGTCTGGAACTTTGCTTTCTTTATCATTATATCCCCAGAACCCAGTACCTAGCAAAATGGATATATTTGTTGGATCAAAGAATAAATGAAGAGTGTCTTTAACCATCCGGATACCATTTAATAGAACCTCAAAACAGAAACAAAACACAAGCAAAATACTACATGTCATTGCCATCAGCCTTCTGTCCCCTAGTCCCAAGTATAGGCTTGAATAGACTACTGGAAACATAAGGGTTCTTCCTCATGTTACAGCTAGCTAATTTTTCCAATTGCTCAGCCAACATTTATTACTGTGAGCCAAGTATGTGTTGAACACTGGAAAACAAAGCAACAAACAAGGCCAATGTGGCTCTTGCCATCAGGGAGCTTACAGTCCAATAATTCCATTTATATGCACTTGTCTATTGCAGACAAAGCTCAGGCAATGGTAAAAATTAAGAGACAATCTTGTCCACAGTTCCAGATTTCAACATGACCCTACAGAGGCTATTACCATTAAGAATAAATTTCTCAACTGATTATCTTACTCTAAATGCTATGCTGTCCAATATGTTACGTACAGCCACATATGGCTACTTAAATTTAAATTAATTAGAATAAAATAAAATTGAAAATCCATTGCTCAATACCATATGTAGTTAGGGGCTACCATATTGCACCACACAGATATAGAACATTTTTCTGTAATCACAGAAAATTCTACTTGCAAGTACTGTCCTAGAATCTTCCTACTCAAGAGTGTGGCCTCGGGACATTAGCACAAATACCACCCAGAAGTTTGCAAAAAATGCGGAATCTGGTGCCATCCTAATCAGAATCTGTATTTCTAAAAAGAAACCAAGGCTACTTGTATACACATTAAAGTATGAGAAGTACTTCTCCATAGAACTACAGTATTATCTACTACAATATCTAGTTGTTCTGACTATATTTAAATGGCCACTTTTTTATTCTAAAAGATAATCCCAAGAGTTCCTACCTCCTAACTGAAAGGTCCAACTGTTTAATCAAACAGACAACAACTAAAGACGCATACAGTCTCTCATTCCTACAAGAGAAGGGTTTGCTCACTCTGGTCTAGGTTTGCTCTTCAATTATCCTGGAAGCCTTAAGAGAGGAAGAGAATCGCTTTTACTGTGTTATAATCTCTTCTTAATTCTACATCTCATAATAAATTTCTCTCACAGTGAATGGTCAATGACAACTCTATTTATGCCAAAAAAAATAAATAAATAAAATAAAATCCTAAAATAATGCAAATGTAAACTTGAGCACTGTAAACATCTGTAAACAGCCTTAAAGAAATAACATTAGAGCTTAAAGGAAAAGAGCTGAGGGAAGGGTAAGATTTTTCAATTTTTTAAAACAGGGTTATTTTCCCAAGACATTTTTTTTTTTAAGATTTTATTTATTTGACACACACAGAGAGAAATCACAAGCAGAGAGAGAGGGGGAAGCAGGCTCTCTCCAAGCAAAGAGACTGACGCGGGACTCGATCCCAGGAACCCAAGTTCATGACCTGAGCCGAAGGCAGAGGCTTAACCAAGTCAGCCACCCAGGCGTCCCTCCCAAGACTTTTAATGTATATGTCATTGGATATATTACTTGTAAAATAAAAATGCATGGACAAATTCACTCTGATGAGGTACTTTCAAGAGTACACTAGGGGGTCTGTAATCTATTTTTTATGAGTACAAATCAACAGATTTTCATTCCTTTATAAATTGCAGCTAACTTAGCCACTAAAAATCTATTTTCTCTCCTTTCCATGTACTTTGTTCATAAATGCAATAATGTTGGGGCGCCTAGGTGGCTTAGTCAGTAAAGCATCTGCCTTTGGCTCAGGCCATGGGGGGGGGTGTCCTGGGGTTGAGCCCCCCACTGGGCTCCCTGCTCAGCAGGAAATCTGCTTCGTAATTTTTTTTTAAGATTTTATTTATTTATTTGATAGAGAGAGATCACAAGTAGGCAAAGAGGCAGGCAGAGAGAGTGACAGGGAAGCAGGCTCCCTGCTGAGCAGAGAGCTGGATACGGGGCTCGATCCTAGGACCCTGGGATCATGACCTGAGCCGAAGGCAGTGGCTTAACCCACTGAGCCACCCAGGTGCCCCAGGAAATCTGCTTCTTCCTCTCCCTCTGCCCATCCCCCTGATTATTTTCTCTCTCTCTCAAATAAATAAAATATTTTTTCAAAATGCAAAAATTAATTAACTAATTAAATTTAAAAATAAAAATAAAATGCACTAATGTCATTGGTACTCTCTGTTCCTTAATGAATATCAGTTAGCAAACACCTTAAGACTTATATCATGAGTTAGTGTGACAAAAGAACTATATATTCCTAATTTATTTTAACACTGGAAATTTTACAGAAATAAGCTTAAAGTCCCCTGACTTGTCAAACAGGAATTCAGTCCCATAGACAGGAGGGTGACCACATTGTACCCGTTAGCCTGAAATTTCATAAACCAATAAAAAAAAAATTGGAAGACAAAGGTCCAGTTTACAAAGCAAATACAAAAAGCCACACAGAGCTTAAAAAAAAAAATCTCAAATACATTTCACCTATAAGTAACTATAATCCTTAACTGTGAATAACAGTGATCAATGTTTTTAGGTCTAATAATCAACAACCCCTCCAGTAATAGTGATGCATGTACACATTGTTCAGATTTGCAATGCAACAGAAAAAGTTGCCTTTAAAAAAATAATCTAGTCTGTTTTCCCTAAGCAATAGAAAATATATTTAGTATGATAAAAATAACAGAAAATGAGTATGAGTAATGAGAATTTACTAAATGAGTAATCTAAGCACACTGTATTTTGGTACACACCCTTTACCCTAATAAAATTCACAGAGAACGCTGGCTACTGTCTGGTCACTAGTAAGTCTAAAAACACGCATATTTCAGGTATTTATTTATATGCTGCAAAAACCAGGAAAAGGCCTGCCAACTACTACACAAGCTATTAGCATGTGCATACAAATAGAGACTGTTGCATTAATTGAACACTCTTTTCCCGAGTGATTAATAGTTACAGCTGTGCTTACCACAAGCGATATTTCACATACTAATGACTCAGAACCCATTTTTTCCCATTCAGTTCTGATCCCTGGGGAAATGATCCTAGCTTACCATCCCAGTCAATTTCCGAGGAAGCTCTGCAAGCTGAGGAGTGGCACTGCATTCAGCATACAGAAGGGAAAATGAGTGTGATAAGGAACAGCCCATTAATTTTAAACCAAAGTCTCTGCAAGTGTGCAGAACACAGTTCTTGCCACGGAGAAGAAATACTACGCTGTCATAGTGGAATTTAAGCTTTAAAATCATTGCTTTTTAAAGCTGGTTTCCTTTTGTCAAACAATAAGGTCCTCCACCGTCATCCACTTCTGGTAACTTTTGTTTCTTTTCACAGCCACACCTCGTGCTTCTCCTTTCAGCCTTACTCTGATTACAGCTGCTCCTCTGATTCCATCCATTCTATCCATTCTCCACTACTTCTTCCTGTCTAGGAATTCACACTTTTAAAAATCCAGTTTTATTTTTTAATTTTTTTCCAGCTTTATTGAGCGACAACTAACATACAACATTGTGTAAGTTTAAGGCATATGTGCTAATTTGATACTTATAGACTGCAAAATGATTACCACCATAGTTTAAGCTAACATCTCCATCATGTGACATAATTACCATCTCTTTTTTTTATAGTGAAAACATTCAAGATCTACTCTCTTTAGCAGCTTCAAAGTGTATAACACCATTATTATTAACTACAGTCACTGTGCTATATATTAGATTCCCAGAACTCACTCATCTTATAACTGGAAGTTTATACCCTTTGATCAACATCTTCCCATTTCCTCCACCCCCCAGCACCTCATAACCACCATTCTATTCTCTGAAAAACCCAATTTGAACAATTGACCCTTACTTTTTGTTATTTTATTCTGAAAAGCAAAAAAAGTTTAAAACTTTTAAATAATTACACAATTTGGTTTACAGCAGGCTCTCTTCTGCTAAAGTTATTATGAATGTGGTAGTTAATATAAATCCTTACATAAAATATTCTCTGAAATATTTCAATATTTAAGAAACTGAAACTGATGTTTCAAAATTCAAGTTGCTGTCTTCTTTTTTTTTAAATCATGAATGCCAAGCAGCTGAAGATCGAGTACAGCTGTGGACTTTCCTACACTGCTGTGTCTCAAGGCAGATGTTAGGTGCAATGGTAAACAACCTCGTTCAGCCTCCAGTCTGAACGGAATCAAGCCTCAGCTGATTTATATTTGCATTCAGTGATTTTCATGCTCAAAAAGAGACCCATAGTTTTGCTAAGGATTCAGATGCAAACTAACATGAGCAATAATTCCAAGTATATCTGAAATGCAAATTTTACAGAAAGTCAAGTACCTGGTGAGAGAAAAATAAACCTTGTATTACTCTAAAAGTGACACTTTCAACAGAAATAAGAAACACAGCCCTGTGTATTAACTGAGGAGTTAAAATACCGATTATAAACCTGCAGGGCATACAATTTCAGCCTAACTAGAGTGTTCACAGAACATTTTTGGTGCTACGCTGTGGCCAACCTTGGTTCTCTTCCAGGCTACTCAGAGCCATACCTTAGGCATGCAGATGGAAAGGGGTTTGAGCTCTTTAAGAGAAACTCCTCCCCTATTCCCATCCAACGCCACAATATTATGTCTTTCTAAAACTACAGGGGTAGCCCGTTTTCCTCCTTCTTTCTATATAATACATCACAAACAGAGAGTAGAGAAATTGGCTGAGAGAACTGTATTCTCAGGAAAGCTGGGTGAACACAAACAACAACAACAAAAAACAATGAAAGGAAATATAATCACAGGTAAGAATATTGCTTTCTATTTAAAAATAAAAATTTTGGAAAACCCAATGTCAGATGCTAAAAAAAAAAAAAAAAAAAAACATTCCAGGGTAAAGCCAGGTAAGGTACTGGGCAAAAGCATTCCGAGGGTGGGTGGCATTTATCTGATGACTGGGGAATTTAAAAAATATTGACACGGGCATCCCTAAATAATGCAGTATGCTCTGCCCTATGTCAGGATTCAGCACAACCTGGTCTCACCCCAGGAGTCTCCTACTGGGACAGTCAAAAGACAAGACTAGTAAGCAAAAGCAGTCAATAATACAGATGGATCATTTTACAGCAGCATTTTACAAGAGATAGAGATATAAAAATATATTTGCCTGCACAGACCTACAAATAGAGGTTACTCACAGAGATTACTGTAGCTCCAGCAGTTACCCATTGATCATAGAAAATGCCCAGTTCATCTGCTTAATGCTTGAGAAAAGTTAGCTAGAAAAAAAGCCAGCTAATTCAAAATCTGCTGTTCTAGTCAACTGGAAGCAAATTAGTTTCAAATTTCCTGGCAGCCCCTTTTGCCCTGCACCGCACACGGTGATGTCAATGGAAGCACTTTGAGCGCTGGAAACCTCAGCTGAGAGGAGCTGCCGCCTCAGTCCCTTTCTCACAAAGGCTAAGCTGCCTGTTCTCTCGCTCACTCACTCACCCTCTTTCTGCCTGTCTCTCTCTACCTTGGTAGCTTACCGAAAACAACCACCGTAGGGCTTTTCTATATTTGTGAAAACTACTTCCAAGGAGATAATTGAGATGACGGGAGTTAGCTTTAATGTAACCATTTCCCCAGTGCGGCAGCAGAAACCCCAGCAAAGGCTCCGAGAGGATTGTACCATCCTCAGTGACATCAGAGGTGGGGCTGTCATCTCAGTATTATGCAGCATTTTCTCTGATAAGGGAATGACACATGTGAAAGGAAATGCATGGGTTCCCTTTAAAAGGGTTTAATTCTTATGCTATTTAAACAGAAAAGGCAAAAGCAAATACAATGTTGAAAAACTGCTGTAGGAAGATACAAATCCTGCTTTGCCAGTCCTTACCGAATTGCTAAATGACGCTGCCATCTCAAGTCATTTTACTGATGATTACATTATCATTCCTGTGATTAAATTAATATTTAATAGGTAATTGATATTACTTTGGAAATGTGATCTAAAAAATTCAAAGACATTCACATCTAGTTTTAAATATGATGGCATAAACTTTTACATCACTACTACTACCTTGGATCTATGCAGTACCTTTCAACACAATCTCCGTAAACATATTAAATGTAAAAACTAACAGTTTTTTACATTAACAGATGAGAAAAGTGAGGTGAAAAACAGCACAAGATGAATAACATAATGTAACACTGGTCCTTAGTCTTGGTAATGGAGGTTGATACAAATATTAAAAAGAACTCATCTTCTATAACCTTAATATTCCAATCAGTATAAAAAGCAGAGGCCAACAATACAAAGCAATTGACAGTTATTTTCATTCATTCCATTTACATTTACTGAGAGGCTAACAAGTTCAAGAAAATGTGCGAAGTTCTACTTTGGAGTGTACATTTCTGCTAAATAATAAAATCAGAACAGAAAATATGTATACAATGCTTACTATGTACCAGGCACTGCAGTAGGCAGGTTTACTGTATTAACTCCTCTATTCCTACCAGCAGCCCTTGGGATAGCCACTCATATACGACTACTGAAACACAAACAAGTATGTAATTTGTCTGAAATCACGTGGCGAAAACTGGCAAGAGCAGGATTCAAACACAGGCACTAAGGCTACGAAGTCCACCCTCCTGATCACTAAACTGCATCGCCTCCTGAGAACTTCTTGCCAAGTAAAAGAATTCTGAAGGAAGAACATAATTTGCAAGATTTAGAACCACAGCAAGCCAAAAATAGCCACCTCTCCAGAAGACTGGCCCAAATACAAGAGGATAAAGGTTGGAGAGTGCACCAAGACAGAGCACACAGAAACAGTGGAAATAATGCCCAGTAATTTAGTGCTGACTACTCAATTCACCTGGAAACAATGCCTTAAAATCTTCCAGCTTTAGCTTCCTTACTTCTCAGCTGCAGATTTTTTAATTATAAATCCATATTAAAATGTGGTTAAAATACACGATCCAGACTTGTAATCTGGGTTCCATTATTTTCCAACTATGTCAATTTAAGCAAATTATTTAACCTCTGAGAGGCTCAACTTCCTCCTCCAAAAAAAATGAGGAAAACAATGGAGTTATTCTGAGGACTAATGAACTATGCATATAAATATATAAAGCACTCAGAGTTACAACCAGTGTATAATAAAAGCTCAAGGTTAATTATTATTGTTTTTCATAATCATCATGACTTTTAGTATTAATATCACGGTTTTTTTTTTACTAAAACTGCCAACTTTTCAAAAACCTCTCCAAGAAGAGCTGCTATTTTTCCTGAGTTGATTGGAAAAAGCAAAGGCAACCTCTGCTGGTTTCATATAAACATTATCAAATCAATGAATCACCAACTCCCTATGAGATGGAAGATGGAGGTTATCAGGCATGCCTTTCAAAAAAAGAGCTTTTTTGAAAGGCATGCCTAATAAAAAAAATAGGGAAATAATAACAACAACAACAACAACAACAATAAATAGGGAAAAAATAGGAGCATTTACCATTTTGCCCTCCCCAACTTCTTCCCCTGCGGGGAATATGGAAGGGGGCCAGAGTCAAAGCAGCCTTCCCTAACAACAGGCATCCTATTAGTTAGGGAGGTGAAATCCACCATAGATCTCCCACCCCCATCTTCTTTCACATTGGAGAGAAATAAACCTTTACTTCAAGAACTTAGTTCAAGTTTTCTATTATATGCAACTCTCCATGATCCTATGAAACACAGTTAAAGGCCAAAGGTTCCTGGTAGTTTCAAGGGCTAACTGGAGGGCTGGGCTATTTATCATGGCTTTTTAGTTACATCCTGAGCCTGCAACCTCTTCAGTGCCAAGTCAAAGTCAATGGATGAACCCATGGGAAAGAAACAGCAAACCATACTACTTCCCAATACTTAGTAGCTATGTTGCCTTATTACAAACAGAACAAAGGATTGGAGGGCATGTGAAATGTCCCTCCTCCAGCTTATTTTCTTCCAGTCTCCGGATCCATATATCCAGTTTACATGCTATTAGGCTAACGCTAAAGGAGAAAAACAAAAAAACTCAAATGCAGGAATGAGGATGGTTGATAAAGTTACTGCTATTACAAAGGCTCCACAACTCCAACTACCACGGACCTGAAGAAAAATGTCTCCCACTCACAAATGTCCCAATTTCAAATATCTAGCATTTCACATTAGGCTTTAACTATAATACTATCTTAGACTGATCATCTAAAACCTTCTATTTCAAAAAATAAAGCTCAAAAATAAATTTGTTACATATTCTCTCGTATCTCATGGGCACCATTCTAAAAACTATGTTCAAAAACAGCGTGAGTCCATAACTAGATTACATGAAAGGATTTTTCAATCTAAATTGGAATCAGGGGATATGAAATGGAGAAATTCACACAGGCACCCACAAAAAAACAGAACTTAATAACTAAGAGACTGATTCCTATAAATGCCTGATTTACAGAAGACCAAGACTTATCTCCTGACCAGTGAACATCTGCCACAACTCTCTCTCCATTCACAAGCCAATGAATTTCCCTGCTTGAACTCTGCCTGGCCCTCCCGCTCTGGACTCCTTGGCCATGGATAAAGCCTGAGCCAAACCCTCAATGGCCCCACCTATTGTTTGCTACAGGATGCATTTCCCAAATTGCAATTGCTCTGCTGTCCCTAAATAAACTCAATTTCTGGTAATTCCAGCTTGCCTCAGTTTACATCTTTATTTAGCCCAATAGCAGTGCCATCCTGAAAATATTTTGTTTTGTATCTGAAATGTAATTTAATAACACTGCCATTATTCTGAAAGGAAACATAGTACCAAAACATTCAGAGGAGAGAACCATTAAAAAATCCAAACCAATATTCTGTTTATACCTCTTTTTTAAAACATAATTATTTTTCTAGAAATATCACTGACACAGTGAATTTAAAAAAGCTAGATTTATTTTTTATTAAAATTTAAAGGAATATTTTGTAAGTAAAAATATACTTGCCAACTAACTACAACCAATGTTTTTAATAAAGTATGAAATTTAAATTATAAATTATTTTGAACATTAACAAACTTTATATTAACTATATCTTCTTATTTGCTGTATTGATGCTCTGGCATTTGGAGCTTCCATCTTGAGGAGGCACATTACCCCTCCCGCACCCCATTAGCTATTTCCTGGAGACAGCAATGGGCTCCTATGGGAGTGTAGTTTTGATATACAAACCAATCTACCAGCCACACCCCATTTCCTACATAAATCTCTCACACTCTTAAACCAATAATCTCCTGTCCTTAATCATATCAGGGGCTTGTACTGGACAATTAGGAACTACCAGAACCCATGAAATTAATAACAACAACAAAAATAATAATAATAATAAAAAACAACTATCCAATCCTAAACATACTCAGGGACCTAACCTATTTGCCAATTCCTTCCTGCAAAAATCTCGTTAAAAGCCAGGCCGTGTTCTCCCTGACTCTCTCTGCCTCTTTCCCCATGTGCCCTTGCACACCTACTGTGCCTCCTTTTACTAGAAATCTGTGCGTATAAATTTCTTTCTTCATGACAGTTATTTTCATGTCTGTGTGTCTTACCACACCTGATACATAAATGTATACAAACATAAATGCCAGGTCGAAATCTTCTAACAAAGTTTTAAAAGAAATGAACAACTATGCATTCCTGAAGAACAAAATTTCAAATCAGTAATGTATTTCTCCATTTTCATGTCACTGGCACTGTCCCTTTAGTTCAGAAATGACAAGCTGTAGGTAATAAATTATTATTTGATAATATGTTATTTCTCAAAATCTTCAGACAGGAAGCAAACTCATCCAATTTAGTATGAGATTTTAAAATTAAACCTTTTTCACAAATCAAGACTGTGATGCCAATTCTTATCACCAGGATATTTTATTGTTAGCTTTTATTAATTCTTAAACCCATGTGGAAGAACTGATAACAATAATTCCTTATTTGAAATAACTTTCTTCACCGAGCAAATTCCAATAAATAAGGAGGCAGTTTCTAGTTTATTTTTTAAGTCTGGTTCTTAGATCTTAAAAACAAAAAACAAAAAACTCAATGCCAATTTCAGAGTTATAAAAATTTAGTTTTTCTGTATTAGTTTCTTGTCTCTATTATAAGGTACATCTGAAAGTTTAAGCGTCACATAGAGATAAATAGAATCTAGGAAGATGTAGCATGACATAAATCCAAGCAGAGAGGAGGGGTGGGCAATACCAAGATTGATATGATGCCAGAGCTTTATACTCCAAAATACTGTTAAAAAAAAAAAAATCACTCTAAGGTGAAATGTAACTTACACTGAAAAACAGACAACACAAAATAAAAAATAAAAGATTAAAAAAACAAGACAATAAGGTGCCAAATGGAGTCTCTTATTTCTAAGCTCCACATTACCAAACTGAGACATAACTTAATTACAGTTTTGGCTCTCCCAGAAATGTAATGTTGAACCAGTCAATCAGGAATGAATCACCTAATTGGTACTAGTTAGGTAATATGCCTGACAGACCCCAGCCAGGAATAGGAAGGGAACTTTGTAATAACTAGCCCATTTTGTTGCCTACTACAACCTCCTTGTTCCCATTCCCTTTTGCCAATAAGTCTTTTCATTTTATTCAAGTTGGAACTCCTTTCTATCTCCTATATTTGATGCTGTCTGATTTAAGTCAATTTTTGCTTAAATAAACTCTTAAAAATTTTAATAGACCTGGGGTGCCTGGGTAGCTCGGTTGGTTAAGCATCCAACTCTTAATTTTGGCTCAGATCACGTTCTCAGATTTATTAGATCAAAGCCCCACTTCAGGCTCCATGTTGGGCTTAAGATTCTCTCCCTCTCCCTCTGCCCTTCCTCTCTCTCTCTCTCTCTCTCTTTCCCTCTCTTCAAAAAAAAATTAATAGATCTGTTTCTCTATTAGCACTTCTACTGTTAATCTGTCCATATTCATATAAATCTGCACAGAATTCATGCTAATTTTGTGTGTATTTTATCTTTATGTTAATTTTGTATATATTTAACAACATATCACATAAAGCAATTAAAAATAAACTGCCTTTTATTAATTAATATTTCAGAGAATTATTTTATTCAAGCTTTTTGCATGCAACTTGTCATTAGGATCTTTGCTACCATGGACTCTTATTTTGAGTTGTATTACATCTTCAGTCCTGCCTTAAATTGAGATACAGCAATATTTAAATCTGTCTGATACTGTAACTGGAAATTCTATCCTAATCTACAGTATCCATTCACTTTAAGTGATCCATACAACGTAACCACTTACTGCACGTCCTTTGGAAGTCATCTTTTAAAAAGCTAGATTACGGTGACTTTTTACACAACTCCAGAATCATTTCCCCAGGAATAATTACTAAACCTGGATAAGTATGTATTCTCCTTTTTAAAATCTGTTTTAGTTGGGGCGCCTAGGTGGTTCAGTGGGTTAAGCCTCTGCCTTCGGCTCAGGTCATGATCTCAGGGTCCTGGGATCAAGTCCCACATCGGGCTCTCTGCTCGGCAGGGAGCCTGCTTCCCCCCTCTCTGCCCTACTTGTGATCTCTCTCGCTTTCTGTCAAATAAAATAAATAAAAACATTAAAAAAATAAAAGTAATATAAAATCTGTTTTAGTGATTTCTGTAAACATCCCAACTAGCATTATCTATACTTGTTTCAAGCTAATGTGTTTTCTCCAAAAAGTTCTTTGTTATTCAAAATAACTAAAACATCTTTAATACAGAAACAGTTAACAACTTGAGTATAAGACCACTCCTTTTTTTCTGGTAAGTTTTTTGTTTTTCTTTTTTTAAATTTTTTTTTTTTTAATTTATTTGATAGACAGAGATCACAAGCAGGCAGAGAGACAGGCAGAGACAAGAGAGGGAAGCAAGTTCCCTGCTGAGCAGAGAGCCTACCCAGGACCCTGGGATCACGACTTGAGCTGAAGCCAGAGGCTTTAATCCATTGTTAAAGCCAGGTGCCCCTTTCTGGTAAGTTCTTTTTTTTTTTTTTTTTTAATTTCTTTTCAGCATAACTGTATTCATAGTTTTTGCATCACACGCAGTGCTCCATGCAATACATGCCCTCCTGAATACCCACCACCAGGTTCACCCAACCTCCCACCCCCCCATCCCTTCAAAACCCTCAGGTTGTTTTTCAGAGTCCATAGTCTCTCATGGTTCCTCTCCCCTTCCAATTGCCCTCAACTCCCTTCTCCTCTCCATCTCCCCATGTCCTCCATGTTATTTGTTATGCTCTACAAATAAATGAAACCATATGATAATTGACTCTTCCTCTTGACTTATTTCACTCAGCATAATCTCTTCCAGTCCCAACCATGTTGCTACAAAAGTTGGGTATTCATCCTTTCTGAAGGACGCATAATACTCCATTGTGTATATGGACCACATCTTCCTTATCCATTCGTCATTTGAAGGACATCTTGGTTCTTTCCACAGTTTGGCGACCATGGCCATTGCTACTATAAACACTGGGGCACAGATGGCCCTTCTTTTCACTACATCTGTATCTTTGGGGTAAATACCCAGCAGTGCAATTGCAGGGTCACAGGGAAGCTCTATTTTTAATTTCTTGAGGAATCTCCACACTGTTCTCCAAAGTGGCTGCACCAACTTGCATTCCCACCAACAATGTAAGAGGGTTCCCCTTTCTCCACATCCTCTCCAACACATGTTGTTTCCTGTCTTGCTAATTTTGGCCATTCTAACTGGTGTGAGGTGGTATCTCAATGCCATTTTAATTTGAATTAGTGATGATGAACATTTTCTCATGTGTCTGATACCCATTTGTATGTCTTCATTGGAGAAGTGTCTGTTCATACCTTCTGCCCATTTTTTTATATGATTATCTGGTTTGTGTGTGTTGAGTTTGAGGAGTTCTTTATAGATCCTGGATATCAATCTTTTGTCTGTACTGTCATTTGCAAATATCTTCTCCCATTCCGTGGGTTGCCTCTTTGTTTTCTTGACTGTTTCCTTGGCTGTGCAGAAGCTTTTGATCTTGATGAAGTCCCAAAAGTTCATTTTTGCTTTTGTTTCCTTTGCCTTTGGAGATATATCTTGAAAGATATATATTGAAAGATATATTGAAAGATATATTGCTGTGGCTGATATTGAAGAGGTTACTGCCTATGTTCTTTCTGATGGATTCCTGTCTCACGTTGAGGTCTTTTATCCATTTCTAGTTTATCTTTGTGTATGGTGTAAGAGAATAGTCGAGTTTCATTCTTCTACATATAGTTGCCCAGCTTTCCCAGCACCATTTATTGAAGAGACTGTCTTTTTTCCACTGTATATTTTTTCCTGTTTTGTCGAAGATTATTTGACCATAGAGTTGAGGGTCCATATCTGGGCTCTTTACTCTGTTCCACTGGTCTATGTGTCCGTTTTTATGCCAGTACCATGCTGTCTTGGTGATCACAGCTTTGTAGTAAAGCTTCAAATCAGGTAACGTGATGCCGACAGTTTTGTTTTGTTTTTCAACATTTCCTTAGCAATTTGGGGTCTCTTCTGATTCCATACAAATTTTTGGATTATTTGCTCCAGCTCTTTGAAAAATACCGGTGGGATTTTGATCAGAATGGCATTAAAAGTATAGATTGCTCTACGCAGTATAGACAATTTAACAATGTTTATTCTTCTGATCCAAGAACACAGAATGGTCTTCCATCTTTTTGTGTCTTCTTCAATTTCTTTCATGAGTGTTCTGTAGTTCCTCGAGTATAGATCCTTTACCTCTTTGGTTAGGTTTATTCCCAGATATCTTATGGTTCTTGGTGCTATAATAAATGGAATCGATTCTCTAATTTTCCTTTCTGTATTTTCATTTTTAGTGTATAAGAAAGCTACTGATTTCTGTTCACTGACTTTGTATCCTGCCACATTACTGAATTGCCATATGAGTTCCAGTAGTTTAGGGGTGGAGTCTTTTAGGTTTTCCACATAAAGAATCATGTCATCTGCGAAGAGAGAGTTTGACTTCTTCACTGACAATTTGGATACCTTTTATTTCTCTTTGTTGTCTGATTGCTGTTGCTAGGACTTCTAATACTATGCTGAACAAGAGTGGTGAGAGTGGGCATCCTTGTCATGTTCCTGATCTCAACGGGAAGGCTACAAGCTTTTTCCCATTGAGGATGATATTTGCTGTGGGTCTTTCATAGATAGATTTTATGAAGTTCAGGAATGTTCCCTCTATCCCTATACTTTGAAGCGTTTTAATCAGGAACGGATGCTGGATTTTGTTGAATGCTTTTTCTGCATCAATTGAGAGGACCATGTGGTTCTTCTCTCTTCTCTTATTGATTTGTTCTATCACATTGATTGATTTGCGAATGTTGAGCCATCCTTGTAACCCAGGGATAAATCCCACCTGGTCATGGTGGATTCTGGTAAGTTTTTAAGGAAAACATCCTTACCCTAATTTGGGCTATATAGGATAATATGGGATAGTAACTGCTTTTTTACAGATCAAGAGTGTAAAGCTGAAGAAAACCTGGCTGACTCAAGCTTAGAAGATCAGGAGAGCAAGAAACAACCCTCAGACCAAAGTATGGGGAAAAAAAAAAAAGGCAGTTTAGTTGCCAGCCCAAATATGAATATACAGAACAGGAGAAGGAAACAAAACAAAATCATTATCTCACATGGATTATACTTCATTCCCGTCTTTTAATCTAGCACAGTTTGGGGATCTGGACCTTTTTTTCTTGTTGACTGCTTATATTAACTTATTTACAATAATACTTATTTCATGTTATTGTTAATATAAACTATGTAAGTATCATTTTTAGTAGTAATATAACTTAGTTACTATTGAATAGTCTGGTTATTTCCACTATTATTCCAAGTAGATTCTTGCACTGACAACTGGCTAATTATTCAGAATGTAATCAAATATATATTATTTGGACATAATCAAAATATAAGCCTCCACACAGACCCAAAGAAAAGTTCCATGAAGTCTCTGGGTTTTTTTCCATTTTGTTCACTGCTGTATTTCCATGCCTCTGAGACACTCAGGAAGCACAAATATCGAACTGCAAGGCCAGTTCAAGAGGGCATAAACTCAGGTGCATGTAATAAGCAAGGAGAAGCTTTACAGTCAGGAAACTGCCTTCCTCATGTATGGGGCCCAGGATGGAATCAGAACCTAAGAGTGCCAGGACAGCATTAGAGTTGAAGGAAAGTATGGTCTGGAGCTAAAGGAGTGACCTGAGGGGGTCCTTACCCATACACAAAAGTAAAACTTGAAAGCAAATACTATGAGGAAGTGAAAGTCCCCTAACATAGAAAAGTTGGTAAGTATCCAAATGGCATTCGAAGGGGCAAACAAGCTAGCCAAAGGGCTCAGTAAGCCATACTTACACATAATTCTCTATCCTATAAGCTCCTTTATTTGCTGTTTCTATTTCCTCTCCCTCTTTCAGTAAGAGATTCTGTTCAAAAATTCTCGTATTAACTACATTAATGTAAAATGTAATTTCACCTCTCTTTAGGAATCAGTAAGGGCATCCATGAGCTAGATGGCAGGGAATCAGGACCAGAACAACTCTAGACCCAGCCTCAACAACGGCGCACATCTGCTCAGCCAAAGGATGGAAGGAAACAGAATTTCTTTTAGAACCTGTATGCATCTGCTTATGTAGTAATAAGCCATCGAGGTTGTGATTCTACCTCTTCTGCCCTGCTTCTCTCTCCATGGCTTGTTACACTTCTTCCTCTACCCTTGAATTATAGATAGTATTAAGAATCGATTAGTTCTCAGCTCACTGCTCTTCTCCCTTAGCATTCTCTGCCTTCTAAAATGTAAGAGCTTGGGGCGCCTGGGTGGCTCAGATGGCTAGCATCTGCCTTCAGCTCAGGTCATGATTCCGAGTCCTAGGATTGAGTCCCAGGTCTGCTTCTCCTTCTCCCTCTGCACTGACCCCTACTCCTTCTCTCTCCCCGTTCTCTCTCTCAAATAAATAAATAAAATCTTTAAAAAAATAAATAAAATGCAAGAGCTTGGAATAAATAGTGTTCCAAAAGACAAACTGGTACGGTGGCAAAAGCATCCTAAATGAGTTAATACACATAAAGTGCTTAAAATGGCACCCAGCACATAGGAAATATTTAGTACAAACTAGATGATATTACTATTACTATTAGGAATCAATCTTTGCTCTTACTTACTATATAATTTGGCAAATAATTATGTCTCCGAGCCTCAGCTTTCACCTATTACTTTAGAAAAACTGATTAAAAGTCAACTTTTTTTCCCAGTTTTTGTACTAAAATAAAAATTTGTAATTAATTTGGATTCACAATTCAAACAATAATGTAGGTAAACAAGATGTTTACCTCCCAAGGTTGCTATAAGATTAAAATCAGAGGGGCACCTAGGTGGTTCAGTTGGTTAAGTGCCTATCTTCGGCTCAGGTCATGATCCCGGGGTCCTGGGATCAAGCCCCATGTAAGGCTTCCTCCTGTTCTGCAGGTAGCCTGCTTCTCCCTCTCCATTTGCCCCTCCCCTGCTCATGCTCTTGAACTCTCATGTCTGTGTTCTCTCTCTCTCTCTCTCAAATAAATAAATAGAATCTTTAAAAAAAAAAAAAACAACTTTGTGGTTATTTTGTTTTAGATTTAAGTTGATAATTTCAGTATAGTATTCATATATGTCTATATCTTTAGCTATATCTATATCTAAATAAAATAGTTTTTCATACTGTTGTTGATCATCTATTTCATCTTCCTGTTCTCTTATTAATGAGATAAGATTTTGATACATCCTTATTGTGTATATGTGTAAAAACTATGTGTTTCACATTTTTAAAATTATAGCACTGATCATCAATAAAAATAATTGGACCAAAAAAAATAATTGGGGAAAAAAAAGAAAAGATTAAAATTAGAAAGACTACATGAAAAAGTAGCTGAAAACTATAAGATGGTATTTGAAAGTGGGGCTCTACACTGATAATTCCAGGTGGCCAGACCTGACATCTCTCCAGAGCTTCAGTCCACCTCACACTTCTGTTGAGTGGGAAGTACTAGTCACATAGAGACCACCATTAATAAAAGGAGAAAGATGTCAATGATTTAGTCAATTCAGAAGAAACTGCCAGGGACGCCTGGGTGGCTCAGTTGGTTTTAGGCAGCTGCCTTCGGCTCAGGTCATGATCCCAGCGTCCTGGAATCGAGTCCCACATCGGGCTCCTTGCTCCGCGGGGAGCCTGCTTCTCCCTCTGACTCTGCCTTCCACTCTGTCTGCCTGTGCTCGCTCTCGCTCGCTCTCTCTCTCTGACAAATAAATAAATAAATAAATAAATAACTTTAAAAAAAAAAAAGAAGAAACTGCCAATCAGCCAGACCAGACATCGGATTGTGGTAACAGAAAAAGGGGAGAAAACAGAAAACTCTAGACCAGTCTGTATCCTCTTAATTACAAGCATGAAGGAGGCCAAATACAGAAGAAATCTTGCCAAGGAGAATTAAAAGTCTCGAGGCTACATTCCTATCTGCCAGCCTATGATGACAACATATGAGAAACTTTGGTTAATGACAACATAACGAGAAAACAAATACAAAATAAACCACAGCTAGAAGCAGTTCGCATATAATCTAGCTAGCTGGCATAGGGGGAAGGGTGAGGAGGTGTCTCAGGAGGAGTCTAGAAGAGATGTATGTCTCATGTCAAGAATGCAAAGGAAGAGTTCTGGATGATGGGCTAACTTGAGACGCTCTGCCCTATGCTTCTCCGCAGACAGTGGCCACGTCACTACAATAACAAACCATGAATTACACATCCACAATATTTCACCATGTGAACCCCCTGCCTTCTCATTCTGAAAGGCACTACCAGGAAGAAGGAAACCTGGACTGAGGAAATAGATTCTCTCTTTCCTAGGATCCTGTATGGGATCTCAGAGCAGCCTCCTCTGGGAACTGTGCCTACCGTCCCTGGAAAGCTGAGTCTGCCCAGAGAAGCAGAGAAGAGTCAACAATTTCTAACTGTCTGACAGATGTCTCATTTTACACATTCAACATGTCAGAATCATAGTGAATACCTTCCCTGAAAAGCTAGCTTTTGAGAGAGAATTCCTACTTTGATGTAATATTAATCTCTCCTGTCACTTTAGAGTCCTCACATGTCCCGTATCTTTAGTCTCCAAGACTATAACAAGGTTCTTAAAGTCTTATGCATCTATCCCTTCCTTTCTATTATTACTATCACTTCTCTAGAGCAGGTATGATTGCTTTAGGAATTAGCTACTGGTCCTGAACAGCCTACCCACCTCAACAGGAACTCATATCCTCTAACAGACTCCAAGTAATTTTGCCGTATTTATCTTCCTAAAGCACTCTTCTGATAGCACTGTTGTCACTACCGTCCCATTATATGCCCTCCCCTTCCCCCAAACAAAACAAAACAAATCTTAAACAAGTTCCCAGTGTGACTAAATTAAAGGCTGTAATTCTTTAACCCAGGAGTCTGCAAACCTTTTCTGTAAAGGACTAAATAGTAAATATTTTAAGTTCCATGGGCCATAACATCTCTACACAAATAGGTGACTCTGCCCTAGTAGCAAAAACAACCACAAACGATGGTAAACTAACCCATGGCTATATTCCCATAAAACCAGTATCCAGTTATTCCCTCTTTTCCAACTATGTCTTCCTCATTACTCATGGCCCCACTCAAATTCTATTCACTGAGCTCCTCCATGCCTAACCCAACTCCATGATCATCCCCTCCCTTTTACTCTTAAAACATATACTGCCTGTACTTTTCATTGGATCCTTATATTTTCATTATTTCATACTGCTTTCCCTACTTTTCATCTCAAATTTTCTATATCCTAGATAACTACCATACTGTAAAAGTTAAAAGGTATTCGTTAATTCTTTACCAAGATGATGACAATGTTAAGTTACACGGCAATCCATGGATATATGGACCCAAAAGGGGACCAGTCCCCTTATTTTTAACAATTACAGCAAGTGAGCCCTATACAGTAAATAAAGAAATTTTTTAAATGGAAAAAAGGAAGTATAAATTGACCCTTTTGGCCTTTCCAGTACAAAGTACATCTTACAAAAAACCATGACAATATTGATTCAGTAACTGTTCTACTTAAAAGAAGTTATTTTACCAATAAATATCTTATTAGTGTTGTTGATTTAGGATAATAGTTATATTTGTAGCACCAGAAAATATAATCCTTAAACTTGTTTTTCTGTTCCCCAAGTCTCAGAGAAGCAGTTCTTAATTATTTGCTATCGTGGACCTCTTAGAGAAAGCTATGGACCCTCTCCCAAAAAGAAACATTCAAATGGACATTTATATAAACTCTGTATAAAATGTCTGGAGGGCTCACAGACCCCCTACAGTTAAGAAATCCTCCCTTAGAGAGTTTCATGTTAGACATTCACAGCTCTTACTCACTGACCTAAGAAACTTTCCTTTTAGTTCAAGTCATTCAAAGAATTTTCAATGCACCAAAGGATTTGGCAATATTTTTTTTTTACATTGTCAAAGAACAAACTATTATATCCAAATCAGAAGACGTCAAAGATCATAAACAATGGAAATGGAAAAATATATAGTTACAAGCAAATGGATGAGAGGGGAGAGGAGAATACCAGCAATGACTTGCAGATTTCAAACTCATTTCACTGCCTGCTAGGAAAGCTCAGACGGCCTGGAGACACGTCCACCACACCCAGGTTTCCTCCGGCCAACACATATTACTGCTAAACCTCAAACATCAGAAGTGGCAGTTTTATGTCCTAAAACAGCAACTCAAGAAAAACTGCCATTAGCAACTAATTGTAAAATATCTCTTTAAAACTCAAATTCAGAGATAAAAATGAGTTCCTAAGTATCAGTGTAATAACACACTGTGAATACAATAGCAGATAAATAAAACATATAATAATATTCATGACACATAGTGGCTGAATTATAATTTTCTTTCACTTTGTCTTCTTTTATAAGATAAATTCATTAAATATATTGCTAGATAGGATTTAACTTTTATGTCTTTAGCACTCGGCACAAGAGAATGAGCGCAAAATATCGCAAAAATGTAAATTTTAAAATTCAAGCATAAAATAATTAAAATCAAACTATTCGTAGAAGTAATTCACCTTGAATATAACAGGTAAATTGATGACTATGGAATTTCAAAAATAGTCACATTCCAGTCAAGGTAACAAGGTGTAGTGTAAGTCTCATTTAATGAAAGAAAAACTTGTACATAAATGCGTGCCTTTCAGAATGACTGATTCAAAAGCCGAGGCAGGCTATAAGGTACAGAGTGGACCCTCAAAGAAACAGACAAACTCAAAGGGATTAAATAAAGCTTCTCAGGACACAGACTTCAAATCACAACTTTCTAAACTGATATTAAAGGCCATGATCAGACCCTCATTCACCCTTCCACTTGAGGCAGTATTCTACTGTCCTCCATAACATCACTCTCATCTTCTCCCACAACAAAATGTTCTCCCCATTCTTTCCACATACTCAAATCCTACCTGTCCTCTAAGACACAGAACACATCTGCATCCCTCCAAGAAGCCTCTGATGACTCCTTCATTCCCCACTCTATCTCTCCTCTCCTGTATATAATATGATGACCCCATATCCCTGATTTCCCACACTGCTCCTGATCTCGACAGTCTGTCTCCTTTTAGGAGTGTATGCCTGTCTCTAGCAGGATCTTTAACATGGAATTAGTCATCTGTTCATGAGATTTAAGCCAATTATCTGGCACTTAAATACATCATCTTCTATTTAATGACTCTGAGCATGAATATCATCTTGCTTGTAAGTTCATCAGTTTTTTATAAACACTGATTAGCAGTACTGGGTATATAGCAAACACTCAATAAATATTTGCAGAGATTATTTAAATGTATTAAACAAGAGAAACTTATTTCCTGCCCCTATTTTCTTTTCTTACTTTTAATTACCTCGATATAAGAACCAAAGCTACACAAATCTCAGTTCCCAGCACATTTTAGGGAACTTGCCACCACAAAGAAACTCTAATCATTCTTCCTTTAAAAGAACGGGGTCTCACACTTCTTTTAAAAATTCTCTTTACTTTCATCAAGACTAACTCAAAGTTCACCATATCAGCTGTTCCAAGGACAAATGAAGAGAACGTATTTTAAATATTCAACAATCTGTCATCAAAAGGGCAAGCTCTCTAAACTGCTTTTACTAATATAGTTAGCTGGATTTTACATTGAGCCATCCTTGTTCATTTGCTAGGACTGCCCTCACAACCTCACAACAGGAATCTTTTTGTAAAATTGTTTGCAGGTCTCCTGACACACTGAAATAAACAATCTATTCCTTAAGATTTGCCCCTGGCCTTGTTAGCACCACTATTTTATCAAGTCAATGAATACAGACTATATACTACAACATATGAAAAGTACAGACATAACGAGGGAAAAAAACTGTTGGGGGGAAACAAAACTAAGCCATGGATGAAAAGGTGCTTAGTTTTACTCACTGCTACTCTGTACCTTGCCAAGAAATCTCTAATTCTATAGTGTTGAAAGCAAAGAGAACAGTGTTTTTATGTATTTTTTACTTCTATCACATTCCTGGCATTATAATCTCCCTCTGGATGAGAAAGGTTGGGTTGGGCTGCTGAATCAAGGAACTGAATGCAAGGAAAAAGGGGCAGGCTAGATGCTCCAATCATAGTGGATAAAGAATTTAGACATTTAGGTATCCTGAGACACAGAAGACTGCCCCAGTAAGAATTTGCTTTCTTCCTAATTTAATGGCCCTGTCATCAGCACCCTAATGCTGCCAACAGAAAGGAACATGCATTAAATAATGTGATGCCTTAGGCCATATCTTCTTTCCCTCCCAAAGGAAAATATAAGAAGGTATTGCACTGCATCAACACCTTTCAAAAAATAATGAGCTCTATGAGACCTAAGAAAGAAATCCTACAGACCAACAACATAAAAATATTTTAAGAGGAAAAATTATGCCTTCAAATTATATTTCACACAATAGCCCAACAGGTGAGACAGATAAAAGAGGGGATGCCTTTGGCTGACTGGGATGGGGCATGGACTTATATAACCACAATCTCCTATTCCCCAAAACCTTAGGGAGACATAAAGATTTTGGTTTCCAGATTAAAAAGAAAAAAAAAAGTGAACCAAAAAAGTTAGTTTATCCAGTATCATACCACCCATTGATGACAGAGTCAGAATTACAGCCCACTTTCTTTTTTTTTTTTTAATTTTACTTATTTGACAAAGATCACAGGTAGGCAGAGGCAAGCAGAGAGAGAGGAGGAAGGAGGCTCCCTGCTGAGCAGAGAGCCCAATGTGGGGCTCGATCCCAGGACCCTGGGATCATGACCAGAGCCGAAGGCAGAGGCTTTAATCCACTGAGCCACCTGGGCACCCCTACCCACTTTCATACAGAATGGCATTCAGGGGGTATGGTGGCACCTGACTCTGTTCTCCACAGAAGTGTAGGGTATTGTGGGAAGACTCAGGCTTTGAACTCAGGTTGGCATACCAGTCCCATCGTTCCTTGTTGTGGAACCTAAGGTTAAATTATTTAAACCTCAGTGAATCTCATCTATGAAATAAACTTGGAGTGCAGGGGAGGCACAGTAATATCAGAGGAGTCGTTTGAGGTTTAAACTAATACACAATTTTCTAGTAGAGTATCTGTTACATAATAAGTGTGTAAAAATGTTCACTCAGGATGGAACCCCCCCAAATAAGAAAAATATCCTACTCATGTTATCAGCCTATATCATAATTTAATACAGAGCAAAACAAGTGCAGCAACCAAAAACCCATCCATTAAGGAACAGTTTAGGACGTTCCACATTAGTCTTTCAATTATTTTTTTTTTAAAGATTTTATTTATTAATTTGACAGAGAGAGATCACAAATAGGCAGAGAGGCAGGCAGAGAGAGAGGAGGAAGCAGGCTCCCTGCTGAGCAGAGCGGGGGGGCCCCCCCCCCCGGGGGGGGGTGGGGGGGGCTGGATCCCAGGACCCTGAGATCATGACTCGAGCTGAAGGCAGCGGCTTAACCCACTGAGCCACCCAGGCGCCCCTAGTCTTTCAATTATTACATATCCAATAATATTGACTTCTTTGGAAGTTTTTGCAAAATTTATATACAAGGGGAAAAAACAGCATTCCAGACTGGGTTTCATACATTATTTAAATGCATCTTATATTCAGGCAATATTATTATCAACAGCCTACCAAAATGTCCATCTGAGGGTGTAGCTGATTAACATTTCTATTTCAAAAACTGAAGTTTGTTTTTTGCCATAAAAATTCCAAAACCTTTAATTTCATAACATCAAAATGAGATTAAGACACAAAGATTTAATGTGTATTTGTACACCACTGGAATTTTTATAAACCTCCAGATTAGATTAGGCAGAAAGAACAAAAGCATACTAACTGACCTTCAAAATGAATCTGCAAGAAATCTGCCTGCAGAAAAAGCAAAACAGCACTTGTGACCCTCTGCTGAAAGTGTTACAAATTTTGTCCACCAGAGGGCAGTGTTGTCTCACTATTAATAGAACTGTGTGCCCCAGGGATAAAATCCTATTTTCAAAAAATTCTTTCCAAGCTTTTGGGGAAAAAGGTTTCCTAATGAGGAAAACCTGGAAATCTAACACTAGATATATGCAATTAGGTTAAAATTATATCATAAAAGATGGTTCCAGTTTTCAAAATTATTTTGTGCCTATGAATTAATCAAACCTCTAGGTATAGGATTATCCTAAAAGGAACGAAGACTCACAATGTCCAGTTCCACCTAGCCAAGCTTGCTGCAGTTCTGACTAGTCCTTAATCCTCACTCAGCCTGACACTATAAAGCTCAAGAAGGTGGAGGGCAGTGGCAGGTAGAATAACGTTTATCAAATATTTTAAACCATTTCATGATGCTTAGGGCATACTGGTCCTTGTTATTAAACATCTACCCCACCATACCCATAAAAATACTCTTCACTTCGCAGTAAATATATCCATAATTTTAGCTTGAGAGATTCAGTCTCTATCCTGTCTCAGTGACAAAAGCCCAATGAGGGCTGCCAAGGGTTTAGGGGCACGGAATATGCAAGACCACTTCTAGAGGTCTTTTTAGGAAAATAGCAACCAACTACCCTGAGTGATTTTAACAAGTCACAGGATCATGAGGTTTAATCTAAACAACTTTACACATACATATATATATATACTATGTGATACACAGAGTTGTCTAGACACACGCACAGTTAACTCCTCATTTCTAGACACTTCAGTCTTGATCTTACTAGATTCATCTATGGCATGAATTACTCCCTTATTAAAATCCTTTCCGTCATTTGCGAAATACCTTTCCGTTCTGATTTTCCTTTAAACACCACTCTCTCACCCTGACCTTTAATTTTTTTTCTCTTCAAAGTGCCATCTTTTCATTTTGTACATGCTTCCCAGGCAATCCTATGCACTTCCAAAACCTCTTCTCTCTGGCCCAGACCTGTATGCCCACCTGCCCACCAGATCTCTCCATGTGAGTGTGCCATAGGCATCTCAAACTCAACACATCCAAATGTCACCATTCTTTTCTTGCCGCCCACACCTTCTCCTTCGAACCTGCGTTGTTGAAAGGCACAACCATCTCCGCAGCCACCCAAGCAGATGCCACTCAGGGCCTCCCTCCTCTTCCTTTCCACATCCACTCAGCAGGAGCCCCTCCCTCTGCAGGAAACCTCTGCTCTTCATTCTCCACTGCCTTAGTCCCTTCCTCCTCACAGAGCCCTTGCATTCCCACGTGACTCTGCAGCAGAGGCACTGGTGGCTTAACCCCCTGGCCCATTCATCCTCCTCCCTTACTAACAGAACTCCCAATTTTTAGCTGGGCACATGGCCACTTGGAATGAAGATTACACTTTTGACTTCCCCTGTAGCTACAACACCACGTTATAAACGACGAGCTCTAACTGAAAATGTTTTGTGGTCCTGTCCCCCAAATATCTTTGAATTACATATAGCACATGCCCCTCTACCATTCCAGTGCTCCTCCTGCACCTTCCATCTCTCAAGGAATATGGCCGAGCTCAAGCAACCACATCAGACGGTGAGAAATGTTCAAAGGCTACCAAACCAGAGAGTCCAAAGGAGTCAGGATCATCTGACTGCAGCATCAACATCTGAGCTCTAAATCATCAGTGTAGATTCCTTCCATGAGAGAGAAGAGTAAACTTTTGTCTATGTCACTAGTGTGTGTGTGTGTGTGTGTGTGTGTGTATGTGTGTGTGTGTGCGCATGCACCTTCCTAACATGGTACACAGCCAACAATCTCACCTTTCCATAACTGCAATCCAATCTCTAGGCTACTTCCTGTAAATCCCAAATGTGAAAAATTAGTCCATTATTTTAAAAAATCCATTCTATATAAACTCCTTAGCATGGTATGTGAAACAGTTCACAACCTGGCCCTTGCCTTCCACAGGCCTTCTCCCTCATTCCTGCTGTGCTGACGCCAGCTGCTCTCAACAGTCCGCAGTGTTCACAGTGACACATCTTTGCATTTGCTCCTTCCTGTTGGAAACGTCTTTCTTCTGAGCACCCACTCCACCTGACCCTCAAAAACCCTGCTTGGATAATCACCTCCCGAGAAGCCTTCCCTCCAGTCAATCTTAAGTGTGCTTCCAATCGCCTCCCAAACCTCTCTGTTCTTCCTTCCACTATAGCAAGTAGCACACTGTGTTGGAATCATATTATTTGTCTATCCCCCATGGGACTTCAGTCAGACTCTATGCTTTATTTCTGTATCTCCAGCCTAGCAACTACAGATACTTATTATATGTTGAAGAAGTAAAAACCCAGAAGTGCCTTTACTTGCCTTGAAGGAAGTTTCTGGCATCTGGTACCTAACACAAATGAAAATCCAGACTTCCTGATTCTTCACCCAGGCCTGTTTCCAGTGCATCAGCCTTTCCCCAACTGTATTCCAATAACACCCATGAAGGGAAGTTAATAATGTTAATAGCATGTGGGTTTCCAGTCACTCCACATGACTTTCAGATCCACTAACCTGTCAAAGTCCTTCCACCCTGTCTCCCCACCCTGCTGGCTACTTTCCACCCAGAAGCTCTTCTCCCTCAGCCTCTCCCTCAGTCAGGGTCCCATTCTCCATCCAAGAGCCACCAGCCCCAACCCAGGTAGGACTCTACTCTCCCAGTACTTTTTTAACAATCCTCTAAACTTCAGCTTAACTGTATCCTGAAACTCACAAATCTCTACAATTTTCTTTATTCTTTCTAAAAATAGAGTTTTCGCCTCCCAGAATTTTTTATTTTTTTGACAGAGAGAGATCACAAGCAGAGAGGCAGGCAGAGAGAGAGAGGAAGGGAAGCAGGCTCCCTGCTGAGCAGAGAGCCCAATGCGGGGCTTGATCCCAGGACCCTGAGATCATGACCCAAGCCGAAGGCAGAGGCTTTAACCCACTGAGCCACCCAGGCACCCCTCGCCTCTCAGAATTTTTGAGCACTTGCCCTTTCTTTCTGTTTTTCCAAGATTACCTAGAGTGGAACTGTACTTTATCTGTAAATCTGCTCAGCCTCTCAGGACACAATCCCTCACAGCTGAAATTCAGCTACAAAGAGTAAGTTGAGCTCTTCCTGGGCTTTTGCTTCTCAGCACTGTTGGCTCTACCATTTCCAAAAAGGCAACTGCTCTCAGTGATAGGAAAAACCCAACCCGGCAGGAGTTTTGTATCTATACTCTATCTCAGAAATCTCTTAACATGACCTCCTACACCCTTAGGAAGGAGTGTAACCCTCCCTTCCCCTCTCATCAGACACCCTATCGTTACTGTACTCACCCCTCAAGAGCAGGACGGCTCACCGTGCAATCTGATAACACCAGAGTATCAGTCTCCCAGGGCATTCATTACAGTACTAGGTGTTCAGGTCACGCACCAAAATCAGAATTACTGGGCGGGGAAGTTCAAGAATCCAAACTGTTTTTTTCAGCTTTACTGAGATATAACAGATAGTAAAATTGTAAGATTTTAAAGCGTACAAGGTGATATTTGATATATGTATGCACTGTGAAAGGAAGTATTTGAGGTTTTATTTTTTATGATTTTATTTATTTGACAGAGAGGGATACAGCGAGAGAGGGAACACAAGCAGGGAAATGGGAGAGGGAGAAGCAGGCTTCCCTCTGAGCAGGGAACCCGAAGCGGGGCTCGATCCCAGGACCCTAGGATCATGACCTCAGCCAAAGACAGACGCTTTAACAACTAAGCCACCCAGGAGCCCCAGTACTTGAGTTTTTAACAAGCATTCCAAGCATCCAAGGTTGTCAATATACCTCTGCTAACAAGGCAGGGCAGGGCTGGACAAAACAGGGGCCACAGAATCCCCAGAAACTGTCACATGAAGCCTGAAGCAGCTCCCTTCGTTCATCCTAAGTGTATAACACAAAGAATATCATCTAAGTATGTCATGAAGTGGGAAAGGTTTGCAGGGTTCCTAGAATTTGTAGAGAACTATTAAATCAGTATTTCTAGGGGAGATTCACAATGACCATTTTCAAAACTTCCACTGGGCAATCTGATGCACTTAAGAAGCATTGCTTTAAAACAGCAATTCTCAGAGAGACTGTGTGGCTCAGTCAGTGAAGGATACCACTCCTGATTTTGGCTCAGGTCACAGTCGCAGGGTCATGAGATCAAGCCCTGCAGGCAGCTCTGAACTCAGTGCAGAGTCTGCTTTAGATTCTCTCCCTCTCCATCTTCTTCTTCATCTCCCCCTGCCCCTCCCCATACTTGCCTGATGTTCTTTCTCAAATAAATAAAATCTTTAGAAAAATTTAAAAAAGCAATTCTCAACTTCATAAGATCAAAAATGCCTTTAACTTTATAACAAATATTTTACAATGCCTCCTTTATTATTATGAAGTGACATTCAAAAATAGCAAAACCTGCCTAAATATAAAATTCAAACTAATCAATAATTTATGGAATGTGGTACATTCATGACTTTCATTATGTAAATGCATAGGTTAGGCAAATGCTTGCTTGCTTCTAAACACAGAGTCACCCGGATGGGAAGGCTCAAGCAGATAACAGGTGTGTGGAACTGATGACTCAACAGCCATGAACACCACCTGTGAGACATGGTATTTTGAAACAGTAAGTTTTAGTAAACTTCCAAACTAAGTAAAATCTTTCCTTGGTTCACATGATAGTAACAGCGCTAGAAAATTCAGTGATATTTAAAATAATGCAAAAAACATTTTGTTTATATGTCACAAGTCCAGGCGTGTCTGGGTGGCTCAGTGGGTTAAGCATCTGCCTTCAGCTCAGGTCATGATCCTGGGGGCCTGGGATCGAGCCTCATACTGGGGAGCCGTCTACTCCCTCTCCATCTGCCTGCTGCTCTGCCTACTTATGCTCACTCACTCTGTCAAATAAATAAAATCTTTAAAATTTATTTGTTTAAAAACAAATAAATAAGGGGCACCTGGGTGGCTCAGTGGGTTAAAGCCTCTGCCTTCGGCTCAGGTCATGATCCCAGGGTCCTGGGATCGAGCCCCGCATCGGGCTCTCTGCTCCGCAGGGAGCCTGCTTCCTCCCCTTTCTCTCTGCCTGCCTCTCTGCCTGCTTGTGATCTCTGTCTGTCAAATAAATAAATAAAATCTTTAATAAATAAATAAATAAATAAATAAATAAAATGTTTAAAAAAAAAAAAAAACCATGTGCTAAGTCCAGATCATTAGAAACGTGTTTTTCCCCAACATGAACGTCCAGTAGGACATTCACAGTCAGGCAGCAAGTGGAACAATTCTTCCTCCTGCAGTACTATCCCACATTCGATTATAAGATGCCTACCATCCCTGGTGTTCCCCATTAAATTTCATGAGCCAACCCTCACCCCAATCACTGAGACAGTTAAAATCATCCCCACATGTTTCCAAAACCACTTCCTGAACATAACCATTCAACCTCTTCAAGCAGCAAGAACAGAGGCAGTTGTATCAGGCCGCAATGTAATTTTCCCTCGTGCTCCCGTCTTACATTATAGTAACTCCAGAATCTCTACCTCATTCCACCCATACATTTCCCAAAGCAAATATTTCCATAAATACTAGCAAAACAGGAATTGCTGATGAAATTCCTCATGAATGAACAACTATCACGGACATGAGAAAACTTCATAAAATCTTTAAAAACTAATGCACACTATTTTTTAATAATCTAGTCATGTTTCCTATTGACATTACTTTTTAATTTCAGAGCTGTCCTCTCATTTATCTGATGATCTTCAAACTGGCAGTGATTCCTAAGCCCTACAGCTTTGGGTTTATATATAGCTCAAGTAATTACCTTTTTAAATACAGCAATTCTTTTAAGTTTTTATTTAAATTCCAGTTAGTTAACATACAGTGTAAGATTAGTGTCAGGTGTACAATATCGTGATTCAACACTTCCCTACATCACCGGGTGCCCATCACAGGTGCCCTCCTGAATCCCCATCACCTATTTAACCCACAATCCCATCGACCTCCCCTCTTGTAACTATCAGTTTGTTCTTTATAGTTAAGACTGTTTCTTAGCTTGCCCCCACCCTGGTTTCCCCCTTTGCTCATCTGTTTTATTTCTCAAATTTCACATATGAATGGTATTTGTCTTTCTCTTACTTATCCGGCTGACCATAAGACTCTCTAGCTTCATCCACATCATTGTAAATGGCAGGAATTCTTTTTTTTAATGGCTGAATCATATTCCACTGTATAAAGATACCACTTCTTCTTTATCCATTCATCAGTCAATGGACACTCGGGCTGTTTTATAATTTGGCTACTACACATAATGCTGCTATAAACATGGGGGTGCACGTATCCCTTCAAATTTGTGTGTGTGTGTGTTTTAATATTTTATTTATTTATTTGAGAGAGAGAGAGAGAGAGTGAATGAGAGAGAGAGCAAAGCCGGGGGAGAGGCAGAGGGAGAAGCAGGCTCCCTGACGAGCAGGGAAGATCCTGGTATCATGACAAGAGCCAAAAGCAGACACTTAACTGAGCCATTCAGGCTCCTGAATTAGTATTTATAATGCCATAGTTCTTAAGCCTGTGTATCATAATCATCACCTGGGGAGCTGTTTAAAAATTTAGAGATGCCTGAGTGCCTTGCCCACGCGTTTGACTGCAGAGGACAGGAGAAGGTGGGGCCCAGGAATCTTTGTTCTCTTTGGAAGGTCCACAGGTGATTTTCATGCCAGCAGGCCCAGTTCCAGTTTTGTGCCTCCTGAAACTTACACAACCTGAGGTGCTCTCTTTAAGAGAAGAAGAAAGAACCGCTACGTCTCTCAAGCCCTTGGAAAAGTCCTGTGCATGAGCTTCATGGTTTACCACTGCTGATGCTAATCATGCTTGCAAACTACCACATAATGAATCATTATCACAATACATGACTGAACCTGTCAAGTCTCACAGTAAGTGTAGTAAGTAAGTCTTTATGCTCTCTTAAAGCAGAGACCATAAGCCCAAAATGCCTACAAGCTTCAGGAGATAACAAACGGACAGCAGGCAAAGTAGGAGATAACACAAGAGGGCTGCTGACTGGAGCTCCAGAGGGGCCAGCTGCTGTTTGGCATCAGGGCCCACTCAGTGTTGCACTCTCGGATTTTTAACAGAAGACTGAAATCTGGGTTTTTATAGGAAATCTCTCAAATTTTAAAAGTTAGCTCAAGTTTTAAATAAAACATTGGCTAACCTAAATAAACATGAGTGAAAGATGGCAGTATATAACCTCTGCTTTACAAAATAAAAGGGAAAAGACAACTCCTATCTAAAAATAAAAGGAGGGGGCGCCTGGGTGGCTTAGTGGGTTAAATGCTCTGCCTTCTGCTCAGGTCATGATCCCAGGGATGGAGCCCCGCATCGCATGGGGCTCTCTGCTCAGCAGGGAGCCTGCTTCCCCCACCCTCTCTCTCTCTGCCTGCCTCTCTGCCTACTTGTGATCTCTGTCAAATAAATAAATAAAATCTTTTTAAAAATAAAATAATAAAATAAAAATAAAAGGAAACTTAAGACTGGACAGTTGATTTAAGGAAGATGCAGGGAGATGCTGCTAAAGGCATACTTGGATCCATCTCAAGGATCTAAATTTACTCTAAAACATCCTAACAGCACTCAACGAGTTCCTTAAGTCAAGAAAAGACTCTTTCTCTAATATAATACACACAGAGAGGAATATCCTTAAAAATGAATCGCTAAAAATGAATCCTTAATGGCTCCTAAGTGCATGAAAAAAGTCTGACCTCGACGACATTTGGTGCCTTATGTTTATCAAGGTAAAAGCGCTTTCCTAAATGACTGTGTTGTACAACTGAAAATAATGTAACATTACGTGCCAACTACAGTTAAAAAAACAAACAAGCCTCTCTTTTCCAGTTGAGATGTACTGTTCGAAAGTTGATCATACCATACTCTCAGAAAGAGTCAAATCCTGTTCAGCTTTTCAACAGGTGCTTTAAAAAAATACAATGAACACTGGTTCAAAAAAAGTGGATCTCCTAGGCAAAACTAAAATACTGTACTGAGTAGAAGGTAGGAATAAGCTTTTCAGCACACGCTGCTCAATGTTTTTTGCAATACTCCTTAGCTATCTCAGTCTAAGAGATGCCAGGCAGTTCTGAGGAGACAGCTGAGGCTATCAGTGCTATGTGCACATGTGTGGACCAAACAGGGAGAAGATGGAAGCGCTAGACTATCATCACCCAAAACCCCAGCCAAAGAGAAAGTTCACAGTCCCTTCCTGGCCCACTTCACCTAGCCAAAACAGATTACTAGAAACTACTGCCTACCAAGCAGGGTCTGCAAAATAGCTGAAAAAACAGAGGACATCTGGATATCTGGCCAATTTAATAAGGGCCAAGGATTGGCAAGCTAATCCAACATATACTTGTGTATCATAGTGTAAAATCACTTTTCTGCTTCCCATCATGGGTTGGAAGGAGGTTGGAAGTGGAAACTAAATAAAATGTGCCAAAGACAGAGGATTTACCAAAGGACTTGGCATAAAATTATAAACCAACTTGTATCTGTGAAGAAGACAAGAAAATAATAGAACAGAAGACCCTAGAATTAGTGGATTTGTCATTTGTTACTTTGTATATCTGTGGTTTTCTACACCAACCCATATAATGTACCTGTATATAAAATACACATAGAACCCTTAAAACTCAAACATAAAAAGACAAACCAACTAAAAACTAGGCAAAGGATCTGAATAGACATTTCCCCAAGGAAGATATAAATAAGCCAATAAGCATATGAAAAGATGATCAACATCATTAATCATTAATGAAATGCAAAACAAAACACAATGAGATTCTACTTTACATCCTCTAAGAATGGTTATAATAAAAAAGGATAATAATAAGTGTTGACAAGAATGTGAAGAAATTAGAACTCTTATACATAGCTGATGGGAATATAAAATAATATAATCGCCGTGCAAAAAAATTTAGAAGTTCCTCAAAAGGTTTAACATAGAATCACCACATTATCCAACAATTCTATTTCTAAGTACATACCCAAGAGAAATGAAAGCATACATCCACATAAAAACCTATACCCACATGTTTATAAAACCGTTATTCCTACTGGCCAAAAAGTTCAAGCAACCCAAGTATCTATCAAACAATGAACAGATAAATAAAACGTAGTCTTATCATACAATAAAATATTATTCTGCAATTTCTTATTATGGAACAAAGTAGTGATACATGCATGGATGAAAACAACACAGTAAGTGAAAAAAACTAATCACAAAAGACCACATAATGATTTCAGTTATATGAAGCGATTAGAATAAGCTAGAGACAAAAAAAAACTAGGTTTTAGTTGGTTGCCTACTGCAGTGGGGAGGGGATACAGAGTGACTGCTAGTTCATGTAGTCTTTTCTTATTAGGATGATGAAAATATTCTAAATTAATTGGTGTGATATATGCACAACTCTAGAACAAACAAAAAACCACTTAACTTCACATGTTAAGCGGGTTACTTATGTGGTATTATATATATATCTCAATAAAGCTATTAAAAGGCAGTACCATTTCTGGGTATATATCCAAAGGAAATGAAATAAGTATCTCAAAGTGATATCTGCAACTCCATGCTCACTGCAGTATTTACAGTAGCCAAAACATGGAAAGAACTGAAGTGCTCATCAACAGATAAATGGATAAAGAAAATGTGGTATAATGTGGTATATATAATGAAAGGAAGGAGATCTGTCATTTGCAACAACATGGATGGACCTTAATGGCATTATGCTAAGTGAGACAGGACAAGCACATGATCTCACTTTTATGGAGAATCTAAAAAAGTCACCTCCTAGAAACAGAGTAGACAGGACTAAGGGGTGGGAAATGGGGAGATGTTGGTCAAAGGGTAAAACTTCCAGCTAAAAAATCAAGTAAATTGTGGAGATTTAAAGTACAATATGGTGACCACAGTTAACAATACTGTATTGCATACCTGAAATATGCTTAAAGAGTAGATCTTAAATGCAATCACCACCACCAAACAAACAAACAAACAAACAAAAGAGAGAAAGAAATAGTAACTGTGAGATATAGGTATGCTAACTAAATGTGGTAATCACTTCACAATATATACATATATTAAGTCATCACACTGTAAATATTAAAGTTACACAGTGTTAATCTGACAATTAAATGTCATAAAGCTGGAGAAAAAAAGAATTCTTTGGGCTTCTGGGTTACCATGATAGACAAGGACACAAGTTTGCCTCTTCTCCTTTTTTTTTTTTTTTTTTAAGATTTTATCTATTTATTTGACAGGGATCACAAGCAGGTAGAGAAGCAGGCAGAGAGAGAGAGGGGGAAGCAGGCTCCCCACTGAGCAGAGAGCCCAATGTGGGGCTCGATCCCAGGATCCTGAGATCATGACCTGAACTGAAGGCAGAGGCTTTAACCCACTGAGCTACCCAGGTGTCCCTCCTTTTCTAAATCCTATTAAAATAAAAGCAAATTTCAAAAGAAAATAATGTTAACGATGCTGAGAAAAAGAGGAATATTACTAAGCCAGAAATTTTAATGAGTTTATCAGACTGAAAGGGATGGATGGGGTTATAACTACAAAATAAAGCAGAAATCACAACCAAGACCCAATCCAGAAGGCTTCAGATATCCTAATGGTAATGCCTCAGAGAAGCTAAAAGCCCAGGGTTGACAGATGTCCATATAGGTATGGATAAGCAGAATGAGAATGGGAAGCAGAATAGATGTCACTGTGATTAACTGAAGAATTAACTACAGAACGGCTTCCTATGTTGGTCCCTCTCCCACCACCCTCCCTACCTAGAGGCTTGCTGGCATCAAAGACTTAGCCTGAATATAACAGGCAGCACACCCACCTACCCCTGTACCCGTCCACAAATCTCAATGCACCAAGATTCTTCTCAGCCCTTCTCTATACACAAGGAAGAGGCCTGTTGGGGATGTGTTCCACACACACAAAGAAGTTCTAGCTGTCATATTTGGGAACTCAGTCTTTTACTCATGCGTATGAATGGGGGGAAAAAAAACAACTCCAACACACATTTAAGGAAAATGTGGCTTCCAAGAGAAGCTCCAAGATTGAATAAAATAGAACTGACCCTGGATGAAGTAGAAATTACAGAAACAGAAGGTAATCTTAGAAAAACAATTCTAATGAATTCTTTAGAGAGATTAGAAATAATAATGCATACATAAAAGAACAGATAAAATGAAAACTGAGTGATCAGAGATTGGGAAAGAGCTTTTGAAATTATAAAATAGAATTATCAAAGTGAAACTTCTATTAGAGAGAATGGAAGGTAATATTTTAAAACAGAAGGGAAAAATTAAGAGACATTGATAATCTGTATTTTTTTTATTTTCTATAACTTATATTTGGTTCTTGTTCAAATATGTATGTCTAATTTCACATTTTCCTCTTTCATCATAATGGTGTCTCTTCCTTCTTTTATCTTTTAAACAACCAATTTTACAGTTTCACAATACTCCATCTCTGGTACTTTGAATCTTGATTCCCTGTTTTTGTGAATATGGACTTCCCCTCCTTCCATGCAAGTTCCTTCCTTTTTGCAATTTATACCATTTTAATGTGAGTTGATTAATGTTATGGATTACTGGTTTATTTATTAATATGAGAGTTTTCTGTGTCCTGAGCTATGAAACGATCCCTCAGTGGTTTTGCATTTACTTTTGACAATAATTTGTGGGTTTTCGCTAGTCTGTGAAACTGAAAACTAAAGGGTACCTCATTTAAAATAGAGTGGGGAGGCCAGAAGGGGAGCTCTCATGCCCTACTACTGTCAACTGCAGATGCCAACAGGAAGGGAGGTATTGTGCTTTCCCAACAGGAAGAAGCCTACTTTATGAGTTCCGCAGGAGAAAGGAAGAATTTCTCACTGGCCAGCAATAAACTCAACCAATAATACCACAACTCAACCAATGAGAAACTGTCCACCAACCTAAACTCTTTCTTCCAATGGACTTCTGTTCAAAGCAGCTCCTCCCATCTTCCTTTCTTTCTATAAAAGTACGGCTCCTTTCCTTTTATCTTTGGACTCCTACATTTTGCCATACTTTGCATGTCTCAAATTGCAATTCCTCTGCTGTTCCTGAATAAATGGATCAGTAAAGAATACAAGAGTAAGATTCTGTTAACTTCTAAGAGTTAATATAAGAACTTGATCTTCTTAGCATCCCACAGGCCCTTTTACTTCCTCACACACTTCCATAACTCACTTGTGTTCTCCCTGTAAGTTGAGAACCAGAGTTTTACTCTTCTTCAAAGCCTTTCTCAATTATTTCTTCCTTCCTGATTTTGATAAAAGAGAGACCAACCGACAGTGGTTATCTGATACTGCCTTACAAACACTTCAAAAAACACACTTTCCTAAAATGAAGCCACCCTTCTGTTAAAGTATATTTTATCTGACTAGTTTAGAAAAGCCATGCTGGTCATCTATGTGAGGCAACCTAAAGAGGAAAAGTGTGGTAAGTGGAAGTCTGATCATCAGCCAAACACTAATTAATTAATACAGGCCTTATGGTTAGCTCCAGATGAGTCTCCTATGATACCTCTTTCCATCTCTCTGAAGTTCAATGCAACTCCATTTGTATTCCAACAGCTGACTGGAATGGAAGAGGAGAGCCTACCTCTGGTGACTCACAGCCTCATTAAGTCACAGCACAAGTGATGTCACACATAGCAAGAGCCTTTCAACAATCACCAACTACTGTTCTCGCCCTTGAGAAGTTCCTGAACGCTGCAGCTCCCAGAAAGCAGGCGAACAAAGAAACCCAGTGAAGTACAGTCATCGCTTTCCTTTCACTACACTGATGAACAGATAATGAGAATCTAGATCTTAATTCCAAGCCATCGTCCCACAACTCACATGTTCTCCTGTACCCCATCCAACACCCTAAGCCTTGTCAGTGATTCCAAAATCCCTGCAATAAGCTATAGTTTGCAAATAATCTTGACTTGTTTTCCCTAGAACCTCCCACCTACAACTCCTGTTAAGTCCCTGCTCAATGGCAAAGTCTAAGTCTTCTCTCCCTGTAGCGGCGACACTTTCCTTGGGCCTAACTGGGGATCACGAACCAAGTGACTTTACCTGGTCTGAATATGTCATTACTAGGGTATCACCCCTCAGGTGATGGCATGTGAGTATTACTGGGGATGCATCCATTTCTCCAGCAGTATGTTTCTGGAGCACCTAGTTTAAGTCACTTATTTAATCACTTTTTTTTTTAAAAGAAAAAAAAACATTTGTGGGAAGAAGTATGTTTATCAAATTCAAATAAAACACTGTCCTATTCTCTTACTTTACCTTGCAGTATTCTGAATCCGGGCAGTGTTGTGATGACAGATGACTAGTCTATGTAAAGAAATTTCAACAGTGTTTTGAAATGGGGAAAAAAAAAAGCCATAATTTTTTGTAAAGATATGAAAAGATATGTAAATATATGAAAAGAAAAAGAAAAAGAAATGAAAAAGGTATCTTACAACCCTCCTGTGGTAAGCAACAGCTTCTGCTGCTCTATTCCAAATTCAAGATCAATCCATCTTGATTTTCCACTTCCTTCTACACATCTGGATACTGTGCAAACTCTTTACCTTGCCTTAGAAGGCCCTCCATGATTTGCCCCTTTTAAAATGATTATCTTGCTAAACTTATCTCTCTTCATATACTTTGTTAGCCAATCAGGCTAGTCTCCTTCCTGTCCTTCAAGCAATTTTTATTTTCTGCCACCATACCCTTGCTCATACCATTCCCTCCAATCTGAAATGCCCTCCCCCCAAATCCTCCTAATCAGAACACTAGTTGTTTCTTTACAAAAAAGTTCAACTTCTACCTCTCCATGAAGTCAGAGCTAGAAATGATTATTCTCTCCCCCTGGTCACTTACACATCTGTTTCTCCCTGACCAAAGAATAAGTTCCTAAAAGGAAGAACTCTATCTGTACTTCTTTGCTTCCTCACAGTGCCCAGTACAGGTGACTACACTACTAAGTGTTCTTTAAACATATTTATTGAATAAATGCATGTATACTTTCATACCTGCAGAATACATCACCACTAGAAAAAAATAATACTAACCATCTTTACCAAGGCAAATAAAAACAGGTTTAAAATGTCATTAAAATGTCATTCTGATTTGCCCCAGGTATACAGGTATACTCAAAACCTATACATAAGAAGAGCCAAACTCATCCACCAAGTCAGAGAACTATGAAGACTTTTGATATTATCTCTAATATCAAATTAGTGAAGCAAAAATCATTTTTTATCAAAGTCAAAAATAACAGCACAAAATCACAATGTGACATGCAAAGGTAAAGCTATGTCAAGAAGGAATTGTGTGTGTGTGTGTGTGTGTGTGTGTTTTAAGAAGGAGTTTTAAATAGTCTTGGACGAATCAGTATTCCCTACCTGAGAAATAGTGAACAGATGATTAAGTGCCCCAAACCTCAAGCCCAGAATAGTTAGATATTTATGCTGAATGATAAACAGCAAATTGGGGCATTCTAATAAAAGCAGAATGATTTTTTTTTTAAATAATCAAGCTGGTTTATACTTCCTTAAGAGTTTGCAGCTAATGAAATCTAATAAGTATTCATTATTAAGGTAAAAGAAATTCTTAAATGAATGCAAATGCACTACATTCTTGCTATCCCCCAATATTAAGAGGTCTATCACATAATCCTATCCAACACAGAAGTCCAAAATGCAGTTATTATTTGATTTTTTTTCAACTGGACAACAACTATTATTGGGTCAGATTCCTTGTCTACCCAAAACAAAAATCAATGTCAGACAGTGACAGAATTGAGGAAAGTCAAGACTGTACTTCAAAGGTCAGGGACATGGTATTGACGATGATGATTACAGTAAATAATAACATCAGCAAACACTTTCATAGCACTTATTACATGCTACATGTGGCTCTTAGATCTTTATATAGGTCAATTTACTTAAAACCTTAAGAGAATTCTGAGACATATATAACTATTTTATCTATAACCTATAGAATCTCATTTTACAGATGACAGCACTGAGGCACAGAGAGGTTAGCCTACTCAAGGTCACAAACTTCATAAGCTACAAGGCCAGAATTCAAACACAGGAACTCTAGCTCCAGAGCCCAGATTCCTAAGCACAGGCAGGATCCCTTTCCTAGCTAACTCCCCAGACACATTAATATCCCTTTTATCATTACTGAGTGAGTTTCTCCACCCTCATCCCTACCTTCCTACCTCTTAGAAACCCGCTCACTTTAATTATTCTTTAAAACAAACTTTCTAAGAAATACTGGATGTGATTCTTGTAGCCTGTTCTGGGTACTTTCAAATCAGTTCTTGGTCTGAAGAATTTTCAGCTTCTGAGATAGCAAAGTTCAATAGCACTTCACATCTGTTACCTGCAGGAGGAGGGTCAGGAAACACTTACTAGTATCTGGAGGTTTCTCTTCAGATCTGCCAAATAAGAACTCGTATTTGGCCTTGGCAACACTCTGGGAATGCGCTGATGCATTGTTAACCCAAACAAATGTCTCTGCCTGCAAAATTAAAACATAACAAAGACATCATTTAAAATATATCATAAAAATACATTATAAAGCAAACCAACCACAAGATAATGGTTAGGCAATAATGACATATCTACTTGACAGAATGATACAGTAAGCCATTAAAAATGAAACATGAAAAAACATAACACAACAAAAAACAAAATACAAGATGATCACTGCAAGATTACAATTATATTGAAAAATAAATACACATCAATTGGGAATAAGATAAATATGAAAATTTTGCCTTGATGGGAGGGCAGAACTGTGGTACAATATCTTTTTTTAATTAAAGTATAAGTTTCAGGTATAAAACATAGTGATATAAAATGTTCACCACAATAAATACAGTTACCACCTGTCATCATACAAAGTCATTCCAACAGTATTGACCACATTCCCTATACTGTAACTTTCAACCCCATGACATGTTATAACTGGAAGTTTGACCTCCAAATCCCCTTTCCCTATTTAGCCCATCCTCCTACCCCTCTAGCAACCACCAGTTTGCTCTCTACATTTATGTTTTCTGCACTTATCTCTATTTCTGACTATTTTTATGTTTGTCTGTTCACGGATTTTGTTTTTTAGATTCTACATATAAGTGAAATCATATGGCATTTGCCTCTGTCTGACTTACTTCACTTAGCATAATATACTCTAGGTCCATTCACGTCATGGTAAATGGCAAGCTTTCCGTCCTTTTTATGGCTGCGTATTATTCCATTGTACATATATACCACATCTTATTAATCCATTCATTTGTGGATGGGTACTTGGGTTGCTTCCGTATCTTGGCTATTAGAAATAAAACTGCAATAAATACATAGGTGCATATACCTTTTCAAATTAACTTGTTTTGTTTTGTTTTGTTTTTTAAATTTTATTTATTTGACAGAGATCACAAGTAGACGGAGAGGCAGGCAAAGAGAGAGAGGAGGAAGCATGCTCCCCGCTGAGCAGAGAGGCCGATGCGGGGTTCGATCCCAGGACCCTGGAAACATGACCCGAGCTGAAGGCAGAGGCTTTAACCCACTGAGCCACACAGGTGCCCCTCAAATTAACGTTTTTGTTTTCTTCTTCCAGAGCAGGGTTCCTGGATTACATAGTACTTCTATTTTTAGATTTTTGAGGTGCCTCCCTACTGTTTTCCATAGTCGCTGCACCAATTTATGTTCCCACCAACAGTGCATGAGGTTTCCCTTTTCTTCACATCCTCACTAACACTGTTATTTCTTGTCTTTTTTATAATAGTCATTAGCCATTCTGTCTGTGGGAGGGGATGTCTCATTGTGATTTTATTTTACATTTCTCTGATGATGAGTGATGTTAAACATCTTTTCACATGTCTCTTGGCCATCTGTCTTCTTTTGGAGAAATGTCTATTCAGGTGCTTTGCCCAATTTTTAATCAATTATTTGGTTTTTCTTCTTTTGTCTTCTTTTAGGAGTTTTTTGGTTCCACGTCATACATTTTGGCCTTCTATCCATTTTGAGTTTATTTTTGTGTATGGTGTAAGAAAGCGGTCTGGTTTCATTCTTTTGCATGTTGCTGTCCAGTCTTCCCAACACTGTTTACTAAAGAGATGGTCTTTTCCCCAGTGTATATTTTGCCTCCATCATAAATTTATTGACCATATACGTGTAGGTTTATTTTGGGACTATCTTTCCTGTGCAACTGATCTACGTGCCTATTTTTGTGCCAGGACCATACTGTTTTGAGTACTATAGCTCTGCAGTATATTCTGAAGTCTGGAATTGTGATACCTCCAACTTTGTGCTTCATTCTCAAAATCGTTTTGGACATTCAGGGTCCTTTATGGTTCCATATAAATTTTACGATTGTTTGTTCTAGTTCTGTGAAAAGTACTATTGGTATTTTGATAGGGACTGCACTGAATCTATAGACTGTCTGGGGTTAGTATGGACATTTTAACAATATTAATTCTTCTAGTCTGTAAGTGTGGTCTATCGTTCCACTTATTTGTGTCATCTTCAATTTCCTTCATCAACATCTTAAAAGTTTTCAGAGTACAAGACTTTCACCACCTTGGTTAAATTTATTCCTAAGTATTTTATTCTTTTTCTGATGTTACTGAAAATGGGACTATCTTCCTAATTTCTATTTCTGCTAGTTCATTATTACTGTATAGAAACCCAACAGGATTTTGTATATTAATTTTGCATCCTTGCCACTTTACTGAATTCATTTATCAGTTCTAATAATTTTTAGTGGACTCTTTAGGCTTTCTCTATATAATACCACGTCATCTGCAAACACTGACAGTTCTACTTCTTCCTTACGAATCTGGATGTCTTTTATTTCTTTTTCTTAACTGACTGCTTCAGCTAAGACTTCCAGTTGAATAAAAGTGGCGAGAGTTGACATCCCTGTTTGTTCCTAGTCTCAGAGAAAAAACTTCTGATTTTTCACCATTGAGTATGGTATTAACGGTGGGTTGGCAGAATTTTTAAAATTAAATTTGTTACTTTTCTGTAATTAGAAAACTGTATTTTATTTTTAGATGCATTATTTTCCAAATGATTATCATTACCCCACACCTCAGAGCAAGAATATCTGTGCATAGGTTCTACTAAAATATACCAACAAAAAGTGGTCTTTCCCCAAAAGAGACCATACTTTTTATATAATCAGGAACACCATTCAGCCAAAGAGGAGGCACAGAGTAGAAGTGATCCCGTTTGTACTAATCCCACTTAAACTAACTGTCATCTCACTTATACTAATTGTCCTAAATTAAAGCATCTGTCCCAACACTCTCTGGAATTCCTTAAAGTCCCCTATTTGAAAGAAAAGCTACAAAGGTAATTGTGAAAGTGGTTCACATCATGATTCTGAATTCCTATAACCTTCTTCCTGGCTGCTTTAGGCAACTGCCAAAAATCAGGAATGCCTCCCTTCTCTGGTCTAGGATTGATTAAAAATAAGTAACAAGGCAGAAACTGGAAAACACAGAGAAATCTGACCTAGTTCATTCAAGCAGCCATTTTTCTGCCACTTGACCCTGAATTCAAAAATCAGCCAGGATCCAGCCACTGACTGCCCCACTGTTTCCACCCTCTAACTGTGAGACATCTTTTCTCATATCTGCGTAGCAGACTTGACCATTCACTTTAAGAGAGAGAAACACAAAAGGTTTTATCGGCAACCAGGCAACTACTTCAAAGAGGGAGATTTTATGATTTCTATTATATTCTTTGGAGCAGAAATGACTGACAGTAATGATGGGGTTATGATTGATTCCATCATCCTGCTGCAGAACAGTTCAATGGGCAGGCTTCTTTTTGCTCTTTAATACCAATATCAAAGAGCTAGCTAGTACAATTTTGAGGTAACAATTTATTTCTTAAAATATCTCTACAATCACTTAATGTTCATTATGTGTAAAATTTATCTTTATGGTAAAGGTGCACACTCCTCTTGGAGTTACATGCTTGATAATCACAGGCTGTTAACCAACCTTTTCTCCAGCACAGAGGAAATATCAACATTTTGGTGTGTTTAGGGAGCTTCAGACTGGTAGAAAAGGAATGTGGTACCCTAATTTAGGTTGAGTGGTTAGGGAAGTCTCTCTGAGGAACTAATGTTTGCAAAGATGAGAAGGATGAGAAAGCCCCATCATCTAAGCAGAGGGAGAGTCAGACACAACAGCTAAAGCATGAAAGGAAAAGGCTACTCAAATGATTGAAAGGCCAGTGTGGCCAAGAATAGTGGGTAAATGGTAAACTAGAGAGACCAACCAGGAAAATAACACAGCAGAAAGTAAAACTGGGGCAAAAAAGACAGGGGCCAAACACACAAGGTGTTGTAGGTCAAGGAAAGGTTTAATGGGAAGCTAGTAAAGGGATTGAAATATGTGGAAATTCACTAACTTTTTTTAAAGATCATTCATTTAAACTTTTTTAAAATAGCATATGATTATTATAAGAAAATGGATTTAAATTAGTTAAGAAGAAGCAGACACCTGTTAGGGGTCCAGAGAATAAAAGTTAGAGTAGAACGATGGCAATAGAAATAGGCAGAAGTCAATGGATTTTAAACATTTTGTAGGGAGGATCTACATAAATTTTTTGATAAATTGGGTTTAAGGAATGAGAGACAGGGAGAAATCAGGGGTAATTATAATGAACAACATTTACTAACCACTCGGTTCCAGCAAATCATTGCTCTAACACAGCAGAGAGAAACTTATCATGCCTGACTCCATATTGCTTCTACTTCCCTTGGTACTGTGACTTATAGCTTGGAAACTCCTGCTCACCCCTGCACCTGCACATACAGCTAAGATTCACAAAAACTGTATTCCATCCAAAATATAACTCACCCAGGGAAATAAGGAAATATGTACAAAAATGACTCTGCTATGTTCAAGATTTACAGAATGGGATGACTAGATTCATACATCCAACAATCAACTGACCAAGGACAAAGAAGTTACACAACCTTCTTCAGATCTCTACAGATATCAGTCATCTTTTGACTCCAACCCTCTCCTACTTCCCCTCTTCCTAACATAAAAGAATCTCAAATCTCATGCCTAGGGAGATGGTCTTTGGATCAATAGTCCAAGTCCACCATCAGTTTGCTGGCTTTCTGAATAAAATTGCTCTCCTTGCCCCAGCATCATGCCCTTGACTTACTGCTCTATTGTGTGGCCAGCAGGACAAGCTTGGACTCAGTCACACTTATGCAATACACGGGATATCTCATATAACACTCAGAACAATCATGTGAGGTGGGCACTACTATCATCCCAGTCTCATATGTAGAGAAAGAAGCGATGAGCGGGTAAGTAACTTGTCCAGCGTTATAAAGCTAGAAAATTATGGATTCAAATCCTGAATCCAGATCCCATGGCCCAAAAAATGACTCCCAGAAATGTGGCCTAAGCAACTGGGTGCATGTATTGAGACAAAAGAGACTAGAGAAGGAACATTATCAACAGCTTGGATTTGGGCTTCCAAGGTGACCTCTCAAGGTCTCAGTAAAACAAACAGAAAAGAAAATTCTAAAGTCAAAATCCATTACAATGATGCTTTAAAAAAAAAAAAAAAGAAAGAAAGAAAAGCTGCAATCTATGAAGCACCAGTTTTAAGAAATTGCAGAAAGATAATTTTTTTGGCATAGTTTCTATTTGAAGTCTGAAAACTGTTCTCCAAAGGAACATTCCTCCTGAGCAAGGGTTCTTAACCTCAGTTCCGAAGGGGTCTGTCAGTAAAATTCTGGAAATCTGAAGTTAGATGGTGAAAAAAAAAAATCCATCTTTATTTTCACTTACCTTAAGCCTTTTTTCAAGTATGAATGTATGTGATGAAGTATTATTATCAGTAGCTGCAACTTTGTTAATAGAAATCACAACCATTTTCACAATACCTAACAGTTACTGCAGATATTCTAAAATATAATTTATACTCTTACCTACTTTGAAATTATTGTAGTTACTAGGCCCACCACTAAATTTAATCATGAATAAAGAGGGGCGCCTGGGTGGCTCAGTCAATTAAGCATCTGCCTTCAGCTCAGACTGTGATCTGAGAGTCCTGGGATCGAGTCCCACATCAGGCTCCCTGCTCTGTGGAGAGCCTCCTTCTCCCTCTGCCCCTCTGTCTCTCTCTCACCAATGAATAAATAAAATCCTAAAAAAAAAAAGAAAGAAAGAAAGAAAAGAATAGAATTGTATTGCCCTATCAAAAAGGTGTTTAATATTTTTTTAAACATATGTGTTAAACACAGTAACTGATTTTCCTGTGGCTCCATGTGTATTACTGTATATACTTAGAAAGCACTATTCTGACAAGAGATCCAGAGCATTACCCAACTGCCAAAGGGGCCCTGGCACAAAATGGCTACCACAGGGGAGGTGGGCAGTGGGGTGGAGGAAATACATGATGGCGATTAAAGAGTATGCTGTTCATGATGAAATAAAATAAAATAATTTAAAAAAGAAAACAAACAAAAAAGAAGAGACCCTGCTTAAGAACATTGTTCCTTAACATGCATCTCATGACACATTAGTGACCTGAGCAGAATTTTATGTTTATACAGACATACATATATATATTTAAAAGAATGAAACTGAAAATACCAGAGTATGATGTCTTACTATGCACTAAGATAAACATCGTTTTTATAAAACTCCTAAGTTACTTGTGTGCATGAGCACATGCATGTGTGTGTGTGTGTGTGTGTGTGTGCCTGTGTGACAAAGAGATCACAATGTAAAATGTACTATTTTATGAACTATTGGAAATGCATTGTTCTGGAATGGCTCTCAAACTTCAGCATGAATTGGCATCATCTACAGGGTTTGTTAAGACTCGTACCTTGGATTCATTCACCCAGAGTGTCTGTTTTAGTAGGTCTGGATGTTTGATCTGAGAATTTGCATTTTCTAACAATGTTGCAGGTAATGTTAATGCCGGTGTTCTAGGGGCTGAATGTTGTGAACTGCCTAGATCAGTGTTTTTCATCCTACTTGTATGTATGAATCACATGGGAATCTTGTTCAAATAAAGAGTAGCAGGTCTAGGGTGGTGCCTGAGATGCCTGAGACTCTAAATTCCTAAGAAGTTCCCAGACGGATGATGACACGGGTTCACAAAGAGCATCTGTGCTAATGTTTAAAAGTAAAGCAGTGTTCAAATCATATTCGGACTACAGAGAAGAGAAGCATTTTTTAAAGGGATGTTTTACCCAGGAATTAAATACACCAAAAGATTCCACTCTGATAAAGCACTCCATGCTATGATAATTATGAGGGGTCCTAAAACCTCTCATTCAGACCCGAATCAAATCATTAACATTCCTCCACCTTGCCTAATGAAATAAAATCCATTCTACCTACATTAACTATTCTAAACCTATATACACACACACACACACACACACACACACACAGAGGTTACATATATACACATATATATCCTCTTCCCATGCCAAGTATTGTACCAGCACCTATCTGTCCAATAATTTTTGTAGGTCTTTGAAAAACAGTATTTGAAACAAGCAACTTGACCAAAGACCCATATAATTCAGTACTACTTTTGCCTTCTGTATTACTAATTGAACAAAATATATTTTTTTATTTTGTCAGAGTCATTTAAGAACGATAGATTGCATTAAGAAGTATTTGATATGAAGTAACATTAGCAAACGGACTGCCAGATGATCTCCACTTTAATCCTACCTGGAATTACCACCCAATCTCATTCTAACACTTAGGCTTTGGATGTTGGCTTCCATACTGAGAAAGAGTGTTATTCAAACTTATCTCTAAGGTCCCTTCAAATTCTGAAGCACAAAGATACTTCACAGTTCTGAATCACCTTCACAGATATTACATTAAGGAGGAAGAACACAACATTACAGTGACAGGATTATCAAAACTTGCCCCTGCATCTAAAGACGCAAGTCCACTATTACATGGACAGGACAAATAAAATCTCAATCTTACATTTTACATAGTTTTTCAAATTTTCAAGGAATTTGCACTGGCATTATCCAACTCTCAGCACGTTACTGACTATAATTACCAACCTCAGACATACAAGAAACACTACTGATGTAAAAATAATTGTTCTAATTGTCTAGCTGCAAAATATCAAGAGAAGAAAGCAGATAGTGGTAAGCAAATTTTCCAAGTAAAAGTAATTTGATTTGGGAGGGGAAGGATGGGGCCAGAGGATGGGAAGGGTTGAACAGGGACTGAGAGTAGAGTCTGTGGCAGGTGGTGTATGCTCATCATTTCCATTTCAGTGTGGTGTCCAGGGTATGTGAGAGCCTCCTCATCAGTCAGAGCTGAGTATTACCAAATGCTTTAAGCCAGAGATGATTAAATGCTAAATAAAAGGCCATAAAGACAGTATTTCAGAACTCATTAAGAACAAATACTTGGTTCCAACATTCACACTTTACATTTGCACCTGTTGAGTCCCATCCACTCCCATAGCCCCGCAGAAGGCAGGCCTGTGGAAGCAGAACACTGAGGATGCCCTCTCAAGAGCAGGCAGGCCTTAGTATTAATGTTGCAAAAGGTGACAGTTACATGGCTGTTACAGGCTGAACTATGTCCTCCAAAATTCCTATGCTCAAGTCCTAACTCCAGTACCTGAGATGGGATTGTACCTGGAGACAGTCTTTAAAGAAGTAATTAAGTTAAAATAAGGTCATTTGGGTGGACTCTAATTAAGTATGACTAGTATCCTTATAAGAAGACATAAGGACAGACACACACAGGAAGAAAACCATGTGAAGACACAAGGAGAGGTCAGCCATCTGCAAGCCAAGGAAAGAGGCTTTCCAAAGAAGCCAACCCTGCTGACACCTTAATCTCAGAATTCTAGACTCCAAATCTGTGATAAAATAATTTTGTCTCTGGCTGTCTAAACCACCTACCTGAGGTACCTTATATAGCAGCCTAGACAACTATTACATTACGGAAGGCGGCAACAGCTAAGAGCAAAAAGGAAGTTATTTAGGATGACAAGTACTTTATGTCCTATTAAAAGAGAACAGAACCGATGGAAGCCACACCATACAGTACTCAAACAAGAAGATTAGTAAAAAAGAATGGTTATCAAAAAGTTAGATCCTCAGCTCCCTACCTCTGCTTCAATGGGCTAGTGTCCCTCTCCAACCTAGGCAAAACAATGAAGCTGTATTCACTGGAGAGACTTTTTGAAGAACACCTCTGGCTGAGGGATACCAGGCACAAATGATACAAAACACCACAGTGGAAATGGGGATTTGTTTGCTAAATGTTAGGATGCCACCTAGTCTGTAAATGCTGGCACCCTAGACTTTTCCCTGCAGGCAGGCAGATGTGAAGAGTTTTCTCTGTAGAATGTAACCAGTCCAAGAAAGACCTAGATAATTAAATCAGGGGTCCACTAATAAGTGGCCTCATACAGGGAAGTTTAGAACTACCAACTGGCTGTTGGGACCCACTATTACATTACACCATATTCCTTAATTTTCACAACTGTGACACTTCATGCAAATTACCATACACTTATTTTGTAGAATGTTCTTCACCTTGGGTTTATCTTTACATTTCCTCGTGATTAAGTTCCGATTATGCATCTTTGACATGAAGATCATTGAAGTGATGCTCTTCTGCTCTTTGCACCCTCCAGCGGCACAGGTTTAACCTGTCTGCTACTTAATCATATTCATTTTGATCTGCTAGGCTTCTCCACTGTCAACTGCTACTTTTTCTCATTGCAATTCATCAGCATGCTGTAGAAAAATACTTAGAAACTAAGTACATAAGGTATTATGAAACTTTCAACCTATGAATTTACTATTTTATTCAGTGGGTTGTAATCTACTTTCATTATTTATTTCCAAGTTCAGATTACCTGGTTTTGACCAGTAGACATTCTAACTGGTCTCTGTTTTTCTCGAGTTGTCTCCATTACTTTATGAGGACCACTTTACTTTCTGGTACAATGGGATGTTCCAGGCTTCTCCCTAGAATCACCCATTTCTTTTTTAAAGGAGGGGTGGGGGCACAAAAAAAAACAGTCCTTTTAATAAAGAATATTATCTAGTATTTAGATGGAAGAACTGGACTTCGGGTGGTAGGGTATGCTCATTGCTACTGGAGTGTAAGTGCTTATAGACCAGCTCAGAGGACACACAGAATTTTAAACAGATACACACAAGCAAGTGTGCTCACAGCAACAGGCTGAATAAGAGGACCCCAGCATCAACATTCTAATCCCTGCTATCTGTGAATGCTGCCTTATATGGCAAAGACTTTGAAGACATGATTAAGTTTCTTGATATGAGGAGACTATTCTGGATTACACAGGTGAGCCAAGATGATACATTAAAAAAAAAAAAAAAAAAAAAGTCAGAGGAAAGCAGAGTAAAACAGTGCTATGCAATTAGATGGATGAAGGGGCCAAATGCCCCCCCGTAAGGAATGTTTCAGAGGCTAGAAACAGCAAAGAAGCTGATCCTCCCTAGTCTCCAGAGGAAGCACTGCCTTTCTCGCACCTTCATTTTAGCCCCTAAGACTCGTTCAGACATTTGGCCTCAGAACTATAAGAGAATACATTTCTGCCATGTTGAGCTACCATGCTGTAGTACTTTGTTTCATCATCCATAGGAAACAAATACAAACACACAGAGAAATATATATACAAGTGTACACTTTTTAGTCTGTATTTCCATATCTATGCAATTAAAAAAGCAAGAGTTCACATTCATGTTCTTTCTGTAAGAATATTTTCGCTGCTTTCAAGTATAAATGAATTGTTAATGAAATAATCACAAGACTTATCAAGGAATTGTTACTCCACTAATAGTGTTCCTCCTGATTGCAGTTTATCGAAATACACTCACTATTCCACTATAGCTAAGAAATTTGTATTGCTGAAAAGCCAAAAACAAAAACCATCCATTTCTTCCATTGCCATGGTTATAAAGAGAGATATTCAAATCTTATCATGTGCAGCATTTTTCCCTTTAAAAAGATATCTGACACATGCCTGCATATCAACAAGCAGAAAAAACACTGATGTCTGAGAAGAGGGTGGCCCAATTTAGCAGTGGGGAATTTAGAATTTCCCTACAACCAGCTCCTACTACCTTGACAGGCTAAATGAACAGATATTCCAAAACCAAGTAAAATTGGGACAGAGGGCCTCTCAAGAGTAGAGAGGGGCTAGGGGTGGCTCAGTTGGTTAGGTGACTGCCCTCGGCTCAGGTCATGATCCTGGAGTTCCGGGATCAAACCCCATGTCGGGCTCCCTGCTCGGCAGGGAGTCTGTTTCTCCCTCTGACCTCTCCCCTCTCATGTGCTCTCTCATTCTCTCTCTCTCAAATAAATAAATTTAAAAAAAAAAAAAAAAAGAGTAGAGAGAGGCCAAAAACAGCCAGGAGACAAACAGGTAGAAGAAAGGCTAAATCTTTTGACTTCTAAAGGTTGAAAACAGCTTCAAAACCAAAGAGCAAAGCAGGAAACAAGCTACAAGACCAAAGGGAAGACAGTAGAAAAAGGACACCTCAGCTCCTCATCTAGTCACTAAGGAGCCCTGCTGCCAAGCCAGTTTTTTACTGTGTAAGCACAAAAACAAGAGCTGAATTCATGGCTTTTTTAAAAGCCCCTGGGGGTCCATTCTCATTTTCCTACCAGCTGCTGTCTACTCACTCAGCCAATTTCCTGAAAGCTCAGTCCCCTGGGGCAGGGCAAGTGGGGGTTCTGCTGCTCCTCCAGGCATGGAGTCAGGAACCAAGACTAATGGGGGAGAGGGTGGCCGGTGCTCCAGACCAGGCAGAGTCACCCTGCTGCCTTCTACCTACCACATGTGAAGTCAAAGGGAAGGATAAGGAGGCTTTGGGCCAATCAAAGGACTCCTCCCTTGATAATCTGCATCTTGGACCCATTTTAGTTGCCTTCTGAGCAAATGGGAAGATTCTATCTCCCTTCTTGGAACTGTGCCCATACTGGGCAAGACTCTGCATTCATAAAACATTATGACTTATTACAAAGAATGACAGAATCTTTTATTTTGAAGGGAGGGCAATGGAGAAAGTCAGTGGCTAGGAAACTAGATGATAAACACTCATTTGTAACAAAACCTCCATAAAACAAATGCAAGACATAGGGATCAAATTTTCCTCACAGCTCCTTCACTAAGTCACCAACTAAATGAAGTGCTGGAGAGCGTCAAAGAAAGAATTAAAAAGAAAATTAGCAACCAAATATTATCAATTCATAATATATCCTCTGCCTTTCCCACTATTTCATAGTCAGTAATGACTAGAGGGTGGGACCTTTGGCAGCAAACATACAGACCCAGTGACAGGATTTCATTTTGCCTTTCTTGCTTCCCTATCCACCTACTACCTACCACTTCCAACGCTCTGACCTGTGCGCTTCAGGTTTAAATCTCCTAAGTGAAGCAGACAATATAAAGATCCAGATTTTAAAGAGAAAGACACACATTTTTAAGCCTTTGAACACATCTCCCTACCTATTTCAGGTCCTTACTCAGGAGGCCAGAGCTTTCCACATAGGCAGAGCACTGTATGACTATAGCAACATAAGGGAGTACCGCAAAGCCACACAGAACTTTAGAAGTCAGCCCAGCAAAATCAACATCCCTCCAAGGAAATCAGACTTCGAATAATAGCATTGACAAATGCTCCTCTCTGTACAAAAAAAAAAAAAAAAAAAAAAAAAAGGGTGGGGGTGCAGGAAGACTAGGTACTGAGAACAATCAAAACCAGTATCACACAAAGCAGACAGACTACAGGCTTATAATAAGTGTTCCAAAATGTTTTGCTAAGTCCTTATAAATTCAGCAACCTCAAAAACTCTGGAAGGCTTGGCAGAACACCACCAAAAAACTACATAAATGAAAACTATCTGCCTACTCACTTAAATCTAAGCTTTGCAAAATATAAATGTGTCTTTAATTACTTCAAAGGTTCCACCAAATTCTGAAAAAAATTACAACCACTCTCATGTTTAAAAAGTATGTCATTTGGCACTTTTACAGGAAGGAAAAATAAGAGCCAAATGTGACCAAGATGGAAACCATGAGAACTAAGTGTATTCTCACCTTAGTTTAATACATCTTTATTTCCCTTAACTTAAAAGTGACCTCTTGGGTGGCAGCTATGTATTTTAGTGAAACACGTCATACCCAGGAGTGGATCTTACAAATAAGACATGCTAAAGATGGTTCCTGTTTAAGGTAAGGAAAGCAGCCACAATTTTCCTCTCAAGGAAGCATGTGAGGGATCAAATAAAGCAACATTCTTTCCTACTTTTGAAGTCCAAGTCATTTACCAGACCCATATGTACAGAGAAAAAAGTGCTTCTGGGCAAATACAAGCATTCTAAAAGTCATAAAATTCAGGTTGTAATTTAAGCTGAAACGACACATGAAATCTTAGGGAGTAATGCAATCAGTGCATTAATTTCTATAAGAAAATATGCAGTCCAAAGCAAAGTGTCTCCAAACTCCTCTTGAAAAACAATGAATGATCATGAAATTTGTATAGAGAAAACTCTAAGGATCAGGTCAACCACCCTGGAGCTGGTTAGTCCTACAGGACATAAATCCAGACCAGACAATACCAAACATCACATCCCTAGCTGCTAACAAATGCCTATTATAAAGAAATGTGCATGAGCTAAGATACAATGTTTTATAAAATACACATCTGTCAAGGCAAGGTACAGAAGGACACCAAATAGAACACTAGGTCCTGATAACAGAAATTTAACAAAAAATTCTAAGTCAATTCTCAGACAAATAACTCTAATTATCAATGGTCTTGATAAATTTTTTCACCAGATTTTTAATTTTAATTTAAAATCAAACACAAAAGTGAAATATTTATGTGGGTGCTTAATACCCCTGGTTAATCACCAATAAAGTCTTTTTTCTTTTTTTTTTTTTTTTTTCCAAAAAGTCCTGACAAACCAATATACATTAATTGCCAAACTTTCGACTGATAACTTCTCAGCATCCCAGCTTCAGGAAAGTTATGATGGGCAGTTAATAGGTAAAAGACACTACACAAACTGACAAAATAATTCGGATTTTTATTTCAGAAGATCTCTGTTTTTAAACTTAAGCACTGTCAGGATACTCAATGGACCTTCAATACTAAAAAATTCCAATTGCACATGTTTAGATTTTGCAAAGACACACATGTGTAATCCAAAATGAGTAAACTTCTCAGAAACAAACTGCTTACATAAAGACGATAGAAGAAAGTAATTATTTCAGGACTTTTATGTCCCATTTGGTCAGTTACCTCTTCAGGGACATCAAGTTGTACACTGGTCTCTGACAGAGTTCATCAGCCTCAACCACAGAAGCAGGTGATCTAGGAACAGTCTTGCTCAGACTCATACCCAAGAAAGATAACATTAGGAGAGAGAAACATTCTAGAGTACTATTTGTGCTGGCCCAGGGAACATCTGTGATAAGCTGCAGATTGCTGAACTACTCAGGCACACTGGATCAGATTCTTGGAACCTCATCTTGGAGAACCTAAATTTTTACTGTATTCCTCCAGCTGATTCTTAGGCATGCTGAAGTTGGAGAGCTATCAGAGCTCCATGGAGTATACAACTGAGCCCTCAATAAATACTAAGAAACAGCAGGACAGCTCACAGAAAGGAACAAAGGCTGTTTCTCTTAGGCTACCTTCATCATTTGTACAGCAAAACTACAACCATGAGATACCTGGGAAAAATGTACTCTTAGGATTTCTGGTTTATTATGGGTATTTTACACCTTGGTGTTAAAGATGTTAGCTGCTATTATCAATGGCTTTAAATCAGAACAGTAAGTGAGAACAATGCTATTAGCCATGAAGTTGTTTTTGGACCCAAGCAATGCAAGAAGTACAGTATGGAGTAATGTCTATTACTACAAAAGCCAAGTCATCCTCACAAACACTGAATTTTCAACAGACAATGCATGAGCTAAAGAATAAGAAGTGAATGCAAATTACCTTTGTTCTTAAATACAGAACACTGGAGAATAAATGATTCACTGAGGTAAGTCTTAACTTTTATAGTTTTAAAGACATCTACACATACCCTACACCCCCAACCTACCCACAGTCTCTGATCATCAAAGCTTCTGAGGATTAGAGGCTTGTTCTATTTTTACATCTATAATTGGAATATAAAAGTCAAGTGATAAACTATATCTTTTTGGTTGAGCTCAAATAAAACTGAGTGTTTTATTAAGTATTGAGAGTTAATTTTAAGAACGCTTGATTGGGCTTGCTGGAAACCTAGAAACTGACTTGTTTCTGTGGAAAAATAAAAGTATAGTTCCAAATAATGATAGATAAACTTCTGGGATTCACATATGAAACTCAGAGATTGTCTACATTTTACTTAGACATAGTAAAATCTGGTTAACCGAGATTGGTAGCTTATATAAATTTACCAATAAAGACGACCTATGTGAGTGATTACAGATCCCTAATTTTGGTTGAGGGAGCTGAAAACAAATCATCTTTTGTACAAGAGCACATCAGTTAAAAATATAAAGAGAGGGTGATATTATTTGTTTAACACTTCTTTTATCTGGAACATAATAATGCAACAAACACATATCACGACAACAGAAAATAGATTTTCAGAGTATACATGTTCAAAAATCCATGAAATTAAATATATATACATTAATCAGGAGAACACTTGAGGGTTCTTGCATATGAACAAGTGGGGGAAATATTGTTATTTTCTAAGTCAGTAAGACTCCCAACAGTTTATTAGGGAGAGGAGTAACCAAGTGTTAAGTCTCCCCTGCCATACATTCCCTCCCCCTCCATGACTACAGCTATAAGGACTCACAATTCAGTAAGAGATGATGGCCAGTTCTAGGGGTACATATCAATCACCTCAATACACGTAGGCTTCAGAATAAATACTCCCTCAGGAAAGAAGGGTGACTGCACACAACTTGAGAAATTAATCTAACTCGAGCAACAAAATCAAAGGTAAGAACAGGCCAGACAGAGTCCAACTCTCCAAGAACTAATTCCATGTCATCCCATCAATCCCTGTCCTCTCCATTCAGCATGAACACTGGAAAGCCTACTGAGACAGAGGCCAGCATTTGCTGAATTTATTTCCACTCTCCCATTGCAACCTGGAAAAGGAGGGATGTAGAGAAGAGAAAGGAATAAGTTAGGCAGGTTGAGATCAGGTAAACATTAGAACATAGCCACTTCCAAGGCTCTCAAAAGGCTCTTAAGGGTAAATACCCAATAGTGCAATTGCTGGGTCATAGGGCAGTTCTATTTTCAACATTTTGAGGAACCTCCATGCTGTTTTCCAGAGTGGCTGCACCAGCTTGCATTCCCACCAACAGTGTAGGAGGGTTCCCCTTTCTCCGCATCCTCGCCAGCATCTGCCATTTCCTGACTTGATGATTTTAGCCATTCTGACTGGTGTGAGGTGATATCTCATTGTGGTTTTGATTTGTATTTCCCTGATGCCGAGTGATATGGAGCACTTTTTCATGTGTCTGTTGGCCATCTGGATGTCTTCTTTGCAGAAATGTCTGTTCATGTCCTCTGCCCATTTCTTGATTGGATTATTTGTTCTTTGGGTGTTGAGTTTGTTAAGTTCTTTATAGATTCTGGACACTAGTCCTTTATCTGATATGTCGTTTGCAAATATCTTCTCCCATTCTGTCAGTTGTCTTTTGATTTTGTTAACTGTTTCCTTTGCTGTGCAAAAGCTTTTGATCTTGATGAAATCCCAATAGTTCATTTTTGCCCTTGCTTCCCTTGCCTTTTGCGTTGTTCCTAGGAAGATGTTGCTGCGGCAGAGGTCAAAGAGGTTGCTGCCTGTGTTCTCCTCAAGGATTTTGATGGATTCCTGAGGGTTGCTGGGGGGAGGGGGTTTGGGAGAAGGGGGTGGGATTATGGACATTGGGGAGGGTATGTGCTTTGGTGAGTGCTGTGAAGTGTGTAAACCTGGTGATTCACAGACCTGTACCCCTGGGGATAAAAATATATGTTTATAAAAAATAAAAAATTAATTAAAAAAAAAAAAAAGAATCATGGTATTAAAAAAAAGTGACTTGCAGCTATTTTTAATGTGCAAAATAGTGAGCTTGTCAATCCATTATTAACATTCTTTATTGATGTATTGATGGCAAAATTAAAAGTAATGTTTAATAAAATACATATATTTTGGAGGAAAAAAAAAAAAAAAAAGGCTCTTAAGCAGGAAATCACTGCTTGCCAAAGCTTATGAGATCACCAAGTCAAAAATGAATGCACTTACAGGTGGGGTGAAGTGTGGCTGCAACTAGCATGACCAAGAAACTCAGTGACCTGTGCAGTAGTAAATGAGTCTTAGGTCAGGATCCTTCAGACATTTGTCATGACATGCTCATAAACCACTGAAGCATAAAGAGATGTAACCTATTTGGAAGATAATTTGGCTATTTCTTTCTTTCTTTCTTTCTTTCTTTTTATTTATTTATTTATTTATTTATTTATTTATTTATTTATTTATTTATTTCACAGGCAGAGATTACAAGTAGGCAGAGAGGCAGGCAGAGAGAGGAGGGAGCAGGCTCCCTGCTGAGCAGACAGCCTGATGCGGGGCTCGATCCCATTACCCTGGGATCATGACCTGAGCCGAAGGCAGAGGCTTTAACCCACTGAGCCACCCCCAGGTGCCCTGATAATTTGGCTATTTCTGTCAAAATCTGAGATGGACACGTGCCTTTATCAACTCCGCTTGTAGGAATTTAGTCACAAAAACCAACATGTCAAAGAGGGCAGTAAAATGATACTTGTTTCAGCAAAACACAAGAAATAATTTACATGACTATCAATAGAGGTCTAATGAACTATTCTAGAATGCAATGAAATACATAAAGATTTAAGAAAAGAATAAGGAAGACTTTATGTGCTACTCTAAAGCTATCTCCAAAGTACATTAAGTAAACACAGTAAAGTAGAAATCTGGGTAGAATAATTATTATTTCCAATTTGGGATTTGTTTGTTGGTTGGCTGTTTTTTTTTTCAAGGTTCTCCAATCTATGGATTCCTTCTGAGCATTCAAGGAGTTACATAAAACATTTACACATTTTCCTGTAAAGGAAAATTGCAGGTCAATCTTACAAAACTAAATGTAAAAATACTAAACAACAAATTAGCTAAGTGAATTCAACAATATATATTAAAAAAATAAAATTAAATAATCCATCACAACTGATCTGGATTTATCCCAAGAAAGCAAAGTTGTTTTAATTTAGAACTCCATTAATGTAATGTACCATACTGACAAATTAAAGGAGCAAAAAAACCAATCTGATCATCAGAATACATGCCTAAAAATATTTGATAAAATTCAACATCCATTTATTATTTTAAAAAGAATCCTTAGCAAAGTAAGTATAGAAAAGAAGTTCTGTAAACTGGCAAAGGCATTAGAAACAATCCAGAGTAAACACCATACTTAATCATGAAATTCTCTTCCTACCTGTCCTATAAGCAAACAACACAAAGGTATTCATTGGTGGACCTTAAACCCTTTTTGGAAGATAATCCCTTCAAAATATCCTACGTATGCTTTCAGCATATTTTATAACATCTTATGTCATAACTTCCAAAGCCAGAAGGTCCATGAATTCCAAATGAAAAATCCTTGAAGGCTTTAAAAAAAAAAAAGGTATAAAAATAAGAATGTATTCTATGGCACCATCTGATATACAGTACTGAAACAAGACTCTATACACTCAAGTGTTCAAAAAACTTAAATGTGTCCTCAGACGACAAAATAAAGTCTGTGCTCTGCAGCCCTGCACAATCTGGCTCCATCTCCTCCATCTTTTATCTCTCAATGATCCACTGCAGTAACCAACGCTATTCATACACTCAGCATTTAATGCCTTATGCCTCCACCAACCTTGTCCTGCCACCCTCTCTCCATCACACCCAACGAAGCGAAAAACAAGTCAAGATGAGTCAAGACATCATCTTTACTACTGATAAAGATGACTAGAGAAAATGAGTATAATCTATTATAAGAATTAGCCAGATTTCTCTAGCTAGCCATGGGCACAGCTAGACAACTCCAAACCATCCCAGCAGGGCCAGGTCTTGTAAGGCAGAAAAAGCCAAATGCAGCTGACTCTGAACAGAGAGGCCTAGCAGCTGCTGCATTGAAAATCTTCATTCTCCCCAACTCACCAGTCATTAAGTCACTCCTTTTTTCCTTTAACTAGAAACATGAGGCCAAGTAAAGATAAACTGTCTCACTAATACTCAACTCTTTCTTCAAGACGCAGTGCAAGTCCCACCTCTGACCTGAAAACCACCCCATCCCAGGTACCATTTATCATGCTATCCTTTCCTTGGAATTTCTATAGCACTTAATACTGTGCTACTCTTTTCATTTACAGTAATATCTGTTGTACTGATGAGAAGTCTATCAAGATAATATAAACAATAAGTCTCCTGATCCTGGGACTCTATCTTATCTCTCTGACTTTGAATCACTTAGATGCATGTCCTAACAAAATCAAAACTCAACTATTTACTGATTTTGAACAATTATTAATGTCAGAAAGTGGAGTATTCCATAGTTCAGAAGGAATGCTAAATAAAGGGGAAACATAATTAAATGACCACTCTGAAGAGTCAGTGGCATGCCTGGTTAGAAGACAAAATACAAAATACAAAGAAAAAACAAAAGCCAAGAGAACAGACAGGCAAGAAAGAAGCGAGAGAGGGAACTACAGTTATTTAGAGGTGATCTGGAAAAGGCTCCTTTGAATGTCAGAGTAATAAAGCGGAAATCATAAAATGGAAAGTTGTCCAACAAAGAACTGAACAAAACAATTCGTGAAAACAAATTAGGAAATGCATAAATATACTAAGGGTCACTTCACTATAGGTCATCAGCTGATCCTGAACTGCTTGCTGCCTCTGTGATATTGCTCACATAACAGAGTTGCCAAAAATCGAAGGGGTAACTAAGTCATTTTATACTCTCTTTACATATAACCAACAGGTCCCAATTAGATCCTTATTAGAGTGCCAAGCCTAACTGAAAAGAATAATGAAGATGATTTAAGGAGCTGAAAAATGAAAGTTCTGCAAAGAGTAAAAACGCTCTGGACAAATACAAAAAAACTCGAAGGCATAATCATACTCTTGAAGACTAGAAGTTAAAGAGAATATAGCAAGTAGACATTTTACAGCTCCACTGAAAAATGATGAAATTCAGCAACAGAGAAATCCTATCTAAATACACAGGAGAAACTCTAAACACAAGCATTGTTAATGAAGCAGACGTAGAAACAATATGATCTTTTTTAGTCATCTCAATACTTGGTAGTCCACATAGTTGTCAACAAAATGGGACAGTAATACAGAACACAGTCACACAGAACATGTTGCTACAATTTAAGCTATCTAAAAGCAACAGAAGATAAAAAAAACAAGTCATAAAAAATAAATATACACACACACTATTTGTAGAGCAAATATTCCTCTAGAGAGAGCTTTAAAATTGTCATTAAGGTATTTTGTTTGTCCTGAGTCAAACAGCAGATAAATCAGGTACCTGTCTGACGAAAATATTTCTAAATCCCAGTCGACAATATATGTGCTTCCTCCACTGCCCATAGCTCATTCCTTCAAGTACATAACAGACATTACCAGCTTTCCTGATAAAACTATAAAATCTACAACACTGGCTTTCATTCTGGAAAAATTTTGTATTAGTCTCAAAATGAAGAGAAGTCAATTTAAAACCTTGTTGTGCCTATTAGAAACTTCCTTCAACACTTTGCCCAACATTAAAAAAAAATTAAAAGTCTTTGGTTTTCTTTAAAGTTGGCAAGATATGACAATACAAACATACAGCGAAAGGGATTTTTTGTAGAGAAAAAGAAAATACCGTTTTGGAAAAAATGGCAAACCATATTGCAAATGCAATATGCAAGTAAGATGTCTTTTTTTAACTGGGTAAAAAGATCATTCTTAGATGGGACCTGGAGTTATTTCAGTTTGACTCTCAAGTTTATGCTTGAATCCTTCCACAGCACACTGAAGTTTGAATACCTCCAACTGCTGAAGAACTGACTAGCCTAGACAGCTCTTACTGTTTAGTTTAAAAAAAAAAAAAAAGACACTTCTTTTATTTGAAAAAAAAAAAAAAAAGATATGTACGATTACAAACTATGAGCCACAAGTGCCTGGCTAAATAACTTCATATATTGTATCACCTTAATCCTTACTAGCACTTGAGATCTAGTTTCCACTGTCAGTCCTATCTCAAAGAAGAGCTAGAAGGGCTACAGATCACATCAGGTCACAGGGGAGGCCAAGATTTGCCATAATCTTTGGAAGAGTTCTGTTTAGACCATATACATTACCACACATTACAACCCACAAAGAACTTGACCCCCTTAATTTCTGCTTCTAAAGCTAAAAAATTCCTTCAAAACTTTTCTCATGCACATACCAGGTTCTTGAAATTTTCTGTGCACCATGGATTCTCAGTTTATGAACCTCAGGGTTTTGTTTTGCTTTGCTTTGCTTATTTTATACATACACAACTAGCAACGACTGAAATGCAAAGCATAAACAAAACAAATTCAATTCTTTTTCAAAATTACTCAGAAAGAGAGATGAGTCAAGGTGGCAGAGGGGTAGCAGACTGAGATGACATCAGGTCAAAGGAGTTCAGCTAGATAGTTATCAAACCATTCTGGACACCTACAAACCCAACAGAAGACTGAAGAGCAGAAGAGCAGCAATTCTAGAAACAGAAAATCAACCACTTTCTGAAAGGTAGGATGTGCGGAGAAGTGAATCCAAAGCGACAGGAAGATAGCCTGTGGCGGGAGGGGCTGACTCCCAGTAAGCGGTGGAGCAACGGAGCACAAAATCTGAACTTTTAGAAGTGTGCTCCTCCAAGGGACATTACTCCAGAGGCCAAACGGGGGTGGAGCCCTTGCAGGGACAGTGTGGTCTCAGGTCCCATGGCATCATGGAAGGATTGGGAGTGTTTGAGTGTAGCAGTGCTCACAGGTATCCAAGAAGGGAAGGAGCCTACAGAAACAGAGCCAAAGAGTGAGCTCTCAGCTAGGGGTAACCTTAAACTGTGATTTGTGGCACAGTCGGACCACTGCTCTTAGAGCAGAGACCCCACAAGTAGCAGATCTGGCGAGACTCCACTTCCTTTTCTGGAGGCAGGAATCTGCTGGGCTTGGAGGCTCCAAACAGGACTGTGTGCCAGAGACAGAAATGCTCAGTCACAGGCCGGGTGAGTTTGGAGCATGGCCAGAGACCAGGGAGACAGGAGTGATTGAGCACTTTTTTCGAGGGTGCTCGAGAGGAGTGGGGTGCAGAGCTCTCGGCTCCACGAGGCTGGAGACTAGGAGGCCGCCATTTTCATTCCCGTTCTCCAGAGTTCTACAGAAAGCATTCAGGGAACAAAAGCTCCAGAGCAAACCCAAGCAGATTACTTAGCCTGGCCCCTGGCAAGAGCGGTGCAATTCCTCCTGGGCAAAGACATTTGAGAATCACTACAACAGGCCCCTCCTGAAGATCACCAAGAACATCCAGCCAAGACCAAGCTCACTGATCAAGGAGAACAGGGGGATTTCAGAGGAGGGGAAAGCAAAGCATGGAATTCATGTCTTTCTCCCCATGTTTCCTTAGTCTTGAAAAGTCAATTACATTTTTTCAAATTTTATTTTTTCTGATTCTAACTTTTTTAACTTTTCCTCTTTCCTCTTCCAACATTTTTTAACTAGTTTAACTTAATACCCTTCTTAAAAAAATATTTTTAATCTTTCATTAATATAGTCATATTTATTCCTTCATTGTATCTAACTTTATTTTTTGGATACATATAGGGTTTTTCCTTATAAAAAATTTCTGGGATACAATTTCTTCTAATAGATCAAAACATACCCTAAATCTTGCACAGGGCTTTGTTCTAGTCTCCAGCCTGAGCAAATTCTCTCCATTTTCTTTTCTTTCATTTTCCAACCAACTTATCTTATCAATTCCTTTTTTTTTAACAACTGTTTTTAAATTTTCGTCCTTACAGTCATATTCCATCCCTTCATCATGTTAACCCTTATTTTTGTATATACATGTTTTTCATTCCTTAAAAAATTTTGGGAGGTAGTTTCTTCTAAGAGACCAAAATACACCCAAAATCAAGTGGGTGGCTCTGTTCTATTCACCTGTCTAGTACGTGTATATATATATATATATAAGTATATATATATTTAATTTAAAAAAATATTTTTTAAACTTCTTACCCCCTTTTTTCTCCCCCCAATTTGGGGTCTCTTCTGATTTTTCTGGGGGCTTTGCCTCCCTTTAAGTATTTTACTCTCTCATTCATATATTCTTATCTGGATAAAATGATAAGGCAGAAAATTCACCACCAAAAAAAAAAAAAAAAGAACAAGAGGCTGTACCGAAGGCTAGGGACCTAATCAATATGGACATTAGTAATTTGTCAGACCTAGAGTTCAGAATGATGATTCACAACATGCTAGCTGGGCTCGAGAAAGGCATGGAAGATATTAGAGAAACTTAACCAAACAGCAAAGAATCTGTACTCAGAAAACTATAAAGTACTCATGAAAGAAATGGAGGAAGACACAAAGAAATGGAAAAATGTACCATGCTCATTGCCTGGAAAAACAAATATTCTGAAAAATGTCTTTGCTACCTAAAGAAATCTACATGTTTAATACAATCCATATCAAAAAATCAATTTTTTGAAATGGAACGAATAATACTAACATTTATATGGAACCAGAAAAGACCTGGAATAGCCACAGGAATGTTGAAAAAGAAAGCCAAAGTTGGTGGCATCATAATTCCGGACTTCAAGCTCTATTACAAAGCTGTCATCATCAAGACAGTATGCTACCGGCAAAAAACTGACACACAGATCAATGGAACAGAATAGAGAACTCAGAAATAGACCCTCCTCTATGGTCAACCAATCTTTGACAAAGCAGGAAAGAATGTCCAATGGAAAAAAGACAGTCTCTTCAACAAATGATGTTGGGAATATTGGACAGCCACATGCAGAAGAATGAAACGGGACCATTTCCTTACACCACACACAAAAATAGACTCCAAATGGATGAAGGACCTCAATATGAGAAAGGAATCCATCAAAATCCTTGAGGAGAACACGGGCAGCAACCTCTTCGACCTCAGCTCAACTTCTTCCTAGGAACGTCGTCAAAGGTAAGCGAAGCAAGGGCACAAATGAACTATTGGGACTTCATCAAGATCAAAAGCTTTTGCACAGCAAAGGAAACAGTTAACAAAACCAAAAGACAACTGACAGAATGGGAGAAGATATTTGCAAACAACATATCAGATAAAGGGCTAGTATCCAATATCTATAAAGAGCTTAGCAAACTCGACACCCAAAGAACAAATAATCCAATCAATAAATGTGCAGAGGAATAAAATCTTAATTAAAAAAAAAAAAAAAAAAGAGGGGGTGGAGTGCCTGGGTGGCTCAGTGGGTTAAAGCCTCTTCCTTCGGCTCAGGTCATGATTGGGATCGAGCCCCGCACTGGGCTCTCTGCTCGGCAAGGAGCCTGCTTCCTCCTCTCTCTCTCTCTCCATCTGCCTCTCTGCCTACTTGTGATCTCTATCTGTCAAATAAAGAAACAAAATCTTTAAGAAAAAGAAAGGAAGAAGAAATAGGCAGAGGACATGAACAGACATTTCTGCAAAGAAGACATCCAGAAGGCCAACAGACACATGAAAAAGTGCTCCACATCACTCGGCATTGGGGAAATACTAATCAAAACCACAATGAGATACCACCTCACACCAGTCAGAATGGCTAAAATTAACAAGTCAGGAAACGACAGATGCTGCAGAGGATGCGGAGAAAGGGGAACCCTCCTACACTGTTGGTGGGAATGCAAGCCAGTGCAGCCACTCTGGAAAACAGCAAGGAGGTTCCTCAAAAAGTTGAAAATAGAGTTACCCTACAACACAGCAATCATACTACTGTTTTACCCTAAAGATTTTTACCCTAAAGATATTTACCCTAAAGATACACCAATGTAGTGATCCGATGGAGCATGTGCACCCGAATATTTATAGCAGCAATGTCCACAATAGCCAAACTACGGAAAGAGCCTAGATGTCCATCAACAGATGAATGGATCAAGAAGATGTGGGACACACACACACACACACACACACAATGGAATACTATGCAGTCATCAAAAGAAATGATATCTTGCCTTTTGCAATAACATGGATGGAACTAGAGGGTATTATGCTGAGCAAAATAAGTTAATCAGAGAAAGACAATTATCATATGATCTCCCTGATATGAGGAATTTGAGAGGTAAAGTAGGGGCTTGGGGGTAGGGAAGGAAAAAATGAAACAAAATGGGATCAGGAGGAAGACAAACCATAAGAGACTCTTAATCTCACAAAACAAACTGAGGGCTGCCTGGGGAGTGGGGAGAGGGTGGTTGAGTTATGGACATTGGGTAGAGTATTTGCTTTGGTGAGTGCTATGAAGTATTTAAGCCTGACAATTCACAGACCTGTACCCCTGGGACTAATAATACATTACATGTTAATTTAAAAAAATTACTCAGAAGGACAAATTTAATGAAACAGCAATATTCATAGAGGCCACATTATTACAACATGAAGCAAATACATCACTGAAAAGAGTAGGAGTTATCAAGCTGGCCTCATAGGCTGGGTCCTTCCATCTTGGGTATTCCATACTTGTATGATTTGCTTGCTATCCCTCTAGGAATGTTGGTCCTGCTTTCAGTAGTTTAGTCAAAAGAAGTAGGCCTTCTTCATGTACAGAGTAAAGAAGAGTTATAAAAATAATGAAATTTACACATTTCAGTACTTTCTACCAAAAATATAATACCTCATTAAGAAGACAGCACATTTATAGTATAGTTTCCACCTGTATTTGCCTAGATTTACAGACAAAATATCTCAATTCAGTTCTAAGAAATATTATTCTCTAATTCTAATCAACATCTCTTGTTATACTTAATCAAAATAATGTTTTACTCCTTAAAATCCTGGAGTACTTACTTTCTTATTTCAAGGACTCAGTGGCCTCAGAACCAATTCAGAGCACAAGCAATGATTTCCTCCTTACACTGCTACTTCATGAGCAACCAACTACTCTTAACTTCTCTCTTTGCAAGGCCTCCCTTGATTTCCAAAGCTGCTGGAGAGCAGAGTGGCTCTGCACTGGATGTTTTTACCCAGAGAGGCACAAAAGACCCCTGTGTCTATAACTATTCTCAATTCACTCAACTCACTGGTCTCCATTTTACACCCAAGACACCCCTTTTGCATATTTTGAAACTCTAAGAAAACATAACATTATAAAAAAAAAAGTGACACATATTACTTCATTGAGCTACACAACAGACTATTATTGTAATTAATGTGGTTTTTAGGTCAGATGTTTTGCTTTAACAACCTAAAAATGTTTTTCTTTTTAAATCTCAGCCCTGAAATGTTTAAAACAGACCACTAAAAACAATTTGCATGACCAACTTATTACTCATTGACGTTCAACTCATAAATAGGTTCATTCATGTTAAAAGCTATTTTTAAATGTGCCTAACTCATTGCTTAGAATCACTAACAATTAAGCATTATACTTCAGTGGAATCTTAAAAGTTTAAAATTATATTTCTCCCATCTCCTTCCCAACTCCCCCAATTCTGCCATCCTGAATATCAACATTATTTTAAACTTTGCTGTCTTCTATTACATACAGTAGCTTCATTCATTGATAATTCAGAAGTAATGCTTCTGAACACTCTGGCATCTGACTTTTAAACTCAGTTATTCTATCAGTCAGGTTTTGGCTACATATAGATGTATGAGCACATCCTGCCAAGCCCAAAAGGTTTCCCCAAATGAAATCAGGGGTAGATCTACACAGAGAGGGTATCAGCACCCCTACTGGGCCATTCACAAAAGGACCAGAGGATTCACTGGCAAGGCCTTGTTCTCTCTCCTCTCTTCAGCCCTCTCCTTAGCATGCACCCAATCTACCCTGGTGAGAACACACACCAGGTTGCCAGAATGACAATTTATTATTCAAGCAGGGAAATTAGTTTATATTCTTTTAAAATGACAGCCTAGAGTTATTAAAGACGTGAGTCCCACAAACAGACTTATAGCTGCAAAATATAGTAAGAGGTCTGCGGAAAAAGTATCCAATCCAACATGCAACAGTCAAGCTTGTAGGATTCTTGAAATAGATAGCAAGTTAAAACATGTGAAGCCAAAAGGCTTACCCCTCATTTTGACACACCTACTGGAAAGGCGTCAAGCTTAATACAGTACTTACTTTTTTGTTTAAAGCAACAAGTAAACAAAATAAGCAGAAGTTTAATGGCAGAGTAAAAGCCACAGCTGGGTTAAATTCCTGGTAATATAACACTTGGTATTTTCCCTGTCCATTTTTTCCAGAGAGTTTAAGGTACATTACTAGCAAGATCTCATTAATCCTTCTTACAACACCTTATGAGAGGAGCAGGCAACAAGTATTTTAATCTCCCTTTTTAAAATGGAAAAAAAAAAATGTGATGTATAACTTTTCCCAGGATTACAGCTGGCACACAGTCCTACAGTCAGGGAAACAAACACTTGGCCTGACTCTCAGTAAATGGTGGACTACACTGGGCTATTTTAAAGGAAATGCTTCTCACTGGGATAAGACAGATTTCTCAGGCAACTGTACACTATTAACCTTAAATATAAAAGTTCCAATTATCCTACCAGCAAAAATGGTTTATTATTTTTTTGCAGAAAAGTGCAATTCAGGACACACAAACTACCAAGCTATAGCAAAACCAAAGCTAAGTCTGGGGAACAGAGGAGAGGAACGTTCTTTTATAGAGAAAAGGAGGGAGTTGCAAGGGGCTGTTAAAAACAAAAAGTCTATGGGAGTAAATTGGGAGTTCCAAGTGTAGGGACTTTTCGTTGGCTGGGCTATTATAGAATAAGGAGAAACCCTTCTCTCTCCTGCTGGGATAGTAAAGTAGAAGGGACTTGCAAAGTACCTCTCTCTCTGTCAGTTCTGCGACTGACAAGTGAAGGCTCTCCCTTCTGACCTCTCAACTCCATTTTTGTTGGGTTTCCCTTTATAGTTTTCACACTATATACTTTGCAAAAGAGACTGCCATTCCACTTCTCAGTAAGTTCTACAATCTATACAACAATGTCAAACAAAGAAGTTTTTTAAAATGCATACTTCTCCAAAACTCTTAGCTTCCAATATACCTTACAACCATGCTTCTCAAACATGGGTATCTTCAAATCATCAGCGTTACTCAGCAGTATGCCAAGGGGTACACAAAGTCTCAGGACCAATGGGTACATTTTATTGGAGTTCAGTTTGAATAGACAGTCATTTAAAACCTGATTTTTATATTAAAATAAATATATTTTTAACATGTAATGCAAAAATGGTTATAAAATTTCTGTTCACGCACCAAGGATTATGTCCACTCAAGCAAGGCTGGGAGAGGAACAGAAGGAATGTTACTTGCATTTTAGGGGCAATTCAAGGGAAATGTTTCAGAAGTTCTGATAAACAAAACTAAGAGATTTAGAAAAAAACTTATTCCAACCTTCTTGTCTGGCCCAAACTATTCCCGGCAAATGGGAACACATTGTTCCATAAAGTCTTTTACTTGACTTTCTTTTCATGTAGGTTCTAAGACCTATCAAACTGGGATTCTATTTCAAATCTTCTATAAAATTATCTTCAGATTACTAGCAGTAAAATGCTGTAACCACACTAAACGCAGACAATGCTTAGCTCTTCTTATTCATACACTTAACTATTTTCAGAATACCTAACACATACCAAATTTACCTTGCTAAAGTCTCTTAACTATGAGCTGGTCCATAGGTGCCTGAACGCCTTTGACTTTTAGAACAACAGTGTTCTCTTCAGTATTTCAACCAGAAAGTTAAACAATAAAGGTGCCTAAGTGGCTCAGTCAGTTATGCATTTGCCTTCAGCCCAGGTCCTGGGATGCAGCCCAACTCAGGCTCCCTGCTCAGTGGGGAGTCTGTTTGTCCCTCTCCCTCTGCCCCTCCCCCCCTCCTGCTTTCTCTCTCTCAAATAAATCTTTAAAATAATAATAATAATAATAATAATAATAAAGAAAAGGCATATGACCATGTATATTGACAGGAGTGATTCCTTTACACTTACTAAAAATATACACAAACTGGGGTGCCTGGGTGGCTCAGTCAGTTAAGTATCTGCCTTCAGCTCAGGTCATGACCCCAGAGTCTTGGGATCCAGCCTGAGTTGGGCTCCCTGCTAAGCAGGAAGTCTGGTCTCCCTTTCCCTCTGCCCCTCCCCACCACTCCTGCTCTCTCTCAAATAAATAAAATCTTTAAAAAAAGAAAGAAAGAAAAAATATCACTAACTGCCAAAAGAGTCACATGATTAATTTAGTAACCAAAGGTAAAAAGCACACAAAGATTACCAAGTTACCAGGTAATCCGGAAAATCAACTGACTGGGTGGATAAAAACAGTATTCTCTCACACTTAACTTGCTTCCAAATGCACAGTTAGGATTAAGTATTGCAGGCCCACTCATATATTCCCAGATGCTGTGAAAGGAATTGCTTCCAACATCCAAGAAGTTCAACAAGAGGCTGGTGAAAGATCTAATCTAAACCACCGAAACTAAACTGGTGACCCCTCTAAAGAGCTAAATGAGCAACTACACCCATGGAAGACTTCAGCTCCTCAGGACAGCTAGATTTACAATGCAACAGGGTGTAGAAATGCATATCCATTTCCCTATAATTCCTGAAACTGCCACAGAAAGAAGATACTCTTGGTTTTCAATTGTTTTGGGGTTCCAGAACCCTTGGAGAAGGTGGTGAATACACCATACCCTTTCCTGAAGGGAAACAAATATATCTACACACATCCACAGAAAATACTATATACTACTTCAGGATAGCCACTGCCCTCAGTTAAGACCATCCTATATTTTTACCCAGTAACTGAAAATTCCCAACTCCAAAAAACTGCTCCCAAGTCCAACTCTGCCTAATTAGGATATTAAGACACTGAGGAAGATTTCACAAGCAGATCATAAAGTATTTGAACTTTATTTTTAAAAATAGAACTTGTATGTCTAAATGGACTGTCCTCATTCAAAGAGTCTCCCTAGGAAACCACACTTGTTATTTCAGGAAATCCTGAGCAAATCATTGAGAATTCCTGTTCTGAAGTAACTTCCAAAACCAGTTTTCACCTCACATACACAGGGGGATTCCTTACAGACACACCTCATGTCTCACTAAAGAAAGACTGTGTCCCAGCTTGCTATCACCTGGCCTACATAGCAAACTTTCAAAGTTGTAGCCTCATTCAAAAATAAAATCCACCCACAAAAAAATAGTTCCATCATTGCTGTGGGTAATTTTTTTAAAACGCAATGGAGGATGTAAATGTAATTCCAAAGTAAAAAGATCCAACAATGTGTTAAGCTACTGTAAAATCACAAAAATAAGTAAAGTCTACTCTGAAAAGAATAACATTCTTTAAAATCTTACTGTTTTGATATAAAATTTATTTATTTAATAAACATGTCAGGTGGCGGGGCGGGGGGAGCTAATATTCAGTTTGCTTTCCAAAATGCCTTCTCTTACTGAGATCCATTTTAATAACAGCTTTAAGGTCCTGAGTAAAAAGTTATATCATACTCATATATTCTTTTAAAAATCCCTTTCCCACAAACATTCTTTGTTCAAGTGCCTGACAAAGTAAACTACCTTAATGAAATCCTGAAAACAAAACAGCCAAATTTAGATTTTGAAATCCACAGTACAATGTGAATTTATGGAATGACCAGAAAACAATATAAATTTCGGGGGGAGGGGTCAATAATGAAATACTAAGTATCCATGGTTTAGGTCCTATTAAAAATTATGTTGGGGGCGCCTGGGTGGCTCAGTGGGTTAAGCCTCTGCCTTTGGCTCAGGTCATGATCTCAGGGTCCTGGGATCGAGCCCTGCATCGGGCTCTCTGCTCAGGAGGGAGCCTGCTTCCTCCTCTCTCTCTGCCTGCCTCTCTGCCTACATGTAAGGTCTGTCTGTCAAATAAATAAACAAAATCTTTAAAAAAAAAAAAATTATTCTGTACTTACAGCTTATTGTGTCCATTTCTAAAATGAGCTAACACTATACCTTATTTGTTCAAGGTATGGTATTCACAGAAATGGACTAATAAGCAAGACAAATTTCAACAAGATAGTATAAGATTAAATTAATTCAATGCCCTTGATAATTTTTAATGTTCATCTGTAGGAAAATACAATATCCAAATCGTTATGCTATTGGTATCATTAATATTCATGTTAATAATAGTAGCCTTGTCTATCATACTTCACAGACCTGAATTCCTGTTAACTTACCTATAACTTAATGTAAATGGGTGTAATTTAAAGTAAACCTAAGGAGCTTCAGAAATCTGAAAATACTAATCATAAGGAGTAAATATTCTGAAAGGATGAATTATTATTATTATGCATTTGTAGACACCACAGACACATGGTCTCCATATGAATGGCCCACAAGGGTTTTTAAAACCCCTCCAAATTACATGTAGCTTTAATAATTTAAAAAGTTTACTTCTGCTAATAATATAATAATACTAGTACTTTTATTTTATTTTTATTTTTATTTATTATTTTATTTTATTTTTATTTATAATTTATTATTTATTTATAATTATTTTATATTATATATTATAATACAAATATATACAAGTATGCAAGGTAACATTAATTATTTCTTAACTATCTGGTTTTTGAAAGGAAGCAATAACATGCTCGGCAAAAGAGGGGGAAAAAATCTTATTTACTCTAATATATATAAACACCAATAAACCAACTTACCTCATTTTCTTAAATTTATTTGCAATTTGAGCCCTTCCATGGAGCTTGGTAAAAACTTCAGTGTTCATAATTGACTGTAACCTTCCTACCAGCCAATCAGACATAGCTTTGCCATTTTACAACACTTTCCATATTCGAAATTTCAAAGATTTTATTTATTTATTTGACAGGCAGAGGTCACAAGTAGGCAGAGAGGCAGGAAGAGAGATAGGTGGAAGCAGGCTCTCTGCTGAGCATAGAGCCTGAGGCGGGGCTCAATCCGAGGACCCTGAGATCGTGACCTGAGCCGAAGGCAGAGGCTTTAACCCACTGGGCCACCCAGGCGCCCCTCCACATTCTAAATTTCAACATCCTGACATGTTTCCTGCCTGATCACCTTCTTTTAAAAAATACAATTACTGGGGCACCTGGCTGGCTCAGTAGCATGCGACTCTTGATCTCAGTCATGAGTTCAAGCCCCACAATAAGGCTGGAACCTACTTAAAAAAACAAAGTAAAATAAATAAAAGTACTATTACCAGCGGGAGAGTCTGTGTTGTGTGAATGGAGGTCTCAGTTCTTGGATTCCCCATGAAAGATTTATGTGAGGATCCACACTCAAATATAGACAGCCAGAAAGAAAGTAGCAAGCACAAAGCAGTTCATTAAGGACAGTACACTCTCAAGATGGGAAAGCAGGCAGACCCAGAGGTGGCAACCACACTTGCCAGGGGTGTCTTTTTATGTTTGCAGAAGGTTATTGCTAGGGCAGTGTCCAACTGAGATTGTTTCCAATCATCTAAGGGACTCCTCCTAAGGGCTGGGGGGGGGGGGGGGTGTAGTTTCTGGCCCTACAAAGTACAAATACAAACGGAACTGTCAGAGCCATCTTCCCCTGTAGGGGGTGGAGGGGGAGGTCAAAACCACAATAACAATATATTATAATGAAGCCACACGATACCCTGGGACAGCCATTGAAGAGGAGAGGGCAGATTCTGCACCTGTGGCTCTCCATCAGTCCGTCAGCCCCAGGGTGCTGGAAGCAGCAAGGCCAAGATGTTAAAAGCCACAAAATCAGGATATTGTGCCCTCAGGCTTCTAAGTGTCACCTATTTATCACCACTTTTGCCTCCAGGTCATGTCTAACTGCCTATTCTATCAATACCTGCTTTGAAAGGGTCAAAAAATAAACCTCTCTCAGATGTCTGATTGGCTCAGTCAGTAGAGCACACAACTGTGGATCTCAGTGTTTTGAGTTCAAGCCACATGTTGGGCGTAGAACTTAATTAAAAAAACAAACAAATCTTCCCTACAAAAGAACTCTGAAAATTAATCAGTTAAGGATGAGAAGATATAGCTCCTAATTGCCACATAAATAGCAATTATACACCCTAGGGAGTACATTCCTTAACTAGTACATTCAAACCTCAGATGTGCTGAGGCAGAGATGATTCAAAACCAAAATCCGGTACCACAACTTGAAAATACTCAAATAAGGATATTCCTGTCTAGGTTTCTGGTGAAAAACAAGAAAATGACTCAGGTTAGCTTAGGCAGAAGAGGTGCTAGTTGTTGGCAAGGTTTCGGGGAGCTCACTGTCCTGCAGATGCAGGCTCAGACCAGGACCAGGCAGGGCAAAGCATTGCCAAGGTCCTACAACAGAACAGCCTTACCTGCTGGGATGCTGCTGGGGCCACTGCTGCAGCTGCGACTCCACCACTGCTGTGGACACTCACCTCCATCCACCTAGGCTCTGGCCCATACATACCATCAGCTGGACGCCCATCAACCAGTCCAGCTGCCTCCACCAGTCAACAGAGGCAAACTGCAGAACTCAGAGCTCCTTAGAATCATGAGCCCTACCCGATGGCCAGAAGTGGGACTGGGTACATCCGTCTCCCTTGGGCTTTAGCACAGGGAGGCTGAGTCCAGTTTTCCATTTGCCTTGGTCTACCACAACAAAAAGAAAACTGGGCACAAAAAAGACAGACATCTACCACAGAAGGGTCTATAAGAAATTAGAATTGTAGGGTAACTTCCAGATTTAAAATACTATGAAGGGTTCAAGTAAAGCTTTAATGCTTATCACACTAAACAGAGAAGAAAGGTATGAATCTTACTGATGAAAATAATAAGGAATGAATAGCCTAGTACCTCAATCTATTTTCATAGAGAATGAACTGATGGAAGCTACTCATTTAAAAAAAAAAAACAAAAACCCAAATACAGAATTTCACTGTCAATTAAGCTCCTCTTTTATTTATGTATTACAGATTTATTTATCTATATACCTTTTGGAATGGAAAACAAGTGAATTGCTTTTCCCCAATAAATGTTACATAAAATATTATTATATTATTTAGAATAAATAACAGGAGGGGAAAGGGAAGTCTATGAGAAACTTGCAAGTGTAGGCAGAACAGACATTTTCTGCTACATTACAGAACAGTTACAGAGTCAAATTTTGACTCAACATACATAATTCCTCAAACACTTCAAGAAATCCAAACAATGGAATAACATCTACAGCAAAAGGGTGAGCTCCCCACCACTGGAGGTACAGGAGCAGGCTAGGCAGCCAACATTAGGAACACAGTGCAATGAGCTTGTGTCTCCTCAAAACCTGCATGCTGAAACTCTTAATCCCAATGTACTCACACCTGATGGTGGGCCTTTGTGAGGTAATTAGGTCACGAGAGAAGAGGACAGAGGGCTGAGTAGCTCTCTTTCCACTATGTGAAGACAGCAATAAGACATCCCTCTGTAAACCAGAAACCAGGCTCTCACTAGAAAATGACCATGCCACCACCCTGAACTTGGACTTCCAACCTCCAGAACTGTGACAAATGTTTACTGTTTAATCCAGTCTATAGTAATTTGTTATAGCCCCTCAGACTGATCAAAACACACAACATGAAGACTGCCAGTGCTAAGTTGGTACAAAGAGAGTTCTGAAGGGGGTGGAAAAAGGAAGGCTGAAATTAACAATATAAAATTCTGAATTTGGACTAAAATATTTACCAAATATAGGGCTGCACAGACATGAGCCTTGGGTATTTGGGGGACTACCTAACACAATCTTAGATTTCATTAGAAGAGTAATGTCCAATATTCAATCTACTCAGACCACCAGAGAGTCCTGAGTTCTTGGGGTTTCCCATTTTAAAAAGGATAAGGACACACTTGAACACATCTAGCTAGTGATGACCCTGACCGCAAAGCATCTGAAAACTGTCTCAAGAGCAGAATTAAGATAGGGATGGTAACTTGAGAAAAGAAAAAAGATCTGTTCAAATCAGCTTACTCTGCTCTGACAAGATACCACAGACTAAATGGCTTAAGAACCAGCCTCCTCCACCCTCTCACAGTTCTAGTGGCCAAAGTCCAAGATCTAAGGCTACTGGGTTGTTGACTAATGAAGCCTCCCCTCCAGACTTGTAGATAGCCAGTCTCTCTCTCTCTCTCTCTCTCTCTCTCAGGAAGAGAGATCTGTTATCTTACTCTTTTTTTTTTTTTTTTTAAGAACACTTGTCCCATAGGATTAGGGTCCCACCTTTATGACCTTAATTACTTTCCTAAAAGCTCCATCTCCAAATTTAGTGATGGTGGGGGTTAGGGCTTCAAAATATAAATTCTGAAGGGATATAAATCAGCCTGCAAGATCTGATCTTAAGTACATGAATGACTGTGACTGAAAAGGACACTCATTTGTTTATCACTCGGAGAGGCAAAATCAGAAACACAGGAGTGGGGGGGCCCGGGTGGCTCAGTTGGTTAAGCTTCCAACTCTTGATTTCCATTTAGGTCATGATCGCAGGGTTATGAGATCAACCAGAGAGTGTGCTTAAGATTCCTTCCCTCTGCCCCTCCCCCTGCTCACGCACTTGAGTGTGTGCTTTCTCTCTCTCTCAAATAAATAAATAAATCTTAAAAAAATAAGAAAAGAAACGAAACATGGGAGTACTAGAGTTGCACTGTATGAAGTCTAAGCTTCTGTCAACTCTCCTAGCTACCATTTGTGGTGCTTCTTATGGACCAAACTTTGTGCTAAGCGAGATTTCATTGAATTTTTATATCCACTCTGAGGTACTACAACCATGTGTTGTCATTTATAAATGACAACTCACTCTTACTCAATATCACAGTGCTAATAAGTGGTAAAAGGACCAGATCCCAGGCAGTCAAACTCCAAAGTTACCTATAGAGCTTTTTTTAACCATTATACTGAACAGCCTCTCTAAATTAGTAAAAGACAGTAAGTATAATCCAACTGAGGAAATAAATCCATTTATCAACAGAAAATCAATCAAAAGAAAACTAAAATGCTAACAACCCCATTACCATTATTGTTTATTTTTCTTCCTCTATACCAGGAGTATCATCTTCACTGCACACCAAGGAGGCAGGTATTATGCACATTTACAGATGAGCAAACAGGCCCAGAAAGCTCTCCTGAAATTCATACAATGACGAACAATATCTGGGGTCAGGATTCAAACCAAGGTCTGAGCTATTCTTCATGCAAATCTTTCGTAACTATAGCCCCCTCTTTACCAGGCTCTCACTTGGCTCAGGCCCTGTGACCTGACAGACTTCAAAATCCCCTGGAGTTGACCAAATTTCCCAGGAAGAGCCAAATTAAAATCCAAACATGCCTTCATGGGGAAGAGATCTAAGGAGCACAAATTCGACTTTTCATTACCACATCCTGTGGCACATTTGACAAATACTTATGAAATGGTGTGTTGGTCTCAGGGAACATGTGGAACAGTGAACAAAAGAGAATCCCACTCACCTTAACTCTATAGGCTACTTGGGGGTAGACTGAACAAACAAATAAACTTCTAATACATAACACATCACGTTTAAAAAGAAAGGCACAGAGAGTGAAGGGGCAGAGAACTGGGGGCAGAAGACTCAAGAGGTGCTATTTCAGAACTCGAGGTCATAAGAGGCTTGGGTTTAAACTGCTGCAGAGCGCAGCAGGCCTGCTAGCTACTACATCCAGCAGGCCCTGTAGTCTTGACTACTGTTCAGTGCTTTCTTACTTTTCATCATATGAAAGGGTGGACTACAGTGCTAATTGCAAAGAATAGGTCAAACAGAAAGAAAAATAAGAAGTCTTTTTTCTTGACCTCAAGGAAGCAGTTACCATGTACTGTTGCCATGGCACTGAGAAATGGAGAAAGCAGCATTCTAACACCAGGGAATGAAAAGAAATGTACTAGGGAGGAGAGAACAAAAGGCAAGTAGAGGTATATGACTCCCCTGGAAGAGTGGGGAAGGGGAAGAGGTCAAAGCTATTCAGGAAACCATCTTTGCCTAATCCCCACCCATTTTCTATACTCCTAATACAGCACAGTTATTAATGGAAGAGTTAGCAGAAAATTTTTTTTAAAAATACAGAATTGAAAAATTGCACATGAGTAGGCAATTTATAAAAAATATCAACTCCTTGGGGCATGTGGGTGGCTCAGTGGGTTAAAGCCTCTGCCTTCCCCTCAGGTCATGATCCCAGGGTCCTGGGATCGACCCCCACATTGAGCTATCTGCTCTGCAGGGAGCCTGCTTCCCTGCCTCTCTCTGCCTGCCTCTCTGCCTACTTCTAATCTTTGTCTGTCAAATAAATAAAAATAAAATCTTAAAAAAAAAAAACTCAAAAAAAAATCAACTCCTAATAAACATATGGAAAAAATCTCAATCTTAACTCAGAAACAAAGGAATACATATTAGCCAAGATTTTTTAATTTAATAACACCAAGTAATATCACTGTTTATGGGGATACAGGCACTGTATCACACACTGCTGGCCAACATACATATGCTCTTTCTAGAGAGAAATATAACAATATGAATCAAACCCTTAAAAATGTGTATTACCTTTCATCTACCATTTATACCTCTTTTTTTTTAAAGATTTTATTTATTTATCAGATAGAGATCACAAGTAGGCAAAGAGGCAGGCAGAGAGAGAGAGAGAGAAGCAGGCTCCCTGCTGAGCAGAGAGCTGGATGTGGGGCTCTATCCCAGGACCCTGGGATCATGACCTGAGCCGAAGGCAGAGGCTTTAACCCACGAAGCACCCACGTGCCCCCACCATTTCTACTTCTAAAAAATTTCGTAATAAAATATGAAGTGGATGTTCATGACAGCACTACAATAAAAACTAAAATCAAAACACTCATATTAGAAAAACATTCACAATGCTATAAAAGTTGAAGGGCTATTTATTTTATAGAGAATTCAAAATAACCTTTTTTTTTTTTTTTAAGAAAAAGGAACCACCTATGAAAATGGACCCCTATCTTAAACCACAAATAAAAAAAAAAAAAACCTCAAAATGGATTAAAGACTGGAACATAGGATCTGAAATCATAATACTCCTACAAGAACACATAGGCTTTGACATTAACCTTGGCTATGATTTTTTGGTTATGACAGCAAAAGCTAAAACAACAAAGGCAAAAATAAACAAGTGTGACTACACCAAATTAAAAAGCATCTGCAAAGAAAAGGGAACCATCAACAAAGTGAAAAGGCAATGTATGGAATAACAGAAACTATTTGCTAATCATGTATGTTAGGAGTTAATATCCAAATGATATAAAGAAATACAACTCAATAGCAAAGGAACAGTTTTTAAACTGGGCACAAGAAGCAAAAAGATGTTTCCAAAAAAAGACATCCAAACAACCAACAAATATGTGAAAGATGCTCAACATTACTAGTCATTAACAAATGCAAATCAAAACCACATTCTGATTATCACTTCACAACTATAGAACAGCTACCATCAAAAAGACAAAGATGAGGTGCCCTGGTGCTTCAGTGGGTTAAGCATCTGGACTCTTGGTATCAGCAAAGGTCATGACCTCAGGGTCCTGAAATCAAGTCCTGTGACTGGGCTCCACACTCAGCAGAGAGTTTGCTTAGGGATTCTTTCTCACTTTCTCACTCTCCCTCTGCCCTTCCCACTGGTCATACTCTCTCTTCCTCTCTAAAATAAATGAATAAATATGCTTTTAAAAAAGACAAGAGAGGGGTGCCTGGGTAGCTCAGAGGGTTAAGCCTCTGCCTTCAGCTCAGGTCATGGTCTCAGGGTCCTGGGATCGAGCCCCACATGGGGCTCTCTGCTCAGCAGGGAGGCTGCTTCCCTCTCTCTCTCTGTCTCTCTGCTTACTTGTGATTTCTCTCTTTGCACCAAATAAATAATAAAATCTTTAAAATAAGTGAAAAGACAAGAGCTAACAAGCACTGGTAAGTGTATGGAGAAAAGGAAACCCTTGCACACTGTTGGTGGGAATGTAAATTGTTGTAGCCAATACAGGAAACAGTATGGAGATTTCTTAAAAAGTTAAAAAGAGGGGCGCCTGAGTGGCTCAGTGGGTTAAAGCCTCTGCCTTTGGCTCAGGTCATGATCCCAGGGTCCTGGGATGGAGCCCCGCATCGGGCTCTCTGCTCAGCCGGGAACCTGCTTCCTCCTCTCTCTCGGCCTGCCTCTCTGCCTGCTTGTGATCTCTGTCTGTCAAATAAATAAATAAAATCTTTAAAAAAAAAAAAAAAGTTAAAAAGAGAACTACCATGTGATACAGCAATCCTAATTCTGCGTATATATCCAAAGGAAATGTAAACAATATGTAGAAAAGATATCTACATTCCCATGTTCACTGCAGCACTATTTACAATAGCCAAGATATGGAAACAAAATAAATGTCCATCAATGGATGAATGGGCAATGAAGGCATGGTATATATGTATATTTATACACATATAATGTATATTATATAAAAATACACATTTATACATATAAATATATATATATAATCTATACCTGATATAAATAAATATAGTTTTGTATTTTTCAAAAGACACATCTCTTTGTCTCTATCTTTTAAATATAGGAAAGTACAAGAAAACAAAAAACTCCCGTAATCGCATAACCACTGTTGACGTATTTGAGTGGGTAATAATAAAACATCTAACATTGAGTGGTTGGTGTATATATATATATATATATATATATATATATATGTGTGTGTGTGTGTGTGTGTGTGTGTGTGTGTGGTTGGCATATACACACACACACACACATATGCATATAATATACATACAGGTTTATATAATATATCAATCTACCACATACATACATCACTATATGTATATATAATGAAATATTATTCAGCCATGAGAAAGAAAGAAATCCTGTCGTTTCCAACAACATGATGTATCTTGAGGGTATTAGGCTAGGTGAAATAAGCCAGAAAGAAAAAGACAACTACTACATAGTATTATTTATATGTGAAATCTAAAAACAAAAAAATTTAAGTCAACATTTACACAGAGTAGAAAAGTGGTTTTCAGGAGCTACATGGAAATAAGCAAAGGTTGGGAAAAGTGTACAAACTTTCAGCTATAAGATGAGTAAGGTATGAGGACCTAATGGAAAACATGGTTGATAACACTGTATTGCATGAATGAAATTTGCTGAGAGTAGAACGTAAATCTTCTCACCAAAATAAATATTTACCAATATCCACAATCCTCCAATTCTGGGTACTGGGAGATCACAACTCCCTGGCCCCTGGAAGTTGGGCATACAGAGATAGGAGTAGTCAAGACCATGTGCTCCAGAATCACAATGACGGGTTCAAATCCTACGTTTTACTTACTTTACAATATGACACAATGAAAACTGTTTAACTTCTCTAGGCCTTAGTTTCCTTAACTAGGAATAATAACACTATCTCTTAGGGATATTTTGAAGGTTAAATAAAATTTCAGCACAGGGTATGCCACATAGTATTAACAGTAATAGCAATAATTATCTTACTATGTAACAGGCACTATTTTATGAATTTTACATATAGCACCTGATTTTATCACTTAATAAATATTAGTATATTATTGCCACATTGCTTATAACTGCAAAATCTGGAAATAACCAAATTGTCTATTGTAGTGAACTAGATAATTAAACCAAGTTACAAAAAGGATGCCTATGTAACTGTTATATGGAATGAAATAGCTCTGTCCACGCTGTAAGGATCTCCAAATTTATTATAACTTTTTAGATCCCTTTCATATAGAAATGGATGGATGGTGGATGAGTGAGTGCTAAAATGGACATAAAAGTATTTCTACTTCTTACGGCTTTTGTGAGGATTAGAGGAATTCACAGATACAACAGCCCCTAGCATATAGTAAGCAACCACTTAAAGTTAGATGTTTTATTATTACCCACTCAAATATGTCAACAGTGGTTATGTGATTACGGGACTTTTTTGTTTTCTTGTACTTCCCTATATTTAAAAGATAGAGACAAAGAGATGTGTCTTTTGAAAAATACAAAACTATATTTATTGACATCAGGTATAGAATACATCAAATGAGAAATGCTAGTACAAAACAGTGTATGTAGTACAAACTCATTTTTATTAAAATACAGTTAGTAGTATGCAAATAAATGTACAGAGAAAACCACTTAAATACGCACTAAAATGTTACCAGTAGTTTCTCTGGGGGGGGGGGGTTACAGATTAATTTATATATTTTTTCTTTTTGTTTTCTCTGTTTTCTGATTTTCCTAAAATGAACATATATTACTTGTGTAATAGGAACAAATTAACTGTCTTAATTTATTTATGTACAGAACCTACAAAGTAAGAGGTCAAACTGAGAGACTCCCAATGATGTCACCAGAAATGGACTTTAGAGTACAAACAAGTGATGAGCACATGCTTTCCTGAGAACCTTAAATCTCTAGACAGCACAGTAATACCAAAGAAAACAACTGATAATCAGTAGCTAAGACTGTCAGCCTCAATTGGGCCAGGCTTCCACCTGACTTCAGGGAGGTACTTGGGAATTTAAGAACCTAAATCTGGTGCCAGGTAAACGCCATAGGCTTGACAGAAGCCCAGCGGGCACTGTGGGCAACCACAAAAAAACAGCAAGGCACACACACACACACACACACACACACACACTGTTTTAACACTCGTTTCACAGCAGCAAATCACCTTGTGTGACTTGTGAAAGGATAACTAAAATATTCAAAATACCTCTGAAAATTAGTTTGCATTAGGACTCTTCTTAAAAAGTCAAACCCTAACCAAGCGAGGATGGTCAAACAATTTTGCTCAGATCTGAAAGTAGAAAAGTGAGTGTGAGGTTATACCCTTCTGCTAAGATATAAAAGATCTGAAATCTGACAAATTATCAGCCACAAAAATTTCAATGTACCACTTCTCTCCTTAACATCTCTATCTCCCTGAGTCAGCTAGCTCTATGGTCGCTGGCCTAAAGCTCAGCCAGCAAGCCTCAATTAGCTTGAGGTGGTTTATACTGAAGGTACAGAATGTTCTTAGATCCCACTACTACCAGTCTCTGCTCCCCTCATGTCTGCTTCAGATCACTGCTTGACTTCCTACTTCTGAGAAGGAGCAAAGGGGGCCATGTTTTCTTTATCGTGCTCTAAAAGCCTCTCTCCTCTCATCTCTCTCACAGACACTGACTCTTAACATCTCCCTTTCTAGTTCCTTCTAGAGTTAGCCATATAACTTCTGTCTCGTCCTCTCACCACTACGAGCTTTCTAAGAAACTTTCCTTGGTTTAAAACTCTGATTTCATGACCGCAAACAGATCACTAAACAGGAGGCCCACCAAGACACTGAGGGGAAGCTGCATTTACCCGTTTTTACTTTACTTCTCAGTAAACGTTTCCAAAATGCCTACTGCAAAAAAGTATACCCAACTAGACCCTAGCTGCCTGTTTTAATTTTTATACGTTTAAATTAAAAAACAGAATGTCTTGCTTTTACTTTGGACTCTGTTAATTCTTTCCACTTATTAGGAGGAGCTCTTACATGAAAGTCAACTGAGTTTTATATCAAGCAGTATATTCTCAGTCAACAAGAGAACATTAGGCATTTGGACTCAGAATCAAAAGTATCTTTCACTCCAGAAAAAGAAATTGCTGTTTTGATATGTTTTGCACAAGACTTCTTCCAAGAAATATGTTTTTATTATTTTAATACTAACTTATTACAGCTTTCATATAAGCAAACTATTAATTTTGATATTAAATCATACTTTTCAAAACACAAAAGAATACCTTTTTTGAGTGCAATTTTTTAAAATTTTAATTTAATTCCAATATGTTAACATACTGTCTTACTTTAGTTTCAGGTGTACAATATAAGTGATTCAACAATTCTATACATTAAACTCAGCAAGACAGGTGTACTCTTAATTTCCTTCACCTATTCTACCCATCCCCCTACCCCAAAAGAATACTCTTCTGCCTATAAAATGTATTCATGGAAAAGTAGGTCATTAGGTTTTTCATTGTGTAAAGAAGTGGTTTTCCATGCTATATATACAAATAAACGTCCAAAGCATTCAGAGGTAGAACATCCTTACGCAGAAGTCGGATTTAACCTTGACTGAATTAAGAAATATTTATTATATATTTATACATATTTTAGCAGGTATTATGGAAAAGTGAAAACTATAACAAGCTCCTGCCAGCAAAGAGTTTACAGTCTCACATGGAGAGATCATGTATACACATGATAAATGCTAGGTAAGGTATTCATACTTTCGTGTACCAAACACCACAAGTCAAACACTACATAAGTCACTAGGGATGTGAATAAAACTCTACACTTGCCATAAAAGGTCTCACTGGTAGGGAATGGAGCCAGTCCTTCATAATCTAAATACAACTAATCTACCAGTATGACCACTGCACTTAACAGTGGGAACCCCAGTGCCCTTCCCAAGAAGGTGACAGCTTCCAGAGTACAAGGAGAGGTGAGGAGATGGGGGTATATTATTTCACAGCCACTGCCTGTTACTTCTCATATTGTGAGAACCAATGACGTAAAAATAGAACCTTCTTTGGCTGGTTGGTTTTTTATCAGTCTGACAATCTCTGTCTTTTAATTTAGTCCATATACATATGTAATTACAAACACATCTGTAAGATGTACCATCTTATTTTATGCTATTTATCCCATCCATTTTATTTTAATCTCCTTTCTTGCTCCTTTTATTATTCTGTGCCCCCTACAAGTATGGAAGCCATATACTCTGTTTCTACAATTTTATTATCCCAGAAATGACAATGAAATATAAAGTTAATTTTTTTACTCTTCTATCTGACCTTTAGAACACTTTTACACTATTTACACCTTTCACCCCTCCCAAAGCAAAACACTGAGCTTCAGCCACAGTGGATTTATTGGCCGTTCCCTGAGCAACTTACACAGCCTCTATCCAAACCTTTGTGCTTGACTGCTCCTTCTGAACTAGAATGTCACCCCTCTTCTCCTCACACCTCTGTCCCAATCTGGATTACCCCTGCTCACCTTTCAGCCCCTTGCTTCTTTCTCAGGCAGTTCTTTTTAACCCCACAGTAAGTTGCACTCTGCTACATCTGTCTTCCTTCCTCTAGACATCAAGCACTGACAGTCATGGATTGTTAGACACTGAACTCCAACAGGTAAGGGCCTACCTGGATTACTTGTTGCACCCTTAGCACCACATAATGGGTACTCAATCAATATGTGCTGATGAACAAATTGAGTTCCAAAACATACAAAAATCAGGATGGAAACAAAACAGGCCACAGATTACCCAAAATGAAAAGGTCCACTCATTATACAACAAAAAGACTACTTTGGTGGAGCATAACAAATAGCATGGAGGACAGGGGGAGATGGAGAGGAGAAGGGAGTTAAGGGAAATTGGAAGGGGAGATGAACCATGAGAGACTATGGACTCTGAAAAACAATCTGAAGGGGCGGGGAGTGGGAGGTTGGGGGAACTAGGTGGTGGGTATTATGGAGGGCACGTATTGCATGGAGCACTGGGCGTGGTGCATAAACAATGAATTCTGTTATGCTGAAAATAAATAAATAAATAAGAATATATTATAGTCCTTTAAAAAAAAAAAAAAAAGAGAAGAGAAAGAAAGAGTGAAGGCTCTGGTACCAGACAAGAGCATTCAAATCTAAACGCTACTACTTACTAGTAGGTAAGATTGACAAGGTACTTAACTTCCCTGTGGCCTTAAAAAAAGAGGATATGGGGCACTTGAGTGGCTCAGTCGATTAAATGTCTGCCTTCAGCCCAGGTGGTGATCCCAGGGTCCCAGGATCGAGCCTCACATCAGGTTCTCTGCTCAGCAGGAGCCTGCTTCTCCCTTTGCCTGCTGTCCCCCCTGCTTGTACTCTCTCTCTCTACATCAAATAAATAAAATCTTTTTTAAAAATTAAATCAAAAATTTAAAAAGAGGATAATTATAACACAACCTCATTAAGTTGTTGTAAGGAATAAATGAGCTACTATTTCAAAAGTATTTGAAACATTTTTTCTTAAGATTCTGTATGTACAGGGGCACCTGCGTGGCTCAGTGGGTTAAAGCCTCTGCCTTCGGCTCAGGTCATGATCCCAGAGTCCTGGGATCGAGCCCCACATTGGGCTCTCTGCTCTTCCGGGAGCCTACTTTCTCCTCTCTCTCTACCTGCCTCTCTGCCTACTTGTGATCTCTGTCAAATAAAAAAAATAAAAATCTAAAAAAAAAAAAAAAGATTCTGTATGTACGTTTACAATAGGGGCTGAATATCTAGTTGTTAAAAAGCATAATTTAACTAAAACTGTTACTTTAAAACGTATCACACATAATTTACCATTAATGCCTTTAAGATACAGATTTATAGCCCATAGACAACATCACTATAATTGAATACTAGAAAACAGTCAACATGAGTCATCAAAAAAAAGTTAAGCAGCATTAAGTACATGCATTAAAATAGAGAAAAGGGAATAATAATATGTATTTTTTAAGGAATTCCATAAAAAAATGACCTACAGGAACCACCCGACCATTTTAAGGAAGAAGTTTCAGTTTTTTAAATGAGGTAATAAAATAAGTTTGGAATATTATCATAATTCCTTAATTGTAGTTACAAAAAGTTTTGAGTTTTTTAAATTTCTGCATTTTCCAAAAGTATTATCCAAATAATGAGATCAATATTCATTATTATGCCATAAGACAGATGAAATATTTTAAACAGTTGTTTTGGATTTCTTTTTTCTCTAAATATTTAAGTATTAGAATGATGTATTTCAGTACCATGAAAAGGTCTCAGAATCAATTTTAATTCTCTGTTCATGATTTTGGGTGGCAGTTCACTCTATAACATTTTCTATTTTTTCCTAGAAGCCAATGAAATATTTCCTAATGAGTGTTATTTTAATGGATATCTTGTGACTGAATAACATTACATTACAATCATATGTAATCAAGCTTTGCTGTTGATAACCCACCTCATTTTATTACCCAAAATTCTATTTAAAGACTAAGATCCCAGCTGTGTCTCATTCCCAAGCCGCAAGATGCTGGGTAGCAGAGCAATAGAGCAATAGGTCTTTAAAATCCTCAAGTGGTAATGATATAATAAAGGCTCATTAACTCAGACTAACTGTAAAAGGTCATACTGAGAAGTTTTTATTTTAAAAGGAATGATTTTGATCCTTTCACATACAGGGAGTAAATGAAATTAGGTTAATAGTATAGGCCTTTGGAGAAACCACATTAATAAGTAGATAAAAATTATAATTAGAATTTCAATTATAAAGTAAACAAAGCACTTAAAAATAATTTTATCTCCCCTTTGGTGTTCAGAATTTTACCTATTTTTGTTTTACTTCGTTTTTGCTACCAAATATTGAGCACCTCACATTAGAAGCACCTTGCTTATATGGAAACCACGTAATCCTCAAAACACTCCTGCAAGGCTATTTAGCTCTTCACCTCACTACAGATTTTAATAAAGCCCATCACTCTCACCTAAGGTACGAGTGGACAAATTAGCACAAAATGTTCACTGTGTGAAAAAAGTCTCACAAGCATGTTTTAATAGCACTATATTTAGTTAGCCTGATTAGCATATATACATATTACAATGCTGGTTTTGAAAATGCTATTTTTGAAAAATGCTGTTTTTGTTGCGCCTGTTATGTATTAGCTATGAACACCTAACTCCTCTGAACTCCACACAACGTGCCCACTATCAGGAACAGTAATGCCTGCCTGCCTGCCTGCCTCAGAGTTGACGACAGGATCAAACCACACAGCATGTGTAAATTACACGTAGTATCGTATTAAAATTTGGCACAATGTTTTCACTTTGTACTTTTATTTTTAAAGATTCCACAGCATTCCTGTAAGCAAATCATTTGATGAGATTCAAATGATTTACTTTTTTACTATTTTTTAGAAGGCAAATCATTTGAAGATATTCAGCTTAAATTTTAAAGCCACAAGGAAATAAATGGGATTCGGTCTACAGAAACTTTTTTTAAAATCTGTTTTGCAAACTCAGCTACAACTGCACGAGGTCAATCTAAACATACATACTTACCTCGCCAAGCAGTTGGGGCAACTGGGGTAGTAACACTGAACAAAATTAAGTCTCTAACTGCTACATATCTTTCTATCTTTTGCATCTAAGAGTGTCTGGTACACAGCAGCCACCACAGAACTGTAGATAAATAAATGTACACATGAAGAACTTAGGTGTATAAAAATGACCAGAAAGAGGCCTGCCACTAGAAAGCTGCTTATATACTGCCCAAATATAACACTCCAGCTGTTGGCAAAGACTTGCTTGACTTCAGATGGCCTCTTAAATCTGTTCCACTACAACAGTGAAGGAGATGGAAACAGAAACAGAAAGCCCCAGTCCAAATCTCCAAAATCAGATACATCTGCCTCTCCTTTACCAGAGAACTAAAATTGAAACAGATGAAAACCAGGGAAATCCCTAATTAAAAAAAAAAAAAAAAGCAAGTAAACCCCACATGTAAAACCTTTTCATCCATTAAATAAATCAGGAAAGGCTGCATTTCTAGGCCATTACCCTTGGGTCCACATGGCACTTACAAAATGGCTTAACTAATTAGTCTAATCATCGCTTCTGTTCCACATGGTTGTAGCTGCCTAATTACCCAACTCAAAATCTTCACCCGGCCCCCATATACCAAGCCCCTTCACAGCTCTACTTTCTTGAACAATTTTTCCACAAGAACATTAATGACACACAACATGTACAAAACAAGGGCTGATTTGGGAGTATGTGAGAGAACCCAAAGTTTTGGAACATTTTTTCCTTAGAAACTTTTAAGGAACAGAACTTAAAGTTCTAATAACCCTTCAGCAATATGCAAAAAAGAATAAGGAAAGTAACTCTGGTTTCTGAAATTAATAAATCACTTTTAAAAATGTGTAGCAGGGAGCCTGGGTGGCTCAGTCATTTAAGTGTCTGCCTTTAGCTCAGGTCATGATCCCAGGGTCCTGGGATGAGTCCTGATCAGGCTCCCTGCTCAGTGGGGAGTTCGCTTCTTCCTCTGACCCTCCCCCCTGCGCATGCTCTCTCACACATGCTGGCTCTCTCTCAAATAAATAAAATATTTAAAAATTAAAAATCTGTGGCAAATGGAGGGATGGCAGAACAAAATGCACATTTTTTTCCCCAGAAGGTAAGGTATTTACTCACTGGAATAGAGCCTGCGTTTGGCCTTGGGGCTGCAAAACCAATAGCAAACCTAGGCCAAGCAAATCACAGGACTGTAGGAGAACTCTACACGGACAAGAGCCTGTACACTGAGGACACCTGATAAAGGTAGCTTGTGTTCTGCACCCATTTCTTTCAGATTGCCTCTATTCAATTCCTCCTGTTTTAAGGTTTCCCTTGGGAGAAAATAAGAGAGAGCAACAGCCATGAATAAGATAAACCAAAGCACTGGCTAAGGATGAATAACAAGCATTGGTGAGCATCTCCTGAGCCCTAGCTAGCACAGTGCTTACATGTTAGAAGCACATTCTGGAAGAGGTCTACCTTGCCCTAAAACCTCGGGGAGCTTGTTGTTGAGCCACTGACTGATTTCTTCTGGTCTGGGCCTCTTTTTCGAAGGCACTTTAGAATAAGGTTTTTGGTAAAAAAGAAAAAAGAGTCTGAAAGGAATTGAGATAATCAAAGCAGTTACCAAAGGTGCAGGAACCGCCCAAAGACAATATGGCCAGTTACCTAGTGTTTTGTTTGACTCTTAATATTAGAATGCCAAAGGAAGAAAAAAATACTAATTTCAGGCAGAAAAAAAAATTACCCACTAGAATAAGAATAGGGTAGATGATTTAATGAGAACACTAAGGATTAGAATATGTTACAGCTCTGTCAATAAATCAGAGCAGATTTCTTTAACTCAGAGGTCTGATTACATTTTCCATAAAATACAGCTCATGGTATCTTCTTCCCACAGAATTTGTATTTTAAACAAATTTAAAAATGCATCAAGGTATGTCCTAACAAATAGGATTTATTGTTGTTATTGTAAGCCTCCTCTCCAATTACCCATCTAACAGATGCTGAACCAAGTGCCCATCACATGCTGGACACTGTGCTACCATCAATGGTGATGAGATGATGTCTAATCCTATTTTCAAGAAGTACACAGTCTAGGTGGAAGGAGCTGAGTGACACAAAACAATACCAACAAGAGTGCTAAGTCTCAATAATGGCAATTCTATCCATTGTGTTAATCAAGCCAGAAAATCTATTCCATTCCCCTCTCCTTACATCCCATTAATAATCAGATTCTACTGACTGCAGGTTGCTGGGCGGGGGGGGCGGGGGTGGGAGGAGGGTGGAAAGGGTGGTTGGGTTATGGACATTGGGGAAGTGCTGTGAAGTGTGTAAACCTGGCGATTCACAGACCTGTACCCCTGGGGCAAATAATACATTATATGTTAATAAAAATAATTAATTTAAAAAATAATCAGGTTCTACTGATCTACACAAAATGTGGCTTATTTATCTATTTGTATCACAACTGCCACCATTCCCATCCAAGAAACCTTTCTCTCTTACCTATAAACACCTCCCGACTGCCCCGCTTCCCTTCTACAGCATGAAAAATAGAATGAAGAATGATCTTTTTAAAGATTCTATTTTTAAGTAATCTCTACACCCAACATAGGGCTTGTTCACATCCATGAGGTCAAGAATTGCTTGCTCTACCAACGGAGCCAGCCAGGAGCCCCAAGAGGGATCTTTTTAAAATGCCAAACTGCTTCAACAACTTCAATCACTTCGCGTTTTCATAGGATAAAATCCAAGCAGCCTACTTTATAAGGTCCTGCACTGCAGACTTCAGCCTACCTTTCTAATTCCCTTCTCTCCAGTCCTGCTCTCCCCATCCTAACACCTCCTCACTTCTTCCCATTCTTCATATGCTAGGCTCTAGCCCACCCCTGGCCTCTGTGCTTGCTATTCTTCTGTACGGCATATGCTCCTTCAGGCCAGCCCCATTTCATCTGCCATGAGCATCTGTTGTTTTTGCCTGCCCAGCACTCTCTCCTCTCATAACAGAACACCTCTTTTCTTTTTTTGATCATCTGTCCCTTATTCTCACTCTGTGTATTAGGCTTAAATTGAGAACTTCCCTTCATCCTTACCTAAGGCCACACATGCAGCCATGTGACTCAGACCTAGCCAAGGTATTCCACTCCCCTAGCCAGAGAGACATGTAACTCAAGCTAAACCTATCAAAATTAAGCCTGGGGATTTTGCTGGAAATATGGGCAAGAGGCATGTCAGGGGGCAAGATGATAGGTAAAGGTACTATACACCAAACAGACGCTAAGCTGTAGCAGGGGGAAAAAAAATAAAAAAGTCTGTCCCCTCGGGATCAAACTGTCTTGAGTTCAGTCCTAGAGACAATAATCTCTCATGTATTGGTTCAAGCTGAAGAAGAAACGCCACAGGACAAAAAGGATTAGTCAAGTCTCTAATCCTGACTCAGCCAATTCTCAGCTATAAGATCTTGGGTTAATGAATTAACTTTTTGTTGTAGTTCTGTTTTTTCATCTATAAAAGTATCAAAGTAGGATTAGATCTTTTCCAGATACAGATCTAAAGATTTTAGCTCTATGATTCCACCACCTCTTTTTTAAAGAGGTAAACTTAGGATAATGGCTAAAACAGAGCCAGACCTAACCTGTATCCCCTAAAAACCACATGTTTCTGCCTGCCTCTGTATGATGGTGGGTAAAATGTAAATGATACCACCTTCCCAGAAAGGACTACAGATCTGGGGGTCTTAAAAAGTTCACACTTTTGACTCTCAAACTCCTCTTCTTGGAAAAATATTCTACGGCAATAATCAGAGACGCAGACACAAAGTTCATATAAAAGTCTTTATTTGGGGGCACCTGGGTGGCTCAGTGGGTTAAGCCTCTGCCTTCGGCTCAGGTCATGATCTCAGGATGTCAGGATGGAGCCCCATATCGGGCTCTCTGCTCAGCGGGGAGCCTGCTTTCCTCGCTCTCTCTCTGCCTGCCTCTGCCTACTTGTGATCTCTGTCAAATAAATAAATAAAATCTTAAAAAAAAAGCCTTTATTTGTAAGGTATAGATAGATAGATAGATAGACAGACAGAAAGACAGAGATATATGCCATCACAATGAAAAAAACAGAAACATCCTAAGTATTCAGTAATAGGGAATTGGTTAAGTACGTTTCAGAAAAGCCCTAAGATTAAATAGCAGGTGGCCAAACACAGATTTGCTAAAACTAATATGACACTGTATGTCAACTATATTTCAGTTTAAAAAACAAGATGTTCATCAAAAAATAATAGTAATAGGGGTGCCTGGGTGGATCAGTGGGTTAAAGCCTCTGCCTTTGGCTCAGGTCATAGTCTCGGGGTCCTGGGGATCAAGCCCCACATTGGGCCCTCTGCTCAGTGGGGAGCCTGCTTCCCTCTCTCTCTGTCTGCCTCTCTGCCTTCTTGTGAGCTCTCTGTCAAATAAATAAATAAAATCTTTTAAAAATAATAATAATAAATAATAAAGTTATTTGCAAATAGTGTTAATGATATGGGGAAATGTTCATATTATAATAAACAAACTGAAACACCATGTAAAACTGTATACTATATGAACACACACGTACACACATACTCAGAATAAGAGAGGAAATAGAAATGTCTCAAAAAAGGTTAACAATGGGGCGCCTATGTGTCTCAGTCTGCTAAGCATCTGCAGTTGGCTCCATGGAATCAAGCCCAGCATCTGGCTCCCTGCTCCGCATGGAGTCTGCTTCTTCCTCTCCCTCTGCCTCTGCCCCCCAGCCCCACTTGTGCACTCACTCATTCTGTCTCTCTCTCCCCGCTGAGCAGACAGCCCGATGTGGGGCTCAATCCCAGAACCCTGGGATCATGACCTGAGCTGAAGGCAGAGGCTTTAACCCACTGAGCCACGCAGGCACCCCAAAATTTTATATTTTAAAGTAAAATTTTAAAAATTACACAATCCAAAAGGAAAACAAAAAGTGCTCTACATGCCCATATCTTCACAAAAGACCTGCCAGGCACCTGCCTTTTTCATAATCTAGAATTCTAATGACCATGACATTCACTAATGGCTCAACTGAAAATAATGCTGAAATGTTGTATTAACTCAGTGGTCTTAGTTTTGCCAAAGTACTTTCAAATAACTGAGGGGAGAGGAAAGCAAAATAATGCCTCCAAAAAGGTTAAAATGTCCCCTAACCCTCTCCCATTAACCCAGATAAATTTATCAGCTCAGCTAGGTGATGCCTAAACCCTCAGGAAAATAAGGCTAGAAGCAGCTGACAGCCATCGCAAAAGGAAAGGACAGTACCCTAAACACATGTTTTACAGAGTTCCAAGTCAGTTTTACAAAGAACTTTCTCCTAGTATCACTTGGAGACTGTCAAGTCAAATTTGTTATGCTTTTAAACCAGACACAGCCACAGATAACAATACTGAACTAAAAGCCAGACTGAATTTCCAGATGTAAAAATGGGCAAACAGAAAACACTGCAGAGGTGAACTCGTCCACAGAACCGTAAGATGGTATGCTTACTCTCCAGGAGGACAAACATTCTGGATAACAGAGTACACACATATCACACACCCCTAAAACCCAGGTAGGCTTCACAGTGAACCAGTCCCTTGGGTGTCCTCAGCTAGAGGTCAACTGAGATCTAAGGGCGGGGCTCTTCCCTGCCTGCTTTCATCAATAGCCAAACCTTCAGAATTAGTCCCAAGCTGATAAGGGCTGTGGAATGTGGAGGAGAGCTCTAGAATTTACCACATTGTGACACCACAAAAACAGCTAGTGACATACAAAAGGATTAATTCATATACACGTAAAACAGTGTTGAGAAAGGGTATTATTTTAAGCATTGAGTCAATGTCAGGATTTCTAGACAAAGGTATTTAAGACATTTAGTCTAAACTAAAAATAAATTAACACTCTGAATTAGCACCCCAAATCTATCTTTAAAATAACTTACCCATCTTAAAATTCCCTTGACTAAATTATCACAGTAACAATTTGACTGAATGTTTATAAAATGCCAAGGGGCGCCTGGGTAGCTCAGTTGGTTAAGTGTCTGCCTTCCGTTCAGGTCATGATCCCAGGGTCCTGGGATACAGCCACGCATCCAGCTCCCTGCCCAGTGGGGCCCTCTCCCTCTGCCTGCAGCTCCCCCTACTTGTGTGTTCTCTCTCTCTCTGACAAATAAATAAAACTAAAACAATAACAACAACAAAGCAAAACAAAACAAAAAAGTGCCAGGCACTGGACTGAGCATTTTACCTGCATGGCCCCACTTTAATCATTTAACAACCATCAAGAAGTCCCATGAAAAAGGTTTTACCCCCATTTCACCAATAAGAAAACTGAAGCTCAGAGAATTCGTACATTTCAAAATCAGATCACCACTGAGAGGTGGAATTCAAACCCAGGTGGAATTCAAACCTCCATCAAGAAGTTATAAAGTTTAAAAAAAAAAAAAAAAGAAGTTATAATGTTTTTCAAACTGGTACATGGTAAATATTTTCAAGAGGTTTATACTTGTTTTATTGTGAACTTACTTAAATAACTTGTTGTGAACTTACATATACAACTTATATAAACCTCTAATTGCTGTTATTCCAATCTTGTGCCTAGCAGCCAAAAGGTGTGTCTCACTATATCAAGGTCAACTACACCTGACTCAAACTCCTACTTTTAAAAAAAAACAGGGGGTGGGGGAGGCGCACCTGTGTGGCTCAGCTGGATAAGCGGCTGCGTGTGGCTCAGGTCATGACCCCAGGGTCCTGGAATGGAGTCCCATATCAGGCTTCCTCCTGTTCAGCAAGGAGCCTCCTCCTCCCTCTCGCTCTGCCTGCTGCTGCTGCCCCTGCTCGTGCTCTGTCAAATAAATAAATAAAATCTAAAAAAAAAAAAAAGCAAATCTCCTCATCCTTGGCTCAAAACTACTTGATGGTTTCCCATCTCAGAGTAAAAGCCTGTGAAAGTACAATTGCGCTTAGAAAAGTGTTTGGCACACAAGAAACCTTCAATAAATATTTGCTGAATGAACACCAAATTATCAGAGCCACTGTACCTTTCTTCTACTTTCATTGTGAAGATGCCTATGTCTTCAAGAAACCAAAACACCATGAAGAAAGAGAAAATCTGTCTTTAGGAAAATCACTGAGCTCCAAGTTCAGATGAGGTAACAACCACAAAAGGACTCCAGTGTGCCCCAATTAGAATTACAGCTTCTTCATTCTGTTAGCTCTGGATAAGATTAAGAAGGACCTTTAAACATGTGCTATATGTGACTTAGTCTGTTTCATCTACATACTAGTAATGGTAATTGAAAAAAAAGCAGTGGAGCTGAAGTCAATGCCAGACTATTTGTCCAACAGGGACTCACTCTATCATCTCTAACTTTGTTTCCTCATTTGTAAAATGAGGCTAGACTTTAAGATTTCATCCTTCTTAGCTCTGACATTCCTTTTTTTTTTAAGATTTGTATTTATTTATTTGCCAGACAGAGATCACAAGTAGGCAGAGAGGCAGGCAGAGAGAGAAGAGGGAAAGCAGGGTCCCCGCTGAGCAGAGAGCCCAACGTGGGGCTCGATCCCAGGACCCTGAGATCATGACCTGAGCCGAAGGCAGAGGCTTTAACCCACTGAGCCACCCAGGCACCCCTAGCTCTGACATTCTTATTAAGTCACAATCTCCAGCTTAATTTATAAACTGAGACAATTACTTATATTACAAAAGCATTTGATTTTAGAACACAATTTATGACAAAATCACCAACTCCCAAGAATGTAAAGAACTTTTATTTGAAGAATTGGACAACTCACCTAATGGCCAATTCGTATAATACAAATCTTCCAAATATAAGCGTTTAATTTAAAATATCTAGGTAAAGACCTAGTCTCTGTCCAAATGCATCTAAACAGAAAGCTGGTTTAGTTTTCCAAACAATTCTTTGAGAAAGTTCTTTCTTATTCAGAAATGAAAATGTTTTATTCTGCAAACTTCTCTTCTATATTCTTTGGAGAAAGACAGAAAAGCATATTCCTTTCCCAAAGTTGGGTCTCTCTTTAGATCATGTGCCTTGTCCCAAATACTTAAAGACAACCATTCTATCCACTGAGTCTTCTTTCCTTGGGGTAAAGATAACAATTTCTACAACCTCTCCTAATATCACATTATTTTCTGGCCACTCATCTACCACTTAGCCACCTAACTTCCCCTTCATGGTTTGTGTCTCTTTTAAAATATGGTCCCCAGAACCGAAGACAGGAATTCTCACACAATCTAATTGTTTTGGACTGAAGCCACACAGCTTCTGGCACTTCCTAGACACAGCATCATTTTAATGATTAAACAAGACAATAAGTGCAAAGTCTTATTAGCACAGTGCCTGGCATACAATAATCACTCAATAAATAGTTGCTGCTCTTTCTGGGCTCCACTTCTCTCTTACACTAGAACCTTTGCTTACATATCAGTAGTTTTTTTTTTTTCCCCCCAAGTCAGAGTTGGACAGAGTAATGAAGTATTGAGGCTCAATTGTAATGGGAGATCAGTGAGAAATTAAGATAAAGCAACTCTAAAATTAAAACAAATTAATGGCAAACAATTGATTTATTTAAAGTGTTAATTTACACTCAAGTTTCCAAAATATATTAAATGCATAAATCAAGCAATCCCCACTCTTCACCCCTCAATTATAAAATTTAAAGATGCATTGCTAAGATATGCTAAGGAAGCAATCTGGAAAGACTTTAAGAAAATAAGCTCTCGAATCAGTGTCCAGAGTTCAAATCCTGGATCCTGGAATTTTAAATTATATAAAAAACTTGACTTATATTTCTATTAGACAGTACTGATACAGATGATCCTAAAAAATATGCTTCATAAAAATTAAATTCAAGACAAGATATATGATCTAAATTATAGCAGAAACTAAATGTAAAACTTAAATGAATTTTCAGAGTTTATATGTAATTATATGTAATTAACTCAAAACTCTTCCTCAACCAAAATATATATATTGTGTATATATATATACACACATATATATATATGTGTGTATAAATATATATATATATATATATATATATATATATATATATATATATATATATATCTTTGGTAAGTACCTTTTCTAATTCTAGAGACATCTGAGAAGCTTTTGTCAGTATGTGGTGCCTCAGGAATTAAATAAGACCCAAAAGTCTGGCCATTCATACAAATGAGAATGTGCCAAGTCCCTTCAGCTACCTACTTACTAAACACACACCCAGGAGCCAACAATTGATGTTCGCAGACATCAATAAAAATGCAAAGGCTGGATGGCAGAAGATACTGAAATGCTACACATTCTGAGAGTCAGATAGTTTTTGCTAGAGAGGACCCAATATGGAAATAAGAGAAAATAGGAAGAAAACAGAAACAAAACCTAAGGAGAAAAAAAATAAGCTCAGAAGTAGTACCTCTGAACTGTCATTCAATGTTGGGGAGAATGCAAAAATGGTACAGGTATTTGGAGGACAATTTGGCATTTTCTTATAAAACTAAACGTACTCTTACAAAATGATCCAGCAATTATGCTCCTTGGTATCTACCCAAAGGAGTTATAGCCACACAAAAGTCTACACATGTTATGTTTTCGGCAGCTTTATTCATAATTGCCAAAACCTTCAAACAACCAAGAAACCCTTCAGTAGGTGAATGGACAAATTGTGGTGTATTCAGACAATGAATATTATTCAGCACTAAAAAGAAATGTTATCAAGCCATGAAAAACGATGGAAGCAGCTTAGGTTATATTACTAAGTGAAAGAAGTCAATCTGAAAAGGCTGCACACTTCATGATTCCAACTATGTGACATTCTAGAAAAAGCCAAATTGTAGAGACAATAAAAAGATCACTTGCCAGGTGGTGGGACGGTAGGGAAGGATGAACAAGCAGAGCACAAAGAGCTTTTTAGGGCAGTGAAAATAATCTGCATGATATAATAATGAAGGATACATATCATTATACATTTTTGCCAACCCACAGAACACAGAACACCAAGAGTGAATCACTACTGTAAAGTATGGACTTCGGGTGATGATGATGATGATGTGTGAGTATGGGTTTATCAACTGAAATAAATGTACCACTCTGATGGGAAATGTTGATAATGGGGGATGTTATTAATGGGTGAAGGTAGGGAATAAATGGGAAATCTCTGTACCTTCCTCTCAATTATGCTGTGGACTGAAAACTGCTCTTAAAAAAATAAAGTCTTAAAAAAACGTCATCAGCTACTGAAGAAAGTATGTGAATTAAGTGTACCTCAGGCCCATGCATACGGGTGCAGAACTAAGGACTATATTAGGTTGAAAAAGATGAGCAGAAACTATCCATTCCAAAACATCATTTATTTAAAGGCTCAGACAAAAAGAAAAGGTTTTGGTTTTTGATGGAGATGGGAAGATAAGAACTTTGTATACTGAAAATACAAACTGCATTAACAAGAATTCATGTTTATAATGCTAAGCTAAATGATTTTAGCTGTATCAAACAAAACCAATGCTCTTCTAAATGAGAATTGTGCTACCACATGAAGGCTCGTTCCTTTTTTCCTCTTTACTTTCTTTCCTATCAGCAAAACTTTTATTTTCTCCAATTTAAATCTCTCTTGACCTCATTTTTCCCTTCAGCTATATTTTTCACTTTCCCTTTGCAGCAAAAATCCTTTGAAATATTTGTCCACGTTTGATATTTCCATTTCTCTACTCCTGCTCTCTCTTGAATCCTTACCAATTTTGGTCCCTAATACTCCAGCAAAATTGCTGCTGTCAAGCTCACGAGTGACCTCCCCATTGCTAAATTCCTAAGTCAAATCTTGACCCTTGTCCCGGAAGCATCTGACTTAGGCTCCCAAGACTCCACAATCTCCAGGTTTTCCTCCTACCCATTAGCTGCTTCTACTCATTCTCCTTTACTGGTTCCATCTCCCAGTCTCAGTGTGGGAGTAGCCTAAGTTCTTAATCCTGAACCTCTTTGCTTCTCTATCTACATTCTCTTGCGGATTTCATCCAGTCCCTAAACTCTAACAACTCCCAAGTGTCTACCTCCAGTCCAGACCTCTGCTCTGAAATCCAGGTAATATATCCAACTGCTGACTGGGCATCTCCAAAACTGAGCTCCCGATCTTTCCCCACAAATCAGTGTCTTCCTAGCTTAGTTAATTCAACTCCATCCTTCAAAGTGCATAAGCTAAAAACTCTACAATTCATCACTGATTTCTCTTACTCAGATCTCACATCCTATCACTCAGAAATCTTTCCCACTCTACCTTCAAAACACAACCACTCTAGTCACCATCACTCATCTGGGTTCCTATAATAGCCTCCTAACTGGTGTCCTTATTTCTACCCTTCCCCACTTAAGTTTAGTCTCATGAGACACAGCAGCAGTGTGTCTTCTTAAAACAAAAGCCAGATCATGTCACCTCTTTATCTGAAACAAGACCAGAGGCCTCAGAGAAACTGGTGTCTGCTCTCCTCCTTGCTCACTCTACTCTGGTCACACTGGTTTTATAGTTTCTAGAAGGCAGGAAGCGTGCCTCAGGCTCAGGACTTAGCACTTGCTGTCCACTCTTCCTGAAGCACTCTTCTCTACATGAATCGCTTTACCTTCCTCAGGCCTTTTACCACAAGTCACCTCGGTGAAGTCATCCTAGACGATCCTATTTATAATTGCAACACCACGTCGTTCCTCATCTCCCTCCTCTGCTTTATTTTTCCCCAAAGTACTTCATACACACAGTCTGTCACACCTTGCGAAAGTAAGAATTTGTCTATTTTGTTGACAACTGTATACCCAGTATCTAAAATAACGTCTAGTACATGGGAGACAATAAATTGTTTAATAAATATGTGAGTGAATGAAAAAGGACAGTGACACAGACCTGTATGTGACCTATGACAGCATACTTTGCAGCCTTTCTAAAGGATTATATGCATATATATTTTAAAGATTTTATTTATTTGACAGAGAGTGAGACAGTGAGAGCAGGAACACAAGCAGGGGGAGTGGGAGAAGGAGAAACAGGCTTCCCAATGAGCAGGGAGCCCAATGTGGGGCTCGATCCCAGGACACCGGGATCATGACCTGAGCCAAAGGCAGATGCTTACTTAACGACTGGGCCACCTAGGCACCCCAAGGATTATATTTTAATAAGTCACTTCGTATGTATATACATATTCAGATATTGTGGTGGGGGAAAAAAAGAGGCTCCAATTTGAAAATTAAGTTAACCTTATTTTAAAAACTGAGTAATTTATAAAGAAACAGTTCTTCAAACTGACAGATACTCTAAAACACTCCAAAGGCACCAGAACTTCTTAAAACCCTAGATCTTGCTTCACCAGAGCACACTGAAAAGATGGTCTTGATATGTATACCTTTCCTGAAGCAGGTCAAAGTTGCCAGGCCAACAGAATGGGCTTTGATTTCTAAAAAAGAGAAATCATGACACAAAGTATGAAGCACTTAATGTTTTAATAATATAAAAAATCTGGATGTAACCTATTTTCACTGAACCTCTGAATTTAAATGTAAGACAAAAAAATTGGTTTTTTTCATACTTTAGTAATGTACTCACTCAACAGATAGACATGGGTGGGTCATATTTTTATAAACCACATTTTAAAAGAACTTCAACTAAGAGGAAAGCAAAGTAATTTTTTCTTCCACATAAGAGGAAAGCAAAGTAATTTTTTCTTTTTTTGGTTCTGCCTTGAGTTTTCACTTTTTTTTTTTTAAGATTTTATTAATTTGGGAGAGAGAGCGTTCACAAGCAGGTGGAGGGGCAGAGGGACAGGGAGAAACAGATTCACAGCTAAGCAGGGAGCCTGATCAGGGCTTAATCCCAGGCCTCTGAGATTATGACCTGAGCCGAAGGCAGACGCTTCACCAACAGAGCCACCAAGTTGCCCCAGTAATTTCAAAAAACATTCATATGCAGAAATAAATTATTCAGGAGTAAAGTAACTCTGTACACAAACAAAAGTGATGTGAGGCAGATAAAGCCAAAATTAACTTTTTTAAAAATGGAGTGTCTTAATTTCTCTACCTTATAATATTAATTCACATATATATTTGCTTATTTCTGAAGTTATATATAGGAAGTCAGGTCCAGAGCAGAAGATCTTAACCAACCTCCAATTAGCCAACTCCAGGGTGAACATTCACCTTATAAAACATCCTAGCTGATGTCCATTATTATTCAGTGCCCATAGCTAGTAATCAAGACTCTGGCAAGCTCATGAAATTCTGCTCCTATCATTGAGTTGATGGTTACCAAAAATCAAGTGTATTTGCTCCCAAACTGACTTGTGCCAGTTATACTTGCTACTGAAATTGTTTAATTCAATTAGTATTATATAAAACAATTACATATGGGTATATAAGAAAGAGTTATTTCCAGGAAAGCTAAAAGGAATGTTTTAGAAATAATACATTAAAGGACCATAAGAGAACTCTACGAACTACAGTTTATTTTTAATTCTTTTTACTGTATAGAAACAAAATAAAACTTGTATTTGTATATATTAAGATTCATGATGCAAATATCCCTATATACACCAAGAAATTACCATTATTCTTTTAGCTCACCTGTAAACCTTCTCGATAGATAATACTATAAATTAAAACATTCTTCTCATGGACTACATAATCACAGATATATTTATTTTAGTAGTGCTTCTAAAATGTTGGCTTTAATTACTCTAAGCCTACCAAGTTCTTTGAAACATATAAATATTTTTATATATAAAATTAAAATATATATTTTAACATAAATATACCTTTATGTCAGTTCATTTGATTGTTTTATTTTAGATATAAATATATATATGGTTACTGTGTTTTATTAGATTTTTTTTCCCAAACAGACCCATTAATATATGAGACAATCAACTGACATACAGGTCACACAAGGAAGGGAAGAGGAAGTGAACCAAAAATGAAAAATACAGGAAAATCAGAGGAGAGGCCAGATGGCGGAGGAGTAGCAGACTGAAATGACATCAGATCCCAGGAGTTCAGCTAGATAGGTATCAAATCATTCCAAACACTTACAAACTCAACAGGAGATAGAAGAGAAGAAGAGCAGCAATTCCAGGAACAGAAAATCAACCACTTTCTGAAAGATAGGACTGCAGAGAAGTGAATCTGAAGCGATGAGAAGATAGACCACAGTGGGAGGGGCCAGCTCCCAGCAAACAGCGGGACAATGGAGCACAAAATCAGAACTTTTAGAAGTCTGCTCCACTGAGGGACATCGCTTCAGAGGCTAAGCAGGGGTGGAGCCCTCGCGGGGACAGTGTGGTCTCAGGTCCCACAGGGTCACAGAAAGATTGGGGGTGTCTGAGTGTGGGAGAGCCCCCAGTTACTGAAGCAGGGAAGCCAGCTACAGAGACAGAGCCAAAGAGTGAGCCTTCAGATCGGGGTTACCTTAAACTGTGATCCAAGGCACAGTCAGGACACTGCTCTTCAAGCAGGGACGCCACAAGTGGCAGAACAGGGAGACTCACCTTTCTCCTCTGGGAGAAGCAGCGCAGCATGAATCTGCTGGGTTTGGAGACTCCAAACAGGACCATGTGCCAGAGACAGAACACTCGGTCACAGGATGGGTGAGCTTGAACTGCGGCGGGAGACCAGGAAGACAGGAGGGATTGACTGCTTTACTCTGAGCATGAACTGAGGAGTGGGGACCCAAGGCCTCAGCTCCTCTAGGCCGGAGACTGGGAAGCTGACATTTTCATTCCCGTCCTCCAAAGCTCTACAGAAAGCATTCCGGGAAAAAAAGCTCCCAGAGCGAACCCGAGCAGAATACTTAGTCTGGTCCCTGGCATGGGTGGTACAATTCTGCCTCCGGCAAAGACATTTGAGAATCACTACAACAGGCCCCTCCTGCAGAAGATCACCAAGAACATCCAGCCAAGAACAAGCTCATTCATCAAGGAGAACAGAGGAACTCCAGAGCTAGGCAAAAGCAATGCATAGAATTCATAGATTTTTTCCCCCATGATCCTTTAGTCTTGAAAAGTAAATATTTTTTTATTTTTTTCTTATTCTATTTTTTTTAACTTTTCCTCTTTCCTTTTTTAATGCTTTTTAACTAGTTTATCTTAACAATCTAAAAAAATATATTTTTAAACCTTCATTGTTATAGTCATATTTTATCTCTTCACTGTATTTGACCTTATTTTTTGTATACATGTAGGCTTATTTTTTTTTCTAAAAAATTCTGGGATACAATTTCTTCTAATAGTTCAAAAAATACCCTAATCTAGCAGCTGGCTTTATTCTAGTCTCCAGCCTAAGCACATTCCCTCCAATTTTTTCTTTCTTCTTCCAACCAACTTACCAATTGCTTTTTTAGAATATTTTTTAAATTTGCATCTTTACAGGCATATTCCATCCCTTCATTGTGTTTACCCTATTTTTGTGTGTATATATATCTATATATATTTTTTTTTTTCTTTCTTTAAAATATTGGGAGGTAGTTTCTTCTAAGGGACCAAAATACATCCAAAATCAAGTGGATGGCTCTGTTCTATTCACCAGTCTAATATATATATACATTTTTTTAATTTTTTAAAAATTTTTATTACTTTCTCCCTCCTTTCTTCTCCCCAGGGTTTTGGATCTCTTCTGATTTGGTTAGCATACATTTTTCTGGGGTCTTTGTCACCCTTTTAGTATTTTATTCTCTCATTCATATATTCTTATCTGGACAAAATGACAAGGCGGAAAAACTCACCACAAAAAAAGAACAAGAGGCAGTACCAAAGGCTAGGGACCTAATCAGTATGGACATTGGTAATATGTCAGAACTACAGTTCAGAACAACGATTCTCAAGGTGCTAGCTGGGCTTGAGAAAGGCATGGAAGATATTAGAGAAACCCATTCTGGAGGAATAAAATCACTTTCTGGAGTAATAAAAGAACTAAAATCTAACCAAGTTGAAATCAAAAAAACTATCAATGAGGTACAATCAAAAACGGAGGTTCTTACTGCTAGGATAAATGAGACAGAAGAGAGAATTAGTGATATAGAAGACCAAAAGATGGAGAATAAAGAAGCTGAGCAAAAGAGAGAAAAACAACTACTGGACCGTGAGGGGAGAATTCGAGAGATAAGTGATACCATAAGATGAAACAGTATTAGAATAATTGGGATTCCAGAAGAAGAAAGAGAGAGGCAGGGAGAAGGTATACTGAAGCAAATTATTATAAAGAATTTCCCTAATATGGCAAAGGGAACAAGCAATCAAAATCCAGGAGGCATAGAGAATCACCCTCAAAATCAGTAAGAATAGGTCCACACCCCATTATCTAATAGTAAAACTTACAAGTCTTAGTGACAAAGAGAAAATCATGAAAGCAGCCTGGGAAAAGAAGTCTGTAACATACAATGGTAAAAATATTAGACTGGCAGCAGACTTATCCACAAGACCTGGCAGACCAGAAAGAACGGGCATGATATATTCAGAGCACCAAATGAGAAAAACAGGCAGCCAAGAATACTATATCCAGCTAGGCTATCACTGAAAACATAAGGAAAGATAAAAAGCTTCCAGGACAGGGCTGCCGGGGTGGCTCAGTGGGTTAAGCCTCTGCCTTCAGCTCAGGTCATGATCCCAGGGTCCTGGGATTGAGCCCCACATCAGGCTCTCTGCTCGGCAGGGAGGCTGCTTCCTCCTCTCTCTCTCTGCCATTCTCTCCACCTACTTGTGATCTCTGTCTGTCAAATAAATAAATAAAATCTTAAAAAAAAAAAAAAAAAAAAAAAGAAGCAGCAGCTTCCAGGACAAACAAAAACTAAAAGAGTTTGTAAACACCAAACCAGCTCTCCAGGAAATATTGAAAGGGGTCCTCTAAGCAAAGAGAGAGCCTAAAAGTAGTAGACCAGAAAGGAACAGATACAATATACAGTAACAGTCACCATACAGGCAATACAATGGCACTAAATTCATATCTCTCAATAGTTACCCTGAATGTAAATGGGCTAAATGCCCCAATCAAAAGACACAGGGTATCAGAATGGATAAAAAAAAAACAAAACCCATCAGTATGCTGTCTACAAGAAACTCATTTTAGACCCAAGGACACCACCAGATTTAAAGTGAGGGGGTAGAAAACAATTTACCATGCTAATGGACATCAAAAGAAAACGGGTGGCAATCCTTGTATCAGATAAATTAGATTTTAAGCCAAAGACTATAAAAAGAGATAAGGAAGGAAGGACACTATATCATACTCAAACTGTCTGTCCAACAAGAAGATCTAACAATTTTAAATATCTATGCTCCTAACATGGGAGCAGCCAACTATATAAACCAATTAATAACAAAATCAAACAAACACATTGGCAATAATACAATATTAATGGGGGACTTTAACACTCCACTCACTGAAATGGACAGATCATCCAAGCAAAAGATCAATAAGGAAATAAAGGCCTTAAATGATGCACTGGACCAGAAGGACATCATAGATATATTCAGAACATTCCATCCCAAAGCAAGAAAATACACATTCTTCTTGAGGGCACATGGAACATTCTCCAGAAGAGATCACATCCTGGGTCACAAAATCAGGTCTCAACTGGTACCAAAAGATTGGGATCATTCCCTACATATTTTCAGACCACAATGCTCTGAAGCTACAACTCAATCACAAGAGGAAAGTTGGAAAAACTCAAATACATGGAGGCTAAAGAGCATCCTATTAAAGAATGAATGGGTCAACCAGGAAATTAAAGAAGAAGAAATTAAAGAAGAAGCAAATGAAAATGAAAACACAACTGTTCAAAATCTGTGGGACACAGCAAATGCATTCCTGAGAGGAAAGTATATCGCAATACAAGTCTTTCTCAAGAAACAAGAAAGGTCTCAAGTACACAACCTAACCCTACACCTAAAGGAGCTGGAGAAAGAACAGCAAAGAAAGCCTAAAGCCAGGAGAAGAGAAATAATGAAGATCAAGGCAGAAATCAATAAAATAGAAACAAACAAACAAACAAAAAAAAAAAAAACAGTAGAACAGTTCAATGAAACTGGGAGCTGGTTCTTGGAAAGAATTAATAAGATTGATAAACCCCTGGCCAGACTCATCACAAAGAAAAGAGAAAGGACCGAAATTAATAATCATAAATGAAAGTGGAGAGATCACAACTAACACCAAAGAAATACAAACAATTATAAGAACATGTTACGAGCAACTATACACCAGCAAATTTGACAATCTGGAGGAAATCGATGCATTCCTAGAGATGTATAAACTACCAAAACTGAACCAGGAAGAAAGAGAAAACCTGAACAGACCTATAACCAGTAAGGAGATTGAAGCAGTCATCAAAAATCTCGCACAAACAAGAGCCCAGGGCCAGATGGCTTCCCAGGGGAATTCTACCAAACATTTCAAGAAGAATTAATACCTATTCTCCTGAAACTGTACCAAAAAGTAGAAATGGAAGGAAAACTTCCAAACTCATTTTATGAGGCCAGCATTACCTTGATCCCAAAACCAGACAAAGACCCCATCAAAAAAGAGAATTACAGACCAATATCCTTGATGAACACAGATGCAAAAATTCTCACCAAAACACTAGCCAATAGGATCCAAAGTTCATTAAAAGGATTATTCACCACCACCAAGTGGGATTTATTCCAGGGCTAAAGTTTGGTTCAACATCCACAAATCAATCAATGTGATACAATAGATTAATAAAAGAAAGAGCAAGAACCCTATGATACTCTCAACAGATGCTGAAAAAGCATTTGACAAAGTACAGCATCCTTTCTTGATCTAAACTCTTCAAAGTGTAGGGATAGATGGTATATACCTCAATATCATCAAAGCTATCTATGAAAAACCCACAGCGAGTATCATTCTCAATAGGAAAAAACTTTTCCTCTAAGATCAGGAACATGGCAGGGATGTCCACTATCACCACCGCTATTCAACATAGTACTGGAAGTCCTTGTCTCAGCCATCAGACAACAAAAAGAAATAAAAGGCTTCTGAATCGGCAAAGAAGCCAAACTCTCACTCTTTACAGATGATGTGATACTTTACATGGAAAACCCAAAAGACTCCACTCCAAATCTGCTAGAACTTGTACAGGAATTCAGTAAAGTGGCAGGATATAAAATCAATGCACAGAAATCAGTTGTATTTCTACTAACCAACAGCAAGACAGAAGATAGAGAAATTAAAGAGTCAATCCCATTTACAATTGCACCAAAACCATAAGATACCTAGGAATAAACCTAACCAAAGAGGCAAAGAATCTATACTCAGATAAAGTACTCATGAAAGAAATGGAGGAATATACAAAGAAATGGAAAAATGTTCCATGCTCATGGACTGGCAGAACAAATATTCTGAAAATGTCTATGCTACCTAAAGCAATCTACACATTGAATGCAATCCCTATTAAAATACATCAATATTTTTCAAGGAAATGGAACAAACAATCTTAAAATTTATATGGAACCAGAAAAGACCTGGAATAGCCACAGGAATGTTGAAAAAGAAAGCCAAAGTTGGTGGATCACAATTCCAGACTTCAAACTCTATTACAAAGCTGTCACCATCAACACTGTATGGTACTGGCACAAAAACTGACACATAGATCAATGGTACAGAATAAAGAGCCCAGTAAAAGACCCTCATCTATGGTCAACTAATCTTCAACAAAGCAGGAAAGATGTCCAATGGAAAAAAGACAGTCTCTTCAACAAATGGTGTTGGGAATATTGGACAGCCACATGCAGAAGAACAAAACTGGACCATTTCCTAACACCACACAGGAAAATAGACTCAAAATGGATGAAAGACCTCAATGTGAGTCAGGAATCCATCAAAATCCTTGAGAAGAACACGGGCAGCAACCTCTTCTACCTCAGCTGCAGCAACTTCTTCCTAGGAACATCACCAAAGGCAAGGGAAGCAATGAACTACTGGGACTTCATCAAGATCAAAAGCTTTTGCACAGCAAAGAAAACAGTCAACATAACCAAAAGACAACTGACAGAATGGGAGAACATATCCACAAAAGACATATCAGATAGATAAAGGGCTAGTATCCAAAATCTTTAAAGAACTTATCAAACTCGACACCCAAAGAAAAATAATCCAATCAAAAAATGGGCAGAGGACATGAACAGACATTTCTGCAAAGAAGACATCCAGATGGCCAACAGATACAATGAAAAAGTGCTCCACATCACTCAGCATCAGGGAAATATAAATCAAAACCACAATGAGGGGTGCCTGGGTGGCTCAGTGGGTTAAGCCGCTGCCTTCGGCTCAGGTCATGATCTCGGGGTCCTGGGATCGAGTCCTGCATTGGGCTCTCTGCTCAGCAGGGAGCCTGCTTCCCTCTCTCTCTCTCTCTGCCTGCCTCTCCATCTACTTGTGATTTCTCTCTGTCAAATAAATAAATAAAATCTTTAAAAAAATAAAAAATAAAAAAAATAAAAATAAATAAAAAAAAAAACCACAATGAGATACCATCTCACACCAGTCAGAATGACTAAAATTAACAAGTCAGGAAACTACAGATGCTGCAGAGGATGTGGACAAAGGGGAACCCTCCTACACTGTTGGTGGGGATGCAAGCCGGTGCAGCCACTCTGGAAAACAGCAAGGAGGCTCCTCAAAGAGTTGAAAACAGGGCGCCTGGGTGGCTCAGTGGGTTAAGCCTCTGCCTTCGGCTCAGGTCATGATCTCAGGGTCCTGCGATCGAGCCCCGCATCGGGCTCTCTGCTTGTCAGGGAGCCTGCTTCCCCCCTTCTCTCTCTCTGTCTGCCTCTCTGCCTACTTGTGATCTTTCTCTGTCAAATAAATAAATAAAATCTTTAAAAAAAAAAAAAAAAAAGTTGAAAACAGAGTTACCCTACAACCCAGCAATCACACTACTGGGTATTTACCCTAAAGATACACAAATGTAGTCATCCGAATGTTTATAGCAGCAATGTCCACAATAGCTAAATTATAGAAAGAGCCTAGATGTCCATCAACAGATGAATGGATAAAGAAGATGTAGTATATATATATATACAATGGAATACTATGCAGCCATCAAAAGAAATGAAATCTTAACTATTTGCAACAACGTGGATGGAACTAGAGGGTATTATGCTGAGCAAAATAAGTCAAGCAGAAAAAGACAATTATCATATGATCTCCCTGATATGAAGAATTTGAGAGGCAGAGTGGCGGGTTTGGGGGGTGGAGAAGGAAAAAAAATGAAACAAGAAGGGACTGGGAGGGAGACACCATAAGAGATTCTTAATCTCACAAAACAAACCTAAGGGTTGCTGGGGGGAGGGGTGTGTGGAGAGGATGGTTGGGTTATGGACATTGGGGAGGGTACATGATATGGTGAGTGCTGTGAAGTGTGTAAGCCTAAGGATTCACAGACCTGTACCCCTGGGGCAAATAATACATTATATGTTAATAAAAATAATTTTTTAAAAAAGAAAAATATAGTGAAATCAAAAGAATAAATGAAACAGGTCTCTAAGACCGTTACATCACCCCAGGCAAACACAGCCTATACCTTTATCTACTTCAATCAGATGCTTCTGTCCTAAGGGAAAGACCTGTGTGAAGAAATTCACAGGGACATATTACTCTTATCTTTTGTGCTCTAGGCTGCCATTTGCAAGAAAGCTGTAAGGAAAGCCACAAACCTGGAGTTCTGAAAGCAGACCACCAACACTGTCTACAAAGTAGGGGAAAATTCCTTCCCTAAAACAGGAGACTCAACAAAACTCCACAGTGAAGCCAACAGCATAACATGATAAGACCAGAAATCTGCCAACTCTGGAAATTCTACTCCACCATAACACAAGGCTAAATGTCAGAGCACCTACTCTGTCCATACATTTTTGGAAGGGTTCCTGGGCTTAGCTATCATGTGGTCTTCAATTCATTCATCGAACAGACCTTTACTAAGTGACCGCTATGTGCCAAAGCACCACACAAAGCAAACAATCCTCTTAGCAACCAGTGCACTACAGGCAATAATAATATAGGGTACAAGAAAGATCAGTTTTACCAATTAATAGCTGTGTGACTTTTTAAGAATGCAAATAATTCCCACCCACCCAGATAAATAACCCACCATCCAAGTTACATGGAGATCTATGTGGCTATGGGAGGCCTCCAGAGATTCAATGATGCTAAAAAAATTATGAACACATATTAAAGGGGAGGAAAAGAAGAGAGAGAGTAATACTCTCAGGAGGATGGTGATAACCTTATGACATGAAAATGTTTATGAACCTGGATTAAATTTTCATAATGGAACTATCTCTAAAGAGGGAAGGGTAAAAGAATTTGGGTTCTGTTGGATCAAGATCAGTAGCTGTGGTAGGCAAAGTAGTCAGACTGGATCTGCTCTTTGTAATAACCCTCAGCGAAGGATGCTTGTCCCCTGGAGGCCACACCCACTAAAGAGGTCTAATTAAGTTCTAGGGGCAACCACTAAAAGGTCATTATTATCACCAGTTTAGATCAGAGTTTCTCAAGCACTCCTGATCCTTATCATGTGAAATGTTGATGAAAAGTGCCACTTCGGAACTACTGAACCAGACCTTCAGTTGGCCCTAGAAATCTAAAACCAGGTAACTCCTGTGATAGACAAATATGGGAAACACTATTTAGATCATAAAAATTACAGGGCCTCAAAAGAGGGCTTTTCCAGGTAAAGTCTCCTTTTCCTTTTATTTTTTTTTTTAAGATTTTATTATTTGACAGAGAGCAAAAAAGCAGGGGAGAGGGACAGAGGGAGAGTGAGAAGCAGACTCCCCACTGGGCAGGGAGCCCAATGTGGGGCTCCATCCGAGGACCCTGGGACCATGACCTGAGCCGAAGGCAGACGCGTAGCCGACTGTACTACCCAGGAGCCCCATCCTTTTCCTTTTAAACAGTTTTCTGTTGAATCCAGGAGGAAAGTACAATTTTCTATACATAAAAGTCCATAGAGAAACGACTTCTAAGTTTTACTTTCAATCCACATGAAAGCTGTGCAACCCTGCCTGAGTAGCTTAAGCAAAGGTTAAATCTATCTTTTTCTCCAACCAGAAACAAACAAAATGACATTCATTACACAAGCCATTTTACAAGTCATTTTGTTGACTGACCTCAGTATGTATGTGAAGTGTGCTAAGCCCTCTTATGCTTTGCTTAAGATAAGGAACCTCACTTGCTTCAAAGGATAAGACAAGAAAATTAAAAGACTACCCACAGCATGAAAGAAGGTATCTGCAAAGCATATATCAGACAAGGGCCTTATATCCATATCCATATCCAATAAAGAATAGCCTTATATCCATATCCAATAAAGAAATTTTGCAGTTCAATAACAAAAAGACAAATACCCAATTTTACCAAGAGCAAAAACGGATCTAAAGAGACATCTCTCCAAAGAAGACATACAAATGGGCAACAAGCATATGAAAAGATGCTCAACTACATTAGGGAAAACCACAATGAATTAACACTCCACACCCATTAAGATGGTTAAAATCAAAAAAGAGAAAATAACAAGTGTGATGAGGATGTAGAGAAATGGAAGCCCTTACACATTGCTGATGGGAACATAAAATAGTGCAGCCCCTGTGAAAAACAGTTTGGCAATTCCTCCAAGTGCTAAACAAAGAGTTAAAATATGACCCAGCAATTGCATTCCTATGTATATATATCCAAGAGAAATGAAAACATGTGTCCCCACAAAAACTTACACATGCATGTTCAAAGCAGCATCATTCCTAATAGACAAAAAATGGAAACAACCCATTATCAATGACTAAATGAAATGCGCCCTGTGTGTTCAAATGAATACTATTCAGCAATTAAAAGGAATGAAGTACAACACAGATGAGCACTGAAAACACTGTACTAAATTAAAGGAGACAGTCACAAAAGGCCACATACTGTAGAATAGACAAATCCACAGAAAGCAGATTATCACTTGCCTGGGTCAGGAGTGGGTGACAGCTAATAGGTCCAAAGTTTATTTTGAGGTGATGAATATGCTCTAAAGTTGACTATGGTGCCACATGCACAACTCTGTGAAAATACTGAAAAAGTCACTGAATGTACACTTTAAATGGATGAGTTGTGTGGTATCTAAATTTTGTTGTCTATAATAAAGTTGTTTTTAAGAATCCCACTTAAACCTTCATGACTTCAATTTTATCCTCTGAAAATGGGGACACACCTATCTTACAATATTGTAAAAAACATTTAAGAACATGTAAGTTCACACACATATACACTTCACATAGAGCCTGGCACATAGTAAATACAGAATATATGTTATTCATTCTCCTCTTCCTATCCCCACATTTTTGCCTCATTATGTCTTGATTTCATTGTGTTTTCACCACAAGTTACAAAACTCAAAAACTAGAATGTATTTCAACAGAATTCTCTCATGATTTCACACATGCTACACTCTAGGCTATTCCTGTACACCTACCTGGAGAAATCCTGGAGCTTGCAAACAGGCTGTCCACCTGTCCAGTTTGTCACTAGAAAGTACTTGGGGGAAAAGAGTAAGATTTTTTTTTCCACCATTCCACTGTCTTACTGTGCTCTCTATCTCTAACGATAGTGCAAACGCACCTCTACTAATAAGTAGTTTTATAACCAAGCACATTCCTTGCCAGCATCTAGGCTATTCGGGCATCTTTCCTAGTCAGCTTCATCTACACAGAAAACCCACTGGACTTCCAGGACAGCTTTAAGGGGTCCCAGGAAAGACCTTAGCCACTTGGACATTGAGCATGACAGACCATGATATTCACTGCAATGGTAGGGTGACCAAAGGGGACTTGAAATTATGAACTATCCACAGCTTGCAACCAAAAAAGTCAACTGCAGTGTTCTTACCATTGAGGTAAGTTCTCAAACAACTCATTATTAATGTAATAGTAGACTCAGCAAGACACTCAAGTTTTTCTATTTTATCAAAGATTTTCTTCCATCTTGCTGAGTACTGTCAACTGCAAGCTACCTGTTACACAATTTGTTCTTTTTCTTTTCCGGACTAGTTCCTACTGTCAAATACATTTTTGTTCCTTCTCATCACTTTCAAAGATTTTACCTCCACTTTCATTTCCATTAAAATCCCATGCTTCCATACACTCTCACTGCTTTTGTATGATCTGACATGATCAGGTGAATATGTGCAAAACTAAGAACTTAGCAAAGCCTCTTTGGTGAACACATCATAAGGAACCAGATGGTCAAGAGGGAAATGACTGCCCAGGACAGCCAATGCTATCTGTTAGTGTATTTTTGCTCTAGAGCTGTGTTATCCAAAATACTGGATGTCATATCCACATGAGGCTATTTAAATTTACCTAAATAAATAAAATTTAAAATTCCTAAATCTCACTAGCTACATTCCAACTGCTCTCAGTAGGTACATGCGGCTGCTGACTATCATACTGGACAGCACAGATATAGAATATTGCCAGGGTGCCTGGGTGGCTCCGTGGGTTAAAGTCTCTGCCTTCAGCTCAGGTCATAAATCCCAGGGTCCTGGGATCGAGCCCCGCATCAGGCTCTCGATCCCAGGGTCCTGGGATCGAGCCCCGCGTCAGGATCTCTGCTCAGCAGGGAGTATGCTTCCTCCTCTCTCTCTGCCTCTCTCTCTGCCTACTTGCGATCTCTGTCTGTCAAATAAATAAATAAAATCTTAAAAAAAAAAAAAGAATATTGCCATGATAGCAGAAAATTCTATTTAACAATATTGATAGGACAGAAACTGCATTGATTCTATAAAAGTTTTTTAAGTTCAGAGTTCTTAGGTACATTGTCAGTATTTACAGATTGTGAGGTCTGACTCTTAGAAGTACTGAAATGCCTCTGAATGTTCTTGGCAGGTTTTCTTAGTGGTCAGTGGACAAGTTTTTTAGAGCCTAACATAGATCTTAGCATATCACATGATAAGTACTTAACATCTGCTGAATGAATGAGTAGCGTATTAATGTCCGTACTTCGGCTTCTGCCTTATTTTACTTACAGATATTAATTCAAGGAAAGCAATGGGATTTTTTTCTAACACAGGGGATTTTTATAGGAAGAAATAAGCATCAGCAGGTGGGGCAGGCAGCTCATACACCCTTTGAAACCACTAGAAATAAAGCTGAAAATAAACACCTGCCCAGAGCAAACTTTGATACTCAAATGAAAAGTTTCAGCCCCCCAAAAATATCTCACTTATTGAAACACTCATGACTTTTAGAGACATGAAGGAAAGATCAGGAGAGATGCTATAAAAGATCACACAGCCTGTTGTCATTTCAGTATTTTCCTAATATAATTTTGTTAGGAAATATTATTAATCAGAAAGGCAGCAATCATTTAACTCCACTGTCAATGTCACTCTTATACCTAGATTTCTCTTTCCCCCGGTGTCCTATGAGTGAGTCTATACTGTGTCTATCAAATAACTTCTTGGAAAGGATTACAAAAAAACATAAAAATTCAGAAAATGGTATAAGTTTTCACACACCGAGAAAAGCGGTGCCATTGGTCCTTAACTAATAATCTCCTGAAGTCCAAACAAAAGTTACAGCTTCTATTTACATTTTTCTACTTGCCTTGTCCACAGACCAAATAGCCACAGGAAGAACCAAGCTGCTCCATTTCTTAGCAAATGTCTGGGAACAGAAGGTTAAGAGAAAAGGGAGCAGCTGCCGCCTGATCTTTTTATTAATGCCTCAGCTCATTCTCCATTCCCCTTTTCATTGTTTCAGGTTCCTTTTCTCAACAACCTAAGTCCTAGCTCGTGGGAAGAAAAAAACAGCCCTCTCTGTGTCAACACCCACAATTACCAAAAAAAAAAAAGTCTAGTTTACTTCTATGAGGTGATATAATTATAAGATAAAATAGATGAGCCTTACATTCAATTTTAAATTGTGAATCTGCTTTATTTTGAATTCCAATCAATTGCTTATAACTATACAGAACTCCTTACATAATCCATTTAGTGATTCCTTTAGAAATTAGGAGTGATTCTGAAAGAAAATTACACAACTTCCATCTCTTGGGCCAAACTACAATCCTGGTCCTACCACTTAAGCCAACATATACATAAAATAATGGCTGTTGATAAGTCATCTAATTTCAGATTCTAAGACCTACAGAATCTAAATATGTGAGCCAAAATGTTCAGTTTCAGCAACACACAATACTAACTTTGAGGACATAAAAGCTGAACAGTAGTAGTTAAGAAAATTGGACTGTTGAATTCAAACCTCATTCTGCCACTTATTAGCTGTGTTACTTAACCTCTCCAGACTTGAGAGTGGAGATACTGATAGTACTGACCTCATGGGGTTGTCATGGGGACTAGAGGAGGTAATCTGTCAAAGCACACAGTGAGATCTCAATCAGCATTAGGAATGGTGGTAACAATGCATCTCCTGAAAACTTGAATTAGCTTTTCTAAAATGCTTAAAATAAGCATTTTCCAGAAGTGAGGACTTAAGATGAAACTTAAAGGAAAATATTGCTGCTCAGACAACCCACATGAAAATACTCTGTAAGTAAGAAAAGAGCCCCAGGCTCGGGTCAAAATGCTTACTTTTCCACTTACCCTAAATCCCTAACTCCAAGAATAAACTTGAAAACCATCCATCAACATGTACAATTGCTCTGACTCATATCACTGATTTGTGGCCAAAGAAAAGGGAGTTTCATACTAGACAGTTGTTCAAAGTCAAGCAAGCCCCAAGAAATGAGTGGCAGGCCCTGGCCAGGGCCTGACACCCACACAGAAGAAAAGGCAAGGAGCTAGTGACTCCCTCGCACCACAAGTTTGCCCAAGAGAAAAAATGTTTCACCACCTCTGTGCCCTGGATTGTCAACAAAGTCACTGCTGATTAGGCAGCAACTGGGCCCCAGTTTATTGACCTTCTGGGCCCAGCAAAAAAAAACAAGGACTGCAGGGACATGTGCTATTTTTATATAAATAAGATAGCGTAAGCAAAGATTCATTATAGTTGAGTTACACCTTATTTTTGAAGGAAGCATGGAAATCTGGCAATCTGGATTTAAGAATAACTTAAATAACTCCAGGCCGTAAACTATGTTTTTTCTCCACTGTAAACTACAACAGTGATTGACATTGCCACTGTAGCCACTGCAACCAGCACTAATTTGCAGCATGTGAAAAATGTCTTTGGAAGATGGTCTCCTTGTAACTCTGAAACAAAGGAAAAGTACAAAGGGACACAACTCTCAAAATGTCACTACTAAACTTCTTTCCAGCAAGCCTCTGAGTACGCAATATCACAAACAACACAAACTGTCCAGGCACAGATACTCTGAAAAAATGATCTGGAGAAATTCATCTGGATCCTGTTCTCCTCTAACATACGGTTAGGCTGGTTTAACTGTAAAAGAACTCAGAAAGAACTAAAAGGCAGTATTCAAGATAAATCACTTCCACTCTCAGCAAAGGGAAACTAAGGACTTCTGTGTTTGGCCCAGACTACAGGGGAAGAATCCCTAACTGTTGAGAACCCACAAAACAACAGTGATTTAAAGCTAGACTCGATCCCTAACATTCTGTGAGCCTGGCTCATAGCCTGAGGTAAGTGAACTTGGGTCACCTACTGATCACCAGATTATTTTTCACAGGATGCCTAAACTTCAATCATGTCTGAATTCATTTCTAAAAATTGGAAAGGGTCACCATCCATTACTCTCCTCCTAATCTAACCCAAGACCAAAGAAATGCTCTTTTCATAACTGCCATATGACAACATACCTCAGGTAAACCTCGAACAAACCAGTCTGGAGGCCAAAGCACATACACATTTTCATGTTCACATGGTTTTCCCCACAGCTTAACCATGACTGAGATTAACCCATTACCACACTGGCATGTTAGTTTATATATGAGACAGGACAGATGACTCCAGAATTTGTAAAGGAAAAAAAATCACCTCTAAAAGTAGTAACACCTTGACATTTTTTTAAATGTAATGTCAGACTAAAATCCCATTCATATTTTCCATCAGGATTAGCAAACAAATACAGAAATACCAACTTTTTTAAAAAAGTGAATAGAGCCACTTACTGAAAGTATCTCTGAATTTTCCTTTTCTAATGAACTGATTTTGTCTTATTTTTATTTCCAAGTTCCCAAGATTTACTAGCCTAAAAGGACTTCCAAGTTATCTCATTTTTTAACTGCTACTATTTAATTAAAAGCAAAATTGAACCTCTTAAGTACAATGTACATAATAAAGCATGCATTATTCTTTGTTCACAAATGAAGTAAAGACTGTCAACAAAATTTTTTTAAAGCCAACACAAATTGAGATTTGCAAATCAAGCTTCTTATGCTTGCATTTTTAAAAATAACATTCAACTGTAGAATTTCACCTTTAAATAAGGTTATTTTAGCTTCGCAGCTTAACTGCTCTTGCATATTCAATGGCCAGGATAAGAGTGATGATCCCTTCACAAACACAAACTGAGAGACAGTCAGAATGTGAAGTTAAGAGTGCATCACTCTTATAAGTAACGCATATACATGTTTAAGCATGTTACCATAAAATGCTAGTGTTAGATAGCTCGGGGAAAGCATCTACCCAATCCCCTCAACCTACAAACGAAGAAATTTTAGCTAGAGGTTAAATGATCTGCCCAAGACAACAGCAAAAATTCAGTCAGTAACAAAACCTACAAGCCAGTGTCCCCACCCAAGTGCCTTCCACGGTACCACTCTGCTCCTTTAAGTATGAAAAGCATAGGTTAATGAAATATCTGGCAAGACAAACCATGTGATATTTTGATATGTGATATGATACTGTGATATGATCTGTGAAAGGATACAAGAAAGTTGTTAGAAGGACATGTATCCAGCCACTAAAAATGGGTTGGGAAGATGTTAATTTATTCTGTATTGTTTTGCTGGTTCTGTTGAGCATACTGAATTTTCAAGAGGAATTTAAGGACTTTTTAAAAAAATCTCTTGACTTGTAAATACTCTAAAAAAGGATGGTCGAAAACGTTTCTTGGAATAGGACAGAGAGCGCATTTCTCTTCCTTCAGCAAGGAAACATCCTTTCCCCCCCCCACACACAGAAAGACAGCCAAGCCCTCACCACTTCAAGGTCCAGCTCGACGGCCCCTCCTTTGCGAGGACTTTCAAGCTCTCCTCGGTCTTGGTTCCTCCGTGGTAACCTCTACAGAAGTCTCTCCTACTAGAAAGCAGTTCCTTGACAGCAGAAATGCTGTCTTACTTACCTGGCTCCTGGGCTTTGCAAAATCCTTTGTATGTACTGAATTATAGCTAATGAAACGATGCATTCTTTCTCAGAATCCCACTTGGTGTCATTTTCAAGACCTGCCTTTTCCCTAGACCGACACCTGGACCCACTGAGGAGTTACTCTGGAGAGGAAACCCTGCATCCCACTGTCAGGCAAACCAGTTTCTGGAAAATATAATCGTAGCGCCCTTTCTGTGCCTAACACCCTTTTAACCCCGAGGAGAACAGTCGAACTCAACATTTAAGTCAACGACGACGACATTCTCAACCCGCGTTCTCCAAGTATTAACCTGAATTTTTTTTAAATCTCAGAACATCATTTGCTAGAACTTAAGCTGAAAACAGCAGATGAAAATTAAATGCGCGTAAAACAGAATGAGACGTTTTTGAAAGCTACTGAGAATATCAGATCAAATAAGCTTCCCATTTGCTCCCTCAATGCATATTTGTTTTGGGTTTTGTTGCTGCTGCTACTGTTGTTTCGTGAAGAAAGAGAAACACGATCGCCCCTAAACACTGGAGATGACTTGGGCGGAGTAAAAACTGGCACATTAAGTCCTCTTCAGCGCTTTCTTCCTTTGATCATCTGCAAGGACGAGTCCTCCGGCTTTTCTTCCGAGTCAGATTTTCAAAGCTGAGGGTGGAATTAAAACCTGAACCTTCACACCACAAAGTTGACCCTTCCTGGCTCCTAACCCCCCACAAAGAAAGAGCAAAAGGGAAAACAGTCACCAGAACCTGACATCAGGGCACAGACACCAGTGGCCCAGGGACTAAGGAGCGACAAAGCCCATCAAACCCGCGACGGACGGCGAGCCCCGCGCGCGCCCCACACGCCCGTCAGCCCCCGGCGGTCCTCGAGCCTCACCGCGGCGTTTCTTCCTTCCATCTTCCATCGCCCGCGCCGAAACCGCCGCCGGGCGCTCCCGAGCGAGGGAGCCTCGGGCGCGACTGCAGGCGGGCGGGCGGCGCCGCGCGCTCTTTGTTGGGCTCCCGGGACCGCCGCGTTGCGGCGGGCGAGCAACCCAGCGGCGGCGGCGGCGGCGGTGCGCACCCTGGCGGAGGCTCCCGAGGCCGTTCGCCCGCCCGCGCCTCAGGCCCCCAGAGAAGGTCGGAGAGTGGGCTGCGGCGAGCGGCGGGGGGCGGGGCAGGCTCCGGGGGGCGGGGAGAGGGCGGGAGAGCGGGAAGGAGTAACTTCCCGAGGGTAGGAGGGTGTGGGAGGGGAGGCGGAGGGGGCGGTGCCCCAAGGGCGAGCGGGGGCGGTGCCCTGGGCCTCCTGTTGCTCGGTGCCCCGCGCCAGCCCACCGCCCCGCCTCCAGTCCGAGTGCGGAGCCGCGCCTGTTGCTTTGTCTTCCTCCCCGACAGTTTCCCACCTGAGGAAAGTGAGAGGCGCGTTCCGGGGCCAAGGGCCGCCTCAAGGGTCGGCGAGGAGGAGGAGCGCCGGGCAGCGAGCCAGCCGGGACACGCGCCCCGCTAGGGTCCGGGGCGGCCGGGGGGCGCCGAGGGAGACCCTTCAGATCGGGGTTGGGGTGTGTTTGCCTCTTCGGGGGCTCGGAGGGCAACTAGCCGCCGCCGGAGTCCGGCGACCTCCCCGCCCGCCGCCCCGTGTGAGGTCCGCTCCCCTTAGGAGAGTGTCGCCTGGGCGGGCGCTCACGGCTCCGGGCAGTCCAGTCTCGGGACCGTCCCACACCGAACGTGCCCGCAAGAGGGGCGCTCGCTTAACTGCATTTTCCGTTGAAAGTGCCGAAGTCTCCTGCTGTTTCCCTCTTCCCTCGGTCGTGTGTGGCGAAGGCGGGGCCTGAAGAGGCGCCTCCTCCGGACGAGGAAGGCGGAGAGCTGGAAACCACCCGGTCTCGGGTCTGTCGCTAGCTGGGGCGCTCCACCGCCCCTTCGACTCTCGCCGGGTCCACCTAGAGGTGGACGTCCACGCGGCCAGCGGCCCGGTGCTTACGTATGTTTGCGCCGCAGCTCCGTGTCGCGGAGGCCAGTCCGACCTCTTGGAATCGCTAGATGGTGTCTAAATAAAGGAAAGCGGCTAAAAACCGTGGACCTGGCGTGAAATCTCTGCTCAGCTGGAAGTGTGCAGTGGGGCGGAGGGCGGGCGCCGTCCCCTGTTCCCATGATGCAGCCCCAGGTACCCAGCCGGACACCTCCTGTTCCCGCGGAGTCTCTCTCCAGCCCCCACCCCCCGTTGGATATACCCCCAAAAGCGCGGTCCCAAGGGCAACCGTCTTGCGTGTGATCCGCATCGGGTTCACGAGAAACAGGTGTCCCCGGCCTCACTGTTGCGGGAACTGCAAACTAACCCCCGCCGCGCGGCGGGAGCTCTCCGGCCCTGCCTCCAAAACACGGTCCGCGTCTCCCACACGGAGTGTCCTGGGAAGCCACAGTCTCAATTCGTTTTTTGGGACAGGAGTTAGGCCACCATCCTCAGTATTTTCCAGCTACACGGAACAATTTCAAATACCTCAGAGGAGCCTCCGGGAGTCCCTTCACCAGGCTTAGAATTAGAGGGTAGCACCTAATGAGGAGTAGCGCGAGGTTCCCACTCTCCTCATACTCTCACTTCTTTTTATAGCTTTGATCTGACGGTAGGGCCCAATATTGTGGAACAGGATCTCGGGACCATTTCCTTAAAAACCTGCATATGGGGTAGAGGTTTATCTGACATGCACTTTGATATCCTTTAGTATCTATTGCCTTGACACCTCAACTGAACCTGAGACAGAGCCTTATTCTACCACCCTCTTACACTTCTTAGCTTGAAAGTCCTAACACTTTGTTTTCTCACTGTAAATATGTGTGCGCATATGTTTACATGGACATTTAAGTATTCACATTATATATTGTACCTCCGGATACAGACAATCGTTTTCGTTGTAGATTCATTGAAGGTGATGATTCTGAAAGTTTGTGTACGCTTGTGGACAGATATCACTGGAAAAGATCCCATATCTACATATATCCCAATCTACCATAACCACATTATGCATATTGAGACAACTCATGTATTCCTCGTACATATCCTGTCCAATTTGATAACTACTAGTCACATGTAGCCTTTTAAATTTAAACGAATTAAAATTCAGTTTTTAGCCATATTTCAAATGCGACTAATCACTCCTATATTTAGACAATGCAGACAGAACATAGCCATCTTCATAAGAGTTTTGTTGACAGCCCTGACTCACACAGGGTTTGGCACATAGGTGACACTGAATAAATGACAAATGAAAGTTCAGTCCAAGAATACCATATGACTGATTTATTTTTCTGAGAAGATAAAACTTTTTACTGCAATACTATGGACCAGCTCAACAATTAAAAACAAAAACCAAATCCTCACATAGCTACAGCTGCTTTTCTTCCAGCTTCACCAGAAAATGCTTTATCATTAGGATAATTGCTCAAAATGTTTTGGAAAAAGTCCCTATTTCCCTCATAAAACAAATCACTATTTTCAGAATCATTCAACAAATGAAAAGGAATTCTTTCAAAAGCAGTGTTTGTATTGAAGGGGGATTCCACAGAAAACATTTTTTTGCTGAAATAAGCATTTCACTTATAAGATTTTTTTACACTGTATAAATGACCTATGGAAATTGCCAATGCTGTGTGCCTTCAAAATGTAAAAGTAACCAGTCATTTCTCCAAGAAGAAAGCATAAGATAGTAACAGGCTGCTCTACAGTCAGTGATGAGAGGAGACAATGAAGATGACCCCAGGAGCCTCTAGAATATTGAACAAGAATCAGACAATAGGTTCTCAACCCACTCACTGTCTAACCATGGAATGGGACCTTCTTATCCTTAGGCTGTCATTTCCTTTTCTATGACTGGGAAAGATTGGCCCTCCCACTTGAAAAATTGTAGCAGTTGGGAGTTTAAAGAGCTTTCAATTAAAAGTATTCTTTATTTTCATGAACCTCAGTCTTTTTGCCAAGTCTTTTAAGTAACAGTGGCAAACCCCAGGAGCTGAATGCTCTGAATTGTGACCCCAAGAAATCCAGAGCAGACAGCACTTTCCAGAGGGTATGAACAACACCTTATTCATTCGTTCATTCACTCATTCATTCATTCATTCATTCACTTACTTTTTGTCTCCATCACAGAGCATATTGACTAGCACAGAGGAAGTACTCAACAAATGTTCACTGAATGAACAAATGTAGAAAAGAATCCTCTCTCCTTGTTTTGGAAAGGAGTAAACATGTTTAAGAATTCCTTTGATTTCAGTGACTCTATAGAGAATAATGTTAGTAAGCACTATCAGCACAGATGTAAGAGAACTTTGAATAGAACTCTCCTCACAAAATACATGCATTATGAACTCTTAAAAATTTCTGTAAATTTAAATGTTTCTGAAAGGAGAAAGATCTATCAGTTTTCTATTTCCCATAAAGACTCTCATTCTAGATACAACTGTTGAATTACTTGCAAGAAGTGACACATTCCTGAGGCTGAATTCTATCAGAGTAGCTCTTTTTGAGTCACGTCATCTCTAAGATCTGTGAGACCAGCTGTTTTGATCTATTGATTCATATAAATCCAGCCAGGAATACTGGAGGAAAGAGTCTTTCCCTTTAATATCAGCCTTATTGAGGTACAATTTGCATACAGTAAAGTTCAATAATTTTAAGTATTATGGCACTGTGATTTATAAGAAATTATGTATTTCATCTTTGTCCTTGCTCCTGGCACAGAGCATCCTAAAACCTTCAAAATTTCCTAAGGGACTAGAGCATTAAAATGCCTTTTGGGGCACCTGGGTGGCTCAGTCAGTTAAGCGTCTAACTTTGGCTCAGGTCATGATCCCAGGATCATGGCATGGAGCCCAGGCTCTGGCTCCCTGCTTCACAGGAAGTCTGCTTCTCCCTCTCTGTCTACCCCTCTCCCCCATCTGTGCTCTGTCCCTCACTCCTCTCACATAAATAAATAATTTTTTTTCTAAAAAAAGTCTTTTGTTTGTTATTGAGGTAACTTTTGGACCTCACCTGAAGATGGGACTGGTTGGTTTGTTGCCAGGAGAATCAACAACCTTGTGACTATAGGGTTGGAAATTTCAATACCAACTCCTGACCTGTAGGAAGGGGAGAGGGGCTAAAGGTTGAATCGTTGCCCAAAACTAATAAACTAATCAACTGTGCCTATGTAATGAAGCCTCCACAAAAACCAAAAAGCACAGGTTCAGGAGCTTCCAGATTGATGAACATTTGGAGATTCCAAGAGAGTGGCTTACTCAGAGAGGACATGGAGGCTTGGTGCCCTTTCCTCATACTTTGCCCTTTGCATCTCTTCCACCTGGCTGTCACTCAGTCCTATCCTTTAATAATAAACTGGTAATCTAGTAAATAAACTGTTTCTCTGAGTTATGTGAGCTGCTCTAGCAAATTAACTGAAGCTGAGGTGGAGGCGGTGAGAAACTTCAGTCTACAGTAGTTTGGTCAGAAGCCCGTATGGCAACCTGGGCTTACGGTTTCTGAAGGGAAGGGGGCAGTCTTGCCATAAATCCCTTAAGGCCTAAGTCCTTTATATTTTATGATGTTGTCTCCAGGTAGATAGTGTAAGAATTGAGTTAAATTATAGAATACCCAGCTGATATGGGAGAATTGCTTGGTGATATGGGGGGAAAACTCATACATGTTGGAACTGGTGATCAGAATTGTGAAGTATACAATTCAATGAGTTCTGGCAAATGTATAGAGTTGTGTAAATCACTACTACAATCAAGATATTTTGCCTCCACCCTCCCAACCCCCACCGCCTAAGTTCCAGCCTCTTTGCAGTCAATCCCTCCCTCCAAACCCTGGATCCTAGCAACTACTGATCTGCTTTTCTGTTTTGCCCTTGTAAAATTCCACATAAATGAAATCACATAATAAGACATTTTTTGCTATCTACCTTCTTTCACATAGAATAATGCTTTTAAGATTCATGCATTTTTTTTTTTTTTTTTGGTAGAATGCCCAGTGTGGGCCTCAAATTCATGACCCTGAGATCAAGAGTCACATACTCTACCACTGAGCTAGCCAGTTGCCCCCCATGCATGTTTCTCTATGGGTCTGTAGTTTATTCCTCTTTATTGCCCAGTAGTGTTCCATTGCATGGATACATAACTTGTTTCTTTACCCTTGATGGACATTTGTGTTGTGTCCAGTTTTTGGCTATTATAAAGAAAATGTATGACTATATATGTCAAATTTTTTGTATATGTATGTTCTTTCTTGGATACTCAGATATTATACTGCTGCTTATGTGGTATATGTATATTTATTTAAAAAGAAATACCAAATAGTTTTCCAAATTGGCCATATTATTTTACATTCCCATTTGCAAGGTTTGAGAGCCCAGTATTCTACATTGTTGCCAACATTTGGTATTATCAATTTCTTTTTTCAGTTTTGGCTTTGTGTGTGTGTAGTTAATAGGCTGTCACTGTTGTTTGACTAGCATGTCTTAATGATGAATGGTATTGAGCATCCTTCTACGTGCTTATTTCCAATTTCTATGTCTTCTTTCCTAAAGTGTGTGTTTAAAACTTTTGCCCATTTTTTAAAATGGATTATTTTTTTTATTATTATTGAAATTTAAGAATTCTTATATATCCTGGATACAAGCTGTATGTCAGATACATATTTTGTAAATATTTTCTTCCTGCCTCTGTCTTGGCTTTTCATTTTCTTAAGTTTCTTTGAAGAACAGAAGTTTTTAATCTAAATGAAGTCTAATCTACCACTTTTTTCTCTTATGATTTATATTTTTAGTGTCCTAAGAAATCTTTGCCTAACATAATGTCAGAAATATTTCCCCTATGTTTGTTTCCAGAAGTTTTATGGTTTTAATTCTTATGTTTACATAATGACTTAATTTTTATATATGGTATAAGTTAAGGGTCTTCCCATATGGATAGCCAGTTGTTCATTATTCTAATACTGTTCATAAGATTATCTTGAGATGGGGTAGTGTAAATATTTTAACTTTGTTCTTCCTTTGCCTCCTCTAGGTTTTTTGTATTTCCATATAAATTTGAAAATCAACCAGTCAGTTTCTTTAAAAATGCCTACTTAAGATTTTGATTGGGATTGTACTGAATCTATAGGTCAATTTGGAGAGAATTGAAAATCTCAACATCACTTAGTCTTCTGAAATGTGAAGATGTTATATATACATCCATTTATTAAGATCTCCTTTGATTTCTTTCATCAGTGTTATGTAGTTTCTAGTGTATACTATTTGCACATATTTTATTAAGTTTACACCCAACTGTCACATGATTTTTCATGGTATGTAAATGTTATTATTTTCTTGATTATACTTTCAAATATTTTGCTATTAATACAGAGAAACAAATTTTGTTTTTATATATTGATCTTGTGTCCTGTGACTTTGCTAAACTCATTTATTCTACTAGCTTTTAAATAAATTCCTTACAGTATTCAACATAGCTGATCATGTCTTTTGTGAAAAAAGATAGTTTTACTTCTTTCTTTCTTACATTGATCAGGAACTTTAGTACAGTATTAAATCCAATTGTAAGAGTTCTTGCTTCATTTCTGATCTTAGGGAGACAGCATCTGTTTTTCCCTATTATGTATGATGGTAGCTACAAGTTTTTAGTAGATGATTTTTATCAGGTTGAGGAAAGTCTCCTACTATTCCCAGTCTACTGTGATTTTTTTCTTTCTTTCTTTTTTCTTTTTTTTAAATCATGAATGGGTTTTGAATTTTGTCAAATTTTTTTTGCATCTATTGAGATATTTGTATGATTTTTCTTTCTTATGCTCTAATCTCAGAGAATTACACTGACAGATGTTCAAATGTTAAATCAACACTACATTTGAGATAAACCTCCTTTGATCACCATATATTACTGCATTAATCTGCTAAAACAGCTATAACAGAATAATACAGATGTTGTGGCTTAAACAACAAAAATGTATTTTCTCACAGTTCTGAAGTCCAAGATTAAGGTCCCAGGAGGGTTTGTTTCTAGTGAGATCTCTCTTCTGGGCATGCAGATACCACCTTCTTACTATGTCCTCACATGGTCTTTCCTCTGTGTTTGCACATTCCTGGAGTCTCTTCCTCTCTTATAAGGACACCAGTCTTATTGGATTAGGTCCCCACACTTACGATCTCATTTAACCTTAAAAATCCCTCTCTCCAAGTACAGTCACATTGGGCTTAGGACTTTAGATTTGGTTTTTTTTTTTTTTTTTGCGGGGGGGACATAATTTAGTTTATAACAATTATACCTTTTATATGTTTCTGAATTCAATTTTTATATGTTTCTGAATTCAAGTGTAATTATTTATACTATCATTGTGATATGTTATTGAAGGATATTGGCCTGACATCTCCTTTCTTGTACTATATCTTTCTGATTTGAATATCAGAGTAATGCTGGCCTCATAAAACAGTTGGGAAGTTGTTTTTTTCTCTCCTACTTTCTAAAGGAGTAAGTGTAGATCAGTATTATTTCTTACCTGTAATGCCATCTGGACTTGGAGGGGTTTTTTGGAGAAGGTTTTTAATTACAAAGTTAATTTCTTTAAAAAAAATGCATGTATATGTATGTGTGTATATATACACACACAAAATTACATGTAGTACTAACATACAAAATATGTATGGCTATCTATTTCAGGCTATCTAGTTCTTGAGTGAACTCCTAAAGAACTTGTCCATCTTATCTACAGTGTCAAAATCCATTGGAATAAATTTTTTCATTGCATTTCCTTATTATCCTTTTAATATGTCTATGATCTCTAGTCATGTTCACACTTTTATTCTTGATATTGGTCATTTGTGTCTTCTCTCTATTTTCTCATCAGTTTAGCTAGAAACTTGTCAATTTTATTGATTTTCTCAAAGAATCAACTTTTTGTTTCATTTATAGTCTATAATATTTTTCTATTTCCTATTTTACTGATTTCTGTTTTTATTGTTTTTGTGTCCATTTGTCTTCTCACTTTGGATTTAATTTGCTTCTCTTTTTCTAGCTTCTTAAGGTTGCAGCTTAGAGAGATCTTAGGTTTAAGCCAGCAACAAAGAAAATAAGATATATTATAAGCAAGTATAGACTGTAGAAAGGTTAGGAGGTGGGGCATCCAGGCAAAAATATGAAGCCAATGTCTTACAGAGCACATCTTCAGATTCTGTAAATACTCCCCCAATGTGCACACACACATACATACATACACACAAACACACACTGCAGAATAATGCACTCTTCCCTACTCAGCATTTATCTTCTCCAGTCCCATATCAACTTAATTCCTAAAATTTTACCACTTTTTCATTCTTAAATTACACAAATAGGAGAAATTCAACATAATAATTATTACAGCCTCTGAGGACCATCACAACTTTGATCATAGAAAATGTACCTGGATAAGCTGCTTTCCCCTTCTTCAACTCATTTCTAAATATGGCCCATTGCTATGGAATACTATGGCAGAAACAATCCCATGTGTTTACCAGCCCATTTTAATTTCCTCCTAGGCATGTTAGGAGAACTACATTTCCTATCCCAAAGGTAACTAAATGAGACCATTTTACTAGTTTTGGTCAATGAAATGTCACCAGAAGTAATATATGCCACTTCAAGGCCCGACACCCCAAAACTTCCTTGTTCTCTTCCTTATCAGGAAGTTGCCAATGCCCAGATCAATCAGAATATTCACCAACATACATTCTGTGAAGTAAGTGAGAAATAAACTTCTATTGTGTTAAGCTACTGAAATTTACAGGATTTTCTCTTAGAGCAGGAACATGATTAATACCTAGCCCCAATACACATAATCAAATACCAATAATAAGCATATTATTTTGAAAGCTGTAAGAGAAGATAAGTGAATCATGTATCCTGAAAGCAGTTACCAGTTCATTCACACTTGCCACACTACTTCTAGGAGTAAAATCACAACAGGGAACAGGGTAGTATATAACAAATTTAAACTCATTTTATTATCTATCCTGATGAACTGATCTTTGTTTTTTGACACAATAAAAGTCAAGAACAACCTGAAAAAGTTCTAAACATATATGTAGGTGAAGGTATTCCCTGCCTCCCCAACAAACGATCTTTTTATAAGCTCTCCAATAAGGAGACTTAGGATGAAGTTCATTAACAAGTATATTAGATTCACCATAGTGTAGTTAGGTGTTACTTGTGAAGAAAGTGGGTGACATTCTGATGACAGGTTTGTTTCTGTATGTTATCTAAATGGTGGTGGCATAATAAAACCAAAAGCAAGGAACTCGACTTCATAGACCAAACTAAAAGGACATTAGAGATTATTTAACTCAATCTCTTTATTTTACAGATGAGGAAATCCTCTTATAGACTCTTGGAATAGGTTGCAGGACAACTGTTTGAGTCAAATCATCATAACATTTTACTATAAAAATTTAATAATTGGATACATCCAATATCTGCTCTATTTTAGAGAGATGATCACTTTCTGAGGGGAGTCCCTTCTGCCATTCAACATGACTTGGGAATGGGATGCTCAGGCCACTGGACACCTGGAAGGAGGGGACCACTGGAGGATGCCAACCTGAAGCCAGTGAGTCATATCTGGCATTTTATTCTAATCGCCATCTTCATTTGTCAAATGAGTACAAATAAAAATGATTGTACCTTATAGAAAAGACATTAAGATTTGTGGAGCAATTTTTATCTTTGAAAAATTAACATTTTATCCTCTTACACTACCCCCAAACACACACACGCGTGCGCACACACACACACACACACACACCTAAAAATGAGTTATAGTTTATCTATCCCTTAAGTTATATGTTAAATATAATATTTAGAGACAAAATTGAAAGCCAAGTTGATTTATTTTATGATTTAAGTTATACTTATTTGCTGTGGAGATTTTTCAAGTAATAAAATATGTCCAAAGAAATTATTAGTAATTTGTAATTGATGGTTATTCAGCATTAATATCAGAGTGTAGAATTCACCTCTTATTTTGTTGTGAATATGCCCACATTTTTGCCAAAAAAATTCTGAGACTATACACATTAAGAGGGAAGGCAATTTTAATGTTTAAAATTTTTTTTTGTAAAAATGTTGCATAAATGTCTCTCTCTTTAACACACACACACACAACAATGGGGATTTAACTTCAATTCCATTTTGTTCAGAAAAAAAGACTTAATGTGGTGTTTTAGTTACTCTTGGATATAAGATTGTTTTCTCCTTTAATTCTTTTCTCATTTGTGGTATACTATGAAAAGTGCCCATACCGGACATACTAGTTTATACTGCCTTCACAGTTATAGTGCTTCTAGTAAATGATTAATTCTACAATGGCTATCTATAAAAAGACATTTTTCTTTTCTCTTTTACTACTTATTTTGGCCTTCAAACTTCTATTTGTATCTCCTCAGTTTTTGTTGCACCATACACAAAAAATAGACTCAAAATTGGTAAAAGACCTAAATGTGAGATGGGAATCCATCAAAATCCTAGAGGAGCATATAGGCAGCAACCTCTGTGACCTTGACCACAGGAACTTCTTACTAGACATGTCTCCAAAGGTAAGGGAAACAACGGCAAAAATGAACTATTGGAACTTCATCAAGATAAAAAGCTTTTGCACAGCAAAGGAAATAGTTGACAAAACCAAATGACAACAAAAGAATGGAGAAGATATTTGCAAATGTTGTATCAGATAAAGGTCTAGTATCCAAAATCTATAAAGAACTTATGAAACTCAGCACCTGAAGAACAAATAAATGGGCAGAAGACATGAACAGACATTCTTTGAAGAAGACATCCAGATGGCCAACAAACGCATGAAAAAATGCTCAGCTTCACTCATCATCAGGGAAATACAAATCAAAACCATAATGAGATACCACCTCACACCAGAATGGCTAAAATTAACAAGTCAGAAAACAACAGATGTTGGTGAGGACGTGGAGAAAGGGGAACCCTCCTACACTGTTGGTGGGAATGCAAGCTGGTGCAGCCACTCTGGAAAACAGTGTGGAGATTCCTCAAAAAGTTGAAAACAGAACTACCCTACAACCCAGCAATTGTACTACTAGGGATTTACCTCATGATATAAATGTAGTGAAAATAAGGGGCACTTACATCCCACTGTTTATAGCAGCAATTTTCACAATAGCTAAACTATGGAAACAGACCAGATGTCCATTGACAGATGAATGGATAAAGAAGATGTGAGATATATATATATATCTACTCAGCCATCAAAAAGATGAAATCTTGCCATTTGCAATGACAGGGATGGAACTACAGGGCATTGAGCTAAGTGGAATAAATCAAAGAAAGACAATTATTATATGATCTCACTCATATGTGGACTTTAAGAAACAAAACAGAGGATCATAGGGAAAGAGAGGAAAAAAATAAAACAAGACAAAATCAGAGAGGGAGATAACCATAAGAGACTCTTAATCATAGGAAACAAACAAGGTCGCTGGAAGGGAGGGGAGGAAAGGGGATAGGGTAACTGGGTGATGGACGTTAAGGAGGGCATACAACGTAATGAGCACTGGGTATTATATAAGACTGATGAATCACTGACTTCTACCTTTGAAACTAATAATATATGTTAATTAATTGAATACATTTTAAAAAAGAATAGTTTTGTTGCATTTGAAGGATCTATGTAGATGTAAGGTTTAAAAGTATAAGAACAGATTTTAAACCTCTCTTCTTTCTTTCTCTGCTTTGTGCTTTTTCTTCTGTTTCCATTCTCTTCCTGTACTGTTTATATCCAGTCTTTTACTTGCCTGGGTTACATCTCCAGGATTCTTCTTTTTTTTTTTTTTTTCATTTCCTTTTCCTTGGCTCTGTCTCAGTCCCTCTTTAAGGTTCTTAGTCAGTTCACTGTTATTCCCAGCCTTTTGTCACAGTGACAGCCACACTTCCTGGAGTAGCAGTCTCATGACTGGTTGGGACCAACACAACATCATGTCCCACAAACAAGACCAAATGTTATGGATTTCAGCAGTTCTGTGCAACTGGACCAGAGTTGTCATCACACAGTGTTGTTAGAGAGAAGGAAATAAAAATGAGAAAAATGATGAGAAAGAAGTTTCCAGTGTTTAAAGCCTAGATCGGTTCCCTGCTTGCTCACTGACTCAAGAGTTAAACAACAAGGTAAGAATTCATATAAATTATTTAGGGAAATGTGATTATATCAGAGAGCATTCTGGATATTAAGGGAAGTAATTTTGTAATTTTAGAACACAGTGAACCACAGACTTTAGGAAACCAGTTAGAAAAAAATCTCCATTTGGAAAATGACCTAAGGGGTCTCAGAAGAAAACCCAGCAGAGAATAGATTGTCAAAATTAGTGGATTTTTCCCCCCAGAATTAAAGCTATTTCAGGGCAAAAGTCTGAAAGAGAAAAGTTTGCTCCATACGATACCATTTAACCAGTAATACTATGTCACCAACATAATCCCCCAAGCATTACATTATAGCAAGAATCCAGTGTAGAATAAAAGCAGAAGTCCTTCCTCTTTCCCTTCCCAAAAAATCATATGGACCTAGGAATCATCTATTTTAACCTCATCCTCAAAGCAGGAAGCCCTTATATAATATTTTTAAGAGGTGACCATACAGTTTCTGCAGCATTACTTCTGGTGATAGAGAAGTGAGTCATTGCCTCACAAAGCAACCCATTCCATTTTTAACAACCTTCCACTAATAAAGTGGTAACACTCATGCATTACTTAATATATACTAGGCCTGGGCCTGAATGCATTCTCAGTACACTGCTTTGGTAATCCTCACATGATCCCATGCAACAGGTCTGTGGCTGAGAGTAGGGAGCCTGACCTATGGAAGAGACAGAGTCTGGATTTAAGCACAGTCTGACTCCAGAACATTTGCCATAACCACTATGCTGTGATGCTTCAGATCATACTTCCTGTAGCTTCCACAATGCTCTGTGGTCTGGACCTCAGAGGATAAACCATCAGTCCAATTCCTCTTCCCCTCTGCTAACCATTAGACACTGGAAGATGGTGACTCTGTCATTTTCCCCTTCCTCCATAACTCCTCTTCTCACTGTTAATTTAACAGAATATTTTTTAGTAGCCTCTGTCATTCTGATGACCTTATCCTCAGGATGGGTACCCAGAAAGAAACGTAATAGATAAGATATAAACAGAGTAATAATTATACATGAAATTTTTAGTTTTAGCTATCAGATTCAGTAAAAAAAACTTTTACATGTAACAAACATAAAAATTATAAATATTTGCTATTGCATGTTTTTATGTGTACTTGCAAATCTTCTTGTAATTAACGTAACAACATAATTGTCATTCTAAACACGTTATAGTGCTACATAATGATGATTTATTGCCCAAACTAAATTATGTTTCAGGAACTAAGAACAGATTTGATGGTGGCAACTATTTCTGTGTATCTCTATTTACTACCATGGCAACTAATTAAAATAAGTTTGTTTAATTAATTAGGTATTGGTAAAACACTATAAAGATGAAAACTGCTATTAATAGATCTACAGTGTTTAGTATTGATGCTGGTGATATTATCATAAATGGTAAAATGTTCACAGCCAAAACAGACCAGTTCATCTCTCTTCTTTCTTCCTTCTTTCCTTCTTTCTTTCTCTTTCATTCTTTCTTTTTCTCTTTCCTTCTTCCTTCCTTCCTTTTTTTCTTTCTTTCTGCCTTTCTTCCTTTCTTCTTTTCTTCCTTTCTTCCTTTTTTTCTTTCTTTGAAGTAGGCTCCACACCCTGTGTGGGGCTTGAACTCATGACCTGAGCCAGCCAGGCACCATGACCAATTCATTTTTCATTAACAGTCATAATTTCATTGTTGAATTAGGAAGGAGAATTGTTTAAACTTCTTTTCTTTGCTATTGTTGTTTATTTATTTTTTTAACAAATTGTGCAGTCTTTCTTTTATACCTCTCTTAGGCAAATCTTAACCAACTCAAATTACACGATTGGGCAAAAGAGAAAATTAATACATAGAGATAACCAAATTTTCCTGATAAAAAAAGAATATCTTCTGATGGTGGGTATAATGTTCAAATACCACTGCTGAACCTTTCAGTTTCTTAAAGCTGAACAAAGGCTATGGAGATCACCAGGAGTATAGAGCTGGAAGAGTTACCACACCATCTATGTAGAACTGTTTCCAGAAATGGCACAAGGGGTTGTTTGTGGGGGAGGTTAGCCTCCCCCAATTCTTGATAACCTCTTCTAAGTCCCCCCAGTGCTTATGCAGTTAAGGTACAAATAGCCACTTGCCAAGAAGATGCAGCTCCATGACAAGCCTGCAGCATTCCCCTTCAAAAAACTGACCCCCGTTGTGTCCTAGATTGAAATTCTGGAGCTGCCATTGCCTACTTGCCTCCTGCCATGATTTCTTGAGTCTCCAGGGAGATTTTATAGCTGAGCCACTGTCACGGAACTTAAAAGTGGCAAGACCGACCAGATGCCTTTTAACCAGCTTTCTGAATTCTAGTAGGTAAGGTAATTTACAAATGAGGAAACACAAAGTTCAGATTACCGGAACTCAAAGAGTATTGAGCTGAATGGGGCTGGATGGCATTATGTGGCTGGATTTGGAAATCTTATCCACAAGTAGACTGAGAATACCTTTAGCTTTCTTAGCTTAGACCAGATCCATGTACTGCTGCCCTGGTCTATTTAAATGGACTAAATGGGCTATCACATGGACAGTAATTGAAATGTCCTCCTTCACATGATGGTGGTGAGTAAGTGCTCAGGCCTGGGCTCCTCTTTAGATGGTAGAGCACTCATTATCCACCTAGAGTCAGAACAAGCCAAAGGTGTGATGAAGGATGAATATGACTTCAAAATTTCCCTTCCTCTGATACCTTGTGATTTTGTTTTGCAACTCTTTAGGACCAACCCTTTTAGCAGTATCTTACGCTCTGAAGCATCTTCTGTGTTCCAGCCTCTCCTACTGCACATCAGAATTCACCTATCCTTGGGGCACCTCGGTGGCTCAGTGGGTTAAAGCCTCTGCCTTCAGCTCAGGTCGTGATCTCAGGGTCCTGGAATTGAGCCCCGCGTCGGGCTCTTTGCTCCGTGGGAAGCCTGCTTCCCCCCGACCCCAACCTCACTCTCCACCTACTTGTGATCTCTGTCTACCAAAAAATTTTAATAAATAAATAAATAAACAAATAAAAAAGAATCCTTGAGGTTGTTCTTTGTGACTCACAAAGAACTGTTACATACCAGTCATTATCAGTGTCTTTATTCCCAGGTATGTATTTGTTTGAAAGAATCCTGTCTGTCAGGGCACCTGCATGGCTCAGTCTGTTCAGCGTCACACTACTGGTTTTGGCTCAGCTCAAGATCTCAGGGTCCTTAGATTGAACCTTATATTAGACTCCATGCTCAGTGAGGAGTCTGCTTGAGATTCTCCCTCTGCCTGTCCCCTCACTCTTTTCTCTCTCTCTCTCTTTCTAAAATAAATACATAAATCTTTTTTTAAAAAAGAAAAGAAAAATAATCCTTCTGTCCCTTAAACCTAAAGAGTGATTAAGTGTACCCAGTTCAGGTTACCAAGGCCCATGGTAAATTAGTGGGAAGAACTTTATATGCTGAAAAATCTAACCTGAGGAAGAAAGGTCTGGCTGGCAAGATATCAAACAGGATGCTTTTCAAATACAGATTGTATGAAGCAACCTGCTAGAGATGTGCATAGAGTTTAGAGGAGATTGGGCCAGATGGCCTTATCAGATGCTTTCCAACCTGAAATTCTAAAAAGATTGTGTTAAATCAATAGCCATTTGATTCAATGTTGATCAATGGCAGCTTAGAGAGGCTTTCTCACAGCATGTTGTAGGAATCTATCCTTAGCTCTTTGCAGTGCTTATCAAACTTATCAAGCTTATCACTTCAGTGTGTTGGAATTATCAGCTAACATGTAGCATTATAAGAAATAAGGACTAAAAAGCTCTCAACAGGCTGAGACCATGGACTGATCCATCGAGGTGACATTGGAATACACGTCTCTTTGTCAAAATATCCATATTTCTTCTCATCCTCATACTCTGTTTTGTGTTTGTATTTCAAAATCTATCTTCTCTTCCCTGAAACTAAGCCCTGAGCCTGAATTTGTGATCCTTTTTCCTTTCTTTACAGGATTTTTCACTTAAAGGCAGTCTTCACTTGATGCCATTAATTCCCAAAATTTATCTTTCTCCTTCTTTTATATTCTAAACTTCTACCAAGAGAAATAATATCTAAATTTATTAAGTAGTTACTATGTGTCATGTACTGGACTAAACTATTTAAAGGGATTATTTCATTTATTTCTCATAACATTTTCATGTTGTAGATATTAATTTTATCCCTACTTAATATATGAGGCAATAAGGCTTAGAGACATTAAAGTCTTGCCTGAGGACATACAGTAAATGCTGAACTCTGGATTTAAATCCAGACAGTTTAATTCCAGAGCTCATAACTATTAAGCCCCTCAGTCTCTTGTTCTCTCAGTCCTGAGAAATTTGACTTTGTATCCCAGACTGTTGAAATTGCATCTCCTTCAGCCTAGTATTTATCCTGGGTTGATTTTCTTTCTTTTTTGACTGTGTGAGACCATGTGGATCCTTTTTTCTTTGCAAACTTCTTCCATAAGTAAAGGTTCAGGCCTTTGCCTTTTTTCCCCCTCTCTTTTTTACCTTTTCTTTTATTTTTTTTTCCTCCTTCTCTACTCTTGGCAATCTCATCCTTTCCCACAGTTGAAATTATTAAATCAAAACAGGTATCTGAGCTCATTTCTGAGTTTCAGTTTTTACATATGTGGTACATGACATCTGAATCTAGTAACACTTCAAACTCAGCATATCCAAAGCTGAATTTCATCATACTTCCTTTGTCATTTTAGCTATAACCCAACATCACTTACTTCTGCTGATTTAAATGAGAGGCTGTGGTGTTATAGAAAAAACACAAATCAGGGAAATTTACACAATATATCGATCCCAGTCCATGATGTACTAGCTGGTCTAGAGGTCATCATTCAACTTAACTCTAGGGTAAGGGGGTAGATTAAATGATAATAGGTGACTCTGAACTCTTTAGTCCTACAATTCCTGCTGTCCCACTTCCATCTTCTTTCAATTATCCAGTGATATAATTTTTTTTTAATTTTTTATTTTTTATAAACATATATTTTTATCCCCAGGGGTACAGGTCTGTGAATCGCCAGGTTTACACACTTCACAGCACTCACCAAAGCACATACCCTCCCCAATGTCCATAACCCCAACCCCCTTCTCCCAACCCCCCTCCCCCCAGCAACCCTCAGTTTGTTTTGTGAGATTAAGAGTCACTTATGGTTTGTCTCCCTCCCAATCCCATCTTGTTTCATTGATTAGCGAAATAAGTCAAGCGGAGAAAGAAAACTATCATATGATCTTCCTGATATGAGGAAGTGGTGATGCAACATGGGGGCTTAAGTGGGTAGGAGAAGAATCAGTGATAGAATTTTAGAGTCATCTTTCACTCCACATAAATTCAGTCTTAAAATAGAGAGGAAATTTTTCTAGTAATTAATTTATTCATTCCATCAACATATACAGAATACCTACTATATGACAACATAGTAGAGAATGAAAGAGACAAAGTCTCTACTTCATAGAGCTATAGGACCCTGGGGAAGATGACAATAAACATCCACACAAATAAACACATATAGAATTGCTGAATCATTATATTGAAACTAATATAACACTGTATATTAATTACAATTGAATATTAAAAATAATATAAAAGAGCAATTAAACTATGGAGAAAAATAAAGCAAGTAAAGTGTTTATGAGTGATCTGTGGGGACCTCTTTTAGTTAGGGTGATCTGAGGTGATGATACTTGAGTATTGATCTGACTGAATGAGGGCCACACACAGATGCATGGGAAAAGCTCAGCAGGCTCAGGAAACAGCATACAGATGTCATGAAAATGGGAACAGCAGAAAGACCCATGTGGTCAGGACAGAGCAATTAAGAAGGAGAGGGCAGGAGATGTAGGCAGAAAGCCAGGTCATTGGGCCTGAAGGCCATAGTAAGAGTTTAGATTTAGATTTAAAGCATGGTGGGAATACCTTGGAGGATTTAAAACCTGAGAATAACTTGTCTTGATTACATTTTTAAAAGTTCACTTGTTGCAGTATGAAGATGAGATCATGGAGATTGGGATAGGACAAGGGTGATAGCAGGAAGACCTGCTAAGATTTGGTGGACTAGATAAGAGATTATGGTGGCTTAGACCAGAATATCAATGCAAATGATGAGTTTGCTGAATAAGCTACTTTGTGAGGTGCTATGCTCCTTATTGGAAGTATCCAAAAAGAAGGGGGAATGGGGATTAGGGATGCAGTCTGAATAGTGCTTAGACCACAAGGTATATAAAGTGTCTTTAACTGTAATATTCTACATATTGTGAGACTTGATCCCATTTTATATAGAACCTACCTCATTTATTTTTGTATGGCCATTATATCCTATAAGTCACCAGCCAAATGGCAATGGCATTAACTCAGAGAAGGACAAGGCTCTTTGGGACTGTCTAACTAATTAATCTATCTTTAGTAGCTCATATGACCCTAATGTGGTAGAGTACACTGCCAAAGTGAATGGACCCCATTGTATGACACACATTTATTTTATTTTTAAAGATTTTATTTATTTATTTATTTGAGAGAGAGAGAGCATGAGTGGAGAGAGGGAGAGAGGGGGAGGGTGAAGGAGAGGGAGAGAGAATCTAAAGCAGTCTGTGTGCTGAGCATGGAGACTGATGCAGGGCTCAATCTCATGACTAAGAGATCATGATCTGAGCTGAAACCAGGAGTTGGTCACCTAACCGACTGAGCCACCCAGGGACCTCGACACTCGTTTTATTTTATTTTATTTTATTTTTAAAGATTTTATTTATTTATTTGAGAGAGAGACAGTGAGTGAGAGCATGAGCAAAGAGAAGGTCAGAGGGAGAAGCAGACTCCACATGGAGCTGGGAGCCCGATGTGGGACTCGATCCCAGGACTCCGGGATCATGACCTGAGCCGAAGGCAGTCGTCCAACCAACTGAGCCACCCAGGCGTCCCTCGACACTCATTTTAATTTTCTGTGTCTCCTGAGCCTTAAATTCATGGTAAAAGAAGTATATGTTTGTCTGTATTAAATGGGAGAATGTATATGAAAACCATAAAGCTATAAAGTTCTATAGATATCTAAGTTATTATTCTTTATTTAAGTAAATTTCAGTATAAAAAGTACAACCAAATATTTTCTATGTTACTTTGTAACTTCTGGAAATGTTGTACCTCTTGAACTTTCCAAAGCTGTACACAAAGACAGCTAAAAGCTTTACATCAACATGTATCAAAGCAACACACTGGATTATATACTCAAACAGCTTTTAAAGAGCTGAGGCCAGGCACTTGGTGGCTCAGTCTGTTAAACATCTGCCTTCAGCTCAGATTAGGATCCTGGGATTCTGGGGTGGAGTCCTACATTGGGCTCCCTGCTCAGCAAGGAGTCTGCTTCTCTCTGTGTCCCTCCCCCCACTCATGTTTTTTCTCTCTCTCTCTCTCAAAAATAAATAAGTAATCTTAAAAATTTAAAACAAAATGAATAGATGACACAACAGTAAGGATATGTCCTGACAGGCTCTGGACAACCAGTATTCCTCTCTGTGTTGATCTTGTCAGCAAAATGTTCTGATTGATCTTTTTTTCATTAAAAAGAAACCAAAAGCCTTATTTGCTAATATTATTTTAAAATTGTACTTTTCCTATGTGGTTTTAGAGAGTTAAAAGAATGAACATATTTGAAAAATGGAGACAAGACAAAGAGACAATCAAAATGTATTTCATTTTAAATTCTCCTTTGGAATCTTAACTTGTACATTTTTATAATTCAAAGCTTCATATGAATTCCATCATCAAAGAAACTTTAAGGGAAAAAGAGAATTTCTCTTTTCATTAAAATTGTCTATTTTATGTGTATGTGTTTATATGGGAACAAAACAAAACTGATGAGAAGCAGCTGGATGAACATGTGGTTTGTAAAACTTACATAATAGAAGAAAAGGATTCAAATTCCCACATTGCACCTAACATATGGTATTTCATCCCTGGGGGCTCCTTTTTTTTTTTTTCCTAAGGATATAAAATTCCAAAGTGATTTTGCAGGTGACCTAGCTTCTAGAATTACATCCTGCAAACTGATTTCCCTTCCATATGCTTAGTGAAATGTAGGGTGAGGCTCCTATATAATTCCCCAACGTGTTTCTAAGCAAAACCGGCATATATTTAAAAGAAAAATATTAGGCATAATAAAACTAGTTCTATAATGCATAAAGTGAAAAAACCATGTGTAACAGTCAAATGTCACTGATTGAAATATCAAAAACCCTCAATTCTATACCAGAAAAATAGGTAGTCTATGGAATTGACCAGGTCTGAACACTAACAGAATTTCCACAGTTTTCTTTAAAAAAAAAAAAAGTTGAGGATATAAACAAAAAACAGTCATGAAAGTGCCTTTTTCTTGGGTCACTGAAACTCAAAATAGCTGAATTCATGAAGATCTCAAAGGAGTATCATAAATCCACAAAATGCTCTTGAGCACAGACTTGGGCATTTTAATTTCATTCATAATGCTTGAGTTTGCTGCCAAAACTTCTATTTTCTTTCTTTTTTAAATTGAATTAAATGCCTGTGAAAGAATCATACTTCCTAAAAAGAAAGCACAACTTTACAAGAGAAGAATAATTGCTCTCATCTCCAGTTAAATACAATTTCCATCTTGGTAAGATCAAATAAAGGAATATTTCACCAGTGAGTTGGCCAGTAATTCAAATAAAAGGGAATTACAAAAAATTATGGTCTTTACTTTGTCCTACCTCTTCTTCCCAGTTATCTGGTTCTTGTCCTTAAACTACTTTGACCTTATAGAAACAAAATTCCAAAAAGTGTGGGGGAGGGGGAGACAGGCAGAATAGAAAAGAGTAGAAAAAAAGAGCAAAGATCTAAGACTTGAACCAGGAGGACAATTCTGTGTTCAGCATCAGACCACACATTTTGTCAAATACTACAGACTGGCAAATAGCGTATTTGGCCAAAACATCTGAGGAAAAAAATCATGTATGGAATCATGCTACTTAAACAATATTTCAAACAGTTTTAGTGGTAGTTCAGGGTCAACCTTTCCATATACTGTGATATTCAGCCCAACACAACTCAAATAACCCTCTCATCTGTTAGTGCATTTGTGAGGCTAAGGTACTGGCCTTTCTTCATAGTAGCTAATATCCCCTTGACGAATCTGAGCTGGGGGAGAATGGGATTCAACCTTTTATTTTTGCAGGCCACCCTTAGGCTCATAGTTAGGGGGAAAATACCTTGACTACCTCTCATGTCAAATCTCAAATATGCACATATGATTGAACAGATTATTATTTCTTTGTGGAATCTGAGTCTTTTTGGTTTTCTTCTCCACATGGTGCTGGGCGGTATCCCAACACAGGGCCAGGAGCCGCTACCTCTGAGGATCCAGGCTAAGGGCTGGTACTGTCCCTACTACAGGGCCTCTGGCCCCCAACCACATTCAGACCATGTACTGTGTTGCTTTGGTGATTGTTATCAATCTGCTTTTCATTTGCCTGGTTCTCAGCTTGACTCCTTGTCAATGTCTATCGCTTTCATTAATTATTCTCTATTTATTACTCTTTTTTAAAAAAGATTTTATTTATTCATTTGACAAAGAGAGATCGTAAGTAAGCAGAGAGGTACGCAGAGAGAGACGGGGAAGCAGGCTCCCCACTGAGCAGAGCCTGATGCAGGGCTCAATCCCATGACCCTGCGGCCATGACCTGAGCCGAAGGCAGAGGCTTAATCCACTGAGCCACCTAGACGCCCCGTCTCTATTTATTACTCTTATCCAGGCCCTCATTACTCCTCAATTCAATTGCTCCCCTAGCTAGTCTCCTAGCTGCTTCTTCTCCCTTATCAAATCTGTACTGTTTACTAATGCCAGCCTTTATCTTCCATTGTAGCATTTCCCTTCTCGAGCCAGCCTGGTGTAATGTAAAGAGCCTGTTTTTTTGTTTTTTGTGTGTGTGTGGTTTTTTTTGTTGTTGTTGTTGTTTGGAGCATCAGATAGGACTCAAATCTAGGTTCTATCCTTAATTAGTCTAAACAAATCACTCTATCCTTAAATCCACTTACTAAATCTATAAATGGGTTAATCCCTGCATAGTTGTTAAATAGATTAAGTAAGATTATATCAATTATATCCTGGAAAGCATCTAGCACCCTACAGCTTATAGCAGATATTAAGTATATATAAGTTTCATCTGTTCTTTTTCACTATATTTACTGTTCCTTTTCAACTCATTCCATAGTCCTTAATCTAATGACTTTCAATACCCAGGTCTTGGTCTCCAGGATTTTGTAGTTCAGTGAGGACAAAAACACATTAAAATAATTACAAAAAACATGAAAAGTACTGTGGGATTGAAAGAAATAAGAAAGGACTATAAGAACCTTGCTCTACACAATACCATAAAGCTTCACAGGGGAGATTCTCCAAAGATGAAGAAGAGTTTGGTGTAGAGATGGGGAAGGACATAAATGTTCCAAGGAGAGAGGGAGATGAGACTTTGAAGAAAGGTAAGGTCTAAATTACAAAAATCCTTGAATGCCATTATAAGGGATTTGGACTTCATTTCTCACAGACAATCAGAAGAAGATTTTAAGGAGAAGATGATATAAAACTAAGAGATTTCCAATATCATGGGAAAACTTGACCAAAGGGCCTAGATGTTCCTTTCATATGTCTTTTATCTTAAATATATCAGAAATGTTAAGGGAGTTGAGACTGACAGTAGCCAAACTCCCTCGAACATGGCCAAGCATCTTTCCTGGAAAAATAATAGGCATTTCTAAGCAATAGCACAGAGCACTTGAACATAGCAGTTCTCAGTAGTTGTTCTCTAAGACTGACTCTACAGAAGTTCCCCCAAGTGGTTAGAAAACTCTTGGCTCTTACAAAGATGAAGTTTCTCTATAACACAACAGAAAGGTAGTACTTCCTTACCTTTGTGATATCTCCATTAAAAAGGGAAGGAAATCCTAGAAAAGGAAGGAAGTAAAAGAAACCAGCTATCTGACTCAACTAAAAATCAGCTAGTGTTGAGAGGGCTGAGAAGAGGCTATTAACAATTATTGGCCATCCCCTAGGTGCCAGCATTGTGCTAGATGCTTTATACCCATTAATTCATTTAATTTGCACAAAAACCTGCCACATAGGCATTTTTATCCCAGTTGAATTCTGGGTTAGTATCAATCTAATCATTACTAGATTCTCAAATAATTTTCTTTACAACTCTTTTTAGGTCATAACCATCATCCCTTATACGCTGTCCTCAATAGATGATTACCAAGGACAACTGAAATTAATTTCAAGTTTAGTTTGCATAAGCAAACTTTTACTGGGATTATCCCATAGAGACAAAAAAAATTCGTTGTGTAGAAAAAGATGAAATAATTAGATCTTACCTTCTCAGACCTGATTGGGATCCTGATTTATTCATCATTTTAGCATTGGCCCATTTCTTTTCTTGGGCCATCACTTACTTACTCAATAAATATGAGCTACGTTCCCAGCCCCATCCATCTGATTGAGGTCAGACTTAACAAAGGGCGATGGCCACTCCTTCTTACTTAAGCATAGTTGTCTTGTCATTTCCTTATGCCTCTTGGAATGCCCAAGTGTAACCTTGCCTTAAATGTTCAAGGCAAGCTGAACTTTTTTCCCGAAATTTGATCCAGTGTTGGATTATCCAAAGAAACTCCAGATGCTAATCTTTTTAGTAAGATCTGATGAAGCCAACAAAAAAAAATGTATTTCAAAGAAATGTTGTTGGCTCTGCTAAACCGTAATACTGAAGCTTGCTATCATTCACTTCTTAGCAAGTGAAATGATTGGTTAGTCCTGCAATAGAAGAAAAGACATCAAACTTAGTAGGAACAGGAACAAAATTCTCAGGTGTGGGCCTCAGGTGAACACTTATCTTTGATCAAGAGTGGTCTCTACCCATCCTCAGTTCACATACTATCTGGAGAATTAGGAATTAAATCTTACGGCTGGAATTCTTGGGACCAACAGCTGCCAGCAGGTATATTTGTCAGTATATCCTCTGTAAATCCCACTACCTTTCTGGGGCTCACTGCCAGCAGACCTCTCATTCCTGAGTATGTGGGAACATAAATCTGTTTGCAGGAAGCAGGAACTAAACTAGGAGCTTGAGTAGACAAATATTTAAGAGCCTCAGCAGAGAAATGCAGTCCCACTCAGCTGTTTATTTGCTAATAGCAACATGAACTGCTGATTTGCAAGCCTGGTTGTCTCTCTATATCTCTATAGCTCTTGGCACTCTGGAGCAGCCTTCATGTACTTGCACAAGGCTTCCAGGCTACAGCACTATTGAATGCATTGTGGAGACTTCATCATAAAACAAGGGATTCAGGATTTTTAACTGGAGGGGCCACAAGATGTTCGTTTATCATAAAATATCTTCTACCCAGATGATAAGATTGCCATTAAGGATTCTTGCCCTGGGATAAGCATCGCTCTTCCTGTGGCTGTTTTCCTCAGATGCAAACCTCTGGGAGTAGGAGTACAGAGGACTGATGAAAGGAAGAAAGGACAAAGAAGAGGGAGATACAGAGTGTGGGTAGGGAAAGGAAACACAACCTTTGCTTTCTGCACAACTATACTATTGAGCCCAAAGGGCAGGGACCATGTCTGTCTATTCACCACTGTTCTCCCACACCTTGCATAATACCTGGCACAAGGCAGGCATCAATAGGGACATGTTGAATGATGTGAATTAACAAGGCAGAGAACCAGCCTTCTCCTTCCTGAGGCTGGGAACCCCTTAGAATAAGGATCCCAAAGTGCCATGCTCCAGGCAGAAGTTGGTTACCACACTGCCCAGGGACCAATGCCATGGCCAGGTGGGCCTCCTGCTCTGAAGGTTCTGCTGTGAGGTGGCATCTACTTATAGCCTAGTTGGGCTAGTTGTGGTTAGATCTAGTTTTTTCTTTTCTTTTCTTATTTTTTTTTAAATCAGGTGAATCTTCCTGCAAATCTACTTTCCATCCTTGCTTATGCAGTAGCTCCAGACAAACTGGTTAGCATCCTTGGCTTGCCTAAACCTAGAACAAGCAGTATGTACACATCCAAATACTTCAAAGAACAGGGCCAATAGTTTCTAATTCATTCTCCTGAAGCCTATGTCAGAAACAGCAGCCAGACTGAGGCCAGGCTTGATAGCTAGCTGCCCTCAGGGACTGAAAGTAACTCAAAAAGCAGTGAACCTGGTGGGGCAAAGGAGCCAGCGGCTTCGGCTCCTCAAAGAGAAGTGGCCCCACCCTTTCCCATAGGCTGCCAGAGTTCTGTCAGACCTATCACCTTGGAGGCAAAAGCAGCTAGAGACATCTTTTATGGGATCCTTTTATGAGGGCAGGGTGTACTTTGTCTCCCCAAAGCCCACGCCTTTGAAAGATACCTGGAGAAACAATTTATAGCACTGATCATGACAAAAAACATTTAGCTTACAAAGATATATGAATGAACTAGTGAAAGGTGCTTAGCTACTGGATTAATACTTTGTGTACTCAAGGTATTTAACTGCCAATGTTCTAGCTTATATATCTTTGTGAGAGAAATGAGAGAGAGGAAAGAGAGGAGATTCCAAATCATCAACACGGTCAATAAATGTGAGACCTGTGCGAGGTCGAGTTGAAAGGTATGGAGAGGCAATTTGCTTAAGCTGTAGGTAGCCTCATTCAACACAATATAGAAAACTGTCACAAAGTCTGATTTATTCCATAGGAGCAGGAAAACAAGGAAACTTAATCAGGTTTTCTCATTTTATGTGGATTTGGTAGAGCTACACGAGGCTCTATATTAATTAGATCGGGCTGCTATAGAGTATACCACAGACTAGGAGGCTTGAATAACAGAAATTTGTTTTCTCCCACTTCTGGAAGCTGGAAGTCCAAGATCAAGGCATCAGCAGATTTGGTTTCTTCTGAGGCCTGTCATCCTTGGCATGCAGATGGCCACTTTCTCTCCGTGTCTTCCCAGGATTGCCCCTTGATTTGTGTGTGGCCTGTGTCCTAATCTCTTCTCATAATGAAACCCGTCCTATTGAATGAGGGTTCAACCAAATGACCTAATTTCATCTTAATTACTTTTTTGAAGGCCCTATCTCCACATACAGTCACATTCTGAGGTACTGCAAGTTGAGACTTCAGCATATGAACTGGGGATAGGGAAGGGAGCATGGTTCGGGGGCTGTAAAAAGAGATGATTTTCTCCAGTGAGGAGGGAGGAGAATGAGGAGCGAGGAGAATGTCCCCCATCATTGTAGTCCTACACCTGAGTCCTAGGTCAGGAATCCCTTAACCCTAAATCAGGTGTGTGCAGACTTTCCTGTGCCTCTAAGATCTGTGAGAGAAGGTAATGGTGACAATGGCTTTATTCTTTCATTTAATGAGAAGGAAAAAATCTAGGTATTTTATCTGCTCGGGCCCTGAGCCTGCTTTGCCTAGTGAGGAGGCAGAGTGGCCTGGCAAAATCCAAAGTCCTAAGCCAGACTCGCTGCACTTGGACCCCATCCCTGCCACTCATTAGCTTAACCTCTTATCTGACTGACCCATTAGTAGAAAACAATCACAATAAAGAAAGGACTGAAACAATTAAAATTCTTGGTTCCAGCTGGTACCTAGGAGAAAGCTGAAGTCTTGAAGAAGCCAGGATTAAAAAAAAAATAATAATAACACTTCTGCTCAAACAAGCCAGCCGATTCATGATAGGGATTGCAATAATTCTTAGATCAGGATCTCATTACTCACAATGTAGGTCAAGGAGGCCATTCAGCTCTGCTAAGTTAGTTTTTGACGAATGTAATTTGGAAATCAGAAAAAAGTGTATTCTAATTTAAGTGACTCTACTTCTCCAGGGCCTGTGAGGTTTGCCTGAAGCTCTTTGAACTTCAGCCACAGAAATGCTGTGAGCTTCATTGTCTATACCCCTCACCCACATCCCTACCTGTCAAATGGATTTTGGCTATGAGGCGTAGAGAAAAGTAAAAAGGTACAGGATTAAACAAATGGGCTGAAGACCTCTTGTGGGCCAGGACCTAGGTCTGGGAAGACCTAGGGTCTTCTATCTCAGGTCTAGGGAAGACTTCTTTGCTTCCTGGGATTAGACCACATCTTCTATTATGCCCTCTGACATGATCCAGCACTGTCTCTTTTAGCACTTACTATAGCTCATACTTATTTATGTAATTAAGACTTTTCTTGTTTAATTATCTATAAGCTCCTGGAGTGCAAGGACTTGTCTGGTTTTGCTTATTAGGAAGCCTCCAGCACCCCAGTAGTGCTGACACATAGTAGGCACTCAATAAATATTTTCTAAATGGATTAATGAATGAATTTGCATGCATTTTCTCCTTCTCTATTACTTTGCTGCTGGAATGGGAAAATTGGCTTGGGGGCAGTTGAAAGTCTTGAGGAAATAAAAATCCCCCATCAGAATAATTAATTGCTCCTTCCAGTGAACACCTGGTGAACTCTTTGTCATTGTGTCATGCTGACTATATTATAATAGGGAAATAGTATGTTACCATCTACCCCTACTCAGCTGAAGGCAGGAGCCACATTTTATTCTTTATTATATTCACTGCATCTAGCATGGTGCAGGCACTAAAAAAAAAAAAAAAAAAAAGCCCACACAAAAAGCTAGCTGAATATGACAGACTACACAGGATGCTAGAAAAAGATGGCAGGATACAGAAATAATATCTCTTAGCTTAGATGTAAAGAAATTTAGGGCACAGGTTGATAAATAAACTCCAGGAAGGAATATGAAAATCTCTTCCTTCTACACTACAACAAAGGAAGAGAGAACAGATGTAGAAATAAAATTAGGTAAGGGGATGGAGCACTTGTGCCAGGTAGGTATCCACAGTTTGCATCGTTTCCGCTTTCTCATGACAAGGTCCTCAGGTAGGAGTAAGGGTAGGTGGAATAAAAGATGGAGTCTTGAAAAGAGTAAATGTGGTCTGGAAAAATTACTACAGTAATAAAGCCAGGAAGTTAGCAAAACAAAACAAAACAAAACAAACCCCAGAAAGTTATAAAAGCAAGTATCAGGAGCTGAGAATTGGTTTGCTATAAATATATGTATGGATTTCTTGGAATTTCTCTGACTGTGCTTCAGTATCTAAATTCAGAGCTTGAAAAATGGTGTGGAAGATCTGCATTAATACAGCTAATCTCAGGGAGTCCAAGGTGGGGAAGGAGTCCGGGGATATCAAGAGAGGACAAATTGCCCATGCAAAGTGGGAGGATTTTAGTCACTAGAAATCTTGGTGATGGCTAAAGGTCAGGACTTGAGGCTACGAGATGGTGAGTGGTCCATTGGGTGCACCAGGACTTGGAAATCAGACCAACTGGAGAGGACAGTTGTTTAGGTACAGACCTGAGTATAAGTAGGGAGCTCCAGTGACCATGTTTCTACCTACCACTCCCTCCCCACTTGAAAGTTGCCTATAACACCTGTACCCAGTCTCTCCCACCTTCCCGCTAGTAGTCTTTCTGTACTGCCTCAGAAGCATCACCCAAAAGTGAGAGGGAAAATGTCTCCCCTTGGCAGACCAATAGTTGAGATACTAGCCAGGGGAATGTAGGACATTTGTAGAAGGAAATTATGGGAAGAGGATAGAAGAAATGAGTAGTTAAAGAGGGTACCAAAAACAGTTCAAATGTAATAACAAAAATAGATAATGCTACGGTGAACACTCACCTGCTTACATCCAGCTTTATCCAATCTAAACATTATGCTTCAGATTGTTCTCAGAGAGATTATGTTTCATAATCTATGAATACACATAGGACCTAGGTGTATCCCTTCCCGATCCATTTCTCTGTTGCTTTGTTTTTGGAGATAACAACCTCTGTTCTAAATTCCGTGTTCACCATGCTCATGCATGTTTTTAATGTTTAATATATATTTGTATCCATGAAGAGTATACAGTATTGTTTTCTGGGATCTAAAACGTATTTAAATGTAACCCTGGCCTGCCAGTAATCATTCTGCATTTTCCTTTTTTTTTTCATGCAATGTTGTGTCTTTGAGATTTGTTCATGTTGATAATTGTAGCTCAAATATTTTCAGTTTATCTGCTTTATAGTATTCTTTGAATAAATATATTATAATTTATTTTTCCAATGATGGACATTTATTTCCTTTCATTTATATATTTTTTTGCTTTTGCACAATGTGGTAAAACATTTTGTATATGGTTTCTTATTTATATATAGAAGATTTTCCTTTTTTTAAGATTTTATCTATTTATTTTTGTGAAAGAGAAAGCGAGCATGAGTGCAGGGACGGACAGAGGGAGAAGCAGGCTTCCCACTGAGAAAGGAGCCTGATGCAGGACTCTGTCCCAGGACCCTGGGATCATGACCTGAGCCAAAGGCAGATGCTTAACCTACTGAGTCACCCAGGCGCTCTGTACAAGGTTTTTTTTAAGAGTATAGACTTAAAAGTAGAATTTCTGGTTAGGAATATTTTAAATTTTACCATTAGTCTAATGAGAGAAGAATTGTGTCTATCTTGCTCCCTGTAGTATCTTCTGTACCTAGAACAATGCCTGAAAGAGAAGGCACTAATGATTATTTGTTGAACAAGTGAATAATAAATACAATTTTTATTTTTGTTTCTCTTAATCAAAAGTGGATTCCTTCAGCCTGTTTCTCTATGGTCCATTAAGTCTTTTCTGCTCTGACCCTCCCAGGCCAGGCCTATAAAAATCTCCGACATGAGATCATCCATGTGCTTTCCCCTTCTGCTGGCTTGTTGCCATCAAGCACTTCGGAAGCCACATGTAAAATTTGTGGAGCCATGTGAGTGAAATACTTGATTGAAAACAGCCTCCCACTTCTCCGAAACACACATTTTGGACTTTATGTGAATTAAAAGCAAAGTTCTATTGTGTTAAGCGTCTGAGATTTGGGGGTTTGTTAAAGCACCCAGTGTTACTCTAATATAGGGACAATAACTACCTTGTTTATGAGCGTTTCCTTGGTGCCTGGCAGTTTGTGGCATATGGCAGAGATTGAATAATATTTGTTGAAAGATAGAAGAGCGAAAGGAAGGGAGGAAGGGAGGGAGCAAGGAAATTGTGTTTCCAGAACTCTATAATCATCTTGCATGGATCCAACTTCTTTGCCCCATATGTCTCTGTTTTCTCCCTTCCATCTCCCCTACTTCTCTTTATGCTGAAAAATGTAGCAAGGAATCTTCACTTGGGAATTTGCCAAATGCAGTCCAGGGAATTAATATTTTTGGTGATCTTAGTTTTAATAATACATGTGAGCTAATTACATGAATCTGAAACTATTTTATAAAAATGGAATTTTTTTTCCCTAAAAGGCGTACTCTTAAACAGGAATCACGCTAATAAAATTTCCCATTGATAGCATCTAACAATGCCAACGATTTTTAATTCTGGCTTATCTGCAATTCTAGACTTGAGGGACTTTTGAACTGAGTCATTTAGAAAATAAGAATAATATAGATAGATAGATAGATATTATAGGTTATATGATATATATAATGCCAACAGAAAGAAAATTTGTGGTAGAAGCTTGTCTGTCCTGTTTCCTCCTTCCTGGGCACATGCAAGACTACATGTTGATCCCCTTTGCAGGCAGAGACATAGTGTGACTAGCCTTATTTAATGTGAGTGAAAGAGATATATATTACTTCTGGACTGTGACAACAAAAGCCTTTGCATAACCTTCTTGAGCTCTCTTCTCTTGTTTGATTTTGCATGAGCAAGAAATAAACCTTTGTTGTGTTAATCCACTGAGACTCGGGGGTTGCTATGTTGTCAAGGAAGAGGTTAGCCTAGTCTAATGTAATAGCTGAAGGTTACTGACGAGGCAGTTCATACATAACTAATGACTCGTCCACTTCCTAGATGATTTGTAGACTTCTTCGATGATCTGTATCATTAGTTCTGGGGTAAAAGGACTATTTCAATCTTCAAGATAGCAAGAAAAGGCAAAGGGCTCAGAGGGTGAGTATATAATTGATGCTAAAGATAAAGTGTGTTGACAAAACAAAATTACACAATTAGGTCCTGCTTGCTGAAATCCACACCCCATTCTGTGACCTGTGACCACAGAGATTTCATCTTCTCAGTGTTCCTTTCCTGTATTCAGATTACCTTAAACGTGACTGGAAAGTCTTTCTACCAAACGAAGGTAGATACAGAATTCAATACAATTCAACTTCAGTCTCCATGCTGTGTGCTGATGTATGTGGCAAGAGAACACATTACTTCCCAAAATTATTTGCTCTCATACTAAAAATGCTGCTATGTGCCTTATTAAGATATGGTCTACTGAAATTTAATTCTATTATTTCGGAAGTATTTGTTTCTTGGTCTGAATTTTCTTTTCCTCCTTAATGTTAAATACTGGGCCCTTTGTTGTGCTTCTTTGAGTTTTAGTCTCATCTAATTGTGATCAATTGTGATCATTGGGATGACTTTCTTCCCTTTCATCTTTTTTAAGTACAAACAGAACAAGAGATATTATTTCAGTGCAAAATTTAACACTCAGAAGCCACAAAAGAAATCTGTTGTGGCCTCTGGGCAGTTTGTTATATTGCAGCTTTACAAATACAGAAAGAAATTTGACTCTCTTATACCTTAATTAATCAGGCTAGGCAGAATCTGGATGTTTGAATATTTATATTAAATCTAAAATGTGTCTTGGAACTGTTACTCTTAGTTGAAGAGAAGTGAGTCAGATTTTTTATTCATTGTACAACTACAAAGTAAAGAGAAGGCTCCTGATGGAAAGATTGGATATACTCCATGCATGCAATCTAACTAGAACAGAAAAATGCTTAGACAAACCAAGATATGGCTTAGTGGAGACCATGTTAGCAAGGCAGTTGCTTCATTTTCAAATTTCAACAGACAGCAAACATTCCACTCAGACTCCAAAATATATATGGTGTCTGTACAGACTTCCTCATCAGCTATTCCAAACCTCTTCTCTGGTTTTCTAGTTTTCATATTCTGAAACTAAGTGAACACTGGTATCTGTCTGATGCAAATATACCTGAGTTTTCCTTGCTAACCTCTTCCTCAGTTGCACCAAATCAAAATATACAAAGACAAAAATAAGATGAAACCGAAGGATAAACATATAATAAAGGGATTCACTGTGTAAAAATTTGTACACACACACAAAAAAAAAATTGGGGAAGAAGCTTCTTTTCTTCCCCAAATTCCACCTTATCTCCTGGACTATTGACAATCACCTCAGTTTGCTGCTCTTCATTAAGAAAGGAGAAGCCCTCACATGGGACACCACATATTAGGTCACAAATCAGACCTTAACAAATACAAATGATTATGATGATACCATGCATCTTTTCTGACTATAGTGCTATGAAACTAGAAGTCAACCACAAGAAAGAGTTTGGAAAGACCACAACTACATGGAGGTTAAACAACATGCTAATAAATAATGAATGAGTCAATCAGGAAATAAAAGAAAAAATTTAAAAATACATGGAAACAAATGGAAATGGAAATGAAAATACAATGGTCCAAAACCTTTGGGATACAGCAAAAGTGGTCCTAAGAGGGATGTATACAGTTGTACAGGTCTACCTCAAGAAGCAAGAAAAATCTCAAATAAACAACCTAGAGGAGCTAGAAAAGGAATAACAAACAAAACCTAAAGCCAGCAGAAGGAAAGAAATAATAAAGATTAGAGCTGATATAACAACTAAAAACAAAAAAACCAACACCAATAGGATAGATAAATGGAACTGGGAACTGGCTCTTTGAAAAAATTAATAACATTGATAAATCTCTAGGCAGACTTATCAAAAAGAAAAGAGAAAGGGCACAAATTAGTAAAAATACAAATGAAAGAAGTGAAATAACAAACAAGACTACAGAAACACAAACAATAATAAAAGAATATTATGAAAAACTATATGCCAACAAATTGGACAACCTGGAAGAAATAGATAAATTCCTAGAAACATATAAACTACCAAAACTAAAATGGGAGGAAACAGAAAACTGAACAAGCTGATAACCAGCAAAGGATTGAATCAGTAATCAAAAAATTCCCAACAAACAAAAGTCCAGGCCCAGATGGCTTCACAGGAGATTCTACCAAACATTTAAAGAAGAGTCTCTCGGGGTCCTGGGATCAAGCCCCACATCCGGCTCTCTGCTCAGCGGGGAGCCTGCTTCCTCCTCTCTCCCTGCCTGCCTTTCTGACTACTTGTAATTTCTGTCTGTCAAATAAATAAATAAAATCTTAAAAAAAAAAAAAAGAAGAGTTAATACCTTTTCTTCTCAAACTATTTCAAAAAATAGAAAAGGAAGGAAAACTTCCAAATTCATTCTTTGAGGCCAGGATTACCCTGATACCAAAACTAGATAAAGACACCACTGAAAAAGAGAACTACAGGCCAATATCCCTGGTGAACATAGGTGCCAAAATCCTCAATAAAATACCAGTGAACCAAATCTAACAGTACATTAAAGGAATTATTCCCCATGATCAAGTGGGATTTATTCCTGGGTTGCAAGAGTATTCACAAATCAAACAACTTGATACACCATGTTAATTAAAAAAAGGGTAAGAATCATATGATCACTCCAATAGGTGCAGGAAAAGCACTTGACAAAGTGCAAGCATGCCTTCATGATAAAAATTCTCAACAAAGTAGATTTAGAGGGAACATACCTCAACATAATAAAGGCCTTCTATGAAAAAATCCACAGCTAATATCATGCTCAATGGGAAAAAACTAAGAGCTTTTCCTCTACAGTCAGGAATAAGACAAAGATATCCACTCTCACCACTGTATTTAATGTAGTACTAGAAGTCCTAGCCATAGCAATCAGACAACAAAAAGAAATAAAATCCCCAAAATTGTCAAGAAAGAAGTCAAACTTGCACTATTTGCAGATGACATGATTCTATATCTAGAAAACCAGAAAGACTCCAAAAAAAAAAAACAAAACACTTTTTTTTTGCTAGAACTGATTCATGAATTTGGTAAAGTTGCAAAATACAAAATCAAGGAACAGAAATCTGTTGCATTTCTGTACCAATAATGAAACAGCAGAAAGAGAAATCAAGGAAATAATCCCATTTACATTTGCACCAAAAAACAATAAGATACCTAGAAATAAACCTAGCCAAAGAGGGGAAGACCTCTACTCTGAGAACTATAAAACACTGATGAAAGAAATTGAAGATGACATAAAGAAACAGAAAAACATTCCATGCTCATGGATCTAAAAAACAAATACTGTTATAATGTCTATACTACCCAAAGAAATCTATGTACTCAATGCAATCCCTATCAAAAGACCATCAGCGTTTTTCAGAGCTAGAACAAATAATCCTAAAATTTGTATGGAAACAGAAAAGACCCTGAGTAGCCAAAGAAACCTTGAAAAAGCAAAGCAAAGCTGGAGACATCACAATTCAGGACTTCAAGTTATATTACAAAACTATAGTGATCAAGATAGTATGTACTGGCACAAAAATAGATACATAGATCAATGGAACAGAACAGAAAACCTAGAAATGACCACTCAACTATATAGGCAATTAATCTTCAACAAAGCGGTAAAGAATATCCAATGGGGAAAAGTCTCTTGGACAACTTGTGTTGGGAAAACTAGATGGCAACATGCAAAAGAATGAAACTGGACCACTGTCCTCTGCCACACACAAAAATAAATTCAAAATGGATCAAAGACCTAAATGTGAAGCATGGAACCATTAAAATCCTAGAGGAGAACACAGGCAATAACCTCTTTGGCATGAATGTAGAAACTTTTTTCTAAATATGTCTCCTGAGGCAAGGGGAACAGAAGCAAAAATAAACTACTGGGACTTCATGAAAATGAAAGTCTCCTGTACAACAGAGGAAACAATCAACAAAATTAAAAGGCAACTGACAGAATGAAAGAAGGTATTTGCAAATGGCATATCTGATAAAGGGTTAGTATCCAAAATATATAAAGAACTTATAAAATTCATCACCCCCCAAAAAGAATAATCCAATTTTAAAAAGGTCAGAAGACAGGAATATATATTTTCCAAAGGAGACAGAGGGCCAACAGGCACATGAAAAGATGCTCGGTATCACTCATCATCAGGGAAATACAAATCAAAACCACAATGAGACCTTGCCTTACACTTGTCAGAATGGCTAAAATCAACAACATAATAAACAACAGGTACTGGCAAGGATGTGGAGAAAGGGGAACCCTCCTGAACTCTTGGTGGAAAACTATGGAAATTCCTCAAAAAGTTAAAAATGGAACTACCTTACAATTCAGCAATTGCACTACTAGGTATTTACCCAAGGTGTACAAAAATACTAATTCATAGGGGATACATGCACCCCAATGTTTATAGCAGCATTATCTACAACAGCCAAATTATGGAAACAGCCCAAATGTACATCAACTGATGAACAGATAAGGAAGAGTTGGTCTATACATACAATGAAATATACTACTCAGCCATTAAAAAATGAAACCTCATCAGTTACAAAAACATGGATGGAGCTGGAGAGTATTATGCAAAGCAAAATAAGTTAGAAAAAGACAAATACCATATGATTTCACTCATATGTAGCATTTAAGAAACAGAACAAAGGAATATAGGGAGCAAAAGAAAAAGAGAGGTGAACCAAGAAACAGGCTCTTACAAAATGATGGTTACCAGAGGGGAGGAGGAGGGGAGATAGGTTAAAGGTGATGGGGATTAAGAAATGCACATGTTATGATGAGAACCAGGTGTTTTATATAAGTGTTGAATCACTAAATTGTATACCTAAAACTCATATTACACTGTTTTAAGTAAATACTAAAAAGTAAAAAATAATTTTGAAAAAAGAAAATAAAAGCTCTAAGACAAGGCTGTGATCTTTCATCTCTCACCAAACCTACATGCCAGCCTGGCATTGCCCTCATTTCTCTTGCTGGCTTTTGATGAACTCTTGATACTCTCTGCTTCTCATCTCTCTGCTTCTCAAGAGTGTATTACTTTGGTTCTCTCCTGGACTCTGTATCACAACACTTACTCTCCTCTATCACTCTCACTGGCATGCAGTTATATTTAACTATCTCTTTACACAACCCTCCATCTACTTAATTTTTTTTCTCTACTTTGTAGCCAAAGTAGAGAAAAAAAATTACGCAGCATATGCATACTGTTCTTCATTTACTCTTCAATTCACTGTAATTTGGCTTCATCCCATCTTTCTGCTGAAATTTCTCTTGTCAAGGTCTGCATGTTGCCTCATCTGAGCAATGTTAGACACAGTTAACCCTTCGAGCTTCCAAGGCACCAAAAACTCTGCCGACCACTCTAGTTGCTCCTCTGTGTTACTTTGCAAGATCCAGTACTGATATTCAATTGGTTTGTACCACTTTGACTATACTTGTTGCTAAAATATTGAAATACTTCATGCCACTTGTAAATAGCTATAGTCCTGACCCACTTCTGCCCCAGGCTTTCTGCTCTCTTGGACCCTTTTGGGCACCCTGGTAAGCATTTACTTAATACAGCACAGGAGGGGACTTCCAAGAACCTCTTAAAACAGGGATGTCACTAGCATTTCTTCAGATTGGCCAGTGTCTGTGCCTGACCCTTGTGAGCATTTGGACTCCTCTGCTGCCTCATCTCTAAATACTTAGAGGTCCAATGCTTTGTCCTGAACTTCTGGGCTTTTCCCTCTACATTCTTTCTGTGAGTGACCTCACCTATATCTGTTGACTTAAATATCACCAATATGCTGATGATTCCTAAACTTATCTTCAGCTCCACCTTCTCCCTAGAGTTCAGCTGCTTCCCCAACCTTTCCTTTTGGATGAACTCAGAGACATCTCAAACTTTATACTTCCCAACTGAGTTCTTAAAATCTACCACCCCAACCCCACACACCAAATTATTTGTCTGGGGTCTTGTCCATAGCCCAAGTTGCTCAGGAGTCTTCCTTCACCCTTAATCAACCCCTCCATTTCTTTTCCATCATTAGTCAATTCTACTTCAAAATACATCTCATGTCTACTTTCATATCATTTCTCTCCTGTACCACTGAATGGCCTCTAAACTTGTTCTCTGTTTCCAGTCTTGCCTATATCCAGACTGGGTCAGAGTGATCTAAAAATATATATTATAGTATCCCCTTTGCCCAAACTCTTCAATGACTTCCCATAGCATTTGGAATAAACGAAAATACATCAATAATAAGTAAGTCAGCAAGCTACTTCCTGTTTTCTTTCTGGGATCCTATCACATTGGTCTTCTTTCAATTCCTTAAATTTACCAAGCTTTTATCCAACCTCAGGACTTTGCACCCCAATCTGAAATCCTTTCTTTCTGTCCTTTTGGTAAAGTTCTCCCCACCCTTTAGGTCTTAACATAAATATTTTTATTTCAGAGAGGTCTTTCCTAACTATTGAATGTAAAGTATGTTCTTCTACCTCCTCCCATTATTTTCACCCACAGTTCTCTATTCTTTTTCTTTGTAGTACTTTCCTCAATTTGTAATTCAATTTTCTGTTTGTTTGTTTGTTTGTTCCTTTGTTCATTTATTTGTTTTATTTGTGGTCTTTCTCCTTCATCAGACCATAAGCTAAAAGAGGGTAAAAACCATACCTCTTTTATTCACAATTACATACCAAGAGCTTGATGCAACCATAAAACAAACAAAACAATACAACAACAACAAAAACAACTTTCTTTGGATTTCATGGCCAACCTTCCATCTAGCCATTCAGCCATACGCTTAATGGTGATACCATTCTACAGAAAAGAGCGTCAAGTAACCACAATTGACAAAACAAAAGCCCTTTACTCCTGTGTCATGAAATCAGGAGGTACTTGATTTCACTGACAGAAGCCAATGAAAGCATATATTTAGAATACACCACCTTATTAAACACATTTATTTGTAATTTGATATTTTTCAGCTGCTGGTCAATGGAAGGGTATAAAGGAAATACCTGTTTTGTTAGTAGAAGTATAAGAAAGACAACACTTACATCCCACCTAGTAGGGTGGAGGTTCATACACAGCATCTCCTTTTCTTTTCACAACAACCTCTAAAGCATGAGGTCTCAACAACATTGACCAGACATTGTTATCACCTGGGGATCTTTGAAATATTGATGCATATGTCCTACCTTAGAGATTCTGATGTATTTTGATAGATGTATCTATTTTTATATATTAGAAATTATGTAATTAGAACATCAAATCTTGACTTCAGAGCTATTTACTTAAGGAAAAAAATCAAAAGACAATACATGAGTGACTAAAGTTTCCTGAAAAGAGTACTGTGCCTCTCATTTCTCACACTCATAAGTTGCTAGGAAAGAAAAATTAAAGTTGAGGGGCCTGAAAGCTGACTCTAGAGGAGTCTGAAGGAAAGGAAATTTGGAGACTCCAGACTAGTCTTGGAGGTAATCCCTGAAAGCCCAGCCCACATTGTAATAGTCATTTCTCCTCAGAGGTCAGTGATATAAAGGACACACTCTGTGCCCTTTCCTCTCTGGCATAAGGGAAGATAGATTCCAATACTCAGAAATTGCTCTGTCTTCTGTAGGACTCCTGTTGAGCTAGCTCCACAGGCAATAGGGAATAATGGCAGAATAAGGAGATGTAAAACCTGCTCTCTTTTATTTGGGAGTATACAGGTTAGGGGATGGCTACTGAGAGCAGGGAGCTGGTGTCAGGTAAGATACAATGTAGAAGTAGAAAGGTTTAGTGAGACTGCCTTTTGGAGATAGTCATTTTTTTCATTTGGACTATGCGTATTGTGTAATTTAAGTAGGCACAATTTGGGGACTTTAAGTTAATTTTCTTTGCACTTGAAGAAAATATTTCTAAGGAGAAACAGGGTTGGACTATGTTGACACTTTGAAGATATGAGCAAAATTAAAGAATGATGTCAGTCAACCAAGCTAAAACTATGGCTATGCTCCTTTGAAGAACTGTAAATGAATGTCCCATCCCTGACTTAAAGACTAACCCCCAAGAATGTCTGAGAACAACAAAAAGCCTGACAAAATATACAGAATTTTTACTGTGACTGTTGCTGTGTACACAACAGCAAGAATGGAAGTGACACTTCTAAAGCAATTTGGACAGGACTTTTCAGGAGAAATTCAACTCAGCAGATATAATCTGTTATTAGTTTGAAAAATAAGACTCAGTGCTTTCCCAAACAGAGGGAGTAGCTTTAGTAGGGAATCCTAATTTTTCCAGCATTTAGAATGGAATGAGTTTTGGATTCTTGCTAAATTGTTCTTCAGAGAAACAACGAGAAATTATATGTTTACCTAATAAGAAAACTCACGTTTGCAGTAAGTTTCAAGGAAAGTCATGGTTTATTTTTACAAATTGGTATCTATCTATAGTAAAGAAAGAAAGAACGAATCTTCAGTAGATTTTTTATTGCTTAATTTTCAGATCTGAATTTCATTGTATTTTACTTGCTTAACTTTTACACAGAAGTATAAAACTGATATTATATTTATCTTACATTTTCCCTACATTCCATAAAATTGCTTAAAATTTGTCTTTTTCTCTCCATTTGCACATACATTTGAAATATCAGAAATACATCTAATGTTACAAAAAAAATGATTAATGTCTTTCTAATGGTGCATGATGATCATACCAAAAGCTTATAGCTTATATAACACTATGTTTGAGGATACATTACCTCATCTAAATGTCATAACAACCTGTAAAGTAAAAATTATTATCTTCACTTTTCAGAAGAGAAAGCTGAAACATAGAAAGAGTATAGATCTAGTAATACTTTATTCTAATTTTATGTAATGATGGCTTAATTAACAACACTTCTTCAAATCAAAATTGGCTGGGTTAAAAAAATTATGCTGTGCAAAGCTTGTCAGAAGTTCTGTTTCTAGGTATGATGGCATAAGCACATGCTACCCGTTCTCTCACTGAATGCAAGTATAAAACATAGACAGAAAGCATGGTTCAGATATTTGAAGACCCAAAAAAGGAAATATATACCAGCCGGCAGATCAAGGTAGAACCCTCTAATTCACAAAGGCACTGACCCATTGGTGAGTTTACTATTTTACTTTCCCTCCTATGTGCTGCACCCTGAAACTGAAACTGAGGTAGCTGGAAATGCGGAAGTGCATATAGAGAGATACCAGGAGAAGCACTCTAGTTCTGGCTTGAGAAGCAATGAAGGGATCTACTAAATTTCAGAGAGTGTGGGGGAAATCACCTCTTTATTTTTTTATTTTCTCCAATTTTGCAGCTCCCAGCCACCAGATTATCCTGTGGCAATGGTGGCAGCGGTGATAGCAGTGGTAACAGCAAAGTTTGGGAGCCCAAACTCCCAAAAGTCAAAAGGAGAGAAATTTTTCTCTGTTCAGTGGAGTTGCAGCTCTCAGAAGTGGGATCAAATCTCATGGCTTTCCTTTTCTTTCATCTCTCTCATATCTCCTCCTGTCACTTGGCCACAGATACGGTGCAGGAAATGGAAAGTTTGTGGCTAGGGGATCAAAAAGAGGGAACTAGTGACATGGGAAATACTGGGGAGATAGTGCAAAGGGAGCATCTGGGGAAACTGACTACATAAAATTGTTCATGAACTCCTAAGCTCAAGCCTATCATGTCCATGCATGGATTTGATCCTAATTAGCAAGTCAAAGACTTTGAGAATTGAGTTAATGTGTAAACTCCACCCAGGTCCCCCACTGATCACCGAGTGGGGCACCTATGAGATGAATCTAAATAGTACCTCAAAGGCTTTGAAAATTGAGCCGCATTGGAACCACAAAAGGAGGGTTGGAACTGTTGCCTGAACTCAACCAGGTTGGTTATCTGCTAAAACAAAAATAATATTCTTCATATGATTTAAACAGTTCTCAGAGCCTCATAAAGTAATATTCAAGTCCAGGATACAATCCAAAATTGCTTGGTCTACAAAGAACCAGGAAAATGTTAACTTATGTGGGAAAAGATAATCAGCAGATACCAATAAGATGACTAGATACTTGGATATCTGGCAAAAGACTTTAAACAACTATTATAGCTGCTCTCAAATAAGTAATTGGAAACATACTTGACAGAAATATTAAAATAGAAAGTATCAGAAGATATAAAGAAGAACCAAATGGCAATTTTTAAAATAATATTAAATAAAAAACCCAATGGATTGGAAAGGAATAAATAAAACTACCCTCAATTATGGACTACATGATTGTCTACATAGAAAATCCCAAGAAATCTACAACAAAACTTCTGGAACTAGTAAGTGAATTTAGAAAGGTCACAAAATACAAAGTAAACACACAAGAGTCTTATTTCTATATATTAACAAAGTACAATTGAAAATTAACTTCAAAAAATAATACCATTTACTTTTGGGGTAATAAGCAAGTTTTGGAATGAGATAGAAGTGATAATTGTATGACATTATGAAAGTATTTGATGCCACTGAATTGTACATTTTAAAATGGCTTAAAATGGTTAAAATGAGGGGTGCTTGGCTGGCTCAGCTGGTAGAGATTATGACTCTTGATCTCAGGATTGTGAGTTCAAACCCCAAGTTGGGAAAATAGTTTTCTTAGGGGCACCTGGGAGGCTCAGTGGGTTAAAGCCTCTGCCTTCAGCTCAGGTCATGATCCCAGGGTCCTGGGATGGAGCCCTGCATCAGGCTCTCTGCTCAGCAGGGAGCCTGCTTCCCCTCTCTCTCTGCCTGCCTCTCTACCTACTTGTGATCTGTCTGTCAAATAAATAAAATCTTCAAAAAAAATAATTTACTTAAATAAAATAAAATAATTTAAATGATAAAATTTATGGTATGTGTGTTTTACTGTAATTTAAAAAAGAAAAGTTGGGCTCCTGGGTGGCTCAGCGGGTTAAGCGGCTGCCTTCAGCTCAGGTTAAGATCCCAGCGTCCTGGGATCGAGTCCCGCTCCTTGCTCAGTGGGGAGCCTACATCTCTCTCTGCCTCTGCCTACCACTCTGCCTGCTTGTGCTCGCTCTCTCTGACAAATAAATAAATAAAATCTAAGTAAATAAATAAGAAAGAAAAGTTGCCACTAAAACAAAAAATATGCTATCTATAATAAGTTCCCAAATGGCAATAGTTAGGAAAAGTCTAATATATATATATATTTGGGGCTACATCCCAAACCTAAGAAATATGCATTTAAAAATACTCAAAAAAGACTGAAATAAATCGAGACATACTGAGTTCATTAATTGGAAGAGTCAATATGTTAAAGATGCCAATTCTTACCAAGCTGATCTATAGATTTAATGCAATACTAACCTATTTACAAGCAGGATTTTTTTTCTTTTTTGATGCGCAGCAAAGCAAAGTTTATTGAGCAACAGTAAAGTTTATTGAGTGAGAGTACAAAGCTCCCAAAGAAGGAAGGGACCTGAGAGGAATGCTCCAAGCAGGATATTTTTGAAGATATAAACAAGCTGATTCTAAAATGTATATGAACAGTAGAGGAGCTAGAATAACTAAAACAATTTTGAAGAATAATGAAGTTGGAGTAATTACAGCATCCAATCTTAAGACTTTAAGCTACAGTAATAAGACAGAGTGGTATTCATGAAGAAATACATGTACTTCAAGGGACCAGAACAGAGTCCAGAAATAGACCCACACAAATATGACTATTTCATTTTTAACAATAATGCAAAAGCAATTCAATGGAGAAAGTATAGTCCTTTCAACAAAGGATATCGGAGCAACAGTTTATCTTTATACAAAAAAAAGTACACCTCAATTTAAAGTTCACACACAAAAATTAAAATGGGTAATAAGCTTAAATCTAAAACCTATAGCCATAAAACTAGTAGAAGAAACAACTGAAAAATCTTATGATCTAAGATTAAATGAAGAATTTTTTGACATATTCCATTAGCTTGATCTATAAAAGAAAAAATATGATAAATTGTAGTCCATCAAATTTTGTTTAGTGAAGACACTGTTAAGAAAATGAAAAAATAAGCTACAGACTGATACAATATTTACAAGCCACATATAAGACAAAGGATTTATATCTAGAATATATAAAGAACATTCAAAACTCAAAAAAGAAAAAAAAAAAGAAAGAAAAAATTCACCTAATGAATGGCTTAAAGGGAAAAAATGGGCAAAGGACTTGAAGAATTACTTCACTAAAGAGATTATAAGTCTAGGCATTAGGAAAGTAAGTGCAATCTAAAACGGGGAGGAGATACTACTACACCCATATTAGAATGGCACAAACACAAAATAGAAGAAATACCAAGTCCTGGCAAAAGGAAAAAATGAGATCTCTCTTACGTTGTTGGTGGGAGTGCAAAATGGTAGAACTATTCTAGGAAAACAGCTTGGCAGGGTTTTTTTTTTTTTTTTTTTTTGGTTGTTGTTGGTGGTGTTTGTTTGTTTTTCATGAAGTTCAAGATATACTTACCATATGACCTAGCAGTCTCTTTCTTGAGTATTTTCCCTAGAGAAATGAAAACTAATGTTCACACAAGACCTGTACATGAATGTTTATAGCAGCTATATTCACAATCACTAAAACTTGGAAACAGCCCAATGTCTTTCAAAGGGTAAATGGATGAACAAATTGTGGAACACCCATGCAGTGGAATACTCAGCATTCAAAAGGAACAACTATTGATAGAAGCAATAACTAAGAACTTGGTTGAACCTCAAAATCCTTGAGACTAACTGAGTGAAAGGAGCAAGCCTCAATAAGTTACATACCTGTTATCCCATTTTTATGACATTTTTGAAAAGACAGATCAGATTCATGATTTCCAGGGATTATGGGTGAGGGAGAGGTATAACTATAAAGAAATAGCACAAGTGAGTGTTTTGAAGTGATTGTAACCATTATATTTCCCAATTATACTGGTGGTTGGTTACACAAATTTACACATGCATGTATTATCTACATATATGTGTGTGTTAAAACTCATAGAACTGGGTACACATGCACACATATATATGCACGTACACAAAAGTTAATTTTTCTTCATGATACTTTTTCTCAGTGTTGTCTACACTAGCAATTAGGCCCAACTAAAATACTGCCAGTATCCCTTCTTTTTCCCTGAATTGGAGTAACTAAGCACATTGTACATAAGTCCTCTGAAGTTTGGAGGGTTTCTGGACATCAAGAACTGGTACCAGCTATTTATCTGGATATTTTTGATGGCAAGAGGCTCAACAGTACCTAGGCCAACAGAATGAGCGCGGACCATACATGGAGCACACCAAGGAAAGAGAAAGTGAGGAGATTGCCGTTCCAGTTCTCAGGGGATTTGGTATCAAGGCAAGAAAGAACCCAGCTGGTTTCTGTGACCCAAATGAGATTAAGTGAAGGAGGGAAGCCAATAGCTTGCCTTTGTGGTCACTATGCAAAGCAGGTTGTCCAGCCTGAAGGAATACAACATGTACTGTTGGCAAGAGCTACAGGAAAGTTTGACTATCCTCCAGTGGTCCTTTGGGTTGGTTACATTTTGGAGCTGAATGCTGCCCATGCAAATTCTGTATGCCACCTACGCAAATCCCCATTTTAGCAGAGACCATGAAAAACAGAATGATCAAGGTCTAAGTCATGGGCACTTCCCTCCACACGAACAGACCCAGCTGTCACTGAGTCTGCATCATCATGCCAGGAATCAGACTAAGGACAGGCACCACAGCAGTGGTCAACAAAGAGTGACCACACTCAGGCGTCTAGATTCTGTAGACTGCCTTCTTTCTCATGGGAAGATGGGTGCACTCCCCTCCAGTTCTGCGGCTGCTCCTGCAAAGGATGCAGCTCCAAGGGGGGAAAATGGGGAAATTATGAGAAGGACTAGGAATACAGGGCATGCCAAACTGCAACTCACTTCTCACAACAGTAGCAGCAGTGGCTGCTCTTCAGCGAAGAACTAGCCTCAGCAGGAGGATGAGAGATAGAAGCTTTTAGAAAAGTCTGAGATTTAAAACAGTATCAGATTATATTAGGATACTTTCTTTGATGAGATCAAATAGATTCCCCTTCCTCCTCCCTCAGTGAGAGCAAGTATATTATCAGTTATTAAAAAAGTTAAAATTTTTTATGTTTGTAGAATGTTGAGTTGAGACCTTTAATCACTCCTCAACAAAGAGAAGGAAGGTTAGAGAACAGATTATGGAGACAATAAAAGGAGAGAAATAGAAAAGAAATAACTCATAGAAGTTCAAGGCTTTTCTTTCTCTTGGATCATTTTCTTCTTTTCCAGCCTGCCAGACTCCTCTTCAGCTCTGATAGCTAGCCTCTGGACCAGCGTACCCACCCCAGGCTGCCTTCTGTCACCAATAACCATGAGAACTTCTAGTTTTCTGCTGTGCCTTAGCACTGCATTCTCAATTGTGCTGAGAACCAAAGGATTAGCAAGTCTGCCAGGGCTGCAGGCAAATCCTTGCTTGAGGTGAGGGGTTTTACCGAAGACAGCTCTAAATTTCAATGACCTTTCAAATGACAGCAACTATTTTATATTATGATGTTTGGAGGGCCCTAACTCCCTGAAATATCAGGTTTTCTTGAGCTGGGGTTTGTTTTCCTCCTTATTTGTGAATAATGTTGGCTGAAGGAAGTGAATACATTTTGAAGCGTGGGGATTAAAGGAGTCTATGGTTTCAGATGACTAGAGAAAAACTGAAAAGAAAAACCACTTTAAAATTTAACTGAATTTCAAAAAGCAGCTTTAGAAATATCTATATAGAGATTTTGCTATCTATACCTTTTTTCTATCAATACATAAATATCTGTAGCTTTACTTACAGGATTATTGGTTTCCGCTTATCTATAGTCACAGAGATCTGTGGATCTTATACATAGCTCAAGACTATCATTAATATATGTCAATAAATCTTATTAGCGTGAAACAGGCTTCCCTGATGAAGCCAAATTGATCATCGTTTCATTGTTAGCCTATTTTTTATTGATAGAATGAAATTCTTCTTTACTATTTCCTTAGTTAAGAAGTTAACTAAAGGAGGAAAGAGGAAATGAAAGATGATAAATGGAAGCAGCCGGTCATGCAAGGGCATGAAGCTTAATAAAAGCAAGTGGCTCGGAAGGTGCCTGTCCCCGATTATTTAGATACCTTCTTTGGCAAGGAAACAACAGCCCTTTGTTGAAGGCTCCTGGCTTCTACCTCCTCTGAGTGGCCCTTTCTTTGTCCTCTTTCAATCAGCCCCAAAACACAGTAGGGCACATTCATTAGCCAGGTTTTCCTATCCAGCCTTGGCACAATTTGCAGGCATCAGCCAGGTGCCAGCCTCCACCAGGGGCATCTGATCATGCCTCATTTGTCTTCATCCCTTCCCATTCTCCTACACCAGCTTAGAATTTCTTAAAAAGAAATAAGTGAAATCATAGTTGACAGTCCTTATAAGGCCACCCCCCCCACACACAACCACACCATGCTTACAAAACAAGCAAGCAAAAGAGATAAAGTAATTTAGTTGGTCAAGATCCTTATAGTTAGAGAATATTTTGGAAAATTTTAAAAAGGACATAGTTAATAATCTAATCATTGGTGACAAGACAAAATTAACAAATGACTCAACCAATAAGCATGTCAGTTTGCAAATACTGTGCCTGAAGCAGGAGTAAACAGGTACTACTATTTTGCTTGTTTGCTAGCAAATTTGTTAAATTATACATTTAAAAACATAACTGCTGAGACTATATACACACAGCTAACCCCACTGAGAATGTCCTCCTTCTTCTTACCCTTTATTTTAAACTCCTCTTCCTTCCAGGTCATGTTCCATCTCCTCCTCAAACTTGCTGAAAATTTTCACCTCCCCATCCTGTGAAATTTGCCACATCCAATTATATTTGCTCACTTACATGCCTAACTTGTCCTCTAACGGCCTTCCCTGTAAACTTCTCAAGGACATTCACTATTTCTGACATTTTTCTTATTTCATTCATTGCATCTCATATGTCCAGGGCACATGTGTGTGAGTGTGTGCACACGCGCGTGCACACACACACACACGGAAAGGAAAACGAGGTTTGGATATTCAGCTTGTGGTTATACAGTGTTATCTCTGTGAGTAGCAACTGAAAAGAAAATTGACATACTAGTTACCATAGACTTAGAGACAACCTCAAATGGTAGAATTGAAGAGGTTCCAGTTAATTTATTAAATCTCACAGTCCTACGCTGAGCCACATAGCAGTGTTTCTCTCACTATGTTGTTGTTGGGAGGTAAGGATGAGTAAAATGTAGTCATAAGCTCAGGATGCTTACAGTTGATGTGGTCATCATAAGGTCTAATTCCCATTTTGTAGATGAGGAAACCAAAGCTTAGAAAAGTGAAGTGGAAAAAAAAAAAGTGAAGTTGACTTGCCAGAGTTGTGAAGCTAAGAGAAGCAATATTCCACTCTTTCCCTAGTTTCACCTCCTCACACATCATATGTGCAATTTTTGTTCCATATGAATAATATCTGTTCATTCCTACAGCAGTCCTGTTCAATTCCTACAACAATTTTTACTTAAATAATTTAAGGAGGAATCTTTAGAATTAGCATCAATAAATAACAAACCAGTATTATTTTCTTTAAGTAGAAGGTATATACTAGTATTCTTTAAAATACATAACTTTTTAAAAGATTTATTTATTTATCTATTTGAGAGAGAGAGAGGGAGAGAATGAGCTTGGGCAAGGGATATAGGGAGAAGCAGACTCCATGCTGAGCAGGGAGCCCACTGTGGATTTCAATCCCAGGACCCTGGGATCATGACCTGAGTCGAAGGCAGATGCTTAACTGACTGAGTTACCCAGGTACCCCTAAAATAAATTACTTTTAAAAGAAAAATAATAAGAGTTGTGTTACTACTTAAAGTTTACATTTTTGGGAGGCATTACATTACACCACAGACCATATTGGCAAATCAGATATATTAGTGTATTTTTTACACAGGTGTTACTATATACATATGGTAAAACCTATATTTGAAAATCGGTCTTTTCAAAGTCATATCTGTGTGATTTGTCTATTTTGCCCCAAATGCAAAAGAAAAGAAAATTCAGAACCATTGAACATTAGTCAAGAAAAAAGTCTATTACCCTGGCAAAATAAAGGTGATAATAGGTATTCAGCAAAAACAAAGCTATGAAATTAATTAGAAGGCATGCATGAGACAGTGAGACTTTAAAAATTCAGAATTAACTTAAAGAGGCAGAGAAACAGAGCACTAATTCCTACCTGGCAGTCTATTTTAAACTTCACTAAAATCACACTTGATCATTCTGTTGACTCCAGAAGATCATCCTATTTTTTTTTTTTTGTAGATAAAATACAGTAGTTTCTGAATATGTAAAAAAAATCAAGTCTTTATTAACCTGAGTATTTTCTAAATTGGGCATTCTAGATACTTGATTTTAATTATAGCTTATCAAGGTAAGCTTAACCAGGAAATATTTTAATGTTAATCATTATTGTTAAAAATTATTTTTGAAACAATGAAGGCATAGTTTTCTATAAGAGTACTGAATACCAAATGTAATGTCACTTTTTAAAATTATTATTTGTGATATTGGGATGGCTAAATCTTGGTAATAAATGATTTCAGTTTCTTGAGCACCTGTCAAATGCCTGATCTGGCTCTCTGCTTTACTTAGGCAATCCCTTTTAACTCTTCCCATATTACAGCAAGACAGTACTGTCCCTTTTGACCAGATGTATGAATTGAGCTATCAAGAAATTAAATAACTTGCATGGAGACTAATAGCAGTATAATAAGTCCATCTGATTTCCAAGTTCAGCCTTTAATCCCAAGTGTAACAGAATCAGAATGCACAGGATCCTGGCCTGAGGTGCACAGTCAGCATGACATGCTTTAGTCTTAAAATATATGAGTTGGGTGTTTTTTGTTTTTTTTTTTTTAAATATTTTATTTATTTATTTGACAGACAGAGATCACAAATTGGCGGAGAAGCAGGCAGAGAGAGAGAGAGAGGAGGAAGCAGGCTCCTCGCTGAGCAGAGATCCCGACGTGGGGCTCGATCCCAGGACCCTGGGATCATGACCCGAGCCGAAGGCAGAGACTTTAACCCTCTGAGCCACCCAGGCACCCCAGGTTTTTTTTTTTTTTTTAACACCTTATTATCTGGCAATTTCCCTTAAACCTTAGATATAATACAAAAAGAAATTCAAGTTAATTGTGAAGTCCAGGAGGTTGAATTCTAGTTACTTAGGTTTTAGTAGCATGTGATTCCTAATAATTAAAGATGCTTTTGGTATGCACCTAGATAAAGTAATGTTGGACACGTTAAATTGCCTCTTTTGAAGTTAAGATGGAAACATTCTAATAATACTGATAATAATACTGAAGAATGTAGATGCTGGCCAGCACATTCATCTCCTGAATGTTATGTCATTCCTAGCTAAGAAATGTTCAAGTTAAACTTTTTAGAGCTATGCTTAAAATGTCATAAATTAAATTTGTGCCACCATTGTAATATTTCCTTATTATTCCCACTTCTTCCCTAAATAGTAATAATTCCAAGTGCTGAGAAAAAGAACCTGCTAGAGTCAATGCCTTTGTGACTTTCGCTAGAGTTGTTCTATTATTAAAACACTCAACCTCCACTGTTATTGTCATCTGATAGATACCAGGTGGAATTTCATTAAGGTCACTATAGAGTTTTATTACTTAAGGCTTATTAGAAAATTAGGTTATGCCATCTATCTTACTTATGAGAAAATTTTACTTTAGAGAAACTCTACTTCTCACAAACCCTAATACCTCTGGCTGTATATAAGCATCCCATCTCCTTTTTTCTTGAATTCTAAAGCAGGTTGTTTTTCTTTCACAAACACCTTATTATCTTAAGGAACAGAGGGACAATGAGAAACTCCCTCTCAAGTACACACATAACCATTTGACTTTCTTTCAGTGCAATTTCACACAGTCCATCAGTTCTGCAGTGTCTGACCCAGCCTTTGTCTCCGGGCTGGTCCAGCTTCTCTTCTACTCCAGAATCAGGAAAGAATGTGATGTGCAACTACATGCACTTGTATCCAGGTGTTAGCTGGGAGCCTTGGCCATGTTTTTCACCTCTTGTGCTTTGATTCTTTTTCTCTCTAAGTAGAAACACTAATAGACCCTACTTGATGGGGCTCTTGTGAAGATTAAATGAAGTAATGCACATAACATGATGACATACAATAAATATTCAAAAATGTTAGCTCTTATTATTAACCTGGATAGTTACTCCTGGCAGGAAGCTTTTCTTACATTCAAACCAGGCTGGGTACCCCCATTTTACATTTCTATAGCATCTTGACTTTCCTTATAACACTTATCATACTTTTTTTTTTTTTTAAGATTTTATTTATTTATTTGTCAGAGAGAGAGAGCACAAGCAGGCAAGTGGCAGGCAGGGGCAGAGAGAGAAGCAGGCTCCCCACTGAGCAAGGAGCCTGATGTGGGACTCGATCCCAGGACTCTGGAGTCATGACCCGAGCCAAAGGCAGCAGCTTAATCGACTGAGCCACCCAGGCGTCCCTTATCATACTTTTAATTACATATTCAACGTCTGCTTTCTCAACTAGATTGTATACACTTCAAGAAGAAGTCTGGGGTTTATTATTATTATTAATATAACTAATGTCTAGCACAGAGCCTGTAAAGGCATATTTGTTAAATGAGTGAAAGTTAATGCTGAAGCTATAAGGCTGAGGCATTCTTTGGGTAGACATTCAATTATCTCAGTTATCATTTTTAAAAATTGGCCAATTTGAAGAAATTATTGAAAGAAATTGGTATCTTAGTTTGTGATATGATGCAGGGGAAAACATGACAGAGTAGTGACCCTACTTTATAGTGTTTTATGGTATGTTCATACCTATCATTCTATACCAGAGGCTCACAGAATATTAGAGATGGAAGACATTCCAGAGACATCGCATCCAATGTTCACTTGAGAAATAAGGAAACTGAAAGCCATCATTGCACCGAGAGTCACTGCATTCTTCAAACTACCTCCCAAAGAAAGGACCTCAGAAAAGCCCTTGGATTCTAACCAATGCGTTCAATGAGCTCACAAGTCTGAAGCATACTCAAAAAGCCTGTGAAAGAACAGGAAATCCCACACAAATGAGTAGCCAGAAATAGATGAAAGTACAGTTTGGTGGTCCAGACACAGTTTCATGGTGTGTCCTAAGCCAGTAGCAAGGGGTGACACACAAGGCTCAGGGAGAAGTGAAGCATGGTAAACTAGGCAAAGCAGGAGTTGCTAGGAGTTGTTCGGGAGAGATACTCTTGGTGCAATGATGGCCTGTGTGTGACACATTTTCCCCCTTGAGCCAACTGGGCGACCCTTGAGTTTATCAAATGCAGCCCTTTGTACCATTTGCTGGCCAGCTTGGAGAAATGCTCCTGGCATCTGTCAACACATTCTGTCTTTTCTGCCAACTGCAGGGATCTCCCTTTAACTTTCAACATGGACACCTGGGGTCTGAAGGAAAATCCCTCCATTAGCGAGGCACTTGGGAAATGCTTTCTGATGATCACATGGAATACAGTGCTCTTCCACATGCCCAAAAGTTCACTTAAGTTCATTTGTTCATGGCTCAAGTCCATGTGCTAGGAATACAGACTGACTACCCAGTCCCCTGATATTGGCTTCTCTGCAGCCTGCCTGTGGAGCTGTAAGGGCCAAGGGCAAACCACTCAAAATGTACCACTCAGGCACATTGCTTATTTAATTTAATTTATTTTTAAAAATATTTTTAAGATTATTGATTTATTTATTTGATAGGGAGAGAGATCGAGTGCCAAAAGCAGGGGGAGGGAGAAGCAGACTCCCTGCTGAGCAGGGAGACAGACACAAGGCTCATCCCAGGACCCTAAAATTCTGACCTGAGCTGCAGGCAGACGCTTAAACTGTCTGAGCCACCCAGGTGCCCCAAGTCCACAGTTCTGATGGGGATTTTTCACACACCCTGAGTTAATGTCAAGCTAAAATAGGGCAGGTTGTTTTAAACTGTCTAAACTCTGCAGAATAATAGCTACCCAGCATCATAATTATTTACTTTCAGCTGCTTGAACGCAAGTGTCATTAAATCTTTACAACGGTTCTAGTGAATGTCATTCATTTTCATCAGTAGTTCCAAAGAATTACACAAGGGAGCTTTTCAATTTAATATGAACAATAAATCTTATACATGTTATGGGATCTTTTGGCCCATAAAATGTGACTGAAGCAGTTTCCACAAGGGCCTAGCTTACTTGAAATAACTTAGGAACCAAGCTTTAGTCTTCATATGGGGGAAGGGAAAGAAAGGAAGGGAATAGGGGATTGGGAAGAAGGACCAGCCAAGTACACAAGCCGCCAGTCTTCACAGAAGTGCTAGAGGCTATGTTTATTCAGATTCAACAAATTATGTACTTATTCTGTGCAAGTCTGTGCAGATGTGGATCCCAACTTCCAGTAAAAGAAGTAAGATTTGTATAGAAATACTTGAAACTAGGTGATACTAGGTAATATTAGGCAAAACTAGGTGACAATTGAAACTACAAGTAACAGGGTTATCTGTGATTATGATAACACCTATAATTTAGTAGGGACTTGATCAGCTATGTGCAAGAACTGTGCAAGTGCTTGACATCCTCTATGAAAAGAATGCTCACAACAATGCAGGGGCACAAAGAAAGTGAGGCTCAGAGAAGTTAAGTAATTTGTCCAAGATCCCTTAGCTAGCTGAGGGCAACAAGTTGACTCCAAACAAGTGTTGCTAGATAAAATATAGGACACCAATAAATTTGAATTTCAGATAAACAACAAATAATTACACTGAAAAGTAAAAGTATGTTGCAAATACTGCTGTTTTTATTTGCTAAGTCTGGGAACCTTACTCCAAATCTCAACCTATAAGATAAGATCCTATTTTTAGGTGGTAGAGAATTCAGGACCAGAAGGGATTCCCTTTGGTTAGGAGTATCACAAAATAGCCTATTGCCTGTATGTAAACTTGTGATTTATTTATTTATTTATTTATTAAATTTTTTTTCAGCGTTAACAGAATTCATTGTTTTTGTACCACACCCAGTGCTCCATGCAATACATGCCCACCACCTGGCTCCCCCAACCTCCCACCCCCCGCCCCTTCAAAACCGTCAGGTTGTTTTTCAGAGTCCATAGTCTCTCATGGATCATCCAATTTCCCTCAACTCCCTTCTCCTCTCCATCTCCCTATGTCCTCCATGTTATTTGTTATGCTCCCAAATAAGTGAAACCATATGATAATTGACTCTCTCTGCTTGACTTATTTCAGTCAGCGTAATCACTTCCAGTCCCGTCCATGCTGATACAAAAATTGGGTATTCATCCTTTCTGATGGAGGCATAATACTCCATAGTGTATATGGACCACACTTTCTTTATCCATTCATCTGTTGAAGGGCATCTTGGTTCTTTCCACAGTTTGGCGACCATGGCCATTGCTGCTATAAACATTGGCCCTTCTTTTCACTACATCTGTGTCTTTGGGGTAAATATGCAGTAGTGCAATTGCAGAGTCATAGGGAAGCTCTATTTTTAATTTCTTAAGGAATCTCCACACTGTTGTCCAAAGTGGCTGCACCAACTTTGCATTCCCACCAACAGTGTAGGAGGGTTCCCCTTTCTCCACATCCCCTCCAACACATGTTGTTCCCTGTCTTGCTAATTTTGGCCATTCTAACTGGTGTAAGGTGGTATCTCAATGTGGTTCTAATTTGAATCTCCCTGATGGCTAGTGATGATGAACATTTTTTCATGTGTCTGTTAGACATTTGTATGTCTTCATTGGAGAAGTGTGTGTTCATATCTTCTGCCCATTTTTTTTGATACAATTATCTGTTTTGTGTATGTTGAGTTTGAGGAGTTCTTTATAGATCCTGGATATCAACCTTTTGTCTGTACTGTCATTTGCAAATATCTTCTCCCATTCCATGGATTGCCTCTTTGTATTGTTGACTATTTCCTTTGCTGTGCAGTAGCTTTTGATCTTGATGAAGTCCCAAAATTTCATTTTCGCTTTTGTTTCCTTTGTCTTTGGAGACATATCTTGAAAGAAGTTGCTGTGGTTGATATCGAAGAGGTTACTGCCTATGTTGTCCTCTAGGATTCTGACAGATTCCTGTCTCACATTGAGGTCTTTTATCCATTTCGAGTTTATCTTTGTGTACAGTGTAAGAGAATGGTCGAGTTTCATTCTTCTACATATAGCTGCCCAATTTTCCCAGCACCATTTATTGAAGAGACTGTCTTTTTTCCACTGTGTATTTTTTCCTGCTTTGTCAAAGATTATTTGACCATAGAGTTGAGGGTCCATATCGGGGCTCTCTACTCTGTTCCTCTCTACTCTGTTCTACTCTGTCTATGTGTCTGTTTTTATGCCAGTACCATGCTGTCTTGGTGATCACAGCTTTGTAGTAAAGCTTGAAATCAGGTAACGTGATGCCGCCAATTTTATTTTTGTTTTTCAACATTTCCTTAGCGATTCGGGGTCTCTTCTGATTCCATACAAATTTTTGGATTATTTGCTCCAGCTCTTTGAAAAATACCAGTGGGATTTTGATCAGAATGGCCTTAAAAGTATAGATTGCTCTAGGCAGTATAGACATTTTAACAATGTTTATTCTTCTGATCCAAGAGCATGGAATAGTCTTCTGTCTTTTTGTGTCTTCTTCAATTTCTTTCACGAGTGTTCTGTAGTTCCTTGAGTACAGATCCTTTACCTCTTTGGTTAGGTTTATTCCCAGGTATCTTATGGTTCTTTGTGCTATAGTAAATGGAATCAATTCTCTAATTTCCCTTTCTGTACTTTCATTGTTAGTGTATAATAAAGCCACTGATTTCTGTACATTGAGTTTGTATCCTGCCACGTTACTGAATTGCTGTATGAGTTCTAGTTAAACTTGTGATTTATAGTAAGAAATGTGTATTTGGTCTTTGTCCCTTCCTCAGCTTAGAGGTCCTAAAACCCTTGGAATGTCCTAAGTGTTGAGGGCCACAAAGATGTCTCTTGTTATGTTAATGAAGTAACTTTTGCAAAGCCCGGAAGGGTGAGAGCTGGTCCCTTAGGAATTAACCTATGATAAGTCTTGGAATTACAGTGCAGCTCCCCCTTCTGCAAGGGAGGGGAGGACAGCAGATTGAATTCAATTACCAGTCGTTGATGATTTAATCAATCATACCTGTGCAATTAAGCCACCATCAAACCAGAAAAGGTGGGACTCAGAAAGCCTTTGGGTAGGCAAACAATGGAGATTTGGGGAGAGCTGCACACCTCCCCAGTGAGGGGAAGGAAGCTCCATGCCATTTCCTCACACCTCACCCTATGGTCTTTTCCATCTCGCTGTTCCTGAGTTATATCCTTTTATAATAAACCGGTGATCTACTAGATCTACTAGAGACCGTAAACTGTCTTTCTGAATTCTGTGAGCTCTAGCAAATTAATTGAATGCAAGGAGTGATTAAGGAGAGCTCCAATCTAGAGTCAGTAGGTTAGAAACAAAGGTGACCATCTGGTCTGGCCTCTAAAATGGGGGGTTAGAGGAAGGGGCAATCTTGTAGTACTAAACACTCAACCTGTGGGATCGGACGCTATCTCCATGTCAGTAGTGTTAGAATTGAGTTGAATTGTATGGTACCCAGCTGGTATAGAATCACTTGGTGGTGTGGGAAAAAGCTCCACACACTGGAATTTGGAACAGAAGTACATCATAGTTCTGGGCACTCCAGCCCTATTTCAGATGCATCCTGATGCTACAAAAAGCATAAGACTTAGACAAAGTTTTTAATATTAATTTTTAGTGTGTTATGCTTAGCAATGTTTAAATCTTTTCCCCTGAACCAATTATCTTTGCAATTAATACTATCATCTTAATACATCATGTAAACTTTAAAACGCAAAATAAAAAGTTTAAAAGATGAGATAATAGAAACATAAAATGGGGTACTATCTCTTTCTTTTGGTGCCAAATAAATTGTCTTGTGCATCCCGCTTTTTACATCGTTGCCCACTTTGGACACATCTTGTCCTGGGCAAGACTTGTAGATAACTAATATTTATCAAAGACCTATGTGCAGTTTTTCTCCCTTGGGCCTTGCATCAGTTCTAGAGTTCCTATTTCCGATCCCAGCCTAACCAGTGGAACTGTGACTTGCAGAGCCCATGCTCCTTCAGCCAAGATGCCTTGCAGGGAGAGCGCCCAGGGAGGGCCTAGAGGGGGTGGGGGTGGGGGTAGGCAGCTGCAACAGCTGCTGGAAGCTGGGGTGAGGCTCTCTCCAATTGTCACATAGTTAATACAATTATGTTTGAATTTAAACTTTGGTCCCAGGATCTGTGCTTTCTCCTGCTTTGCTATCCTGTTTAAGATGGCTCTGAACTGTAACACAAGTATAAATAAAGGGTGGTTTTCCCTCCAAAAATTAAAAAAAAAAAAGGACACTGGATCTACTGGAACTAACCAAGCAACGTGAATCTTGAATCTAGGATATTGAATCCAGAGAATCAGCATAGTTTATCAAGAAATTTTTGTAAAACCCAAATTTTCTTTAGCTCTTTCCTTTTCACTTAGGCCAAGCAGACCCAGTCTTAGTGTTTTGTTTTTAGAAGGTAGTCTAATAACTAAAAGCCTCTCCAAACCATTTGATGGGCAGAATAATTTGTTGCCATGAATTTGTGAATTTTCTTTTCTTTTTTTTTTTTTTTTCAGTGCCCTTCCCTTTAAGCCAAGCCTTCTGCCATGCCTTGGAGAAGTTTATATGTCAAAGCACAGTGTCTCTAAAGACATTTCCCATCTGTTAGAAGACACTAAAGATCCTAAAACAAGTTTCTGGGAGAAGGGGGTGCTGCCTGAGCCTGGCAAGGGGTACAATGTGAGTCCTGTTTAATCTTGGGGGACTGCTCAGAGGCAGTGCCCTCAGGGAAGTTTTAAGTAGGAGAGGGCAGAAATTAAAGGAAGGGTGGGTGTGTTTATGAAATGACTTGCTCTTAGTTAGGATTTTATCAAAAAATCAGGCATGATTTCATATTTCTGCCCCCTATTCCCAACGTTGTTTTAGAATCTGAAGCAAATTACTTCATGCTTCTAACTACAGAGAGCTCTCTTTTGTTTTCCTGTAGTCCTGAGCTTCAGTGCATTTCCTTTTCTCCAGGTCCATCAGTTCTGGACTGCAGTAGATGATGACTTGATGGAGAATTCACATACTAGTTTTACATAACACAAAAGTTACGATTAGACACAGAAAGTAATAGCCTTGGTCTTTATACTTGGAGGTGGAAGAGGGGAAGGAAAGGAATCATCGTTCAAACCTACAGGTAGAGAGAGACCTCAACTGCTCGCCCCCAACCACTCACCCAATTCCTGACTTGTCTACTTCCTATGTGTTCCTTTTCTCTAGAAGCAGAGAGGGAGTCCAGACCCCAGGCCCTGGGCCGCAGAAGCAATGGAGCTGCCAGACCTGAAGGCACACAGCCTTGAATGAAAGGCAGTCTGGCAAAGGTTAGGGTGGGTGGAGTATTGGTGATCAAAATCGGAGCTGGTCATCGAAGTTGGATCGAAGCTGGAGTTCCCCAGCATCTGCATATTCTGTGCTAGGCATGGGCCCAAGTGCCTTACAAATTAGAAATTAATTCATTTTTCCTATCTGGTAGGAACTCACAGATGAGGAAACTGAGGTACAGAAAGATTAAGTAACTCACCGAAGCAAGCCTACCCTGCTAGGAAGGTGTAGGCAGAGCTGAGACTCATACGTGGAGTCTGGCTTGGTCTGTGCTCTCAAACATGGCTGACCATGTGCTGAAGGAGCAAGTAAATGCTCCTTCAAGAATTCATGAATGCTGGGATGCCTGGGTGGCTCAGTTGGTTAAGCAGCTGCCTTCGGCTCAGGTCATGATCCCAGTGTCCAGGGATCGAGTCCCACATCAGGCTCCTTGCTCGGCAGGGAGCCTGCTTCTCCCTCTGCCTCTGCCTGCCATTCTGTCTGTCTGTGCTCACTCTCTCTCCCTCTCTCTGACAAATAAATAAAATCTTTAAAAAAAAAAAAAAAAGAATTCACGAATGCTTTCATACCATGGAAATCTTTTGACCCTTGGCCCAATTTTAGTCAACAGGAAACTTTGATAATATCCAGACTGAATTTATTGCTAGTGCAGGAAGATGGGGATATGGAGCAAGATTTTAATGTGATTTATGAAAAATAATGAAATGGCTCTTTCTATGAACATGGTGATGGCTTTTGATACCTGTTATAGTTATAGTTCTTGAATAACTTATTTTCTTCTTTTTCCTGTTCTTAACCAATCAGGAACTAATTTTTTCACAAGGCAAAGTCTCTTGCACATGCAGGATAGACTAGGCAGGCCTGCAAAAGGGGGGATCTTAACACTATGGGTTCTTTGGCCTGTCTTCATGCTTAAGGAGCCTGAGAGGTCTCAAAATCATTTTGTCTGGGAAGAAAGATGCAGAAAAGCCAATGTATACATTACTGTTGTGAACTGACATATTGTTATAGTGCCACAAAGTTCCAAACCTCATTTTTCTTCAGAGGCCACATTCTGCTCACTCCCAGCCTGGATCACCTGCTTTGGTTTGCTGTCCAAATGACAGAATCCTTCACATGCTATAGACAAGATTGTAGTCCTTACACAAGGAGACACATTCAAAGAGGCATCCCAAGCCCAACCTCCCCTCCCTACCTCCCTGCACATGCTGACGAGGAAACAGATTCAGATTCACTGACTTTGATCAAGCTTACAGGACCCATTCCTGTGTGTCTGCCATCTCTTAGCAACGCTTTGCAAAGTGGCCTTTATCAGTTGCCATCACTGCCTGCCACCTGGGAAGGGAAATCTTCCAGGGTGAGGAGAAATCTCCAACCCAGGGGAGGCTACTACCTCTCTCTATTGCACAAAGAGAGTGCAGACTATGGCAGCCCAGGTCCAGATTTTCTGCTCCTGACTCCAAATTCTCCAATGTTGCATTAAATGATACTTATTTTTGTGCTGAAATATGTGCTTCTTTTCATGGTATTTTTTTTTTATTCAGTAAATGTGGTCTATTATTTTAAATTTATTTTTTATATTTTGAATAAAAGGTGTAAACTTACAACACAGAAATCCTAGTTTTCAGTTAGGAAAACATTCACTCTATGTGTATATGATTGTATTAGTTGTTATGTTCCTTATTAATAAATAAGAAAATTCACAAGTGAACTCAGGAGAAACTCCATACTCAAATCCTCTTTATAGTCTATCAGTCAGCCATGTTTTTCCTTTCTTCACTCAGAAAGCCCCTGAGGCTCGTCTCCAGTATGGATCTTCCCCTGACAAAATGGAAGAGAGGTGGTGACTTCTCTCCCCAAATCATGAGGCCATCACCAGAGTTCAGGCCAACACTATTATCACCCAAAGTTGCGAGCCTTTGTCCTTATTCTGCTGATGTTTCTTGTATTTGTCTAAAATGCCTCTTTGCGTATAGGTCTATTTGCCTCAAACTTCAGGCTTATAGAAAGCAGGAGAAGAATCTCCCACCTGTTTTATGTCCAAAGAACCTACAGAAACATTTAAAAAATTCTTTTAACAATGCTTAAAGTAACTTACAATAGTCAACAGTATAATTCCTTCTAGTTGGACTCTTGTAATGTTTTTTCTTTTCCCAAAGGGCCCCAGAGGCTGCAAACAACAAGATAGCCCAGTACATGCACAGAAGGCAACCAACCATAAATGGTTCACAAAACAGAATAAAAAGGTGAAATTGCACTTTGTAGAGAACTGTAAGGAACAGTTCACTTCCTAAAACAGATTGAGGATGAAAATAGAAAGAATTTTGCCATTAAGCTTTCTCAGATGGCATGAAAAGTAAGAATGATTATTTATGGTGAAAATACTTATTTTGTAGGTTGTTCCAAATATGGAATAAAGCTGATTCTTCAGGAGAATAGTTATCACCATTGAGGGGACATCACTCACAGAGATTATTTGCAAAGTAGATTGCGAAAAGTAGGTCAACAAGCTGAGCCAAACAGAAATATTATGGTAATTCCTTGGCCACAGGCCCACCCAAGAAATCCCTAAACATCTGTCTAAGCCACAGGAGAAATATATTATTGTAAAAATACCACTTTGCTAAAGTTATGATCCCATAGATAGTATGAGATTTTATTCTACTTTGGATTGACTCCAACAGTGCCAGCTACCTCTTGCTTGACAAGTCACCAGCCTGGAGGCCTCATAGTTTAATGCTTTGCAAATGTGAAGTAGAGGAACTAAAGGACATGAGGAAGGAAGTGAAGGAATTAGTAAAAGAGGAGGTTGTTTACAGTGACTATGTCATAAACAAATTAGAGGTTATACTTATGGGGCGCCCATTATGTGCAATACATTTGTAATAATAGAAGATTTTATTAGTTTAAATCCTAAACATCATTATCCTAAACAAAATCAAACCTTTTAAGGTTACAAATATTGAAAGGGTCTGCTCAATTGTCTATCATTAGAATGCAGTTTCATTCAGGGAAACCTCGAATGCTTGAGGAACTGGAGTATTCTCCCCCTCTACCTGACTTACTCCTTCAGGAATTCGTCATAGCTCTATAGAGCTCAGAACTAGGGGTTCCTGGGTGGCTCAGTCGGATAAGCGTCTGCCTTTGGCTCAGGTCATGATCCTGGGGTCCTGGGATCAAGCCCGCATCAGTTTCCCTGCTCAGCAGAGGGCCTGCTTCTCCTTCTGCCTCTGCTGCTCTCTCTGCTTGGATTCTATAGTTCAGAACTAAAGGACTTTGAGGGAAAAATGAATGTTCCCTATCATCCGGAGGAAGTTAAACTATGTGCCTCAAGGATTTTTTCCATAAGATTAGGAAGAGGGTGGCAGGAATATTAAATCCTGCAATCTGTACAGTAACTATAGGTACCTGTAGCAACTAGAGTAATCTGTAGACTAACTAGGGAAGTTACTTCACCAATGCACCCACTCTTCCTTTAATTTCAGTGTTCCTCTCCTGTTCAAAACTCTCCAACAGCTCTCCATTGTAGGTAGAATAAAATTCAAACTTCTTTCTGAGTCTGTGAAGCTCTACATGATCTGTCCCTTCCTGTGGCTTTGACTTTTCTCGTAATTAATGCTCACTAGTGATCCTGCAGGTACGTGGGACTCCTGTGCTAAGCCTTGCCTTGAACCTTCCCCTCCCTGACCTTCCATGGCTGCTTCCTGCCTGTCATTCAAGCCTTAATTCAAAAGTCACCTCCTCCGTGAGGACAGTTCTCATCACACAAACTAGACTATTCTTTCTAACACCCCTCATCTCATCACCTCCTTCTGTTTTATTTTCTTCCAGGTACAGTCACAATCAGAAGTTGTATGTTCATGTCTTGTTTTCTTGTTTCATTTGCTGCACCTACCAGAGTATGTGAGCTTGTCTTATTCACTGCTGTATCCCCAGTGCCTAGAACAATGATCAAGAAATAGTTATTGAATGAATGAACCCAGAAGTTATTTCTTTAGCAATTATTAATCCAGATTGAAACCATAGTTACAGAGAGCAAAAGTATCATGTCTGAACACACAACACGCACACAAAAATCTGTATTAAAACTCATGAGATTTTCTGGTAGATGAGCCACTCAACCCCTCACTTTTACTTTCCATAATTAACACACTTGCTTTACAATTTTAACAAATTTGTTAGTTTAGTTATTTGTCAGTTTTCTGGCCTGTGGTGGATTTTAAAAGGTCTCTTAGAAGTCAGCACGCTAATGGCAGTAAGAGGGAACAGGCCAACATGAAGGAAACTGAAAAATGACTAAAAAACAGTAAGAACTCAGAGAACAGAGTATTTGTACAAAGCAAATTGTCTTACAGATGAAAGTTGCCAGAAAACAATATTGCTATTATAATAATTACTTATCAAGAAAGTTAAATTATGTTGCATATACATCTAAAGAAACAAGGTAATAGTAAATATCAAGTGCTTCTTAGAAAAGATTTTATCCAAAATGTTATTTTTTTAATCTTTTAAAATGGGGTGGAAGGAAAGGACTTGAGCCCACAGTATTAAGAATTATACCAGCCGCAATTAATTAAGTACCTCTGATAAGAGGCACTCTGCAAACATTAGTTTATTTAATGCACTTAACCACTAATTACATGAGATGGGTGTTATTATTTCTTCTTCTTTCCATTAAAGAAGTTGAGGTTTATAAGTTGTTTTGTTTTTTTTTTAAGATTTTATTTATTTGACAGAGAGAGAGAACACAAGCAGGGGGAGTGGGAGAGGGAGAAGCAGGCTCCCCACTGAGCAGGGAGCCCAATGCGGGGCTAGATCCCAGGACCCTGAGGTCATGATCTGAGCCGAATGCAGATGCTTAACAACTGAGCCACCCAGGCGCCCCCAAGATGTTATTTTTTATTGCTATTTGAAAGGGCAAACAGAATTTGGTTTTCTGAGAGAATTATTTCTGTGGAACACGTTAAAGAAAACTTCCTTCCCTCCTTCCTTCCTTTCTTCTCTCCTTCCTATTTCCCCTTCTCCTTCCCTCCCGGCCCTCCCTTCTCACCAAGGGCAGGTGCAGCTAACCAAGTCCTTCACAGCATGGATGCCTGGAAAACACGGATCCCAATCTGACTCTGAACACCACCAGCTCTGTAAACATTTATGTTGTTCTCGTTGTTCTTTTCCTGATTTTCGCTTGATCTCTTCTTCATCTTGATCCTTATTTATATTTCCCAGATCTGATTCTTTTTTTTTTTTAATATTTTATTTATTTATTTGACAGAGATCACCAGAAAGCAGAGAGGCAGGCAGAGAGAGAGGAAGGGAAGCAGGCTCCCTGCTGAGCAGAGAGCCCGATGCGAGGCTCGATCCCAGGACTCTGGGATCGTGACCTGAGCCGAAGGCAGAGACTTTAACCCACTGAGCCACCCAGGCGCCTCCAAGACCTGATTCTTTATTACTATTTACCTTTACCATTATTTTTATTTATTATTTCTACCATAGTTGAAATTCTTTATGGAAAAAGATGGAAAAATGTAACAAACTCCTGAGATCTTTCTTCTTGTGGCATGGGATAAATGGTGTGACATTTTACTTTTTCCTTCATCATATAATCACTTAGAGAATTCAAAAAAAAGAAACCAAGCTCCTTGCTGATAAAGTAGGATCTTCAAATAATACGACACTATAAGTGCTTGAGTAATGCACTGAAGATTTTTGGCTCACATAATCTGCTGGACCCAGTAATTGAAAGGTTAATACAAAACCACACATCCTGAAAACTGAAAGTTAAATTCCAAAAAGTTAAAATCGAATAAATATAATCACAGGAAATATGCACAACACAAAGGGCAGCCAAAAAAGGATCACAGCTGCTGATGACTTCAGAAGGAGGGAAAGGGAACCTCTAAAACCTGTAGCCCCGCACTAGCCCAACAATGTGAACTGTATGGAACCATCATTCCTTCTTGCACCCACCTTTTGCTTTGTTTTTGTTTTTTTTAAAGATTTTATTTATTTATTTGACAGAGACAGAGATAGCGAGAAAGGGAACACAAGCAGAGGGAGTGGGAGAGGGAGTAGCAGGCTTTCTGCGGAGCAGGGAGCCACATGAGGGGCTCAATCTCAGGATCCCAGGATCATGACTTGAGCTGAAGGATGGTTAAGGACTAAGCCACCCAGGTGCCCCCCACCTTTTGTTTTCATTGGTATGGTTCAGTTCACAGAATCAGTATAACCCAGTTCAAGGAATGTGGCTTATCTTTACGATTTTCGTTGTTCTGACATGGGTCAGGAGTCCCAATGAGTTGCTATGAAGTGGGAGAGATCACATGTAGAATCTGAAATGGTAGTCTGCCTAGTACAGAATCTCACTTTCACTAAGTACTTAGATTTGTTGTAATCTTCCAGCATCCTATGGTCTCCGAAAAGTCTATGAAGAAGAAACATATTTGAAAGAGAAAATTTACAACGTCATAGCCAGTATCAAATTCTAGAAGTAAATCTATTTATTCATAAGCCGTATCAGGTAATAGTTTAATTCTAATATATTGCTTAGTTCAGTTGTGCTCTTTTTAAAAAATCTCCCCAAAGGCTATAAAAACTGGCTTCCTTAAAATTTGAGAAGGCTCAGATAGGACATTTACACAAAGTGATCACTTTATAAATTTAGTTGACAACTCCATGAAAGTGTTTTTGGTCATTTTTTAGGTTGTTCATTCAAATTAGCTCCCCTCTTTTCCATGTTCCATTAATTTCTAGAAAATGTTCCTTTCTAAGATATACATATACATCATTATCATTGGGCTTCAGCAGACCTGATAGTGTCTCGTCAGCTGTTCCTGCCCCTGCCCCCACCATAGTAAACTGGGGGACACCCAACCTGTGCTGGACCAAGGAGCCTCCTCCTGGGGGATTGGGAAGCAGGCCTAAGGGCTCCAGTCTTAGTCTAAATTGTCTCTAAAGAAAGGAGATACAAACCTGGGAATTATGGGTTGTCATCCTCCCCACTGCAGAAGAGGGAATAGAGGAAGCAGATGTGCAGAAAGAGAAAACATGATTCAGAGACCAACAGAGAAAGGAGATACAGAGAGAGCCCTGAAATCTCAGGAGCCCTCACCAGTTGGTCCTGAGGCCCATCCACATCTCCACATCTCCACATCTTAGGGTCCTGAAGTCCTAGGGTTTTATGAGACTCTACTCTTACCCACATGTGTTCTTCCAATGAGTGCCCTGCATTTGGGATAAAGTATCCTTGAGGATTTCAATTATACACAACCAAGAATCTTAACTAAATCTTACAAGTAGAACACTTTTGTCCAAGGGAACAAACCTTCAAATTTAAACTGAGGCAATCTGTTGGAACTAACTCAAACTAGTTAAGTGAGACAAGTCTCTTCACCATTCTGGGTCTTAATTTCTGATTAGAATTGATTTCCAAATAATTCCTTTCCTGAATAATTGATTCCAGAGACCAAAACACAGAACAATTCCTTTCAGCATTTATTTCCTTTTTAATATGAGAGAAAAACAAAACAAAACTTTTTGTAGAGCTATAAAAAATACTAAATTTTAGTCTCTTTGTCCAAATGTCTCAGGCTAAACTAATACTTGACTAATGCAGCTAATATTTTATAAAAAAAAAAAAACAATTAACAGTTGGTGTAAAGTGTTCTAAGATATATTTAGTTCTGGGGTGCCTGGCTGGCTCAGTTTGTTTAGCATCTGACCCATGGTTTCAGCTCAGGTCATGAGACAGAGTCTGGAATTGGGCTCTGCACTCAGCAGGGGATCTGTTTGTGATTCTCTCTCTCCCTCTCCCGCTGTCCCTCCCCCTGCTTGCATTCTCTCTCTAAAAGTAAATAAACCTTTTAAAAAGAAAGTATTTAGTTCTTACTTACCCTGTGAGGAGACATTTAATTGTACCAATAAAGATGTTTTCCAACTCACAGTAACTTCTAAATATGACGGACTTTCAAGGATTTGTCATCAAAAGCTCTAGTTTTGGTTGACTTTTAAAGTAGGCACACATGGATTGGTAAGAACTTAGAATCATAGAACTAGATGGGAGGAAAGCAGTCTACTCTTTTCACATTATAGACAAGGCGTTAAGATCCAGAATGAAGAGACTTGTCCATCCTTAGCTAACTTAAATCAAAGAGAGGGCCAGAGTCTCTATGTCCTAGCTCCCATTCCAATTGCTATTCTGTATGTCGCAGGAACCCCCAACCGTGAAGTGGCCCATGTGCTCTCTGCCCTCTTCTCCCGGTCAAGATGCCGCAATGCATATAGTTCCTTGAGGGTAGCACTGGAGGGTAGCATATAGATCATTGAGGGTAGTACAATGATCCCCAGGACTTCTGTGTTTGAACGTGAAACGAAAGGGTAAGGAAAGAAAAACAGTAAGAAAATGTTGTCATGGGAACACAGAGGCAAACCACAAGATAAAAAAGAATTGAAACCCGTTCTGCTATCTCAGACTTCATTTATTCAAGTAATAAATCAAGACATCTGTATCAAAACCAATGCAGTGTAAAATGGACTAAAGATAAGCTTTTCAATCCCAACAGTACTGTCTCCTAAGTACCAACATCTTTTAAAAGGGACACCATTGCCATTTATCTCTATTGCTGTTTAAATACTATATGGGCATTTGTGCAAGCTCTCTCTTTGTTCTAATTTCTTTTTTAAAATTCTAAATTGCTCACCAAGAAGGTTTAATTTAAAGGTAGAATTATCAGAATACTATTTTATGTGCAGAACCATTTCTAAATTTATGACAGGCCAGAAAAAGTCAACAGACTTAGGTAATTAAGTTTCTACCCCAGATAACATAAATGACCTTTTCCAGGGGCAGCTTAAGTATATGAGGAGGGGATAGGGGTCAGTATTCAATGCCAGAAGGGAATTTATTCACCTGGAATCTGGTCAGAGAAGGAAATATAAGTCATTTGGGGACCGACAGCTGGGAATTCTGTCCTTAAAATTCCATGGTGGGATTTGTTTTATTGTTCTCAAAATGCACTGACTCTTTCATTTCACTGAATGTTAACCAGCCTTGCAAAGTTTCATTCCTTCCTTTATTCACTCATTCAACTAACTGTTAAGCCCCAGGCACTATGTTACCATGTATATAAACACCCTCGTGTCTACTGAAGTCCCAGATCTCCCCGAGAGAGGCTAGCCTGCTAGGTATCTTCCTTGCAGAGAGGTCATTTGACAAAATTATTAATCTTTAGGGACAAGCTGATTGTTTTAATACTTCCATTTCATCACAGTTTCATTACCTCTCTCAATTCGTAGATTCATACTTTATACAGAGTGTCAGAACTGGAAAGACCTCAGAAAATAAACATGATAACCTAGCTTTGTTCAATGAGTTGTTAGTGGCCACTTAGCTAGTTAGTACCCAGAACCAGAGCTTCCTTTTTCATCTCTTAAATTCCAGTGCCAGAGAACTTTACTCTAAATCAAAACTTCCCATCAAAAATTTAATGTACTTTGGGGCATCTGGCTGCCTCAGTCAGTTAAGCATCTGCCTGCGCTCAAGTCATGATCCCAGGATCCTGGAATCCAGCCCTGCATTGGGGCGGGGTTGGGGGGGGGGGTCCTTGCTCAGCGGGGAGTCCACTTCTCCCTCTCCCTTCGCCCCTGCCTGTGCATGCAGCCTCTCCCTCTCTAACTCTGTCTCTCTCAAATAAATAAATAAATAAATAAATACTCTTTTTAAAAAAATGCACTTTACAGACTTATATTTCAGACATTTATCTTTTTTATAATGCAAAACACTCCAAGACACAGAAAGTTAAAAATATTTTTTTCTAGTCTGCTTGATAAGGCCTCCCTATAGGACAAATAGGACTGCACTTCCCTCCACTACCTTAAAAAAGAAATACCGATTCCTGCCTCCCTCCCACATAAACCTCCCATGGACTCCTTGTCTGTCCTGCTCACTTTATCCTGTTTTGTAGACCTGACCACTCCTGGAAGCTGGTGATAAAAGCTCAAAAATGTGATTGCTTTTGAGATGACGAGGAAGAGAAAAAGGAAGACCAATGGAGAGAGGTAAACTTTCTGGGAAATTTAAAGTTATAGGTGAAAATTTTGTGGGATTTAAAAAATGGTATTTGGGGGGAAATTTTGTCATTTATATACCAAAAGTCATTGTTATTTCAAAAGATAAAATACGTAAGATATGAAGACCTAATTTTTTAAAAATTGGAGATTTCACAAAATCATTATAGAGAAAGTTTTTCTCCCTCTCTTGTGTTGTGTCTGTTTTCGTTATCTTTGTATGGTCTTTGTATCTTCAGTTAGCCCCAAATTCAAGCCACACATTGACAGTTCCTCTCGTTCCCACAGAGAGGCAGCAGAACACGGGGTCCAAGAAATGGTTAGGGCAGCCTCTTGCCTCAGACCATGGAACAATTTCTGATTCACACTGACAGACTCACCACAGGAATGTTATAGCCCTCAGCTGGCATTGCCAGGAGCTGGAACTCTACATCCTCCAAACCCAGGCCTTCGCTGCTTCTAGAAAACAGCGCTTATTCACACAAGGCTAGTCACTCGACCTGATATTCCCGACTGTCCTTCTCCCATCCTTCCCACCAGAGAAAGTAGGAGAATAGTGTCCCAGGTTCTAGGAAGTAGTGGGCTGCCTTCCAAGAAAACCCCCCCTCTCAGAAGACACTGAGAGATGGCTGAAAGAGCTCTGGCGTCTGAGTGGATACTTGAGCTCTGTCCTGAGCCGCCATGTCCTAGTCATAGGACCCAGAAAATTGCTGACCATTCCTAAGCATCTTGTCTTCTTATCCGTGAAGGGGAGATAATAATAATATATATCCTCACAGAGTTTTGAGGTTTCAATAAGAGGAAATAGTGCATTGGAAGCCCTATGTTGGTCACAGAGTGCTATAATTATTTTTTATATAAATTAGGAACGAATTGATTTGATTTGATTTGATTTGCTGCGCTTATGCCCTATGCTAACTTGGAAGGATTTAAGTCAATAATTTTCACATGGGAGCCCATTTGTTTCAACTGTGAGAGGATATATTAAGCCATCTGGAGCATTGCGAAGAGGAGAGTTTACACTTGATCCAGATTTTTCTGCTTGGAAAGTTGATATATGAACCTCAGTCCTATCATACACATGTAGTATATGTAGGCTTTGCTTCCGTATAGCCAGCATTTCACTTTAACAAATATAATTGATCACATTTTTCATGAGTATATCAAGCAAAATTCCCATTATGGGTAATCAAGGGCTTTCCATTCATAGGTGATTAGAAGATGTTTTTAATCACCCTTCTGCCTCTTTGCTGTGACTTATACAGCTATGAGAAGCATGAGAAGACTGGAGAATTTTCATGCACTAATTTATCAAGTCCAGACACTTTAATCTACTCAGGACTACACAGATGGAAAATCTATTTCTGTTAATTTCCTCTTTCTCTAACACAAAAGACCAGGCAGGGGTCACCTTGTTAATAATAGCCATAAGGCATTTAAAGGACTTGTGGTCTGAGGGTGCTAATTTCCCAACTTACCTTCCTATGGTGGAGGTAATCACAATATCTGACCAGCAAACTCAAGGTTTTTTTTTTTTTAGCCAGGCTTCCTAACCACCTCAAGTCCCACCCTGCATGGACCTCCTACCCTGATGCCCCACAGATTTGCCTCTCTTCTTCTCTCTCCTAATGCAGAGCTACTGACAGTCCCTTTTACTGGTTCAACACTTTCATACACAAATCTAAGTTTTGTTCCAGAATCTTGCAATCCCTACTTTAGATGGAGGCAGATATCTCAGAGCCTGTTAGCAAAAGTGGCTACATGAGGCAGACAAGGTAAAAAATCTACCCACTTGGACCAACTCCCAAGGTACCTTTCCCTTGAGAAATGGTAACAGTTCTGAGGCTTGGGCTTATATCTAGAAGACAGGAGGGAAGAGTAGGAAAAGATGGAGTTTTCAAGTTATCAGACCAGCATTCAAATACATAAACAACTACTGTGTGACCCCACATAGAGAGACAGGGCTCTGACGCATGGGTATGTCATTCCTTCTAAATCCCTGTAGGAAATGAGTGATACAAGAACTAGGAAGGAATGTAAACTATTTCTTAAGGAAGCATGCTAGCATCTCTCTTCTTCCAAGAGTTCCCCTGAATAGAACTTGCGCTCATCCTTTCTCCCTGATTCTTAACTGTACAGGCTCCATGTTAAAAGGGGAAAGGGAAAGGAAGGATGGTGTGGAGGAGATGTAGGAGATAGCCACAGAGCATGTAGGAGATAGCCACAGAGTCTAGATGAAGCCACACCACTTCTAAGTCCATGGAAGACCCATTTTCTGATGTTGTGATTTTCATCCACTTCTCCTGTTAGGTCCCTGAGAGTCCCCTCCATGTCAAACTTCCACATATCCCAACAAGAATCCCTACTCTTCTGTCTCATCCCAGCAACACCAACAGACAGACTCTTCCTCACCCTCACTGCTGTCACCTATGTATGTGCAAAATAGAGCAAATTGTTCATGCTGTGAAGAAAAGGAAAATAAAACCATAACCTTATGGTTTTATTTTGCCCACCCATTTTGGGAGCCATACACCTGAACTGGGGGGAGAGAGCACCAGCACCATGAAGAGGTGGGGTCAGAGATACAGAGAATAAGATGCTAAGAACAAAGTGTCAGCATGGCTGTGATTGGGCGTATAGCCCTGAAGAGCTGGAAGATACCCCGAGGATCACATAGAATGACCTACTGCTCCCTTACTGCTGGGAAATGGAGGCCGGCAGGCTGCTGGTGCCCAGATCTACATATCCTCAGTGGGGCAGGGGAGGGCGATGGGAAGTAGATGTGGGCCTTAGAAGGTCAAGCATGTAAAACTGTGTCTGAGTTCCAAGCTGTACCCCAGTTCTGAAAACCTTCACAAAATCCAGTGAAGCCTCCTCAAAGCCCTCACAGTCTATTCTGGAGAATAGGTTTTGCTTTTGCCCTTTTGTTTTTGGCAGGAAGAGGATTTTTGCCTAGCCACTTCTCAGTGCCCCCATCTGGGACTGGGGATATGGGCCTCTATTCCTCTGGGAGGCTGTGAGGATAAATGGGATATAAGAAAACGTCTAGCATAATGGCTGGCACAGCACAGGGCTCAGTAAAGGTCTGCATGCCTCCTTTGCCCTTCCTCCGGCCTTCCCCTAAAAGTATGTACTTCCTCGCCTAACTTTACTTCTCCTATCTTTGGCAGAAAACTCGGGAAATAGTTATTCACTCTCTCCTTCCAAACAAGTTGTTGTTAATGGCAGAGAAGGTGGCAGAACACGGAGGAAAGATACAGGCCCAGGACCGGGGGACTGTGGCTGGCGACTACCTCCACTACTGAGGTGTACGCCCTCCATGGAGGAACTGGGAACCCTCGTGGGCTCATCTGTCCCCACTCGATTCCTCTTCTAGGGGAACAGCTGGAGTCTGGGGATTCAGCCACACACACTTTCTTACCTTGAGAGGCAGAGTGGCAGGCGGGGCGGGGTAGCTCTGGCTGGTCTGAATGTGCGGAGAGTATCTGTAGAGCCTTGCTCTCCTGGCTCGCCCTGTGGTGCCGGTGCCCTCCTCATAGCTCTTCGGGAGCACCTGGCAGGTGGCAACAGCTGTCTTCAGCGTAACACTTTCACTCCTGTCAGTAGGGTGAGCCAGGTTGGCCTGTGGAACTGAACATCCCAAGGCATCCCAAGACCAAGGGTCCGTGCTCCACAGGTCCTGGGGGGCAGAGATGGCTGGCCAGTGCTCCCAGCCCATGGAGGAATCGCTGCTTTCATCGCTCATTACGGGAGCTGGGCTAGGAAGGCTGCATGACAGGGGCTGTAGTCGTCCAAATTTCCTGGAGGCAGGGGCCAGGGAAGGTCTGTGACGTGGGGATCTGCAAACGCCACCCCTCCTTCCATCCAGATCCTGGGGTTTTTCCTCTCTCTCCTCCTCCTTCAGAGCAGAGCAACTGAAAGCAGCTGGTTCCTCAGTCCCAGAGCCCCCCTTCTGCAGCAGGCGCAAGGGAGGAGCAGCCAAGCCCTGTGTGCGCCTGAGGCCCCGGCCTGCCAAGAGGCCAGTCCTGGGACTTGGGAAAATGTGTCCCTCCTCCGGGCCCCCTGGGGCTGCTGTAGAACGGGAGGGGAGAGCTCCAGCAGGGGGGGCCTGCAGCTGGATGAAGAGGAAGGAAGTTCTCATCTGCTGCTGCTCAGGCTGTTCCGCCATTTCCTCCAAGAGGGTAGGGCTGGCTCTTGCCAGCGTCAAGCTTCAGACCTCGGTGCCCAGTGAGGCAAATGCTGGCAGCTGCGGGCAGACGTGACTTGGCCCCATGGTTCCAATGACAGCCTGAGGAAGCAAAGGACACACCTTCAGCCCCCCAGGAGGAGTCTTCAAGGAGCAGGGGTCCTGTTGGCTTTGGGACTGGACTCAGCACTCACTGCACAGAATCACAAAAACAGACAGAGCCCAGTCTAGGAGTGAGGGCTGGGAGGGAACAGTCAAGACTCTGCCACTCTCACCGTGGTGTGTCTGACGGAATCCCTTTGTCTTAATTAAATGCCCCCTTCCCTATATTTGAAATGAAGAGGCTGAAGTTACTTGTTTCACCGTTGAATCCTGAATTCCATACTTGCTACACCTGTTCTCGTGTGTCTGACATGGGAGAGGCTCTGTGATTGACAGACGAAACCTCCAGGACACTTCAAAGTATCCTTTTAATCTCCCTTGCCTGCACGGATAATGCACACTTGTGAACAACTTTAATGTTTTAATGAATTTCCTCTTTAAATCCTGTGGTTATTTAGGAGTTCCCCAGGAGTCCTACAGTCCCACATCAAAATACTTGGCATCATACACACAAGTAAATAAAAATAAAGAAAGAAAGGGGAAAAGAGAGACAGAAAGATAGAAAAAAAAAAAAAACCAGAAAATAAGAAAAACAAGCTGGTGACAAATCAGATGCAAGGGGCTTTTGTTCATTTTAAAGAAACACTTCATCCTCTTGTGAGAACCGTAGAAATCCACCTGAAAATTCATTGAGTAATTCACTTGCAGGGTGTTACTATAGGCTCAATACCTCTCACAGTGGAAAAGAACATTCTGAGTCCTGTGGCCTTGTCCCTGAGGAGTGAAGAGGGAGGGGGTGGGAAAGGTCTTTTCTTTCTCAATGATGACATGATGGAAAGAGACCCAGGATATTATGCTAAGAGACGAACTGAGGCCAGAGCCCAGAAAGTTGGCTGCTTGGCAGCACACGAGCCTGAGCTGTCCCTCTCCCTGGCACCCGGCCATTACCTTCCACTGGCATCACCCCTGGAGTAATGCAGGGCCATGGCCCTGGCTGACCACTGCTGACCAGCGCAGCTTGGGTTGTTCTCAGGATGGGTGCCGGGGTCTCTCCATTTATTTTTATTGTTAAACATCTTCACACAACCTTTACATCCGAGGTGATGGCAGCTCTGCTCACATTTCCAGACAGTTGACAAAGGACTCAGTGTACAGCTACTGAGAAATGTGCCAGAGCTGTCTTGTGTAGGCATGGGACACCATAACTCCTTTCAACAAACACCATTACAGAGAAAGCTTTAGCAAAACAGTGTTCTCCCATCCACTGAAATAATGACATGTTGATGTGATCACACTATTTTCAATAAAAGTCCAGTGTGAGTGTTGGCTGGTGTTCTTATGCAATTTACTCACCCTCCTGTCAAAGTATTCGCTTGGACACTAACCACTCAGCACACATTAGTTTGTTAACGGATTTACTGCTAAGACGGCCAGAAAACTTTTGTGTTTGTACAGGACAGGGATTTGGGTGAGAAGAAACCACCATTTTGTTTGAGCCTCTACAGGCGCCAAGGATCCCACAGGTGCTTTGCATGCCTTATGTGATTCAAGGCAGAACACAGTCCCATGAGGAGGTGGCCTCACCTTCATCTTGCAATTGAGGAATGTGCAGCTCAGGGAAGTGAAATGATTGCCAGCTGCCTGTTTCCCACAAGCACAGATGGGCCAGGGCTTTAAAGAGCTGGCAGAGGAGAAATCTCACCTCAACTCCAACCTCCAAAGAAAACTATGTAGAAAAGAGCTCTGGTGGTAGTGGTGGTGTGCTCGGCACACTTCTCTCTTACACCTTTTTATTTTTTTAATTTCATTTATTTATTGTTCATTTCATTTCTAGGTTGTGCAGGCTTGGAATAGCAGATGTTGCTATAGAGTTGACAGAAAGGCTGGTAGGACTTACTTGGAGGACACACGTAAGACACCTCCCTAGGACACTCTTAAGTATTTGGGGGGCACCTTAAAGGGAATCTGGAGTACGAGAAGTTGGGACAAGTGCCAGAGAAACATGGGTTTCTGCTGTGGTGTAAATAGCACTGAGATGGAGAGCATGTGCTTTGGTGACAGACAGATATTTCTCTGAATCCACTGTGTGGCTGTGTGACCTTGAGCAAGTTACTTAAGCTCTCTGATCATTAGTTTCTTCTTCTCTAAGATGAGTTAACAATACCTACTTTATAGGGTTGCTGAGAGGATTAGGTGAAAGTGTATGTAAAGGGCTTACCTAGCATAGCAGCTGGAACATAATGGTCTAACATTTATGTTAGCAACTTTTAGAATTTATAGCTACACACTACTAGAGAAAACTGGTCGACCCAATGGAATGGTTTGAGCTGTGGCATTAAATGTTTGTATTCCGTCATGATGGGCAATCACACACATTTTCATACTTCTCATGTGATCGGTAAGCATTTTTTTTTTAATTCATTCATTTAATCTTTTAAAAAAATTTTTTTATTTTTTATTAACATATAATGTATTATTAGCCCCAGGAGTACAAGTCTGTGAATTGCCAGGTTTACACACTTCACAGTACTCACCATAGCACATACCCTCCCCAGTGTCCATAACCCAAACCCCCCCTTCCTGCCCCCTCCCCCCAGCAACCCTCAGTTTGTTTTGTGAGATTAAGAGTGTCTTATGGTTTGTCTCCCTCCCGATCCCATCTTGTTTCATTTATTCCTTTCCTACCCCCTAAGTCCCCCACGTTGCCTCTCAACTTCCTCATATTAGGGAGATCATATGATAATTGTCTTTCTCTGATTGACTTATTTCGCTCAGCACAATAGATGGGTAAGCATTTAAGAGCTAAGAAATTAGTTGGGATGAGGGAAGAGTCTGTAGTGAATTGGAGTCTGGACACTTGTGCTTGAGTCCTGGTGTGATCATTTATTAGCTATGACTCACAGCAAGTTTCTGAACTTCAGGGCATTTACCTGAGCAAAATAAATTTCTGTCTTTCCTGCCTTACAGATTTATTTTGAAGGTCAAATGGGATAATCTATGTAAGAATATATTAGGTCTTTAAGTCAGCATGGATTTTGTTATAATAATATTACCAATAACTCTAAGTCATTGTCTCTGATTTCTCTGAAAACTCAAGATTTCTTTGTCTGAAAGGATTCTAGGTTGACTCCTAACACCACTTTATCTTCAAGATTCATAAGGTGTGATTGCAAACAACAGAGAACTTAAATTATAGTCTATTTCTGGTAGTGACTTCTTTTCATTACATTTAGAGAAAAAAGAACATTCTAGAATTTTAACAAGGGTGGAGTAGGGAGTGGGCACTGGGAAGGTAGATCAGAGTACTTGCTTTTCTCACTTAGGCATTATGACAACTTTAGGAAGTAGGCAGCATGACTCCCCTTTTAGAAACAGAGAAAAGGGGCATCTGAGTGGCTCAGTGAGTTAAGAGTCTGCCTTGGGCTCAGGTCATGACCCCCTCTTACAATTGAGCCCCATGTCAGCGGCTCCCTGATCAGCGGGGTGTCTGCTACTCTCTCTCCCTCTGCCCCTCCCCCCTGCTCTTGCTTTCTCTCTCTCTCTCAAATAAACAAATAAAATAAAATTGAAAAAGAAATGCAGAAAAGAGAAAATAAGGGAAATGAAGTCACTTGCTTAGAGCAACATGGTTTGAGAGGTAGAAATTTGAGATTTTCATCCAGGTCTGGCTCTTTCCCCTCACTAGGATGGGTGGACCCAATCAACATAGTTTGTTCAGCCTATGTGTACTTCCCATCTCCAAAGCCTGGATTCCCAGGAAAGACCTATTCACCATACATGTATTATTACATTTGCTGATGAGGGAAACTCTCTAAAGGTTGCCTGGTATTTTTAAGAGCTTAAATGATTCAAGATTATACAAAATGGTATAATCAAGAGCTGTTGTCTGAGTTAAAGATAAGTAATTCTCCCAGGAATGGTGATTCTAGAGAACGAGTGTTAGAGGGGAATCCGGGGAATCCCAAGGATTCCTGGAAATATTCTATTCAGAGTTTAAGTCAAAGGAGTCACAACCTGCCTCTCCACAGTCATTCATTCTCACAGAAGGTGGCATCCACAGTGGTCCACCCTTTGCAATTAAACTGGGAAACTTCTGGGGTCACTGTGTCCAATGTGTTTGTGACCTGTTGGTCATCCACAGCCTGACAGGAAGGAAAGAAGGTAGTAACTAGAGCCTCTCCTGCTATATGTGTTTGGAAAATGCATTCTGGAGTCAAAAAAGAATGAGAAGCAGAGGTAAGGGTGGGGTATGAGACTGAGAAAGAGTTTGGCAGAAACAAAACCTGAATGGCTAAGGAAGCATGAAGAGGCCAGAGAGAGTATGCCTAGGGCAGGGACATGGACTGAACTGAAAGACACACCTAGGAGAGTCCGAGCAATGTCAGTCATAAGTGCTGAGCATTCCTATTCATGACATTTCAAATAAGGCTTCAAGATTCTTTAGGTTATTCTCTCTGTTGGTTAGAAATACACCTTACCTCACAGTTGTGGCTTATATAAGGAGATTTGCATAATAGTGAATGTGTGAATGCCGACGTTACCTGTTACCATTACTGAATGTCTACTATATGCCTATATATTTATATCTAATCTTCACAAGAAGGTAAATATTAGAGTCGCTGGCTCAAAGCAGACACTGAGGTCTGCAGAAGTTAAACTTTTTTCCCAAAGTGACATAGCAATTAAGTGGATGCGGACTCCGGTCTTTCAGTCTCCAAAGTCTGTGCTCTTTCCATGTTGCCGCGTTGCTTCCAAATGCATCTAATTAGGGACCAACTTTATATTCTATTTTACAGAGAAACACTTGAGATTTGGAGAGATGAGAAAAAAAGAAAAGAAAACTTTTCTCACATTTGTTTCAAGTACCAGGGCACAGGGTCCCCTCAACTCCTGCACCTCTTACTTTCTTCAGACTCACTCCCCTGTGACCACGTTTTGTCTCTCCCCAAAAAGCAACCTCGGCTCATTTCTTCAAAACTTGACACCATGTCAGGCAATCCCCCTTGCGATGATTATTTTTGGAAGAACCAGATGGAGTTTTCCCATTTCCATCCTGTTTCTGTTTCCTTTACTGTCTGCCACCTTGACCCCACACACACGGATGTGTTTTGAGTGACTCGTGTTTTAAGTTGGTATGTGCCTGCCCCAGCATCTGATCACATAGGCTGACTGCTTCTGAAGTAAATGGAAAAAGTTCTTGAACAGACGAGAGCGATGGCCATGACGAATTTAAATGCTCTGCTCTGTGTCATGCCTGCATGGCTGTCTTTTAGTTCATGGTTTCTGAAGCCTTTTCCACCGTGGAAGCACTGGACTGTCAAAGGTAGGGAGCAGGCTCCACTTTACAAAGGCGGTAGGGAGGGATATGGACAGTTTGTGGTATAAGGAGTGAGGTTTGAGGTGTTTGTGTTCTGAGACCCAGGTCAGAGGCAGAGGCTATACCTCCCTCACTTCATCTCTAATTGTTCCAGATTGTTCCTCAGTGAAGCCACCCTTACGGAGTGGTGAGTTTGCCAGTAGCAGTCTTCAAAAAACCTTGATTAGATGAATAGGGATTGTGTCTAAGTGTACTTTTTTTAATAACTAATTAGAGGAAAAGACACATCTCTGCTGAACTCCATAATAGCTGCAATTTTATCTAGTCTCACCGTGTGCCAAAGACTTCCCATTTGCTATCCATGTAAGTATGCAAGAGGCCATAGGATGAAGAAATTGAGGCCCGGAGAGATGAAGCACCTTGCCCAAGGTCATTAACAGGAGGTAAAGCCAGCACTTGAGCCCTTTTTGTCCTAACTCCAAACAGGGGTCAAGGGCCTCTCAGTGCATCCCTGTCCTTATTCAAGACCACTCCAAGTCCCTTCAGTGCTCACTCCATCCCCATTCAACAGATTTTACTAGCTGCTGCCACATCGGTCTTCTAAGAACCCAAGTCAATCATGCCCATGACCTGTGGTCACCAGTCCCCAACATAAAAATAATCTCCACCACTGGTTTACCTGTGCCTTCCCCCTTTTTTCCCAGACTTTTCTCCCACTGCTTTTCCATGTGACCCCCCTCAGGCAGGTGTGTTCCTCATGCAAAGCTTTCACTGAGATGCTGGCTTGAGCCCCTTCCCGTTCTGTCTTCTCCAACTATGCAAACACTACTTCCTTCTGGGGTCCTCTATAGATTCTACCAGCTTTCTGACACCTTTGCCAGACACTCCAGCCATCAGTAATCCTTTCTTTTCTAGCATTTTCTGTCAACAACATTTATTCTAATGCCAGTCACATATTGTTCCCTGTGGTGAACGAAAGTGAAAAGAAAGGAAAGAAGTTTCCAAAAAGCTTTAGAATTTTTCTTTTTGCTAACTCCTGACTCAGTCTCAAAAATCCAAAATATTTTAGTGTCACAACTCTTCTGCCATAAGTAAAACATTTGGCTTAGTTGTATACTTAGATCAGAATCACATATTGATAATTTTTTAGATATACCAGACAATAAGTTCACTTGAAACACTATTTAATTATAACTAATTCAGCAGTGAATTTGCAAAACTGTATGTGTGTGGCATACCAACTTGCACAATGAGGCAATGTTTAAAGGAAGTGAAAGAGGTTTTATGATAATAAATACATAAATTATAAATAAATAATAAAAACAATTACTAGACACATATTGATTGAGCATCTACTCTCTACCCTGCAGTAATAAAGCCCCCGCATAAAGGCTCTGATGGGAAAACACAGTGATCTTCAGTCCTCGGGAGTCTGATCTTTTGCTCTATTCCCTAATTCCTGCAAGGGCAAAATGATCCGGAATCGAACCAGTCTCCTGGATCAATGTTAAACACAATTTCTCTCCTAAGAAAGGCATGATGTAATCCCTTAAGTAATAGGAAGGGAGAAGTCTAGAATATAATTAGGCTAGATGATATTTGGGGGTACTTATCCAAAATAGATTCCCTGCTTTGTTTTTTTAGCATTTCTGGGCCTCTGTTATAATTCTTGACAGGTGCTTCAGGTCAAAGGAATGATGGTCACTGGAGATAGGCCCTGGTTTTGTTTTGGAGAAGAGGAACAAAAAGAACAGAGCCCTGACCAGCTTGCAGGTCTAGCCCATACCTCACCAGGAGCACAGATTCTATCTCTATTTGTGGAAAAAAAAAAAAAAATCTGCCCTAACTCAGTGTTATTGAATAGTTACCACGTTAGGACTACAGAGGAGAATTTTAATTCTGATGCTTTCTTTTAAGATAAGATGCTTTCTTATCTTTTTGGAAACTTCTCAGATGCTTTCTTTTAAGATAAGACAAATTGATTGAACAATTGCAGCTTTATTTTAATTTTATCTTATTTAAATTCAATTAATTAACATAGAGTGAATATCCTAGAGGTCGGTGATTCATCATTTGCATATAACATCTAGTGCTCATTGCATCACACACCCTCCTTAATGCCGGTCACCCAGGGACCCCATCCCTTCACCCCACTTCACTTCAGCAACCCTCTGTTTCCTATGCTAAGAGTCTCTTGTAAGAGGTTTGTCTCCCTCTCTGATTTTTATCTTGTTTTATTTTTCTTCCCTTCTTCTATGCGCCTCTGTTTTGTGTCAATTGAGGTTTCTAACATCAGTGGCACATATGTCATTGCCACGAAGGGACACAAATTCCCCATTTCAACAAATATTGCTGAGCATCTCCTGTGTGGTAGGGACTGCGGAGGTAAGTATGCACTATCAGTGTCCAGAAGCAGCTTCCATCCAGCAGGGTGCTGCCTATGTGGAAAACTCTGAATCCAGACACAAGTAAGTAAATGTCCTTAGAGGCAGTGAGGCCAAAGTGCTACAGGGCTCAGAAGGGGACACTGGGGAGAGTCAACGGATGAATGCTATTATGGCCTGAATGTTAAGGTCCCCCCAGGATTTATAGGTTTAAACCTCATCCCAATATAATGGTATTTGCAGATGGAGCCTTTGGGAAGTAACAGGTCATGAGTGTGGGCCTTTTTGGTGGGGTTTGTGTCCTTGAAGGAAGAGGCCAGAGAACTGTTTCTCCTCCTGTCACGTGGGTACACACCAAGAAGTCAGCAATGTGAACTGGGATGAAGGCTCTCGTCAGACACTGACTTGGCCGGCACCTTGATCTTTGATTTGTTTGACTACAGAAGAGTGAGAGGTAAGTTTCTGCTGTTGATACGCCACCCGCTTTATGGTATTTTGTGAAAGCAGCTTGAACTGACTAAGACAGAAATTCATACCAAGAAATGGGACGCTACTACAACAAATACCTAAAAATGCAGAAGCAGCTTTGAAGCTAGATTATAGGTAAGGGCAGGAAGAGTTTTAGTTGCCTGTTAGACGAAGCTGAAGTTATCATACAGGAATGTTTATAAACAATTGTGGTGGGAGCTCAGAAGGTAAAGGAGAGCTGTAAAGAAGGTTTCCATCTTACAGAATACGTGAATAATCCTGAAGAGAATGTTGATAGAAATGCAAACAATAAAGGCCATTCTGATGAGGTCTGTGATGGAAGTAAGGAGCATGTCATTGGACAATGGAGAAAAGGCCATCCCTGTTGTAACATGGTAAAGAGTGCCACTGAACTGTGTCCGTGTTCTAGTATTTTGTGGAAGGTAGAACTTGCCAGTGATGAAATTGGATGCTTTATAGATTTTTTTTATTTATTTGAGGGAGAGAAACAGAGATAGTGAGAGAGAGCACAAGCAAGGGGGAGGGGGAGAAGCAGGCTCTTTGCTGAGCAGGGAGCCTGACATGGGACTGGATCCCAGGACCCTGGGATCATGACCTGAGCCCAGGGCAAATGCTTAGCTGACTGAGCCATCCAGGCGTCCCACGAAATTGGGGACTTTGCTGAGGAGATTTCTAAACAAAGTGTTGAAGAAGTGACTTGGTTTCTTCTGACTTCTTACAGTAAAATATGAGAGGAGAGAAATGATTTAAAGATGGAATTATTAAGCCAAAAGGAACCAGAACTTGAAGATTTGAAAAATTCGCACACTGAATGAAAAGAGATGTGTTTGGAAGAGAACTTAGGGTGTGGTGGAATGGGCGCGACCTGCCAGGTTAGAAGCATCATGAACATAGGACTTTTGAAGATCAAGATGAGATGAGAGTAGGGAAGAGAGGGCAGCTCAGAAAATATTTACTTATGGACCCATCTCTGCCATCAGTTTCCTAGCACATATTGTCACATGTCATCACAGAGTGATTTATTTGCTTGATTATTTGAGGTCTGCGTCCTCCAGGACCAGGCAGGCACCACGTGATTTTGATCTTCAACCCACAACTAGTACCCAGCACACTACTTAGCCTAATAAATACTTGTTAACTGAAGAAATGGTGTCTATATGGACAAGTTCTTACCTTTAATAAGCTTGTAATCTAATGGTGAAGACAGAAAAGCACAGCTTTAATACAAGACAGAGTGATATGTGATAAATACTGACTAGAGGTACAAGCAGAGAGAGATTATTCTGACAGAGCTGTCAGGGAGGTCTCCCAGAAGAAAGTCACCTGAGGTGGCCTTGTTGATCAGCATTACAATAGGTAAAGATGAGGGAGTCATCCATTCAAGGCTGGAGGAAACTAGGGGAAAAACACGAAATAGGACATGATGCAGGAGGTTGAGGGCATATGATATGTGGCTCAAAATGATGGATTTCTACGCCAAGCATGGTTTACAATGGGAAATGGTGGGGGGGTTGTTCTAGATCACGGAAGGCCTTGAAAATATATTTAAGGGGGTCTTTTAAGGCTTTTGAGGGGAAAGTGACTTTGAGTCTATGAAAGACGTTGTGTTAGTGTATACAGTGCGGTGCTTCAGTGCAACAAAGCTTTCTTGGGGATCTGGCCAGAGCTACTTCTCCATACCACGCTGGGCGTGAGCATGCCAGGCCCTTCACAGACCACACTTCACGACTTCCCAGGATGCACACTGGCACCTCCAGGTTTAGATAAGTAAACAGAGGCTCTGAGTGTAACTGGGCCAAGCAGCCACCGTAGCAACTAGTGTGGTCTGCCAGACACCCGAGTCCTTCTCTGCGACGCTCAAGCTAAGTTCCTGTCAGGAAGCAAAGAGAAACCCTGCCTGGGAGACATAGAATGCCCTTTCTGCTGGGAGAAGAACAGAGCCAGTATGGTGCACTGAGCTTGGTGGGCACGTGGCCATACCCCGTGGGCAGATGCCGACAGATGGGGGCACATGGATCCGGTTCCCCTGGGCCTGGCAGACCAGGCAGCATTGACTACTTCAGCTGGATATGAATGGATGTGCTTCTTACACACAGTCTGTGCCTTTCAGAGGAAATCTTCTAATAGCAGGGGAGAAAAAAGACCTATTTATCTTGAAAGGAGAAAAAGAAGAGTGAAGTGTAAAGGGCAGAAAGCAATACTTAAAAGTATAACTGTTTGAAATAGAATGCTTTTCATTAGGTCTGTGTAGCTGTTTCAGTGATGGAAAATGGTTGTTTATTCCATTCCACACATATATGTGTTAGGGTCTCTTTTTCAACTTAGCATTACTTCTTTTGCTCTGGAAGTCAGGACGGCCTTATCAGTGGGAGAAGAAAATACATTTCCATAGGACACAACTCGAAGGATGCCAGGAAGGCCTGCCTTGCCTAAAAGAGATGCTCATTAGAGGGGGAGAGATCCAAAAGCTCTACCCTTACAGATTAATTTCTCTGGGTCACTCATCACCTGGGCATGAGGCTGGATGCTCTTTTAAAATTCTAATTACTCTTGGAGGAGCAAATCCACCATACCACTAATATCTTGGTGTAAACAGTTTCCTAAGGCTGCTTCCTTATACACTGTCCAGGTTCAGCAGCTCCTGGAGATGCGAGTGGGGCAGCAGCGGGGAGAATGAGCCTTAAGCCGGCCAGAGAGAGTCTCACCTACACCCACTATTCCCAGTGAACTCCACAAAAGTCAAGGGCATGCGGTGCAACTAGTGAAGATAAAGTCCTACAACAGCACAGGTTTCTCTTGGGCTCAGTGTTTCCAACTGTAGTTGGAGAATTTTTCCTTTAGTCACTTTCTACTTTCAGTGGGTTAAAGCCTCTGCCTTTGGCTCAGGTTCATGATCCCAGGGTCTTGGGATCAAGCCCAGCATCAGGCTCCCTGAGCCTGCTTCCTCCTCTCTCTGTGCCTGCCTCTCTGCGTACTTGTGATCTCTGCCTGTCAAATAAATAAATAAAATCATTAAAAATAAAATAAAATAAAAATAAAATACGGAAAACAATGTAAAAAAATTTTTTAAAGGCAAGTTTCATCCCTTCCAGTTCCTTGTTATTACAAATATTTGCTTCGAAGAGAAATATACTAGCATGTGTACACACACATGACTGCTTTTTGTTTGTTTTGCATTTAGCAATAGGAAAAACACAGTTAACGCTCTTTAAAAAACCCAGCCAAGCAGAAAATTGGGAACAGCAGCAGCTGTGAGAGGAGACATGTGCACAGGGTGCAAATGAGTTTTATTCCACTAGACTTTCCGTCCTTCTCAGTCACTGGGGGCCCATCCAAGAGGCGGATGCTACGATGCCAGCAGCGATGATGTTAGAGAAAGAGACACACAGAGAAAGAGACAGGAGGGAGAAGCAGAGGATTTTTTTAACAAGAAGCCCTTTAAATGCTTTGAGTCTATTTCTAATGGTTCACATACCCACTTTATGGGCAGACCTTGGCTTTGAAGTAGGAATGCCCTGCTTCTGCCATTTCCTATTGGGGTAATGGTGGGCAAGTCACTGGGGCTTGCTGAACCTCATTTTCTCAGTTCTAATAAGGTCTTCTAATAACTTTTAATAAGGTCTCCCATGCAAAAGAGAAGCAAGGACTGAATGAGACAGTACCTAAGAAAGAAAGAAAGAATGGACATTGCTATGCACGGTGAGTTATTTTCTGAATGTACTACTCCCCTTTAAGTTACAAAATATCCCTGACAAGCATGGCCTCCTGGATAATTCTTTTCATTTTTTTTTTTTAAGATTTTCTTTATTTATTTGAGAGAGAAAGAAAGAGAGAGCAAGTGGTGGGGAGGGGCAGAGGGAGAGGGAGAAGCAGACTCCCAGCTGAGCGGGAAGCAGGGGGAGGGAAGGGCCTGACCCCAATCATGACCTGAGCTGGAGGCAGATGCTTAACTAACTGAGCCACCCAAGCATCCCACTCCTGGATAATTCTTACACAAATCCTAAAAGGTGAATAAGAACTAGCCAGTCTGAAAGGTGGAAGAGCATTTGTAAAACACATGTAAAGAAACCACGAGGCATGCAGTTTGCTAGGCAGTCTGGGGTGTGCCGACTTGGGGGTGATGGGCAGAGATGAGCCCCAGGTGGTTTGGCTTAGTAGCACTAAACATTAATTTTGAGGCAGGCGGTGCCAGAAGCTCAATCCTTCAGGGTGTTATAGACCTTGTTAGCAAGCTTGGATTTTATATCCTAGAACAGTGTTTTATCTACTGCGTTCGGTGAAATTTTAATAACCATATTTTCTCCAGCATTATTTTTTTTCATTTTATTGTATTTTTTCATCATGATAAATGTACTCTTTAAACCCCCTCCCCTGTTTCCCCCATCCCCCACCTACCTCCCCTCTGGTAACCACCACAGACATTTATTTTTAAAAGTTTCCATAGTCTTGGGGCGCCTGGGTGGCTCAGTGGGTTAAAGCCTCTGCTTTTGGCTTGGGTCATGATCCCAGGGTCCTGGGATCGAGCCCCACATCGGGCTCTCTGCTCGGCGGGGAACCTGCTTTTCCCTCTCTCTCTGCCTGCCTCTCTGCCTACTTGTGATCTCTGTCTGTCAAATAAATGAATAAATCTCAAAATAAAAAAGTTTCTGTAGTCAAGCGAGTTTAGGATTAAATAGTTAATCCTGTTTCTTTAGTGTAGGTCTCCCCAGAGCCTTCAATATGCTATTATGCCCCCATGAATTTTCAATAAGGGAATGCACTCTGCAATATTTCTTCAGATCTGACTGCAGGACCTTCCCTTGATCCCTACTCTCTCTCCAGCTCCCACTGCTCAAGGGTTTCCATTTTCTAGCTTCGCACATTGGGAAATTCTGCCACTGCAAGGAGCTGTTTTGTCAGGTTCACCATGTATCTGTGCTTGTAAATGTTACTGTGACTTTGCCAGCTTTTTCTGATCTACTTCTGCTCACCAAGACACTCCTCCAAATTTTCTCTTCACATGGGTCCCTGCCTCTTTCCCCCAGTGGATAAAGTCACTTCCTGCTCTACAGAAAGAATGAGGCTCAAGGTGGAGGCAGCCATCTTACTCCACTCTTTTAACACATCTACACCCAGAGACTCTGTCCTGGTTAGTCTCTGAGTGTCGTTCCTCTTCCCTAAGGTGGCTGCCAACATTTGAGTCTAAGAAGACGAAAGAATTGCCAAGCTGACTATTTGAAGTCAGTAGTGGTAAGAGTCAGAGATCTGGCTGGAACCAAGCCATCTCCTGATGCCCAGGTGAGGGCACTTTCCATCCACCATGCTGCCTTTCAAATGCCTCCCCAGAGACCCAAGTATATGACAGATACACATCATTAATACATTGTTTATACTGGCATAAAATTACCTGGTCACATTGTGAATAACTGTTCATAGTAATCCATCGAGTTTTGTTTGGGTTTGTTTTTTTAAACTAGAACTATTTTAAGTTTCCCTTTTTTTCCCACTGCACTTTTAGAATAAACCATTCTAGTCCTAGAAGTACCCAGGGATCAATATAATGCTTTCTGTCCTAACAATAAAAACTAAAACTAATTTTTTTTTCAGATGCTTTCAGAGGGGCTCCATTTTTTTTGTTGTTTCTTTTTTTCCTTTTTCCATCATTTTCTCTGGGTCACCACTATGTTGAGGATGCCCCAGCCCATGAAACAGGGTGCTTGAGATGTACCTCCTTTTCAGTAAGCAGCAAATTGCTTTCATCACCAGACCTGCTCACATACTACCACCACAGAACCAAACACATGAGTGTGCTGGCTTCGCTTAGAATTTTGGATTTTGGGGCACCTGGGAGGCTCAGTGGGTTAAGCTTCTGCCTTTAGCTCAGGTCATGATCTCAGGGTCCTGGAATTGAGCCCTGCATCAGGCTCTCTGTTCAGCGGGGAGCCTGCTTCCCCCTCTCTCTCTGCCTGTCTCTCTGCCTACTTGTGATCTTTCTCTCTGTCAAATAAATAAATAAATTCTTAAACAGCAACAACAATAAAAAAGAATTTTGGATTTTGAAACAACAATGAATAAAACAGCCATTTATAGCTAGAGGTCTCTTGGCATCCATTCAGTTCAACACCTTTCTTTCTCCACTGTTCGTTTCTTTTGGTATATAGAGTAGAGCTCAACCTCCTTCATTTCATAGGTACTTTGGGCAGTACTTTTTGTTTAATTACCTTTAAATACATCTTTAAAATCTGTATGACTGTTTTTGAAGTTTTCAAACTCATTGTCACTGTATCACTTTTTCCAGGCACCATTTCCATCCCGATACTTGCGTTGGTGGTATAGTAGTGAGCATAGCTGCCTTCCATCCCGATACTTGAAGGAAATGGGCCTTAGAACTTCAGACCTGCTACACACATGTCCTGAATAAGACTGCTTGTTCTCCAAGTTTAAAGCAATCTGATTTGGAAGGAGTGAGAGGTTGCTTGTGTTTAAAAATAGCCTGCTGAGTATAGGAGGCTTTTTCCAATTACTGTGGAAAGATACTTTCAGGCTGATTAGCCCCCAAACCACAAACTATAAATGTTTTACAGCTTGTGGGCTTAAATATATTGAGATAATCTGGGATATTTACTCAAAAACCATAATCTGAGCATGATAAACCATTTGATCAAGTCAAATATTGTCAATTCTTCATGAAGAATAAAATTACTAAATGTAACTTAGTACAACCATATGTTTATATAGTCCATTTACCTTTTCGAAAAATAGATCTGTATCTGTGGAATCACTTTATCCTCCCAACAGTTTCGCCTTCAATTTCCTTCTAATTTAATTCATACCTTATGCTGTCACCAGGGATCCTTGCCCATAACACATCCATGAAGCAATGGCCAATAAGTGAATTTATGGCATTTGTAAAAAGGGATTAAAATGGTGGAGTATGGAATTGAACCCAGGCAGCAAGGGAGGCATTCATGAGGAGGATATCGTTGGATAGGGAGAACGTGGGAGGCTCAATGGAGTGGGAGCCATGATAAGATTAAAGGACTTTTCTAGTAGGATACATGAATAATTGAACTAGAAGGATATGGGTAGTCTGGGAGCTTGATGTTGACATCTGAGATTTCAGAGGTGGTGCAAGGTGTCCAGGGTGCAGCAATAAGTGGAGGTAACTGAAGTAGAGGGAAGGAAGGATCATATGAGACCAAGAGGTGAAGAAACTGAGATGCCAGAGAAGTAAAATGGTCTTTCCTGGGAATGCTGGATTTACAAAGAGTGACAGAATTTGGAGTGGAAAGGAAGCCTGGGAACAAGGGAATGAAGAAGTATGGCCAGGAGGTGACAGAGATGAGGAAGGTACTGTGTCCCAATCACATGAGTGTTAAAAGGCAGGGTTTTGCAGGGAAAAGTGATCTGGAGGTGGCAGAGGGAGCAAGGAAGATCTCTACCTTACCTCTGGGAACCCGGTTACATGGAATGTGAGAGAAAAGACAGTCTCTGAGGGCCATGAGAAAGGTGTCTTCAGAGAACCTCCAAATTTCAGAGAGGAGGTTATGATATGGTGAAGTTTCAGGAGGGAACTGAAGGTGGACTGGACAGGTCAGGGCACTTACGGAGAATGGAGAAGGAGAGTATGGTGGTGGATGTTGGGGACACTGGGACTTCTGGAGGGATGAGGCATGGGGAGATGTGCACAAGCCAATGGGCCTGCTGGCTCTGGCGGGCTGGTGCCATAGTCCCGCCCTTGCCATTGCAGGCAGCTGTTCTCCTCGGATACCCCACACCGCTGTCCCCCATCCGCCTCTGCATCCTTGCAGGTCTCCAAACGCAGTCTGGATCCTCCCACCTCTGAACTCTGCCTCCAGTGCTCCTTCATCTGAGGTGCCCTATTTAAGCCCCCAACTGTCTTTAATGCTTGACCCAAATGCACACTCTCTGCAAAATCCTACAAGACATCTCCAGTCAGAAATAACAGATCCTGCTTCTGATTTCAGGTAAGTGGAATGGGATATGGAATTTGAAATGGAATGTTTTAAAACTATTTTTTCCTCTCCTCAGCAGAAATTCTTTATTCTGTGTATTCTTGAGGGAGGGTGATATATCTTAAAGGAAAGCCCTTGGGTTTCTAAGGCCCCCACACTTCCCTTCCAGGAAGGGAAAAAAAGTTTTGTGTTGCATAAGATTGGGGTCCCAGTTTGATGTACCCCTGAGCCTCTGCCTAGGAAAAAGCAGAGAATGAGGCTTTGGTGAAGAAGGGCTAAGGAAGATGTGGTGGAAGCTGGGGAGAAAGCTGAGCAGCTGGGAGGAAGGAGCAAGGGGGAATCCAGAGAGGTCAAATCCCTGCCACCATCCTGGAGACCTGGGAGCCTGCTCATAGAGTACTAGGGCGAGGGGAAGAGAGTGGCACTGCAAGAACCAGAGCCCAGACGGAGGCCTGACTCACATACCCCCTGAATGGGACCGTCCCCACTTCTGAAGCAGAGTGTTCACTTGTCCACTGCCCACTGTCCCCTGCTACTTGCCACAGTACCCAGCAGGGACCCCGCGCGTGCATAGTAGGTGCTCGGTATAGGTTTATTGAGTTAATAAAACACTCTGTGAGGGAGACAAGATAAGTCTTAGCCTCTATACTTTATTCTTGAAGATTCTGAGGCATAGCAAAGTGACGAAGACATTCACATGTTTACTTAAACGGTGACTGACAGAGTGGGAGCAAGAATCCAGGCTCCTCGTGTCCTGGCACAGCTGCCATTGTCCTAGCGGAGCCATACAGCTCCCCTGAGTGAACACAATGAGAATATATCAGAAAAGAAAGGCAGAGCTTTGTGATTCTGTAATCAAATTATTTTATAGGGAGACTCCATAAAACTCTCTCCTTTTGGATGCATAGGTCGTCTCCTGACAGAAGCACTACAATAGCAACTGTACAAATTTTGATTGTGGACAGGAACTGAGAGAAGAGATGCAAAATTAAGCTAGTTGTAGAGTTAGGTTGGCATTGTGAGTAATACCACTGACTTTTTTTCAATATTTAAAATACTATTTTTATGTTATATTTTCAATAGATAGGCTTAAGAAAATTTCAACTTCACAATAAGGCAACAACAAGTAGCATTTGTTGAATTGTTAAAAAGAATCATGGATAAAAAAATAGTTTCACATCTTTGCTCCTGGATGACAGGAAGAATGTTCTGTAGGTCAACGTAGCATCAAAGGCTCTCCCACCTGAGAGGCATTCCACTTGACATGCAAGAGACCCTGAGTATTATTTGGGCACTAGGGATTCAATGCCACAGGTTGCAGGTGCCTTTTGTGGCTTTGTTGATTGAAATGCAATTGAGTAGGAAGCGGAGGAGATGATTAAGGAGCAAGAGATGGAGAAAATAGGAGGGAGGAGAAACGCATATCTTAGCTTTAGAATGTCATCAGCAAATGCTACCCATTGGCCATCTCTCCCCACCGATCTCTCATTAGCTGTCACCTGGACACCTCCAGCTGGCATCTCCTCGGCAAATTCTGATGAAGGCCAGTGACATCTCAGGACATTCAGATTCATCAGTGTAGAGATTCAAACTAGACTTGCCACCATTTGTTATAAGACCCAGGGAGCCCAAAGCATCCTTTTGCACCCCGAGTTAGATCTTTTCCCTGAGTCCTGCATGTAGGAGGTTAATAAAAGTAAAAACTGACTAAATTAACTCCTGTTCCTAAAACATGGGATTCCGGTTACCTTCAGGACATGTGGGTGGAGCCTGGGAGGGAGCAAGAGGGAGTTTCTAGGTTGCTAGTCAGTTGTGTGAAAATCCACTGATACACGCACTCTTTTAGATGTATGTTACAATTCAGTCCGAAGTCAAAAGGAAAGAAGAAAGGAGAGAGGAAGGAAAGGAGGCAGACAGGGAAGACTGTTTGTAAAGCCAGACGGAGGAGCACTTGTACATCCTTCTAGTTTGTTTAGTCGTGGTACAACACAACATAGCTTTATTAGAGGACAATGAGCTTGACTGTAGAGAGCAGTCCAAGTGGAATGAGGCTGAGGTAAGAAAATGGGGAAAGAGTTACAGTGGCCTCAGTCTGGGTGATGAGGGCTTAGATTAGATTCATATCCACATTGATGAGATCTAAGATGGTAGCAGACCATTACCTCTAAGAGGAGCCAGTTTTGGGGTAAGTTATCACATAAATGTGATAAAACGCATTCAGCGTATGCCACAGGTTGCTTTACATAAGCTTATATTTAACATTGTGTCACACAATATTAAAACTTGCTTAGTTTAACTAGTAATTATAATTCTTGGCATCATCAGTTGGGCAGGGTTCAGGAGAGCCCACTTAGACGTGCTCAGCTCGGTGGCTGAGCTCAGAGCTCTGGGCCTGAACAGCCTCTATTCCCAGATGGGCGTCATCTTTCAGGGGGATCCAGTGAGGGCCTGTGGGTGACTCTAGCTCAGACCAACCAAAAGACTGGCAGCATGAATCTTTTCTTGTGGTTTTGTTTTTGTTTTTAAAGATTTTATTTATTTATTCGACAGACAGAGATCACAAGTAGGCAGAGAGGCAGGCAGAGAGAAGCGAGGGGGAGGAGGCTCCCCGCTGAGCAGAGAGCCAGATGTGGGCTCAATCCCAGGACCCTGATATCATGACCTGAGCCGAAGGCAGAGGCTTAACCCACTGAGCCACCGAAGCGCCCCTTTTCTTGTTGTTTTATTTTGGTTTGTTTGATTTTTAATACATCATGATAATGCTAATGTCACATGATTACACTGTCAGATAAAACTACTAAATATTTTAGGACCTGTTCAAAAGATTAACAGCTGAATATTTGAGGTCGAAGGAATTGCTTTCCAAAATATATAATAAAAATTTTAAAGGCTGGATTGAACAGACCAAAGTTATCCTTTGGAAAAATAATGTGAAGAATGTATTAACACAGGGTCTTTGTAGAATTTAGATTTATGCAAATCTTCAATTTTCCATAATCCAAATTTAACAAACTCAGAATGACACAAATTTGTTATAATGCAAACTAAACATTTTAGTACATCTTTCTAGAATGCAACAGAATGTTGACATCTAAATTCACATTATGCACCTCATTTAATTTCTGCACGATGAGCCAACAGGCAGAAATAGATGAATTGCTGACACATAGACTTTTTCCTAACTCCCAGGAGAAGAACCGAGGTTTGTGTCAGAGATAACAGAGAAGATCTTCTGGTTCATTAGTTTGCGTAAAGCCGTAATTATGTATGTAAGTAATTTCTATGTACTGCACTACTGTATTATTACTATTCAGCTTTGCTGTGATGTCAGTCATTGAAACATAATCTAATTTTATAGAGTTCCTTAAAGGCTTGGAAAGTCTTAGTTGTAAGCTGCTTCTCTGCTCATTAGCATTGACCTCCATGGTTTGTTTATTTGGACCTTTTTTTCTTTTTTGGCCTCCTGCCCCCAAGTTCACACGCCTTTGTTTCATAATCCATACTGTCTTTGTACCCTCTTGACCCAGAAGAGAGGCAGATGAATGGAAGCATTGATGCCAAACTACAGCTTCTGCAAACAGGCAAGAAGCCTGAACGCCTACTCACTTGTCTCTGATTTATTTGGAAACAAAGAAGGGAGGAGGAGAAAGAGAAGAATCAGACAGGTATTTGAGGTCTTCCTGGACTCACTAGTCAGCACTACATCTGGAATATGATTAAACAGCGTGTGGCGCATAGGAAGACCTGTATGAATAACGTTTGTTACTGTTGTCCTCTCCTGTTGGTATTTCTGAGCACCTCTATTTCAGTCTTGTACTCCATCTTGGGACTTTGTACAAAGGTGCCTTATCCTCAACTCCAACCCCCAACCAAGCAAGCAGCCTTCTGCCCTCTTCAGAGAGACAAGAAGAGTCAGATGAAATGATCGGCAAGATGGGTGGGCACGTGCAAAAGAGGGCAATGCTTCAATCTGCAAAGACCAAGTAGGCTTCTGTTCAAAATCTATAAAATCTGAGTGGCATGCATGAAATGAACACGGCAGTCCCTAAATCAAGAGTTATTCAGATGATAATTAGATTCTAAAATTCTAAGCATTTAGGACAAATAAAATGAGTTTTTACTTCACACAGTTGGCAATAAGCTTATAAAATTCACAACTGGAAAGGTCATGCAGGAAATATAATTGAATTATTAAAAGGTCAGACATATTTGTTAACTATTGCCCTCAAAATAGATATTATACAAATGACCTAAAAATTTGGGAAATTATATTATACTATAATTTTAAAAAGAAAAAAGCTGAATTGAAATTAAATGTGCATCACAAATATAGTAATATCCAAATATGGATGTTTGGGACAAAAAGAAGAGTTTTCAAAAATGAAAAATAATTGTGGTTAAGATTTTGGACAGGTTTTGTCTTTTTTAATTCAAAAAGTTATTTAATATAATAAATATTGCTTCAAATTAGTATTTATCTGTTCCATCATTTTCTATTCTTTTACTTCAATGTTTTGGTGTTTTCATGTTTTAGACATATTTCAGAAATAGTATATAGCTGGAATTTTTTTCTCTCTCTTTGGTTTACTTTGTTTTTAACTTTTAAGATGACAACATTCATATTCCTTGTGATTATTGATAAATTTAGACTTGTTTACTCCCCCTTATTTTATTATTTTTGTTTGTCTTGTTTTCTACACGTCTTTTCCTCCTCTTCTTTGCCTCTAAAAAATATTAACATGACTTCTAGTCACTTATTTTTTCTCATCTTCTTTTTGCTTCTGGTTTGCAAATTAAAATATTCTACTAGTATTTTTTTCAGGACTCTTTCTCGAGTAAACAAAGTCTAATCGTAATCCACTATTTTCATCTTCTCTCCAAAATGCAAGAGCTTTTGGAATGCTTTATTTCACAATTAGACATAATTTTCATTACAAACAACATGTTTTCTAATCTATCTGCTTACCATTCCTTCCTGCATCTGAAACCTTCCTTCTGGAATCTCTTTTCTCTACTTTGAAGTGGATTCTGTAGAAGTTTCTTTGGTAAAGATCTGCTGGTGGCAACTCTCCCAGCCTTGATGGTCTAAAATGGTTGTTATTTCAAACTTAGTCTGTAAACAGCTTTTCTAAGTTTTCATTCAACTATTCATGACATCGGTCCACGGTTTCTGGCTGCTTTTACGGTGTCTGCTAGAATTTTAATTGTCACACCTTTGTAGGTGATTTGCATGTTCTCTTTGGCTGCTTAGAAGATCTCTTTGCATGGATAGTTGGCAGTTTCACTATGATTTCTCGAAGGGTAGTTTTATTTTTATTTATCCTATTTGATGAATCTTGTCTCCTCAGAAACCCATTTCTTTCTTCAATCATCACCTCTTCTCCATATTTCTGTCGTCTTCTTCTGGGACCCCGGTAGCACAAATGGCAGGCTTCTCATTCCCTCCTGTGCGAGCCTCGGTCTCTTTCTAGTGGTTTCCACATCTGCCCTCACAGATTCCCTTGGCAGCTACTGTTCATCCCCTATTTCACCTCTCCATTGAGTTTTTAATTTCAACAATTATGCTTTTCAATTTAAAGAGTTCTGTTAGATTCTCTTGTAAATCTGTCATTTTGTTTCTTCATCAAATGTATCATCCTATCCTTTAATACTGTATGATGTATTGTTTATCTAATAATTTTAAAATGTGGAATCCTTGGGGGCCTATGCTTGTTTATTTCCTTTTTCTGCAACATGATGGCTCATCTACTTGTGTTTTTGGTGATCTTTTTGAACTCAGATTTGCATGAGCTTAAATCATGGAAATCATACATTATTTCTTCTAGACTGTTTTTGCTACTACTGAAACAGGTACTATTTTGACCCTTTCTTGTGTCAGACTGGTAGGTTTACCTTATCCTCCTGATACTGGGCTGAGGCCTGAGCTCCTGACAGCAGCCCGATCGGGAAACACTACACTCCCCCTTTGCCTGAAGCTCACTTTATGGTCAGGACGTGGGGGTTGTGGGCTGGAGCTTGTGGGGTATGGAAGCCTTAAAGGGCTCCTTTACTTACGAGTCCACCCGTGTATTAAAAGGAATGATTTATCTCAAAAGAGATGTCTGTTTTAACTCAAACTCCTTCAGCACCTAGCACAGTGTGTGGCACCGTGTTTATTTACTGAGTGGATAAGTAATAAAAATTTAACAACAACAGTCATGGAGCATAGCCTTGTGCCAGCCTCTAGGCTACTTTTAGAAAGAAGTTTCCTATTTAATCTTCCCAATAACCTTACAAGATGAATGTATTTATTATTTTTTAAATATTTTACAAATAGTCAATGACAGCTGTGATTCTAATCCAAGTCTATTTTGTTCCAAAGTCTATGTACAGAATTGCTATATATGTTGTCTCAGCATCAACAAATGAATAAATATAAAAAGTTAATTGTTTGTTTAATTAATAAATATTTACTGAGAATTTACTAAGATCCCAACATCCTTGTCAGGTACTGGGGACACAAGAGTGAACAACAGAAAAAAAAAAATCTAGCCTGTGTGGAGCTTACATTATTAAGGGCAGAGAAAGCACAAACACATAAGTAAATTTAGAATAATGAATTTATACATAAATTTATAATTTATATCTTTATAATGAGGAATTACACATATAAATTTAAAATTAAGGAAGACTGAGATTGCCAAGGGCTGGAAAAAATTTTTTTTAATTTTGCTTTAAATGATCGGGGCAAGTCTCACTAATAGATGATATTTGGATAAAATAAATGAATTAATGAGTTTAAATTTCAGCTGTTTTGGTACAACATGAGATAGACTACGTATAATTTAAACATAAAACAACATGGACAGAGCTAGAGAATATAATACTAAATGAACTAAGTCAGTCAGAGAAAGACAAATACTGTATGATCTCACTCATATGTGGAATTTAAGGAACTAAATAAAAGAACAAAGGAAAAAAAGAGAGAGAAAAATGAAGAAGCAGACTTTTAACCCCAGAGAACAAACTAGAGGGGAGGTGAGTGAGGAGACTGGGGGAAATAAGGAACAGCAATTAAATAGTAGTACACTTGTCATGAAGGAAAAACCAAAATAAAATGATAAAAAAAATAAAGTAAATTTGGGAGTAAAAAAGAAATACTACTCAGTACTATATCAATGTTCAGGTGAAAAGATCTCAAGGCTAAGTTATTAAGCTTTAAAAAAAGCGAAATTCATAGCACACTACGTATTATGCTAACATTTGTATTTTTAAAAAGGACATAAAAATACACATATTTAAAAAACAAAACCAAATAGGATTTTCTTTAACAACGGTATTTCACTAATAGATATTTTTTAATATTAATATATTGCACTTACACTGTAATTTCTATTTAAGGCAATGAGGATTCATTTTATGTTCACCTCATAAATTTAAGACGTTTTAAAATAATGATTACTAACAAGAGTTTGAATACTATTTCATTTCTTCTTAACTGTGTGATCTTGGATAAACTACCTTTTCGGTCTCAGTTTCTTTATCCTTCAAGTGGGAATAAAATACAGTGTCTTCTGTATACATTAGTGTGAAGACTAAGCAAATAGATGTAATATACTAAGAAGAATGCCTATAATAAACACTAGATACATTATTCTCTTGTGAAAATCAAGATGCAACTCGTTACTGTACAGTAAGATTGTAAGATCTAAATTCTCTGGTTCCAGAAGGGAAGAAGTCTAACTGCCTAAAGATGCTTGAATTTTATTTTTAAATCATTTCAACATTCACTTGCTAGCCTTTACCATGTTCATGTTATCCTTAGAGCAGTTTAAGTTGCTACTGGCAGAATTTCAGGGTTAAGTCAATAGCGATACCTGTTCTGCAAATTTCTTTGCAAAAAGATCGGGGGTAACACCTTTCTAATGGCCCTGTTACCCCAGTTTTGGATTGAAACTGTGACTTCTACTTAACAAGGAATAACATACAATTCTTAGTGGAATCCTGAGATTTCATTAGTTTATGGGAGGTAATAGACATTATTTTCACTAGTTGATGGTATGTATTTTTGTTTATAATATACAGTAGAATTAATCTGTAATCTTTTCCCAGAAGAATCACAGACTCTTGAGGGATTGGGTCCCAGTTCTGCTTTCTAAACTTTCATAATCCTTTTACTGTCCAATATGGTGGCCAATAGCATGTGGTTCCTGAATACTTGAAACTTGACTTGTGTAAATTGAGATGTTCTTTAAGTATAAAATATACACAAAATTTTATAGACTTGGCATGAAAAAAAATCTAGAATATTTTAGCATTAGTTTTCAGATTGATTACATATCAGAAAGTTAATGTTTTAGATATATGAGCATAATAACATAAAACATGTTATTAAAATTGATTTCACTTATTTCTTTTTAAATATGTCTACTAGAAAATTTTAAGTGACAAGTATGGCTCCCATCATGTTTCTTTTGGACAGCACTGGTCTGTACAGTCACAACGCATCCTTTCTGACACAGTCCTTCGTCCTCCCAGTTAAGAACCTCCACTGAGTAGGTCTGAAGACAAAGAAAATGGCATTTTCAGTTCCTAAAGTAAGAGCTCAGCCAGTTCAAGCATGAGAATTGTTTCACAGCCAGAGGGACTCACATTGACTATAGCTGTTATGTTCATGCCAGTTATGAAAAATAAGGTTTTTCAGAATTTGCTCATAATTTAATCCATTTAACTTGGATTGGGGGCAGAGGGTTCAGTGGGGAGGGAGAAGAAACAGAAAGAGAATAGGCAGGAATGCCTCATACATTTAAATTTGCTAGGAAAGTAAACATTTTTTCATCATCAGATAAACTTGGACTGCTGGGATAAATGATACACAAAATTTAGTTAATGGTGAATGAGAGGGTGAGAGATTCCCAAGAAAATTAGTTGGAAATTCACATACTCACCATGATTCACCAAATTCACCAAATTCACAGAATCCTTCAGTTGGGGGTGTAATTAACAAGGATCTCTGTATTTGACCAAATGTCAAATTTCTCTCCCAAAACGCACTAAGCTGTCAGAGTGAGGGTCACTCGGGTCCTGCGTTGCTGCTCTTTACTCAAGTTCTTTTAGGAAGGGTCAGGGGACACGGGATGAAAACGACACCCGGGAGGAGCTTCCAGCTACAACCAGGACAAAAAAGCCAATCTCTTTAATTTCATTACAGGTTCATGATCTTTCATCCACAATTCCAAAATCGTCTCTGAAAACCAAGTTTTTCAGACTTCATTTGAAGGTAAAAACCGGATTGGAATTGACAAGAGGCTGTTTTCTGTCATTTTTAAAATTCTACTTAGTGATCTTAGTGATGTTCATACATTAAACTGCAGACATACCGATATGTTTGGTTATGAGCTGCTGCCCCAGCCACCTGGGTCTCACGGAATACGCAACATATTCAAAATAGATTACCTTCATGAAGTCCAAAATATTCGGAATTTTGAAACACATCTGACCCCATGAATTTCAGATAAGGAGCTGTGAGACTATTTGGGGGATACCACTGCTCAGGAAGCAAGGCAACAGAACTCTCCACCTACACAATTTTTCTTCTGACTCTCACCCAAAAGTTACTGCTCCCTCCTGTGTGCCCTCGTTCACAGAATCCTGTGCAAACTTGAAGGTAATTTAGATGATTTTAATGGCTGCCAGATATGATTCAGATACTCTATGATTAAATGCATGCTGTCTCCTTATGATGAGGGTCAGTCTGTGTTTGGAAGCCTATATGAAATTGAAGTAATTAAATCTGCCTTCTTTAAACTTACTAAAACAGAAAAAGGATCTATAAGATCTATATAGTATAACTATCAAGAGAAAAAGAATCCCATGAGTTATGAGAAGAAAATAATATATGAAGATATTATACTCCTGTTAAGATTATAAATTATTTTAAGAAACTACACAACATTGAGAGAGCTTGAATGTTCTCAAATTTCCTAGTGAGAATTATTGGTTTAATTCATTTTCATGAAAGATTTCAACAACTTGGGTAGGAATTAACAACTAAAATATAATTAGATCTGATTTACCTTAACCAGGAAAAAAAAAAATCCTACACTGTTTCTTTAACACTTCTAATTACCCGGCTTTGGTGAAGGCATTTATGGTTTCCTTTTTGAAATCGTTTCCTTAGTGACTACTCATGTACCACTCCAGATGGATGTTGCATATTTGTGACTACTTACTGCCCTTCGGACCTAAATTTCATTTTGCACGATGACAGAACATGAGAAAACTAATCAAAAGGATGCATCCTCTCCTTGTCTTAAAAAAAAATCCTTCTATCCATTTCTCTCTCTTTGAGAGGGAGTTAAATATGTAATTCTATATATAGCTTACAATATGCAGTGATTACAGTCAAATATCTGTCAAATTACTATTTGCTTTTGAATACTACTGCTTTAGTTTAAAATAAAAACTCTAGTATTGTCAGCCTACAGAACCCACAGGATATAAGGTATCTTTCAAACTTGTGCACTACAGGGAATTTCCACATGTCAGTCTCTTTGGGACCGCTTCATCCCTCCTGCCTGCCTGGGTCATCTTGGTCTTAACTTGAAAATCCAGACAAGGCTACCTACCAGTCAGGGCGCCTCAACAATCCCAGGTCTCCTAAGGAAGTTGACACTTGGAGACTTCTCCATGTATAGCAGACTGGTATGTTGAGAACCACGCTTGAATTCTTTTCCTCCAAGTTCTTCTATCTTATGGCAGGTTTGCCTCAACAACCACTTGGCGCCTGGGTCTTGCACTGCTTCTCTATCTCTCTTATTGTTCTGGGAGTGGCTTCAAGAAAAGTTTGGTTAGACGATTTCCTCCCAAGACATATACCACCAGATGTATTTCTGGGTAATGAGCTTTTAATTGGCTCATATGTTTAAAAAAAAATTTGTCTTTGGCCATTGAACTCAAATCTTATACCTCTGTGTTCTTCTTTTGGAAATGAATTCAAACGCATGCTGGTTTGATTGGATCACCTATCCTAAACTCCACAGGAGATGAGAGAAAAAACATTCAATGCATCAATAGATTATTTTCCCATGATGTATGAAACCTATGGGCTTTTATAGTTATAACGGTGTTATTAGTTTTGTCATTGTTTCCTTATTTCTAGTAGTTAGTTGCATTTCTACCTGACTTTTACAAGAACATATAAAAGTTCTACCCTACCTCAGGCTAAGGGCATTTGGTTAGCAGCCCTTAAACTGGCCAATGTATAATTTCTTGTGGGCTTTCATGTGCCCCACCAGCATTGTGTTCACTCAGTTTGAACAATTGCGCTTTCAAACTTTGCACACAATAGCAGTTACCCTGCGAGTACGGTGACCTGAGAACTAAGCCCAGCCCTGCTTCTCTGGGAGGGACACTCAGTCTGGCAGTAAGAATTCTTCACAAATTCCTCCTCAGCAGAAATCCACAAGAGTCTCCTTTATCCATCTGTTTATTTTCTGGATCACAAAGTTGTCTCTAAAGCTCCAGATAATAGTTTCTAGAAGACACCATATTTTTTTTTTTTGCAATGTTTATTTGGGATATAATTCATATAACATGAAATTCACCATTTTAAAGTGTTTTTTTTTTTTTAGTACATCCAATGGTTTCAGTATATCCACAATGTTGTGCAACTGTCGCTACTATCTAATTCCAGAACATTTTCATGACTCCAAAAAGAACCTCCAAACCTGTTAGCAGTCACTCACTATTCTCCCATCTAGCCATCTACTAGCAACCACTACTTTACTCTCTCTCTCCGTATTTGTCCACTTTAGGTATTTCATATAAATGAATCATACAATATGTGGTCTTTTGTGTCTGGCTTTTTCACTTAGTATGATGTTTTCAAGGTTCACCCATGTTGTAGCATGAATCAGTACTTCATTCCTTTACACAGCTGAATAACATTCCATTGTATGGTTATGCCATCTTCTGTTTATCCATTATCAGATGATGGACATGTGGGTTGTTTCCACTTGGGGATATTTTGAAATATTGCTGCTATGAAAATTTATGTACAGGTTTTTGTGTGAACATATGTTTTTAATTCTCTTGGATATATACCGGGGAGTGGAATTGCTGAGTCCATTTAAAAATTGGAATATTTGTCTTATTTTTATTGTGTTGAAGAGTTTTTTCATATAGTCTGGTTATAAGACTCTTATCAAATACGTAATTGGCAAATATTTTCTACTATTGTGTTCATTTTATGGTTCTGTATTTCGATCCACATAAGGTTTTAATTTTGATAAGGTTCATTTAAAAAAAATTTTTTTTTGGTTGCTTGTGCTTGGAGGACTCTGGAAAAAAAATTAAGTCTATGTGAAATCCAATATATAAAACAGACAAAAATTGAAGGTAGTCTGGTGAAGCAGAAATGGGGCTCTTAGATCTCTGATCACAATAGGAAGCCTCTGGCTGCCACATCAGGCCTCTATAGCAGGGAATAAAAAGTTTAAAAGTTATTGGAATATTTTTCAGTGAGGATGAAGAAAATGACACTGATTCCAGAAACATTTTAAAGTAGAATTCATAAGGTATAATAGCTATATTAAAGTGCAAGGTGAAACAGAAGGAAAACCCAAAGGTAGCTCTGAGTTTCTAATCTTTGTCTTTGGTCATGTTTAAATACCATTAAATTAAGTTAGAATATATGACCTGGAAGGAAAGTAGTAAAAGCCAATAGTGTTATCTTCCAGGAGAAAATGCAAACTGACTGACTTCTGGGCTTTATAATCAATCTCATGCTAGGAGTAAATTTTTACATGTTACATGAGTGAGTGATTTCCTATACCAGATAGCAGTTGTACTAGAAACAGTCTGTTCTTAACTTCCTTAAATTCACTTTTCCCAATATGAACTGGAATCTAAGGTTAGAAATGTGAGAAGACTAAAAAAAAAAAAAAAAGAAAGAAAGAAAAAAAGAAAAAAAGCAATTCATACTTAGATTGGAGACACTGAAAACTTATTATATAATACTCTAATATAAATATAAAGATGATAAATAAGCATCCAAAATATCCAACATTTTTCATCAATGCTTTCATCAGGAAAATTACAAATTATTTTTTTAATGATTTCATTTATTTATTTGAGAGAGAGGGCACAAGCAGGGGGGGTGGGCTGTGAGAGAGGGAGAAGCAGGCTCTCCACCGAACAGAGACCTTGACTCGGGGCTCAATCCCAGGATCCTGGGTTCATGATCTGAGCCAAAGGCAGACACCCAACAAACTGAGCCATCCAGGTGCCCCAGGATATTACAAATTAAAACAAACTCTACAGCTGTTAGAATGGTTAAAATCCAAAACACTGCTGACACCAAATACTGGTGAGGATGTAGAACAGCAGGAACACTCATTAACTGCTGATGAGAATTCTGTAAAGATGGTACAACCACTTCAGAAGGCAGTTTAGCAATTTCTTACAAAGCTAAACATAGCCTACCGTATGATCCAGCCATCACACTCTTTGACATTTACCCAAATGAGTTGCAAACTTATGCCAATACAAAAACCTGCACATGAATGTTTATAGAATCTTTATTCATAATTATCAAAAGTTGGAAGCAACAGAGATGTTCTTCAATAGGTAAATAGGCAAATTTTAAGACCTCTATACAATGGAATATTATTCAGTTTCAAGAAGAAATGAATTATCAAGCCACAATTGCTGAGTCATATGATAATTATATACTTAACTTTTTGAACAAATGCCAAACTGTTTTCTACACTAGCTGTACCATTTTACAATCTCAGCAGGAATGTATGAGAGTTCCAATTTTTCCACAGCCTCATCAACACCTGTCATTACTTCTCTTTTTGGTTATAGTCATCCTAGTGAGGTGATAGTTCATTGCAGTTTTGATTTGCATTTCCCCATTGACTGATAGTGTTGAGCATATTTTAACGTGCTTTTTGGCCATTTGGATACCTTTTTGGAGAAATGTCTATTCAAATCCTTTGTCAAATCCTTTGTTGATGCGCTTTTCCTATCTCTCTCCCTCCCATTGCGTTCTTTATACTGTATATGTATTTATATATCATACACAGACACACATGGTATAACAACCTCTTTTGCTCCTGTGGTGTTTTATTGTTTGATGAGTTTCAAAGTTCTTACCTTGGCACCTTTAAGAGCTGGGCGCTTGTGTATCCCTTCAGTCTCAACTTTGATCATTTCATACCTCATTCACCACACTCATTCATTCATGAATTTTGTAAATATTTATAGAGAGTCTATAATATTCCAAATATATTCTAGGTTCTAAGGATACAACAGTGAACAAAAGCAAACAAACAAAAATCTCTATCGATCTGGAACTTATATTCTGGAGATGGATTTTAGATGGTAGATAATAAAGAAAAAAACCCAATAATAAACAAAATACATAGAATATAAGGTGTGTTTGATAGTACATGTGATACGAGAAATTGAAAAAAAGATTTGAGTATGAGAGTAGAGGTTGTAATTTATGTAGGGGGATTAGAAAGACTTACTGAAAAGGGTCATTGAATAAAAACTAGAGGGGTAGAACAGGCATGCCTGGGTGACGCTGGGGAAAGAGCTGGACTCCTGTGGGTGGAGAGAGGAGGGCAACAAGAGAAAGTGAGGGAGGTAAGTCCTTCTCAAGCCTCTCTGATGAGAGGGGAAGTGTCAGATTATTCAGGACCTTGACCAATCACAGTGAGGACTTTAGCTTTTCACTCAGAGTGTGATGAGAACCAAGGTGGGGTTTGGTCTGGACAAGTACATGATCTGTCTCACTATACAAACAGATCACTCTGTCTGCTATGCAGGTATGTTGAAGTGGCACAATGCTGCCAGAGATGGTGGGCTTGGTCCAGGAAGGAAGCAACAGAGCTGGCAAGTTGTGATCAGGTTCTAGATCCTTTCAGGGGGTCCAGAAAGACTTGCTGAGACTGTGTATATGGAGCATAGAGAAGATTCAACAGTGACTCCCATGCATTTGGCTTGAGCAGCTGAAGGATGTGGTTGCTCTAAACTAAGAAGCGGAAGACCACGGAGATGCTGGTGGAGGTGGAGAGTGGAGGAATAAGAAGCTCAGTTGGGGTGTATTAAGTTTGAGATGCTTATTAGATATCCAAGTGGACATGTTGAATAGACAGTTTGAGATATTTGTCCTCAACACCCAAGAAGAGCAGTGTCTTGCCTTGCCTTCAATTCCTCATTCTTTCATGTCTATATGCTGTTTTGCATTTGCCTAAATGTATTTTCCCCTTGACCTCCACTTTACCACTTATTCCATTGCATTGTAATTACTGTTTTAACTTGTCTGTTCCTGTGCTCGCTTCGGCAGCACATATACTAAAATTAACTTGTCTGTTCCTTTCACTATAGTGTCCCACTACTCATTCTCAGCATAATGCCTAATGTGAAAAAAACAATTGAGAAAAGTCCACTGAATAACTAAAACCTATGAGGGCCATGATCTCCTATGTTCACTGGTTAGATTTCTTAATATATGTTGTTATTTTCCCTCTCCCGCAAAAAGAACTATTTGGCACATATTGTTTTAATCAACGTGAATTATATTCTATTTTTGTTGGTGCACTTCTTTTCCTATTCCCTTGAGCATGCAATTTATCAAGTATGAGTAATATCTGGCACACAGTATCACTGATAGCTTCCTTTTGTTATTAGATCAATGATTGTCTGAATAATTGAGAGAGAAAATACCTAGAAAGAGAATGCCCCATTTCCTTGAAACTGGTGCTAAAGAGAAACATGGTAGAATAAAAACATTAACAGTGAAATTGCTTTGGGAGCACTTGAATCCTTATGCGTGGAAACTTGGAACCATTTTTACAGCATATATTCAGCAGCCAGTATCTTAGTAATGACAGCTTGGCCTCTGAATATTGGATGCAATTATTTTGTCTTTCTTTAATGTTTGTTGTATTTTAGAAGGTACATTAAGAAATAAACTCATTTTAACAAAAAAAATTGTCCCTCACACCTCTCTACCTTCATCTGCCCATAAATCTCTTTCCAGAGCCTAACCCACTTAATAGCTATTTTGCTCCATTTTTTCAAAGACTGTCTAAGGCTTAATATACGTTTATATTTATATATATCCTTTTTTCTTACATAAATGGGACTCTACTGCATATTTTTTTCTATCACATATCTTTCTTTCATAATAGCTTGTAATAACATCATTTGTACTAATACACCTTTTTTTTTCTTGTCAACACCTCCATAACATCCTGCTGTATATATGGGCCATAATCTAATTAAAAATATCTTCTTGTTGAGCATTTATTATTGTATTTATTGTTGCAATAAAAAATGCTACAGTGAAGAACTTTGTGTATATACACACACACACACACAGAGGTATGCTTATGTATCCATATATATATACAGATACAAGAGCTTTAAGTACTTATAACATGTATATGTATGTAAATGTATATATAGATATATATGTATATTTACACAAAGTTGTTCATATACATATTTAATGCTAATTATCTATAGGATGCTTTTTAAAAGAGCATTTGCTGTTATAATTTTTGATATATAATTGACAACTCTGAGAAACCCTGCAAGATCTACTAGCATCCACAAAGACATGCTACACAAAATTTAATCAGGACCCAGATTTCTATTATTAAAGCTTCATTAACCAAGTCATCTACACTCATTTTCTAGATTGCTGGCTGGCCAAAAAGTAAGTGCAGATGTTGACCTTGCAAAGGTTAACTTAATAGAGTTGAATTTGATTCAGATTCAATCACTGCTTCCACAGCTGTTCTGTGGGCCAAATGGTAGGTTGTAAAGGTGATGTCATGGTGTTGCATTGCAGAGGTTGATGCTCAAGCATGACTCACACCTATGCCCTGAAAGACACTATTGTCATTTTGCTCCTGGGTGGAGCAGGGATTTGACTCACTCACTGACTCAGTCCACCAGCACACCCTCAAATCTGTTGATGAAACTTCCACTTGAGAACATTAACTCCAACATAACCCTCTTTCCAACAAGTAAGTAAATGTAGAGAGAGCCCCCATCTAGGATTGTCTTTTGTTATGTAAAATACTGCTTATTCTTAGACCTCTCCACCTCTCTTCCTCTTGTCCCCACCACACCTTGACTACCCAGTTCCCTAACAGCATTTTAAATGCAAAGGGGTCACTCAAGTGTAATTCAACAAACAAGGTATGTATAATATTGTGGCTAAACATTTCAGTTAAATCTATATGCTTGATTACAGATATATAATTCATCTATAAACAAATCATGCTAGGGTGAGTGCAATGTGAGCCTCTATCCCTCTTTCCTAGGGAGATTATAGTTTCACAGCTTGGATGTGAGCAAGCTTCATGCTTTGATTGGATTCTTTATCCTCTGCTAAAGCTCCATGTTTTTGCTATTGCTTCCAGAATCACTTCTTGACATGTTCTGGTTGACATGGTTATGTATGTTACAAGATAATTTTCCTGCCAATTCTTGGTCTTTTAATGTATTACTTTGCTTTTGCCTCTCTTTCAAAAGATGCTGCTCCTTCTCCCCAAATATTCCTTTTTCTTCTCATTTTCCTGGGAATGTCAACATCTGCAGTCCATCAACGTCTGGTCTATGTTTGTTTAGACCTTTCTGTGTTTCCAGAGATTTGTCTGGGACTGGCTCCTTTCATGGACTGAGAGGCTATTTCTCTGCCATGCAGGAAATCTCATTAGTGGGTTGGAGAAAATCAGCATTCAGGCACAGTCACCAGGAAGAGCACTAGCATCCAACAAAGCATGTGTACACACACACACACACACACAGGAGCATTCCTTATGCTAATTACCATTTCTGCATTTTAAAAAAACACTTCAGAAAGTTCCCCTTAGCACCTTCCCTTCTTAATCCTGTACTGCATCCTCTGGCTTTCCTGAGGTTTGGGACATCTGCAGATAGGAGGGATGGAACGAAACAGACATGCTTGAGTAGAGGAGGTGGGCAGGAGGGAGGCATATTTGTTTCATCTTCTGGGTAGAATGTTGTTACAGCTTGGGCTGGGATAAGGTTATGATCTTATTGCTTGGGGTAGTGCTTATTCTGAGCTACAGATTTTAGTTTTTCGCCTTTCCTAAATTCTTCCAAGTTGGCCAGTTAGAAGTACAATATACCATTTGCAGTAGCCATTTTTTGTTCTACCCTCACCTCTTCACTCTATATTTTGGAAGTGCAATTTGTCAAGGAGAACCAATGGCACAAATGTGCCATATCTCAACAAACATTAACTCTGTTTTCACAAGGAAGCTCAGCTTAGGAGAGGAAGATCTTTTTTTTCTTTTTTCTTTTTCTTTTCTTTCTTTTTTTTTTTTTAATTTTCAGCTTTTTTTTCCATTTTGTTTTATTTCTTTTCAAGGTTCCAGAATTCATTGTTTATGCACCACACCCAGTGCTCCATGCAATACGTGCCCTCCATAATACCCACCACCAGGCTCATCCAACCCCCATCCCCTTCCCCTACAGAACCCTCAGTTTGTTTCTCAGAGTCCACGGTCTCTCATGGTTTGTCTCCCCATCTGATTTCCCCCCAGCTCACTTCTCCTCTCCATCTCCCAGTGTCCTCCAAGTTATTCCTTATGCTCTATGAGTAAGTGAAGCCATACGACAATTGACTGTCTCTGCTTGACTTATTTCACTCAGCATAATCTCTTCCAGTCCCATGGACGGGACTGGAGGAGGGCAACCTTAATAAGTAAGAGGATCTTTTTTTTTTTTTTTTAAGATTTTATTTATGTATTTGAGATAGAGTGCTCAAGTGGGGGAGGGGCAGAGGAGAGGGAGAAACAAGCTCTCCACTGAGCAGGGAGCCCCACATGGGGCTCAATCCCAGGACCCTGTGATCATGACTCACCTAAGGCAGACACTTAACTGACTGAGCCACCCAGGCACCCGGGTGACAAGATCTTACCAGAAGATCAGGACTGTAGTTTTCATTCTGTCATTTTTTTAGCTGTGTGGCATTAAAAGATGATTTAACCTCTCCTGCCTTCCTGTGCATAATCATCTGAAGGCAGAAGGCTAGCTCAAGCCTCATAAGGTCCTTCTTTCTCTAATATCTATGATACAAGCACTTCGTTTAGTTAATTAACTGTTGACCTCATCCTCCCCTCAAAAAGAGAGACGTACAGGGGCACCTGGGTGACCAGTTGGTTAAGCTTCTGCCTTTGGCTGAGGTCATGATTCTAGGGTCCTGGGATTGAGCCCTGTGAGGAGCTCCTTGCTCAGTGAGGAGTCTGTTTCTCCCTCTCCCTCTGCCTCCTCCCCCTGCTTGTGCTCTCTTACTGTCTCATCAAATAAATAAATAAAATTTTTTAAAAAGAGAGTGAGAGAAGTACAAATAAGTGATTACCCAAGTCCCATGAGGTGAAGAAAATTACATTAATGGAAAAGCTTCTATAGGTCAAATGATATAAGTCAGATCAGACAACCCTCCAAACCCTGAGATTCCTTGAATATAATACTTTTAGTTAGAAATAGTAGCGTACTAGAGGTGACATGAAATCATGTAAAATGTACACAGCACAGGGCCTAGAAGATAGTCAGGCACCAAGAAATGAAAGCTTCTAATAGGAAAAAAATGATTTTGTTGTTAACTTTTTGTAGAAAGATCCTCATGTGATGTACATAGTCAAGTGTATTATCTACACTCAAGTGTATTATCAGGCACACACATTTTAATTCAATATTATGTATTATCTCTATGAAATATGCTTCATTTCAATTCCTCATGATTATGGTCTAATTTTACTACAATAAATAGAAAGTTTAGGAATGTGTTTACTCAGAAGACAGGATGGTCTACTAAGAAGAGTGTGGGGTTTCAGGCTATCAGGAGATGTTCCTGGCTACAAAAATTAAGGAACTTGTTGTTAGATGTGGTGTGCCACCTTTGAAGCAGGGACAATTTCTGCTATCCTGAGATATCTCTTGACATATAAAGCCTCAACTTGTGTCTGACCTAATCCAGGGCATATCTCCCTGCGGGATGCATAATCAAGTCTTATTCACAGTGAAATTTTACCTTTGTTCCTTTACCAGATGGTTGTCTTACAGTGTCAAAAAAATCTTGAAAGCCTTGGTTGGCTTGAGTGGTGCCCAAACTCAAAGGTGCTAAACCTTGAATTTGATCCTGAATCTTTAAAAGCAAAATTCTTTCCCTCTTGGTTGTCGTTTTGTCTGCTCTAGTACTGTAAAGTTACACTTTCCCTGCCCCTACCAAAATGATCTGCCAAGTTTAGGCTTGGACCTGGTGTGGATGTTAGCCAACAAAGTCAGACCTTTCAGTACATTTGGAGCTCCCACACATAAGCAAGTGGGTTTGGGAGCCTGTTTGCTGCCTTGTGTCTGTAGTATGGGATACGAGGGGCTGAACTGGTACTTATGGGATGCTTGCATTGGTTAAGAGCCATTGTAGCCCTACCAAATCTTTACCTAGAGGATGTATTTCTGTCCTACCTTGTTCTGGTGTTTCCTTTCCATCACCTAGACCACCACCAATTCACTCAATACCTACTAGAATATTCTTTCAGGGCTTGATACTGTCTCTGTAATGACTTCCATCTTCCCAATGTCTGCCCTTTACCCCTACAGACTGTCCTTGGACCAACCCAGATAAACTTTCTAGACGTGGCAGTTACCTGATACCTGATTCGTTGCCACAGAAGTTCCCCAAAATGACCTCATCTGGACTAAACCCCTGGACTTGTGAGAGATCTTCATGATCTAACTTACGTACCTACCACCTCCTTGCTATCTGCCCTCATCATCTCACTACATGCCCGTTGGTCCTCTTCTTTGTCCCAACTGGGACTTGTTAAATTTGGCCCTACTTTTGGTCCTTTGCATTAGCTGAGACTTCCAGCTATGTGTTCTTCCCACCTGATTTTACACGATTTGCTTCTTATCATTCAGATCCCAGCTTACTCATTAACATTTTCAGAAAGATCTTTTTTGATAACCCCAATCTCTTCCACATCACTCATTAAAATCTTTACATAGCATTTGCCACTGATATGCTTGTATTTATTTATTTATTTTCATTATCATGTGCCTCTTTGTCTAAGTCTTGCCCTTTAAACCCCTCCATGCCCTACCATTCAAGCTTCATGAGAGCAGGACCTCTACTTTTTTCACCTCTGCCATGTCCCAGCGCCAAAGATAGCTCTTAATATATAGGAGTGCCTCAGTAAATGGTTAATAAGTAAATGAATGTTAACTCCATTTTGGGTAGAAAGGAAGGCAGAGACCATCACTTGGCTAATTCCCTCATCTTGGCCACCACATAATCACCTAGGTTCTCATTTTATTTCCCACTGAGTATACCTAACATCTGCAGGTGTAAGCTACAGAGCATAAAATAATTGTTCTGCATTTCATCACCAGAACACCATTGTCCTAATTTTAAAAGGAAATTCAAATATAGTAATAAAATAATGAGACTTCTACTATATACTCGCCTTTTCAACATATTGATATAATTCCTTCCAACTTTTTAAAATTGGTTTACCACTAATTAAGCAAAACTCACATTTCAGCACATTCTTGTTTCTTTGCCTCTCTGTCCCCACCAGCCCTCTTTTTCCTTGGCCACACCTGAGGACTGCCATGCAGAATTGTGGTGGCACAGAGATACTGGAAGGAGGAGCTGATGGATCAGGCTAAGATAGGGAGACACCATTTACATGCTCTCCACCTAACTGCAACGGGATTTAATTGTGTGTGACAGGATGGACACAAAATTCCAAGAAACTGAGAATTTTCCTCAGTGAACACAGTGATAAATGACAAGCTGGGTTGACCTGAGTCAGTGATAGAAAGAAAATCCAAGGCACAACTAGAAATGATGTGGTTTAGCTGAGAACAGCTTGAAAACCATCTGGAAAGCATTTCCTAGGTTGCCATTAGAAAAGGAGCACCTCTGAATAAAAGCAATTTTCAAAGAGTCTTATCTCACATAGATGTGCTCAACCACATGGCTGTGTAAGCCTGCCCTTACACACACACCCAGAGATGGTAGTGACTGTCAAAAGCCAGGCCCTGATATGGAGTATGATTATATGTGTAGATAATATATAGAGTATGTCTGTAGAACTGGAAACAAGATTTATGAGACTTCAAATAAAATTTAATGCATGCTACTCAAATCCTATTTGTAACAAATAAATTTTGGATTCTATAGAGCATTTCCCTACATTATCTTCCTTGGTCCTTATAACAATCTCATATAGCAGGTAGAGCAAATAATATCATCCTTAATTCAACTGAGATAATTGAAACTCAGTGTGGTTAGGAAAATTGCCACAACATCATACATGTTGTCAGGTTCCTTTATAGGTTTAGTACATTCAATTGAATCTAAGAAATGACATTTTTCTAAATGTTAATTTTGAGAAACTTATATTAGCCTAAAAACTTGTCATAAAACTTTGATTTTTAAGAAGTCAATGGAGTATATAGGTCTACCTCATTTTAAATAAAATGAGTAGGTAAGATTCCATATTTTCAGAAAAGAGAAAATTAGAATGGGTGGGAATTGTTCACTTTACAAAAGATATCTTAATTTATCAAAAGAATGTGACATGACTTATTTAAATAGTTCCTTTAAATTTATAATAGAATATTTTAAGGTATCTTTATTGATGTATGTATACTGGTACATTTTAAGTGATTAAATTTATTGTAAATAGGCAAACTAGAATATACAATGAATTCCTTTAGATAAATAAGAAAAAGCAAACAACACAAAAATGGACAAAATGTATTGCCACCTGGGTCATGGACGGTGACCCTAAAAGTTCAAAAAACATCTGTTTAAAGCCTAAAAGTTCAAAAAACATCTGTTTAGTCCCCACCGTCTTTCCTTCCTACTAGACACATGGTTGTCCAGCCAAGGACTACATTTCCCAGCATCCTCCTAAGGATGCATCTATAAAACTAAGTAGTGCTAATGCAACATGAGTGGAAGAAAAGTGTGTAGCTTCTGACTTACATGCCTATAAGAAATTGCTTTCCCCAAAATTCTCTAATCTTTCCTCAAAAGTTGGTATGTGGCAACAACCTAACTAACCACAAAGAAAAGGATGATAGCCTAAGTGATGGCAGTATAACAAATGGAAATGTCCCTGAATAACTGCATGCTGCAAGCCACCTTACTAGTCCGGACTATACAACACAAGATTGCTATGCAAGGAAGAAATGTCTTTCTTTTTTAAACTACTATATTTGGGTGTAGGGGATATTTGTTATAGCAGCTTGGACTTTATCCTAGCTAATGCAATGTTCAACCTAACCCATAATCTATGAAATGCAACTTAAAACAAGGTATCACTTCATACTCTAAGGTTTTGGCGATATCTTGTGAAGTAAAAACATCTTGTGATAGTAAAAATTGGCAATATGGAAAAGAAATTGTCATATATTTCTATCAGGAGTATAAATTGACACAACCACTTAGGGAACAATTTGTCAATATTACTAAAGTAGAAAATAACCATCCCCTGAAACTAATTTGTTTCACTTTGAGGCATTGTGACTTTACATATTGAGACATATCTAGAGTGGTTATGACATCACTTGTATTCACAAAAATTGGAAACAGCCTAAAAGTCCATTAATAAGAGGATGGATAAATAAGTTGTGATATTTTCATATAATTGAGCACAATCAGCATTTAAAACAAATGAACCACATCTATATGAATCAATATGAATAAACTTCATAAACATAATGTAAGAGAAAAAGAAGCTGAAGGATATGAACAATATGATAGTATTAGGTAAAATTCAAAATATGCAAAGCATAGTTATTGTTTTGACTGCATATATATTGTAACAAAGGTATGAAAATGCAGTCTGAAAGAAAACATACCAGATTCTTGATAGTAGTGTCTCTGGAGAAGGCAGATATGGAGATGAATCTGTGGAGAGAAACGGAGGACTTCAAAATTATTCATAATGTTTTATTTCTTTTGTGGAAAATGTCATGCAAAAATCGTTAATATTTGTTAATTACGGCTATTGGGTACAATCAGGAAGAGTGAATTTTGTGCATCTCTCCCCAACTCCCCTTTCAATGACACCACCATGATGGCATGAAGCTGGCCACTGTGGAAGTATTTACATCACAGAAATCAGCAAATGTTACAAATCATCTGGAGAGTCAGTTGTTAACATTTGTTTATACCTCTGGATACAATGTATCTTTTAATTAATCTTACTACTTTTTAATGCTTTTTAAATTTTTCAAAATACAAAAAAAATTAATCTAATTTTTCCAGAATTTTTTGTCCACAAAACATCCTGTATCTATGTCTTGCAGGGTGATGAAAAAAAAGTAGCATCTCTAAGAAAGCTATAACCAAACAAGTTTTATTTGACTTTTGAGAAAACGTGGTTTATCTGTGTTGGGAGAAATTCCAGACTTCCTATTTCTTGCATAATCTCAGGAGAAAGTGTCTTCAAGTCATATATGACATCCTTTGTGCAATAAGAAACTTCCTGCCTCTTCTCAAAAAAGATAATGTCTTTCATAACTGCCAGAATCCCTACATTTGCTTCATGAAATTTTAGTTGTTGTATCACAATATTTATTTCTACTTGTGTTAAAATAAATCTGGATTAAAAATGGTTATGATATCACTTTGAAAGTGTATATCATTTGAACAAGCCTATGCACCTATAACCTGAGGTGTAATGTAATCACATTTTCTGAACCCCAGATCAGGTATGTGGTCATACAAATATGGAATACCATAGGGCAGGGTGTTTGACTTCAGTCCTGTCATTAAGATTTTGGGCTTTCTATTGTTCTAACCACTGTACCAGGTAACAAAGACTATTTATTCTTCATTAATCACATAAGAATGTTTTGTCAACCTTAATTCTTGGAATGATTATTTTAAAATAACTTCCAATTTTTTATTAAAAAGTGAAATATATTAAATGTAGAAAACATAGATGTCAAAAAATAACTTAAGTAAAATCATCCATCCCTAATTTCATGACCCAAAGACAATAACCATTAATGGTTCAATAAATAATTTTTCAGCTTATTTTGTGTGTATTTACATTTTCCTTTCAAAATAATATTAGATCTTATACACTGGACTTTTTATTGAGGTATAGTTGGTACACAATGTTACATTAGTTTCAGGTGTACAACACAGTGATTTGACAAGTCTATATTGTATACTCACCACAAGTGTAGCTACCATCTGTCACCATACAATGCTATTACAGTATCATTGACTATGATACATTGACTATACTGTACCTTCCATCCCTGTGATTTTTTTATTCCATACATATAAACTGTTTTAATTGGCTTTTTCTACATGAGACCCTATCATTAATTTATTTCAAAGTCACTTAATTTTCTTCAAATGTGTTATTTTTATAGCTATATAACATTACATAACTGTAATCAAATTCATAATTGTCTGCAATTATTCCATATGGTAAATAATGATGTGGTCATCATCCTAGTAAATCTTTGCACACATCTCTGTTCCTTTCTTTGGGATAAATCTTAATCATGTAACTCCTGAGTCAAAAATTAAGAATATTCTTCAAACGTATTTTGCTTATTATCTTTATGAAAATGGGTTATTCATGTAAAAACTTTACATCATACACAAAAATACATTTCAAGTATATTAAAGACAAATGTAAAAAGTAAAATTTTGTATCTTAGAGTAGATTAATGAAAATATCTTTTATAACATCAGGTTTGGGAAAAGAAAAGTACAATCAACAAAGGTGACAATAAATACTTTTGAGTATACTAAAATGTAAAACTCTTGTATAACAGACGACACTATAAAAGACAGACTGGGAGAAAATGTCTGCAACCTATAGAATACAAAAGAGTTGGGATCCAGAACATAAGAACACTTAAAAATCAGTAAGAAAAATATAAGCAATAGAAAAATAGAAAATGGGTGGAGAATATGAAAGGCAAGTTAAAAAAGGTAAAAAAAAAAAAAAAGTAAAAAAAGTTTAAAAAGGTGGGGGGGAATCTGAATGGTTAATCAACTTAGGAGATGAGCTCAAATTTACTGGTAATAAACAAAATGTAAATTAAACTAACAAACTGGATCATATCCATCAGAGTGGCAAAAATTTTAGAGCCTGACATCAAATTTAACAAGAATGTGATATAACTGGGACTCACATGTTGCTAATGAGAAAGTAAATTGGTTCAAACATATGGATGAGCAATTTGGTTGTATTTATGACTACAAAGGACCACCTCATTCAAGCTCAAGCCTTTCCCATAGTTTCTCATATCCAGTGACTAACAGAGGTGGGTATATAAACATCTAACCAGTTTGGCCCAAACCCAGATGACTCTGACAGGTCAGACCACAGGTCAACCTGTGTGACTGGTTGAGGCTGATGCAGCTTGACTTCCTCTTCCCTTCCACAGGTACCAAGAGCATTCCCTAATTAACATTCTTCAGGCTGAGCTCTGACTCAGGGTCTGTGTCCTGGGGAATCCAACCTATGAGTTTGTTATCAGGAGTGGGATGACAAAGGTAATACAAGGTTTTGGAAATGAATCACTTGCTACCTGGCTAGGACTGAGGAGCTCCTAATCAGTGGTAAATAAAGCACAAAAAGTCCCTGGCCAAACTGGCTACCTATAGTGGATTAAATAGTGTTCTCCCCCATCACAATGTTCCTGTCCATCCAGAACCTCAAAAGGTGACCTTATTTGGAAATAAGGTCTTTGACTTTTTGACACCATACACACAAAAAAATTCAAAATGGATGAAAGACCTAAATGTGAGACAGAAAACCATCAAAATCCTAGAGAAGAACACAAGCAGCAACCTCTATGATATCATCCATAGCAACTTCTTACTAGACATGTCTCTGGAGGCAAGGGAAACAAAAGCAAAAATGAACTATTGGGACTTCAGCAAGACAAAGAGCTTCTGCCTAGTGAAGGAAATAATCAACAAAACTAAAAGGCAGCTTACAGAATGGGAAAAGATATTTGTAAATGACATATCTGATTGGAGGTTAGTATCCAAAATATATAAAGAACTTATCAAACTCAACACCAATAAACAAATAATCCAGTTAAGAAATGGGCAGAAGACATCAACATTTTTTCCAAAGAAGACATCCAGATGCCTAACAGGCACATGAAAAGGTGTTCAGTATCACTCATCATCAGGGAAACACAAATCAAAGTTACAATGAGATATAACCTCACATCTGTCAATATGGTTAAAATTAACATGGGAAACAACAGAGGTTGGTGAAGAGAAAAGAGAACCCTCTTACATCGTTGGTGGGAATGCAAGCTGGTGCAGCCACTCTGGAAAATAGTATGGAGGTTCTTCAAAAAGTTAAAAATAAAACTACCCTATGACCCAGCAATTTCACTTCTAGGTATTTAACAAACAATAAAAAAATACTGATTTTAAGAGATACATGCAGTCCAGTGTTTATAGCAGCATTATCAAGAATAGCCAAATTGTAGAAAGAGACCAGATGTTCATTGACTGATGAATGGATAAAAATGTGGTATGTACTTATATACATACATACACACACACATACACACACACACACACACACACACACACACACACACACACACTGTGGAATATTATGCAGCCATCGAAAAGAATGAAATCCTGTCATTTGCAATGAGATGGATGGAAATAGAGTGCATTATGCGAAGTGAAATAAGTCAGTCAGAGAAGAACAAATACCATATTATTTCACTCATATGTGCAATTTAAGAAACAATACAGATGAACACAGGGGAAAGAAAAAAAAGGAGAGGGAGGCAAACTCTAAGAGAGGCAGGTAACTATAGAGAACAAACAGAATCGATGGAGAGAGGTGGGTGTGGAGTGGGCTAAATGGGTGTGGGTATTAAGGAGTACACTTGTTACCATGAGCACTGGGTGTTACATGTTAATATTACCCTAACAATTAACTAGTGAGAATTTAAATAAAGACTTGAAACATTAAAACATTTTTTTAAAAAGACAATAGGGTCTTTGAAGATGTAATTAGCTAAGGATTTCAAGATATAATTATCTTAGATTTAGGATTGCTTTAAATCCAATGACTGACATCCTTATGAGAAAAGGGGAAACAAGAAGACAGGGAGAAATAAGGAAGTTGGAGGCATAAAGTATGAAGTTATAAAGCTGTAAGCCAAGAGATTTCAGGAGCCACCAGACACATAAGGAAGAATTCTCCCCTGAAGCATTCAGAAGAAGCATGGCTTGACTGATACCTTGATTTCAGACTTGCATCCTCCAGAACTATGAGCGAGTAAATTTCTGTTGTTTAAGCCATCCAGTTTATTATGACAGCCATAGGAAACTAATATTTGGTCTGATTGTTAAAACTTTCACCAGGAGCAAATTGAAATGGTATACCAATGGAAAGACATGCAGTAGCTGGTATAAAGTACCAGATGTGTCCACAGTTTGGAAAGTTGTAACTATAATGTAATTCAGTAGCTATTAATAAGATAGGTTGACACTCTGGAAAAGATAAGGGAAACCTGGAAGCAATTTACAGGCAAATGAGAGCCAAATGTGGAGGCAAGCGGACCATTTTGAAGCATACCATACAATAGGGTCTCAAATGCTAGATAGAGAAGATAGAGAAAGGAGGTTACCAGGCTTAGGAACTAATTGTGAGAACAGCAGACCTCCAAAAAAGATGAAACTTCCAGCCAAGGACATCTGAGTTGATTTCAGCTTCTCTTTCAGTCTTCAAATTCCTAACTCTCTGAGCCCTCTGGGGCTATAGAAGTGGGCTACCCCCTCCCTATTAATAGCAGTGTGCCCCCTTACTTGAAGAGAGTGTTGAGACCTCCACCCACAGGGTATGTATCCCCATCAAAACCTAACCCTTCCTCACCTATTTACCTCAGCCTATAAGTAGGGTTAAGATCACATCCCATATGGTGAGAATAGAGTGTGAGCCCACATCCTTCCCTTTCCTGTGAGAATGGTTCCTGACAGCATACCCAATAAACCTCCTGGGAGTCCATTTTTATCTCAAGACCTCTTCTGGGAAATTCTACCCAAGACAATAAGGATTGTCACTTATCCCAGGGTTTGGTTATTTGCATACAACTTCATGTTTTTAAATAAGTTTCAATATATTAAAAGAGGACATTGGGAAGCAAGGGTGATGAAACTAGTATCTTTAACTTTGTCCACAGTAGATCTGACAGCTCTGAAATCTCCATAAATTGTTCTAAATTCTCTGGCCTTCCAGTAAGTTCTATTAATGAATTTAAGAACATTTGACCTGTAATAGCTCTACACAAGCTTACAATTTGCTAACAGAAAGACTGCCTGAAACTAAAAGCAGGCTTTGCACACAACAGCCTTCTTGCATATTGGAAACAAAGGCCTCTCAAGGGATTTCAGGTTTAGAAAGTCACATTCATGCTTGGAAATTTATGGGTTTAGCATTTTCCATTAGGCTATTTCATATCTTTAAGTTTTAGATCAGAGGATTGAGAATACACAGGCATGGTCATGGAACATTAACTGGAAATAATGAAGCTCTCTTGAGTACCTCTGTGCCATTCCAAGGGAGATGCTTGATTTAAAGTCCATGCAAAGTCCACTCTGCCTTTCCAAATTAAATTATTTGAGACTAAATGTGAAGAGTTAAATAATTCTTAATACAACAGAAAACAAATTCTCATGGTGATATGACCCAGAGGAGAATTGGCAGTGATGCTTCTTCTTTAAGTTGAAAAGTATTGATGACCTTGAATTTCAGTTAAGGCAGAAAGAGCTCTACCTCAGTGAGAGCAGACATTGTTCCAGGGGCTTCCACTCAAGCCACAACTGAATCGTGGCTCACCCAGTTGTTGAAGGCTCATTCAAGTGTAACTGGTACGCAAAAAGAGGAAGTGGGGTTCATGTTTGTTTAAGAAGGTCGTCTCAGCCAGTGCTAATATAATTTCCTTTGCTGGCAAAATGAACAGAGAAGTCAAGATATGTGAAGTAATAGTCTTCAGCACTCAGTCTAGCATCTTATTACACTTAAAGCAGTGCAGATGCATTGGCATGAAAGGAGTAAAGTTTAAGAGCTAGGCCAAAAGCACTTCATTCTATGAAACCATCATGAAAGCCAAAAAAAAAAAAAAAAAAAAAAAAAAAAGACAACCATAGAACAGAAGAAAATATTTGCAAATCACTTATTGGATGAGGGACTGAAAACCAGAATATATAAAGAACTCTAAGAATTCCATAGTAAAGAAACAAATAATCTAATTAAAAATGAGCAACATCTTTCAGTAGATTTTTCTTCAGAAAAGATATATGAATGGACAATAAACACATGAAAAGGTATTCAGCATCATTAGTCACTTAGAAAATGCACAACAAAACCACAATGAGCTACCACTAGGATGTCAGAATCAAGAAGACAGATATAACAAATGTTGGTGAGGATGTGGAAAAATTGGGAACTCTATACATTGCTGATTAAAATATAAAATGGTGCTGTGGCTTTAGAAAACATTTGGGTGGTTCTTCAAAAAGTTGATGTAATTACCATTTGACCATCAACTCTATTCCTTCATATGTACCCAAGAGAAATGAAAACATACGTCCACACAAAAACCTATACACAGAGTGCCTGGGTGGCTCGGTGGGTTAAGCCTCTGCCTTTGGCTCAGGTCATGGTCTCAGGGCCCTGGGATTGAGGCCCGCACTGGGCTCTCTGCTCTTCAGGGAGCCTGCTTCCCCCTCTCTCTGCCTGCCTCTCTGCCTACTTGTGACCTCTCTCTCTGTCAAATGAATAAATTAAATCTTTAAAGAAAAAAGTTCTTTTTTTAAAAAAAAAAAACTATACACAAATGTTTATAATAATCAAAAAGTAAAAACAACCTAAATGTTCATTAACTGATAAACAGATAAACAAAATGTAGTATAGCCACACAATGGAATACTATTCAGCCATGAAAAATGATGAAGTACTGATATAGCATGCATAAACCTTGAAAACAGATGCTAGGTGAAAGAAAGCCGTTGTATAAACATACCATATGATTCAATTTCTATGAAATGTTCAGAGTGAGCAAATCTAATGAGACAGAAAGTAGGTCAGTAGTTGCCTAAGGTTAGGGGTTGGGTCATAAGCAGAGAATGCTAATCAGTACCTGTTTCTTTTTGAGAAGGAAAATTCTCTAAATTTAGAATGTGATGATGGTCACACACATCTTTCAATATATTAAAACCATTGAATTGAATTATATACTCTAAATAGGTGAATTTTATGATATGCAAAATTATATCTCAAAAAGACAAAAAACCTTATAAATTGACTTCATTAATTATTCATTAATTCATTAATTCTTCACTTAGTGAACTTCATTAAGACTGCTCTATCCATTTTTTCCTCTAAGCCTAGGTCAGAAATAGAAAGGAACTGTTCATTCTTAGTCTCCTGGGGGAAAACCTGCATGTTATTCTATAGCTTATCTGAATTTTACTTCATCTATGTATATTTTTCATCCAGGCTAGAGCTATATACAACAACTTCCTAACTAGAAAGTATATAAGGATGGAAAATTAATGTGAAAGAGCTTTTTGAATGCACTTACTTAGCGTGGTGATACTATTGCCATAATACTGAAGATCTGTGCAACTGCTTATTTTCCATTCTGTATCCTTCACTGTCTTTGTTGTGAATTATATTATTTTTCGGTAAACATTCTGTCACTTCTGAACCTGTCCCACCTAGGAGAAGTGTATTTCCCAGTGAAGCTGGGTTTGCTTGGGTGACTGGCTTTGGCATAGTAGCGTGGCAAGTAGTGACTCCTACTTCCAAATAGATGTTTGAAGAAGCTTCTGGATTTTCTGCCAACCTTCTTCTAACTATCCAACAATAGAAGTGAGCATTCCAGAAAAAATGCATCTCTTTCAGGTGAGTCCCAGAGGAAGGTCACATGGAGCAGAACTGAAGTGAACATCAGCCCAAAGCACGATTACCTGACAGGCCCCGACCTTTAAGAGAGAAATAAATGTTTGTATTCCACTGGCTCTTTTGTTTTACACATCTTATCATGGTGAAAGCTGACTAATGCAATTATCATTTTATTCATTGAAAAAACATATTTTGAGCACTACCATGCATTAGATTCTGTGGTTATTTTCTAATATATAAAACTTGGTCTCTTTCATAGTTGAGCCCCTTATAGACTAGAAGGTAAAATACAAAAGGACACAATAAACAAAATACAAAATATGTAGTGAGTGACATGACAGATATAAAACATAGTAAGAGGTTTTGAGCAGAAAGATATTCTTTCTGCTTTTTTAAAGTTTTTTTTTGCTTTGTTTTGTTTTGTTTTGTTTTGTTTTTTTGGAGAGAGAGAGCACAAGCAGGGGAGAGGCAGAGGGGGAGAGAGAGAGAGAGAAACAGACTCTCTGTTGAACAGGAAGCCTGATGTGGGGCTTGATCCCAGGACCCTGGGACTATGACCTGAGCTGAAGGCAGACACTTAACCAACTGAGCCACCCAGCACCCCTGAAAGAGATTATTTCTGACTCAGACGGATCACAGAGCTTCTTGCAAGAGGTGGTATTTCCATAATCAGTCATTTTAGAAGATGAAAATCCAATTGTATATGGATTGAAAGTAAAAGATATTATGAAGATATTATGTTAAATTGTATATATGTACAATTATATATATTATATCATATATATCCAATTGTATATATACAATCCAATAAATTGGTGAAGGTAATTTAATATGCTGATTTAATATCACAGAATGAACCCTAATACACTATAGATTTCCAGTTGTGTACAAATATTTTCTTTTTAATTTTTTTGTAGGTAAACTAATTTCTCTTTCATTTTCTTTCTTTCTTCACTCTCTCATTCAATTATTTAAAGCACACTCAAACCACAGAGCACATCCAGAGTGAGGTAATTATTTTTCCCTGAGCACAGATGTGCTTCACAGTGAAAACATAAATCAAGTTCACTTACATGGAGTGTAACACTTACAAGTTCACTTGAGGGAAGAGCTCAGAGGAGAGGTGGGACCATTAGAAAGCTGTCTCCACTGATTTTAATATTGGAAGAGGCCTTTACTACTTTAATCCCACTCCATCATTATCCTGGTGAGGAACACAGGTACAGAAAAGCTGAGAGACTCATTCACCCACACAGCTTGTTAAGTGGCAGCCATGGGACTGGGGAGTAGGCCTCTTGATTCTTGATTCTGTTCTTATATGTATTGGTCATAACCCCAGTCAGATTTTTTTTACCTTGCCTATGGTGAGTTCAAGCTAAAAACTGAATGTAAAAGTAGTTTTGGGGCACAAGTACCTATAGATTCTGGACAGTTTACATATGCCTGGACCAAAGAGGACACTTGTGACTTCACAAGGGTGGACCACAGTCATACAGGCATAAGGGCCCACTGTGGCCAGAACTTACGAATTTTTTCAAGATTGGATAATGTTCTGAGACAAGATTATTGAGTGGGGAATACCTTTACAAATAGAGGGGATAGTGTAGATAGAAACAAAGAAATGGGGACATGCACTTAAAGAAAAGCCGGTGGTCTTATTTGAGGGCATATGAAAAGTGTCTCTTAGTTGAGATAGGAGTGTGGGTCCTATAGCCCATACTGAAATAGCAATGAATTCACCCATGCAAGCACCAGGGTGCAGAGAAGTCCACACCCAAGGACTAAACAAATTGCTCTTCTCACTAGGTGCCACTGTAGGACAGAGAACAGCTAGAGCTCTTGTACTTTCCCCAAATGCTAGGTCCGCCCTGACTGTGATGCTAGACAAGACTCTGGAATTTACATCATCTTTCAAAGTGGAAGAAGTGGGTAGGGAAAATTCGAAAACGACTTATGGCAATAGGTTTACTTGGAACTGACTACACTTTTTAAAAATATTCTCATTTGATTTTTTATTTTAAGCCCACTATAGTTAATATACAGGGTTCTATTAGTTTCAGATGTACTTTCCAGTGATTTAACAATTTCATACAACAGCCTCTGTTCATCACAAGTGCACTCCCCAATCCCTATCACCTATTTCACCCATGCCCCCAGCCACCTCTCCTCTGGTAACCATCAGTTTGTTCTCTATAGGTAAGAGTCTGTTAAGGTAGAGGAAGGTGCAGTAGAAGAGTAGAAGGACTCTACACTTATCTTGTCCCATGAACACTACTAGATAATGATCATATCATCCTAAATAACCCAGAAATCAACCTGAAGATTGACAGAACAAACTCCACAACTAAAGGGAGAGAAGAGGCAATGCTGAAGAAAGTAGGAAGTGTGGAGATATAGTTTAGAAGAGAAATGGATCTTGAGCTCTGCAGAGGGGAGAGAGCCATGATCACAGAGAAGGGCAAGAGAGAGAAGAGCACACAGGGGAACACACAAAGAGAACATTTTCTCAAAGCGATTGGCTTGGAAAATGAGAGGGGCTGAATTATATGAGCTAATGCAACCAGTGGAGCTTAAATCCTGAAGTTTTAAAGGTCAGTGGGATTGGCTTGGATAGAGCATGGAGGGCACTGCCCATCTCCTAAAGAAAAGGCAGACAAACAACCACAGTTGTACGGCATGGAAATAGCAATCTGAAGAGCACCTAGGGCATGAAGTGGAGAGATTATTTACTCTTTCTAGGAGCAGCATTCATGGAGACACTATTCCAGGGAGAAAGAAGCTGGCCAGTGCCATTTCTCTCCCTGGCTTCTCAGCACAAACACAGAGCCACCTGTGCGAAGCAGTGCAGGGCTGTCACTGGCTGCCTAACTTCCTTACACCAAGTGCCACACCTCTGCACTCTGGTCGGACTTCCCTTCTGAGAATAGCTTGCTGCAATCCCAGTGCAGTGGTCCCCTTCCACAGAAGACTAGCAGAAACCCCTGTCCACACCATGGCTCCTGACCAAGCATCCTACAGGGCTTCAGTTCCATTGAAAGGAATACTAGGCATCATTCCATGAGTAAACCAGAGCACGTCTAGTCAAAACTCACCACATTTAGGCCAGGGACCAAACACTGCCCACTACAGGCAAGGAAAGCCTCTGCAGACAACTGGTCAGAAGGATATAGTAACCAAAACATAACACCACAGCTCATACAGCACACACTGGAGACACTCCCTGAAGTGCCAAGCCCTGGGCACAATATGACCTTTCCTTCATAAGGCCATTATCTTTAAGCAGGTGACATAACTGGCTTTTCTAAGAAGAAGGAAGAGACTTAGACAAAATGAGAAGATGAAGGAATTTATACCAAATGAAAGAACAAGGTAAGGTCATCGCCAGAGATGTAAGTAACAGACTAAGTAATGTGCCTAATGGAGTTGTTTTGTTTTGTTTTGTTTTCATTTTTGTTTTTGGGGAGGGAGTGGGGAGGGAGGGACAGAGAGAGAGGGAGAGAGACAATCCCAAGCAGGCTCCATGCCCAATGCAGAACAACACAGGGCTTACTCTCACTGTAAGTCTCACACTGAGACTACAACCTAAGCCAAAATCAAGAATCAGACGCTCAACTGACTGAGCCATCCAGGCACCCTGATGCCTGATGGGTAATTTAAAGCAATCCTCATAAAGACACACACTAGGCTTGAGAAAGGAATAAAAAACATCAGTGAGACCCTTACAACAGAGAAAAAAGAGTTTAAAAGAATTGATAAGAGATGAAGAGTATAATAAACAAGATAAAGACACCCTTGATGAAGAGCAGGCTGGAAGAAGCAGAGGAACTAATTAGTGATATAGCAGATAAAATAATGAAAAAAAATGAAGCTGAGTAAAAGAAAGAAAGAATTATGCAACACAAGAATAGACAGAGAATTCAGTTAACTCCATCAAATGTAATAACATTTGTATTATAAGAGTCACAGAAAAAGAGAAAGAAAAGGGGACAGAAAATTTATTTGAGTTAATAATAGCTGAAAACTTCCCTAACCTGGGAAAGGAAACAGATGTTCAGCTCCAGGAGGCACAGAGAACTCCTATCAAAATCAACAGAAGCAGGCCAACACCAAGACATATTGTAATTAAACTTGCAAAATATAATGATAAGAAAAAATTCTAAAAGCAGCAAGACAAAAGAAGTCCTTAACTTACGAGAGAAAACCCATAAGGTTACCTGGAGATTTCTCAATAGAAACATGGCAGGCCAGAAAGGAGTGGCATGATATATTCAACATGTTAAATGAGAAAAAGTATGCAGCCAAGAATATTCTATCCAGCCAAGAATATTCTATCATTCAGAATAAAAGGAGAAATAAAGAGTTTACACAAACAAAACTTAAAAGAGTTCATAACCACTAAATCAGCCTTGTAAGAAATATTAAAGGAGATTCTTTGAGTGGGAAAAAAGAGACCAAAAGTGACAAAGACCAGAAAGGATCAGAGAAAATCTCCAGAAATAATTACAAAACAAGTAATTAAATGACAATAAATAATATCTATCAACAACTACTTAGAATATAAATGGACTAAATGCTCCAATCAAAAGATATAGGTTGTCAGAATCAGTTAAAAAAATAAGACCCATCTAAATGTTGCCTACAGGACTCATTTTAGACCTGAAGACAACTGAAGATAAAAGGTGTGGGAATGGAGAAATATTTATCATGTAAATGGATGTCAAAAGAAAGCCAGAGCAGCAATATTTCTATCAGACAAACTGGATTTTAAAACAAAGACTGTAAATGGAGATTAAAAAAGGACAATCCAACAAGAAGATATAACAACTGCAAATATTTATACCTCCAACATGGGAGCACTAAAATATATTAAAAATTTAATAACAAAAGTACAGTAATTCACTGATAATAATACAATGATATTAGGGGACTGTAACACCCCACTTCCATCAATGGACAGTTCATTTAAGAAGAAAATCAACAAGGAAACAATGGTTTGAATGACACACTGGACTAGACAGACTTAACAGATATACTCAGAACATTCCATCCTAAAACATTCAAGGGCACATGGAACATCCTCCAGAATAGATTATATATTAGGTCACAAAACAGGCCTCAAAAATGCAAAAATACTGAAGTCATACCATGCATCATTTTTAAAAAGATTTATTTATTTATTTTAGAGAACAAGATGGGGGAGGGGCAAAGGGAGAGGGAGAGAGAGTCTTAAGCAGATTCCACACTAAGTGTGGTGTCTGAAGCAATCCCATGACCCTGAGATCATGACCTGAGCTGAAATCAAGAGCTGGCTACCCAACTGACTGAGCCACATAGGTACCCTACCATGCACCATTTCTGACCACAACACTATGAAACTAGAAGTCAACCACAAGAAAAAATCTAGAAAGACCATGAATACATGGAAGTTAAACAACATGTTACTAAAAGATAAATGGGTCAACCAGGAAATCAAAGAAGAAATCTAAAAAACACATGGAAAGAAATGAAAATGAAAACACAACAGTCCAGAACCTTTGGGATGCATCAGAAGCAGTGTAAATGGGGAGGCTTATAGCAATACAGGCCTACCTCAAGAAGCAAGAAAAATCTCAAATAAACAACTTAACTTTACACCTAAAGAAGCTAAAAGAAGAACAACAAATGAAGCCTAAAGCCAGGAGAAGGAAGGAAATAATAAAGATTAGAACAGAAAAAAATCATAAACAAACAAACAAGCAAACAAAACCCAATAGAACAGATCAATGAAACCAGGAATTGGTTCTTTGAAAAAATTAATAAAATTGAAAAACCTCTAGGGAGACTTATCAAAAAGAAAAGAGAAAGGCCCAAATAAATAAAATCACATATGAGAGAAGAGAAATAAAAACCAATACCACAGAAATAGAAACAATTATAAGAGAATATTGTGAAAAACTATATGCCAACAAATTGGATAACCTGGATGAAATGGATAAATTCCTAGAAACATATAAACTACCAAAACTGAAATGGGAAAAAACAAAATTTAAAAGGCTGATAACTAGCAAAGGAATTGAATCGGTAATCAAAAAATCCCCAACAAACAAAAATCCAGGGCCAGATGGCTTTACAGGAGAATTGTACCAAACATTTAAAGAAGAGTTAATACCTATTCTTCTCAAACTACTCCAAAAAATAGAAAAGGAAGGAAAACTTCCAAATTCATTCTTTGAGGCCAGGATTACCCTGATACCAAAATCAGATAAAGACACCACTAAAATGGAGAACTACAGGTCAATATCTCTGATGAACATAGGTGCAAAAATCCTCAGTAAAATACTAGCAAACCAAATTCAGCAATACTTTAAAAGAATCATTCTCCATGATCATGTGGGATTTATTGCTGTGTTGCAAGAGTAGTTCAGCACTGGCAAATCAATCAACATGATACACCATATCAATATCTAAAAAAGGATAAGAGCCATATGATCATTTCAATAAATACAGGAAAAGCACTTGACAAAGTACAAACATAGCTTCATGACAAAAACCCTTAATGAGGTAGGGTTAGAGGAAACATACCTCAACACCATAAAAACCATCTATTTAAAAAAAAAAAAAACACGGCTAATACATCCTCAAATGGGGAAAAACAGAGCTTTTACCCTACAGTCAGAAATAAGACAGAAATGTCCATTCTCACCACTATTATTTAACACATACTGGAATTCCTAGCCATAGCAATCATACAAGAAAAAATAAAAGGCATACAAAATTGGTAAGGAAGAAGTCGAACTTATACTACTTGCAGATAACATGATATTCTATAAAGAAAACCCTAGATTCCATCAAAAGCTACTAAATGAATTCAGTAAAGCTCCAGGATACAAAATCCATACACAGAAATCTGTTGCATTCTTATACACCAATAATGAAGCAGCAGAAAGAGAAATCAAAGACTCAATCCCATTTTCAAATGCACAGAAAACATTAAGATACCTAAAAATAAACTTAACCAAAGAGGTGAAAGATCTATATTTTGAAAACTATTAAACACTGATGAAAGAAATTGAAGAGGACACAAAGAAATGGGAAAACATTCCATGTTCATGGATTGGAAGAAGAAATATTGTTAAAATATCTATACTTCCAAAAGGAATCTACACATTAAGTACAACCCCATCAGAATACCACCAGCATTTTTCACAGAGCTAGAACAAACAATCCTAAAATTTGAATAAACCCAAAAGACCACAAATAGCCAAAGCAACTTTGAAAAAGCAAAGCAAAGCTGGATTCGTCAAAATTCCGGACTTCAGATTATGTTACAAAGCTGTAGTGATCAAAACAGTATGGTACTAGCACCAAAATAGACACATAAATCAATGGAGCAGAATAGAGTGTCCACAAATAAAGCCAGAACTCTATGGTCAATTAGTCTTCAACAAAGCATGAAAGAATATCCAATAGGAAAAAAAAAATTCTTTTTAACATATGGTGTTGGGAAAACTGGATAGCCACATGCAGAAGAATGAAACTGGCCCATTTTCTCTCACCATATATAAAAATAAACTCAAAATGGATAAAAGACCTAAATGTGAGACCTGAAAACATAAAAGTACTTGAATAAAAGCACACACAATAATTTCTCTAGATTTGACCAAAGCAACATTTTTCTAGATAGGTTTCCTGAAACAAGGGCAACAAAAGCAAAAATAAAGTATTGGCACTACACCAAATAAAAAGCTTCTGAACAGAGAAGGAAATAATCAACAAAACTAACAGGAATATGATAAGAAATTTGCAAATAACATGTCTGGTAAAGGGTTAGTATCCAAAATATAAAATAACTTATAGAACTCAACACACCAAAAATTAATAATCCAATTACAAATGGGCAGAAGACACGAATAGACATTTCCCCAAAGAAGATATCCATATGCCAACAGATACATAAAAAGATGCTCAATATCACTCATCATCAGGGAAATGCAAATCAATACTAAAATCAACACAGGAAACAACAGGTGTTGGCAAAGATGCCGAGAAAGGGGAACTGTCTAACACTGTTGATAGGAATGCAGCCACTGTGGAAATAGTATGGCACTCCCTCAAAAAGTTACAAATAGAACTACTCTGGGACTCAGCAATCCCACTACTGGATATTTATCCAAAGAATACAAAAATATTAATTTAAAAGGATACATGCACCCTGATGTTTATAGCAGTATTATCTACAAAAACCAAATTATGGAAACAGCCCACGTGTCCATTAACTGATGAATGGATAAAGAAGGAGTGGTATATATATGTACATATGTATACATTGGTATATACATGTATACATATGTATAGGATGTACATATACATGTGTGTTTATATACACACACACATATATATATATGGATAGAGCTAGAGAGTATTATGCTAAGTGAAATAAGTTAAGAGAGAGGCAAACATTGTATGATTTCACTTATATGTGGAATATAAGAAAGAAAACAAATGAACAAAGGGGGAAAAAAGAGACAGAGAGGCAAACCAAGAAACCAAATCATAACTGTAGAGAACAAACTAATGGTTGCCAGAGGGGAGGTGGGTGGTGGGATGGGTTAAATAGGTGATGGGTTTAAGGAGCACACTTTTTAATGAATACCAAAGTGTTATATAGAAGTGTTGAAACATATATTGTACAGCTGAAACTAATATTGTGCTTTATGTTAACTAACTGGAATTATTTTTCATTTTTTGAAGAACCTCCATATTGTTTTCCACAATGGGTGCACCAGTTTGCATTCCCATCAACAGTTCAAGAGGGTTCCCCTTTTTCCAGATCCTCACCAACACATGTTGTTTCTTGTGTTGTTTTTAGCCATTCTGACAGGAGTAAGGTGATATCTCATTGTGGTTTTGATTCACGTTTCCCTGATGATAAGTTATGTTGAGCATCTTTTCATGTGTCTGTTGGCATCTAGATGTCTTCTTTGGGGAAATGTCTATTCCTGTCTTCTGTCAATTTTTTAATTGGATTATTAATTTTCGGTGTGTTTAGTTTTATAAGCTCTTTATATATTTTGGATGGTAACCCTTTATGGGTAAGTCATTTGCAAATATCTATGGTTTTTTTTTTTTAATCTTTAGGAAGAATGAGACCTTAAAATAGGCTTTAGGTTTAGTTATAGAAACATATAGGCAGTTATATATGTATACTTCGATCTGTGACTATGAAAGTCATACACACAGGAAGGAAACAACTATTCTTTTTTTTAATATTTTATTTATTTATTTGACAGACAGAGATCACAAGCAGGCAGAGAGGCAGGCAGAAAGAGAGGAGGAAGCAGGCTCCCTGCTGAGCAGAGAGCCTGATGTGGGGCTTGATCCCAGGACCCCGAGATCACAACCTGAGCCGAAGGCAGAGGCCTTAACCCACTGAACCACCCCGGCGCCCCAAGGGAACAACTATTCTAAGAAAGGTTATATATCTTAGATATCCAGGTGACTGGGTTCTTGGCCAAATGTCTTGTTCCTTTATATAACTCTTTCATTTCATTCCCTTTGCTAACATAAAGTCTTATGAATTTTCCATATACTGTGTTATAACTAAGACCTAACCAAAACCTACATACCCGAAAGAAAAATCAACATATTTGCTGTTTTTCTATACTGAAGGCATGCTTTGGAAATGTGGAATTTCCTCCCAAATGTTTCTGTTAAACCATCACTACTCAGAAACTCCAAATTCATTAAAAAAATACATTTATAATAAGAGAAACTTCAATATAGCCTTACTATGCTATAAAAGAGCAGACCATCAATACACTAAAAAGACTCAAAACCATGGCGAAATCATATAGACATTTTTGGTAGTCTGAATGTTAACTTTGACTTAGGTATATTTTTGTGAAATCAATCAAAAGAATAGGCAAATATATCCTTCAATATCTTTCAGTCAATTTTAGGATAATCAGTAGGTCTCCAGTAGGATACAATCTCTTTGAGCAATGGATTGCAGAAAACTGATTCTGGCATCTCCAACAAACTCCAGTGGGAGCATTGAAGTGGACCTTAAAATGTTGGGCCCCAACATGATCTCCAGGCCTTTTCCAGCTGTCAACTTCTTTGATTCTACTTCTTTTTTCATGAAACTTTTAGACTTATGGATTGAAAAATGAATCCTTTAGAGTTTAATTTTTTTCTTCCAGTAATATATGTTTCATTCAAAGTCCATTGGAATTAATTTTATTCAACTTTCTAAAAATTGATTCAGATTTTTTCTTTATACTCACACCTATGGAGGGGTGTTAAAGCTGGAGGAACTGCACTATCCCATGTATCCTTCAATCTCAGATTGATTAACTCTCCCTTGTTGATTGCAAGTAATTGTACATCTCAGTAAGGAAAATTACTACCCCACAAAAAGAGAAAGTGAATATGATTTTCCATTAGGAAGAGAACCAGTTATATCTCAGCAGAGGTCGCTCAGTACAAACTGTTGCCTAATCCCTATATTACCATACAGCTTTATTGGTAGATTCAAGGGTAGGATTGAGTTTGGGTATGTTTACGGTCTTGATAGTTTGCTTTCAAACACAATCTTGCCAAATATAAAGCTCAGAAATATAAAGCTCAGAAACGATCGCAATCAGTGTAATTGTGTAAAAAGTATGACGTGCTAGGAAGGAGTGCCACAAGATTACAGAGAAGAAAGGGAGAACCAGGAAGAAAAATAAGAAATTTTAAAGATCAGGAAGAAAAGAAGTTTAACAGCATCCACCATTTGAATGGGGAAAGCTATTCAATTAACAGTAGAATATAATATAAAAATTACAAGTAAACTGGGGCGCCTGGGTGACTCAGTGCATTAAGCATCCAACTCTTGATTTCAGCTCTGCTCATGATCTCAGGGTTGTGAGATTCGGCTCTGTATTTGGCTCCTTGCCAAGCATGTAACCCACCTAAGATTCTTTCTCCCTCCCCCTCCCCGGCTCCCTTCCCTCCCACCATCTTCCAACTCCATCTTTTTCTCTCTCTCTGGAAAAAAAATAATAAAAAGTAAACATAAAAAAGGATGGATTTGGAGAACTAAAAGTAAACAGGGGAAAATGAGAAATTACTAGTCTGAGAAAAGAACTAGTACTACAGAAAAATAAGGTAAAAATAAGTCATAAATGCTAATAACCTTCTCATCAGCATAGTTGATGTATGTCTATACTACTGCGTTTATTCTCATCTTGGTGCTTTAACCCATAACTATGTTCTTAGAGGGTATTTAAGTATTTTGTTAATATACTCTTAAACTTCAGGCAGCTAAATAAATAAGTGAGTAGTAATTAAACTACATATATATTAATTAACAGAAGGTTAAGATAACTGAGGGGGAACTAAGACAATTCTTTTTTTTTTTTTTTTTTTTTAAAGATTATTTTTTTATTTATTTGACAGAGAGAGATCACAAGTAGGCAGAGAGGCAGGCAGAGAGATAGAGGAGGAAGCAGACTCCCTGCTGAGCAGAGAGCCCGATGCGGGACTCGATCCCAGGACCCTGAGATCATGACCTGAGCCGAAGGCAGCGGCTTAACCCACTGAGCCACCCAGGCGCCCTAGAACTAAGACAATTCTTTAACTTTTCTCCAAATATTATTTTTCTTAGGTCCATTCAAAAAGAGTACGCCCATTAGAGGCACCTGGGGGGCTCAGTGGGTTAAGCATCTACCTTTGGCTCAGGTCATGATCCTGAAGTCCCTTGTCCAGCGCCCTGCTCAGCAGGAAGTCTGCTTCTCCCTCGCCCTCTGTCCCTCCCCACTTCTGTTCTCTATCTCCTTACTCTCTCTCTCAATAAATAAATACTAAAATCTTTTTTTAAAAAAAGAATATGCAAATTAAACATAAATTCACATGCATATAATATCAAAGATTTGCGATCCGCATTTACAATTATAAAATATTTTTAAGTGATAATCAAAAATTATGCCAGGATTTTTACAGGATTAAAATCCAGGTTTTATTAAACATTTTGAAGAAAAGTTGACAAGTGTGACCAGAAATATCTTCATGATGATGGGTAAAAAGACTATAATGAATTAATTTAATTTTTTCCACTTTAATTTCTTTCTTAGAACGTTCTTTCTCAAAGAGTATTTAAATTTTGCTGTTAATTCTTAATTCATAAATAATTTACATTTAAATTCATCAATATCTTTAAATTGATAAAGTAATTTGAGATAAAGTATCTAAAGTACATGTATCTAGACCCTTTTAATTTTTCTGGGTTTATAAGATACCCATTTTTTAAAAGATTTTATTTATTTATTTGACACAGAGAGAGATCACAAGTAGGCAGAGCAGCGGGGGGCGGGGGAGGGGGAAGCAGGCTCTCCTCTGAGCAGAGAGCCCGAGACAGGGCTCAATTCCAGAACCCTGGGATCATGACCTGAGCAGAAGGCAGAGGCTTAAACCACTGAGCCACCCAGGCACCCCACAAGAGACCCATTTTAAAGCAAGACTCCCGAAGTCCAGGGGGAGTTTTCAGTGGATACTACTCAAATGCCTTTCTTTGCAAGAGAATTTTGATGGAATCCTGAACCAAACTAAAGGGCTATCTATGTGAGCAAATTTCTGTGCTGCAGATCTAGTTCATAATGCTTTGTCTCTTTCTTCAGAGAAGTAAGGAACAGCATTGTTTATTGGAAGGAACTTAGACATACAGTGCAACAGCAAGAGGAGAGGATTGGAAACATGGCGGCTTACCCTTGGTCATTTGGCTCCTGTGAACCAGAGCTGCAAGTGAGATGCCCATCTTTTGATTTTTAGAGCCCTGCTCTTTTCACTTCCAGGTGTTTTTATTATTTTTCTTTACTTTGTCTAAGCCCAATTTTTAGAAGTAGCTTTGGAAATTAGTCTTAACTATTTAAATGCATGACATCAGGTGAAAGAAAGGCTAATTGCAGTTTCCCCCGTGAGTAAGGATTAGACACACGATTGCAAAACATATGCAGTATTGCAACTGCCTTACAAATGGCTTCCTTAAGGACACAGTGCAATTAAACCTTACTTCTGTGCTGATGATCAGAACTCCTGATGTATACCTCAAGTTTAGTTACTCGCTCATTGTATGATCTTTCAATTAACATTTATTGAGCAAACCACTCCGGAGAAGCGCTGAGCTAATAGCAACAATGAGTCTCATTTTTTGAGCAATAATTGGCACTATTTTGAAAATTTTCCATGTGTTAAGTTATTTAACCCTCAAAACAATCCCACAAAGTTATATTCTTTCTTTTTTAAGATTTTATTTATCTATTTGAGAAAGAGTGAGTGAGAGAGCACAAACGGGGGGAAAGGGCAGAGGGAGAGAGAAGGAGAAGAAGACTCCCCACTGAGCAGGGAGCCCAAAGCAAGACTCGGTCCCAGGAGCCTGACCCGAGCAGAAGGCAGATGCTTCACTGAGTCACCCAGGCACCCCTTAAGTTATATTCTTATCTGCATTTTACAGATGAAAAAACAGACTCAAGCCAAGTAACTTGCCTAAGGTCACAGAGTAGATGGTAGGGTCAGTGTTCAAATTGAGACAGACACTGAGCCCAGCTCAATGAATATGATGAAGTCTGTCTCTGCAGTCCTCAGGGGGCTGGGAAACGATCTCAGACAGTGAGGTAGATGTTTCCAGTTGTGTGTGTGTGTGTGTTAGGGGGTAGTTCACTCTATTTAACCTTTGTTTGTCAGCCTTGAGGGAATATAAATTGTTGCAGCATAAATGCCAAAGGGAAAAGAAAACATTAACATTTAGACCCTAATGAATCTGATTTTTGTATTGGATTTTTCAATTACAAAATAGGCATGAAAGGCAGGCAGTATTCCTATATGATAGGAAGGGAAGAAAGCTATATTGAGTTCCAGGCCAGATGTCCAGACTAGTTTCATGTACGGGGGGTGGGGGTGGTGGGGAGACAACCAATCCACGAGAAATGGAGGAAAGTTCCCATTCTACTCCCAGGGATAGTGGGAATAAGATGATCAAAAGAGGTAGTTGTATGTTCGATAGAATTTGGAAATACTGAAGGCAGGAGGAGAGTTTAGGAGTCTGGTTGTTCTGGTGTAAATCAGGGCAGAGCAGTATGTTACGGCCAAGAAAGTGTCTAGTTTGTGCTCCTGAGCACATCTGGCATGGTGAGGATACTAAGCTGAGAGGCAGCTAACAGCAAGAGAGCTGGGGATGGACCACCTGGAACAGGGGACAGGATGGAAGACATGACAGAGACTTGGAAGAAGCCACAGCTGATGGAGCTAAGTCAGCAGGAGAGGTCAATAGGTCTTCCTGAGCCGAGCAAGAGGGGAGTGTGAGCTTAGTAGCAGCAGGCCCCAGTGGAAGGCCAGCACAGTCCAGTCAGCAGGGAGCAGAGGGGAGCAGAAGGCATTACGTGTATAGGAGGTATTTACCTCTCCCATCAAGGGCAGGACAGTATCTCTCCCTCCAAAAACTCAGAGGCCCAACCCTGAGGAGTTGGGTGGGGTTTGGAGAAGTGCAAGTAAGAGTCTAAGCAATGATTCTGAAGACAACGTTATCAATGGTGTATTTGATCAATATACTATTTGATCAATCAATGGTGTAATTTGATCAATGGATCAAATTCGGTTAATAAAGCTGGAGTATATTTGGTGGCTTTATCTCCCAGAGCGAGAGGAGTAGAGGTAGCAGTTGTCATTTGAGAGGAAGTCTAGAAAATCTATAAACAAACTGAAGAAACTGCACTTTATCTGCACAACTGAGCTTTGGTAGTCCTCTTTTTTTTTTTTTTTTTTCAATCCTGCTCTGCATATAGTTAACTACCATTAAATGTGGGGAGTTTTATAGGAGAATGATAAAAAGGCACTTACCATGTGTCAGGCACTGTTCTAAGCACCCTGTTGACTACCTTAAGGCTTTCAACATTCCCATGAGTTGTTGCTATTTTTATCCCCATTTTGCAGATAAGGACATGGAGGCACAGAGAAGTAACTGACTCAAGGTTACACCGTCTGTTAAGTGGCAGAACTGGGATTGAACCCAGACAGTCTGGCTCATGAGTCTGTGCCTTTAACCTCCATGTTACGCTTTGCATACATGAAATGTGAAGAGAGTACAAAGATGATGTGATGTACTCTGCCCATGGGCAGGGCAGGTTCCTCAGAGGAAGTGGGGCTGGGACTTGGCCTTGTGAAGAAGAAGGGAAGCAAAGAGGGTAAAAAACAAGGAAGGCAAAGGCACCAAATCCTAAAACAAGGCACATTCAGGGAAGAACACTTAACAGGGTCTGTTTCAATGCTTTGCAGTCAGTTAGGCTCACTCACTGGCTAACTGATCATCCAGCTATGATGAATATTCAAGGCTCAGCAGAGCAGCTGACAAATGGTCAACATGAGGAAAATGAAGTCTGAGAATGCAGTAAGTCTACTGTGTCCCCAGGCCGGATGACACGGCGGGGAGGAGAGTGGCAGGAGAGGGTGCTGGAGCCTAGGAGCTGCGCCTAGAGCCTGAGCCCTCACCTTCCGAGCTCATGACAGGCTGAGAGCCTGAGGAGAAAAGGGAATCAGAGAAGGTATCTGGGAAGGTGGACATTCTCTCAACCTGTGAAGTGTTCTGAACAATTTTTCTGACTTAGACTATTTTCCCACATGTTTACTGCCCATTTGTATTTCTCATTCTGTACATTTTTAGTATATGTATTTTGTCTTTTTTTTAATTGATTATTCATCTTCTTAAACACTTGGCTTTTTTATATACTTAGGATATTAATCGATATATGTTGTGAACGTTTTGCTCAGTGGTTATTTACCTCTTAAACGTTCAGAAAGTGCTCTTTATACAAAAGTTTTAAAATGTCATGGGATTAAATCTATACATTTTCCTTTATGGTTTATTCATTTGTTTATACTACTAAAAAATTCTTTCTTACTCTAGTTCAGAAAAATAGCCATGTGTTTTCTTACACTGGCTTTTTGGTTCCATTACAACTTACAGGTTAGGAGCCCAGATTCTGAATGCAAAGGAGATGAGGCTAAATCCTTATTCTACCTTTCTCTGGCTGTGAGAATTTTCCGTCCTTCTGTTTCCTCACTTACTGTGAGCCAGGCACTCAAAACTCCAATGAGAGAAGTACTGCCCCAAATATGCTGATGGGAAAACTGCTAGGTTGAGGGGCAACCTCCGCACAGGCGCGGAGACTTACAGTAAATGGGAACTGAAACCTGGCACCGATTCGCCTGTGCTCTCACTCATTTCAGTTACCAATCCACATGAAACAATATAATTTTGTTTCTTTACAACATTATAGAATACAGTTTGCTAGCATTTTTCTTTTTTTGAGGTTTCACCAAAAGAAAGAATGTTGTGCTTTTTTATTTACAGAGGTATCTCCTAAACTTGGTGCTTAAACGACCTGTTGGCTCTGCCTGGTATTCAGAATCTCTGGTGTCTTCTGAGGCCTTTGTTATCATATGTGGCCTCTTTCAAAGACACTACTAAATGTCTGGGCCTGGCAGACAGTCTCTCTAGCAGGACGTACAAAGGACAAGGGGTCCAGAGAGAGATAGATCTTCTGCTTGATGAGTGACTCTTAGTAGGTTTTTCTGTCAGGAATGAAATAAATATGCTGCAAGTAGGTGATAGGAACACTCCCCCAGTGTTGCTTGAGGCAAGATCTGTCCGTAGATGGTCTGGGTTCAGTTCAGAGTCTTTTTGTTTTGGTTTTTTTTTTGAGCTTTCATTTAATCTGATTAGAAACAGCTGGAGAATCAGAATGACTGCATAACTTCTCCCATGATGCAGAGGGAAAGAATGCTCACAGTGACATAACCGCAAGTTACCGTCCCGGCCTTATTCGCACAGGAAAGCAATTTGCATTGCATGAACTACAAACCCCAAACTTCTTGTCCTTTCAGTGTTCATCTTTATGTCTCTTCAGATTAACAGTGCCTCCCTGCTGCAGTCGTGCAGTCACATGTGCTCATTAAAGACACTTTATGTCTTTACAAAGGGGTTTTTAAAAATATTCATATCAGTTTAAGATTCTTAACAATCAATAGTAATTATTTTCATTATCTAATCATGGGCAGAGTAGGGAGAATTTTCTCTAGACAGATGGAAGTCTGAGAGGTTGACCCAGCCTGAAGAAATATGTTCCTGGGAGTGCAGAACCTGGTTCCATTGTTAACAATTCAGCCTCAGGATAGTGGTGCACCGTGGCTCCCCCATGCACAAGCCTGGCTCCAGCTCCTTTCTGGAGATCTTCATTCCAGGCAGTAGCCCAGCTCTGTCCTCAGATCCTTGACTGAATCCCAAACAAGTTTCACCGAGAAGTTGGAGGAATTTTTTGCTGAACTTTTCTATTCTTCATTGCATAATGCAGAACATCAAATCAAAATTTTAAGTGTCAATCTCACAGAGCCGTTGGCAGAATAAACACTACAACTTCTGTATCATGGTTGCCCAATGATGAAAACTAATAGTACTTAGTTTTGAAATGTGAAAATACAGAAAAGAAAGAAGGGAAAGGAAGGAAAAAAGATAATCAATAATCTTACTACCTCCAAACAACTATTATTAACATTGTGTTATCAAAGATAAACTTGAAATGGATAAAAGACCTCAACATGAGGCAGTTATCTTAGATATCCAGGTGACGCCAAAAAAAAAAAATGGGCAGAAGACATGAACAGACACTGCTCCAAAGAAGACATACAAATGCCTAACAGACACATGAAAAAATGTTCATCATCATTAGGCATCAGGGAGATTCAAATCAAAACCACATTGAAATACCACCTTACACCAGTTAGAATGGCCAAAATTAACAAGGCAAGAAACAACAAGTGTTGGAGAGGGTGTGGAGAAAGGGGAACCCTCTTACACTGTTGGTGGGAATGCAATTTGATGCAGCTACTTTGGAAAACAGTGTGGAGATTCCTTAAGAAATTAAAAATAGAGCTACCCTATGACCCTGCAATTGCACTACTGGGTATTTACCCCAAAGATACAGATGTAATGAAAAGAAGGGCCAGCTGTACCCCAATGTTCATAATAGGAATGGCCACAGTTGCCAAACTGTGGAAGAGCCAAGATACCCTTCAACAAATGGATAAAGAAGATATGGTCCATATATACAATGAAATATTATGCCTCCATCAGAAAGGATGAATACCCAACTTTTGAATCAACATGGATGGGACTGGAGGAGATTGTGCTGAGTAAAATAAGTCAAGCAGAGAGAGTTAATTAGCATATGGTTTCACTTACTTGTGGAGCATAAGGAATAATATAGAGGTCATTAGGAGAAGGAAAAGAAAAAGGAATAGGGGGAAATCAAAGGGGGAGACAAACCAGGAGAGACTGTGGACACTGAGAAAGAAACTGAGGGTTTGGGAGGGGAGGGAGGTGGGGGTTTAGGTGAGCCTGATGGTGGGTATTAAGAAGGGCACATATTGCATGGAGCACTGGGTGTGATGCATAAACTATGAATCTTAGAACACTGAAAAAATAAAAATTTAAAAACAAGCAAACATTGTGTTATGTGTTCATCCAGTATATAACATTTTATTCTTTTTTGCTCCTTTCTCTGTTCTCCCCCATCTCATCCAGAGGTTGCCCACTTTATTTTCTTCCACAAATAGGGCAGAGAGGTGAAAAAGGAAATGGGTACAATGGGACCCACACTCCTGAGACATTGTGGGGGTTAATAACTCACCATGGTCTTAGATCTCCACACGCCATGTTTTTCCAGCCCCCACTAGACACAGAATATTTATCAGCTTACTTCTTAATTATCTACGACTATCTCAGTAGAGGTTAGTGGATAACTGTATGTGAGCAGGGATGAGATGAAGAGTGGAAGCATGTGGACAGGTTACAGAAGGACCAATTGTTCCATGGCTGCTTGGCTTGAGACCTACAAATTCCAGGTGCTGCAATCTAACCCTACCCCCCGCCTCTCTAATGACTCTTATTTTGTCATATCCGGATAGTTTTAAAATTCTTTTTCTTCTGGCAGATTAGAGACAGTTAAGGCTTACCAAACATTCCATTTGCTCATTGACAATTCTAGCTCTTCTTCAGGGAGGCAAAGCTGAGTGATTAACTCTCTCTTTCCATCCTGACTAGACGGACTCATGTTCTATCCAGATGGTGCAGCTCCAAAATGGAGTACTGAGGGATCATGTGTTACAAAACCCTTGCTGACCCATGTGGAATACACTGTGTGAGAGCAAAAAATAAATGTGTTTTAAGACCTTAAAATTTGGGGTTTGTTATCATAGCACAATCTATCACATTCTCACTAAAACAACTGGAGTCTCAGTTGACACTATGATGTTTTTATGTCCTTAAAATAAGGATTTGATCATAGTATTTCCTTTTTTTTTTTTTTACAAAAGATTTTATTTGAGAGAGAGAGAGAGAGCACAAGCAAAGGGGGAGAGAGAGAAGCAGCCTCCCCACTGAGCAGAGAACCCAATGTGGGGCTCAAGCCCAGGACCGTTGGATCATGACTGGAGCCAAAGGCAGATGCTTAACTGACTGAGCCACTCAGGTGTCCCAGTATTTCCTTATTTAAAAATTATCAGGGTCTATCTGTGACCTAAATGGTAAGGTACAAATGCTTCACTCTGGTGGACTATCTGGCCAACCTGTCCATGTGGGGTAAATCTCCTGGTTTTATGCCACCCAACCTATATCCTAAATTGTAGGCACATTAATTCCTATGCCGTTCCTCGAGATGCCTTTTCCTGACTATCCCACTCCTTTAAATGTTACCGGATCTTTGTTCAGGCTGTTTTCTTTGCTTAGCTGGCTCTTGTGTTTCTCTATTTGGCATATTGTTACTTATCCTATAAGACCCAGTTCAAACATATCTGTGAAGTTGAACCCAACTGCACAAAGCATTTTTATATCCCTCCAAACTGCCACAGTGCTTGGTAAAGTCTCTTCTTCAGAAAGTCTCCTACCACATGATTTATTTACATGTGCACTTTTCCAGCAAGATGGTTTTCTTAAAGGTGGTGGCGTAAGGTATTCTCTTCTAGCACAATGGTGCTAGATAGACAGGAATATGGATTCTCTATAGAACCTACAGTTGTGGCCACAGGAGTGGTTTACCAGCAGCATTAGCCTCTCTTTTGCCAGTCTACCTTCCTTAATCATTGGTATGTAAAACTGATGTTTCTGAAGCCAATTGTTATGTAAAGCAGCTTTAAGATAGGTCCTCTGCCTACTCTTCTTCCCCTAACCAGAATGTTAACCCTGAATCACTCCTACATCAAAATTTTAGAACCAATACTTAGTACCACTACAACAACATCAATCCATAATAGATGCTTATCAAAAATGTGCTGATAATAAAAAAGGATAACAGCTAATGGTTATAGAGCACCTACTGTGTGCTTGGCTATACACTAAATATTTATATGCGCTATTGTATTCATTATGCCCAGTTTGCTGCAGCTGGTAAGTAGCAGGGCTGAGATTTAAACCCAAGTTCTCCAACTTCAGTCTTTGTAGCAATTAATTAAGGAGCACTCAGAGTTGATTTTTATTATCCCAAACAATAACTCGAAAGCATGAAAATCACCTCCTGGGAAAACTTCTGTTCAGGAGTCAGGTCTCTACAGATGGCGTGATGGGCCGCAAACACACCATTGTCTGTAACAGACACACCTTTGCCATTTTCAGATGGTCAGAGTGGGGTCAGCATGTTGTGTTTTCCGGCTCTCACTGGTATGGCACAGTCGTTAAAGCTTTGTTGTCTACAGAACTAGCTCCGGTCCCAGCTCTGCTGCTTACCAGTCAAGTTGTAAAGGGTTCATTGGAGAGTTTGGTAGTCAGGGCCAGGGTCCCCAATGAGAAGATATGGAGTCAGGACAGCTAACAAAAAGCAGCACTGACATCCTGTTTTGCACCACACTAGCGTTTTCCTTTGCAGCCTTTCCAGAAATGACTTCTGCAAAACGTCCCCAGATAAGACAGTTAACCACAAAGCATTTGTCACCATCACAGAGAAGAGGCAATTAAGACATAAGCCCCCAGATGTCAGCAAAATAGACCACCTGCACATGGACATTAACCTAATAGGTAGAGAGATACGTGACCAGAGCCCTGATTGGCAGGACTCTGCACACCCTGATTGCTGAAGATGGTTCCGCAAAACAGCTCATAAAAATCCATAAACTTAGAAACTCTGAGGGCAACCATCTAGGGTCCCCTCCCTCTCTGGGAGCTTTATACTGTCACTCAATAAACTTTGCTTTTCTGCCCACCACTCTTTGGTCTACCTCTTCATTCTTTGAAACACTGTGACCAAGAACCGTGGACCCTGAAGGCAGAGAATTCCTACAACAAAGTGACACTTGCAAGTTCTTAGCAAGTGGAGGGAAATATGAGACTTAGCTCATAGGGTGGTGTGAGCATTATGTGAGATGATGCACATCAGACAACTAACAAGGGACCCAGTGCTCACTACTGCTCACTAGTTTTCTTATGCATTCTCATTACCATCAGAGAAAGTGTGCAGGCATTCAAGTGTTCTCCTCTCATTAATAGGGTCAGTTAGAATGAGGGCCATCCCTGAGCTCTCTGTGAGCCCCACATTCCCCTCAGTACACTGAGAACCAGGCAGCACTAAGCAGAAGCACTGTCAAATAAGGTGTCCAGACCCAAGTCTTGACTATGCGAACAGCAGGGTCTCTCAGAGCCTTTTGACTCCACCTCTGGACAATGCCGATAATGACATGCCATGCTGTAGAGATTTCTAACTTAACTTTAAAATCAATGTATACCGAAAATAAAGGTGGAAGGTTTTTTTTTTTTTTTAAGATTTTGTTTATTTATTTGACAGAGATCACAAGTAGGCAGAGAGGCAGGCAGAGACAGAGGGGGAAGCAGGCTCCCTGCTGAGCAGAGAGCCCGATGCAGAGCTTGATCCCAGAACCCTGGGATCATGACCTGAGCCAAAGGCAGAGTTTTAACCCACTGAGCCCCCCAGGCGTCCCAGGTGGAAGTTGTTTGGTTATGTGAAATTTATAGTTTAAGATGTATGGGGGGCCTGGGTGGTTTGGTCAGTTGGGTATCTGACTCTTGGTTTGGGCTGGGGTCATGATATCATGGGTTGCATGGGCTGGAGCCCCTTGGCAGTCTCCATGCTCAGCAGGGACTCTGCCTGAAGAATCTCTCCCTCTGCCTCTCCTCCACCTGCCCCCAATCCCATATGAACGTTCTCTCTCAAATAAATAAATCTTTAAAAAATAAATTAATTAAATAAAAAAGATGTATAGTCATGTGTAGTCTACTGAGGAAAACAAACCACGAATTATAAGAATGAATGCTATCTGAGAATTGGACTTAATATTTTCTATGATAAATTGGCATAATTATTCTGTAAATGATTTTTTTAAAAAAGCTTAAAATGTTCATTTGATCATTCATCAACATTTTATTTACCATGACTCAGGAGCTGTGCAAGTCACTTTCACATATTGTCTTGTTTCACATACTGTCTCAATCTCATTCAATCTGCCCACTAGTCCCATGAAATGGTCAATTGTACAGAGCAAAGTGGAGTCGCTCATGTCAAGCAAGAGCCTGTGTCAAGCAATGACGGAAGCAGTTAAGGGTACTGTATCTACAAAGTATTGCCTGTCAGCTGACACCCCAGAACTAATAACAAGCAGAACCAGAAGAGGGCTGCATGGACCCTAGGACCGATTAAGCCCCTTTAAAAAGGGAAGGATTTTGGCAACAATCTGTCAAACTCTTTGGACGTGACCCCTCTATGTCTGACCACTAAAAATGGTAACTGCCACTGAAGGCTCTGCGGGTTTGATCTCTGTGATCTCTGAACAGAACCGAGCTCCTTCACTGCTTAAACCTAAGAAGCGGTGAGTGCGGAGAGCTGACCGGCAGACCGAGGCCTTATCTCGACTACAGGCCCACAGACTGACTTCCAGTTGGTTCATTCACTGCCTGTGCCCTTCTGTTATCTTGTTCCTTGCGTGGCTTGTCTTCTCTCCTGCTGTGGGTGCTGAGTAAGAATCACATCACATGGTGATCTGTCACTGAGTTTGGAATCCTGAACCTGCTTCTAGTTGTGATTTTACTTTGCTTTTACTTTGAATAAAGCTGACATTGCAGAAGGACACAACTCGTGTGTGAGCCTTTATAATGTCCTCAAGACAGCGATCTCTTCTCATTTTACAGAGAAAGAACCGAGGCTAGGCAGTTACCCACCTTCTCAAAATTTATAGCTAAGGCAGAACGAACGCCTGTAGTTGGTGTTTTGTTTTGTTTTGTTTTTAAGATTTTATTTATTTCTTTGATGGAGAGAGACACAGGGAGAGAGGAACACAAGTAGGGGGAATGGGAGAGGAAGAAGCAGGCTTCCCACTGAGCAAGGAGCCTGATACAGGGCTCGATCCCAGGATCCTGGGATAATGATCTGAGCCAAAGGCAGACGCTTAATGACTGAGCCACCCAGGTGCCCCACGCCTATAGTTTTAAATGTTTGTATCAGTGCTTAAGCAAGAGGCTCCTCCAAGGTTATTCATGCCTCTCCCAACAGACATACACTCAATAAGTCAAGAGTTATCTAGGTTGCTCTTCAAGTCATTTTAGCCCTCAATTCACACTTAAACCTTGCACTCCTTAGGCAGAAACCAGAAACTAACGGGTTTAAGAGGAGACAATCAGCTTTTAATTACTTGGAGGATGTTCATTCAGCCTGAGATTCACTTCATATGCTTTCACTCTCTCTTCCTTTAGAAGAATTTTCCTGCTTGAAAGTTACGTCTATGAGAGAGAAAAGGTAAGAAAGTGTAAACTCTATCCATTTAATTTTTCAGAAGAAGAGCTCTGGGAAACAAAAAGTCAGAGGGAAGTTAAGAGTTGTACCAGTTCAAATGGAATTTAGAAATACTGAACAACATAGGCAGTCTCTGCTCCTACAACATAAAGTATTTCTAGAAACCACAATACAAAAGACATCTTTAGAAAGCCCTCTAAGCAGCTGCTGTTGCACTGGCTTACATCTGGCCAGGGGGTAATCTTTATATTCTCAGGCCACTTTTGATGAACGACACTGTGGTAATAGTAAGAAAACTCTGGACTTCTTAGGCAATGCTAGAAGGGGGGATAAAGTCCTCAAGGTGTAAGAGTCATGTTTGTGTTTTTGATTCCTCCTTTTGGAGTACTGTGTGATGTCAAACTGTCCATCTTTCTCAGCCCTACTGCTGTTACCTGTAAATTCAGGGTAATATTGCCTAACTGTAGATTGTTCTGAGGCTCATTGTTGTCATATTTATACAAAGTTCCAGGGCCCTGGCACGCCCGCACCAGCATTCGAGAAGGTTGCTCATCTGTTATTTCCCTAGGGTACCCTGCTGTCACCCTTGAGCCTTGGATGTCTCTTCCACAGCCTGTAAGCTTTGCTCGAGATAGCCTGCTGAGGTCCTGTGGCTCAGCTGCTTGGTCACCAGCTCTCACTGGTGGCCCAGCTGTTGCTGTACTTGCCTGGCTACTCTTGAGAGAGCCCGACTGATGTGCACTTTAAAGTGTTCATCACCTGGGAGAGGTTCAGTCACAGAAGTCAGCCTTATCTGTTCTAGCCCCACAGTTAACTTCAGCTTGTTATTGGTTTACACCCCTCTTGCAAGGCTTGAACACTTTCTAATAGACAAACCAACAAGTATGTCTACACTGTCCAATTTGGTAACCACTAGCCACATGTGACTATGGAACACTTGAAATGTGGCCAGTCATATGGGTGGTGTGACATAAAGTACACAAAAGATTTCAGACTTAGGACACAAGTTTTTTAATGTTTAAATATGTTTTTATTGATTGCATGCTAAGATCTATAGGGTTAAATAAAACATCATTAAAATGTATTTCAACTATGTCTTTTTACTTGTTTAAATGTGATTACTGGAAAATTTTAACATGGCTCAGATTATATTCCTATTGGGTAGCACTGTACTAGACAAGAAAAGCAAACTTATTAACTATTGTGAAAATATTACAGTAACCAACACCTTCAGTACTATTGGGGCAGCTTTGTCTCTAAAGTAATTAGGGAATGAGTTGTGTATGTCCCATGCCCTATGCAATTACTAATATTTGAAGGGGTGTTTGGTGCCTTATATACTGTCATATGATATGCTTCATATGCTGTCTTCATACGCTTCATATACTGTCATACAATTACCATTTCTCTTAATTTTTAGAATAAAGTCACAGATACATGGTTTTCATTTCATAAAAAAGTTAAAATTATGCATAGTTTTAATCACCAACTGATAAAACATTTGTTATATCCCATGAAGAATTTACAGTTATGGAGAGGTATTTGTTTCCTGGTTTGTTTATTTGATCATTTAACACATTTTGTAAAGTATTTCCAGTTATTTTGATTAATATAACGTAAACTATTTTGAATAAGCTAGTCGCTTTTCAAAAACTGTCAGTTGATCACACAAAAATGCATCTAATTCAACAATCAACTTAATGATTCCCATGAAAGTTCCAGTATTTGAAGAAAACCACTTCTCATTGCAGCATAAGGATAATTTTTCACCTAAAAAAATAAACAAAATGGGCCAGTGAAGAAATCAAAGAGGAAATTGAAAAATACATGGAGACAAATGAAAATGAAAACATCATGGTCCAAATTCTTTGGGACACAGCAAAAGCAGTTCTAAGAAAAAAGTTTATGGATACATAAGCCTACCTTAAGAAATAAGAATAATCTGAAATAAGTAACCTAAACTTACACATAAAAGAGCTAGAAAAAGGAGAATAAATAAATCCCAAAACTGTTAGAAAAAAAGAAATAATAAAGATTAGAGCAGAAACTAAATAGAAATTAAAATAACAATTTCTATCAATGAAACCAAGATCTTTTTTATTTTTTTTTAAACGTTTGGAAAGATAAACAAAAATGGTATCCTTTAGCCAGACTCATCAAGAAAAAAAGAGAGGGGGCACCTGGGTGGCTTAGTTGGTTAAATGTCTGCCTTCAGCTCAGGCCTTGACCCCAGAATCCTGGGATCAAACCCCACATTGGGATCTCTGCTCAGCAGGAGCCTGCTTCTCCCTCTCCCTCTGCTGCTCCCCTTGCTTGTGCTCTCTCACTCTCTCACTTTCTTTCTTTCTGTCAACTACATAAAGAAAATCTTCAAGAAAAGAAAAAAAGAAAGAACACTCAAATAAATAAAAATGACCAGAATTGAGGGAGGAGAATTAATACCCAATGCCACAGGAATACAAATAGTTATAAGAAAATATTATGAAAATTATATACCAATAAATTGGACAATCTAGAAGAAATGGATAAATTCCTAGAAATATACAATCTTCCAAAACTGAATCAGGAAGAAACAGAAAATTTGAACAGACAGATTACTAGTAATGAGGTTGAATTGGTAATCAAAAACTCCCCAAAAGACAAATATCCAGGACCAGATGGCTTCACAAGTGAATTCTACCAAATATTTTTAAAAGAGTTAATACCTATTATCAAACTATTCCAAAAAATAGTAGAGGAAGAAAAACTTCTAAATCCATTCATTGAGGCCAGGCATTACCCCAATACCAAAACCAAAGACATTACAAAAATAGGAAACTACAGGCAAACATCTCTAATGCATATAAACACAAAATTCTCAACAAAATATTAGCTAACCAAATTCAACAATATATTACAGGGTCATTCATCAAGTGGGATTTATTCCAAGGATGTAAGGGTGGTTCAATATTCACAAATCAATCAATGTGATATGTCACATTAACAAGAGGAAGTTTAAAAAACATACAATTATCTCAATAGATAAAGAAAAAGCATTTGATAAAATACAGCATATGTTCATGACAAAAACACTCAACAAAGTGGATTCAAAGTTAATACACTTCAACAAAATAAAGGCCATTCATGAAAAACCCACAGTTAACATAATACTTAGTAGTAAAAACCTGAAAGCTTTTCCTCTAAGATAAGGAAAAAGATAAGGCTGTCCACTCTCACTACTTTTCTTCAGCCCAAGTGGTAGAAGTCCTACCTGCAGCAATTAGTCAAGCAAAAGGAATAAAAGGCATCCAAATTGGTAAAGAAGAAATAAAACTGTCACTATTGGCAGATGACATGATACTATATGCAGAAAACATTAAAGACTCCATCAAAAAGTTTAGAACTAATAAATGAATTTAGTTGCAAGATAAAAAATTAATCTACAGAAATCAGATGCATTTCTACACTAATAATGAAGCAGCAGAAGGAGAAAGTAGGAAAACAACCCCATTTACAATTACACTATAAAGCCTAAGATACTTCAGAATAAATTTAACCTATACTCTGAAAACTATAAGGCATTAGTGAAAGAAATTGAAGAAGACACAAACAAATGAAAAGGTATACTCTGCTCATGGATTGAGAGATTTAATGTTGTTAAAATGTCCATGCTACCCAAAGCAAACCACGTATTCAATACAATCCCCATCAAAATACCAATAATATTTTTCACAGAACTGTAACAAAATAATAAAAAAAATGGATATGGAACCACAAAAGACCCCATATAGCCAAAGGAACAAAGCTGGTGGTTTCATAATTCTGGGTTTTAAGTTATATTACAAAACAATAAAGTCCTAGCACAAAAACAGATCGTTAGAACAGGATAAGACCCAGAAATAAACCTATGTTAATTAATCTATGACAAAGGAGGCAAGAATATATAATGGAGAAGACAGTCTTTTCAATAAATGATGTCAGAAAAATTGGACAACTACATGAAAAGAATGAAACTGAATAACTTTCTTATACCATACATAAAAATAAATTCAAAATTGATTGAAGACCTAAATGTAACACCTGAAATCATAAAACTCCTAAAAGAAAACATAGTCAATAATGTTTTGGACATTGGCCTTAATAGCATATTCATTGATATGTCTCCTCAGGCAAAGGAAACAAAAATAAAAATAAACTCTTGGGACTAAACAAAATAAAAAGCTTTTACACAACAAAGGAAACCATCAACAAAACAAAAAGTCAACCTACCAAGTGGGAAAAGATATTTACAAATGATATATCTGATAAGGTATTAATATCCTAAATATATAAAGAACTTCTACAACTCAACACCAAAAACCAAATGATTAGATTAAAAATGGGCGAAAAACCTGAATAGACATTTTTCCAAAGACATACAGGTGGCCAACAGACACAGGAGGAGATGTTCAACACCATTCATCATCAGGGACATGCAAATCAAAACCACTATGAGAAATCACCTTACACTAGTCAAAATGACTATTACTAAAAAGACAAGGAATAACAAGTGTTGGTGAAGATGCGGGGGGAAAGGGAATGCTCACACACTGTTGGTGGGAATGTAAATTGGTGCAACCACTGTGGGAACCAGGATGGAGACTCCTCAAAAAAAAATAAAAATAAAAATACCATATGATCCAATAATTCCACCACTGGGTATTTACCCAAAGAAAATGAAAACACTAATTTGAAAGGATATATGCACCCCTATGTTTACTGCAGTATTATTTATAATAGCCCAGATATGGAAGCAACCCAGGTGTCTATTGATAGATGAATGAATAAAGAAGATGGCATAGCTATGCCATGAAATATTACTCAACATAAAAAAGCATGAGATCTTGCCACTTGTGGCTTTATGGAAGGACCTACAGAATATAATGCTAAGTGAAATAATTTAGACAAAAAAGGGCAAATATCATATGATGCACTTATATGTGGAATATAAAAAATAAAATAAATTAACAAACAAACAAAATATCAAAATCAAATACAGAGAAAAAACTGGTGGTTGCCAGAGGAGAGGTACATGGTAGAATGGAAAAATAGAGAGGACCAAGGGGTACAACTTCCAGTTATAAAATACACAGGGAATATATTTAATAAATTTGTAATAATGTTCTACGATGTTGTATGATGACAGATGGTGACTACACTTACCATGGTGAGCAATGTGTAATGTATAGAATTGTTGAATCAATATGTTGTACATCTGAAACAAATATATGTATCAATTATACTTCAATACTATTAAAAAATAAATGCAACTCTTTTTAGCAATCAAAATAATACTATTTCTTTGTTCTTTGAAATATAGTACATTTTTATTTGATCAATATGTGATCCAAGTAAACATAACCTCCTAGTGCTCTGTAGAATATGACTTTTGAAGGTTTTCAAAATACTCGTCCAGTCTTAAAACTGACCTGATAGAAGCAATGACTGTTTATAATGATAGTTTATAAACAAAATGATGCATGCAGTGTGGGAAAGGCCAGCCAGATTCTCATGATGGATGGATCACTGAAATTTTTTCCACCAATATGGGGCTCAATCACACCACCCTGAGATCATGACCTGAGCCTAAATCAAGAGTCTCAATCAGATCCCAGCAGATATATAGGTATGGGGGCACAGGCCCCTCACACTGGGGTAGCTCATAGTCACTAAAACCTGAACAGAAGCTACTGTAAACCTCATGGATCTATCCCACCAACCCAGCTAAATGTATCCCCAGTGAACTTCCCGTTAGATGGAGCCTCAAAACTTCATGAGCTCTTATACACACTCAATATGAGAAAAAGGACAAAGTGGACAGAGACAGAAATCTTGACCAACAGTGTTTAAAATATCTTTTCTTAAGGCCCCTGCATGGCACAGTCAGCTAAGCATCTATCTTTCGGTTTCAGCTCAGGATGTGATCTCAGGGTCATGCATCAGGTTCTGTGCTCAGCCCACAGTCTGCTTAAGATTCTCTTCTTCCTCTGACTGCCTCCCCGCTCAAATAAATCTTTAAAAATAAAATCTTTTTTCTTTTCCTTTTCAGAGGCATATTTTAAAAGAATATCTGACAATGTGAACACATTGCTAAGGCCCCTCCTGAGGTTCTTGGAAGTGGTCCATAGAAGCCAGGGCCCTAGGGCACCTGGGTGGCTCCATGGGTTAAAGCCTCTGCCTTCAGCTCAGGTCATGATCCCAGGGTCCTGGGATCTCTGCTCAGCAGGGAGCCTGCTTCCTCATCTCTCTCTACCTGCCTCTCTGCCTACTTGTGATCTCTGTCTGTCAAATAAATAAATAAAATCTTTAAAAAAAAAAAAAAAGGAAGCCAGGGCCCTAAAGCATAACTTTATTAGCTTCTCTGTAAGTCACCCTCTACGCCTATGTAAGCTTTGACCCAGTGTTCCAGGACATGGACAGATACCTCAGCTCTCTGGTTGGTTAAAGCACTTTCCATGCTCATCCACTGAGCTCTTTCTCCAGATATGGGCACCATTTGCTTCCCTTTTATTAAGAAGTGTTAATCAGCGTGGAGAAGCTCTGCTATCATATGTCTTAGTGGTCTCAATTTCCCCTAGATGGTCTGTTGCATCTCAATGCAAACATGTCTCCTCCTGGCATGTTCTGATAACTCAGGCTTCCTCAGCTAAGCTCCTTACTTCTTGTCTTCTTGCCTGCTCTGAGTTATGGAAGAAACTATCTTGAAATGAGTGAAGAACATGAAAAGTTAGACACAAGTTTTATCAGACAAATTCAAAGAACATACACAACTTTGTATGTTGACAACATACAGAAGAAAAAATTTCCCAAGCACATGATGTTATTTATCATATTGTAGATACCTTGGAAATGATTCTGGGAAGAGCATCAAACATCAGAGTAGATGATGTAATGCAAAACCAAAAGAATTTGTAACCCAGTTGTGACATTTGGGAACAGATGTGTTAGCTACCTTCTAATAATTGCTGTGTATATTTACAAGGAAAGGAATGAAAAACTTAGCTTAGTAGAAAGCAATCTAAATTAAATCAAATGAATTAAATTAAGTAAAAGATGATTAGGGCCAAATGGTCTGAAACTCCATTAGGTTATGAAAATCTCCCAGAGGAGACACAAGTAATACTATTACTCAGCATAGAGAAAACAATATTATCACTGAATGTGTTATGAGTAACTGCACTGTGTTTCTTCCAGGAGACTAAAGGGATGTCCAGACACATGTTTACTATTTCTTTTCTCCACATGCCATGATGCTATGCTAACTGCATCTTTGTTTACACACCACTAAATTATGAGAACAAATGTCTTTACTAATGTAATACTTAAATACGAAGACTGTTGCCTAAAGAGTTCAATTACTTAAAGCCCTAATTAAAATGTGGTCATGACCTCATATAGCTGGATTTTTCCATGCAAGCCAATTAATTTGATGTTATCCGATGAAGATGTCAAACTGGAAAGAAAGATGAGAATGGGGATGGCAAATAAGTTTCACCTAGCAAGCCGACTCCAGTTTGTTAGTAGTGTTGCCTGAAGCTCTGAGTTGAGAAGGGTTTTAGGAAAATAATATGATCCATTAATGAGTCTTCCATGGCATAAGAGAAGCTAGTGACAACTTGTCTACCATTTGCCAAGCCCTCTTAGATCCCAGACAGAGGTCAGAATCCATGATACCCCTGGCAGTGTGGATATCCTGTACCAGGGTTATGGAACTGAGATTGATCTTCCTTTGAAGTTTATCAGCAACTGCAAAAAAGACTAGGAACCTATGTTTTAGGCACCACTACTTAGGTTCTGGAACTCATGGGTGTACTATTGAGCTATACACCCGCCAGGGAAAGTCCTTAGAAGCCTTTTGCACAACTATATCATTTTAATTATGAAGAGGCTGAGGCCAGAGAAGCTATTTCACCATAAGACATAGGATAACTCAGAGGCAGGGTTAGGACCAGAACCCACACTCCGTGGTTCCCAGACCTGTGAACTGAAGTTTTTTGGGAATGGAAGGCCCCTCCCCTACTGCCAGCCTGCAGCACTGTTCTCAGGTCCTGGCTGGTCATAATAGATTACTCTTAAAGCTGTGAGGGATTTGTCAGTCTCTGGACTGTTGACCCTTTTCCTTCCTAGGTTGTTCACAGGTTTGGTGTCACAGGTTTGACCTCTTGTTCTTCAGGATCTAGTCACTCACTGTGTACTTAACTTCAGGAGATGTCAATAACTTTGGCTCCTAAAATATCAAAAGCTCAGACTTGAATACAGTGTCTTTTATCATGTAAGCAATGAAACTGAATTTTTTTTACAGAGTTTATTTATTTATTTGAGAGAAAGAACACAAGCAGGGAAAGCAGCTGAGGGAGAGGGAGAAGCAGACCACCCATGGAACAGGGAGCCTGATGTGGGGCTCGAACCCAGGACCTTGGGATTATGACCAAGCTAAAGGCAAATGCTTAACCACCTGAACCATGCAGGCACCCTGAAACTGGATGTTCTTAACCTGTTTTTAACCTTTTTCAGAACCCTGAACAAGTCCCAACATTCCTTTCTGGTCTGTTAGTGACAAGAGGCAACTCAGGGCAGATATAAGTCAGACTTGATGTCAACTCTGCCTTATCTGACCTTCAACATGCTCTGCCTAGAAAAGTCTTAGGGACAATGAGGAGAAGCTTACCCTGCCTTGCCATAGACCTTATTACTTTGCCCAGAATGATCTGACCCATTTCACTTGGCTTCCTTTCACTTGTGTTTTTTTCTCTTTCTATCAAGGGACCTACAGTTATCTGACAGCATGATGACCCCCAGCTTCATTCTTCCAAAGTAGGCAAGACACAGACAAAACAGAGGAAATAAAATTTCGTATCAGCAGAAAGTTGAGTGCCTCCTGACTCCTTTCCACAACTGACATGTTTGCTCATATGCCCTTCTGAGTTTTCTTCTTTGTTTTATTACTTTCTAGGATTGGTCATGTGCCACAGCCAGGGGGGGATTACCTGCAGGGTATCTGAGTAGGAAGAGCTTTCTTTCCTTATGCCAAGACATAAACAGTTCCTGATGTGAGGTTCTGGACCACAAGGTCAGTGTTTTTCTAGCAGTAACTAGGACTTCACTGAATGAACATGAAACCCAAAGTGGTATTATGGTCTCTTCAAACCATGGGACTTCTTATTTGCAGAGTGCCTGAGCAAACTGCAGTAATTCCTCCAACCACCTGCTGGTTTTACATATCTAGGTCTCTGTGAAGGGGTTCATATTTCTGCCTCATTATTTAACATTAAAAATGGAAATATTCCAATTTCTTATGTAAAGCATTTAGTATAGTGCCTGTGCCTGGCACATAGCTATTACGATTTTTTAAAAATATTTACTCATTTATTTGGGAGAGAGAATGTGCGCCCACATGCACACACACACACACACACACACACACACAAACATATGGGTGAGTCAGGGGAGGGACAGAGGGAGAGAATCTTCAAGTAGATACCCTACTGAGCAAAGAGCCCCATGTGGCCTGATCCCATGACCCATGAGATCATGACCTGAGCTGAAAAAGAGTCAGACGCTCAATCAACCAACTGAACCACCCAGGTGCCCCAATGCTATTATAACTTTTATTATGCAGATAGTATCATCCTATGGTATGTAGTACTATGCAGCTTAATCTTCATAAGAACTAGAGTATTATAGAACTTCATAGGTATTAAATAATTTTCAGTCATAATTCCATTTATCCATAGATAAATAGTAAAATCTACCTCTACATAAAATTTTCCTCATTGGTCCCAATCCATCTTTTCTCTGAACCACCACCACATTTTATTTGTCTGCATTTGTTCTCACCTCCAACCTCCATCACATCATCAGCATGCACAACCCTGGGAATCACCCACCATCCGCTGCATTGCTCTGAGCCCTAGGACATCACCCAGGTCCTCTGCTGTATTTGGCCAATGGAAAGCACCAACAGGAGATCAGAGTATGTATTAGTCAGGTATTGGGGTTCTCCAGATAAACAGAACCAACTGGATGTGTGTGCATGTGTGCGTAATTTATATTCTAATGAATTGGCTCACATGAATATGGAGGCTTCCGAGTCCCAAGATCTGTAGGCTTGCTCGGTAGCTGGAGACCCAGGAGAACCAACGGTGTAGGGCTCCATTGCAAGAGATGGCATGCTTGAGACCCAGGAAAAGTAGGAAATAGAAGTAGGAAGAAGCCAGTGTTCTAGTTCAAAGACAGGAAAGATTCTCTCTTAACTTGGGGGAGAAGCAGCTTTTTGTTCTCTTCAGACCTTCAATTGTTTGGATGAGGCTCACCCGCATTATGGAGGATAGTCTACTCCATCCACCAATTCAAAGGTTATTCTTATTCCAAAACATCCTCAGAAACACCCAGAATAATGTTTGATCACATATCTGGGCACATTGTGGTTGACACAAAACTGACCATCACAGCAGATAAAGGGGAAAAAGTCCTGAATATTTCTTTCCTGCTACCTCCCTGCTTTGGCACCATGTCTCTGTAAGTGTCTGTGTTTCTCTGTGACTACAGTTCTGGTGGAATAACCTCCCACCCCCAAGGCTACTGTTCTATTTATTTCCTCTCATACCCTTCCAATCCCCCTGGGAGGTTGGTAATATCTCCCTGTGTTACTAGTTTTGGGGATCCTGAACAATCTTTGCTCATCCTTTCAGCCCAATACACCCCTCTGTGTAATATCCAGCATTCAATTTTCTTCAAATGGTTTAACATTTGGGGTGAAAGCTGTTTCCTTACAGCTCTGATAGATACACTGGTATTATCTGCTTTTCTATTTTATAATTATAGTAGGAATATATGTTTATAATCAAAATTTTTGAAAATAAAGAATACATAAATAATAAAATAAAACCAACCAGAATCCTACTAAAGGAGATAATCATTATTGACCTATTATTGCATTGCTCCCATTGGTATAAATGAGAAGGGGACCTTAGCTAAATACTTTGTTGTTATGTGTGCCCCATTTCTTTAAACATTCTTCAACTTTAATTTTTAATGGTTGTCTATTATTTTGTGGTATTTTAACTCCCTTGCACTTGGATTATAAATTATTTTCTGCCCTTAACAGAAACTCATAGAAGTTAATTTACTGTGTCATTCAACTAGCTTCGTACCTTGCACATTAATATTATTATTTCATAGACACATCATTCACCTCACCCTATCAAAGATGTAAAATAGTTTACAGAGATAAATAAAATATAGTGAGGTAAAGTACATTTCCAAATATATGAGACTAAAAGAGAAAATAAGCGTAGTAAAATAAGATGGAGTCAGGAGTAAGGTTAGGATCCAATAATGCATGCCAACAACCTTATACCCTTATTAGAAGTTGGCTACAAAGTTGGCTCTAGGCTTTCTAATAGTCCATTCAGAGAGGAGAACACTATTAGTTACTCAATTGAGAGTTTTCATTAAAAGAAAAACAATCCAGTTCCTCATGAAGAGTACAGAAAGGCATAATGTGTTCTTTTCAACAATATCTTTATAGTGAACGCAGTGAGGGGTTTCACAAGGCTGTTTCTGTTAAAAATCTGCCTATATAAGGTGAGGGTATCATGCCAAACTACAATTCAAAAAAAAAGCAGTTCTTCAGGAGGGCAGAGGAGATGCACTCCTGGAACACAGCTCTTGATCTTTGATCTAGCTTACTCTAGGAGATGAGTTTAAAGAATGTATAGAGAAAAAGATGGCTTGCATATTCTTCAGGAAAATCTTCATGCTGGGTCTCTTTATAACATTTATATAGCTATATCTATCTATATTAAGCGGCAGAGTTCTGGTTCCTACAACAGGATCATTTAGACTAAAATAAATTCTATCCCTTCTACAAAAACATAAAACATAACAAAAATTTGTAAACACATAGTGAAGATTGAAAGAACAAATGGACTTTCTTCTGTTATTGGCAATAAGCAAGAAACGTCTCAGGCAGCGTGATAGGCTTACAAGCTCCTCTGGTGGGCTAGGGACACATCATACCTGGATATGGGTCCAAAAGTCTGAGGTTTTAATGTCCCAAAGAGGGCATTTTTATGTGGTCTCAAGCCTCTGCAAAATAGGGAACTGAAATTGGGAAATGTTTTATATAGCTAAGTCCCTGGAAAGAAATGTTTAAAAAAAACTCTAGTATTAGCTGTTCTGGAAAAGGTTCCAATTTAAAAAAATAAAAATCAAATAAATGAACAACAACAAATCCTCCTATGAGAAATGGAATCCCAGTCCTACACCATTTGCAAGTATAGAGCCCTAATCTGTGGGATAATAAATTGCAAAATTAATACAAAAGTGGTTTCCAGACCAGTGAAACTCATAGAACATTTGGCAAAAGAAAACTCAAAACAAGTCTCATGAGACATCCAGAGAAACAAACAACTACAGTTGAGAATGAACTCACAGTAGAAGTTACAAACCACAAAGGAAAATGAATCACCATAAGGGAAAGTCAGCAGATAGAAATATACAGGAAAACATGTGCTCCCCCCAAACTGAAATATTAGAAAGGGAAATATAATAACTATGTTTAAATCATTTAAAAGTTAAAACAGGAAATAGAAACCATATGAAGTATCAAGACACTATTTAAATAAAGGAGAATCTATACAGAACTAAAAATCCAAGATATAGCTATTGAAGTTAAAAACTCAAAGTATGGGTTAAAATAACAAAACAGATGTAATTAAAGAGTAAAAAAGAACTGAGGAAATATCTCAGATTTCAGCTCAGAGATAAAACAATTCTAAAATATTAAATGACTGTGAGTTCAAGATTATGTTTAACTTTACATTTATATAGCATTTACCTCAGCAGGCACTGTACTGTGTTCTTTATAAATATAATCTTACTTAATTCTCATAATAAGAATTTTTCCTATTTTTCAAATGGGTTAATTGAGGTACTAAGAGTTTGGTTTACTTACCAAAGCTTCACAGCTCAAGAGTGGCAGAGATGGGATGCGAAGCCAGCTTCCCGACTTGAGGATAACTATCCTCAGGGACTCCACAGCTTCTGATATCCCTGTGGCACCATTTTACCCACCCCCCACCCTCAATCCCCTCCGTGCCAGCTGCATCATTTCTATTGGCATATAATAATGTTCTTCTATTTCCCAACATTAAAAAACAATCCTTCCTTGACCTTAAATTCCCTATCAGCTACCAACCCCATTCTTTTGCTCTTTCTCACAATCAGAACTTATAAAAAATTCTACAAAGGCTCTTGACTTCCTTACCTACTATTTTCTCTTCAGTCCACTCAATGTTTCATCTGTATTATACCACACTACCTTAAAACAGTACTCTGAGCTTCATATTCATATATTTGATTTCCTAGTTGATATCTCAAATTTAACTTACCTGAAACCAAACTCTTGATCCCCACAACCCCCATTTTTATTATAAAAATGTAAAAAATATATGAAATTTAATTATCTCTTTAGAAGCTGTTTATTAATGACAAAGAGAAAATGTAACTTTACTGACACAAATAACCTTAATCAAGTAAAGTTAATCATTAATAATGTGACAAACGGATATTGTGCAACTCTTGATAGGACACTGTGAGAGCATATATTACTTCTGTGGTTGTCACAGTACTCCAGCCAGTCTTAAGGGTTATCTTGTGTCAAATTAACACACCCCTTGCTTGCTGACTTAAGGCCCTTCACGAGAGCTAATTTACTTTCTTTGAGATTTGCAGATCGTTGGTCTTGGGGAACGAAGGACCAGAAGTTTCCCAGGCCATAGAGGGCAACAAGTCTGTTCAAAGCTCCCTTAGCTTTCTGATTAGCCCAGCAATCTTTTAGAAAAATGTTTTTCTTTTTTAAGGTCACACAAATGACTTCACTGGCCTCCCTTTGCACATCTGTAGACCTTGTCCTCCTTTGCAGAAAGAACAGAGTACTCTTGCACAACCCCTGGGTACCAACGAACCAGACCTTCTTGCAAAATCTCCAAGCATGGAGATAATCCTGCAGCTGACATCATTGAGTCTGCCCGTAATCAAGAAATGTCACAGACCACTGTACTCCCTTAACTGATTAAACCCCTTTAAACATCCCTGGGCCAGGAAGAGACTGAGGATAGGATAGGCCCTCTCCCCAGGTGGCCGGCCTCCTGAATAAAGCTCATATTCCTTTTCAGTCAAGACCTGTCTCTTGAGTATTGGCCTTTAGAGCAACGGGCAGCTGAACTTGGGCTTCCATAACATGGTTTTCCAGTCAAAAATGTATAACTTGACCTAATCATAAGGAAACATCTGACAAACCTAGATTGAGGGACATTTTACAAAATAAAGGGCCTATATATTTTTTAAGTGTGAGGTGATTAAAAAAATGTGATAAGGCAGAAACTGATCCAGATTTAAAGAGACTAAAGATATTAAACAAACACCTGCTAAATGCAAGGCTAGAAAGCAAAAGTTATACTTCTTTAGCTATAAAAGATATTTGTGAACATTTGGTGATGTTTGAATGAGGTATGAAGTGTAGATAGATAATGATGTATACGCATTATACACTTATAATACTTATGACAGTTATTAATTTCCTGATTTTGATCATTGTAGTATGGGTATGAAAGAGGATGAATTTGTTTGTAGGAAATACACATTCATAGGCATAAATGGCATCATGTCTATGACTTATTCTCAAATGGTGAAATAAAAAATACATATATATTCATCCACATACACATACAGAAAACAATAAAGCACAAGAAGTATGTTATCAACATTTGGGGAATCTGGTAGAGTGTATGAAAAAATGTTTTGTATTATTTTGGCAATTTTTTATTAAGTCAATTATTTTTATTTTTTATTTTTTTTAAAGATTTTATTTATTTATTTGACAGACAGAAATCACAAGTAGGCAGAGAAGCAGGCAGAGAGAGAGAGGAGGAAGCAGGCTCCCTGCTGAGCAGAGAGCCCTATGCGGGGCTCGATTCCAGGACCCTGGAATCATGACCTGAGCCGAAGGCAGAGGCTTTAACCCACTGAGCCACCCAGGCGCCCTAAGTCAATTATTTTTAAATACAGTGTTTTACACACACGCAAGTAGAACAAATATTGTAATAAACTCTGAGGTGCTTATCATCTGGCTTCAATTATTACCAACTCATGTCTAACCTTGTTCCATCCTTACCTACACCTATGTGTTCCACTTTTGTATAGTGCTTTAGTCCTATAACATTTTTACAAACACTACTTCATTATGAGCCTTACAGAAATCCTGTAAGAGAAAGGGCAGGAATTATTGTCTTTATTGAGTAGACGAAACAGTTGAGACAGAGAGAAGGTTAGGAAATGTTCCTTTGTTCATACAGTTAGCTAGCAACAACTTTAGGACCCAAAGGTTTTCTGGCTTGGGCTCATTGCTCATCTCACCACATATCATTATTCTAAAATAATAATAGTGAAAAACCCAGCATAACGGGATTTCCAGGAGTTTCCTCTTCCTTCCTGAGCCCGTGCCACCATCATTATCTAACTAACCCAAGATCTCTGAGACCTGAGGTCCATAAAGATATCAGGAAATCCACCACCTCTAAATCCTCCGCAGTCCAAATGTTATGCTCTGGGTGAAAACGACTCTTTCTCTCTTCACCCCTACCTTTCCGGGGAGCACGTCCTCATTCGGGACCCTGATATCTCTCTGCACAGGCCTTCACTGTAAAGTTTTTACCTTATGCTTTAGTTAGCTGTGATACGTCTGTTTCTCCAGCTAGAAGTGTGCTCCTTTGAGTCCATATTTTCATCAGTTAGGATCTTGGCCTCTCAAATTAGTAAGCCAAAGTCAGTTTAACAAAGGGACTTTTAACAAAAGTGTGAATAGGGTTTCGAAAAAGGAAAGAAATCATACAATATCCTCCCTTCCGTTCTCTTACCATCTCCCTTACTGCCTTTATTTTTTTGTTACCAGCGCTAGCGCAGACCAGTTACTGGAATCCTTTTGGAGTCAGAACCAGAGAAAACAATATGGACACAGCTGCTGACAGATGAGCACCACCTCACAGGTGTGGCCCACACCCACTGGAAGCCAGAAGGCAAGGGAGCCGTGGTCCGTGAGGGTCAGTCTCCCGGGACACAGAATGGGAGGGGAGGGCAGGAAGGGGGACAGATGGAAAATGTGCTCACATCTTTGCATGCCCAGCAGGTGGCAAAGTGCCTAGCATATAGTTGGTGCCCAGAATTTTCTTTTTGAATTTCAGAATCTTAGATATTGCTCATTGATATATCCTAGAAATATAGGAAACATTTTTTAACTCTGCATAGCATATTGAACAGAGTTTAAACTGTATAGTATCAAAGTTTAGAGTGTTATGTTGTCATAATGAAATTAAATTCCTAAACCAAAACATAAAACTAGTTGGTTTAAGAATGTCATAGTCAAGGTATAGTGTTCCATGATTTTGAAGCTCTAATTCTTCCCTAGGTGGATTCAGTTAAAGATTTTATATGTCCCTTCGTATTAGAAAAATAGATTTTTTTGTTCTACTTTTCTTGCCCAAATACTGAAGCTCCTCTGGCTGTTTAATAATTAAAACACCATGAAACTCAGGCTGATGGCAAATGCTGCAGCTAATGATAAACACACACAAATGTATCAGTTACGCTGCCTTGAAGACACTGGCGCACCTGCCCAGGAGCTCTCCGCAGTGCCTGCTAATGAGCGTTCCAAAACAGGCACTCCCGGCCCTCCAGCTTTCCAAAGTCAGATTCCCTGCTTTTATAAATATGTCTGCTTGGTGATTTTTGCAACATAAAACCCTTTACATCAAGGTCACCTGGGGGGCTCAGTCCCTTAAGCATCTGTCTCTTGATTTCTGCTCACATCATGATCTCGAGGTCCTGAGATCAAACCCGCTTCAGCTCCCTGGTCAGTGGGGAGTCTGCTTGAGGGGCTTTCCCTCTGCCCCTCCCCCCACTCTCTCATTCTCTCTCAAAATAAATATCTCAAAACAAAACAAAAAACCTTGCTTTAAAGGCCACTCAGTACTCACTTCTCTAATTGATCTAGTTAACACCATATGCTAGAACTCCTTGAATATCTCTAATTAATGAAGTGAGGTTGTGGCTCCAATACCAAACTACCATTGACCACTGATTGGCTGGAAATTAACAATGTAATCCCTTAGTCACATAGGGTGGTCGTTCCAGGATTTGTGCTCATTGTCCAGGTGTAATTAATAGTACCCCTTCCTTTCTCAAAAGCACTCTCATTTGGCCAATAAATTATGTTTTCATGCTACTTAAAGCCCCCCACCCCAGTCTAATCTTCAAGATGACAGCCTTCCTCCAGGAGCACCTCTGTAATGCTACAATTGTGATACCTATGCTATCTTTGGGCAGTTCATTGCTGTATTGTGTTAATTTCCTGTGGCTGCTGTAACACATTCCCGCAAACTTGGTGGTTTAACTCAGCAGACACTTACTCCCTCACAGTTCTGGAAGCTACAAGTCCAGAATCAAGGTGCAGGTCTGGATGCACTCTCTGGAAGGCTTGAGGGGAGAATCAGTGCTTTGCCCCTTTCAGCTTCCCCTGGTTCCTTTCTGGACTGCAGCCTCATCACTTCCCTGTTGTCTCTCCTGTCTGCATAGTCTCCCCGTGTCTCCCCCTTAGCAGAGATTTGTCATTAGATCTAGGTTCCACCAGAATAACAAAGGATGATCTCTTTATCTCCAAACTCTTCATTTAATTACATCTGCAAAGACTTTTTTTGGTTTTTAGTTTTTGGTTTTCAAACAAGGTCACATTCATAGGTTTCAGGGATTATGACATGGACAGAAGTTTTTGAGGGCCACCATTCACCCTACCATTCATAATTAAGTTAAGCTTACATTTCCTAACTATACTTTTTTAAAGTAGGGGATTTCTGGGTTCCATTTTCAAAGATCCTGTTGAATTCCTTACACATGACACAATGGTATGTATATCTAAGATGTCCCCATGACAAGTTGAAAGCCAACTGAAGATTGCCTCCCTGGCCCCTGCCCTGAGAAACCTACCTCTATAACCCTTTTCACAGCAGATTAGTCCAACGCATTTAGAGAGTCTATCAGTGGAACTAGATAAGGGCAGTGAGGCACTTGCTTCAGGCACAAAATTCAAGTAGTTTGTGTCTACTACATTATTTATCTTGATGACTGAGGTTTTGGCATCCCAATGAACTAAGTACCCAAGGAGAGTGCCTCACTTGTCTCCCTGTAGAATCCGCATCTTCAGCTACTTTCCTTTGTAAGATTGGCACATAGCCAATGTGTTGGTGGCATTCTCTCATAACGAACCTATACAACCTGCTCTTTCCTCTCCACCCTCACCGTTCCTCAGCTGTCATTAACGGCATCTTCAGTAAATAAAAATATGATACAAATGCTTTGAAGGATTAAGCTTTCCTTTCCTTCTCTGTCACCACCAGCCTGCCCCCGTCTTTTCCTATTCTAGAGCCCAGAGGAAAAAACCGATAGATTTTCTAATTTCCCCTTCCTGGAGTGGCCATCTAACAGTGAAGACCAGATTTTTTTTTTTCTGGATTGAAAAGGTACACTTTAATCAATCAATAAGGAGTTGTTGAGTGTCTTAAGTGTTCCGCCAACCCCAAACACTCAAGATTTCATGTTTCTTTCACTTCTCTTTCTACTGGAAAACATGTATTGATATATTACCGCCATCCTACCTCATTCTGCCAAGTCATAGTCAAAGTTATGAAGATCCCAAGCCACAATTCTGAAAGGCTGGTACCATAGGCATTATCTTCCAAATTAAGTCACATTGGCTTGAGAAGCCTGGCCCCAAAGGCCTTATTATCCCTGAGTCTTTACCTGAAGCCCAATTCTCTAAAATATCTTTTCTGTTAGAATTCCAGCCTATTCTGACTCTTCCCTCCTCCACCTCTGAGAGCTCTTAGGGCTTACGGGATTTTACTGAAAAGAGTCTTAGTCTGAATCTCTGTAGCTAAATCAGAGCCTCCTTTCCACAGAAGGGCATGAGACACGTCCTTCCCAAGCAGGGAGTATGGGAGGTAGATCTAAACAGTCCCCGAGAAGGTGTCTCAGGAGGGACATTCCACTCTTCAGGATTTGCTTAGCTTTAGTTTCAGAACACGATAGAACTCCATGGCTGGTCATTTTTCTGTGCCATTACTTTTTCAGTTTCTGTTTAGACATGATGTCAAGCCAGAACAAGGTAACAAATTGTGTGAAGACAAGTTGAATTTGTTATGGGATGTTTATGTGGTTCCAGATATGAATGCTTAGGAAAGAAAGAGAACACTTTTTTTTTTTTTTTAACCTCGAGCTCAAGTATAAGAGTTTGGTGGCTGTACTGGCTATTCGTTAACAACTCATTAATAGACTGAATCCATGTATTTCAGTTGTCAACTTACTGGTTTGCTTACTGATCTTTAGTCTTAGTATTCTCAAAAGATATAGTTTTAAAATAACTATAAGGGCTCCTGGGTGGATCATTCAGGTAAGCATCTGCTCTAAGCTCAGGTCATGATCCCAGGATCCTCCACTCAAACCCCATGAGGCTCTCTGCTCAGTGGGGGCGTCTTCTTCTCTCTCTCCTTCTGCCCCATCCCCTGCTCCTGCTCTCTCTCTCTCTCAAATAAATAAAATCTTTAAAAAAAATAGTAATAACTATAGGGCACCTGTGTGTCTCAGTGGGTTAAGCCTCTGCCTTCAGCTCGGGTCATGATCTCAGGGTCCTGGGATTGAGCCCCACATTGGGCTCTCTGCTCTCTCCCTCTCTCTTTGCCTGCCTCTATGTCTACTTGTGATGTCTCTCTCTCAGTCAAAATAAATAAATAAAATCTTTTTAAAAAATAATGATAAAACTATAGCCTTAGGAGATTGTAAAGAAAAACAATTTATCCTTTTGTCAAGCTTAAGAAACTTTGCTATAATTCAGTTTACTAAATAAACCACTGGGTTGAGAACAACTATAAAAATCCACACTCACAGTCTTTCAGTTTTTGCATCATTAAACTCACAGGACAGAAGGACAATCAATCAGTCAATAATCTAATGCTTATTAAAAGTATGAGGCAATATACTGTGTTATCTGTTATGGAGAACAGTCTCAGAATCCAAAATCACAGATAATATTAAAAATTATGTATTTATTGGCTTTTACCTGTGATGTTTGCAGATCACTATTTTTTAGTTATATTTTGAAGAAACTAGTATTGAGCACACACCACTCAGTAATAAAGAAAGTAACTTAAGAATCTGTGAGAAAACTAGGGGACACTTCAAATTTGAGACCGAGAAAAAAGAATAAAGAAAGAAATGGAGAAAAGTGAGATTGAATAAGCTAGAAAATATAACTGAGACTAGATCTATTCTAGTCATACCTATAAAATAAAAGGACTGTGGGGTGCCTGCATGGCTCAGTCCACTAAGCATCTGACACTTGGTTTCAGCTCATGTCATGACCCCAAGGTTAAGGGATGGAGCTCCTTGCTGGGCTCCGTGCTCAGCACCGAGTCTACTTGTCCGTCTCCCTCTGCTCTTCTCCCTGCTCAAGTTCTATTTCTCAAATTAAATAAAACCTTAAAAATAAAATAAAATAACAGAATTGTTTCTCGTGTGCAGTGGGGTAACCCATCTATGACTTTATAGCCGTTTTCTATGTTAGAGAGGAAGGGGATAAAGGAGAGCAATAGAAGGGGACGACAAAAGGCATAAAAATGAAGAGCATGAAAGAGGCAAAGGCTACAAGCACTTCCTTGACTCTCTTTGCCTCTCCCCGGTGGCAGCTGTTACACCGAAAGGTGAAGGGGAGCAACCCAGATGGAGCAGACCAAAGAAAGAGCATTCTTGACAATCATAACCCAATGCAATGTCGTTGATACATTTCCCCGTGTTTTTCCTTAAGATCACTTGGCTAAAATAGACCCGGGTCTAAATAAGAGTGGATTGCATAGCTCTTTTAGACTCAGGCTGCGTGTTGTAGGACACCAACTGTTTGGAAAGAAAAATATTTAAGCACCCTTGCTACCATGCACATCTAATACTAGAAGCCGCCCCTTTGCTCTTCCTCAACATCTGTACAGCAGTCGTGAGAACTAACAGTCCCACAGGAGCACAGTCCTCTTGCACCATGGGGCTTTTTCTCCTCCTGCGGCACGTGACTACCAGCCCCCATGGACAGGCATCCACAGCCACAGCCATGGCTCAATTATGGTGATGCCACCTTCGCTTGCTTTTTTAATAGTGTGTGAGTTGTGCTTGCCAGAGCCCTCGAGCTCTTCTTTCTTTGCTCTTTAGAAAAGTTGAAATATCACAAAAGGAATATTTAAAGAAAAGACTGGCTGTCTTCAAAAACCGTAAATACTTAAACTTGTTTAAAAAGTGAGGCAAAACCAATAAAAACACATTGTGGGGCATGCTTGTACTTATTCTTTGAATAACGAGTCAGGGAATTTGATTTGTATTTGAATTCCAAAGGTAAAATTTCCACAGACACTTGCTTTGGCTGTAGGGGTATGTACTGATTTAATCCTGTCACCAGGGCAGATGACCATTAGTTAAATATTGTGGTATCAAACAGGCCAACCGAAAATGAAACCGGACTGCTAATGAGACAGGTTTTGTATATAAATGCATCCAGCCTCAGCAAGAGTCATCTGACGTCAATCTCATGGTCTGTTTGCAAAGGCAAAACCAGAGAGTTGCTCCATAGCACCAAATCACTGAGAAAAAGATGGCTTCGTTTGTCTCAGATGTTTTATACATATTACGTTATACTTTTGAGGTTATACGGAATAAAAGGAAGGAATAAAGGGAATAAAATATCATTTTTCTCAGTGTATATTCTTCACCAAAAATTGAAATTCCTACATTAATCTTTCAGGTTCTTTTGCATATGCAGAGATGAAAATAGAAACTCATTTAAATTACCATGTATAATTATCATGCTGTAACATTATAATTAGAGCAGTGGTTCCCAAAGTGCAGTCTCTATACAAGTAGCATCAGCGTCACCTGGGAACTCGTTAAGAATGCAAATTTTCCGGCTTCCCCAGGACCACTAAATCAGAAACTTTGGAGGTGCGGCTCAGCTATCCGTATGCAACCAGCCCTCTGATTCTGACTCAAGGCAAAGTCTGAGAGAAACATTGTCATTATTTATTACTGCTTACAGAGAAATCATTATAAATTGAGCAAAAGGAAACCACTGAACTGCACATTCTTTTGTCTGGTCTCTCATCTGCTCTTCAGCGAGTTGGATAATTTTGGAACTGTGTTCACATGTATCTAAAGCATAAATCCTAGATTCATTCCACTGGAAAGAGAATTCTGAAATGATAGATCTCCTGCTGTTTGCCATTCAACTTCTGAAGAAACATTAGATCCTGGAAAAACTTTGCTTCTGAGTTGCAAACATTGTAGATTATTCAAAAGGGTGGATGTTACATAGTTTCAGACTCCGGATGATATTTTATTAGAAGAGTAACTTAAACTCCCACAGTAATTAGTGAGTACTCTGATTAAAAAGAAATGTGAAGCAAAACTAAACAAAAATAAACAAGCAACTTTTTTGTTTGGGTATAGATGGATGGAAATATTTGGGATCTGGAAGAAAAGAACAAACAATGTACAATATCATTAGCATGATCAATCCTTTCCCACCCAAGCACTTCCACTCTAAATTCAAGCGGTTTTATTCTGGCATACACCCTTGGCCTGTTTAGAATATATAAAACTACAAAGTAAGGTAAAGATAAGAGTCTCCAGGGGCGCCTGGGTGGCTCAGTTGGTTAAGTGACTGCCTTCAGCTCAGGTCATGATCCTGGAGTCCCAGGATCGAGTTCCGCATCAGGCTCCCAGCTCCATGGGGAGTCTGCTTCTCCCTCTGACCTTCTCCTCATTCATGTTGTCTCTCACTGTCTCTCTCTCAAACAAATAAGTAAAATCTTAAAAAAAAAAAAAGATTAGAGTCTCCAGATAATTCTTTACAACCTGAAAGGGTGACTGTAAATAAATGCTCCTCAGAAAATTATCAGAAGTGTTCACATTCCTCTAAAAGTTATGTCTGAAAAAAAGGAAAACTGAAGGACTGTTTGAGCCTGAGAAAATCAATACATTTAGTTCCTCCAAAAAAAAAACTCCAGTACACTGAGCTTTTAATAAGTGCTAGAAATAAGCTTTATTGCACCTACCTGTGAATGGTGCAATATTAAATGAATTTTGAAACTCTAAAACTCCCAACTACCTATCCGGGGGGATCAGTTTCCCTCTTTACTGGTACCACAGTGCCGGAGAAGGTCTTTGAAATTCCTAGAGCTTCTGTGATCTTTCTCTGCTCGCCTTCCTATACTGCTGTGAGATATGTCTTACGCTTTATTTCAGGCTTCTTTGCTACTTTCTGTGTTTTTCTCTTTCAGTTTGGTATGTGCACAACTTCTGTTGTCTGTTTCCTCTGTTCTTTAGAAGAAGGTTGAACATGCAGTTTTGGGAGGGTTATTAATAGTTTCCAGCAAAATATTCTCATGAGCAAGAAGGAAGAGTAGAAAATTTAAACAGTAGAAAAGAAAGACTTTGTTGAAATGAGAAGTAAGCAAGTAACTACAGCAGCCTCCACAAACAAATCTGTAGCATAAGTGAATCCTTAACTTTGGAGAAATCTTCAAGGGAATATACCCAGAAACTATAGGAAAGCTTCACTGGGTGATTTCCTAGACATTTCTCAATGCCATGACAAAGAGATATCGCATAATAAGTAACCACCATTTTCTAAATAAAAGATATAGTACTTACTCATCATAAGGGGCACCTGGGTGGCTCAGTGGGTTAAGCCTCTGCCTTCAGCTCAGGTCATGGTCTCACAGTCCTGGGATCAAGTCCCGAATTGAGCTCTCTGCTCAGCAGGGAGCCTGCTTTCCCCTCTCTCTCTGCCTGCCTCTCTGCCTACCTGTGATCTCTCTCTCTCTGTGTCAAATAAATAAATAAAATCCTTAAAAAATACTTTATGCAGGGGCACCTGGGTGGCTCAGTGGTTTAGGCCTCTGCCTTCAGCTCAGGTCATGATCCCAGGGTCTTGGAATGGAGCCCCATGTCAGGCTCCCTGCTCAGTGGGAAGCCTGCTGCTCCCTCTCCCTCTGCTCCTCACTACCCCCCCCCCCACTATAGCTTGCTCTTGCTCTCTCTCAAATAAATAAATAAAACATTTTTTTTAAATCCACAATATACCACAGCACTTGCAGGATTTTTTTTTTTAAGATTTTATTTATTTGAGACAAGGAGAGACAGAGATGACAGAGATAGCAAGAGAGAGTATGAGCCGGGAAGAGAGGGAGAAGCAGGCTCCCTGTTGATCAGGGAGTCCGATATGGTGCTTGATCCCAAGACCCTGGGATCATGATCTGAGCTAAAGGCAGCCACTTAACTGACTGAGCCAGGTTCCCCAAACAAATAATAACTTAAAATAAAAACAAAAACAAAACAACAACAACAAAAAAAAAAAACCTTGACTCATTGACCCTCCATTAGAATGGCCTGTGCTGCCATATCTTCCACTGAGACATCAGACTCAGAGGTACATGGACTCACCACAGCACCATGTAGAGCAAACTGTCATTTTTACTTAATCCAAGGAACCCAGATGCAAGAACTATCTTAAGTTTTCACATATTTCATAAAGACCCTCTTTGGTTCTGATTCACCATTTCAATTAGCCAGTATATGACAAAGAGAATAACCAAGGCCTTTGTCAACAAAGGTAACTTCCTTCCTTTCTTAGGGTGAGACAGAAGAAAAACAAAAAGATCAACTTTGGGATTTAAGTGTTAAATATTTTTGAAACATTCTAATTTCTGTAATACTGTAAGGAAGAATAGAAAATGGAACCCAAGACTAATCTATGCCTTAAAGTGTCACTGGACAGAACATGGTAGGAGCCATTGCCAAGCCCACCTCCTCAGCCTCAGTTAATATCAATGCCAGGACTGAACCATGGGGGACATTTAATGGTGAGATTAGATAGGGAGAAGAGAGCTGCTTCACAAACCCAGGGGAGGAGTGTCAGAAGGGAGAGTTGTGCTGAGGTCCAATTACATGACAACTCAGAAGGACACTGGATATGAAACCAGGGATGACTTTCGCTGTGACAAGTTTGATTGAGTCAAGAGAATGGAAACCAAGTTGAAAAGTACTTGTGAGATGAGAAAGTAGTGATTGTAGAAAACTCTGTGAAGAAGTTGGCAATGAGGGGCATCTGGGTGGCTCAGTTGGGTAAGCACCTGCTTTCATCTCAGGTCATGATCCTGGAGTACTGGGACTGAGTCCTGCATCAGGCTCCCTGCTCAGTGGGAAGTCTGCTTCTCCCTCTCCCCTCACCTCACTTGTGCTTTTACTCTCTCTCACTTCTCTCTCACTCTCACTGTCTCTCTCTCTGGAAGAAGGAGGGGGAGGAGGAGGAGGAGGAGGAGGCAATGAAACCAAGCAGAGGAAAGGGGGGATAACTGGTAGGAGTGTGTGACCTTAGAGAAGGGTTTTGTGCAAGGTTGAGACTCATACACATTTATAGGCAGGGAGAAAGAAAATCTAGAAGAGAGAGTAGAAAAATTAGAAATTAAATCCCAGGAAAGGAGGGGAAAAGAGAAAGGTCATTAGCAAAGATGAAAAGAATTGGCTTTGGAAGGAAATGAAGGCTTTCTTTTCCTCTAAGATAGGCGGGAGAATAAGATGCGTAAACATATGGTTACATTGGAAGCAGACAAGAGGGAAACTAAGGCATGAAGGTCCTTCATGGCTTCTTTTCTGAATAAGCTAGGAAGCCATCTCTCTCTAAGAGCAAGCATGGCTATTGGCGATGAAATAGAAATAAAGTGAGTTTACATAGAGATGTTATGGACACTGCCCCCCCCACCCTGCCTCGGCCCTGGAGCAAAGCTTAAAGAAGAAAGAAAAAGCTTATGTATGTAAGCTTCTTTCTCCCCTCATTATATCTCCTCGTAAAATGGCACTTTAAAAGAAAGAAAAAAAGAGCTATTCAGGCCGGGGAAGAAATAATGTTAATTGGCACCACTTTTGCCTGAAAGAGAAACCACAGCTAATTGAGACCATCTGAACATGGACATGGTCATCTCAGTTTCAGAGGGGACTAAAAGTAACATCAGTCCAAAGCAAGGTGAATGTTTATCTTCACTCTTGGACTCTTCCAGTCCAAAGTGTTGAGAAACCTTGTCATAACCTTACTTCGGGTGTCAATGTCAATGGCAGCTTGCTAGGCAGGCTCCTGCCCCGAGTGCTGCATTTAAATCCCCTTCAAGGCTCTAATTTCCAGTTTCTGCCAAGGAAAAAGGAAGACGATGCCAAACTACATTGAAAGCCAAATGAAACAAACACGTCTCAGGTAACATACACTGCTTTCTGGCTGCTTCCTACAAAGCTCAGAAAACAGGAAGTGCTAAACTAGGGTTTTAGTAGAAATGGGACATTATTCAGGTTACCACGTAGACACTGACCCAATATGTATACAATCCTTTATAAAATATTATACCTAAAATGTGTGCTATCCCAAAAGGTTTGAGTATACACATGTTATCACAGAACACTAATTATGTTTCCAAAAGGGAAGCCAAGCTGCCCCAGGTGAAAAGTGACGAGGTCTGGATACGCAGGTGAGCGATACCGATTTTACAGCCAAGAAGTAGTACACTTAGTTACAATCCGGACAATTATTCTTTTCTAGAAAATAGAGTGGGCGAGGGGAGAATATTTATTAACTTTTGCATAAGTACATAACCTGATACAGAGCAAGATTTAAAGAAACTCAAACATCCAGGTATATTTGGGTACTCTGAACTAGAATTCAAGTTTAGTTCTGACTTTAAGAAGGACTCACTGAGCCTTTTCTTAAGATCAGAAATTGCCCAAGACATGGGCAATTGTCTGTTATGTATATTACATATATGCAACAATCTTGCTGGACAAGAAAGCTTATTGCTCTATCAGCCCTCTAATTGTTCTTTATTCTAATTAGTAGAACTTTATCTGTATCGAAGTCTTAATTATTCAAGGACTCTAAAATCCCTGAATCTTCTTTTCTAGGAGAAAGTTACTTTTCCCCGCTCTGCTTGAAAACCCTGAGTGTTCTCTTCCTTATGTCTAGCAGAACAAAGTAGGGAACAAGAACAAAACCCATAACATACACTACATTTTCCTTTGTCTTTCCTTTGTTTTATCATAAAAGAGTTGCCCTGGCAACTAAGTTACTAACCTCCTAGGAATGCATTCCTTCTTTATTTTCAAATTTATGCTGCATCAAATATTTCTTTGCTTAACCTTGAGACTCTTACTCCTAAGAGACTTCTTTTTTCTTTTCCAGTTTTATGGAGATAACAATTGATATACAATACTGTAGAACTTTAAGGCATACAGCATTATAATTTGACTGACATAGATCATGAAATGATTAAGAGACTTCTTAAATGGGCCAAGCTTTTTTCCTGAAAATTTTAAGATCAAACAATATCCAAAAAATGTTTTTAGCTCAGCTATCCAATGACTTCTTAAATTATATTTTTGGAAAAAATAATTTAAGCTACTTTGTTATCCATTCCATTATTTTCCCTGCATTAGATTTGTTGACTATGCCCATTTTCACACATGAGTACATTAAAACAATTTTATTCTTCTCAAAATGCATTTATTTGAGATAAATTTCTTATTTCCAATCATTATTTCAAGTCCCTACCTCATAAGTTATTTGTGAAAACTAGGATTCATATAAATTAATTACATGTAACATAAAGCCCTTAAAGAAGTGACCATAAGTAAACAAGCACTAAAAAAATGTTAACTGCTCTTACTATCATTTCAAGAGTGATTAAGAAAATATTGATTATCTGTTGTGATGGTTGGTCTGTATTTTCTGCCTAAGAAATCTATGAGTGTGTGTGTGTGCGTGTGTGTGTGTGTATGTGTGTGTGCTTCCTGAGAAGTCATTTGAAAGTTAAAAATGTACTCCTGTTTAAAACTGAACAGGGATGATCCCAGGGTCCCAGGATGGAGCACCACATCGGGGTCCCTGCTCGGCAGGGAGCCTGCTTCTTCCTCTCTTCCCCATTCCTGCTTGCTTGTCTCTCTCACTCGTGCTCTCTGTCATTATCTTTGTCTGTCTCTCAAATAAATAAATAAAATCTTAAAAAAAAAAACAAAACTGAGGAGGGATTGTGGTGACCTAAAATCTCCTTATCAAAACTTCAGACGTATGTATGTATATGGGATAGAACAAACCTCAAGGCTAAACACGAGACATAAACTGTACAGGGACTTCATGTTTATGAGTGTCTCCTAAACAGATTTCTCAAACTCTAGATTATCAGTTTCTGCTGATACTTCATCCAACAAAATATTGTTGAGATCATATTATTCATGAACTCGCCTCCAGTAAAACTGTGTGAGTCACAGTCTGCTTTCTTGGTAATAGTTGCAAAATGCAACATTTTATAAAAATTGTAAAATACTGTAACATTTTACCACACCGTGCTGATTATACAGTCTTGAGATTCAGGTCTTGGAAATGAAAGCTTTCATCAGTGGGGATGGCATGGTATAGAGTAAGTGTACATTTCAGTCAAACTATGGGCCAACTCCAGGAGCACACTGTGAAGAAACCAAGCAGCTTCAGAAGCCCAGGCCAGGCCTATGGTCTGTCACTCTAATAGTGGGGATTTTTTCCCCCGTGAGGGTCTACTCAGTACATGCCAAGTGTTTGAAAAGAAACCAACTAAAGACTTCATGTAAATTTTAAAAGATTCAGTTCTTGAGAGAAAAATATGAAATAACCCTCTGCAAATTAACAACACATGATGCAGAACCTTCCTTAAAAACAAAAAATAAAATATATTTAGAAAGTCACAAACCATTGCAATATCTAGATTTTTTTCCTGCCCCAAGACCTCCAAGACTATTTGCTGACTTGGGATGATATGAAATTCACTGAGAAAGCATGTTGTTGATGGATATTTATTGACATGTAAAATGTTCATATTTTGGATGTACAATGTAATCCATACTTACTTATTTATTTATAAATAACTATAGAAAAATGTCTAGACGTTTCTGTGTCAAAGTATTAATACTGGTTACCTCTGGGTGGAAAGCAGACAATGTTTATTCATCCTCTATAATGTGCAAGCACTTGTCATGTCATTTATCCTTGTAATAACTCTGTGCGATACAGGAAGCCTACAGAGGGACCAGTGCAGGGGAGCAAGCACACTGTTTTACACAATTGGCTTTAGTAAATTATAGCTATTCTTTATTATTGTCTTATGATTATTTTAATATTGTTTATGATTTAGAGATTATCTTTGTTTTACGAATAAGAAGCATAGGGGAAATAGCTCAAAAGGTCCACAGAGTCAGACTGCCCTGGTCTGAATCTTTGCTGGGTGGGCAGGTCATTTAATCTCTGACATTCAGCTTCTTCGCTCATTAAATGATCACAACGATAGTAAGTATAGTTACTTCATAGGGTAGTTGTGAGGATTAATAAAGTAATCCACAAAAGGTGCTTAAAATAGTACTGTCTGGAATAGAGCAGGCACTCAATAAATGCTGACTTTTATTCTTGCTTAATTAATCTTCATAATGAATCCAGGAGGGGATATAATGATTTCAGCTTTACAGATGAGAAGATTGACGCTCAGGCAGGTTGAACAGCGGAATGATGACTACTGAGGTTAAGGACATCTGAAAATATGAGGCACTGAATGGGAGTCCGGGAGTGAGGCAAAGGACTTGGCAGTTGAGTTATAAAAAGACATTAAGAGGCACCGGGGAGAGTTTTTGCCAGTTTCCTTCCTACCCAGGTCTGTGGTGAATAATGCATACCCGTATGCATATTTATACCTGCTGTAGGTCCTGGGGGTCCTTTCTAAAGATCACAGAGGAGCAATAGGATTGAGGAAAGGGTGTGGCCTTGGGATTGAATCCTGGCTCCCCCACGACTAGTCAAGTGACCCTACAGTCTCTACCTCTCTCTGAGCCAAAGTTTCCTTACCTGACAAAAAGGGGCTATAATATCCACCTCATGAAGTCAGTAAAAATTAAATAAAATAAAAATAGCTATCTCATAATGAGTGCCAGGTGTGCAAGAAGCACTATGCAAGTTCCTTTACACAAATTCCACTGTAGACTCTCAAAAAATGCCGGTTTCCTTCTCTTCCTCCTTCCCTTTCCCAGGTGAATGACACATATCACATAAATAATGGCTCTTGCCTTCCTAATACTAATCAAGGAGAGATTTTTTTCATTCACTTTGTTTTTTTGTTTGTCGAGTGCAGCAGGGTAATGTGATCTGACTTGGGCTTCAACATGGTTATTCTGGCTGTTGTGTTGCAAACAGACAGGGAGGGGCCATGTGATAAGCAGAGAGAGCACCTACCACAATCGTCCAGGTGGGAAACTACAGAGGCTGGAACCAAATGGTCAGGTTCAGAATATTTCTGATGGCAGAGCTGACTAAACTTCCTGAAGGGTTGAATGTATGGTGTGAGAGAAAAAGCACTCAAGAGTGACCTTGAAGTTCCGGGAAAGATGAAGATGTCATTAGTGGAGAAAGTTTCAGACAAAGATGTAGGGATAGAGTTTGGGACATGTCAAGTGTGACAAGGCCGTTAGACATCTCTGCTGACTCTGAACTGTGTCAATTTAGCTAATTTCTCCAGTTTCTTTCCTTGTATGGTTCTGGGTTTACTGTGCCACAAGCTTTCCTTTCTGTGTGCATGGAACAAGGGAGTCAGAATAGAAGGTTTCTTAAGATAACTTTTAATCCACAACATAATATTTTAGCTAGAGTATGCATACCCGCAGTATTGGAAAGAGAGTTTGTCCGATTTGCTACAGAACCTTTAGTCCACCGTGGCCATGGCCAGCACCCACAGCGCATCAACTCAGAGTCTTGATTCCTTCGTGATTCCTTCCTTTCAAGCTGCCCATTCTGCTTTTAAGTCAGCACCGACTTTACTTTAAGCTCCCAATTTCTCTCTTTGCCTTGATCATCAGAACCACATCCCTCCCTTCCTGTGATCCAAGTCTTCTAGTATTCTGATTTTCCACTGGAGTCTTCAAAACCCCTAAGGGCTTCTCTAACTTGGTCTGGCAATTTAATTTCCTCCTTTTCAAAGAAAAAGAGCATCCAGAGAAGAGACACAGAGGCCTCCATTCCTTCCCTCATCTCAGGGAAGAGAAAGAAATTCCCAGGACAGAGACGGGGTAGGGGGAGGTGCGGGGGGCGAAGAATCCCATCTCGTCACTGCAGGAATTCTTTCTGGAAAACTGGTCTTTTCAATCCACACCTTCAAAAACTATCTCAAACCTTGACTCCCCTCCTCCAACTCTTGTCCTTGAAAGTTCACTCCTATGCATCTATCTGAGATTATGGAGTTAGGCTGAAATTGTCTGCATTCACAGTTTTCTAACACACTGTTACTTAATCATTTGTATGAATGACACTGCTGGTCATATTTCTTCTTTTTAGAAGAAGTGCCACGTGAGCGGCATGCTTTGTAATCTTTTTTTCCTAATTATTTATAAACTATGCATTTTGTGTAGCCACCAGTTGTCCTTAAAGGGAAGACTGACACTTCCTGTGTTGGGCAACAGCTCGGCATGGCAATTGGTTATCTGGTTAACAAGTTTCTCTTTGACATTTAACGAACTGCAATCATTTCACAGATCAGTATTTGCTTCTTGAGGGCAAAGGACCATATGAAGGCCAGCCTAGTGGGTCTCATTACAAAAATAAAGGCAATTTCTATGGATAAATGGAAAGTAAAAATTTGTCTTTCCTCTGTTTTTTAAAGTTTAAATGTCTGGCTTTTCTGTGGAAATACATATCTTATTCTAATATTTTTGCTGTTATAGTTTTATTTATAACTTCTTTGTCATCAATTCAATGCTTTGGTTATGATTTTACCTCTTCAACACCTAAGATATTATTAAATACAGGACAGAAAGCAAGGTTTTTTAAACACACGGAACTAGATCTAAAATCAAGATATAACTTGAGTTTTCCAATAAAATTATCCTTCAGTTTTTGTTCACGAAAACTCTATCTAATCAGTCAGTATTTCAAAGCATACTGAAATAAAAGCATGATTCACAGGTCATCAACCTGCCTGGAGCCTCAAACACCCAGCCACTGGCCATCTGATTTGATAGAGCAGATTCTGATGGTAAAACTAAGAATCTAAAAACAAAAAACAAAAAACAAACAAACAAAAAAAAACCCTAAGAATCTTTTTCTGTCTCCTTCCTTCCAAGGAAAGCATAGTGCAAAGTAGCCTTGCAAAATACCTCAAATCACCTCATCCCAATGAAAGAATTCCTATTCTTATACACTCCTGGTTGTAAAAAGGACAGCATTTTTTTAAGGACCCAACGTTTGCTCCTAAAACATATTCTTACTCGTTGTGTTTTGCTCCGCATGAAAATTTCCGTGCTAGTCAGTGACTTACCAGGCTTGCATCTGGTTAGGTCCTTGGAGAGGTTCCTCTTTGCTCTGAGGTTGTGTCAGAAACCTAAAGTATAAAATGCGTTCAGTGAAGCTGCCTGGCGTGAGTGACTTCACTTATTCCAGTGGATTCCACAACAGATTAAAAATCTCAGTCCTTCTCTCTGTAAAATCTGAAAAATATTTTCTTCCTCATTCTCCTTCTCTTCTACACTTCAGGCCACGATGAAAACCACCACACAATCTTGGCTTACTTGTCAAGGAAAAGGTGTAAAATGTACACGTACCAAGCAAATTAGGAATCAATTACAAAAGAATTTAAACGTTTCTTCAAATAGATGGAGCTACCCCATTAGCTCTTTGCTTGTATATATTTGTCAAAAGAATAGGCTTTTTCAATGCTGGAATGAGGTAAGTGCAGCAAGAGACACTTCTGCTAGCTGTGAGAGAGAAAGAGAGAGAGATTCTAAAACAATCCAAGGGTAATCAGATCCTTTGGCTCTGACAATTAAGCCAAAGTACGCTACAGGAAGTGCACTGGTTAGCTAAAGTTAGAGAAACAGTGGCCTCTTATGGAGCCCCAGATGTCACACTGATTATATACAGTGTGATAACTTGTCATTTATTTTGACAGTCATTCAAATAAAACTACAGGGTGACAGGACGACAATAGAAAAGCCATCTCAGGCCTAATTATTTTATTTTTGCAAGTAAGGCCATAAAGTTCCTGTTCTGCTACCCATCCCCTTCCTTCCCAGCAGTGTTTAATTGCCTCCCATGAGACATTTTTAAAGGAGCAAATATACTCTCCTGAGGTCTAACTTTTAAAAAATTACCATTGACATGCGAATTTTTGTTTTCTTAAGGTTTCTGGCATCATCTACGGTGATATCATAAGCAAACAGTCTTACAGTATTTAACTTGACAACCTATATAGACAAATATCATACAACTGGGGAAAAATGTCCAACTCTGCATGAAGCAGTTTTGTCCACTTTGGCAGCATAAAATGCAGGCAAAATTCACAAACACTGGGAGATGGCAAGTGGTAGTGGGAAAGTTGTTCCACTGTTTGCTACGCTTGTTTCTTTTCTTTTATGCCGTTTTTACAAATGTGAGCACGTGAGCACAGCCAAGAAAATTAGCATAGCTGAGTCTACCCGAAGTCTAGTAAGAAGCTGATCCTAAAGAAAAACCAGACAGACAGGTTGTACCCTGAATCTTTTCAGATTTGGCGTTTTGGGGGTTCAGGGACCTTTGTATTTAGAGAACTCTGACCTCTTCCTGCAGACCTTAGTGTGCTTTGCCTCTTACGTGGCAGAGAGACATCCAGAACAGACAGCGATGGGAAACACAGCAAGGCCAATAGAAACGTAGGAAGGAGAAAAAACTATTTGAGAAGAGTTCCCTGATCTAGCATATATTTAGTGAAAACAATACCACAAAGGTAAATGTGAAGTAAATTCCTAGATAAACCGAAGGACGGCTCCAAGTGTCAGGAGCTTACCTGCCAGAAATTTCTCTGCCTACCACAGATAATTCCATGGGTTGACTGAAGCGATAGTACCAGGTCATGTGAAATAACCTGGTAACATTTCATATTGCTTCAGATAAGTAGCCCTGTCCTGTCATGTTATCTGTTTACTGAACATGAAGCTAGGAACTCTCACGGATTCCTACCAATATCAAGATTCTAAGAATTATTCTACTGGTCTTCAATTATGTTCCTCGAGGGCACATTTGTGGTCTTATTTCCTAGAAATATTTTGTTTAGTTATACAAATGCGTATTAAAAACTCTTAACACGTGTTCTATAACGCACAAGACAGTCAATTTCCACTTGTGTCTGAATGCACAGTCAATAAAAACATTTTGCAGTCCTAGTGGAAAACCAAGAGGAGTCCTGGCCAAGGTCTCCTTCAGGTTGGCAAACATAATGAAATACTTTGCATGATGAAGCATTGTTTGCAATTGTGAAATAACTTGTTCTTTTCTACTTCTGGAGCTGGTTTTGTATTTATCTGAGCTGTAAGCATTTTCCAAAAATCAAACTACCTTACAGAGAGAGATTCTGATATTCTTTCTTTAAAGGCACACATCTTTGCTCTGTGAGCGGAGTACTAGAATCTTTTTCAGCTCTATTTCCAGTTTCCCATGAAGGTCACGTCTCTATCTCTGGCCCTCCTTCAAAGCTATTCCACTCCACTGATATTTTCCAAGTCTGATAGAGAAGGATGTACCTATTCTATACATAGATAGATAGATAGATAGATAGAGATTTTATTTATTTATTTGTCAGAGAGAGAGATCAAGAGATCAAGCACAAGCAGGGAGAACAGCAGGCAGAGGCAGAAGCAGGCACCCTGCTGAGCAAGGAGACGGATATGGGACTGGATCCCAGGACCTTGGGATCATGACTAATCGTCTGCTAAAAGCAGACGATTAACCCACTGAACCAGCCAGGTGTCCCTATATTTTATTTTTAAACAGAAGGGACACAACACATTTAAAGATTTTAAGCAGTAGTGGCAGATCTCATTTTTTTCTTTTTTCCTAAATATTTTTTCTTATTAGAAAAGAAAAAGCTTCATTATACAAAATTTGGAAATTTCAGAAAAGTACAAAGTACAAAAGTGATTATACAAATCAGCCACATTACCATTAGCCAAATATAATCACTCTTAATGTTTCCTTTCAGTCCTTTTTTCTATTAAATACTTACTTTTTTTTAAAGATTTTATTTATTTATTTGACAGACAGAGATCACAAGTAGGCAAAGAGGCAGGCAGAGAAAGAGGACGAAGCAGACTCCCCGCTGAGCAGAGAGCCTGATGCGGGGCTCAGGACACTGGGATCATGACCTGAGCCGAAGGCAGAGGCTTTAACCCACTGAGCCACCCAGGCGCCCCAAATACTTATTTTTTAATAATATTCAGATAGTATTGTGTTCTGTTTTCTCTACCTACCTTTATATTTGAAATAGTTTTATCCTCATGTTGGACAAATGTGATTTTAATTTCCACATAACCGTCATAGTTTATTTACTTCTTCCTCCATTGTAGAACATGTAAATACTTCCCAATTTTTCATTATTTTCAGTAATATTATTGAGAGTATCTTTCTCGACATTTAAGAATTGCCTCTCATCATTAAAGCAGCTGATTAATCCAATAGTTCTACACACACATAAGTTTCAGTCACCTGTGAGGTAGGGGTTGCTGTCACCTTTGGCCGTCACATTGTCTTTAGATAGATCCTGTGACTTGTCTGAGGCCACGAAACTAGTTATTTGAAATTTGGAATTCTTCCATTTTTTTCACTTTCTCCATCTCTCATGTTCAACAAGCACTATGTCATCTTTTTGAACTCTCTTTTTAACCCCTTTATTTTCATTTTACACGAACTCTTTCTACCCCATTCCAGGCCCTTCCTTGTAGCCACACCACGAAGCCCCCCAAATGGCCTTCCCACCTCTGGGACCTCCTCGTTTTAATCCTCCCTGTACACCCGCACACTGTTATATGGATCTTCCCTTATGCCACGATCCAGCTCACTGACTTCTAGGGAAACCCTACATATAACATAAACTCCTGGCCTGGCTCTCAAAGCACCATTTTCTTAAAGCCCCATCAATCTGACTTCACCCACTCCCCTCTGTTTTTTTCACTATCGCCTTCTTGGCTTCTTGTCTTCTCCTTACAGTATTTATCCCATTCAAAATACTCTCATTTCCTTTCCATTTCTTCAAATTTTATTCAATCCTCCAATGCCCAGTTCAAGTCTCATTTACTCCATGAAATAACACAAGCTTCCCATTGGATTTGACGAACTTGCCCTCCCACTGGATTTTAGGTTGGCCAACTTGCGTTCAAAACTCTGCTTTGCTGCTTTTGCTGGGAGAATTGGGAAATATAATTAACTCCTATGAGCCTATTTCTACATATGGAAATGTGAACAATTATACTACTATCCGCCTTCTATCAACCTCCCAGGATCCTAAGAAAGATTGAATGTGTGTTACAAAGATTTGGTAAGCTGCTGAGTGTTATACAGATAAGAGAAGGTATTGTGCATACTTTAAAACTGTTCAGTATCCAACTCTCTAACCCATAATATAGCACTGAATTATATTCTGTCCTATAATACTCTCTCATTGTTTAATTTTGTTAATCATTTCTTCCTCAGCTTGGCCATAAAGTCTCTGAATGAATACAATATATTACTTCTATAATCCCCATAGCCTAAAACTGCATGTTGTCTTAATGACTGCTAGTCTAACATACATGGGTTATAGCTGGTCATGTCTGGCTATGGGTCACTTCAGGATTTAGATATAAATTAAAGAGCCCCAGCTTTCTGTAAGTCTTCTGGAGTAGGATAGTCTTATACTTTGGGGAGTTCTAGAAGACTGGGAGCAAGGTTAGCATACACCTTTGTGAAGTCTATGAAAATGTACTCTTAATTTGGACCCTGCCTTTCACAGATATTCACCAAATTTTTGCAGCAACTTTTAAGTAAATGTAAAATACACAGTCTGAAATCAGAGAGCAGAAACAAGTATGTACTATAGACATCCAGGAACAATAGCTAGACCCTCGGACATCTTTAACAGAAATCTTGGTACATTATTAAAGATGGTCTGCTGATGATCTGCTATGAACGAATGATGTCCTCACATGGTACCTGAATATCAACAGGTCCAGAAGTGAACTCATTGTTTCCATGGCCATCACCCAACTCACCTGCTCTCCTTCTTTCCCATTCTATTTAAAGGCAACATGAAATACCAAAATAAAAACCGTTGCTCAAATCTTTTTTTCCTCACCTCCCACTGTCCCACACCATTGTAAAAAATTCTCTCAAATCTTTTCTGCAACCTCTCTTTCAGTCTTCAGTTGAGCCCTTATCATCTCTTGCCTAAATCATTTTAACAGCCATCTAAATAAACTTCGAATAATTTGCCTAGTTTCCAGCTCTTCCTTGTCCAATCTGTCCTTTTATACTGTCACCATTTTGGTCACATCTTTAACATCTTTGTTGGACATTTTTCCTAGATTGCCTTCTAGAGCTTCTACTACAAAAACTTTCTCACCCTTCTGTTTCCCTGGAATTTTCCAGTTCCTCCTTTGCCTCACGCCATACCTTGCACGTCTATGGTTGTACTTACCACACTTTCTTATGCTTGTCTCCCTGGAGTAAATGGTAAACTTCTGGAAGCTGAGCTATCTCATTCATTCCTGCACTACAGTGCCCTGAACAGTGCCAGGCACATGGTAAGTGCCCATAAAATTTTGCTGAAAAAAAAGTTTCCAAGACTAAGTACCTCTCCCAGATCCTCTTTTTATATTAGTACAGCCAGTCCCAAAATAAAACTTGTGCTGTGTAAGGTTTCTTTAAAAAGCACACCCTGCATCTTAACAGGAAGTTACAGATTAATAAACAGCTGACTGAACAAACGAAATAGCATCCAGTGAATCACCAGTGGACTGTCAGTTGCTGCTAACCAGATGCGGGGAGAGAGAGGAAAGATGAAGACGAAACATCATTCCTCAAGGATGCAAGGTTGTGTAAGATGTTCCAAGGCTCCGGGTAACAAAGTGTAACATATTTTCCTATACCCTGGTGGTCATTCAGACACAGAAAAAAGACCATAACAAAAGTGAATTTGGAGCTGTGTGAATACAGAAACTGGATAAATACCAAAGCTGTGGCCACAGAATGTCCACCACACCCTACCTCATCCAATGTGGTGGATCTTGCCTGTGGTGCGTACTCAGTTTTTTAGTTACTGTTCCTGAGAATGTAATGCATATACAGACAATATTTGGTTTGGGGTAAGCACTGACTGCCCTGCAATAGAACTAAGAGAGCTGGGCTAGTTTCACAGTTCTAAAACTTAAAGAGGTCCACTACCCTTCTGCATCACAGAGCTGAAGGCCTAAAAAACACAGCCCTGGGCACAGGCTACATGGACCAGGTGTACCATCTGGAGCTTTTTCTCTCAGAAAAAAATGCTAAACCCCAGCACCTTGGAAGGTGAGTTCCTATTGAAACTCCCAATGACAGCCTTTACTTGGGAAGGTGCCAAAGGAAGCGAGGGGATGACTGGTGGGTGACAATATTCGAAGGGATCATGGTCAGACCATATAAAAATAGAACACTGACCCACGATCTCTGCACCAGCCAGACCAAAAAGGTCAAGATTTGATTAATAAAAGCAAGCTCTCCTAATGTTTCCCTGTCTGTGCAAAGCTTCCAACTCAGAACCAACCAGAGAAAGCCAAATATGCTTCCCAACTGATCACTTGTCTTCTTTACCCAGGTCAACAGACTAACTGGGGCCCACCTGAAGCCTTCCTTGTTTTCCACTATAAAGTCTTCCCCCCTCCTTGCCTACCCTTGAGTCTGTCTTAGGCATGACAGTGACTAACTTCCTAGCCAAAGCAAGCTCTGAATCAACAGTCTCTGCTTGTTCCCTTTTGGGCATTTGTGGTCTTTGAAGCATTCTGAGAGCCTGCCATGTGTGACAGAAGGACTTGGCATTGCAGTGGAGGTGGAGGCGGGGAAGTTGGGGGCGGAGGGGGTGAGATCTGGAACTGGAAGAGGGGTACTTTCAACTTTATTGGAAGTAGCTGGGGATGCAGAAAAAGGGCACAGGGGGTCCTTCCAGCCAGGGCCTGAGGGTGCACTGGAGAAAAGGGAAAGGAACCGAAGAAAAACGGCCAGCAGTGAGCAGGCACATGAAGATGGGCCGCAAGTGGCTTGGGTTGACAGCTGTGCTTGCCAGCCACTCTAGAACGTGGAAGTGGAAAAGGGTGGTGCATGTGCGGCCAGTGACATCTACAATGACCAGAGAGGAAAGAGGGACAGTTCTGCAGCCCGGAGAAGTGCATCAAAAAGGCCCATAAGAGATTTGCTGTGCAGCTGGACTCCAGGTGGAGGAGGTCCTCATGATGGACCTAGCAGTGGGAGAAATGGTGCAGATTCACTAGAACAATAGTCTGCAGTGGATCCTCCAGCACCAGCTCAAGATGGAGGAGAGCATCCTCAACACACAGTAGGAAATGGTGAAGAAGACACTGACTTGAGACCCCATGTTGCTTCTGGGTCCTAGGTGACCACAGTTGGCCTTAGCTCCAAAGTAGCCTCCTCCTGTCTTTGCTGACTTATGAAACAAAAAACAAAAATGATGTAAAGAAAACAGATTTTCATAGGACCAGAGAGGGCAAAACAATCCAGGAAAGCAAAGACAAATGCGGCAGGCTGAGACATTAATAACACCAAAGAGTAGTTGATCCTGTAAGACAGCCTCTAGGTTATCCATAAGGCAACTGGCAAGTACGGTTTGCTAATGGCTTTTCTCACTTTGTCTTCCTAAGGACTAACTTTGTACCTTGGACTTTTGTAGCTGGGGAGAACAAATGGACTTTAGATTGCACTGCAGTTTACATAGAATATGTTGCTCAGTTTTTCACTATTGGAATAACGGTGCTGGTCATGGCTATCCTAGAAAACCTTCCATTTGCAATCCCTCTTTTCTTGGCTTATTCTGTAAAGAAAATAACAAAAGATAACTTACTAAGATACTTGGAAGCTTTTGAAACCACAGGAAATGCAGTAATCATTTGCTTGGATAAAATAAGAACATTGACTATTAACAGAATGATAGTCCAGGCTTACATTGGTGAGATCATTATAAAACAATTCCTAGATCTAAGTCTGTTCCAGACCCATTTTGGAATATCTTTTTAACAAATATTGTGTTAGTTTTTCTTATAATTCTAACTTTTTTTTTTAAGATATCAGGGGTCTACCACAACAGACTGGAAATAAAAGAAAATATGTGTTGTTAGGGTTTATTCTGCATTTTAAAATGAACTATGAGAAAGAAAGGGAAAAAAAAGAAAGGACGGAAGGATGGATGGAAGGAAAGAAGGACAGGGAAAGCAAACATGAGAGTCTATAAAAGTACATACCTTCTACTCAGAGAAGAAATCCATGACTACAGCCTTGAAACTGCCTGATGGAGGTTTCCATTGTTCATCAAATGAGCCTAGGACTATCACTTAACAGATGATGTCATATCCTACCAATATCATTCTTAAAAATGACAATCTCACAAATATAATTAAAGTTGTCAAGTGGGAGGAAGAATGTTTATGGCAGCATCTCTATATGCCTTCAATTTTAATTGACTGTCAATGTTGTAGCCACAATTGTAGCCTTCATAGGAACATGTGTCTTCCTCCTCTTGAAGCTGTACTTAATCTTTGGGTGCATCTCATAATGGATGCTTTTGCTTTTCTTTGCACACAAGTGCCTATGGAGTCACCTTTGCTTCTTAAACCCTGTGGAATGGGAATCTGTCTTGTTCATTTCCATCACAAAGTTGGTGAGTTCATAGTCACTTTTAGTCTCATTTCTGTTGGTGAAATCTTTTTTAATTTTGATAGTGGAAGAAACATTGTCCTACATGCTCCTCCTCCTCCCTATTATGCAATGATATTTAATACTTATATGATGTAACTTTTTAATTAAATTAATACCAGGAAGCTTCATGAAAAAATAAATATATTTGAGAGACTTTCAGTAATAGTATCTTTTGCCTAATTGTCAGGGCCATGCATCATGTACAATTTTGCATTGTGCGATGGGAGACAAGGGTTCAGCTGCACAAATCTTAGTCCAGACACCTGGTTACAATGCATTTTTCTAGGAGTACCTGTGTTAATGTAGCACAATTCTCTCTCTCTCTCTTTTTTTTTTAAATATATTTTGTTTATTTATTTAACAGAGAAAGACACAGCAAGGGGGGAAACACAAGCAGGAGTACTGGGAGAGGGAGAAGCAGGCTTCCCGCCAAGCGGGAAGCACAATATGGGGCTTGATCCCAGGACCCTGGGATCATGACCTGAGCCAAAGGCAGACATTTAACAACTGAGCCACCTTGGCACCCCAGTGTAGTGCAATTCATCATTGTAATTTCAAATGATTGTGTGGTGCTTACTATAAGATATTCATTGAAGGAAAAGAGTAAATTTACTAACAAAGTTCAGGAGTCAGAATTTAAAGTTAAAAGCAAAGATCCATTTTATCCTTTTTCTAAAATATTGTTTTTATAATAAGCATGTAATTTGAGTTATCCTCAATGCTACATTTTTAGGCTATTGAGAGTGGTGAATATTTTAGACAAAGTTATGTTTTAGAGAGGTAATATGACAGTTATTTATAACTAAAACATAGATTTAAGAAATTTTAACTATTGTACTTCCTTTGATTTTTTTATTAGCGTTCCAAGGGCAAAATTATGAATTAATTAATATATGAATATGTTTTATAGATAAAAATCCATATTCTATACTATACAAAATAAATACATATTCAAAAGGCCATGTACCTTGTTGGTGGGAATGCAAACTGGTGAAGCCACTTTGGAAAACAGTTTGAAGATTCCTCAAAAAGTTAAAAATAGAACTACCCTATGATCTAGCAGTTGCACTACTAGGTATTTATCCAAAGGATACAGAAATACTGATTCGAAGAGGAACATGCACTCCAATGTTTATAGCAGCATTATCAACCATAGCCAGTTATGGAAAGAGCACAAATGTCTACTGACTGATGAATGGATAAAGAAGTTGTGGGATATATACACATACAATGAAATATTACTCAGTCATCAAAAAGCATAACATTTTATCTTTTGCAACAATGTGGATGGAGCTAGAGTGTATTATGCTAAGCAAAATAAGTCAATTAGAGAAAGACAAATACCATATGTGGAATTTAAGAAATAAAACAGATAAACATGGGGAAGAGGAAAAAAAGAGGTAGGCAAGCCAAAAGAGACTGTTAACTATAGTGAACAAACTGAGAGTTGCTGGAGGGGAGGTGGGCAGGGAATGGGCTAAATGAGTGATGGGTATCAAGGAGGACACCTGTTGTGGTAAGCACTGGGTGTTACATGGAAGTAATGAATCGCTAAATTCTACTCCTGAAACTAATATGACACTATATGTTAACTAACTGGAATTAAAATAAGAACTTGATTGCGGGGTGCCTGGGTGGCTCAGTTGGTTAAGAGACTGACTGCCTTTGGCTCAGGTCATGATCCTGGAGTCCCAGGATCAAATCCCACATCGGGCTCCCTGCTCGGCAGGGAGTCTGCTTCTCGACCCTCCCCCTTCTCATGCTCTCTCTCTCTCTCTCTCATTCTTGCTCTCTCTCAAATAAATAAATAAAATCTTAGGGGCGCCTGGGTGGCTCAGTGGGTTAAAGCCTCTGCCTTCGGCTCAGGTCATGATCCCAGAGTCCTGGATCGAGCCCCTCATCGGGCTCTCTGCTCAGTGGGGAGCCAGCTTCCTCCTCTCTCTGCCTGCCTCTCTGCCTACTTGTAATCCCCGTCTGTCAAACAAATAAATAGAATCTTTAAATAAATAAATAAATAATCTTTTAAAAATAAATCTTTAAAAAAACTAACTTGATTGCATGGAGCACTGGGTGTTGTACATAAACAATGAATCTTGGAAAACTGCATCAAAAACTAATAATGTATTTTATGGTAACTAACATAACACAATAAAAAAAAGAAATTAAAAAAAAATTAAAAAAAAACTCGAAACAAAACAAAAAAGCCATGTATCTTCTTTGAAAGTGTATTTTTTTTAATTTACCATAGATAAGCAATACATATTATTTTAAGAACACAGGTAACATGAGTGCTTTCTAAAAATACAGATGGTGGTAATCTAATGTCATGGCCTTTGAAGTAATTTGTACTTTTGTATTTTGTATTGTATTTTGTACTTTATGTATTTATGTATTTATTGTTTTGTCTTTACCATATGTACATACATAAATTTATGTATTATGTATTTATCGTTACGTCTTTACTGTTATTAAAGAAAAGTAGAAAAACTAAAAATGCCAACAATATTTTCCCTATTTGTCATCTGACCCAAATTACCACTGTAGCTGGTCCTTGCCATGTGTTTGAAATGTGACCAAAACCCTGTAAAGAAACCAAAGTACAGGGTTAAGAGAATTACTGGAAGTAAGGTAAGGTAAACAATTAGTGGGAATAAAGTAAGGAAAACAATTAAACAATTGACTTTTTCTTATGTGATAAATGTAATTACTGAAATTGCTTCACTTTTTACTTTAGACACCTTTGTCTGAGTTAACTTTAAGATTATAACCAGAGAGTTTCATGTTCTGGTTTGTCACCAAACCCCAGAAATTTCACACTTAATTATCTACTACCAGAGAGCAATTGAATCTATCCCTTTTTTCATTTCTGTTTGGTTGTTCTGCATAGCAAATTTGAAATGATATCAAAATCTAGGGCATATTACCTAAATACAAGGAGTCAAGGAATTTGGCGCTATTAGTGCTTTGCCTTCTTATCTATGTAGATTTCTTCAGTAAATCAAGAATTTGCTAAAAGCCCCAGTGTGGACAGCATTGTTCTAAATATTTTAAAGTGTTACAGAGAACAGATAAATGCTTCTTTTCTTCCGGCAACTTCTGTAAAAAGCAAACTTCGCAGAGCATGTATACGGGTCAATAAAGGCTAATTTACATGTCAAAGAACCCACAGAACTTCTGAATCCACAGCTGATGACCTCACATGTGCCAGAGAATCCTGTGAGAATGAAGGTGGCCCAAACTAAAACAAACTTATTTTACTTCTGACCTTGTAAAATCCAGCATTTTACTAACGGATATTGCTATTTCCTGCAAAGGATAGAATATCCTCTCATCATGATGGCCGTGATTTATATTCTTGGACACATCATGACAAGAACCATCTAAGCAAGTCTAGTCGTAGAACCCAAACGCAAAGGCTCCTAAGAAATTGTGCACTTTGATTTTAACTTAGGACACTTTACCTTTAAACAGAAAAAAGGACAGTTTTTTTTAAGTTAAAAAAGAAAGAAAAGAAAAGACATGAGTTTATTTGAGAATAACAGAGGAATTGCAATTCCAAACAAGTAAGTCATGATGAATCCTAGGCAAGTCTGAATGTACACAGGGTAGGTCAGCTTTTATCACATTTTAAAAAGCAATTGTGTGTGTGAGGGTGTGTGTGTGAGGGTGTGTGTGAAATAAGTAAAGGGGATTAAGCATACACTTATCACGAGGAGCACTGAGTAATGTACAGAGTTGTTGAATCACTATATTGTACAACTGAAACTAATATAATTCTGCATGTTAACTATACTAGAATTAAAATATTTTAAAAGACTTTTTAAAAAGGTAATTGAGAAGGGTGCTTTGAACAAAACTGTATTGGAGAATAGGAGTTTGAGGGGGGTTGTGGCTAACCCATTGTTGCTGAGGCAGGGGAGGGGGTCTTCTTTCCTTAAAGACAGATTAATTTCTTTGTGAAAAGTTCTCTCCTGGTCCTCCTGGGTGGCTCAGTGGGTTAAGCCTCTGCCTTCAGCTCAGGTCATCATCTCAGGGTCTTGGGATGGAGCCCTGCTTTGGACTCTCTGCTCAACAGGGAGCCTGCTTCCCCCAACCCCTGCCTTCCTCTCTGCCTACTTGTGATCTCTGTCTGTCAAATACATAAATAAAATATTTTAAAAAAGAAAAGAAAAGTGCTCTTACTTTGTTGAAATGATTCTTGTTTTCCTTCTTCCTCCTGGTTCGCTCAACAGCAATGTGTGGCACATGCATGAGAGCTCCCCCTTCTGGGCTACGTGACTCCATTTTAAATGAGGTTTCCTTTATGTATTTTCACCAAAAAAAAAAGGAAAATTTTCTTTTCTGGATTATTTGAGTGCCTCTATACAAAATCAAGGGATTTTTAAAAATCCATTTGCTGATTTTTGTGATTAACACATTTTAAATAATCAGTGAATTTTTTTTTTAAATCAGTGAATTTTTTAACAAATTAATGTGTTAATGGAGCTTCTATTTGCAAGTTTTGGAGAATGGCTAACCTTCAGATACCATGTAATGGGGTATGCTATAATGTATGGAGTAGTTAAATCCAAGAGTCGTTATTTGTTTCTGGTTACTATATAACATATTTGCTACTATTTTTCTGCATTATGAATTAAATGAATTGTAAAATGAATGAATGAAATGATTGACTTAAAAAATAAACTTTTAGAAAACTTTATAAAATGTTACAGCTGTTCACATTCTGAAAAAAAAATAATAAAAGGGTGATATTAGCAGTAATCATGCTTCTTAAATATTTGTCCTTGTATCAGAGAGATTGCTAACAGATTATACTCCTGAGGAGGGAGGGAGGGCTTCTCGTTCTAACTCTCACTTCTTCCTTTCCTTCTCTAAACAGTCTGGAGTCTACCACCAAAAGGGAGAATCCCTCTCCATCAACAGCTTTCTAGAACAGAGAAGTTAATCTGCTAAATCCATAACCCCTTGGCTCCTCTGCCCACATCTCTCCTCACCTTCTAGGTGCAGGAATCAAATCCCTCATGGCCTGGTAATAAAAAACTAGTTGCAGGGCAGAAGAGTCTCAGCTTGTGCTAAAGGAAGACTTTGGCTCATGTCCACAGGGCAGCAGTCTTCATGGCCACAGAGAGGATGGGACTGTCCTCTACTAGCACTGGTTGACGTTTAACTTTTTGTGTGTGTCACCCCCCCCACCGCCCCCTGCCAATCCTCAGGATTGTCATAGGAGATGATTTCAATCTGATTAATCACAAGCATTCAATTCTCTTGAGGGAGAGGACTTGTGTCTTGCCTTTATTCATATCCCTGCTCACGCTTCCTTGCCCCTGACTTACATCTTCCAGCTCTGGGACAAGCTCTGCTGGCTCCTGCTGGCAAAAGAATTTGCATCACTTTCAGTTCACTGCAGCCAAGTCCTGGTGAATAAGTTTAACACAACAGAAATCTTAGAGCCTTAGAAACATGGAGGGATTACTTGTGGGGCCTTTGACAAAGAGAGATATAGCTCATTAGCCTCGTGACCCTATCCCACCCCATATACAATGAGATCTGCACTCCATTATTAATCTTACTTAGTTGACATTAAATGAAAATGTGACTTGGCTTTTAAAGCCTTCCAAAATCCATCCCACCCTGCCTCTCTAAATTTGCTTCCTAATATTCTATGATCATGAAACAGATTGTTATTTTAATCTAAACAATCTCCATAATATTCATTGAATGCCTAGCTGATTGCAGGCACTTTACTATGCACTAGGAGTAAATGAGACAAAGTTTCTGCCTTAATGGAGCTCAGGACAAATCAGGAGAATCAATCCCATTAAGTAAATATAATACAATAGTAATAATAATAATCACGAACTTTCCTGAGCACTTTATATAGTCCAGGCATCATTTTAACTACTGTATATCCACTCCTCTAATCCTCACAACTGTTGAAAGAGAAAAACCAACCCCCAAATGGAATAATTTACTCCCCACAACAGCCAATCAAGACTTAATCACAGTTTTAACCTCTCCCCCTGATGTGACCTTTTTTTTTTTTCTTTTTTTTTATTTCCAGCATAACAGTATTCATTATTTTTGCACCACACCCTGTGCTCCATGCAATCCGTGCCCTCTATAATACCCACCACCTGGTACCCCAACCTCCCACCCCCCGTCCCTTCAAAACCCTCAGATTGTTTTTCAGAGTCCATAGTCTCTCATGGTTCACCTCCCCTTCCAATTTCCCCCAACTCCCTTCTCCACTCTAAGTCCCCATGTCCTCCATGCTATTTGTTATGCTCCACAAATAAGTGAAACCATATGATAATTGACTCTCTCTGCTTGACTTATTTCACTCAGCATAATCTCTTCCAGTCCCGTCCATGTTGCTACAAAAGTTGGGTATTCATCCTTTCTGATGGAGGCATAATACTCTATCCCCAGGGGTACAGGTCTGTGAATCACCAGGTTTACACACTTCACAGCACTCACCAAAGCACATACCCTCCCCAATGTCCATAATCCCACCCCCTTCTCCCAAACCCCCTCCCCCCAGCAACCCTCAGTTTGTTTTGTGAGATTAAAAGTCACTTATGGTTTGTCTCCCTCCCAATCCCATCTTGTTTCATTTATTCTTCTCCTACCCACTTAAGCCCCCATGTTGCATCACCACTTCCTCATATCAAGGAGATCGTATGATAGTTGTCTTTCTCTGCTTGACTTATTTCGCTAAGCATGATACGCTCTAGTTCCATCCATGTTGTCGCAAATGGCAAGATTTCATTTCTTTTGATGGCTGCATAGTATTCCATTGTGTATATATACCACATCTTCTTGATCCATTCATCTGTTGATGGACATCTAGGTTCTTTCCATAGTTTGGCGATTGTGGACATTGCTGCTATAAACATTCGGGTGCATGTGCCCCTTTGGATCACTACGTTTGTATCCTTAGGGTAAATACCCAATAGTGCAATTGCTGGGTCATAGGGCAGTTCTATTTTCAACATTTTGAGGAACCTCCATGCTGTTTTCCAGAGTGGCTGCACCAGCTTGCATTCCCACCAACAGTGTAGGAGGGTTCCCCTTTCTCCGCATCCTCGCCAGCATCTGTCATTTCCTGACTTGTTTATTTTAGCCATTCTGACTGGTGTGAGGTGATATCTCATTGTGGTTTTGATTTGTATTTCCCTGATGCCGAGTGATATGGAGCACTTTTTCATGTGTCTGTTGGCCATCTGGATGTCTTCTTTGCAGAAATGTCTGTTCATGTCCTCTGCCCATTTCTTGATTGGATTATTTGTTCTTTGGGTGTTGAGTTTGCTAAGTTCTTTATAGATTCTGGACACTAGTCCTTTATCTGATATGTCATTTGCAAATATCTTCTCCCATTCTGTCAGTTGTCTTTTGATTTTGTTAACTGTTTCCTTTGCTGTGCAAAAGCTTTTGATCTTGATGAAATCCCAATAGTTCATTTTTGCCCTTGCTTCCCTTGCCTTTTGCGTTGTTCCTAGGAAGATGTTGCTGCGGTTGAGGTCAAAGAGGTTGCTGCCTGTGTTCTCCTCAAGGATTTTGATGGATTCCTTTCGCACATTGAGGTCCTTCATCCATTTTGAGTCTACTTTTGTGTGTGGTGTAAGGAAATGGTCCAATTTCATTTTTCTACATGTGGCTGTCCAATTTTCCCAGCACCATTTATTGAAGAGGCTGTCTTTTTGCCATTGGACATTCTTTCCTGCTTTGTCGAAGATTAGTTGACCATAGAGTTGAGGGTCTATTTCTGGGCTCTCTATTCTGTTCCATTGATCTATGTGTCTGTTTTTGTGCCAGTACCATGCTGTCTTGATGATGACAGCTTTGTAATAGAGCTTGAAGTCTGGAATTGTGATGCCACCAACGTTGGCTTTCTTTTTCAATATCCCTTTGGCTATTCGAGGTCTTTTCTGGTTCCATATAAATTTTAGCATTATTTGTTCCATTTCTTTGAAAAAGATGGATGGTACTTTGATAGGAATTGCATTAAATGTGTAGATTGCTTTAGGTAGCATAGACATTTTCACAATATTTATTCTTCCAATCCAGGAGCATGGAACATTTTTCCATTTCTTTGTGTCTTCCTCAATTTCTTTCATGAGTACTTTATAGTTTTCTGAGTATAGATTCTGTGTCTCTTTGGTTAGGTTTATTCCTAGGTATCTTATGGTTTTGGGTGCAATTGTAAATGGGATTGACTCCTTAATTTCTCTTTCTTCTGTCTTGCTGTTGGTGTAGAGAAATGCAACTGATTTCTGTGCATTGATTTTATATCCTGACACTTTACTGAATTCCTGTATAAGTTCTAGCAGTTTTGGAGTGGAGTCTTTTGGGTTTTCCACATATACTATCATATCATCTGCAAAGAGTGATAATTTGACTTCTTCTTTGCCGATTTGGATGCCTTTAATTTCCTTTTGTTGTCTGATTGCTGAGGCTAGGACCTCTAGTACTATGTTGAATAGCAGTGGTGATAATGGACATCCCTGCCGTGTTCCTGACCTTAGTGGAAAAGCTTTCAGTTTTTCTCCATTGAGAATGATATTTGCGGTGGGTTTTTCATAGATGGCTTTGATGATATTGAGCTATGTGCCCTCTATCCCTACACTTTGAAGAGTTTTGATCAGGAAGGGATGCTGTACTTTGTCAAATGCTTTTTCAGCATCTATTGAGAGTATCATATGGTTCTTGTTCTTTCTTTTATTGATGTGTCGTATCACATTGACTGATTTGCGGATGTTGAACCAACCTTGCAGCCCTGGAATAAATCCCACTTGGTCGTGGTGAATAATCTTTTTAATGTACTGTTGAATCCTATTGGCTAGTATTTTGTTGAGTATTTTCGCATCTGTGTTCATCAAGGATATCGGTCTATAGCTCTCTTTTTTGGTGGGATCCTTGTCTGGTTTTAGGATCAAGGTGATGCTGGCCTCATAAAATGAGTTTGGAAGTTTTCCTTCCATTTCTATTTTTTGGAACAGTTTCAGGAGAATAGGAATTAGTTCTTCTTTAAATGTTTGGTAGAATTCCCCCGGGAAGCCGTCTGGCCCTGGGCTTTTGTTTGTTTGGAGATTTTTAATGACTGTTTCAATCTCCTTACTGGTTATGGGTCTGTTCAGGCTTTCTATTTCTTCCTGGTTCAGTTGTGGTAGTTTATATGTTTCTAGGAATGCATCCATTTCTTCCAGATTGTCAAATTTATTGGCGTAGAGTTGCTCATAGTATGTTCTTATAATAGTTTGTATTTCTTTGGTGTTAGTTGTGATCTCTCCTCTTTCATTCATGATTTTATTTATTTGGGTCCTTTCTCTTTTCTTTTTGATGAGTCGGGCCAGGGGTTTATCAATTTTATTAATTCTTTCAAAGAACCAGCTCCTAGTTTCGTTGATTTGTTCTATTGTTTTTTTGGTTTCTATTTCATTGATTTCTGCTCTGATCTTTATGATTTCTCTTCTCCTGCTGGGCTTAGGGTTTCTTTCTTGTTCTTTCTCCAGCTCCTTTAGGTGTAGGGTTAAGTTGTGTACCTGAGACCTTTCTTGTTTCTTGAGAAAGGCTTGTACCGCTATATATTTTCCTCTCAGAACTGCCTTTGTTGTGTCCCACAGATTTTGAACCGTTGTATTTTCATTATCATTTGTTTCCATGATTTTTTTCAATTCTTCTTTAATTTCCCGGTTGACCCATTCATTCTTTAGAAGGATGCTGTTTAGTCTCCATGTATTTGGGTTCTTTCCAAACTTCCTTTTGTGGTTGATTTCTAGCTTTAGAGCATTGTGGTCTGAAAATATGCAGGGAATGATCCCAATCTTTTGGTACCGGTTGAGTCCTGATTTAGGACCGAGGATGTGATCTATTCTGGAGAATGTTCCATGTGCACTAGAGAAGAATGTGTATTCTGTTGCTTTGGGATGAAATATTCTGAATATATCTGTGATGTCCATCTGGTCCAGTGTGTCGTTTAAGGCCTTTATTTCCTTGCTGATCTTTTGCTTGGATGATCTGTCCATTTCAGTGAGGGGAGTGTTAAAGTCCCCTACTATTATTGTATTATTGTTGATGTGTTTCTTTGATTTTGTTATTAGTTGGTTTATATAGTTGGCTGCTCCCACGTTGGGGGCATAGATATTTAAAATTGTTAAATCTTCTTGTTGGACAGACCCTTTGAGTATGATATAGTGTCCTTCCTCATCTCTTATTATAGTCTTTGGCTTAAAATCTAATTGATCTGATATAAGGATTGCCACTCCTGCTTTCTTCTGATGTCCATTAGCATGGTAAATTCTTTTCCACCCCCTCACTTTAAATCTGGAGGTGTCTTCGGGCTTAAAATGAGTTTCTTGGAGGCAACATATAGATGGGTTTTGTTTTTTAATCCATTCTGATACCCTGTGTCTTTTGACAGGGGCATTTAGCCCATTAACATTCAGGGTAACTATTGAGAGATATGAATTTAGTGCCATTGTATTGCCTGTAAGTTGACTGTTACTGTATATGGTCTCTGTTCCTTTCTGATCTACCACTTGTAGGCTCTCTCTTTGCTTAGAGGACCCCTTTCAATATTTCCTGTAGAGCTGGTTTGGTATTTGCAAATTCTTTCAGTTTTTGTTTGTCCTGGAAGCTTTTAATCTCTCCTTCTATTTTCAATGATAGCCTAGCTGGATATAGTATTCTTGGCTGCATGTTTTTCTCGTTTAGTGCTCTGAAAATATCATGCCAGCTCTTTCTGGCCTGCCAGGTCTCTGTGGATAAGTCAGCTGCCAATCTAATATTTTTACCATTGTATGTTACAGACTTCTTTTCCCGGGCTGCTTTCAGGATTTTCTCTTTGTCACTGAGACTTGTAAATTTTACTATTAGGTGACGGGGTGTGGGCCTATTCCTATTGATTTTGAGGGGCGTTCTCTGAACCTCCTGAATTTTGATGCTCGTTCCCTTTGCCATATTGGGGAAATTCTCCCCAATAATTCTCTCCAGTATACCTTCTGCTCCCCTCTCTCTTTCTTCTTCTTCTGGAATCCCAATTATTCTAATGTTGTTTTGTCTTATGGTGTCACTTATCTCTCGAATTCTCCCCTCGTGGTCCAGTAGCTGTTTGTCCCTCTTTTGCTCAGCTTCTTTATTCTCTGTCATTTGGTCTTCTATATCACTAATTCTTTCTTCTGCCTCATTTATCCTAGCAGTGAGAGCCTCCATTTTTTATTGCACTTCATTAATAGCTTTTTTTATTTCAACTTGGTTAGATTTTAGTTCTTTTATTTCTCCAGAAAGGGCTTTTATATCTCTCGAGAGGGTTTCTCTAATATCTTCCATGCCTTTTTCAAGCCCGGCTAGAACCTTGAGAATTGTCATTCTGAACTCTAGATCTGACATATTACCAATGTCTGTATTGATTAGGTCCCTAGCCTTCGGTACTGCCTCTTGTTCTTTTTTTTGTGTTGAATTTTTCCGTCTTGTCATTTTGTCCAGATAAGAGTATATGAAGGGGCAAGTAAAATACTAAAAGGGTGGCAACAACCCCAGGAAAAAATGCTCTAACCAAATTAGAAGAGATCCAAAATCGTGAGGGGGGAGAAAGGGGATAAAAAGAGGTTCAAAAAGGAAGAAAGAGAAAAAAAGAAAAAAGAAAAAAAAAAAAAAGAAAGAAAGAAAGAAAAAAGAAAAGAAAAGAATTAAAAAAAAAAAGGAAAACACCTAAGAAAAATGTAAAAAAGAAAAAATATATATATTAGATAAACTAGTAAAAAATCGTTAAAAAAGAAAAAGGTAACAGTTAAAAAAAAAAAAAATTTTTACCCGAAGGCGAGAAAAAGAAAAAAAAAAAAAACAAAAAATGAAGAAGAAAAAAATTAAATTAACTGCAAAACTAAAAAAAAATCACAGGGAAAAAGCCATGAGTTCCGTGCTTGGCTTTCTCCTCCTCTGGAATTCTGCTGCTCTCCTTGGTATTGAAACCGCACTCCTTGGTAGGTGAACTTGGTCTCGGCTGGATTTCTTGTTGATCTTCTGGGGGAGGGGCCTGTTGTAGTGATTCTCAAGTGTCTTTGCCCCAGGCGGAATTACACCGCCCTTACCCGGGGCCGGGGTGAGTAATCCGCTCGGGTTTGCTTTCAGGAGCTTTTGTTCCCTGAGCGCTTTCCGTAGAGTTCCGGAGGACGGGAATACAAATGGCGGCCTCCTGGTCTCCGGCCCGGAGGAGCCGAGAGCCCAGGGCCACACTCCTCAGTGCGCCCTCAGAGAACAGCGCCCAGTTACTCCCGTCTGCCTGACCTCCGGCCGCGCTCCGAGCTCTCCGAGCCTGCGACCAGTTCAAGGTAACACCGAGCTGCGAGCTTACTGTCGGCTCTGTCTCTGTAGCCGGCTTTCCCGTTCCAATACCCGCAAGGTCTGCGACACTCAGACACCCCTGATCCTTCTGTGACCCTGCGGGACCTGAGGCCACGCTGAACCCGCGTGGGCTTCGCCCCGGTTTAGCCTCTGGAGCGATGTCCCTCAGCGGAACAGACTTTTAAAAGTCCTGATTTTGTGCACCGTTGCTCCGCCGCTTGCCGGGAGCCGGCCCCTCCCCCCGGGGTCTATCTTCCCGTCGCTTTGGATTCACTTCTCCGCCGGTCCTACCTTTCAGAAAGTGGTTGTTTTTCTGTTTCCAGAATTGCTGTTCTTCTTCTCTTCGATCTGCCGATGGATTTTCAGGTGTTTGCAATCTTTAGATAAGCTATCTAGCTGATCTCCGGCTAGCTGAAGCAGTCTCAGCCTGCTACTTCTCCGCCATATTGACTCCTCCCCCCCTGATGTGACCTTTTAAGTCGATCTAAAATTTTCTGATTAGTCCTAGTGAGGTAATCGGCATGATGAAAACCCTGTTAGCCCTTCTCCCCCCCCACCCAAGAAAAAATGTTCTGGCCCCAAATTATTCTTTCTTTTCTTTTGCTAATCACTCTTTTCCCCACCCTCTTTTTTTAAAAACTTTTTAAAGATTTTTTAGGATTTTATTTTTAAGATTTGTTAAAAATTTTTATTTATTTATTTGAAAGAGAGAGACAGTATGCACATGCAGAGAGGAACAGCGGGAGAGAGAATCTGAAGCAAACACTATGCTGAGTTCAGAGCCCTTCATGGGTCTCCCTCCCACAACCACAAGATCATGACCTGAGCAGAAACTAAGCCACCCACACACCCCTCCCTATCCTCCGTATAAAAATCTTCCATTCTGTACACTACCTCTAAGCAGAATCTTTCTACTTGCTGGATGAGATGGTGCCTGATTCATGAATCACCTAATAAAACAAATTAGATTTTCAAATTTACTCTAGTGAATTTTGTTTGGAAAATGTAAATATTGTAAGAAAAATCAAGACCAGAGGAAAAATAAATTTAGTCCAAAAATAGCAGCTTAATGTTAACTATACATGAAGAAGGAGAAAGAGAAGAAGGAGAAGAAAGAAGAAGACAAAGAGGAAGCAAAGGAGGAGGTGGAGAAGGAGAAGAACAATGAGAAGAAGGGTAAGAGTTGAGTCACACCATACTTTGACATGTATGAGCTCTCTGGTGGTCAAAGAGAAAAGGAAATCATGGTCAATTGCATAATATTTATTGTCACAAAGGAAAATACAAACCAGTTCATAAAGAGGAAAACAAGTCTTAGAACTATTTTCTCAAACAGAGTTTTCAAGTGGGAATTTTATTAGCGTCACTGAGAACTATAGTAGAAACCATGTCTCCTACAACACTCTTATAACAAAGGTAATAGATTTTATATGGCATTTTATTAAACGTTCATTGATAAAAGCCAAGGACATTGCATAAATGCAACTCAGCAAACATAAGCCCATTAAGGGTACTACTGTCTGAATTGAGAATCCTCTAGTGTAAGGATGTTGAGATGCATATAGAAAAATCCTCATTTTTGAGGATTTGAGTCTAGAAAAATCCTAACACCAAGAGAAGAAACAAGAAGAGAACATCCGAGGAGGAAAAACAGCATGATGTATATGTTAGTATGGTTTCTCTTGTCCGTATGTGTGAGGAGAAAAGAATGGAGAGGAAGTCAGTTGGTGAGCAAACCTTTGTTGAATGCCTGCTGTGTCTGGCCTTATACAAGCCTCTAGGATATGCTAGTGAAGAGAACAAAGTCTCTGCTCTCCAGGAACTTACATTTTAATGTGTGGGCATGGGAGGGGTTAGCAAGTCAAACAACAAATATGGAAACAAATAAGTAGCTTCATATGAGTGCTGTTAATTATGATGAAGAAAACAAAGTACAGTAACTGAGTGTGTCAGGGGCATTCAGAAGGAAGCTATAGAAATATCTAGTGAAGTACTTTCTCAGGAAGAAGTGAAGGTAAAGGCAAGAAACAAGATGGGTTTAATTCTAAGTGTAATGAAAGTCAGTTCAGTGTTTTAAGCACGAAGTTGACCTGATGTGATTTAAGTTTCAAAAAGTCACTGGTTCGGGACACCTGGGTGGCTCAGTGGGTTAAAGCCTCTGCCTTCAGCGGGGTCATGATCTCAGGGTCCTGGGATCAAGCCCCACATTGGGTTCTCTGCTCAGAGGGGAGCCTGCTTCCCCCTCACTCTGCCTGCCTCTCTGCCTACTTGTGATCTCTCTCTCTCTCTCTCTCTCTCTGTGTCAAATAAATAAATAAATAAATAAAAGTCACTAGTTTGATGTCCACAATAGCCAAACTATGGAAAGAACCTAGATGTTTATCAACAGATGAATGGATAAAGAAGATGTGGTATTACTATGCAGCCATCAAAAGAAATGAAATCTTGCCATTTGCGATGACATGGATGGAACTAGAGGGTATTGTGCTTAGCGAAATAAGTCAATCAAAGAAAGACAATTATCATATGATCTCCCTGATATGAGAAAGTTGAGAGGCAACGTGGGGGGTTTGAGGTTTAGGAAAGGAATAAGTGAAACAAGATGGGATTGGGAGGGAGACAAACCATAAAAGACTCTTTTTTTTTTAAAGATTTTATTTATTTATTTATTTATTTATTTGACAGAGAGATAGAGAGAGAGCACAAGTAAGTGGAGAGGCAGGCAGAGGGAAAGAGAGAAGCAGGCTCTCCACTAAGCAGGGAGCCCAACTCGGGGCTCAATCCCAGGACCCTGGAATCATGACCTGAGCCAAAGGCAGCCGCTTAACCAACTGAGCCTCCCAGGTGCTCCAAAGACTCTTAATCTCACAAAACAAACTGAGGGTTGCCAGGGGAGGGGGGTAAGGAGAGGGTGGTGGGGTTATGGACATTGGGGAAGGTATGGGCTATGGTGTGAAGTGTGTAAACCTGGCAAGTCACAGACCTGTACCCCTGGGGCTAATAATACATTTTATGTTAATAAAAAAATAAAAAAAAATTAAAAAGTCACTTGTTAAAGTGCGGAGGATGGAACAGATGGGCTCTAAGAGGGAAGAGTGTTGGCAGACACGAGTTAAGAGGCTGCTTCAAGAGTCCAAGGAACATAGAGTGGTTTAGACTTGGGCTGTACATATTTTGGAAGTGAAACTAATAAGGGCTATAAAAGAGAAGAATCAAAGATGTTGCACATTTGCTTTACCTAGTGAATGAGTAGATCAATGTGCCATTTTCTGAGATAGGTTAAACATAAAAAATGGAAGTGGGGAAATAAGTAGTTCTATTTTGACCAACTTAAGTTTGAGACGACAACTATACATCCAAGTGTCATTTGGATAGTTAGGAATTCAAGGAAGAAATATAAGAACTGGAAATACAGAGAACATATTTTTAAAATGTTAGTTACATTGCAAAATGTAACTATATTCTTTTGTCTTTGTAGACAACATCATTTTATATTTAAAACCATGAATCCATTCATCAATCTGGGAAAAACATAAATGACATCAGTGAGAAATTTAAGGTGGCAGAGAAAATAGGGGGACTCTGGGCTTCTTTTGTCCTTTGAACACAGCTAGATCAACATCCAATCATTTTGAACAACTAGGAATGTGATCTGAGGGCTAAGAAAACAATCCACACAGTTGGTGGGAGAGAATGTGGCAGTTGTGAGCTTTGGAGCCATGAACTGGGGGACAGGAAAACCACCCACAATGAAGGTGAGCGAACCCTTTTTGAGGAGCAAAGTCAGGGAGAGGGAGAAAGTGGGAGAGAACACAGTGGGTAGGGATTGCACAATAAGCCATGGTGTGAGATCCACTGTGTCACACAGGAAGAGATCACTCTCCTTCTTGGAGTACATTTAGAAGAGTGTATTTGCCCTCTTCAAGGACAAAAGTCCAACTGGGAGCCACTGAGTGGTGCTCAATAGCGGGGTCAGAGGTACGCACAGAGGGCAGAAAAACCTCTTAACAACTTTACACTGTGAGCCACAGTAGTCTTAAACCTCTGCGTGCACTCAGAGCAGCTGCTTTTCTGCTGCAGAACTGACCAGAGAGCAGAGACCTGGGCAAACTGCAGTTAAGCTGGCTGCTGTTTTTCACTGTATGCCTCTGTATGACCACTTTTCTGGGACACAGCAGAGTAGGGGGCTGAGTCGTGTGCAGAGGGCGGATAACCTGATTCCAGCTTTTTGCTGAGCATTATAATAAACTCTACCCTCAGCAAGCACACTGTGCTTTTTCAGGACTAGATGGTGCTTGAAGAAAGTCTTTCCTCTGGGGGAGGGGAGTGGGCCCACACTGTGCCAGGCCCTTTAAAACTTGGTGTTTTGAATCCCAGCCACCAGCCAGTGATCAAACACAGGAAACTGGTGACTCTATGTGCACCCACAGTCTGGGAACAGACAGGAACTGATGAAAAGCTGGGGCACAGGAGATTGTTCTCTTTTCTCAGAGAACCTCCTGAACAGTGGTGGCCAGGGGTTCTACTCCACAGGGATAAGAGGGAGAAGTGACACCAAATTCTTCTTCCTCCGTCACCCTTCTATGCCCCTCCCCTAGTCCAATAGTACAATCTGATTTCAGAGAAAAACACAGTACCTCCAGTGCATGCTGAAGCCCTGTACACTAAATCTGAACCCCCCACCCCCCGGCAGGGACATCCCTACAAGGGCAAGTCAGTTTATGAGTTAGCCCTTCATGCTTCTTGTATTGGATCAGGTTTATTATTTTTTTTTAACTTCTTTTCTTTTATTTTCTCTTTGCTTTTACAAGCTTATCTTGACAAACAAATCAAAGTACACCCAGTTAAAGGTCCAAGCAGTCCCCATTATAAGCAAGGAGGAACTCTGTAGAGGACAGATCAGTGGGAAAGAGCAGCCAAAGTGCAACAGAGGAGTGTACACAGCCTACACCAGAAACACTTCCTGAAGTTTTTGTCATTGTTGTTGTTGTTTTATTTTTTCTTTTTCCTTTTTTTTTTTTTTCCTGACCAAAATGACTAGATGGAGAAATTCGCCCCAAAAGAAAGATCAGGAGATAGTACTCCTATGTATTTAATCAATATGGATATAAGTAAGATGTCTGAACTTGAACCTAAAATTATTATAAATATACTAGCTGGGCTTCAAAAAAGCATAGAAGTCACTAGAGAATTCCTTACTGTAGAAGTAAAAGAACTAAAATCTAGTCAGGTTGAAATAAAAAATGCCATTACAGAAATACAGTCCCAAATGGAGACTATAAAAAAAGAGTATGAGCGAGGCAGAAGAACAAGTCAATGATATAGAAGATAAAATGATGGAAAATAAGGAAGCTGGAAAAAAAAAAACCTATTAGATCACTAAGGGAAACTTAAAGAATTCAGCGATTCCATAAAGTAAAATAATACCTGGACAATAAGGCTTCCAGGAGTGTGAGAGGGGCAGAAGGTTTATTTGAACAAATCATAGGGGAGAACTTCCCTAATCTAAGGAAGGAAACAGGCATCCAGGAGGCACAAAGAATCCCCCTCAAAAGTTGGTAAAAATAAGTCAACACCTTGACATATAAGAGTAAAGTTTGCAAATTTCAAAGATAAAGAGAAAATCCTGAAAGCAGTTCAGGACAAGAGGTCCTTAACTTACAAGGATAGACACATAAGGCTGGCAAGCCAGAAAGCACTGGCATGATATATTCATTTAGCATGCTAAATATATCCAGCTAGGCTATCATTCAGAATAAAAGTAGAGATAAAGAGTTTCCAGGACAAACAAAAACTGAAAGAATTTCTGAACACTAAACCAGCCCTGCAAGAAATATTAAAGGGGATCCTTTGAGTGGAGAGAAAGCCCAAAAGTAACAAAGACCAGAGAGGAACAGAGACATTCCACAGGAAGAGTGACATGACAAGTAATAAAATGGCACTAAATTCTTATCTTTTAAAAATTACTCTGAATAAATGGGAAAGCTTGAATAAAAAGACATAGGGTATCAGAATAGATAAAGAAAGAAAGAAAGAAAGAAAGAAAGAAAGAAAGAAAGAAGACAAGAGTCATTGTTACGCTGCTTACAAGAGACTTATTTTGGAATCAAATACACCTCCAGACTGAAAATGAGGAGTGGAGAAACATTTATCATGCCAATGACATCAAAAGAAAGCTGGAGTAGCCATCCTTATATCAGACAAACTATATTTTAAACCAAAGATTGTAATAAGAGTTGAAGAAGGACATTCTGTCATAATAAAAGGGTCTATTCAACAAAAAAAAAGCTAATAATTATAAATATTTGTGCTCCTAATTTGAGACCAGCCAAATATATAAAACAATTAATAACAAAATTAAAGAAACCTATTTATAATAATATAGTAATATTAGGGAACTATAACATCCTATTCACAGCAACAGACAGATCATCTAAGCAGAAGTTCAAAAGGAAACAAAGGCATTCAAAGTATTTCATCCTAAAGCAACAGAATACACACTCTTCTCAAATGCACATGGAACATTCTCCAGAATAGGTCACATAATGGGTCACAAATCAGAACTCAACTGATATGAAAAGATTGATATCATACCATGCTTATTTTCAAACCACACTGTTTTAAAACTGGAAGTCAACCACAAGAAAAAATTTGGAAGAACTACAAATGCATGGAGGTTAAAAAACATTCTATTAAAGAATGAATGTGTCAACCAGGAAATTACAGAATAATTTAAAAATATATATGTGAAAGCAAATGAAACTAAAAACATGATGGTCTAAAATCCTTGGGATGCAACACAGACTACCTTAAGAGGAAAGTATATAGCAATACAAGCCTTCTTCAAGAAGCAAGAAAAGTCTCAAATATACAAACTAAGATTACACCTAAACCAGCTGGATAAAGAAGAGCAAATAAAGCTTAAATCTAGCAGGAGAAGAAAAAATAATAAATATTAGAGCAGAAATCAATGATATAGAAATTTTTAAAAACAGTAGAACATATCAATGAGACTAGGAGATGGCTTTTTGAAATAACTCATAAAATTGATAAACCCCTGAACAGATTTATCAAAAAGAAAAGAAAAAGGACCCAAATAAATGAGATCACAAATGAAAGAGGAAAGATCACACCAACATTGAAGAAATAAAAAATATAAGAACATATAATGAGTAATTATATGCCAACAAATTAAGCAATCTGGACAAAATTGATACATTCCCAAAAATACATAAACTACAAAACTGAACCAAGAAGAATTAGAAAGCCCATTATGAACAGACCCATAACTAGCAAGGAAATTGAAGAAGAAATCAAAATCACCCAACAAATAAGAGTCCAGGGCTGGATGGCTTCCCAGGAGAATGTTACCAAACATTTAAAGAATTAATACTAATTGGGTGCCTGGGTGGCTCAGTGGGTTAAAGCCTCTCTGCCTTCGGCTCAGGTCATGATCCCAGGGTCCTGGGATTGAGCCCCGCATTGGGCTCTCTGCTCAGCAGGGAGCCTGCTTCCCCCTTCTCTCTGCCTGCCTCTCTGCCTGCTTATGATCTCTGTCAAATAAATAAAATCTTTTTAAAAAATGAATTAATACTGATTATTCTGAAACTGTTTCAAAAAATAGAAATGGAAGGAAAAACTACCAAACTCATCCTATGAGGCCAGCATTACCTTGATCCCACAACCAGATCAAGACACCACTGAAGAGAATTATAGTCTACTATCCCTGATGACCATGGACACAAAAATTTTCACCAAGATTTTAGCTAATAGGATCCAATGGTACATTAAAAGGATTATACACTAAGACAAAGTAGAATTTATTGCTAGGCTGCAAGGGTGGTTCAACATCTGCAAATCAATCAATATGATACAGTATCTTAATAAAAGAAGACAAGAACATACAATCCTCTTAATAGATACAAAGAGAAAGCATTTGACAAAATACAGCATCCTTTCTTGATTAAAAACTCCACATGTAAGGATAGAGGGAGCATACCTCTAAATCATAAAAACCACGTGTGAAAGACCCACCGTGAATATCATCCTCAATGGGGAAAGATTGAGAGCTTTTCCCCTAAGGTCAGGAGCATGACAGGGATGTCCACTCTCACAACTGTTGTTCAACATAGTACTGGAAGTCCCAGCCTCAGCAATCAGATAACAAAAAGAAATAAAATGCAACTAAATAGGCAAAGAAGAAGTCAAACTTCAATTCTTCGCAGATGACATGATACTCAAAGAAAACCCGAAGACTCCACCCAAAAGTTTCTAGAACTGATACAGGAATTCACCAAAGTGGCAGGATACAAAATCAGTGGAGAGATGTCAGTTGCATTTCTATACACTAACAATGGGACAGAAAAAAGAGAAATCAAGGAATCCATACCATTTACGACTGCACCCAAAACCATAAGATACCTAGGAATAAACCTAACCAAAGAGGCAAAGTAACTGAACTCAGAAAACTATAAAACACTCATTAAAGAAATTGAGGAAGACACAGCAAGATGTAAAAATGTTCCATGCTCAAAGACTGGAAAAAAAATATTGTTAAAATGTCTATACTACCCGGAGAAATATATACATTCAATGCAATCCTTGTCAAAATACCATCTACTTTGTTTATAGAGCGGGAACAAATAATCCAAAAATGTGTACGGTAGGAGAAAAGACCCTGAATAGCCAAAGGAATGTTGAAAAAGAAAACCAAAGCTGGTGGCATCACAATTCTGGACTTCAAGCTCTATTACAAAGCTGTAATCATCAAGACAGTATGGTGATAACACAAAAACAGACACATAGATCAATGGAACAGAATAGAGAACCAAGAAGTGTACCCTCAACTCTATGGTCAACTAATCTTAGCCAAAGCAGGAAAGAATAAACAATGGGAAAAAGATAGAGTCTTCAACAAATGGTGTTGGGGAAATTGGACAGCCACATGCAGAAGAAAGAAACTGGACCATTCCGTTACACTGCACAGAAAAATAGACTCAAAATGGATGAAAGACCTTAATGTGAGAGAGGTATCCATCAGAATCCTAGAGGAGAATACAGTCAGCAACATCTTTGACTTTGACTGTAGCAATTTCTTGCTAGATATGTTTCCAAAGACAAGGGAAACAAAGGCAAAAATGAACTATTGGGACTTCATCAAGATAAAAAGCTTTTGCACAGCAAAGGAAACAGTCAACAAAACTAGAAGGCAACCATGGAATGTGAGAAGATACTTGCAAATGTCTTACCAGGTAAAGGGACAATATCCAAAATCTATAAAGAACTCATCAAACTCAGCATTCAAAGAACAAATAATCCAAACAATATATGGGCAGATGACAAACATTTCTCCAAAGAAGGCATACAAATGCCAACAGACACATGAAAAAATGTCCAACATAACTCTGCATCAGGGAAATACAAATCAAAACCGCAATGTAATACCACCTCACACCAGTCAGAACCACTAAAATTAACAAGTCAGGAAATGACAGATGTTGATGAGGATGCAAAGACAGGGGAACTGTTCCTCTTACACAGTTAGTAGGAGTGCAAGCTGGTGCAGCCACTCTGGAAAACAGTATGGAAGCTCCTTAAAAAGTTGAAAATAGAGCTACTTTATGACCCAGCATTTGCATTACTGGTTATTTACCCCAAAGATACAAATGTAGTTATCCTAAGGGACACCTACACCACAAAATTCATAGCAGCAATGTCCACAATAGCCAAACTATGGAAAGAGCCCAGATGTCTATCGACAGATGAATGGAACAACATGGATGGATCTAGAGAGTTTTAGATGAAGCAAAGTAAATCAGTCAGAGAAAGACAAATACCATATGATTTCAGTCACATGTGGAAATTAAAAACAAAACAGATGAACATAGGGGAAGGGAAGGAAAAATAAAATAAGATAAAAACAGAGTGGGAGGCAAACCATAAGAAATTCTATAGTTAAGAGAAGAAACTGATTGTTGTTGGAGGGGAGTAGGTAGGGGCAATGTGCTAAATGGGTGATAGGAATTAAAGATGGCACTTGTTGGGATGAGCACTGGGTGTTATATATAAGGGATGAATCACTAAATTCTGCTCTTGAAACCAATACTACACTGCATGCTAACTAACTTCAATTTAAATAAAATAAATTAAAAATAAGTTAATTAAGAATGCCTCTTGAGAAAACTGTGAAAAACACCCAAAGGTAAACATTAATATAGTTAGTGCAGCCCATTAAAAAAAAATAAGAGTTTTAAATAATTAAAAATTTTTAAAAATAAAAATAGCAGATGTAACAACAATCAAGTTCTCCATTATTTGCATACATAGATAACTTCCATAAAGCCTGAGTGATGAAAAAACAGAAAGAGCAAATACAAATGTATCAACACCAAGAAAGAGAAATAATATACCCACAGAGAGAAAGAAGATTAGAAATTAGAAAAATTATGAGAAATTATTGTATACTATTCTCTGGTAATATAAATAGAAACCTCAAAGAAATGAAAATTTTTATGGAAACATAAGAATATAAGAAGTCGTAAAATTGACTGAAAAAGTCATAGGAAACTTAAACAAATACCACCAAAATTAAAGCCACCTGATTCAGTTGGTTTTGCAATACTCACTCCAACATTGTTGAAACTATTTCAGTTCATAAAAAAGAAAGCTCCTAGTTTATTTTAAAAGTTAACAATCCATATCAAAACCTGATAAAATTAAAAAAAAAACGAAAAAAACAAAAAACCTATAATTGGAATTGACTTAAGAATATAGGTACAGGGATTCCTGGTTGGCTCAGTTAAGTTTCTGTCTTCAGCTCAGATCATTGATTCCAGAATCCTGGGATCGAGTCCTGAATTCAGGCCCTTGCTTCTCCTCTGCCTGCCTCACGCCCCTGCTTTTGCACTCTCTCTCTCTCTTTATGACAAATAAACAAATAAAATCTTTTTTTAAAAAGAATATATGTACAAAAATTATAAACAAATATTAGACAAATAAATATAATAGTATTTTGAAATTCTGACCAGGAAAAGTTTATTCCAAAATTCTCATATGAGGAAATTATCAATGTGAAAATTATTTCAAAAAAAAGAAACAAAACCCACACTGACATATTCCAGGAAAGCATTTGGTAGCTATTTCAAACAGAAACTCTAAGTAAAATAGGGACAAAAGAAAAATAAATAACATTTATATGCTTATCAAAAACCAAGAGCAAACATTGTACATAAGGGTGAAATATAAAAGCCATTATTATTAAAATAAATACTTTCCTCTCTTGACTTCCAACAAATGTTGCCTTTTATTTTTTCATTTTTGTATTCAGAATTGATTTGGAGATGAAGTACCTTATAAAGCATGTCTGTAAGAAGTCTTGATCCCTCTAGAGCCTCCATGTGCTCTAGAACAGGAATTTAAAAGATTCTTTGAACTCAATGGTCTTTCCTTAGTCTACTTTCCTGGCTCTTTTATTTCTTCCTGATGTCCTAAACTTTGGAATCTCATTTGACTCAGGTCTTAACCTCTATTCTATTCTCTCTGCACATTTACTTGATATTCACAGTTTACTTGATATTCACATTTACTTGATATTCATAATTTTCAATATCATCACTATTTATTGCCATATTTCTATCTATAGGCTAGACCTCAGCCCTCAGTCACAAACTAATATGTCCAACTGCCTATGGCCATCTCTACTTAGATGCCAAATATAGACATATGTCAAATGTAACATGTCCAAAACGAGACTCCTGACCTTTTCCTTTCCACAAATCTCTCTCCCCATGTTCTCTTCCATCTCGGTGAATGGCAACTCCACCTATTCAGTTCTAGCCAAAAGCCTTAGATTCATCCTTACTTCCTCATTTTCTCTTATACCTCACAAGCTGTCTACAAATCTTGCCTTGTTTGCTGTCACTTAGAATGTGACCACTTTTGATACCCACACTACTGTTATCTTTGCTCAGGTCCAAGCCATCAACATGCTGGGTCTACATGTTTGCAATAACCTCCAATTTGAGCTCTTGCTTCCATTTTTTCCCTCTAGAGTCTAGTCTCAACATAACAGCCAAAGTGACCCATATAAGATATAAGTTTAAAAAAACTTCAATAGTTACATATTTTGGTTAGAGTAAAAATCATATTCTTATTATGGCATACATACTTCTGCACAGGGAGGATCTGGTTCTCCATGTAATGAGCCTTCTTAACTCTCTGACTGTATCTTCTACGACTTTCTCCGTTTTGTGCTCTGTTCCAACCACACAGGCATTCTTGAAGTCCATTAAATATACTCCTGTCTCAGAGCCTTTACATTGACTGGGGTTTTTTGTTTTTGTTTTTGTTTCACTTACTTCTAGTCTGCTCAAATGTCACTTTCTCAGCAAAGCCAACACTAACCATCCTATTTAGAATTGCATATCTTCCATCCCACTCTTGGGATTATTATGTTCTATAACCTACTCTCCTTTTAATATAGAAGTATATAAAATTTACTTTTATTTTATTTATAATCTCCTCAACCCCTAAGAAAGCAATAGGTCATAATTTTCATGACAGTAGGGATTTTTCCTATGTAGGTCACTGATGATTTTATTGACACTCAGTAAATACACTCTGAATCAAAGAATAATGCCTTCTCTCCAAGAGTTATTAAACATTGTTTGATAGTCATAGCTAATGCAATAAGACAAGAAAATAAAATAAGTGCACATGGAACATTCTCCAGAATAGATCACATCCTCGGACCTAAATCAGGACTCAGCCGGTATCAAAAGATTGGGATCATTCCCTGCATATTTTCAGACCACAATGCTCTGAAGCTAGAACTCAACCACAAGAGGAAGTTTGGAAAGAACCCAAATACATGGAGACTAAACAGCATCCTTCTAAAGAATGAATGGGTCAACCAGGAAATTAAAAAAGAATTGAAAAAAATCATGGAAACAAATGATAATGAAAATACAACGGTTCAAAATCTGTGGGACACAACAAAGGCAGTCCTGAGAGGAAAATATAGTGGTACAAAGCTTTCTCAAGATACAAGAAAGGTCTCAGGTACACAACCTAACCCTACACCTAAAGGAGCTGGAGAAAGAACAAGAAAGAAACCCTAAGCCCAGCAGGAGAAGAGAAATCATAAAGATCAGAGCAGAAATCAATGAAATAGGAACCAAAAAAACAATAGAACAAATCAACGAAACTAGGAGCTGGTTCTTTGAAAGAATTAATAAAATTGATAAACCCCTGGCCAGACTTATCAAAAAGAAAAGAGAAAGGACCCAAATAAATAAAATCATGAATGAAATAGGAGAGATCACAACTAACACCAAAGAAATACAAACTATTATAAGAACATACTATGAGCAACTCTTCGCCAACAAATTTGACAATCTGGAAGAAATGGATGCATTCCTAGAAACATATAAACTACCACAACTGAACCAGGAAGAAATAGAAAACCTGAACAGACCCATAACCAGTAAGGAGATTGAAACAGTCATTAAAAATCTCCAAACAAGCAAAAGCCCAGGACCAGACGGCTTCCCGGGGAAATTCTACCAAACATTTAAAGAAGAACTAATTCCTATTCTCCTGAAACTGTTCCAAAAAATAGAAATGGAAGGAAAACTTCCAAACTCATTTTATGAGGCCAGCATCACCTTGATCCCAAAACTAGACAAGGATCCCATAAAAAAAGAGAGCTATAGACCAATATCCTTGATGAACACAGATGCGAAAATTCTCACCAAAATATTAGCCAATAGGATTCAACAGTACATTAAAAGGATTATTCACCACGACCAAGTGGGATTTATTCCAGGGCTGCAAGGTTGGTTCAACATCCGCAAATCAGTCAATGTGATACAACACATCAATAAAAGAAAGAACCAGAACCATATGATACTCTCAATAGATGCTGAAAAAGCATTTGACAAAGTACAGCATCCCTTCCTGATCAAAACTCTTCAAAGTGTAGGAATAGAGGGCACATACCTCAATATCATCAAAGCCATCTATGAAAAACCCACCGCAAATATCATTCTCAATGGAGAAAAACTGAAAGCTTTTCCGCTAAGGTCAGGAACATGGCAGGGATGTCCATTATCACCACTGCTATTCAACAGTACTAGAAGTTCTAGCCTCAGCAATCAGACAACAAAAGGAAATTAAAGGCATCCAAATTGGCAAAGAAGAAGTCAAATTATCACTCTTTGCAGATGATATGATACTCTATGTGGAAAACCCAAAAGACTCCACTCCAAAACTGCTAGAACTTGTACAGGAATTCAGTAAAGTGTCGGGATATAAAATCAATGCACAAAAATCAGTTGCATTTCTCTACACCAACAACAAGAGAGAAGAAAGAGAAATTAAAGAGTCAATCCCATTTACAATTGCACCCCAAACCATAAGATACCTAGGAATAAACCTAACCAAAGAGGCACAGAATCTATACTCAGAAAACTATAAAGTACTCATGAAAGAAATTGAGGAAGACACAAAGAAATGGAAAAATGTTCCATGCTCCGGGATTGGAAGAATAAATATTGTGAAAATGCCTATGCTACCTAAAGCAATCTACACATTAATGCAATTCCTATCAAAGTACCATCCATCTTCTTCAAAGAAATGGAACAAATAATTCTAAAATTTATATGGAACCAGAAAAGACCTCGAATAGCCAAAGGGATATTGAAAAAGAAAGCCAAAGTTGGTGGCATCACAATTCCGGACTTCCAGCTCTATTCCAAAGCTGTCATCATCAAGACAGCATGGTACTGGCACAAAAACAGACACATAGATCAATGGAACAGAATAGAGAGCCCAGAAATAGACCCTCAACCCTATGGTCAACTAATCTTCGACAAAGCAGGAAAGAATGTCCAATGGAAAAAAGACAGCCTCTTCAATAAATGGTGTTGGGAAAATTGGACAGCCACATGCAGAAAAATGAAATTGGACCATTTCCTTACACCACACATGAAAATAGACTCAAAATGGATGAAGGACCTCAATGTGAGAAAGGAATCCATCAAAATCCTTGAGGAGAACACAGGCAGCAACCTCTTCGACCTCAGGCACAGCAACATCTTCCTAGGAACATTGCCAAAGGCAAGGGAAGCAAGGGCAAAAATGAACTATTGGGATTTCATCAAGATCAAAAGCTTTTGCACAGCAAAGGAAATAGTTAACAAAATCCAAAGACAACTGACAGAATGGGAGAAGATATTTGCAAATGACGTATCAGATAAAGGACTAGTGTCCAAAATCTATAAAGAACTTAGCAAACTCAACACCCAAAGAACAAATAATCCAATCAAGAAATGGGCAGAGGACATGAACAGACATTTCTGCAAAGAAGACATCCAGATGGCCAACAGACACATGAAAAAGTGCTCCATATCACTCGGCATCAGGGAAATACAATCAAAACCACAATGAGATATCACCTCACACCAGTCAGAATGGCTAAAATCAACAAGTCAGGAAATGACAGATGCTGGCAAGGATGTGGAGAAAGGGGAACCCTCCTACACTGTTGGTGGGAATGCAAGCTGGTGCAACCACTTTGGAAAACAGCATGGAGGTTCCTCAAAATGTTGAAAATAGAACTGCCCTATTACCCAGCAATTACACTACTGGGTATTTACCCTAAAGATATAAACGTAGTGATCCAAAGGGGCACGTGCACCCGAATGTTTATAGCAGCAATGTCCACAATAGCCAAACTATGGAAAGAACCTAGATGTCCATCAACAGATGAATGGATCAAGAAGATGTGGTATATATACACAATGCAGCCATCAAAAGAAATGAAATCTTGCCATTTGCGACAACATGGATGGAACTAGAGTGTATCATGCTTAGTGAAATAAGTCAAGCGGAGAAAGACAACTTTCATATGATCTCCCTGATATGAGGAAGTGGTGATGCAACATGGGGGCTTAAATGGGTAGGAGAAGAATAAATGAAACAAGATGGGATTGGGAGGGAGACAAACAATAAGTGACTCTTAATATCACAAAACAAACTGAGGGTTGTTGGGGGGAGGGTTATGGACATTGGGGGAGGGTGTGCTTTGGTGAGTGCTGTGGGGTGTGTGGACCTGGCGATTCACGGACCTGTACCCCTGGGGATAAAAATATATGTTTATAAAAAATAAAAAATTTTTTAAAAAATAAAATAAATGGCATAATATTTAAAATAAAAATACAGAATTATTCTTAATCATAATTAATATGGATATTGTAATATCTATTTCTCATATTGTGATCACTCTGCATCTTTAGGAACTCTGTAATGTTGAGTCTTGTTTCCTCAAGATAGAAACTAGAACTCAATTTCCTTAGTTTCACTGCAGCAATAATACAGGCACATGACTCGAACTCTAACTTCAAATGAACCTGTGTAATATTTTTATTTGAAATAGATGTTTATAAGGAAGCAAGCACAGCATGGAAGCCCTTTTTGGAAAGAGCTTCACAGTGTGGTGAAGTGATATACAAATTTCAGAGAAAGTAGTTGCTAAGATGTTGGTAGTAGAGTCCTTAGGTCTGCAATAATAGGGTCAGTGTTGAGAGTCTGTGAAGTTTTGCATCTAAACAGTCAAAGAGCATTTATGGTTAAATATCTTCCAAACCTGAGCCCACTTGGAAAGAGACTGTGATACCTGTGTAACAAGTTTTTAAAAATTCCTTTTCTGCTAGAAAGAGTTGGCCTTGTTTTTTGCAGCTGGGAAATTTGATCAATGCAAATATATATCAAGAAAACTCAAGATAATCTGTGTTCTTATGTGAACACAGAACATTTTCTAGGATACACCATATCTAAGGCCACAAAACAAATCTTAGTAAATTCAAGAATACTGAAATCATATGAATTATCTTATTTATTTATTTATTTTAATTTAATTTCTTTTCAGTGTAACAAGAATTCATTGTTTATGCACCACACCCAGTGTTCCATGCAATCCATGCCCTCTCTAATACCCACCACCAGGCTCCCCCAACTTCCCACCACCTGCCCCTTCAAAACTCTCAGATTGTTTCTCAGAGTCCATAGTCTCTCATGATTCATCTCCCCTTCCAACTTCCCTCAACTCCCTTCTCCTCTCCATCTCCCCATGTCCTCTGTGTTATTTCTTATGCTCCACAAATAAGTGAAACCATATGATAATTGACTCTCTCTGCTTGACTTATTTCACTCAGCATAATCTCTTCCAGTCCCATCCATGTTGATACAAAAATTGGGTATTCATCCTTTCTGATGGAGGCATAATACTCCATAGTGTATATAGACCACATCTTCTTTATCCATTCATCAGTTGAAGGGCATCTTGGTTCTTTCCACAGTTTGGCAACCATGACCATTGCTGCTATGAACATTGGGGTACAGATGGCTCTTCTTTTCACTACATCTGTATCTTTGGGGTAAATATGCAGTAGTGCAATTGCAGGGTCATAGGGAAGCTCTATTTTAAATTTCTTAAGGAATCTCCACACTATTCTCCAAATTGGCCGCACTAACTTGCATTCCTACCAACAGTATAAGAGGGTTCCCCTTTCTCCACATCCTCTCCAACACATGTTGTTTCCTGTCTTGCTAATTTTGGCCATTCTAACTGGTGTAAGGTGGTATCTCAATGTGGTTTTAATTTGAATCTCCCTGATGGCTAATGATGATGAACATTTTTTCATGTGTCTGATAGCCATTTGTATGTTGAAGTATCTTATTTGACAAAAATGGTATGAAACCAGAAATCAATAACAAGGAAAAAAAACCCTGGAAAATCCACAAATACATGGAAATCAAACAAGACGCTCCTGTAAACACATCTATTTTAATGCCAAATAGGCAAATACCACCATTAAAACTGCTGTCCTTCTAGATACTACAATGAATTATAAATTTTAAAAATACCAATCACTCACAGATCAGCAGGCAAGAGAAGAAAATAAGTAAAGAGAAAGTCTTTATTATATGGTATGGTGACTACTTACTCTCTCTTCTTCCTTTCCAAAATTCAAAAAAAAAAAAAAAATTCTCCATTCTCTGTTTCTACTTCCTTATCTCAAAGCTTCTCCTCAGACCACTGCAGTCTGGATTTTATTTTATTCATCAGTACATTTCACCGAATTTAGCTGTTTTCTCTGTGCCTACACCAGTGCTTGGCACATGGTATGTTTTAAATAAAAATCTCCATTATCCCTTTATCTCCATTATCTCCATTAATCCCTTAATTGACAGAGTTCTGTGGGTTTTGTGCTAAGTCAACAATTTTTTCACTGTTCCTATTCTATTCTTTCAACCATCATATAAATGATAACATCTCACAAATCAAAATCTGCACCTTCAGTCCTTACTTCTCACCTGAGTTTCACACTCATATACCCAATTCTGTCTTCAAAGAAGAGCTGCCATACCCTTCATATCTATATGTCCTAAACTAAAGCCATCCTTTTCTCTCACTCAAGGCTTATTCTCCTTTATTTAATTGCTTTCTTAAAGACTTATTTTAGGAGAAATTCTGCTGGGTTAGGGTACTTGAATATAATAATAATAAAAAAAAAGAAAACAATTGTTCCTGGCCTCATTGGATTATCAGTGTAGTAGTAGACAGAGACAAATAAGAGATTACATGTGGTACAGTTAAGTTTTATGAACCAAAAATTACAAAGTCTATACAAGTGCATTACAAAGTTTCTTACATGGTCTGCTGGGGATATCTGAGGAGGCTTCTTGAATGGTGTGATATTTAGGTCAAAAACTAGCTTGAATGGGGATTGTTTGTTGTGAGAAACAGAAATCCACCCAAATAATGATAAACACACACACACACACACACACACACACACACGTAATTGGAAGCCCAAAGGAGAGTATCAAAGAACTTTTCTTAAATTGGGTATTCCAAAGGCAGAACCTGAGACAAAGTTGTGAATGTAAATAATTAATCTGGGAGGTAATCACAGGAAATACCAAGAAAGGGGAGGTGAAAGAGGGATGTGAACAAAGTTAACAGGACATTCACTGCTGTGGGAAATTGGGGCTCATTCCTGAAAAACCCACCTCAGATAACCTAACAAAAGGGAAAGGACTCTCTGTATACTCAGGTGTCCACTAACTTCCATCAGATATTTGTTCAGTGCTGATCCTAGGAGACATTAATTCCCGCAACATTTAGGCCTAAATTCATGCTCCAACAGCCAGAAGCATCTAAGGCAAAAAGTCATGGTGCTTGCTATTAGAAGCAATTGAGTCATTGAGGATTGAGATGATGAATGCCCAGGAGATATGAATGGAATGGCCACAGTATCTATTACAGTGTGTCTTCTGCCCTACTCAGACCCGTTTGTATCCCACATTAAGTTCACTCTGTTCTATCATTGATTCTTCAAGGTGGTAGCCAGTCATAGTATTCAAACATATATATAATGTTTTTCAAAGAGAGTTAGTTGGACATGCTACAGACTCTGCAGTTTGGCTGGTGCTAAAGCAATACTTTATCTTTTCTTTAACACCCACTATAGACTTCTCTCATCCTTGGCCAACTATTCCTCTGGTCTAGGTTGCTTGCCTAATAGGATAAACCAGAACTTCATCTGTGAGGAATCTGAGACTCTATCATGCCTTTTCCATGGGAATGGCTGTTACATTTGTCCATTTATTTCTTTGTTTAGAACACTAGACATATAGGAATCCAGAGGCATCCTAGTGAATGCTTGAGTTTCAAAAATATTTCTTCCCATCCCATTACACACCTACCATTCTATCTCTTCATGATAGCACAGTAAATTATACCTGTCTCTATAGTAATCTCTTTCTTTTTGTGTTGGCCAAGAAAGAAATTACATTAGTAATTACATTATTTACATTATATTAGTAAGTTTACTTTTTCTCTGACTTCTTAGTCTGTCTTTTTTTTAATTTCTGTATTTCTTTTCATGAAAGTGGACTGTGGTTAGTAATGTATAGTTTTTCTGTAACTAAAAGGAAAAAAACAAGAGGATTAATGCTATGTCTAAGGTTCTTTTAAGCATACACACACACACACACAAAAACAAAAAATAAAAAACCAAAAACCAAACAAACAACAAAAAAATCCACGATTAGCTGTATAAAAAGTCCTAATAATATAGACAAGTAGTTCCAAAACCTGCTATGCATAGGATTCACCTGAGAGCATTTGTTAAAAATGCAGATTCATGTTAAAATATCATCCCTTGGTTTTTAAGAAAGAGTCCTGGAGAGTTCTGATGAGCAGCTGGTAGAAGGTGGAGCAGAGCTCTGGCATTGAAAATGTTGCTTTGCCAGTGGCACCAAGGATTGCACAAGGGCATTGCTTATATCACTACCAAAGATACTTTGCATGTGGATTGTGAAGTCCTCTTGCTGACCTTGGGCAAAATTCTTCCTCTCCCTGGGCCTCAGCTGCTGCTTATATGAAATGAAAGATTGGATTCTCTTCCAGCTTGGACATTCTACTTGTTCATAATCCAGCTGCAATACTCCCTTGTACCAAAACATGTCCTCCATTGTAGCACATCCTTTTGCCCAGAGTTGGTCCTTTTCAGAATCCTGAGGTGACACCTCTCTTTCAAATCCTGCATTCCCAGGTCATTGTCACTGAACCAGCCTGAATCCTACCTTCTGCCTGATTTAAAAAAAAAAAAAAGATTTGGTAATCACACTTACTCCAAGTGAGTGGTCTCATCCTTCCTAAGGACACTTAGCTTGTTAAGAGACCATCAGGCATGGGCAATGTTTAACCCAAATAAATCATTGGTAAAATTAAATACCTGTTTGGCTGATACACAAGATACTGGGAGGTAAGAGGTGATGGGGTTATGTTTATTTCAGACATACTCCATAAATTGCCACCCATATTCCCTGCACATAAGGAAAACCTTACTTATCCATTAATCTTCCATCATCAATTAGTTAATTCTACTTTGAAGGGCTCAGAGTTCCTGTGCTCAGGGAACTTGAAGTCTAAGGGACAGACATATTTACAACATACATGACCATGGGAAGTAGGACCAAAATGCCCAAGAGAGACAGAAGTCCTCACAGAGGAGCCCACCTTTGTCTCCCTCTTGAAGGATGTAGACGAGGGTGTCAAGTGGGAGAAGTTGAGAAAAGGTGGGAGCTGAGGATTTTACAAGGTGACAAGTTTTAACAGAAGTTCTGGCTGTTGTTTCATCAGATATCAGATGGAAGTTTCCCAAGAAGACTGTCTGCCCCAGTGTTCAGGTTCAATGTCTTTTCAGGGAGTTTTTCTTCTAGACTCTTCTCTCGAAAAGGGTAAACCAAATCATTAGTGACCATATATTACTTCCCTCCTGCTGTAAGCTGATTTAATTATTTCTTTGAGGGGTCTCTGAGTCCCAAATCATTAAATAATTAGTGACCGAAAGGAGCACTGATTTAAGACTCATTTGCTACTTCCTAGACTATATCATGACAAAGGCTCAATTTCCTAACACTTACCAGCCCTAGGGAAAAGACATCTCTATATTGTAATTGATTACTAAGGAGAACAAGAATCTTGACAGTGACGTCTCTCCATTCAGCAGTGTGTCCATGGCTTTTCCGGGGAAAGGAGTGATGTGGAGATCTGATCTAGGCACCCAGTCATAGCTAATATCTGGATTCAGTTTGAGGAGCTAGTCCAGTTCGGCAACTTAACCCTTTTCACAGATGAGCAAGCTAATTCAGAAAACTGAAAGCACACTAGATGTAATATGTTCTTCCCATTATATCACACTAACTGAAGGGTAAAGAATAATATAGATGACCTTTGTAGCATGTACTAATACTGGGATCATTCTTTGGAATCATCTATGAAACTTAAGAAAACACAGAGGCCCAGATCTTACCCAGATTTATCCAGTTGGAGCATTCAGGAGTGGGAGCAAAGAATTTTGTTTTGTTTTGTTTTAAGCTGTGAGGAGATTCTGATGAGTACCTCTGCTTAAGAACCAGTGCATTATCATACACTTTATTCAAACTTAAGTTACTTGGTTTCCTTGGTTCATGTGTTTGTTTGCCCTTTAAGTCAGTCCAGTTTCTGTTACACAGAATATATAAAGCTAACATTACAGTGTTTCACCAGGATTATTTTCCATGTACACTTCGGCCAACTTGTCCTTCTGTTTCTTCAGGATTGTAGTACTTCAGGAAGGCTGTAGGTACTGACTGTCCTGTCTATAACAGGCTGACAGGACAACGCTGTTGGATTCCAGGATGAAATCCTGAGCATGTGACTCTGTCCGAACAGACCGAGAAAGTAAGACTTCTCTTCTGACTGTAGGATGAGCACCTATTTCTGGAGCCTGTGGCTTCCAGATCCTCTGGAAGCCTACAGTGCCGCCTGCTGGAAGAACTTTTTATTTTATGCAACTTTAATAAATTGAATGTGGTGACCTTGCAAAAACAAATATACAAAAGACATTGGCCAACCCCATTCTCTTGCCTACATATAGTAGGCAAATGGGAGGTCAGCCTATAAAAAAAATTCTGCCAAAAGAAGAAAGGAGTGGAGAGAGGGAGGTAGGAAGGCAGGAAAATGGATTATTGCTCTCCATCTAGGTACCACTATGTTAACTGTTCTACACATATTATCTCTAAAGCCAGTGCACAGCTAGGCAGCTTTATGACATAGCTAGGAATAGTAGTACAAGTATTTTATGGAAAATATATGCCCATTAAACAGAAACAGCAAAAGTGAGATGATAGAACCCACAGGCCCACTTCACAATGAATAAATATTATATTGTAGGCCAACAAGAGGCTCTTAGCCAAGATCTCTGATCAATAAGTCTTGTTTAAAATAAGTACAAGGACGTTATCCTGCTCTAGGAACTAATCCATATAAAAACAAAAAATGGTGGGCTTACAAGGTTTTGAGGAGGGAAAGAGGAAAGCCTCTATTTCCCAGGGGTGGCCTGGCAAGTAAAGACATAGCTATTTTATAACTAGGAAAGTTTTGATCTTAGGATAAGCCAGAAACCTGCTCCAAAATGAAAAAAAATTCAAGGAAGAATATCTTATTACCAACATTATTTAGAATTGCTGAACATGTCAAAAACAAAAAGCAACCTAACTTTTAGTCAGTTTTATAATTACTTTAAAATTCTCTACAGACAAATATATCTTCTTTTGTCTACACACAAGGCTGACCTTGGTACATCATTGGCTGGACATAGTAAAAATACATTGATAGGAAGTTTAACAGTATCTAAAGCCCTGTCTCATACCCATTTTTAATTTGGTCTTTGCAACAGCCTTTTGGATAAGCAGAAGTAGCTAAACAATTATGGAAATGAGTAAGGGCATGTGACTTTTATCCTAAGCCATGCACCTCCTATAAGAGCTAGGACTTATCCCTATCTTTTGACCCTTTATCTAAAAGCTTTCTTCTTGGACACCTTGGTTCTAGGGCTGGCTTTGCCCTAGACAAACCTGGGTCAAGTCACTTTACTTCTCTTGGACTCAGTTTTCTCATCTATTCAAAAGGAAAGGGTTGGACCAAGTGATTTTTTAAGGTGCTGTTTTGTTCTGGGATTCTACAAATAGGACCTTGGAGCCATGTGCAGGTGCACATTAACCGTGGGCTGGGAACAAGAGAGAAGGGTCAGGAAGTAGCAAAGCAGAAGTAAGGGCAAGTGTGGAACATCACAAACACCAACTCCTTCATTTGGCCCCAGAGCAGCAAAGCACCATCTTGCAAAAATAACGCAGTTTGCCCCAAAAACTGGAGAATGATGCTAAGTAAACATGCTTAGAACTCACATTTATTAGTTAATATATGTGGATATGTGAGTCTGTGTACACCTACACACACACACACACATGCACAACCTACACATGCACAGGTGTGTACACCTACACACACACACACACACACACACACACAACAAAAGTACCAAGATTCTTTTCACATACTATGTGACACTCATTTTGGATGTTCCACAGTTCTGACCACTAGACACTGAGCTGAAAGTTTGAGGCTCCCCACAGTCTGATTCCATTGTGTGTGTGACCTAATCAGCACACACATGATCCAGGCACTCGATCTCTAGCATAAAGCTTCACCGTGCCTGGACGCAATAGGAAGCTCTGCCATTGGGTTATTGAGCTTTAATTATCTGCCTTTGTGAAGTGTTACGACTTCATGTTGGCTTGTGAGCTGAGCAAGTATAAGGGTGTGCTGGGCAGGAAGAAGAGAGGCAAATAGTAAGGAAGCACATGGAAGGCAAGCAGACAGGAAACAGTGCATGGTCCAAGCACCCTCTTAGTTCCTGCATCTGATTATGTATGTATGTCCATGTGAGAGAGCTTAGGCCAGGTCAAAGAGCCAGAGCATAGGTGCCCGAGAATGAACTCCATAAAGAGATACGGTGCAACTCCATGCACAGTCTCCCTGGGATCTATCCCTGAGTCTAGGATGGGAAGGGATAGGGAAGATAGCCGGCAGAGAGGTCTGGGGGACCCATCACACCGTCAAAGTCCAACCTGCTCTAAACCAGAGATGCCAGTTACTCTACGTACATATCTTGTGGGATGTCAGGAGCCATGCCATGCCAGCAAGACAGAAAGGTAGCACAACAGATACCAGAGAGGCATGACTACTTAGAATGACCCCTATTCCCAAACATTCACAAGGACCAAGGGGGTAAAGGACTTTTCCAGCTTCCCCACCAAGAGTTAAATGTGAGAATGGTCTCACTAGGTGAGGGGCAGCCCCTACCCATGAAAACAGGTACAGGATATCTGAGGGCAGGTGCACAGAAGGGAATAATCCATGCAAAAGGCAGTGTGACTCAGCATCTACGCATGCTGAGACTGGTCCCCAGCTCAGGGATGTGTAGGAATAGCTTTGGCTACAGTGGGGATGCAGCCCACAGTGGGGATGTTTGGCAGGAAGGCAAGTCCTACTGAATAAGCCAAAAGAGCCTAATGCCGAAAGATAAGCATGCTTAAGCTAACTCTGCATCTGTGAGCAGCATTCTGGCACCTGGTATTCAACCCTAATTATGGGATATGGGGTAAACTAAGTCACCTCTTGGGACTTCCAGAGCACTCATAGCTATGTCCAATTCCACACTGCTTTGAGACCCATTTTTGTGCTCCACCCAAGACAGATGCATGGCAATCCTGAACCTTGCCTTCCTCAGGTGGGGCCAGGAAGTATGTGGATAGACACACCCAAGAAACTTGATTCCCTCAGAGGTCCTGGCTACCCCACCAGCACTGGGCTACCAGGGCTCTTACTCGAATGGCCTTTTCCCAGCAACCCCAGGAGTGCAGTAACAGGATGCCTGGCTCCAGGGAAGGTAATATGCAAGGCTGTCCTCTCCCCTGTGCCCACAACTGAGTGTGGACCTCAGTCCATCTGGGATATCTGAGGCCAGAAAATGTATGTGGAGGGCATCACTCTTGCATTGGTAATCCTGAGGTGGGAGCCAGGTTCTCTGGCTTCAGCCCCATTGTCAGGTCCAGGTAGGGATGGTTTGGGCCACATTTAGGGCTTATGGAGTTCCCTTGGGGGCAAAAGGATCCACCCTGCTCCCAGCCAGAACAGTTGGCCCCTCTGAAGCACGATCCCAGCAGTACTAGGTGGGATGGTAGACACCTGGAAATCACCATGGCCAAACAGGCCCCTTGTCCAATAAGGACAGGTGGGCCTGATGGGGTGTGCCAGAATGACCATTCAAACCTCTCTATCATCAAGGGGTCATATTGGCTCCTAACAGATTTCGGGAGTACCAGACTACCTCCCCTGCCAAACACTGTAGAGACACCTTGAGTCCATCTTGGGCAAAGGGTCACAACAGATCTCACTCACATGGGCTTCCCCTCTTGGCAACAGGTGTGCCTCTAGTGCAGCACAAGCTAAGGGAAGGCAACCTTCTGGGCTAAGACAGCCCTATTTTCCGGGCCTAGAGGTGCTGGAAACCTGAAGGCAGGAGGTAGGCAGAAAGCAGATTGTACATGTGCCAGGCTCTCCAAACCTTGCAGCCAAGCTACATGGGCTCAGTTCCCAGGTAAGGCACCAGTAGGCCATGGTTGGCTCCATACAACGGCTTGTGTGGAACTTCTGAGGCCTCCAGCTTTTGTCAGGTTTTAAAATGGAGGAAAAGCTGAGCATTTCCAGGGAAGATGGCAGACTAGGAGAATCCTAAGTTTACTTCTTCCAATGAATACAAGTAGATAACACCCACATCTGTGTAAATAATTTAGAAAATAGCCCAAAGCCTGGCAGAACACTCACCATAGCTACATGCAGAGAAGAGGTCACATCGTAAAGAGCAGGAACAGTTGAGATTTGGTTGTGAACTGACACCCTAGACTCTCCCCAAGAGGAAGGGAAATCAACATGGAAAAGGAGGAGAAACAGGCCCCATCTCAGACACCCCAGGCACCGTGGACCTCCACTGGGAAGATAAATCCCCATATCACGTGGCTTTGAAAACCACAGGGACTGAACTTCATGAGTTCTTATAATCAGTCAGGCTTAATACCTGAACTTTAAAAATCAGTGGGCTCCAGGAGAGTGGGAAGGGATAGGAAACTGAGTCCCCACCTTTAAAGAGTCAACACAAGAAACAGTCCCACTGATAACAACATAAGCAGTGGTTTGAAAATCATGGGTGTATGGAAAGGAAATTTATTTAATAATTACAGAATGTATGATGGAAGGGCAGGGATCATTAGGACACTTCCCCAAGAATAAAAGAGCTGGTTGCTGCCATTTCCCTTCCCTGTCCCCCAGCCTAGATACATAGACACCTGATGGAACCAATACAGCTTAAACATTGTCTACCTCACTTGCTAACAGTATACACCTTCCCCACATTGTTCTGCAGACCTGTCCCCTTCAAACTGCCACAGGCAGGAGTCCATTTAAAGAAATACCACAAGCATGGAATTGTGCAAGCAGCCCTGACAGGGGCCACCAACACTCTAGAGGGACTCCTGCCCCAGGGAGAGGGAAAGATAACCACACACAGCAGTTGGACTGCTACCCTAGTGCTGGGATAGGGGAGAGGAAAGCATCTGGTCTGATTACTGGCTTTACCCATCAATGAAAGCCTCTCAGGAGACAACAGAGTGACAGTGCCCTGTAGTTTGGTGCCACTGCAGCTCTAGCAAGTGCCTGGTCTGATCCAACTCAAGCACAAAGTGACTCCAGACTGACCCACTAACAACAGAGGAACCAAACCCTGTCCACAACGGGCAAAGTGAACCATTGTGGATGACTAAACTGAGGGCAAATGTGGCACTACCACAACTGTAGGGTGCATGCAACACACATCAGAGATACCCCTGAAACACCAGTTTCTCGTGAACAGGAGACATTGCCCTGTAGGGCACTACAGAATCTCTTCTTCATAAGTCCACTACTTTCAAGAGCAGTATGCAGCTGACTTGACTTTCCTATCACATAGAAAGAGACTTGGAGAGTTGGACAAAATGAGGTTAATACCTCCCAATGAAAGAACAGGACAAAATCACAACAAGAGAGCTAAATGAACTAGAGATAAGTAGCATACTGATAGAGAATTTAATGAAGTGATCATAAAGCTATTCACTGGATGTGAGGAGAGAGTGGAAGAATTTAGTGGGCCTTCAACAATGACATAGAAGACAAAAAAAAAAAAAAAGAACCAATCAGAGATGAAGAGGTCAATAAAAATTATTTATTAAAAATAAACCAAAGGATTTATAAAGAATAGACTACAGGAAGCAGGAGAATGGATTAGCAACCTGAGAGACAGAGTAATGGAAACCAATCAACCTGAACAGGAGAAAGAAAAAAAGAATATTAATAACTGAGAATAGATTAAGGGACCTCAGCAACAGGATCAAGCATAATAATATTTGCATTATAGGAAGTCCAGAAAAAAAAAACAGAAAAAGGGGGGGGGGCAGAACATTTATTTGAAGAAATAATAGCTGAAAACTTCTTGAATCTGGGGAAGGACAGAAATCCAGATCCAGGAGGCACAGAAGGCCCCAAAGAAAATCAACCCAAGGAGATCCACACCAAGACACATAAAATTAGTAGTAATTAAAATGGCAAAAATTAGTAATTAAAATGGCAAAAATTAGTGATAAAAAGATCATTTTTAAAGCAGCATGGGAAAAGAAAGCAGTTACATGCAAGGAGGGCCATGCCATAAGTGTATCAGTTGATTTTTTAGCCAAAACTTTGCAGACCAGAAGGGAATGGCATGACATATTCAAGGTGCTGAAAGAAGAAAACCTGCAACCAAGAATATTTTATCCAGCAAGGTTATCCTTCAGAATAGAAGAAGATAAACAAAAATTAAAGTTTTTATGATAAACAAAAATTAAAGGAATTAATCACCACTAAACCAGCCTTCCAGGAAATGTTTTTATGATAAACAAAAATTAAAGGAATTAATCACCACTAAACCAGCCTTCCAGGAAATGTTAAAGGGGATTCTTAGAGTGGAAAGGAAAGACCATAAGCAAGAGTAAGAAAAGCAGGAAGCACAAAAGCAGTAAAATTAAGAATATCTATAAAAATCAGTCAAGGTATTCACAAAATAAAAAGATGTAAAGTATGACAACACATATATATAATGGGGGGGATGAGAAGTCAACATCTAGAGCTTTTAGAGTGGGTTCAAACTTAAGCAACCATCAACTTAATTTAGACTACTACACTCATAAGATGATACATATAAACCTAATGGTAACCACAAATCAAAATCTGGGACTAGTACTGCAAAAAGAGAAAGGAATCCAAGTATATCACTAAAGAAAGCCAATCAACCCTGAGAAAGGAGAGCAAGCAACAGAGAAGTAAGGAACAGAGAAGAGAGAGTAAGGAACAGAGAAGAACTACAAAAAGCAACCATAAAACAAATAACAAAATAACAATAAATGCAGACCCAAATAATTACAACAAATGTGAACAGACTAAATGCTCCAATCAAAAGACAAAGGATGACTGAATAAATAAACAAGCAAGACCCATCTCTATGCTGCCTACAAGAGACTCATTTCAGACTTAAAGATACATATAAATTGAAAATAAAGGGGTGGAAAAGTATTTATCATTAAAACAGAAGTCAAAAGAAAGACAGGGTAGCAATATTTATATCAGACAAAATAGACTATAAAATGAAAGCTGTAAGAAGAACAGAGAAGGACACTACATAATCATAAAAGGAACAATTCAACAAGAAATATAAAAATTAAACTATTTATGCACCCTACATGAGAACACCCAAATACATAAAGTTGCTATTAACAAACATAAATTGATAGAAATACAATAATAGTAGGGGACATGAACACCCCATCCCTTACATCAATGGATAGATCATCTGAAAAGAAAATCAACAAGAAAACAGTGGCTCTGAATGACACATTGGACCACATGGATCTAACAGATTTATTAAAAACATTCCATCCTGAAATAGCAAAATACATTCATTCCAAATGCACATGAAACATTCTCCAGAATAGATCACATGTTAGGCCACAAAACAAGTCTCAACAAATTCTAAAATACTTAAGTCATACCATCTATCTTTTCTGACAACAACACTATGAAACTAAAAATCAGCCACAAGAAAAAATCTGGAAAGAACACAAATGAAAGTTAAATAACATGCTACTAAACAATGAATGGGTCAACCAAGAAATCAAAAGGAAATTTTTTAAAAATATATGGAGACAGATGAAAATGAAAATGCAATATTCTAAAATCTTTGATGTAGCAAAGCTGTTCTAAGAGGGATGTATATAGCAATATAGGCCTACCTAGGAAGCAAGAAAAATCTCAAATATACAACCCAACCTAATGGCTGCTAGAAAAAGAAGACCAAACAAAACCTCAAACCAGTAAAAGGAAGAAAATAATCAGGATTAGGGCAGAAATAAATGAAATAAAAACTAAAAAGTAATAGAACAGATCAATAAAATCAGGAGTTAGTTCTTTGAAAAAATCAACAAAATTGAGAAATTTATAGTCAGACTTATAAAAAAAAGAAGGAAGGAAGAATGGAGAAAGAAAGAAGAGGGGTCTCAAATAAGCAAAATCAGAAATGAAAGAGGAGCAAAAACAACTAACACCACAGAAACACAAAGGATTATAGGAGAGTATTATGAAAGATTGTATGCCAACAAATTGAAAAATCTAGAAGAAATGAATCAATTCCTAGAAACAACAAAAACTCCCAAAACTAATTTGGGAAGAAATATAAAATTTGAACAGACTGACAAGCAGCAATGAAATGGAATCAATAATCAACAAACCAAAGTCTGGGACCAAAAGGCTTCACAAGTGAATTAAACCAAACATTTGTTTGTTTGTTTGTTTGTTTGTTTGTTGTTTGTTCAACTAGTCTCCATGTCCGCTGTGGGGCTTGAACTCATGACCCTGAGATCAAGAGACTCATGCTCTATGGGCTGAGTGAGCCAGGCACCGCAATTCTACCAAACATTCAAAGAAGAGTTAATACCTAGTTTTCTCATACCATTCCAAAAAATAGATGAGGAAGGAAAGCTTCCAAATTCATTTTATGAGGCCAGCATTACCCCGATACCAAAGCCAGTTAAAGACACTACAAAAAAAGAGAACAACAGACCAATATTCCTGACAAATATATAGAAGAAAAAATTATCAAAAAATTATAAAATTAAATCCAAAAATATATTAGAAATAATTCTCCACAGTAGAGTGGGGTTTATTCCTGGGATACAAGTGTGGTTTAATATTCAACATGATACACTGCATCAGCTAGAGAAAGGATAAAAGCCATATGATCATTTCATTAGATGCAGAAAAGCATCTGACAAAGTACAACATCCATTCATGATTAAAAAAAAAAAAAAACTTCAACCAATTAAGTTTAGAGAAAGCATACCTCAACATAATAAGGCCATATATGAAAAATTCACTGCAACCATGATACTCAAAGGGGAAAAACAGAGCTTTTCCCCTAGGATCAGGAATAAGACAAGGATGTCCACTCTTACCACTTTTATTCCTCATAGAACTGGAAGTCCCAGCCACAGCAATCAGACAAGAAAAAGAAAGAAAATTCACCCGGGGGCACTTGGAGGCTCAGTAGGTTAAAGCCTCTGCCTTCAGCTCAGGTCACGATCCCAGGGTCCTGGAGATTGAGCCCTGCATCGGGCTCCCTGCTCAGCAGGAAGCCTGTTCTCCCTCTCCCACTCCCCCTGCTTGTGTTCCCTCTCTTGCTGTCTCTCTCTCTCTCTCTGTCAAATAAATAAATATTTTTTTTTAAAAAAGAAATAAAATGCACCCAAATACGTAAGAAAGAAACAAAAGTTTCACTATTTGCAGATGACATGATATTTTATATAGAAAACCCTGACTCCACCAAAATACGATTAGAGCTGATAAATGAATTCAGTATGATTCAGTGAGGATACAAAGTCAATACAAAGACATCTACTGCATATCTATATACTAATAATGAAGTAGCAGAATGAGAAATTAATAGAACAATCCCATTTTCAATTGCACCAAAAATAAATACCTATGAATTAACAAGAGAGGGGAAAGACCCATACTCTGAAAACAATAAAACACTGATGAAAGTAGTTGAAGATGACAAACAAATGGAAAGATATTCCATGGTCATGGACTGCAAGAACAAAGATTGTTAAAATCTATCCATACTATCCAAAGCAATCTACAGATTTAAAGCAATCCCTATCAAAATACAAACAGCATTTTTCATAGAACTAGAAAAAATAATTCTAAAATTTGTATGGAACCATGAAAGACCCTGAATAGACGGAAATCTTGAAAAAGAAACACAAAACTGAGTGCTGCCAACGCCCTGGCAGAGAAGCTGAGGTCATCATCGAATTTGAAGTATTTTAAGTGGAAACAAAACTGTTCCAGCAATGCAGACAATTAAGTGTGTTGTTGTGGGCGATGATGCTGTTGGTAAGACATGTCTCCTGATATCCTACACAACAAACAAATTTCCATCTGACTATGTACTGACTGTTTTTGATAACTATGCATTGACAGTTTTGATTGGTGGAGAGTCATATACTCTTGGACCTTTTGATACTGCAGGGCAAGAGGATTATGACAGATTACAACCGCTGAGTTATCCACAAACAGATGTATTTCTAGTCTGTTTTTCAGTCGTCTCTCCATCCTCATTTGAAAATGTGAAGCTGAGATAACTCATCATTGTCCAAAGATTCCTTTCTTGTTTGTTGGGACCCAAACTGATCTCCAAGATGACCCCTCTATGATTGAGAAACTTGCCAAGAACAAACTGAAGCCTATCATTCCAGAGACTGCTGAAAAGCCCATGACCTGAAGGCGGTCAAGTACATGGAGTGTTCTGCACTCTCACAGAAAGGCCTCAAGGATGTATTTGACGAAGCAGTATTGGCTGCCCTGCAGCCCGCGAGACCGGAGTACAGCCGCAGGTGTGTGCTGCTATGAAAATCTCTCCAGAGCCCTTTCCACACAGCTGGTGTCAGCGTCATACTAAAAGCAATGTTAAATCAAACTAAAGATTTAAGATTAAAATTCATTTTTGCAATAATGACAAATGCCCTGTACCTACCCACATGCGCTCATGTGAGACAAGGCCCATAGGTATGGTCCCCTTCTCTCCCTCAGTACTAGTTAATTTGAGTACTTGTGTATTGTCAGAAAAAGTAATTAGTACTAGTTTTTGTTTTGTTGTTTCAAAAAAAATTTTGCTGTTTTTTTTGTTTTGTTTTTTGTTTAAAAGCAAGGCATGCTTGTGATGACTCTATAACAGATGAATTTGGATTATTGAAGCTGCTCCCGGGCTCCATCCACTCCGGAGAATGATCTGGGACATTTAGGGTTTTGTTTTGTTTTGTCTTGTTTTGTTTTGTTTTGTTTTGTTTTTGTTTTTGTTTTTGCAGGAGCAGGGTGGGGTGTGGGGAGACGTTGGGACAATTGGCTCCTGCAACAGGAGAGACAACTATTTTATCAGCAAAAGCTATACAGTGGCCCTTTGAAGAATATCATCTTTCCTGTCAATCCCCGTGGCATCATTTGCTAACAACATGCTCTTGCAACAGGGACTTTTCCTTTGACGTTGGCCCCTGGACATCAGGCCTTGGTTAACTAAGCTATCTCTCCCAAATCAGATAAAGGTACACCTTGCTAAATTTGGACTTTAATCTTTAAGTTTTTCTTTGCCTGGAACAATAGTATAATTAATCTGTGATTGATTTGGACTTGTCATTTCTTTATTGGCTTAGTAAAAGACAGTATCCTGTACGTTACTGGTTTGTGAAATTCCCACAGTGAACCTGTATTAAATAAATTGCTAGGAACGATGAACACTTCGCTGAACATAACTTGCCACTAAAACAAAGCATCTGGGAATTATGACTGCCAGACCGGTGCTTAGCCCTGTATGAACAGTAGGGCCATATAGGGTCTGATAGTGACTACAATTCAAATGTCCTCATCAATGACACATGGGAAAGTCTACCCTAGGAATATGGCCTGGTGGGTGAGGGAAGGCTCTATCTGAAGACCAAGGGGTCCAGATGCCTGGAGGTAGGTTGGCGGGGTGTCTGTGCACATGCCAGACCTGGTGACTCAGCATCCATGCACCCTGGATCCAGCACTAACAGGGATGGATCTGGCCCCCCCTGGGGACTTTTGCAGGATTCACAGCAATGCCAAGGTTCACCCTTCTCCAAAATTCAGTTCCCTGTACCCTGATCTCAAGGAACTCCTTAGCCTTGCCATGCTGGGTACCACTGGGAATTCTACTGATAGAGACACCTGGGGAAACTGACCCCCCCCCATGTATCCTGCCAGCACAGGTCAATAGAGTCTGACTCACAGACCTTCCCCACTCTGCATCAGGAGTGTAGTGCAGGGAACCACAACTCTAGGAAGATAGCCTACAAGGCTGGGGTGGCGGAGCTGTTCACTTAGGCCTGGATACACGAGGTGGGAGTCGGGCAGGGATCATAGTGCACATGTGCCTGTGGCTCCCATCCTAGAGCCAGGCTCTCTAGGATCAGCCCCTGGCTCAAGGCCATGGAGGTACAGGCTGAGCCATAGGTAGGGACTGCTGGGCTGCCAGGCTCCACTCTATTCTACAACAGAGTAGCCCTTTCCTCTGATGCCAGATTTCATAGGATCTCAGAAGCCATTCTGGGCCTGACCAGGGCTATGTGGTATGGGAGACACCTGGGAAATACATTTGCCAGACAGGACCCTGGTCCCATAAGGGCCCTAAGGGTCTGAAGATAGCAACAATTCAAGTGTCTTCACCAGTGGTGCAGTTCTGAGAAAGACTGTTTCTAGAAGATGGCTTGGTCAGCAAGGACAGGCACTGTCTAAAGGGCCAAGAGGTTCTGATACCTGGAGCAAACTGTATGTGGGAAACTTACTATGACTCCACGTGCAGGCATCCTGGGGTGGTCTTCTATATCTGGGACTTGTGGAGATGGACTGGACCCCCATAGGGGCATCTAGGGGCTCACAGTGATGTGTGAAATCCATCCCAGTGTAAAACACAGTTGCTTTTTCCCCAAAAACCGTATTTCAAGGAACTTGTTAGCCTTGCATTCCTGGCATGGCCAGGAATTCTGCTGAGGGACACCTATAAGACCTGACTTCCACCAAGGCTCATGTATCCTCCCAGCATTGGTCTGTAAGGTCTCTGACTCACATGACCTTCCCCACTCAGCAGCAGAATTACAATTGGGGGAATCCCTAGCTCTAGGAAGCTGACCTGCTGGGGTTGGGTAGTCTGGAGATCTTAGATGCCTTAGGCAGGTTATAGGAGTGAATTTGCATGTACAGGCCATGAAACTAAGCATCCTTGCTCTCTGAAGCTGGTCCCCAAATCTTGGCCTTGTAGGGATAGGCCATGCCACATGTGGGGATTTCTGGAAAGCATACAGGGCTGCCAAGATTTCCTGCCCCTAGAGTTACCAATTCTCCTCAAGCTAGATGTATGCAAAATATTATAAATATATAATATATATATATTGCACAATAACAAACATAACAATAGATATACTTCTTTTTTTTAAGATTTTATTTATTTATTTGACAGAGATCGCAAGTAGGCAGAGAGGCAGGCAGAGGGTTGGGGGGAAGCATGCTCCCCGTTGAGCAGAAAGCCCAACATGGGGCTCAATCCCAGGACCCTGAGATCATGACCTAAGCCAAAAGCAGAGGTTTACCCCACTGAGCCACCCAGGTGCCCCATTAATAGATATACTTCTTGAATGCAAGACTGAATTTAATAACATAATTTTCCCCCTAGTTAATTTGTATAGTTGATACAATTTCCCTTCTGGCAGAGCTCTGGGGAATCAGACTACCGCCTTTATAAGTGGTGACTTTGTGAAGCTGTACAATCAATCCTTTGGAAAGCATCTTGGCAATAGGTATGAAGAATCATAAAAATATTGAAGCCCTTTGGCCCATAATTCTATCTCTGGGAATCTATTTTAAGGAAATAATCTAATATAAAAGGACCACATGCTCATAGATGTTCACTGCAGTAATTTCAATGATAAAAAATGGAAGCTATTAGATGCTAACTAATGGAGAAAGATTATGGTATATCATAGAAGGAATATTATGCAGATAGTAAAATTACTGCACAGGAAATCACATTAAGGAACAGAGCACAATATAAGCCTTTATTGGTACACCTAGTAAAAAGTTGAGAAGCAAATGTTTAAAAAAATTACACTCTTCAAGTTAGGATAGTAGGTGACTTTCTCCTTAGTAACTGTTCTACAATTTTCCTGCTATAATAAAAGGAAAGTAAAGCCAAAGCATAGTTGAGTTATAAAAGTGTACTTTATCGTGATTCAACTAAACATATTAAATGTCAAGAAGTTTTGGCCTGTCACTGTTCACTTTTTTTTTAAAGATTTATTTATTTATTTATTTGAGAGAGAGAGAGAGTATGTGTGGGTGCAGGGGAAGGGGCAGAGGAAGAGTGAGAGAGAATCTCAAGCTGCTGAGGCTCCCTGCTGAGTTCAGAGCCTGATGGGGGGCTCAATCCCATGACCCTGAGATCACCACCTGAGCAGAAATCAAGTCAGACTCTTGACCCACTGAGCCATTCAGATACCTTTGTCTTTATTCACTTGTTAATTTTTTTTCTTAAGTGCAAATAGTGCTAAAAAAGAAAAAAAAAAGTTTCTTGAATGTTTTAGGAATGTCTTGGAAACCAATCTCATTAAATGACAGCAAATGTTTCCAAGTGGCCACTGCAAAGTACAGGTCAGACTGCATACACACTCCTCGTAAGTCAAGCCAAGGAGATGTGCTGTCTCCCCATCTGGTCCAGGGCTCGGAAACACCTGGTCAAGTGTTCAAAACCACCAATACAGTCACTACAGAGAGAGGGAAACCTGCCGCATGAACAGATACAGGCACCACATGCATTGGGTATTCTTCTAGAGAGAAGATAAACCAAGAAGATACCAAGATAAACCATGGGTAGCATCACTGCCACCATCTGGCAATCCATCTCCCCATTAGGACTGCCACATGGGAAATTCACACCACTCTTAGACCAAATCTCCCTCTGTGCTGGGCAACAATTGCAAGGTAAACTGATCCCTCTCCTTTGTCTTTCTGTTTCCATTTTCTCTGTCTGTCCTGTTCTGTGTCTCATGTGTCTGCCTTGGCAGCCTGCATCCCCAAGTGCTCTTTGCCCTTCCAGTTGGAGGCCAGCGGAGACACCTGCAGGTCAGCTGAAGAACAGGAAGAGAAAGAGGGTGGTTCCCCAGCAGTCCACTGGAGGGCGATCAGTTTGGCAGTGCCTGTCAGGTCCAAGGATGTCATTCTTCTCAGACCTTTCATCACCAGGGCAGTTGATGGCTCCTCCCTGTGCAAAGCTTCCAGAAGCTTCACCATCTTTTGTTGGTTCACTCAGCCCAATCCACAACTTTGTAAAAGATCTGTTTATTGAACTCTCTTCAATTAACCCTTAAGTGCGCCATCTGTCTTCTCCCAGGACCCAGATTGATGTAATCTCAACACCCAAGTTCGACTGGACAGCTCTCCATTGTCTGCACTTCAAAGGTTAATCAAGGACCGACTAACTCTTCAATCAACTAATGGGGCTTTTCTAGATGAATCCCATGCAGTAAAGCTCTCTGTGATGATGAAGTGTCCTCCATCTGCGCTGTCCAACATGATAGCCATTAACCACATTGTCTGTTGAGCACTTGAAAAGTGACTAATGAGACTGAGGAATGGAATTGTTTATTTTATTTCATTTTCACTAATTTAAATTGATATCACCACATATAGTCATCTCATATTTGAAAGCCCAGGCCTAGCCACTTACTCAGTCAGTACTCAGTCAGCAAGTACTGCTGGCTTAGTAATTTTTTGTCTTTCAAATGATATGCCTGTGTCTGATCTCTTATGGTAGCAATCTTCCTAATTTCTAAGTGTTTGGTAGAAAACTCACCAGAGTCCCACAGGCCTTACAAAAACAGTATACAAAGAGCCTAGACAACTTGCCAAAGTGAGACATGCAATAGTAGTTACGAGTGTTAAACAGGGGACACCAGGACTACCTGTAGTCAGGTGTGGGTGTAACGGTGCCACACAAGGAATGTTTCATGGGCTCCCTGTCTTCTCCCTGTTTCTGATGGGGAGGTGGAATAAAATTTTCTTCCTTTATCCAGACAGAAGAGAAGTCAGAAAATAGGTAACAATATATCAATCAGTAAGTTCATGGAGGAGGAGCAACTTACTGGCTGTGAGTTGGGAGAGGAACTGGATGTATGTAAGTCAGGGTTTCTCCATTGCCTGGGAACCGGCTGTCAGTAAGAAGCATGCATTCTGCTCTCTCCTCCATCACGGCACCACACAGGGCAGGCCACCAGGAGGAGGGCCTGAACTGACCCAATGTGTCTAATTCTAGGGCTTATTGTCAAAAGGATTTCTTCACAGCAAATATAAGCCATGACCTAGCATTTACCAGTAACTAAGGAATCACAGAGGACTCCCATCTGCTTTACTCTTGTCTTATTTCTTAAACAGTTCACAACTTGGAAAAGGAAAGAGTAGGGTTATCATTGGGACGCTTCAAACACTCCATTTATAAGTCTGGCAGGTATTTTGTGATAATGACAATACCATCTGATATGGCAGGGAGAGCTAGCAAAGGAACAATGTAACCCCAAGAAGTGGCTCTAGGAAGGAAGTATGTGCAGGAAATGCAGGAGCAAGGAAACACTGCAAGGCTTATCATCATTACAAGTCTGAATCAGACACTGTTTTGATGGTTGCTTTATCAGCTGGGTATGTAACTCCATCAGGGAAGACACTTTGTCTTGTTCATTGCTGAACCGCCAGCACTTAAAGTTCTTCCCAGAACACAGTAGTTCCTCAATAAATTTTTTTTTAAATAACAAGTTGTTGGGGTTTTTTTTTAAGACTTTTTATTTATTTATTTGACAGACAGAGATCACAAGTAGGCAGAGAGGCAGGCAGATAGAGAGGGGGAAGCGGGTTCCCTGCTGAGCAGAGAGCCTGATCAGCGCTCAATCCCAGGACCATGAGATCATGACCTGAGCCAAAGGCAGAGGCTTTAACCCACTGAGCCACCCAGGCACCCCTCAATAAATATTTTTTGAATGAATAAGTAAAACCCAATTGCCAGTGATAGAATCGTAGACTCCCTTTGTAGGTGAGTCCACTAAGGCCAAGAGAACCTCATTACCCATGGAGAAAATGCTGATTCGTGGCAGAAGCTGGCTCCCAGGCTCCCACTCTGATTCTTTCCATGACAACATGTTGCTTTTCCTCTCCTCCAGGCTGTCTCCCAACCCCATGCTCCTGACAAATCAGCTCACCTTTAACCTAATTTGCTTAAATGCCCTTTAACTTTGGTCTTTAATTTTTCTTTGACTAGCCAAGCTCTTTCTTCCTGAAATATGGCTTGTCTACGTTTGTCTTGAGCCTCTGTGTGTGCTCTGCTCACTCTCTGAAATAGTCCTCACCAAACCAGGCCCTTTGAAAGCACCATTCGAACTGTCTCCTTTCTAAGAACTCTTTCCTGATCAATCTTACCCAGCTTTAATTGCATCATTAAAGATTTATTTTATTTATATATTCTTGTGAGTTATGGTAGTTTATGTAGAACTTCAGGTGGAACTGAAGGGTATAGTATGGTCCCTCGGCTCTCATCTATTCGCCATTCTCCAGAAATTACTTCCCTCTGGAGTGGGATCCTATGGCTATGTTTGTACTGTTAGGATCCCATCTCCCTAGTCATAGATGAATAATCAGGTGTGAACCACTGACTCAACCTGAGCTAATTGGAGGTCTCTTCCAAAAATTGGGACTTTTGAGTTGAAATACACAGAGCTTTTCGGGGGGAGGAGGGCGTTGGGGAGAGGGCCTGTGCAAAGCAACATTCTAGAAAGAAAATTCACTAATCCTAGGTTTCCGGTGCCTGTTGTTCTGGGGCCTGGGTCTTAGCTCTTCTTTGGATACCACCCCCGCATCTTTCCAGTATATTCTTGCTTTTGCATTAGCCAGCTAGAGTTAGCTTCTACGAATGGCTATCAAAGCAAGACAAAATTCAATCTTCTCATTTTAAAAGATAAGAAAAGTTGAAGTCTGGAAATACCTTCCTTCAGGCCTTTTTGCACATGTCTGTTCTTTTTTCTTCCACTAGCTTGTCATTCACCTTTTTGTTGTCCCCTTCCACACCCATATCCCACTTGCCTGTCCCTGTCCCATGCCTGTGCTTGCATAAGGGGAAAATGCACTCCTTACTATATGCAAAGTATGTTCCAGCTCTCTCCTCTCCAAAACTGCACGGCCGTGGTTCCTGAGAGGCTGTCTTTAGGGACTTCTTGCCATTCCTCTCTGCACAGTCGTCCATCACTGGTCATCTATCAAGGCCATTTGTTTACTAGCTTCTAAGTGGAGATCCAGTATTGCAAAAAGCACTATTTAATAACAAGACTCCATCAGTAATGTGCATGTTTTACCAGCCCAAAGAGTTAAAACCCAAATTCTTGTTTCCATAACAAAAGACGGTAAGAGCTGACACTACCAGCTCAACTCTGCTTCTTTGTAAAGCCATGGACAAGGAACTGGATCGTGTTCAGACAGCCTTCCTTTACAGGCCACTTTCAATGCTGCCGATACTTAGGAGGTTGGGAAGCCAGGGTGCAACATGAATGGGAAGAGAAACTGTCCTCCTTGGAAAGATTAAAACAGAACAGAATAGAATAGAATATCTGAATGTTTTATTAATTTTAAATTCTACTGTGAGAAAAGCTAGCATATTTGATTATGGGATTTAACATCTTTCAGAAGCTCACATTATTCTTTGATTTTTTTTAAAGCCTTTTTACAATAACTACTCCATTATCTTCACAGTGATGGGCCATTTAATTTTAACTTTAAAACAGAAATGAAAAAGGAGACTTGCAGTCCCTTGTGGAATAAAGGAGACCTTTAGTTTTCAAAATTAATTCTGAAGTTTTATTTGTTATCTATGGCTTGATTTTTATACCTAATGCATTTTCACTTCAGTTCAGCAGCTATATTTATTAGGTATTGTACTTACTGTGTCCCCAGATGTCTTGATGTGTCTTTAAGGAGTTTAATAGCTAAATGTAAAGGCAAGTCTTACACATATAAAACAGTTTAAATAATATCATAAGCCAGAATAGATTTGCACCCCATGGAGGTCAGAAAGCAGGAGATGATTATATAAATATGTTTATGATTTTCAGAGAATAGTTTCTCTTTCAAAAGCATTCTACCCAATTGACTACTCAACCATCAAAATTATGAAGCACACTTAAGGGGAAAAACATTATGCAATGACTCTAAAAATGGGCATACTTCCTTAAGTACATCTTTAACTATTTAAACCAAAGAGAATCGTTTCAAGGCATGTTTCATAACCACTTAAATAACACCATTTCCAAGGAAGTTAGAGAGGTACAGAGGTGCCTTAATAATGTGTTTCCCTGTGTGATGTCAGTGGAAAAGCCAGCTAGACAACTTCACTTCCAGATAGGCATGCTGGTGCAGAAGGCGCAAGCTCCAATCCCATGCTCACGCCACGAGTGACTCAGGATCATGCTTGCTGGCTTGTGGTGGTGGAGGCTAGCACGAAAGATAGATTAGCTTCTGTGGATGCCAAGCATACTTTACGAATGCCACTGGGTTGACACAAATTCAAGAGGAATGAGGGAAATGTGACGGAGAAGATTCCCAATCAGTTTTTCACTCTAGGACGACAGAATGTGAACTAGTTACGGACACAAACTTGGGAGTCCAACGGTCTGGGTTGATATCCCAGCTCTACCATTCTTTGTTACTTGGACAAGTAACTTCTCTGCCTCAGTTTACTCATCTGTAACATGGAGGTAACGAAAGGTTTACTGTGATGGTTAAATGAATTAAAGCATGGAAAACTCGTGCTGCCTGGCACACGGTAGATAATGTAAGTTTGTTTTTTGTTTTAACTGAAGACTATTTGAATTATTTCTTAAACAATACACCAGTCCACAGAGGGCAGGGTTCTCTGGATGCTTCTCCTTAGGACAACATCCTGTTGTTAAATCACCTGGGGAACAGAAGAGGTGAGGAATGACAAAGTCCATGGGAAATTTGTTGCATCCACTTTACATATCATTTATGTCTGCATGTGTGCCTACATTCTCTTGTCTCTTCATGCTATGTGATCTAGAACTATGCAACTCTCAAGGTAAATAGGCTCCAGGACTGAGGTAGTAAACTGAGGTCACTTGATTAATTTTTCCATTCTAAAGTATACATTAGGCAGAGGACAAAAATAGAGCTAGACAAAGAGAGAAGAGAGAACACAGAATCATGAACAGGATAATTCTCCTAGAGAGATAAGAAAAGATTCTTCCTCATCAGTGTTTCAAGTACTTAAATCAGTCCTGTGACTTTTCTGTGGCCAATGGGCCTTTTAGTTGTGTAGGTGGTAATCAAGACTATTTGGTTTGAGTGGTATTTTTGCCCAAATAATCCTGGTCTTCTGCCACAGGAATCTGGTTGAAATCTTTATTACGTCAGTCTGTGGAATGTTATCCTTTCCTACTGGACTGAAAACCTGAGGGCAAAAACCTTATCTATCTTGCTTTTTTTTTTTTTTTCCACATACTCTCCCACCTAGCACTGTGCTTAGAACATACTGGCACTCAGCACATATTTTCTGACTATTGGATCAGATCCTGGAAACTTGTCACTGAGAGTAATTCAAACAGTTCAGTTCCACGTGGGCGCCCATGCATTTGTACCACTCCCTTTGCAAGTGCAGAGGGACATGCTGGGAAATATTCAAGCATTAGAAACCTATCAGGGGGGACGCCTGGGTGGCTCAGTTGGTTAAGCAGCTGCCTTCGGCTCAGGTCATGATCCCAGCGTCCTGGGATCGAGTCCCACATCGGGCTCCTTGCTCAGCGGGGAGCCTGCTTCTCCCTCTGCCTCTGCCTGCCATTCTGTCTGCCTGTGCTCGCTCTCTCCCACTCTCTCTCTGATAAATAAATAAAATCTTTAAAAAAAAAAAAAAAAAAAGAAACCTATCAGGGGTTCTAGTCTCCAAAGCCCTATATGTCACTAGCCACTCACTAATCATTATATGACAGGGTCCAAATCTGACATCACATGACCTTTGGTAGATGGCAAAGTAGTTTTGAAATCCGTCTAAGTGCACAGTAAAAGAAACAGTGGAAGACATTTATACACCCCCAGACCCTTGCAGAGAAGCTCTAGCAAACTGCTATTGCTGATAAATGTTTGACCCATCAACACTAAATTTAACTGGCCTAGTTTTGGATTTCACGTTAATCTTTAAGAATGAAAAAAAAAAGTTGAATGGCTATAGGAACACATCTTTTTCTATTGATGCAACCAGAATTTCTAGTCTTGAGTCATTCCATATTTAAAGCTCAAACCACTAGTTGACTGATTTTTGAAAGGAAAAAGAAATTGACAACTGGAGAGATCTTGTCATGGGCTGGGAAAAAAACCAGACTATTGGCATTTTCAAAATCTTCTCTATTTATTCTTTATGACAATATGTATAGAATAGTGATAGAAACTTGCAAATAGATTGCATATTCCCTTAATTACATTTAACTCACATTAGTTGTCTACTTCTTAAGATTTATAAAACTATAGAATTTTAAACTTTTAGAGTCCTCTCTTTCTCAATCCTTCATTACAAACTTGGGAAAACTGAGTTTGGAGGGAGGAGTGGCTGAGCCCTGGGCCCCTTATTTCTTCTGTAGGAGCCAAGATAAGCCTCCAGATAGCCCCACTCCTCTTTCCACTCTTCATTTGGTCTTTATTCCACTCCAAACTATGATCTCTCTTTCAACCATAGACTATTTCTACAAATGAGTAGTGTTCAGGTTGTAGGGACTCAGTTCCAGAACCATAGGTGTTTTAGCTAATAGCTAACTCACTGCTTCCAAAAGTGGAACTGCAAAAAGTTCCTTTTGTCCTCCAGTGAAAGTAGTTCCCTGCCAAAGAGCGTAAACACACTTAGATATGGGAAAACCTAAGCCAACCAGTGCTATTTATTGTCGCGCTGATAGGCATTTGGATAAGGAGACACTCCTAACTGCAATGAATACAACTTCCACCATTCTAGGCAGAGGGTAGCACCTGATGCCAGTGTAGGAGGGAGGAGACAGTGGCCTAAGTCCAACAGCGGGCATATCCCCAGGGAGCAGAAGGAAGTGATTCTGTTGGGGATACCAGAGTTTAACAGAGCAATGGGAACCAGAGTATATGCCATTCCACAGGCTAAGAAAGACAAAAGGACTCCAACAATCATGAGGCTAATTGTCATGGCTCTCATTGAGAATGACCAATTAAGCATGAGCCATACAGCTCCCGGATAAAATCAGCCCACCAGTCCTTTCTCTCTTTCTTCCTTTTTTTTTTTAGATTTTATTTACTTGGGCTTTATCTACCCCTCCCTCCTGCTTGGACTCTCTCTCACTTGCTTGCTCGTGCTCTCTCTCAAATAAGTAAATAAAATCTTTAAAAGTATTTTTTATTTATTTATTTGATAGAGAGAGAGGAAGAGAGTGAGCAAGAGCAGGGGGTAGCGGGGAGGGGAAGGACAAACAGACTCCCCGCTGAGCAGAGAGCCCAACCCCTGGCTAGATCCCAGGACCCCAAGACCATGACCCCAGCTGAAGGCAGAACACTGAGCCAACTGAGACATGCAGATGCCCACCCACCAATCTTTTCAAGTTACCTTGGCAAAAGCCAATTATATGTTGGCAATTCAAATATAACATTCATATCTAAAAACATTACATTATGACACTATAACACATTTTGCCATCTTCATTATACTATAATATTTACAGGCTATATAACCCATAGAAGGAAGCTGTATATTAAGAAAAGAGAAAAAGTCTTTTTATCTGCTCGCATTTGTTCTGAGAGCCCAGATTCCACCAATAGAGGTATTTCCTCGAAGGACCCATTTTAATATAGATAATAAATGAAAATTAAAAATACAACATTTTCTTTAATTAAAATGAAACATGAAAAGAAATGTCTCTAAAATTTTTCTTTCTAGGTATTTGGCCATTCCAAAGGTCCAACATCATTTTGCACATTGGTAAGTGAAGTGGTTTTTATTGTTCCATTTTCACAGAGAGGGATGGAGTATTTGAGACCCTGTGAATCCTACTTGGTAGACTAGCATTCTGGCAACATATAAAGTGGTCTTTATCTCTGCTTCATGATTACCCTGAGAAGAATTTCAAAATAGCCTTGAATAAGGGTTAGACCACTTAAGGATGGAGCATATGATTTCAGGAAACCTAAAAAACCTTTGAAAGTTGAGCCATTGCCATTGCATGTGTTAAGAACACCTTTCTTTTCTGAGTGTTTAAACCAGACATATCTACCACGCAGTACTTCTAGTCCACAACTCATCTATCCTGTAGTTTAACAACCAGTCTTTTCCATTCTCACCTGCTCTAATTTCATCCCAAAGATTGCAACATGTTGGATACTTCACTTTCATGTGGTTTAGTCTTCCTTCTTATCTTGGACATTCTCTGATTATCCAGTGAGCCCACAGGTCAGTATTAGAGTTGCTTTCTTTTCTTTTTTCTTTTCCTTTCTTTTCTTTTCCTTTTTCTTTTTTAAACTCAATTAGCCAACATATAGTACATCATTAGTGTCAGAGGTAGTGTTCAACAATTTATCAGTTGCATATAAAACCCAGTGCTCATTACATCACGTGCCCTCCTTAAAGCCCATCACCCAGTTACCCCATCCCCCCACCCACCTCCCCTCTAGCAACCCTCAGTTTGTTTCCTGTCATTAAGAATCTCTCACAGTTTTTCTCCCTCTTTGAGGACTTCCCTTTCAGTTTTCCCTCCCTTCCCCTATGATGCTTTGTGCTGTTTCCTATAGTCCACATAAGTGAAACGATATAATTGTCTTCCTCTGATTGATTTATTTTGTTCAGCATAATACCCTTCAGCTCCATCTAGGTGGATGCAAATGATAAATATTCATTTTTTCTAATGGCTGAGTAATATTCTATTGTGTGTGTGTATATGTGTGTGTGTGTGTGTGTGTGTGTGTGTATACACCACATCTTCTTTATCCATTTATGTATCAATGGCCATAGAGTTGCTTTCTTACTTTTAGACAGAGGATAGTCCTGATTCTGTCACACTTGTGATACGGATGAGTGAGCTGTGTAAACTTAGCTTTTAAAGTGCTATTAGAAGTGTATTATGGTAGGGCACCTGGGTGGCTCAGTAGGTTAAAGCCTCTGCCTTCGGCTCAGGTCATGATCCCAGGGTCCTGGGATCGAATCCCGCATCGGGCTCTCTGCTCAGCAGGGAGCCTGCTTCTCCGTCTCTCTCTGCCTGTCTCTCTGCCTACTTGCAATCTGTCAAATAAATAAATAAGAATCTTTAAAAAAAAAAAAAAGAAGTGTATTATGGTAGAATTGCAAATCTTAACCATAAGATTGTTAGGTGGTAGAGCCATTTATCATATGCAGTCATGGTGGTAATAGGGAATAATGAGATGGTTCGCATCTTGGCACCAAAACATGACCCAGGTTTGTAAAGGTAATCTGTTAAGTGGGGGGCCACCAAGGGTCTCTGTACAGGCCACCAAATGTGGGGCAACCTGGGTGGGTGGAGGCTGGCAGCACAGGCAGTGAAATAATTCACCCAAGGCAGACCAAGGAGATAGAAGTTTACTGAATACACTGCAAGGGAGGGATAGACAAGCCAGTGAGGTAGAGATTGCCTGCTATGAGGCAGGGGTGGGGGGACTATAGTTAAAGGGGAGTATGAGGAGGTATGGGAACATATGGAATTTTCCTTTTGGGGTAGATGTAAGTAACCCATTGGTCAGCTAGGCCTTATGTGTATTTTGAGGTGGGTTGTCTGATGGGTCTGTTGGTATTCAGCCAGGTCAGCGTGGGACCTTCTACCTTACTCAGCTTCCCATTGTTCAAGCTGGTTGCCCCAAAACAGCCCTTACATTCCCCTTGAACAATTTTGACCCTGAAATCTTTAAGATTGCGGAAGGTAGAAGGTCTTGTCTTCTGTAACTGCTTCATGCTGAATGAGGGGTGTAGAGAAGGCCGAGACAGCTGTGTCTAGAGTTGATGACCTATGGGAGTCTCCCTTGAGCAGAGAGGATCCTGTCAGCTTGACAATGTGGTGCTGAAGGATGCTTGGCACCAGGAGGAAAAACGTGGGAGAAAACAGCAAAACATGATTAGAATAACAAGAAGGAAAAGAAGCCCAAATAAGAGTCCTTTGATAGTTGGCAAAAACCCTCCCCCTATCTAGGATTTTGACCAGTCAGTGAAAGAAAGGGAAAGATCTTTTAGAGTACCAATTTGAGTACTCATGTCAGTTAAAAACCCAGAAATAATTGTAGTAATCTAGAATATATACACAGCACTCTGTTTTTGTGATAATACATGTTGCACCTTGTGCAGCAGTTAAGACATCCAATGCCATTCTACTTTGTAAAACTGCTTTACACATTTGTGTGTTACTTCTGTATTTAATAAGGAAATATTATTTTGAGTGTCATTTAGGGCTTCAACTGTGTACTTACTAAGTGTGTCCATGTGCCAAGTGACATCCTCCAGTCCTAACGAGGAAATAAAGAAGTGTGTTAGGTGGCCATAGCAATGAAATATGGAACATGTCCACTGTCGTTTTAAATTTGAAGGATTGGCTGGGTTGGTAATGGTCTTAATGCATCTGTGCATCCAGGCAAACCCCAGAGAACGGTGGCCTATCCAGCCTGGGGGAAGCCATGGCTGTTGGTTAGAACTGCGGAGCCACTGGGTCCCATTAGGAGCCAGCCATCTCATTCTGGGCCTCCTTGTCCAGTCAGTAGCAACCAATTAGTGGCCAGAAGAACAATGATTTGTGAGCGTATTTCTGATGACAGCCATATAACTACTCTGTGCTATTTGCCCATGTATCGTAAGTATGGTTTCTTTATTCCTGGCATAGAATTGCCTTTCGGCTTAACTGTCCCATTGGGGGGTAAGCCATAAATATTCATCTTAGATTTAATATATTCCATTCAATGTATACTGAGAAGTTGGGTTTGCAACTTAGTCAGTATGAATTGGTCCCCATTTATTTGCGGGTGAGTGCATTCAGTCAGAACCTTAATGGTTTAAGAGTATGAAAAGGTCTGACTGTGGCCTAAGAGATTCCAGGTGGTGTTAACCATAGACCAGAGGGTAAGGTTTAGTTTCGTTATAGAAATATCACAAAAAAGGGGCACCTGGGTGGCTCAGTGGGTTAAAGTCTCTGCCTTCAGCTCAGTTCATGAACCCGGGGTCCCGGGATCGAGTCCTGCATCAAGCTCTCTGCTCAGCAGGGAGCCTGCTTCCCCCTCTCTCTCTGCCTGCTTGTGATCTCTCTCTGTCAAATAAATAAATAAAATCTTTAAAAAAAAAAAAAAGGAATATCACAAAATAGAGCGGTATTTGGGTCATAGATCATACCTAAGGCATAGTTACATAAGGAATGCCAACTCTGCCCCGAAACAGGGACACCCATCAAAGCATACCAGATGTGCTTAAGACAGGTAGAATCCCAGCAAGCTGTTAGATTTTGAAGTTCAGCATAATGTCGTGCCCATTGTAAGAAGAAATCGTCAGTATGAATTGGGGAAAAGAGAATGAAAAAGAAATGTACAGCCATCATTGTGATTTGAAGAAGTTGAGGTCTTTCACAGGTTCACAGGAGTAAGAAGATGCATTAACAGGCACCCTGGATTCCTGTAGGGAAGATACAAGTTCAATTCTTGATATATGAGTCCATGAGGAATGTCCCAAACTTATAGCTATGGGAATACATAATATGACCCAGTGGTGGCCCTTCCATTTGGGTGTTAAATCAAATCCCCTGCTGTATTAGACTTCCATATCTTTAAATAAACCATGTGTCCCGGATTTATATGGGGTGTATTGCTAGTAACTATCAGATAAGGTCTAGGGAGAATATGGTCTGCATATCTATTTCGAAATTTATGAATATTAACTCCACTTTTGGCAGACATATTTGCTGGGAGGTCTGTGGCCTAAATAGTCTGAGTTTGACTATAACATACCCAGCTTTTCTTATCTCCTTTCCATGAAACTCTTGCTATCAATAAACCCACTGTCATCTGCCTGATCTGCTAAATAAATAAGATCAACAACCTCTAATTATTGTAATAAGCTCAGGTAATTTTCTATAGAAGTACAATGGTCAGTCCAGGCACAAGGGCAGTTTTAGTTTGCAGTGACTTTGAGAGATGGAAGAAGATTGGAAACCTTGGTTTGGAAAGCCATAGCTAGATATTTGGGGAAACTAGAAGAATTCAGAATTTAGTCTAGTTTATGATAAATAGTGTAAAAATCCAATATCTGCAAAGCTGTTAGTGAAACATTTTCTCTATAATTGCCCTCATTTTTATCAAAGATAGCCAAATCAAGACTAATTTGTTTAAAAATCCATTTTTAAAAAACTTGGCCTAGTTGTTTACATAAGTTCAACAAGGATAGTGATTGATCAAATAGATCTTTCAGCATCTGCTTTGCTGGAACTTTTTATAAGGAATCTCTAGGTTGAACTTTTAATAGCATCTTTAGGCCAGAAGCCAAGCCAAGTAACTGCCATCAGATATGCCTGCAATACCTATAGGTTTGGGCAAATTCTTCTTGAGGTTCCCAAAGTATCCTGAGGTTCTTGCACCTGCCAGGAAGTGACATTCTTTATTCACCTGGTAATGCTGTATGCAAAGTATCAGTCCAGCATTTCCAAGGGGCTTTATGGCTCCAGGTTTCATAAAGTCAGACTTAGTTCCTATAAGCTGTCTCATCACATCTTGAGTCTATGAAAGTCTCTAAATATGACATTCCAGTCAAAGCCTTGGTAATATAACCAGTGTTTCCAATGGTGTCCTGTTATAAGGAAAACAGATTCTTATTAAACTTATGCATATAGCTATAATTGCCATGAAGGAAAGAATAGTCACTGAGACTTTTTGAATTCTGGAGGGTTCAGGTAGAGAGAAAAATTAATGCTTCAATTTGTTCACAAAGAAATATTTAATCCTATTTCTGTAGATCATGGATATCTTAAGAGAAAGTTTCCTTAATCTGGAAGGACATACATTAGAGAACCAGTAATGTTTCAAAGAAGAGTCACAAAAACTATACTCATCTTCCTTAATTCATTTAGTCCTGTGTTACTAATTTTCTTGTTCAATTTGAATACAGCTTTTAGTTACTTCTGGAAGTTCTCACCCATTTTAGTTTTATGATCTTAAAGATATCACATGCCTGTAATTGTCAAAAGTCCTTTTTATGGATCTCCTTGAAGATGAAACTCATTTTGCAAGAGAACAATAGCTATAGATGACAGAAGACTAAAAAAAATCGACATGGTTAAAATCTGATATGAGCATTACCAAAACATACGAAAACTTTAGGAATTGCACATAGTCTTTAGAATAGCTATAGCATTTACCCAAACAACACAACCTAAGGCATAACATTATTTGCTAAACAGTGCTTCCAGACTAACTGAACAAACTAAATAAAAAGCCCTAATTAATCAAAAAGATTTCATTTATAATTCAAATCTCAGATAATTTTGTTAAAACCTCAGGAGGTTATGGAGCATGTGCCTAAACAGGATTAGGGATCATCAAAGACTTGATAAAAAACAAAAGAGAAACTTTGGCCTTCTGGACAGACAAAAGAGAAAAATAACCTTTTGTTTACATTTTTTTTTAAATCAAGAACCGACCAAAAATCACGAAAATTTTGTCTTTTAACAGAGTCTATCTTATACCAGTGTGGTTTCAAAACCATTCCTTTCAACCTTAGTCCATCCTGGCCACATTAAAGTTTTCACAAATCTTCTACAATTTTCTTTTACATTGAGATTTTGTTCGAAGACATTTCTCTCCAAACAACCAATCTCTTAGGATAAAATTACTTTCTTTTTCCTTCAACAAAAATGTATTCCCATTCCTTGTATTTTTCTTACACATCTCCTGCTTTCCCACACACAGAGCTGCTTTCCTTATTTCCATCAGTCTTCGTTACATTTAACAGCATTTTAACACTTAGTCTCTAGTGAAAACTAAGTGTAACCAATTGTGAACTGTTATACCAGAATTCTTTAGATGACAAATGTATTAATCAATTAAGCATAAAGCATGTCTTCCAATAGACCGAAGTATCTTTAGTTTCTCTGCAATAAAAAGCTTAAAGCGGACAAACCTTATATTTAGTCATTTATGTTTCAGTATTTTATCTTATTTGGAAAAAACTTCAATATCCAAAGAATTCAATCCAACCTATCATTTAACTTAGCAAAACTTCAGAGTTGGAGGTTTAATAGCTATTCACAGGATCAGATGGGCCATGAAACTGAGCAAGACTCATTCTATAGTTTTTAAGGAGGCCAGTGTTTTGGGACAATGTCATAAAGTCTTGCACATATAAGAACTCTGACCATTTGGAGGAGTTCTGGCAAAAGAGGTCAAGCTGGAAAATAATATTATAAGAAGGAGTCTTGAGGAGAGCCCATACCTCTTGATCTGGGGGTTTGTATTGAGGCCAGGAAACATTACATAAAAAGATGAGAAATTTTTCCCTCAGGCCTCGAGGGTTGATTTGTTCCAGTTTTTAAGAATACAACCCACCCACCCAAGAGTGAGTCCGAAGGCATAGAGGGGGTTTGAAGACTCGCTGCCAATTCCCAAAAGGGAATCCCACCAAAAGTGATGGAGCTCTGATTAGTGGTCATGATTTCAGTCAGGGCATCCCATGGACCTGAAAAAGGCCTTTATATGGGGTGATTAACTCTTTTAGGGCATGTCACTAAGAAGAGGGTCACAGCAAATAGCGGTGGTACTTTCTATTGGGTGTCCCCTCCAGCAGGGAGAGCCAGGCACTGGACAACTGAACCAGGTCAGAAAAATTGGGGCAGGACTCACCACTCAGATGCATAGGAAGATGGGGTCTGGATCTATGGAAACAAAGGAAAAAGAGAAGGGAGCCAAAAGAAGTAAGGCAGCTGAAAGTCAGCCAGCAACAAGAAAGGTCCCAACCAAATCCATACATGTGTGGATTCACCCTGGTCGAGCTGCCTCTGCCAGCAGCACCACACCTTGGGGGGTGGTGTGAACAGTACGTTGGGGGATGGAGTGAGAAAGCAGAGGAAAAGGGTCCTTCATCCTCACAGGCACAGACAGTCTGACCTGTTTGCTCTCAGACCTTCAGACCACACCAGTTTGCTGCTCTGGTCAGAGATCTTCAGTTGTCTGGGAAATTCTAAGTTTAGGCTGCAGAGAAGCTAAAAGAGAAAGGAGACGGGGAAAGGATCCCTCCAAAGGGCAATAGGGGAAATCCCTCACCTTTTCAGGCCAGATCCGTTCAGCTGGTTTCCCCAGTCTTTGTTTCCTCACCAAGGAGTCACCTCAGCCAGAGGTCAAAAGGGGTCCCTCACTCTGTAGTGGAGGAGAAAGGAGGTGAGGATAAGCTTTGTGGAGGAGCCTGCAAGGATAAAGATAGAAGGATGAGGAGGAGTTAACCAGGTTTGTGGGGGAGGGTTGTTTTGTTTTGTTTGGGTGAAGGGGAGTAGGTTGGAGGCAATATAGAGGGAAGAAAGGGAAGAGCACTCCAGAAAAGGAGATGGCATATACAAAGATGGAGAAGCCAAAAATAGCATGGCAGTGCAAGAAACTCGATAAGTTACTGTGTTGTTGAGGTCAAACATGTGAGGCAGACAGTGTAAGGGTTGCCTCCCTCCCAAAGAGGGAGGCAGGAGCCCTCCTTGGGGGTAGGAAGCTTTGGCTCTACCTCTCAGTGATGGATTTTAAGAGGTAATAATATAGTTGGTTTAAAATTTATGTTCTTTTTTATTGCTGTATAGGAAATGGATTTGGAGAGAACAAAATGGGAAGAAGGGAGACCGGTTAGGAGTTTAGATCAGTTAGAAATTCAAAAAGATAGGCTGAAACATTGGGCCAGTGATAGCACAACTGGAAGGCCTGTGATGAATTTGAGAAATATTTAAGCATTAGAATTGATAGTAGCCAGAATTAACATGGGAGGAGGAATAGTAAAGAAAAGGGAAAAGCCAAGAATAACTTCAGGGACTGATTGACATAACCAACTAAAAGAGATTAAAATAAAGAAGAAGGGGTGCCTGGGTGGCTCAGTGGGTTAAAGCCTCTGCCTTCGGCTCAGGTCATGATTCCAGGGTCCTGGGATCGAGCCCCGCATCCTGCTCTCTACTCAGCAGGGAGCCTGCTTCTTCCTCCCCTCTCTCTCTGCCTGCCTCTCTGCCTACTTGTGATCTCTATCTGTCAAATAAAATAAATAAAATCTTGAAAAAAAATAAAATAAAATAAAGAATAAAAGGTTAATTCTGTCTGTGCTTTATTGACTTGGCATTCCGGGATGGTGTTCAAGTGGACATGTCCATCAGGCATTGTGTTACCCCAGTCTAAATTTCAGGAAAGATGTCCAGGCTCCGGTACAGATTTAGGAGGCATCCACTTCGAGGAGGATCAAAAAATGTAAGTAGATGAAATCATGCAAGCAAAGTTCATTAGAGTTGTTAGATTCAGAGGTGTTGTTGACTTAGGAACCTTCACATTTAAATTGGAAGGTGGACAGCACTTGAAGAAGAAGAGAAGAGTTGATTACAAAGACAAGGAAGACCAGGAGAGTGAGCGTTCACAGAAGCCAAAGGAATAGCAAGTTTCGAGAAGGAGGAGACATCTCCAGGGTCAAAGCCACATGTGAGTTAAGGATTAATACGCAGTCAGGTCATGATATTTTTGCTTTATCTCTGTGATATTTATAAGTTATGACCGTAGTTTTACATTCTTTATGTCAGTTATCCTCTGTTCCTTTTCTGACAGTCGAGTCTTAGTGAGATCATTTGTGTGGTGATTAGTGGCTAAATGAACACTCATTTAAAGCTTTTTAAGAACCTTTGAGTATAGTTGATACACAAAGTTACATTAGTGTTAGGTATACAGCTTAGGGATTTGACAAGTTTATACATCATGGCACACTCACCACATGAATATAATGCACCAGGGAAGTTACTATGATTACTATACACAGAATAATTCCCAATGTTTGGAGCACACTTCACGATCCATGGTCCCCAAACCCAAACCAATAAAAGTCAAGTAAATCAAAGAAGCACCCCATGGAAAGAGTCACTTTTTAAGGCAAGGGCTTGATTTGTGATCTTCTGTAATCAAGTGTTAATCCATCCGTGTTAATCCAGGCACAGCAGGTGGTATCAGTCATAGCATAGGCATGGCTCTGCCCACGTAAAAGATAACCAAGAGCTACTTTATTATCAAGAAAAACTTTGGCCAGGAAGTCTAAGGATCTTTGTTGTGCAGTTATTGCTTTAACAGCAGATCCTGTAATAATTTTAAAAATTAAGAAGTTAATTTTTAATTAACTCATGGCTCAGGTTAAGCATCCAACTCTTGATTTTGGCTGAGGTCATGATCCTAAGGTTGTGAAATCCCCTGCTGGGCTCTGTGCAGGGTGCGGAGCCAGGTTAAGATTCTTTCTCTCCCTCTCCCTTTGCCCTTTCCACTCCCCATCCCTCTCCCTCTCTCTCTCTCTCTTCTCTTTCTCTGTATCAAAAAAAAAAAAAAAAAAAAAGGAAAAAAGAAAGAAAGAAAAGAAGTTAGACTTATTACATTTATTTCTAACGAGGGAAATAGGGATCTGTCAAAAAGAATAAATCCAGAATCATGAAAGCCTCTTGTTACATCCTTTCTAACCTCACAATGTGAATTTACGAGAATTGAGAGATATCTTATTTCATTTATGAAACATTAAGGGCATAGTTAAATTTTTTTCCTAGCCTGAAACAGAAGTTTGTTCTAAATTCCAAAGGTTACTCCCCTCAGCAATGGTCTGGGAGATAAAGATAAGGGTGTGCCAGAGTAAAGGAAAGGGAAGAAGAAAGGGCCTCATGGTCGATTAAAGCATGAAGTCTTGATTTGTTGTCTTGGGTGGGCGCAGTCTAGTTGATATCAGCTCATTCTCCTTCTTGTCACTTTGATTTGGAGGTCCCCAACATCTGCACAAGACCAGAGGTTGTGTGGAGCCATTTTTCTAGTTGTGTGATGTGTACCTGAGGCTTAATACCTTTTAGTTTTATAGCAATGTCAGTGGTCAGAATCATTTGCTAAAGTCTTTTCCAAACGGGGCTCAAGAGCGGTTTTACTCTGATGGTGTTTTCAAAATATCTAGTCACCAGGCTGTAAACTGTGACCGGCAGTATCCTTTGAATTGGGATCTAGAAAGGCTCTTTTAATCTAACAAGATTGAAAGCAACTGACAGCAGTTGCTGTTAACTGGTCATACAAGCATGAAGTCAACAAGGGATTGGCAAAAGATTGTATGCAACAGAATTCCAAGAAGTTTGCAAGGTTTTTGTATAAGGCTCATGTGATTGGTCCAGAGAAGTGGGTGCTTTAATCACTGAAGATTGTGGAAGGTATACTTCAAATGGGTAACACACTTTCCAACAGTTTCTTTGCTACTTTGAGGGCATTGGTCTTGCATGTTGCAAGGAAAGGCTTTAACTCCTCTAACATACATACAATTACAGGAACATACTGGTCATCCATACTAAGCAGCAGGTGAATGAAGTCCATCAGCAAGTACTCAAAGAGTGTAGGGAGAAGAGCCCTGAGGCCTCTGGGCAGCGAAAATAGTTTTTCCAGAACGATGGATCTGACAAGTCAGACATTGCTAATAGACTGTTTTTGTAATTTTATAGAGGTTTTCCCACTAATATCTATAATATTAGGGGTCATCTTAAATGCACTATGGTCAATGAAGGAATGCAGAAATTTTTTAAAAATGGGGCTTGTCAGGAAGCGTGGAAATACCAAGCAGCTGTTTTGGGTTTTCTAAAGCCCCATTTGCTTGATTTACAGTCAGTGTTAATGTTTTTATTTAGGAGCAGACTGTGGCCATGTTGCAAGGATGTCAGGACAGCAGAAGTCTGGCAATGAGGGGCCATTTTTGTGGAGACAGAATGGACTCTGTCCACCTGTACCACAGTCTTACAACTACAACATAAAGAAGGCTTAGTGGGGCGCCTGGGTGGCTCAGTGGGTTAAGCCTCTGCCTTCAGCTCAGGTCATGATCCCAGGGTTCTGGGATCGAGCCCCACATCGGGCTTTCTGCTCTGCAGGGAGCCTGCTTCCTCCTCTCTCTGCCTGCCTCTCTGCCTACTTGTGATCTCTGTCTGTCAAATAAATAAATAAAATCTTTTTAAAAATAAATAAATAAATAAAGAAGGCTTAGTACTACTTCTTATTTAACAATGCTTCCTATATAATTTAACAGAGCAAATAAGCCTAATAGTTTAGCAAATCTTTTGGAATGTTCCAAGTTAGAAAGACTTAAGCAGATCAAAAGTCAAAAAAAAAAAAAAAAGTCCTTTTAAGTATGAGAAAACCAAATTCTAATTTTGCTCCAGCTTACTTTTGATATTAAAACTGATTTTTAAATAAATTCATTTTAATCTTAGTCAACTTGGCCACCCATTAAAATTTGCTTTCAAAGATTCCCTTTTTGGAGTACCTGAGTGGCTCAGTGGGTTAAAGTATCCAACTCTCTCTTTTTTTATTTGATAGAGAGAGAGAGAGATCACAAGTAGGCAGAGAGAGATGGGGAAACAGACTCCCCACTGAGCAAAGAGCCCAACGTGGGACTCAATCCCAGGACCCTGAGATCATGACCTGAGTCAAACGCAGAGGCTTAATCCTCTGAGCCACCAAGGCATCCCAGTATCCAACTCTTGATTTAAGCTAAGGTCATGATCTCAGGGTTGTGAGATCAAGCCCAAGTCAAGCTCCACACTGGGCATGGAGCCTGCTTAAGATTCCCTTTTCATAAACCTTCTATAACTTTCCTTTTTATATTCTGGTATTTGTTTGTTTTTCTTTAAACAGACAGCCTTACTTTAGGACAAAATTATTTTCTTTATCTTCAACAAAAAAATGTATCTCCATTTCTTAACCCTTCTGTCATAGAAAACACATACTACTTTCCTGGCCTATGGATATGTTTTCCCTTACTATTTCCAGTAGCTTTAGTTGCATTAAGTTGCATATTAAGTACAATGTTTAATCCTTAGCAACCTTAACTAAGTAAAATTAAATAGCAAGCAATTGTGAACTGTTACACCAGCATTATTTTTGCTTGTTTGTTTTGTTTTTTCATTTAGAGAGGGAGAGAGAGAAGCGGGAAAGCGGCAGAGGGAAAAGAAGAGAAAGAATCTGAAGCAGGTTCCACACCTGTGCGAGCCCAACTTGGGGCTTGTTCTCACAAGTCTGAGATCATGTCCTGAGCTGAAGTCAAGAGCCAGATGATTAACTGGTTGAGCCACGCAGGCAACCCAGCATACTTCAGATTTGCAAATTTATGAATACATTTCATAGTTTTAAGAAACATATGCCTTTGAAAATTTTCCAGTGTAGCATTTACACACTTAAATATCTTTTAGTTTTTCTGTAACATGAAGCTGAAAGTAGACGAACCTGTTTAGTAATGTTTTAATATTTTGTCTTACATGGAAATGATCTGCATTTTAAATAAACTTAACTGAATTAATCATTTCACCTAACTCAGCAAAACTTTAAGTTTTTAGGTTATCAGAAAGATTTAGGAGACTATTTATTTATTTAAAATCATTACTTTAATTGGAGAGAGAGAGTGGAGGGGTAGAGGCAGAGGGAGAGAGAGAGAGAGAGAGAGAGAGAAGGAGACTACTAAGCAGGCTCTACACTCATTGGGGAGCCCAGCCTGGGGATCAGTCTCACGACTCTGAGATCATGACCTGAGCTGAAAAATCAAGTTGGACACCTAACTGACTGAGTCATCCAGGTGCCCTTTGGGACTCTATTTTTAAAATCTACCTAATTATAAAAAATTATTGACATCTATTCAATGTATTTGCTCTTAACAATTATGCTGAGATTGCCCATAAAAACTTAATGGGACATCAAAGTCAGTCAATCTCCCAAGATACTTAAAAACATTTTTATGACAGATAACATTCATTTATTTGACTTAAAGTCACGCAGAAAAAAAAAATTTCAATTTTACTGCCAATAACTCTTAAGATATGTCTATTTTAATTAAAACAACAACTTTAAACTAACTTTTATATCGAAATTTTCCCAGGTCATATGGACTTGGAAAAACATTTGGGTTAGTTTCTATCTTTCTGAGAGCTGTAGAATGCACAGTCCTTAAAAGTACTTCCTTTAAACCAATTGAGCTCTTTTACAAATTATTTTAGCAATACCACCAGAGGTTAGGAAAAATATAGTAGATAGATAGATGCAAAGACTTTATAGTTACTAATATTTGTGAAGAGGATTTTCTTCAAAAAATTAGATATTTCATGTTAACTGAAACTGAGCACATGCTTACAAAATTTCTTTGACTGAAAAAAATTGGTGAATTAAACAAAAAAACAAAAAAAATTATTTTGTTTTTCAAAGGAGGAAGGGTATCACGAGAACAGAAAAATGAATAAAAGTTCTTTTATAAGAATGACTTCAATCTGGGATTTCAGGTGTATTTGAATGGTGAAACTAGTAACTGAGGTTTCCAAGTTCTTATCCAGATTATTAAAATACTTTATTTCACTTTCACTTATTTTTTATGGAAACATAATTAACATATAATATTATATTAATTGTAGGTATATAATATAATGACTCAAAAATTCTATATATTACTCATTGTTTATCATAAGTGTGTCCTTAGTTCCCTTTATCTGTCTCACCCATTCTTCCCTCACCTTCCTTCTGGTAACCACCAGTTTGTTCTCTGTATATGGGTTTGTTTTTTTTGTTTATCTAATTTTTCTTTGTTTGCACATTTGTTTTGTTTCTTCACTTCCACATATGAATGAAATTATATGGAATTTCTCTTTCTCTGTCTGACTTATTTCACTTAGCTTTATACCCTCTAGTCCACCCATGTTGACACAAATGGCAAGTTCATGCTTGTTTATGGCTGAGTAATATTCCATCATATATGATGTGGGTGTGTCTGTATATACTGTATGTATGTACCGATCTTCTTTATCTATTCAACTATTGATGGACACTTGGGTTATTTCCATATCTTGGCTGTTGTAAATAGTGCTGTCAAATATAGGGGTACATGTATCTTTTCGAATTAGTGTTTTCATTTTCTTTGGGTAGGTAACCACTAGTGGAATACTGGATCATATGGTAATTCTATTTTTAATTTTTTGAGGAACCTCCACACTGTTTTCCACAGTGGCTGCACCGATTTGCTTTCCCACCAATAGTGCACAAAGATTCCTATTTCTCCACAGCTTCACCAACATGTATTATTTCTTGTCCTTTCAATTCTAGCTATTCTGACAGGTGTGAGATGTTAGCTCAATGTGGTTTTCATTTGCATTTTCCTGATAATGAGTGATGTTGAGCATCCTTTCACGTGTTTGTTGGCCATCTAGATGTCTTCTTTAGAAAAATATTTGTTCAGGTCCTCTGCCTATTTTTTTAATTGGATTATTTTGTTCTAAGTTCTTCACATATTTTTGATATTAAGTCCTCATGGATATATCATTTACAAATAACTTCTCCTATTTAGTAGATTGCCTTGTCATTTTGTTGATGGTTTCCTTCACTATGCAAACACTTTTTTATTTCAGTGTAGTCCCAATAGTTCAATTTTATTTTTGTATCCCTTGCCTTAGGAGACATATCTAGAAAACTATTTCTATGGCCAATGTCAAAGAAATTACTGTCTATGTTTTTTTCTAGGATTTTAATGGTTTCAAGTCTCACATTTAAGTCTTCAATCAATTTTGAGTTTATATATTGTATGGTATAAGAAAGTGTTCCAGTTTTATTCTTTTGCGTATAGCTATCCAGTTTTCCCAGCACCATTTGTGGAAGTGACTGTCTTTTCCATTGTATATTTTTGTCTTCTTGTCATAGATATTCCTCTATGACATATAATTGACCATACTAGCATGGGCTTGTTTCTGGGTTTTCTATTCCTTTTTACTGGTCTTTATGTCTCTATGTCTATTTTTGTGCCTGGGCTATTCTGTTTTCATTATTACAGCTTTATACTATATCTTGAAACACAGAATTGTGATACCTCTAGCTTTGTCAGTCATTCCCAAGATTACTTTGGCTATTTGGGGTCTTTGTGGAAAGGATTTTTTTTTTTTTTAAGGAAACACTTTTATTTATTTATTTATTTGTTTGTTTGTTTATTTATAATTTTTTATTTCTTTTCAACGTAACAATATTCCTTGTTTTTGCACCACACCCAGTGCTCCATGCAATCCGTGCCCTCTCTGATATCCACCACCTGGTTCCCCCAACCTCCCACCCCCCCACCCCTTCAAAACCCTCAGATTGTTTTTTAGAGTCCGTAGTCTCTCATGGTTCATCTTCCCTTCTAATTTCCCTTAGGATTCGTATTTGTCCTTGGATTTAATCTTTTGAGGCACAAAAGTCTTTTTAGCAGTTTGTATTTTAATAAGTCTTCTTTTCCCCTTTTTCCTTTAGTCTCAGGTACACTGTAAGCTGTGTTTACCTTTCAAAGACATGATAATTAATATATATAGCTTTAAGAAACAGAGAAAGAAAGGAAATTTGTTCAAGAAGGATTTCGGTTTTCTAAAACCAAAAATTTACAAGCCTTTTGAGATAAACAGATTGATAAAGGAATGGGTAAACTTTGAATTGCCTCCAGAGCTGACTTTTGCTTTGCAAAAGATTTTTAAGACAGTTGTTCTCAATTCCTCAAAGAATTAGGCTGTAAATTAAATGACTTCATAGGCTGATCTATATATCAAACTATATTATTCTACATACTCTTCTTTCCCTCTAGGTACATAGTCTTAAATATTTCTGGCAGTACTGAATAACCCCTCTTGTGTATAAGATGGGCTACCAAAAAGAGTGAAAGAATATTGTCTTTCCCAAATCCAGAGTCACTCCCAAAAATAACCAAAAGAAAGGGGCAACAACCTGAATGTCCCAGACAGTCAGAAAGCCAAACCCAGTTATGCAAGATGAGACGAGTAAAAAGGAAATGGTTAGTTCTGGGAGAGGAAGGATCAATAAACGAGTTTGGATTTGTAAAGGAAATGGCAAGGTGAAATTTTATTTTTCAATCTCAAGTGAACATTACAGACAGAGATTTAGAAGAAATTATTCTTGTAAGAATTTTTAACCTTTGCTTTCTTCTGCCATTTTTTATAGGATCCCGTCGGCAGATCTGGTAGCTATCAGAGTTTCCCCTTAGCTGTTTAAGTGAATATTGTAGCAATTTACCGGAAAATCCCTCAGTTTTGTCAACTCTGGGAGGGGCCCATTTGGGAGCCCTCCTTTGAAGATAGGTGTAGGAGTGTCTATAAGGCCATTAACTTGGTGGACTTTTGTTTTCGGTTGTGTCATCTTTTCAGAATGGAAAAACAATTCAGATGGGCTTCACTAATAGAATGATTACTCAAAGGAGGATAAAAGGGAGCTGTAGGAGTGATACTGATGCAGGCAGGCTGGTTCCAAGGACCCAGAGTGGTTCCTATAGGACCAGTCAAGGGAGCCCTTGGCTTTGTACAAGATGGAAATTAAACAGGAGCTGAGAGGAAGTAAGAGCAAAGTTTATTGGACACATGAGGAGAGCAGTTACAGACAGAGCATCTGGGAGACTCAGAAAAGAAAAGGAGCCTGAGTCTCATCTTTGCTTGGCATCTGTAGTTTTTACTGAGGATGGTGGTCTGGTGTACATGTCCTTGCAGGCATCTAGGAGCTGGTTGGACAAGAGCAAGTGTAGGGTGTTCTGCCTAAATTGCTTATGCCCTGGAGCCAGGGGCGTTGATGAGTCAGTGGTCTTGGAAAACATATATGACAACTTCAGTAGTTACTCTTTAGGTATTATCTAGTGAGCTGGAAGACTCCAAAGAAATCATGAACTCCTTGATCTTTATGAGGAGGACACACATTAAGGTATGTGTAAGGTGGAGGTGCAAATCCTAGCAGAAGAGAAGCAGAAGGAGCAAGGAAAAAAACCCACTTTTTTTCATAGGATCCCTTTAATTTCCTTGACTCAATATGAGTCTTAAAGTTCTTGTCTTAGATACCTCTTAGATCTTCAATTTTTCTTTAGTTTTTGCAATGAACCTTTCAGTGAAATTATTTGGAGATTTTGAAATCTTTTCAGAGTCTTCTGATTGCCTGTTTTAATTGCCTGTTTCCCATTCTGTTTAATTTAGGAATCCTTACTGTCAAGTGCACTTCTTAAATGATCTTATCTAATTGAAACATTCCCTACGGTGGCCATTGGAATTCTAGAATTTTGCCATTTCTGTAGATACTCACAGCTCCTAGCACCATAGTTTTTAGCCTTTAGATAAGCAGGTATGCCAGAAGTTGATGCTCTTACTACTTTGGATTTTAAGCATCCTATTAGCTAAGTTTTATTTACACAAAATAAGACAAATGAATCTGTGCACCTTAACATACCAGCAGTAAACAAAAGAAGTTGCTGTGGACTGGCCAAGAAAAGGCCATGTGTACCCTCAACAATTTAAACCAGTACATGGAGACTGGGATGGGAAATGGGTGAAGGACCAAACCAGTAAACTACAGTAAACAGGGACTGTGGACTGCAAATTGGGAAAGGACTCCCATGTGAAATCACAGACTGAACCAAGGACTGAGAACTGGTACTCTGTCAGAGCCTCCTGTTAGTCTAGACTGACCCATTAACCCTGGACTAGAAAGCCAATTAAGGTCAGTAGCTCAAATACAAAAAGGGCAAAGCTCAAAACTAGAGGAACTTATCAACAGCCCTAGGAAACTGCTCAAAGGGCTTCATGGAACATCATTCCTATGCTTTTCATTTTCCCCAAATGCCATCAGAAGTTCTTTTCAGATCCTAACACTGTCACCAAATCTGTTAAAAAAACAAAATGCAGCCAAGTAAGTTTGAAGATCTAATTGGTTTTATCAAATGATTTGTGAATCAAGCAGCATATTGTCTGTCAAGTAGAAGGAAACTCCACTGAGCTAAACAAAGCAAGTTTTCAAAAGCAAAAGGGGAAATTAAAAAAAGGAAGAAAAGAATATATTAGTGGGGTACCTGGGTGGCTCAGTAGGTTAAGCGTCCAACTCTTGATTTCAGCTCCAGTCGTGATCTCAGGGTCATTAGATTGAGCCCTGCATAGGGCTCTGTAATGGGTATGGAGCCACCTTAGGATTCTCTCTCTTCCTCTGGTTGTCACTCCCCCTACACCACCCCACCCTGCCCCACTGTCTCACATAAATAAATAAATAAATAAATAAATAAATAAATAAATAACAGAGAGAGAGAGTGTGTGAAGAGAAAAAGAAAAGTAGACATTAACAAGGAATGATTGTTTAGGAAATGTTACCCTCCTGAGGGGAATGGAAGGGGTCTATCAGTAATTGTCCTTGGTTTCACCAGCAAATATATGTTGACTGCTTAAAGTTTATATTCCCCAGGGTTGAAACTGAAGTTAAGTTAGATATTAAGTCTTAGTCGACTAATTTGGGGACTTAATCTAAGTGATGCCATTTTGGGCCTGTGGTTTTCTAAACCATGGAATGAGTTTTAATATAAGAAATGTGATAAACTAGGGGCGCCTGGGTGGCTCAGTGGTTAAGCCTCTGCCTTCGGCTCTGGTCATGATCCCAGGACCCTGGGATCGAGCCCTGCATCAGGCTCTCTGCTCAGCGGGGAGCCTGCTTCCCTTCCTCTCTCTCTCTGCCTCTCTGCCTACTTGTGATTTCTGTCTGTCAAATAAATAAATAAAATTATAAAAAAAAAAAAAAAGAAATGTGATAAACTAGAAACAGTAGTGGAGGGTGAAAATATTTAGAAAGAAGTCAGAGCCAGAGCTAAGAATTATGAAACCCAGTGTATCAATACATAAGAAAATGGACCAGGAGAGGTTGAATATGGTGGTAAGTTCTGGTTGGCCTTCATTTGATAAATGATGATTATTAGAACAGATGAGATGTCTGGCAAGCAATAGCTGATCTCAAATTTCAAATGCCCTGATTTCATCCAAAGCATTTCTATTACTAGAAATAACTAAGCCACAACTGAAACCACAGGGGACTTCTTCGGATATTTGAAGATGTTTCCATATTTCCCCAAGTCTTCTTTTATTCAGGCTAACTCTCCCCAATTCCTTTAACTATCCTTCACTTAACATATGCATTCTTCTCTGGAGAATTGCACTTGGTTGTGATTGATTTTATCTCAATACCAAACAAATATTCTTTTTTTTTTTTTAATTTTTTAAGTTTTTATTTATTTATTTATTTGACACAGAGAGAGAGAGAGATCACAAGTAGGCAGAGAGGCAGAGAGAGAGAGAGAGGGAAGCAGGCCCCCTGCGAGCAGAGAGCCAGATGCGGGCTTGATCCCAGGACCCTGAGATCATGACCTGGGCCAAAGACAGAGGCTTAACCCATCGGGCCACCCAGGTGCCCCTACCAAACAAATATTCTAAAGGTGATCTAAACAAAGGAGAATAGGGTGAAACTATCTAACCTTTTCTCCGCACACCCTAAAATTGCTTCACTGAGCCAAAGAAAGACCCTGACATTTTCTTTGTTGCTCCCCTTCCTGTCTTCACGTCCTTCAAATGAACACAGGCCTGAACAAAAATTTGCTCATTGATGACAAGTAAGGAGAACAATATGAATAATAATGGTGATGATAAAATGATGAAACTCAGGGCAATCCATGGGCGATAGAGATCCCACAGAACTCACATTAGCACTCATGAGGTTGGCAATGAATGGGTTTTGTTTTGTTTGTTTGTTTAACCTGAACCTTATATACAAGACAAAGAATGTGAGTTGCTCAAGGACCTGCAGTTCTAATGCCCAGGTTACTTCCTGGTTTAAATCAGGTAGTGCAAGCCCAGAGTGGTCACGTGGCTTCTAGAGGGGCCTCACTTATCCCCCACATAATGGCCTTACACACTGGGAAATTCTGACTTATACAAGAGGCACCACAGAAAGGAGTACTCAACATCCTGCTCCAATCTGGGACTCTATTGTTTGTTAAATTATATCGTTAGGCTTAATGAAAACTAAAATCTATTTTAAGATAGATATACTTTGAATTCACTGAGTTACAAACCTCAGTTTGTTTGATGTGGAATGATCACCTCTTTTCTGAAAAGCAACCCAAGTTATCATATATCAGACCATGGCCTCATAGTCAGATTACCTGTTAAATCAACATTAATAATAAACAGGAGGAAATATAGTTGGGGAATGTAGGGTTCAGTACTATAAGATCTGGTTTGGGGCCACTCCTTTTTTACTGGCTCTACTAGTTAATGTTAAGCATCATAAAAACAAAATTAATGATAAATTAATTATGAAGTAAATAAGGGTCATTCTTGGCATTAAAAAGTAAAAGAAATACCAAATACATTAATTATAAACTTTGAAAATCACATAAAATGTTAAACATATAATTAGAGTAAATGAAACTGAAGACTACATATCCACAGCAGACAGATGGGGAGGAAGGTTGTGCTAAGATCATTAGATTGAGATCTAGTGTTTAGCTCCCTGATTTAGCATAAGCATAAGTAATCACCCTCCTGGGAGGAAGGAGAAAAGCTAGAGTGGGAGGGACGGAGGGAAGGAAAGAGAGGTAGGAGGCAGGAAGGAGGAAGAAAGGCCCTTATAGGAAGTACCACAGGGGTTTATTATAATTTATGAGTTGTCTAGTCACTCTACATCAGAAATCTGCACAAATAAACCAACCCAGAACACCATAGAATAAATCACTATACAACTCTGAGCTTCTTCAGGCATACTGTTCATATTCCAGAGAGTTCCGTATTAGACTGCAGGGTTGATCCTTACACTAATGGTTCCAGTGAGCCACACCTCCCAGTGTCTCTTCCCTTGTGTAGCTCCTCCAGTGTTGACTCTCGGTGTGGCCTGTAGCTTTCCTCAGCTGAGAGTGTGGTTCGCACGTGTGCTCCGACACACGGGGACTTGGCCCCAGGGAATGCTACGACTGCCACGTGAAGACTCCTTGAAAGTAAGAGGCTACAGGCAGGGATAGGTCCAGGGGTTCCGGCCTGTCATTAAAGATAACTGATACAAGCTGGAAAGATCAAACCAGAGAAATAAATTCTTCTAATTAAGAAACATTCCTAAAATCCTAGAGCCTTAAAACCCTACTATGTGTTCAGCCTCACTGAGAACCCCAACTGCCTCTGTGACTGCCCCACGAATTCTTACCAATCCTTTACCAACAAGCTATAAAAAAGAGGGAGGGAATGTAAGATAAACTTTATGATAATGTAAAGGAGGATAACTTTTCTTCACTTCAGGTTTCTTCGATGGTCTAATAATTAAATTGACGGAAGATAGATTAACAGGAGAAATATAAATTTAATTTATATGCTCATCAAAACATAATATTCAAAGAAGTGACCAAAGCAGGTAGCTTTTCTATCTTTTAGAAACAATAAATTTGTGAAAAATTAACAGGATAGAGAATTTTGAGCTTAGGATAGTACATTAGTGAAGTAACAAGACTTGTTTAGATAGTCTTTGCAGCCCTGAATTCTCTCTTTACTTCCTGGAACAGGGAGGGTGCCTTTCACATGTGAGATTTGTTTTCTGCTTTCAGGAATACAAAGGAGGATAAGTGTCTTTTTGCAGTAGCTGTTGCTTAAGTAACTTTAATTTTTAAAAGTCAATATGCCAAAGTTGTACATTTGGAGGACCCCTACCCCATCAATGACCATCAGTTTGCCATACACAAGATGTAGATCCTTCCAGGTTGAGGTAATCTGTCTTCTGAATGCTCACGGCTTTGTCTCTGTGGTCTTCATGGTATTTATACTTTCTACCCCTCTAGTAAAGTTATTACAATGGTTTTTGTTTATAGTATTTCTCCTTTTTAGATATCATGCTTATTGCCATAGAGACTGTTTCTTGTTACCTCCCTCCCCAGCAATAATAGGCATTTACTCCATGTTTGACAGATAAGCAGAAGAAATCAATCATTTCCCTTTCACTCTAGCAATGGAAAGTATACCCCTGCAGATTTTAAACATGTTGAGTGAGTAGGAAAAGAAGGAAAAGCAGGAAGAGAAGGAAAAGAAAGAAGAAAAGGAGACCCATGTGTGACTTCTTTTCTTTCAAATACCCTAGAAGTAGCCTTCTTGATTCTGTCTATATATTTTGCCCTACCTATAATGAAACAAAAAGTTTCATTATAAAAAATATATACTTTTAGGAAATACTGTGAGGAGTTTAATAGAACAGAATTCCATTCTAACTACAATATCTGTTAAGTTGGATCAAGATGAAAATTTTTAAAAAACCAAAACAAGTATTTTCTCACAACGTTTTCAGACCTCACTAAGAGCTCTCTCAGGAGAGTACTACATTCTTTGCCCTGATTTGTGGGCTCAGAAATCCAACTTTGTTGAGCCTTCAGTTCTTTTATTAGGCAGGAGGGAGATATGAAATGAATAAAATGCATGAGTTGATCCAAAGGAGTTTATAATCTAGTTGGATAACCAAGGACAACAAAACTATTGAATAATAATTTGAGAGGGTACACGACTAAAATTGCAATACCAAGCATAATAATAATCCTTCTGGGCCAGAGTCCTAGAAATGCTATGTATTTAAAAACACTAGTTACTTATATGTGTGTCATTCACATCCTAAGGATAAAAGATTTATATCATTGTATGTAATGAAAGATCATTTGAAAAATAGTAAAAATTCAAGGGAAAATAAATATAGAGGTATATTATTCTCTGGCAAGATAATAATATAATCCCCGTAAATTATCCCCTCCTTTCCTACAGAATAGCATCTCATCTCAAAACATTCAAGTTAAATGAGCCAGTCTTGGGATTAAGATAATTCCATAAAATATGTTGATAATTTCTCAGGCTACAAAGCCTAAATTGAGCTTACCCTGACTATTCAGAGGGGTACTGATTCTTCCTGGGCAAACCCAAATTTAGATTCATTCATTTATTCAACAAACATGTATTAAGGACCTACCTCATATCATGTACTGGGCTAGATAGACTCTGGGTATGCAAATATACGAAGACAAAGTTCCAGCTTTACCATCATGCAGGGGAAATGACAGAGACAGCAGAGCATAGGGGAAAGAGCCTTGGACTGAATGTTAGAAGTCCTGAATCCCAGCCTTCGCCCCACCACTACCAGTTTACTATATAACGGTACAGTGAACTGTGTTTACTGTGTAAACTAGGCAAGTCATTGAACTGGCCTGTAACTAAGTGTCTTCATTTGTCAATTAAGATCAAAGGCCTGTCTCACCTAACATGTTGTGAACACTGAATGAAATAGTTTGAAAGTGTTCTGACATGTTAATCTCTACAGATTTATGATGCCATTACCATTTACAGCACACACAGAGGACTAAAAACTATTTCTATCTGTTAAGTGTCATCTCTTCAGTGGCATGTGTTACCTCCTGAAGTGTACCTAGGAAATACTATTTTTAAAAACAGATGATTTGAGTCTTTTGTTCCTGAGCATTTAACTAGACTTTTTATTCAGCCAATTTAGGAGAGCTGCTCACCAGGTAGCAAAACAAACAATAAATTTTATGCTTTTAGAGGAGGCATTTCAAGATGGCAGCTTAGGAAAATCCTAAACTTACCTCCTCCCATGGATAAAACAAACATGTAGCTACATATACAACAGTTTCCTCTAAAAAACCCCTAAGAACTAGGTCAACAGGTCTTCCATAACCAGGAATTAAAAGGCCACATCCAGATGGGTAAGAAAAACAGAGACACAGTCTCTCCAAAAACCCCACCCACAACATGTGACCCACACCAGGAGGAGTTGGGAGGGATCTCATACACACAGAGCTTCTCTCTGAGAAGCAAAGGGTTTGTGCCCCACACTCAGCACCCCAGTCCTTGGGTCCTAACCTGAGAGATAAGATCCCAGAACATCTACCTCCAAAAACCAATAAAGCTTACATCCAAGAGAAACATAGGGTTATAGGAGATGGAAATTCTGTTCTTGGAAGGCTCATACATAGACTCTTTTGATCCAGGACCCAGCACAAAAGTAGCAGATTAAAAAGCACCTAGATCATATGTGAGGAAGATTCATTTGCTAACATTAAGACATCTGCCAACAGGCCAAAAGCCTTTAGGGACTCTCTGGGGACAAAGGCACTAGTAGATGCTATTTTTGGCAGTCTCCTTCTACCTTCTTTTTTTTTTTTTTTTTTTTTTTTTTAAAGATTTTATTTATTTATTTGACAGAGAGAAATTACAAGTACACTGAGAGGCAGGCAGAGAGAGAGAGAAGGAAGCAGGCTCCCTGCTGAGCAGAGAGCCCGATGTGGGACTCGATCCCAGGACCCTGAGATCATGACCTGAGCCGAAGGCAGCGGCTTAACCCACTGAGCCACCCAGGCGCCCCCATCCTTCTACCTTCTATGCCAACAAAGGCAGGCAGCATCTTTACACTCTATCTCTACCTAGCTGGCCCCAACCCACTGTATGACCTGCTGAGCAAGTGTCCTGCTCCTCCACAGGCTGGTGCCCTGCCATAGCCTATTGCTCCTGTAGCTGCTGCTAGACTCAGCAGGTCTGAAACAATTAGAGAGACCGTGTGAGAGACAATCAAGAGCTAGGAAACGGTTAAGATAAGGTTCATCTCCTACACAGGGCTACTCCTTCAAGACTAACAGAGATAGCTGTTTCACTTAATACATAGAAACAAGCACAGATAGTCAGCAAAACAAGGAGACAGAGGAATATGTTCCAAGTGAAAAAACATGATAACACCCCAGAAAAAAAGAGCAAAGCTTTAGAATGTTTACAAATTTTACTTGCTGTCAACTTAAAATAGATCATTATATGTCAATCAACATGATATACCATATTAATGAAATGAAGATTCAAAATCATATAACCGTCCCAGCATATGCAAGAAAAACATTTGACAAAATTCAACATACACGTGTAAGAACTCTCAGCAAAGTGGGTATAAAAACAATGTACCTCGACATAATAAAGGCCATCTGTGGGGAAGCCTTCAGTCAACATCATATTCAATAGCAAAAAGCTGAAAGCATTTCTGTAAGATCAGGAATAAGATAAGGATGCCCACACTAGCCAATTTTATTCAACATAGTATTGGAAGTCCAAGCCAGAGAAATTAGGCAGGAAAATGAAATAAAAGTTATCCAAATTGGGAAGAAAGAAGTGAAACTGTCACTATTCATGGATATGGTTTTATACAGAGAAAATCCTAAAGATTTACCAAAACACTCTTAGAACTAACAAACAAATTCAGTAAATTTGCAGAGTATAAAATCAATATACAGGCATACCTTGTTTTATTGTACTTCACAGATACATCGTGTTTTGTACAAACCTAAGTTTTGTGGCAGGCCTATATCAAACAAGTCTATTGGCACCATCTTTTAACAACATTTGCTCATTTCCTATCTCTGTCACACTTTGGTAATTCTTACAATATTCCAAACTTCATCATTTTTATTATATTTGTTGTGGTGATCTGTGATCAGTGATATTTGATGTTACTACTGTAATTATTCAGGAGCACTATGAACTACACCTATATAAAACAGCAAACTTAATCAATAAATGTGTGTTTTGACTGCTTCATCAACTGACTGTTCTGCCTCTCTCTCTTTCCTTATGCCTCTATTCCCAGAGGCACAACAATACCGAAATTAGGCCAGTTAATAACCCTAGAATGGCCTCTAAATGTTCAAGTGAAAGGAAGAATCAATCATGTGGCAAACTACATTATTGTCTTATTTTCAATTGGCATCGCCACCCCAACCTTTAGCAACGACCACCCTGATCATGCAGGAGCCATCAACACCAAGGCAAAACCTTCTATCATCAAAAAGATTTCAATTCACTGAAAGTTTGAATGATAGCATATTTTATCAATAAAGTATTTTTGATTAAGGTGTGTACATTGCTTTTTTTAAGCATGATGTTATTTCAAACTTAAGAGTATAGTATAGTGTAAATAGAACTTTATATATGCACTAGAAAACAAAAAAAAATTGGATTGCTTTATTTGATATTTATTTTATTGTGGTGGTCTGGAACTGGTCTGTAATATCTGTGAAGTATGCTTATATAAAAATATGTTGTGTTTTTATACACTAACAATGAACTATCAGAAAGAGAAAAAAAAATTTAGATTTTATTTATTTGTGTGTCAGAGAGAAAGAGAAAGAGAGCACAGGCAAGGTGAGTGGCAGGCAAAGGGAGAAGCAGAATCCCTACCCATTGAGCAAGGAGCCCAATGCAGGACTCTATCCCAGGGATCATATGACCCTGGGATCATAACCTGAGCCAAAGGCAGACACTTAGACTGAGCCACGCAGGCATTCCTCAGAAAGAGAAATTAAGAAAACAATCTCATTAACAATTATATCATAAGAATAAAATACCTACAGATAAATTTAGCCAAGGAAGTCAAAAGACCTATACACTGAAAAATATAAGACACTGATGAAAGAAATTGAAGAAGACATAAATAGGTATTCCATGAATTAGAAGAATCAATAATGTTTAAATCAATATTGTTAAAATCTCCATATTAAGCAAAATAATCTACAAATTGGTTGGTAATTCTAATAAAATTCCAATGTCATTTTTTACAGAAACAGAATAATTCTAAAATTTGTATAGAACAAAAAAAGATCCTGAATAACCAAGTCATCTTGAGAAAGAAGAACAAAGCATGAGACATTACACTCCTGGATCTCAAACTGTATTACAAAGCTATAATAATGAAAACAATATGGTATTGACATAAAAACAGACACAGCAGATCAATGAAATATAGAGAGCCCATATGTATACGGTCAATTAAATTATGCATAGGAGGCCAAAAATACACACTGAGGGAAAGGAGAGTCTCTTGGATAAATGGCATTGGGAAAACTGGACATCCACATGCAAAAGAATTGATCACTTTCTTATATCATACACAAAAATTCACTCAATAAAGATAAAAAATCTGAATAAGATACCAGAAACCATAAAACTCCTAGAAGAAAACAAATAGTAAGCTCTCTGACATGACTCTTGGCAACACTTTTTTTTATCTGACTCCAAAGACAATGGCAACAAAAACAAAAATAAGTAAATGGGACTACATCAAATTTAAAACTTCTGCACAGTGGAAGAAATTATCGACAAAATTAAAGGACAATCTACTGAATGGGAGATCTTATAAATTATGTATCTGACAAAGGGTTAAAATCCAAAATATAATAAGAACAAATACAACTCAATAACAGCAACAACAAAAACAGTTCAACTAATAAATGAGCAGAGGATCCAAATAGACATTTTCCAAAGAAGATATATAAATGGCCAACAGGCACATGAAGAGATGCTCAACTTCACTAATTATCAGAGAAATGTAAATTGAAACCATGACTATCTCACACCTGTCATAATACCTATTATCAAAAAGATAAGAAATAACAAGTATCAAGGACATGGAGAAAGGGGGTACTCTTGTGTACTCTCAGTGGGAATGTGAATTGGTGAAATCACTATGGAAAACAATATGGAACTTCCTCAAAAACTTAAAAATTGACTGCCATATGATTCACCAATTCCACTTCTGGGTATTTATCTAAAGAAAATAAAAACACTAGATCAAGAAGATATCTGGACTTCCAGGTTCGTGGCAGTGCTATTTATAATAGCCAAGTTACAAAAACAATGTAAGTGTCCACCAATGGATGAATGGATAAAGAAATTGTGGTTGGTGTGTTCAGCCCTCTGTCTATCCACAGTAGAATACTACTCAGTCATGAAAAAGATTAAAATCTTGCCTTTTGAAACATGGAAGGACTTTGAGGGTATTATGCTAAGCAAAACAAGTCATACAGAGATAGTTAAATACCATATGATTTCACTTATATGTGTAATCTATTAAAACAAAACTCACAGATACAGAGAAACAGACTGGTGGTTGCCAGAGGGGAGGAGATTTGGGGAGGTAGGTAAAATGGCCGAAGGAGATCAAGGAGTACAAACTTCCAATTATAAAACAAAGTCATGGAGATGGAATGTACAGTGTGACGACTAGTCAATAATATTGTATCACATATTTGAAGGTTGGTAGGAGTAACCCTGACAGTTTCTATCTTAAGAAAAAAAGTTTGTATAACTATATAAGGCTGGATGGAAACTAGATTTATGAGGATTACTTTATAATGTATACATATGTTGAATCATTATGTTGTGTATCTGAAACAAACATAATGTTACATGTCAATTATACTTCAATTAAAAAAATAATCAGGCCATGAAAAGCACTCAATAAATGCCAGATAAACACACACACACACACACACACACACACACGCACGCGCCCACGTCATCCAGTACTGGCCAAGAGTTCTTCTTCCTTCATTAAACACTCTTCAAAATCATGTCTGGATGCCAGATGCACTCTTCCTTCCCCTGTCGTGTGCACCACTCCCCTACAAGAAAAGAGTGTGGATTTGAGGCTCCACAGGAAAGCACCAAAGGAAAGCTCACTTAAGAAATAAATTATGTACTCATTTTTAAATTTATCTACATTCACTTTATTCTTTTGGTATTGATTCCTTTATTCCTTCTCATTTTTCCCTTCCTTCTCCTTATACCTCCTCCTTTGGTCAGAACCTAACCCTCAGAATTGATTTGTTGTTTCATCAATACCTCCTTATTATACTTAAAAGGGTCTCAACCTCAGCTTTATTTCCTCCAGAGAGGGCTTGAAGGTTTAATGTGGTACTGTGAGCCCAGGGCTGTAGAGACTGGAGTGGTGTCCTTTACACCAATAGCTGGCCCCAAGGTAGTACAGCCTTGAGGGCAGTTCCTATACATCTCTTCATCAAGGCACAAAGGTGCTTTATGTTAGGAGAGAAACACAGATGGTGGTTCCCTTCACGCTTTCCTGAATTTAGTTAGGAAAATGAGCTAGGTAATTCAACATGGTTTAATAACTAAAGATTATGTGTCAGAAATGGTATTTTTAAATTCTGAATATGCCACTGATTAGCTAGCTCTGTGTTTTTAAACCTTATTTTTGCCTCAGTTCTTTCAGCTGCAGAATGGGGACCAGATATCCAGATTCCATCTAGTTCTGGACATTGTATTATTTATTGTCTTTCAAAGAGAACTTACAAAGGCTTAGTGTTAAATCCCAATGAGGGTTGGCAAATGTGGTTATACACATTCTATATGGGTATAGACTCCATAAGGGAAAGTCTGCCCCCTTTCACATATCTTTATTTGTATAGCATGATCTGTCATTTATTGGCCATAATATTCTACTATGCTAGATGTTGTAAAAATTTCCTTGTCATTAAAATACTAACATGCCAATAAAAACCAACTTTCGGTCATAAACTAAACAATGGCACTCACCACTTTGGCCATAAGCTGGCTCTTATCTAAACATACCCTTTAGGAAAAGGCAAAGTGTGTCCCCTTACCCGAGGGTAGAATGAGCTCCACTTTCCAATTAGAGAACAGTCTTCAGGCAAACAGTATAATGGAGGAAATCGTTAAGTGGAGAGGCCAAGACTTGCTAGGGGACAGAACTCAAGCTCCCTCCAGGAAAGATAAGGAAGTGATTGAGTACACCTGGAGCCCTCGTGTGGGTAGGAGTGTTTGGACTAGAGAGGGAAGTGCTTTCCTCAACAAGATGGCAGGAGGCAATATCTGGGTTTCATAACCAGGAAACAGTGAAAGGAAGGAAAGAAGTGAAAGTTAGATATATTGAGGCAGCCACAAGGAGCCAGACTCTGACACCTGTTGCATCACATTTAAATAACAAGCTGGGTTTGGTGGACCATCCATTTCCGGACAAGTTGTGGGGCTTATTTTAGGATCAGAATCTGACAGATGAATATCTATCTTCATGTTTGTTTTAGGAAAGTCTAGGGATTGCCATTCCTAATCCTTCAAAATCCATAACCAATTAAGTTTGTTTCCATATATTTTAGTCGTTCTCAACCTTGGCCACACATTAGGGTCCCCTGGGATGCTTTGAAAAAACTGTTGATGTCTGTGTGCCATCCCATTCCAATCACTCAAGAACCACTTGGGAGAGTCAGCAAAGGGACAAATATCAATCTCCCCAGGTTATTTTCATATGTGTTTGAGACTCCTTCTGTGCTCACTGGCAGTGAACCCCTATAAAACTAAAGCGAATTTATATACTTTTTGCAAAGATTGCAGGAAGACAAATGTTAGGAAATCAAAATCTGATCTGAATCTGGTCCAAGGAGGAGATCTCCAAGGAGGAATTTGGTTTTGTTAGGATTAAGAGACCTACTCAGATCTACCTGGGAAGGCCCAGGAATGCTACAGTACTTGTAAAAGCTTGTTTCTGCTCCTTTCTCAGAGCTTCAAGCTGTGGGGGGGCTGGGGGGTAGGGGGAAGCTCTGGTTAACATAGACTGTTCACAGATGTCCCATATTACTTGGGGTAGAAGTTATTCAATTCCATCCACAAGCCTCCAATCAGCTGTTCCTCTGGGCCACTATGAGGCTGCTTAACACAGCATTACAGAAATATAAGAGGGCGCCTGGGTGGCTCAGTGGGTTAAGCCGCTGCCTTCGGCTCAGGTCATGATCTCAGGGTCCTGGGATCGAGTCCCGCATCGGGCTCTCTGCTCAGCAGGGAGCCTGCTTCCCTCTCTCTCTCTCTGCCTGCCTCTCCATCTACTTGTGATTTCTCTCTGTCAAATAAATAAATAAAATCTTTAAAAAAAAAAAAAAAAAGAAATATAAGAAACAGAATGTCTTATCATCAACTCAGAACATGGATTTTGAGGAAACACGTTCATAAAAGGTAATTCAGGGAAAAACACTAAAATTAGAATATTTCAAAGATGAATGTAGGGGTGCCTGGGTGGCTCAGTGGGTTAAGCCTTTGCCTTCAGCTCAGGTCATGATCTCAGGGTCCTGGGATTGAGCCCTGCATCAGGCTCTCTGCTCAGCAGTAAGCCTGCTTCCCCCTCTCTCTCTGCCTGCCTCTCTGCCTACTTGTGATCTCTCTCATTCTGTCAAAAAAAAAAAAAAAAAAAAAGATGAGTGTAAAGACCAATAATTTATCTTGATATTTACGAGAATGAAAAAAATAAAAAATCCACATAAAGTCATAAAGAAATGAAAATAGTTCAAAACCAAACCTAACTTCTAGCAGAAAACTGAAATCACAGTTTACCTTCAATACATTTCTTTATGACTGATCACTTAACCAAGATTTATTTTGAGATGTGACCAATTTTTAGTAAAGTTCAGCCATTTTAGTCTTTTTCTTTCACATATACTTCACATGCCCTTCACGGGACAAATGTATAACTTTTTTAAGAATTAAAAACATGGGACAATGAAATCTGTTACACTGGAAAGAAATTAAATTTAAAAAAAGAATTAAAAACATGGTAGGGAAGGGGGTGCCTGAGTGTCTCAGTCGATTTGGATCTGGGTCATGATCCCAGGGTTCTGTTCAGCCAAGAGCTGGATTTTTCCTCTTCCTCTTCCTCTGCCTGCTTCTTTCCCTGCTCACGCTCGCTCTCTCTTTCTCTGTCAAATAAAAAAATAAATAAATATCTTTTAAAAAATGTGGTTGGGGTTTCTGCTATTGATGATAAAATATGACAGGAAAATGGTTATTGGTATTTAACATATTTTATTTTTACAAAGAAAATATCTGAAGATAACTTCCATTTCTGTGGAACCTAAATTGACCTTTACTTATGGAAAGTGAAACGTCTCATCTTTCTGGCAGCACAGGAAGGCTGTGTTGCACATCTCCAAGGGGTGCCTCACACTTCGGCACCCCTTGGCACCCTTGGCACCCCTCCAGGGTACGGTGCCACGCCTGGGTAGCAGGGTTCATGAACAATGTTCTAAAAGGAATGCCAGTTAATGGCTATTAAAATGTAGGCTCTTTGTTTCACTGTATCCATTACTACAAATAAATGACAAATTTTAAAATTTAGCATATAGAAAATAGATATTTAGCATGTCTCTCGGAACACTGGCCATGGATGGGCCTTGGGACATTCCTGAACACGTGCTGGGGACACACACAGTGCATGTCTCTGATGTGCCAATGGCCAGCCAGCAGTAGATGCTCAGCACCAGTCCCCTGCCAATGCCTGGTTGTCCAGACCTCCCATCTACCAGGAGTGTTGCCTGCACACGAAGGTTGCAGTCCTCCCCATAGTGCATCCAAGGTCACAGAATGGGGGAAATGTATTTATTCAGAGCACTGGTCTAAAAGGGTAAAAGTAATTGAGGGCCTAATGAGTAAATAACAGAGCCACATGATGTTTTTTAGAGCAATCTGAAACATTTTAATTGTCTACTTTTGAAATTAAGGAGAGGGGGCACCTGGGTGGCTCAGTCAGTTAAGTGTCTGCCTTTGGCTTGGGTCATCAGACCAGGGTCCTGGAACTGAGCCCCGCTGTGGGCTTCCTGCTCAGCGGGGAGCCTGCTTCTCCCTCTCCCTCCACCTCGGCCTGCTGCTCCCCCTGTTTGTGTGCTCGCTCTGTCAAATAAATAAAATCTTTATTAAAAAAATTAAGGGAAGTAATATATTTTCTGCTTCAGATTATGCCAATTGAAAGACAAAATACTGAGAAATAGGAGAGAGGAAACAAAAAGGAAGGTGCTAAAGGATAAGGGGACACAGTAAAGATGGAAAAAGAACTACCGTAATAGAGAAGGGGAAGGGAGATATTTACAAATACAGGAAAGGGGCACAGGACAAGAGGGGAGGGGAGGGAAACAAGGAGAGAAAAAAGAAGAGATGCCGGGCCCCATACTGAGTGAACAATTACAGTATTTGTGTGCAATCAACATTCATTTGGGCTGTCAAAACATCCTTGCACTAACACACACTGAATACCTATCATGTGCCTGGGTGTTGGGTCAGATTCAAACCTGCATGAGATTACCCCTTGCAATCAAGACATTTATGATTTCAAAGAAGCATAAAACTTACATACAGCTATGTATGCCAAGGATGGCAACAGGAGGCCTGGCTGTCGCTCTCTGCCATCACCCAACCCCCTGCCACAGGGCCCAGCACTTAGCAAGTGCTCATTACCTGGTTCTTGGATGTGTTAAATGCTAACTTGTCATACAAGTGCTATAAACATAGAAGAGGCAGGGATTGCTTCTGGCTGAGAAGAGAGTAGACAGGAAAGCATTCCTAAAGATTCACGCTCGAAGAATAGGTAGGATTTTTTATAAGCCACGTTATAGGGCAAGACATTTTAATTAATCAATCTAAATAGGCTCCACACCCAGCAATGGAACCCAATACAAGGCTCGAACTCATGACCATGAGATGAAGACCCAAGCTGAAATCAGGAGTCGAACGCTTAACCCACTGAGCCACTCTGGTGCCCCTGGGGCAAGACATTTTAGACAAAGTCCACAATGTGAAGCTGCAGAGCCTGTGTAGTTTTATAAGCGGGGAAAATGCCAGATTATCTGAATGCAGGGTTTGTATTAGGAAGATGATAAAGCTGAGGAAGATTAATGCTAGATTGTCCTGGTCCTTGAAAGTTGACAAGAGGTTTAGTCTTACTTGAGACAAGAAGGAGAATTTTTAGCAACCAAATATGAAGGATTAGAGTTAATGTTTAAAATAGATGAATCTGGCAACTGCATTCAGAAACGTCTGAGTTGGAGAGCCTGGAGCAGAATTTCTGAAAGCATGATCTGTAACCCCATCTTTGATCTAATCACTTGGAGAGTTTTCTGCCTGGGCCTCACGGACATTACATTCCCCAGCTCGGGGGTGAGGTTCTGGAGCAACATGAAATAAATTATCCAGTACGTGAAATTTTCTGTACACAAAAGCTATCTAAAACTGGCTTAGAGACAAGACCAATGAGGAGGTATATTAGTTATCCATTGCCATGTAACAGGTTTCTTCAAGTTTAGTAGCTTAATACAACACACATTTAGTATCTCAATGTTGTAGGTCAAAAATTGGAGAGTGGCTTAATTAGGTGGTTGCATGAATTTACGCTGAAGCTATAAGCCAATGCAGCAGTCATCCAAAGGCTTGACTAGGGCTGGAAGATTCACTTCCAAATTCATTCTGTGCCTGTTGGCAGGAGTCCTCAGCTCCTCCCCAAACGTTTGCTCATGATGTAGCAGTTGGCTTCCTTCAGAGTGAAAGTTCCGAGAGAGAGAGAGAAAGAGAGAGAGAGAAAGACAGACAAACAAAAATAAGCTATAAGGTCTTTTGAAAAATTATTATTTCATTTTATTTTTTAAATTTCAACTTTATTTTTTTTTCCATTTTATTTTATTTTATTTCTTTTCAGTGTTTCAGCATTTGAAATGGATAAAAGACCTCAATGCGAGGCAGGAATCTATCAAAATCCTAGGAGAGAACACAGGCAGTAATCTCTTTGACACTGGCCACAGCAACTTCTTTCAAGATATGTCTCCAAAGGCAAAGGAATCAAAACCAAAAATGAACTTTTGGGACTTAATCAAGATCAAAAGCTTCTGCACAGCAAAGGAAACAGTCAACAAAACAAAGAGGCAACCCACAGAATGGGAGAAGATATTCACAAATGACACTACAGACAAAGACCTAATATCCAAGATCTATAAAGAACTCCTCAAACTCAACCCTCAGAAAAAAGATAATCACGCCCAAAAAATGGACAGAAGACATGAACAGACACATCTCCAAAGAAGACATACAAATGGCTAACAGACACATGGAAAAATGTCCATCATCATTAGCTATTGGAGAGATTCAAATCAAAACCACATTGAGATACCAACTTACACCAGTTAGAATGGCCAAAATTAACAAGGCAAGAAATAACAAGTGTTGGAGAGGGTGTGGAGAAAGGGGAACCCTCTTACACTGTTGATGGGAATCAAGTTGGTGCAGTCACTTTGGAAAACAGTGTGGAGATTCCATAAGAAAGTAAAAATAAGGGTGTCTGGGTGCTCAGTGGGTTAAAGCCTCTGCCTTCAGCTCAGGTCATGATCCCAAGGTCGTGGGATCGAGCCTTGCGTTGGGCTCTCTGCTCAGCGGGGAGCCTGCTTTCTCTCTTTCTGCCTGCCTCTCTGCCTACTTGTGGTCTCTGTCTGTCAAATAAATAAATAAATAAAATCTTAAAAAAAAAAAAAGTAAGTAAAAATAGAGCTACCCTACGACCCTGCAATTGCACTAGTGGGTATTTACCCCAAAGATACTGATGTAGTGAAAAGAAGGGCCATCTGTACCCCAATGTTCATAGCAGCAATGGCCACAGTCACCAAACTGTGGAAAGAACCAAGATGCCCTTCAACGGATGAATGGATAAGGAAGATGTGGTCCATATACACTATGGAGTATTATGCCTCCATCAGTAAGGATGAATACCCAACTTTTATATCAACGCGGACAGGACTGGAAGAGATTATGCTGAGTGAAATAAGTCAAGCAGAGAGAGTCAATTATCATATGGTTTCACTCACTTGTGGAGCATAAGGAATAACACAGAAGACACTGGGAGATGGAGAGGAGAAGTGAGTTGGGGAAAACTGGAGGGGGAGATGAACCATGAGAGACTGTGGACTCTGAGAAACAAACTGAGGGTTTTGGAGAGGAGGGAGGTGGGGGGTTGGGTAAACCTGGTGGTGGTGCATAATCAAGTTTTATTTTTAAATGTTAAACTTACTACAGACTGATCAAGAAAGATCAAGTATGATTTCTTTAAACATGCAATTTTTGAAATTAGAAAATTCTGGCTTAAAACTAGTATTTTTTAAGTTGCAAAAACATTTCATGAAGATGTTGACCATTTCAAATATTGAATAAGATCTTCTCTCTCGCTCTTTTTTTCCTTAAGATTTTATTTGTTTATTTGAGAGAGAGAGAGAGAGAGAGAGAGAGGCCACACACAAGTAGAGGGAGCTGCAGACTCCCTGCTGAGCAAGGAGCCAGATTCAGAACTTGATGGGACTGGATCCCAGGAACCTGGGATCATGACCTGAGCTGAAGGGAGTTGATTAACTGACTACGCCACCCAGGCATCCCTCTCTCACTCTTTTTTTTTTTTTTTTTTTTTAAGGCCAGCAAAGACCAGAATATATTTCTTTGGGTTCTGTGAGAGAAATTCTTTGGTTACTTTGGAAATTCCCAAAAGAAGTTCTTTGGTTTCCTCTCCCTAGACAACACCTTTGTTTTTGTTATCATAGGATAAGAAAATCCTGGTGTTTGTCCTATTTTTCACCCAGAAAGACCCCAGAGATTTGAACCAGTCCTCTGTTTTCTACTTTTTTCCACTGTGTGGCACTGAGCACATTTTTAAATAAAGATCTTTTTGTCTGCTTCAGCATCTCCCATTTAGCTCACACGGTCAACAGCTCTGCCCACCGCCTACCTGGAGAACATTTAGCCGTCACCCAGGCAACACATGCTGCAAGTCTGAGGCTGGTGGTCCCCCAGTAGCGCCTCCAAGACCTGTGCTGGAGGCCCAGCCTGGCATGAACTTACAGGTCTTTTATAACCTAATCTCGGAAGTGACATATGAGGAGTAGGGATGAATCACTGAGGTTAAGTTGGAGTCTAGGTGCCATAGAAAGCAAACCCCAAGGTCTGAGTGTGAAGTTGTAACTTGGGAATCACAGCATGTGATGTGAAATAATATAAGCTAATATGTTTGAACACTCACCACATCCAAGAATTATTCTCAGCACTTTACATGTATTATCTCATTTAATCCTCAAAACAACTTCATTGTTATTATCCAGAAGGGAAAACTGAAGTACCAGAGGTTAGCAGCAAAGTGGGAACACTGCTATGAAGAAGGACTTACCAAGACATGAACAGAATTTGAGTGTGGAGGAAGGTAATTGGCTGTGACCAGTGTCATATGGAAATTTTACTGGCTGATGAACCACCTTTTATAGTTCTTCAATGAGCTCAATCCATGCAGTGTTAGGAAGTATTATTGGGGGCCACAGCAGCTACCCAGGGAAATGACAATCCAGCCAAACGTACCACAGGCCATTCATTTAATAAGCACTGGGAACAACCTAAACCAGAAATTCTCCCTGATAAGATCCCCAGAATGGCTCCTAAATAGCTTGGTCTCAGGGACTCATCTCTGCCCCCAAGGCTCTTTCTAACTTTTGAGTTGCTTGTGCAGTCTGGAGAAGTTAAGAATAAGAAAGTTTCATTCTTGAAGGAAGCAAATCAGATCCCTGAGTTTATGAAGCAGACTGTGGAGAGCAACACCGAATGCTCACTCTTCATTACATTTCTCCCCAACATGTGCAACCTGGGGGTTCCCCAGAGCAGGCTGTTTTTCTGCACACATTCTGAATGCTCCTCCACAACGGAAAACACCCTCCAATGTTTCTACTCTGCTTCTCGGTCAGCTCCTCCCTTCAGGCACCACCCCAACCTGTTCTTGCTGCAAGTCACAAGATCCCTTTACCTTCCTTTCTTTTCATTTTTCCCTCGGTCTCTTGTTCTCAGTCTCCATCTTTCCAGCCCGTTGCCTCCTAGGCCCTGTCCTCCAAAGCCACACCTGTACTGACAAGGGCCTGAGTGTCTGCTAAATTAATGTCAACAAAAGGAAAAAAGTGAGCCCCAGATACCCGAGAGGTGAGCTGCCTCGGCGCGCGGGGACTCCGTGTAACCGAGAAGGGCCTCCCCGCCCGCGCAGGCTCCCCCCTTGCAGGATACCTGGAGCTCTCAAGTGAAGGGGCCGGGCCGCTGATATTAATAAGCTCCGCGGGCCCCGAGATGGCGCGACAGGCCTTCCCAAACTGCAGACAGGCAGTGGCCTCGCGGCCTCGGACCACCCGAGGCCCGGGGCGGCGGGCGCTCAGACAGCCCGGCCGGGCCGCGGCGGGACGCAGCAGGCCGCACCGCCTCGCCGCCGTCTGGCCCTGGAGCGTCTCCAGGTGCCCGGGTGGGGCCGCGAGCGCCCAGTCAGCCACTCCGGCATGCGGGCCGCGGGCGGGGCGGCGCGGGCGGGCCGGGGCTGAGGGACACTGTTGGCCAACATCTCGGCCGGGCTGTTTGTCCGCCGGCCCGTGCCGCTCGCCGGCGCCTCTGCCTGGCCCGCCCGCCCCTCCTTCCCCGACAGCTTCTGGCGGCCCAAGTGGACGTGGTGCTGCTTCGGTCCCCCTCGGAGGGGAGCGCAGGGCCCTGCACGGGTAGGTGCCTGGGGAGGGGACGGGGGACAGAGAGCGGGGGCAGAACACAGGGTGTCGGGGGGTGCTGGAGGGGGCGCGCGGAAGGCGCGGCGGTGAGGGGGGTGGGGGAGGCCGCCCCGGCCTGCACGCGCCCCCCCAGGGCCCCCTCCGCCGCAGCCCGGCGGGCGGCCGGTGTCCGGTGTCGGTGTCCGGTGTCTGAGCCGCGGCGGGTGAGCGGCGGGGGTCCCCGGAGGGAGGGCGCGGCGCACTCGGGAGGTCCGGGGGTCATTGTGGGGCGCCGGGCGGGCCCCCGTGTGCCTGAGGGGCGCGCGCGTCGCTGAGCCGGGGCGGGCCGGAGGCGGCCGCGTGGGGCGGCTGGGCTGGCCCAGGACTTCCGAGCTCCGGCAGGACTGCCCCGGCGCCCCGCGGGTCTCGCGTCTGTCGCGGCCTCCGGAGCCCGCACGCCCGCCCCTGGCCGGCCCGCGACGGGCGCCCCGGCCTGTGCCCCGCCCGACGGCAGCCGCGGACCGGCGCTCGCACACACGTGGGGTAGGGCCGTGCCGACCTCCCTCGCCCCAGACCTGCCGGGGAGGCCCAGGAGCCGGTTTCCCAGCGCGCGGCCGCCAGGGCTGCCCTGTGGGGTTCGGGCGCCGCGGGCGGGGCCGGCTTCGGGGCCGCGCGTCGCGCCCTCCCGCGAGCGGGACGGCGGACACAGACGGTAGCCCCAGGCCCCCCGGCGACCGTCGTCTTCAGCCGAGCGGGCGTCCCTTCCCGCCCCTGCCCTCGGGGTTCACGCGGGGGCCGGAAGGGGTGGGCGTAGAGATGCCAGTTCGTGGGTTTTCTTGTTCTCATTCCCTCCTCAGGGGTCACAGGGCAGAAGCAGTGGCACCTCTCTCTAAACTTGGGCTCCTCGGCTCCTAAAGCGTTTTGTTTTGTTTTAAAGATTTTATTTATTTCTTTGAGAGAGAGAGCATGAGAGGGGAGAAGATCAGAGGGAGAAGCGGACTCCTCACGGTGCTGGGAGCCCGACGTGGGATCGATCCCGGATCACGACCTGAGCCCAAAGCAGTTGCTTCACCCACTGAGCCACCCAGGCGCCCCTGTTTTGTTTTTTTAAAGTAAAACTCTACCCCCAGGTCCGCTCGAACTCAGGACAGAGATCAAGAGCTGAGCGCTCACCGGACTGGGCCGGCCAGGCACCCCTCTAAAAGGCCTGCTTAATAGAAGCGACTTGGAGCTTTTAAAAGGGAATAATCATTTAGTGGATTTAAATCAGTGAAAGTCATATGTGGGCATAGATTTGGCACATGAGTGGAGTTTTCTAGATAAATCCGAATGTGCAGTAACTTCAAATTTCTAACGAATAGTATATATGTACAAAACTTAGTTCCAAATTGCTGTCACTTCTGGTAATTCATTTTATCCTCAAAAGTAGTCCTTTTGCAGATAAACTTTATAAGGTAAAGTTGAACGAGATAATTGAAAGTCTGAAAATAGCTGGCCATTTTAAAAGAAGTAGGATTCAAACAAACTATATTCATTTTCTTTTAAGATTATTTATTTATTTATTCGTTTATTTGGGAGAGAGCAAGCCAGTGGGGGTAAGGAGCAGATGGAGGGGGACAAGCAGACTCCAAGGTCAGTGAGGAGCCAGAGGCAGGGCTCCATCCCACCACCTTGAGATCCTGACCTGAGCCAAATGAAGAGTGGGATGCTTAACCAACTGAGGCACCCTAGCATCCCCAAACTATATTCTTAACATTATAAAGTCTTACTGTCCATATTATGTTACTGCTATGATTTAGGCTTTATCTCTGGCTTCCGCTGTCCAGGGTCTCAGAATCACTAAAAGCACAATTTTTATTTTGTTGAACAGGGCCATGGAAGATGTGAGAGGCCAAATCTATGGTATCCTGGAAAACAACTGATCCTATCACCCTTTAGAAATTCATTTTTGGAATAAATAGCAGATGTGGGCTTTTTTGTCATTTCTCTTTTTCGAGTAAGCTGCTATATACAACAAGAAAACCGAGTTAGCTTAGCTTTTCTTTTTCCTTTTTTCTCTTTTTTTTTGGATCTTGAATAACTGGAATTTTACAGCACTCGGTTTGTTAGATAGGGAAAGTCATTCCAAGTTTGAGTCAGGGTCAGCAGCTGTCCTATCAGGGAGTGAAAGTGGGAAAAACCCAAGTTCGTTTCCTTATTTCTATTTCCTCTACCCTTGCTGCACTTGTCTCTGCACCTTCACAAAGACTATATGACATAGCCTTCAAATTACAAAGATGTACAGTGCAGTCCCTCATTTCATAGACAAGAAAACAGAGTAGTGAAGTGACAACTGAAAGTCATACAGCTCTTGAGAAGCCCGTGCTGGGGTCCTTGCTGGGTGTCCTGTGAGCAGCACCCTGTGCTGTTTGAGTTTTCTGTCTGAGAGCCTGAGGAAGGAGTTAATTCACACCCACTGGGCATCAACAGCCTTAGAATGGCATGCACACTATTCAGCCACCTGACCTCAGAGTAGTTGCCAGCTGAGCCCCCAGGAACTCTCTGAGGACACAGGGAAGCCAGAGTCTTTCCTTCAAGATCTAGTAGTTAATGTAATGCTAAAAATCCATGTTTGTTGAAAAGGCAAAACAAACCCAAATTAAAATTGTGAATGAGCTTGAGTATCTCATCACAGAGGTGCCATGGAACCCTTCACACCTGTGAGAGGCTGTACCGTTCATGCAACTCCTAGCAGCTCTGAGAAGGGAAACTGAGAACACGAAGTGCCTGATGAATAAAGTGGGCAAACAACATCTATGCCTGGGCCGCCATGACAGTTCCCTGCTGCCCTTCCTGGGGGAGGTTTTTTCAATGACCTGGCCTCCCCTCAGCTTTCCTGCAGTTCCCTAGATGAGGCTTCTGCCGCTCAGAGGCATTATGTCATGCACCTTCCAGTCAGCATTGATGTTGCTGCCAAAATGTGCAGGTCTTCTTTCTGAAATTTCACCTGTGGTATGGCATCCTGACGATGTGCTCATTCCGGGCTTACAAAGAAACCCCCCTATACTAGTGGAGTACAGGAGAGCCGACTTAGAGCCAGACTGCCCAGCTCAGCTACTTTCCATCTTCTTCTGTGAGACAGGGGTAGGGAGGAACTGAATCCTAAGAGGGATTGTGAAAAGTAAATGAGTTAAAACACGCAAGGTGCTGAAGGTAGCGGCTGGCACAGCGTGTGTAAGCTCTCACAGTCAGTACTCCGGGTGGAGAAAAGGGGAACCATGGGAATTCGGCACTCTTGGGCTTTCAGTGTTTAGGCCACACCATCACTGTTGCTAAGATTCACCCCACTCAAAATGGGGAACAGAACACAAAGCCTCAGGCTTCACTGAGTTCCTCCTTTTCTACCATGTTTTATTTTTGTTCAAGTCAATCACTGGAGGCATGGAATGTGCCAACATAAGGACATTTACTGGAACATCAAGGAGTCATTCACCTTGGTTTTTTACCGCTTCATCTCAGACCACTGGAGTCTAGTGTGCAGAGGAACCACATCCTCGCTGTGGTTCCTGTGAAGACAAGAGTCTGGCAGACTCTCCTCTGGTGTAGATTTAGTCAATCCTGCCCCTCAAGAAGCTTGCTGGAACCCAGGAGTCAAAAAAAAGCATTACAGGACATCAGTTCTTTGGCTGGTATAGCCTTTGAGGGTCATCTTTCAAATACAAAAGTTGGAAGGGAGTGTAGGAGGGACATGACTGAATTAGAGTCAAATCTACTTTTAATTGTTTTTGAAACTTTTCTCTTTTTTTCTTTTAATTGTTTTAGATTGGGGAGGGGCAAAGGGAAAGGGAGAGAGAGAATCTTAAGCAGGCTCCATCTTCAGTGTGGAGCCCTATGTTGGGCTCAGTCTCACAATCCTGAGATCATGACCTGAGCAGAAATCAAGAGTCCAACACTTAACCAACAGAACCACCCAGGCGCCTCTAAAATTTTTCTCTAAATACTGTGTTCCATTTGAGTTCCATTAATTTGAATGCTGCGGGAGATTATAGGATGCAATTAGTAAGAATAGTTGTAGCCTCAATAAACGTCCCAGCTACACGATGGATAGTGAGTTTAACTATGCGCTGTGTATGCAGACATTCTGGGGGACCCCAACTGTTCAACGTGCTTGTGTAAATGAAGGAACAGCTTTGCAGGAAGGAGAAGAAGAGGGGAAGCTGACTCCCAGGGAGCTTTACCATCTGACCCATGGGAATGACAGGGTGAAGGAACTAAAAGCAGCCATGGAATGACTAAGTGATAGTCTGAAGTTTATGAGTGTTTGCACTGAGCTTGGCCAAACAGGTATTTGAGAGGTATGGCCGGGTGGTGAGATTATCTGAGGCATGTGAGCACCAGTTTACTAGTCAACTTCTTAAACAAAGGTGATCCTGAAAAGTCTCAGTATACAAGCGTCTTTGTGTATTGAAAAAAAAATTAAAAGTTTTAAAACAAATCAACCAAACAGAAATGTGCAAATTAGAGGAAACCCCAGTGGAATCGTCCCCCTCGCCCGACCACTGTGAACCCACTGGTGAGTGCACGAGTCTGTGGCTTCTTATTCAAGGGGTCCTCTAAGGAACTCCTTTGTAAAGCAGGGGTCTTTTGTAACAAACCTAGTTGCCTCTTTATTCCCCCAGTTTTTCTGGTATGTAAATTTAGTTTTTATTAAATTAGATAGAACAGGTACATTTAAAACCTGGTGACTTTCCAGAGTGTACACGGATGTTTTCTGCTGCACCTACACTGTTCTCATGGTTCTGGTAGGTCATCTGGAAATTTCCTTGTCCTTCTGTGAAAATGAAGTACATGATTGTGTTTATTTAGTGCTGCTTTTAAGGGGAAATGGGAAAACTGCCTTGTGGTCTAATTTCTATTTCTTCTTTTTCCTTCCTTGAGGATGGCCCCATTTTGGGTAGGTTTGGGGTAGGTAATTCTGTGAAATCTCAAAAACAGTATTTTCTTTTGAAATAAGTTGTTTGGAGAGAACCTTTTAATTTCTTCCTGTGCCTCTTTTTTTATTCTTTTCTCAGCCATACAGTTGGTGGTTAGGCTCTGAGGTAATAATATGTTTGCTTAGTTGGGAGAAGGCCAAACCTCTGTTAATTTTTTTTGTTTCCCTGAGACTGACCTGTAAAAGTTAGGGTTTGTTTTGTTTTGTTGATGAAGTGTCTGGAAATTATGGGATGGGGTTACACAAACTCTTAACAAAGCGTGCCTCGGCTTTCTTCTCCCTTCACCTGAAATGAAAAGCGATTCTCTATTTCCTCCAAGCTTAATTCACGAGCCCGCCCCTACCTGGCGTCTACACATTTTAACGCTGCCTGCTTTCTGCCGGTTCCCCTTTGCAGGTTCACGAACACCATTGTGAACGGTATCTTTGGTGCCAGGAACCAAGAGCCAGTTCTCGGAATTGTCCCAGTCACTAGGATTGCTGCAAGTCTCTGGGAAGGTCCGTGGGTGCGTCCAGGTGCCAGGCCAGGGGAGGCACACGTGGACGGCATTTTCAAGAACTTTCGCCACAGGTGTAAAAGACTCCAGGCCTGCAAAGATGCTGAAACAGATACTATCAGAGATGTACATAGATCCCGATCTGCTGGCAGAGCTCAGCGAAGAGCAGAAACAGATCCTGTTCTTCAAGATGAGGGAGGAACAGATCCGCCGATGGAAAGAAAGAGAAGCAGCAATGGAAAAAAAGGAGTCCTTGCCAGTGACATCCAGGCCAAAGAAAGGTAAACTTACCTGAGTCTCTTGTGTGAATGTGTTAGTAACATGGCTCCTGGCTTGTTTTAACAGTTCTCACTCGTCAGAAACAAGTCAGGGGCAAGTTCCAGTTTGGTAGAAGGACCCTAAATGTTGTTGAGGTTCTAACAGTGTAATTTATCAGCTTGAAGTTTATACCTACATGCACATACCCACACGTGCACAGCATTTGTCATGAACTTGTGTAGCTGTAAGCAGATCTCCTACTTGAAACCAGACTGACCTTAAGCTGAAGTAAAAAGTCACCTGTACGGTTTGATCTGAGGGGTCCAAAGGAAGGGCTTCTCTCCCACTTATGGTCACGCGGCATACGAAGGCATTATATCAGGATTCATATAGCAATTATGTTTACATTTCTTAGACTCTCAGAGATTTTTCTTTGCGTTATCTTTTCTTAGGAAAACTCCGTCTTAAAATGTAAATACTGCTGTGGGGGGAGGGGGAGTCATACTACACATATTTTTTTTAAGTAATCTCTGTGCCCAGCGTGGGGCTCAAACTCGTGGCGCCGATGTCAGGAGTCAACGGGCTCCACTGACTGGGCTAGCCAGGCACCTCCATACCACACATTTTTTAATGTGAGTTAAGTTTTCAGCTGTCTTTCTTCTGACTCAAGGAACCCCTGGTAGCTTGAGAGATCCTTTTGAGACCATGAGCGAGGAATTCTTATACGTCAAGACTTGAAGCATATACACATGCAGACGTGGAAAAGCACACAGTAACCACCTCTGCTCTTCGCCCTCCCCTAGCACAAATTCTGTCATGGGTGAATACCTAAGTTGTTTAAAAAAAAACCAGTTTTTCAAGGTCACTTGCAGAGGCATTCAAGACTAATTTTTCATTAAGCCAGGAAAAATAAAATGTGATAAAACCATTCAGGGTTTCGGAGATGGAGAAAATGAATTTCACTTGCATGCTGGTATACACAGACTCAAAAAGGAAGTCAGTTTAGTGACCTTTACCTTATACTCCCTTTATTTGAAACCTTTCCAATTAAGCCTTCATAATGAAATAGAAATAAACATGACTATTGCATTTATTGTTACCAAGCATAGCTATTTATTAGAAACGTGTTTTGTCAGACACTACGCAAAGCACTTTTATATACAGTAGGTCTTCTCTTCTCAAAACGTCTGCAAAGTTGGTATTGTCTGTTTTATAGGTGGTGAAACTTAGAAAAGTTAAGTAATATATGCAAAGTCACACCACCAGTAGGTACCCAGATTTACTGGATTTCACAGACCTGAAATAGACTTTTTATTTCAGTAAGTAACATGTCCAAATGGAAGCATGGCCCTTTTATCTTTCTTAACTAGCTTATACATCTCCCTGCGTTGTTGAGCCAGAGTTTATCGGATAGAGCTTGACCTTTCTGGGCACCATTGTTCATTGTGAAGAGAATACATTGATGTGTTGGGTAACTTTGGGGCTGGTGAGAGCTGAAGGGTTCTTGCCCCTAATGTCAGGGGCCCAAACACTTTGTAAGACTTTGGGGTTCTCACATTTGCTGAAGTGGTCTCCTTGTGACTACTTAAGACAGCAATTTCATTTCTTTGTTTAAATAATCTTTTTGAAGACTTTTTGACTCTACCTCTTAGAAAATCTGTATTACTTTATTAAATGATCAATTAAAAATTATGTTAGGGGCACCTGGGTGGCTCAGTGGGTTAAGCCGCTGCATTCAGCTCAGGTCATGATCTCAGGGTCCTGGTATCGAGCCCCGCATCGGGCTCTCTGCTCAGCAGGGAGCCTGCTTCCCTCTCTCTCTCTCTGCCTGCCTCTCTGCCTACTTGTGATCTCTCTCTGTCAAATAAATAAATAAAATCTTTTTTTAAAAAAATTATGTTAGTATATGCTGTGAACATTCTATCTGAATTTCATGCCAAAAGTTTATTACTCCTTTAAACTTAACACTTGGAAAAATACATTTTACACTAAATTAGTTCTCTCTTGTGACTACAGAAAAAGAAAAGTTTTGAGATTCCTTCCCAGCTTTCCCTAAAAGACAGCACTTTTCCATCTTTCATCTTCTTCCGCCCTTGAAGATAAAGCCACAGACAGTACAAGGGAGTGTTACGGCTGGTGCTCCCCAGGAGTGTATCTGTACTGCAGACCTACTGTGTGCTTCTGCTCCTTTCGGGCCTGTGCTCCCGGCCTCTCCCACCCCACCCAGCTTGTACCCAGCTGACTTTAGTGCTGCTTTTTCATAGCAGTTCTTAGCCAGGCCGCAGCTTTAGAGACTGTCCTTTTCTTGGCTCTTTAAATATATCTCGTGCCCTCCCTCTCCCTCATTCCTTTGCGCCATTTTAGCTCATCACTTGGCAGTTGTTTCATTGTCATCTGGTCACTTTCTTCTCTATACTATCCTCTATGGTGAGTTTTCAAAGAACATCACTAAAATGTTTGCATATTATGTATACCAGGAATCTTTTAGCAGTCTTACGGCTACAGGAGAAAGGTCTGAAAAGCAATTAGAAGTATGGATTTTACTTAGTAATAGAGCAGAAAAATCATTTCAGAATGTAATGGGGAAATGGGATTTTTAGAGAGGGGAAGAATTCTGCATCTCCTCTGGCTGCTGGAGGATACATACCCAGAGGTCTAGAGCTTGGTGTCCAGGAGGGCATCCCCTAGCCGTGTATGGCTACTGAGCACAGTGAAATGAGAGTAGTCTGGATTGGCAAAAGTGTAAATTACCAGATTTCAAAGACTCGATTGGAAGAATGATATAAAATAACCACATTAATGATTTTGTACTATTTCTTTTGCTCTGGTAATGGGGCTGCTAGAAAATGTGTGATTACAGAGGTAGCTCACATTTGGACAGTGCTGCTCTAGACTGTAAAGGTAGCACCACTGAGCTGATGATGTATCAGACCTGAGCTCAGTCTTAAATTTATTATCTCATTAAATCATCACAGCCACGCCTGAAGCTGAATTACCATTCACATTTTACGGAAGAAAGAAAGTGAGGCTGGGACATTAACTAGCTTGCCCAGGGCAACAGCTAGTAAGGGCAGAGCTGCAACAGACCCTGAGTCTGACTCTCCCAAAGCGGACGCTGTTGACGAATCTGCTACATGTCCGGCTTACCTGGAGCTTAAGACGCTGCTCTTGTCTGCAGGTGCCTTGCACACATCCAAGATGTGTGCTTGCCTCAGGGCCCTGCCTTTGTTCTGCGTGATTTCTTTCTGGTAACTCGAACAGTAGAGGCCTTCACTCCATAGAGGACAGCCCAGCACTTGTCTCATGGGACCTGCAAGCTGACAGAAACCTAAGCAGGAGGCTGGGATCTGGTCGCTGTGTGTGTGCAGGAGGGGCTAGGTGTGCCCTTGAAATGGACTTGGATTCATGAAACTTCATTTGCTGCATTCTCGTTGCTACTAGGTGAACTTATGCAGAGCCTTCCCTTTCTCGTGAAATGGCCGTAGACCACAGGTGTGTTCCACCGGCAGTGGCACTTCTCCCCTCTCTGCTAAAGCCAGGGCAGTGACTCCATGGAAGGACTCGGCTCTGATCTCGTCAGTTCCTCAGCATCATCGGACTCTGGAGTGGCCTCTCTGAGTCTCTTTTTCACCTCCGCCTGACCCCCAAATGTCCATATTTCCCCAGGGTGCCTCACTCTGCAGTGGTGGTTTGTAACCTGGAGGTGGGGTTGAGAGGCTCAGAGACTCCTTTGAAAATTTAGTGAGAGCTTGGATGAGGGAAAATGCACGCTACACTGACAACATTTTGTGTATAGTTTCACAATGTTCCCAGTCTCCCTAAATCTTGTTCACAGACTGTCAGGTTCACAGATCCTAGGTTAAGGTCCCTGTGTTATCTTTCTGCAGTACCACTTCTACGTTTTTTGTTTTTGTTTTTGTTTTTAGAGAGAGCGCATGAGTGGTGGTGGGCAGCAGGGGATGAGGGTTGCAGTGGACAGAGGAAGAGGATGGGAGAATCCCAAGCAAGCTCTGTGCTCAGTGTGGACCCAAACACAATTCTATGACCCTGACCCTGAGATCACCACCTGAGCCAAAATCAGGAGTCAGACACCCAACCAACTGAGCCAGCCCGGAGACTTCTGCTTCTACTTTTTAGGGTCAAACACCACCTATATGCCAGCCATGCTCAAAGCCATACTGCCAAGCCAGGCTTCTCACCCGCTTCGGCCTCCGTGTCCATTCCGTTAATGAGTGTTCCCATTCATATGACCCATAAGCTCGTCAGTGTCACCTCCGTCCTCCTCACCACCCCCATGCCTGACCCTGCCTCTCATTCTCTGTTATAATCAGTGGCAGTGCTTTTTTCCCCTTGTCACTAAAGCCAGAAACCTGGAAGCCACACAGCTAGTCACCGAACCCATAGATTTTATGTCATTTGTTCCTTTGCCTAGAGCTTTTCCCTTACCATGGTTCTGGTCTGTTAGGATGTGCCAGACATAAGCATTATATTTATGCTATTTCATTTAAACCTCACAAGAATCTGGGATGGTACGTGTTGTCGCCTTTCTTCTTATAAATAAACAAACGGGGAAAGTCACTTATATGGTTACTGTTATTTGAACCCAGGTCCAGATCTACTCCAAGTCTGTTCTGAACCACTGGTTCTGGCCTTGTCTCCTGCCCTCCCCTAACTCTGAGCTTGATAGCTTACCTGGGCTTATCTTCTTCCCTGGTGAGCACCTGCATGTGGATAATTATGGATCTCTTCTTCCCGTTCACCTCCCTGAGCCCCTGTAAGCTGGTCTCCTCTCCTGACTCAAGTTCTCACTTGTCCGTAGCACCACCTGCTTTCCTGGGCTATAGCCCAAGCACCATGCAGATTCTCCAGCTTCCTTTCTGTCCTTTTGTCTCTAATATAAGCATAACAATTACTTAAAATTTGAAAGATGGACTTTAATATTAGCGACTATAAGATTATGAACCCAGGTTAACAAGTCTAGCAAACGATGGAGAAAGCAGCAGTTGTAAGTAATTTCAGGAAGTCCCTGTGGGACTCTGCGAGCACCTGGGGCTGGGTCTCACCTTCTCCTGGCCTGTCCTGCTCTTCAGGGCCAGGAGGAAACGTGATCGAGGCCCCACGCCCAAGCTTGTGTGTCAGAGCCCTATCTACATTCATTGTCCCGGTGTACCTTCTGGTGGGTTTCCCTTTTGCTCTCAGAAGTATTTCAGTTTGGACGATGCATTATGAGGCTGTCTTAAACACAGGCTTTGCAATTTCACAGACTGGCTTTGAATTCTGGTTCCAATTTCACTAACTCTGTGATCTTGGGCAAGTTAAATACCCTCCCTGAACCTCAGCTTCCTCATTATAAGATCGGGTTAGTAATGGCCTTGGGTGATACTCTAAATATTTAATGGCAGACATGGCATGGCCATCAGTTAGAAGGGACATCCTAGAGGTGCCCACCAGCCTGGATCTTTTGGTTTCTGGATGCGGGGGTGGGGGTCCCTAGAGGAGAGGCCAGAGTGGCAGGAAATAGTTGAGAGGTTGGAAGTTTAGGCAAATATATCATATTTCAGCAACCTGGGTATTGGTCGGTGCTGCTGTCAATCCTGATGATACTCCCAATTTGTTTAATACGTAAATTTGTTAGGAGGCCCCTGGTGTTGATGCTCTGACTTCTGTTCAGTTTTTGGTCTTCTCTTTGTAGGGACATGGTATATATTTCTTCTCTCTCCATTTCTCGTCCTCGCCTGTTACTATGGCTGTCCTTCTGAGCTGGATCTAGTTGGAGCGGAGACCATTTTCCGACCCTCTGAATGAGTCTTAGTTTGGGGAGAGCCCTGGGGTTTGCACTGACCTGAACCTGAGATGATCCACATGGACACTTCTAGTCTCTCCCACCACACATCTGCTGGGCCCACCATGTGAGGAGAAGTCAGACACGATGATGTGAGCAGTGTCACTAACTAATGAAAGGCTGATAAGCCTGGCCATTCCCATGCCAAGTGTCGCCCCATTTTTATGTGATATTTCACAACATTGCTTCATCAGAGACTGTATATGGTGAACGAGGTATGGATGAGAGTCCATACCTGCTTAAGAACTGCTTTGTGGTGTGGTATGAAGCAGGACTGCTCTACTATCCTAGAAAACTAGGTTTTAGAAGTTCTCAAGAATCCCTAAGCTAGCAAATATGAAGAGTGCTGCAGCACACAAACGTGATTCAAGTACTATGGGAGCAAACCTTATAATTAAATGGAAGTGCTATGAAAAGGTCCCTCTCTCACTGTCCTCTGACTAAAGAGTGCACATAATGTCAAGGTGAAGTAGACAAAAAAAATCCAGAATGTGTGGATAGCATTAAGTTATATAATAAGATGCAGTGCCTGCCCCAGTAGGATCCCTTCAGTGTATACGTTTACTTTGAGGAAGGACACTGGGGCCAGAAATGTGGGTAAGTCTATCGGTTTTCAGCTCTTGGCAGACAGGAGCTTTTCTTCTCTTCTTGTCAACATTTTCTTCCTTACCTGTTCTTTGCACACTCCTCCTGCCATCATTCCCCTGACCTGTTCCCTGGTATCCTTCTGCTCTCCCCTCCCAAAACCCTAAGTGTCAAACTTGTCCCTGTTTCTTCTATTTAAAGACATCTTTCAACCATCCTTACTCCTAAGCTGCCCTTTCTGTCTCAAAGGCCTATAATATAGTGCCTGGAACATAGCAGATGCTCAGTAAATATTTGTTGAACAAATAACTGAATCCTTTTTCACTTCCTTGCTAATAAACTTCCCCAGAGCACATACTTACAGCCTCCACCTTTTACCATCCTTTCTGTCCTGCTTTTGTAGCCTGTCCCACACCTGTCTCCCTAAAAATACTCTCCAAAGTCAGAGACTGCTGAGAACCCACCACAAGGCTCCCCATCCCCCTTTCTGTGTCTCCAGGGCATGGAAGCGCCCTCTCTCTGGGCCGCATGGCAGTGCATTCTCCCCAGGCTCCTATGTTAAGTCATGTTTAGGAATCAGAAGTTCTTTTTTTTCCCTTTTGCCTCCCAAATGGAGCACATGCTTTTCCAAGGTTCTCACCAGGCTTCATTCCCTTTGCAATTTTTCTACACCAGTGACTTCAACAATGGCAACTATAAAGGAATTCCCAAATTCACACTGTCCGTCTCGACAATATTTCTGAACTCCAGTGCCGAACGTAGTTCAGGTATCTATGGAAGCTCTCCATGTAGATTGTTAGTGAAATTAAAATTTTATTCTTCATTTCCAAAACAGCTCAAACAAATTTATTTTCTTGATATTACTGTTTCTGCTTATTATTAATATTGGCATCATCTTGGAGTCCTTCCTTTCCAGCCACCTGAATCTAACCGACCTTTCCCTCATTCGGGCCCCGGGTACCTCACTCCTGGTCTTTCACCGGCACGTCTCCCCAGTTCTGTCCTCGCTCAGCCACTGGACAGCCTCTCCTACTTCCCTGACCCACCCCACATGCTGATGTGGCCGAGCACTTCCTAAATCCCTTTTCTGACCCTGGCACCATCTGCACAGCAACAATCATGGACTCTTCACTGGTCATTTAATCAAGAAACATGGAACTAATATTTTTGAGCATTTATCACATGACAGGCTTGTGAGGTCCGACTCACTACCTCTGTTTTATCAGAGAGGGAGCTCAGGCTCAGAGAGGTAAGATATCCTATACATGGTCACATAAAGAGTTGGTGGAAACCCTGGGATTTTAACACCACTTTTTGGCTTTATGCAGTGCAGGACCTAAGCTTAAATCATTTAGCCAGGTGTCTGGGAATTGTGCCTCGTGCCCTGTGCCCTCCGCCCCCTGCATGATCCTCAGTGCACAGCCAGACGACATCCAAAGCTCTCTTCAGCTTTCACTGAGACCCTGACTCCCTATAGCCTTTCCCTGATTTCCTTCTCTGATCTTCGATCACACCATCTTTGTGCGGGTCACCAAACTTACACGTTCCAAAACTCAATACAAAGAACTTCTTTTTCCTTCTGTGTGCTTCCAAAACAATTTCTCCATCTTGCAAATCCTCACTGATCTTAAAATCTGTTGTGGTTTTGGTGTATGTTCCCCTGGTCCTTCAAATTGATTAGTTCTTACGCATTCCCTTAGCACCCTCTCACACCCCCTTCCCTAAATTGTATTACTTTTATAATTAATTACGTGTTCGATTCCTATCTACAGCTAGGATATAAGTTCCCTGAGGGCAGGAGATGGTCTGTCTTGTTCATAAGTGCTTATGCACGTCTACCTCAGTGCCTCACACATAGTAGATATGCAATAAAATTCATTAAATAAGCAGCCTAATGCCTTGCTCTTTCTCTCTGAGATACTAGGTGACTTGCAGGAAAATGGCCACATCTGTTTGATCTCCGTAGCACCTGCAGCATTTAGCTCGTCCGGATCGTGCTCAGAGTTAGAAACTCAGTACGTTTTTGTGGCGTGAACTAAACAGGCCTGAATAGTCTTCCCCCATCTTGGTGTAAAATTGAGGGTGTCAGAGCTAACACTCATTTACTAGAATAACTTCTCCAGCAGCCTCCACTAAGGTTTTAGGGCATTGTGGGGAACCCCTGAAGGCCCTCCAACCTCTTTGCTCTCAGGTGCACTGAAGAGCTCCTGAAGGTGAGAAGCGCTCAGCACAGACGTTATTGTCAGCGCCATTCTGTCAAGAACCCTTCTTTCGGCATCTGGCTGAATGTGACATTCTCTTTTTTTCTTGCCTCCAAACCATGGCTTCTTTACCTCCACCATATTCTCACCACTCCCTTGCTTCTAAAATGTCAAGGCTCTTGTTTGGCAGTCTTTTCTACTCGTAGCCCCCTCCTCTGTTCACAGGCGATCCTGGGGTTTCTCCCCCCCCTCACCCTTCAAGGCAGCACCTTCTTCCCCTAAGAGTGACACCCCGGCCTGCAGCCCACTGGGCTCCCCAGAGAATGTGTCCTGCCACACTGAGCAATGCTGCAGGCTCCCTGGGTCTTCCCTCTCCACCTCCCTGGCCCTCTGCCACTCTCCTGTCAGGGCGACTGTCTCCTGCTATCAAAAATATTGGTAGAGAGTTACTTAGGTGAAGGTTGAGAGATGGGCATAGTAAAAAATACTATTAGTTGCCCTGAGTGAGTGTAATAAAGAGAGTTTGATGAGATTTGACAGCTTTCTACAGTTAATGAGCCATTTGGCATCTCCTCACGCGAGCCAGAGCTGGCCAGGGCCCAGCCCCACTAGGGCACGCTGGGATTCATCTTCTCTTCATACCTGGTGCCACATTCACTGTTTCTCCGTTTGGGAAAACAGTGCGAGGTCAGCTGCTTTCTGGATGATACAGTTGACTCCTCTTAGAGTGAAGATTCTGTCCCCCTCTTCCCGCTGCCCCAGTATCCTAGTTAGAATTTTTTCATGCTGTACAAAGTCTTCATTGCCCCAAGAAGGGTGGAAAGTGCCAGACCAAAGAACACATCTGGGTTTGAGCAGCCTGCTTTTTTTTTTTTTTTAAGATTATTTATTCATTTATTTATTTGCCAGAGATCGCAAGTAGACAGAGAGGCAGGCAGAGAGATAGAAGGAAGCAGGCTCCCTGCTGAGCAGAGAGCCTGATGTGGGGCTCGATCCCAGGACCCTGAGATCATGACCCGAGCCGAAGACAGAGGCTTTAACCCACTGAGCCACCCAGGTGCCCCAGCAGCCTGCTTTTTTAATGTATCTTGGGGCGACAGTAGAAAGTAGGTTAACAATTCACTGGACAGAAGATGCTTTAATTGGAAACCTTCTACTTCATGTACAAAGACAAGACACAATCCCAGTGTGGATTTCTAACCTCTAAGCACATGTGTTCCATCAGGTGCTCTCTTACCCACACTCAACACTACTGGCCAGTTTGGGGTTTTTAGGGCCCAGGGATCTTGACCACAATATGGACCATAATGGCCCTCGGTAGATCTGGGCCCTGGGGGCTTTTAGATTTAGGGACTGCCCCTCTTGGCTTCTCCTGGATGTGTTCCACATAACGTTGGGTTCAGGGAGTATGACCTGTGTGGCTGTCTCTGGAGACCACGATCTAGAATGTAATACAAACCCTGTGACCAACTGTAAACAAGGATCATTTAAGTAGCTTCACTAAGTATCACACTACCAGTAGTATTATCTTCTCACAAGTTGGTGTGAATCTCTGAGGAGCCCTAGAATTAAATAGGGTGATGGTAGCACTTAACCTCTCATGAACTCCTATTATGTGACAGGCACTGGGGGAAAGAGCTGGTGTAGCCTGCTCCCGATGGCAGTCCTGCATTGTTGGTGGTCGATCATATTCCCATTTTGCAGATGAGGAAACTGAGGCTCAGAAAAATTAACTTGTCTAAGTCACACAGCTAGTAAGTGGTAGGACTAGGATTTAAACTAAAGCCAGTCCAATTCTAAACTGGAAGTACCAAACCCTGGAGAAGCTGTGTATTTCTGGGGTTCAAGAAGATTCTCAGACCTTAGAGATTCTGATATCAGATGTTAGCATAAACTGCATGCTTTCTCCCCATCTCTCCTACTTTAATTATAAAATGGACACATTCAAAAACCATGTTCATATTTTTTAAAGATTTTATTTACTTGAGAGAGAGAGAGCATGAGCGAGAGAGAGATAGAATGCACAGCTTGGGAGAGGGGCAGAGAGAGAGGGAGAGAGAGAAGCAGACTCCCCGCTGAACAGGGAACCCAACAAGGGGCTCAATCCCAGGACCCTGGAATCATGACTAGAGCTGAAGGTAGACGCTCAGCCACCCAGGCGCCCTCATATTTATATTTTAAAACAAACATTGCTGTAGCCGCCATGCTCTGCTCCCACCTCCATTGCTCCCTGGGACTGCTGCTGGTTCCTGAGGAAACTGGAAGTGCTTTGTCTCATCTAATCTTTTTTTCTTGAAGACCCTAAATACTTTAATGATGGCAAACATCATAACCCATGACTGAAGATATCTGTCCAACCCAAATTCTGTTTCGCTTACAGAGAACGGCAAATCTGTTCACTGGAAACTGGGAGCCGATAAGGAAGTCTGGGTCTGGGTGATGGGCGAACACCATCTTGATAAACCCTACGATGTGCTCTGTAATGAGATTATTGCTGAGCGGGCCCAGCTGAAGGCTGAGCGGGAAACCGAAGAGCTCAGGTATGCCATCTGCAAGCCAGTGAGAGGCTGGCCGGATTGTAAAATGATGCAAAGATGCCTCTTTTTTCAGAGTATCTGGTGGGAGAGTGGGGTGGATCTGAGAGTTACAAAAGTCACTGTAGATCTCTCCGGCAAGTTTCTTTACACTTTTGGGGTTCCCTTCCTTCCCGCAATGCGATCAGATCAGCTGTTTCACTTCCTTACTTGTCACCTGATTTGGTCTGGATGAGGTTTCCTGTGTGATCCCTGGCTTCCCTAGAGTCGTGCCAAAGTGCCGAAGCTGACACAGCAGAGCATCAGGAATGTAAGTGAGAAATGCAATGACTGTTTAAGCTTTAGGCCTTCCAGCAAGATTGCTCACAGGGGGACGCTGAGTGAGCAGGCCTTCCAGGTACTTCCACCGCCCTAGATGGTGGGAATTCAAAGATGAACAAGAAGCTTCTAGGAGGAGGAGGAGAAACAGGCAGGTACACAACTAACTTCTGCTGATATAGACTGTGATACACGCTACAGCTAAGTCACAAACAGAGGATTAACTGAGCCCAATATTCCGATCCAAAAAAGAAGTAAAATCTGAATTCAACCTTGAAAGATAAGTAGAGTTTTCCAGCTGCAGAATATCAGGAAGGAAATTGCCGGCAGAGGCATGATCAAGACCCCTAGTTTCGAATACGTCTCGTTCTTTGGGTGATGATGACTTCTGAATGTTTGAGGTATGCGTGGGCAAGTAACAGCAGAGAGGGGGCCATGCTCTAAAGTGCCTTGAAAGCCAGATTTGGGACTTTGGACCTTGATCTATGGACGCTAGAGGTTTGAATAAGGAAGTGACATGATCGCCTGCCAAAATAGGAAGGTAATTTGGCTGGTCGCAGTGAGGCAGGTGATGGATCCCCTCTGTTGGGGGCCCAGGGTGACTTCTGTGAAGGCTGTCACCCCGGGAGAAGGGACAGCCCTCTCTGAGCTGATGAGATAGAAGCAGACCTGGGTTCAGGTGCCGAGGGCCGCTGACGCTCCTGTGACCTCCTCCGGTAACTCAAACCATAAACGGGCGTACAGAGGTAAAGGAAGTGTGTGCAGCGCATCCTAGGAAGGCAGCATGCCCCAGCAGTTTAGCTTCTGGACGGGAGTAGGGCAGACGCGGATTCAAATCCTAGCTGCGCCACAGTGTGGCCTTGGATAAGTAATATAACTATTTTGAGCCTCTTGCAAGTAAGCAAGGATAACAAGCCCTTCTTATGGGGTTGTGATGAGGAATAAGTTAATGTCTTTTCTTTTTTTAAGATGTTATTAATTTGAGAGCGAGAACAAGAGAGTGTGCCCAAGCAGAGGGATAAGCGGACTCTGCATTGAGCACAGAGCCCGGCGCTGGGCTCAGTCTCACAAGAGGAGTCGAAACCAAGAGACAGATGCTTAGCCAACTGAGCCACCCAGGTGCCCCTAAGCTAATGTCTTTAAATACTCACACAGGGCTTAGCATATTGTAAGAACTCGGTAAATGGTATCTGTTACTGTTTTTCACATGATTTGAATGTAGGCATCTGCTTTGGAAAAGCTATCCATGTTGGAGAATGTTTTTGATAATTCCACATTTGTTTCTCTTCAGAAAAACCCAGTCCAAAGGATTCGCCAATAACTTGAAAATGAAATCACAATATTATGATCTGCAAGCACCAGATACCCAGGAGACTCAGAATATCTGCAAGAAAGCAGCAACAGAAGAGGAAAAACTGGGGAAGGGCTCTAGACCAGCACCACTCCTTGAAGAAGAGAAAATTCCAGTGAGTCTTTCATATGTATAAGTATGCAGAATTTAATAGCTAAGGAAATTAAAGAATTGGGAACAATGAGATGAATGTAGTCAAACATCAGGATCACAAACTTTTCTGGGAAAAATCCATCCGAACTTGAAGGCACTGATGTTCATTTCATTTTGGGGAATTTGGGTCACCTGCTGCTTCACAAGGAAGGGTAAAACACTCCTTTTTCATGGGACCAAAGGTGTGAAGAAAGAACTAGGAACAGAGTTGTGCATTTTAAGATATTTTCAGGGTTTATTTCCCCCTGTTATATGTCTTCCATAACAGAGGTTGATAACTGTTTTTGTGAGGGGCCTGAGGGTAAATACTTGAGGCTTCGTGGACCACACACTGTCACAACTGTACTCAAATGAACAGGCTCCGGTGCAGTAAACCTTACTTACCAAGACAGAGCCTGCTTTGGCACCGAGGCTGCCGCTGACCCCAGTCCTAGGACGCTGGCGTATCTGTGAAGTAGATTACGTTCTGTGGAGTCTCCCCTGTTTTGTTGAGGACTACACCTCCATGCCTCTCTGGCTTCATAGATTCTGCCTGTGCCTGCAGGGACCATGATTTCCTCAACATGATAGAATTTTATAATCAGAATTGGTATGCACTCTCTCATGTTTCAGTTGGTTTAAGGAGCTCAGACATCATTTGCTGCTTAGATTATAGTTTGGAAGGACAATAAAACTGTATTATGAAGTACCTTCTTCTGCCAGGAATTTAATTAAACTGAGAATTAACAGAGGATTTGCAATTGTTTGACTTTGGCTCAGGTCCCCAGCTTTGTGACATTAGTTGCGTGTGTTCTTGACCTATTTGAGGCAGCTGCACGGGGCTATGGTTATCTATCCTGCTTGCTTCATGGGGTTGTGACGGGGCAAAGCACACTGCTGAATGTCTCTTATCATTCTTACAATGACTTTATGACCTAGGGACTGTTTCTGTATTTGTCCATTTTACAGGTAAGGAATCTGAGGTTCGATAGGGGTATTTGATCTGCCCAAGGACTTAGAGTTGACAAAAGACTGACTCAGGATTCAAACAGAAACAGGGATCTGTAGGACCCCTGGGTCATTCCTTAACTATTGCATTTGATTGTCTTATTAATATGAGGAATGCAAAGAAGCTTTATAAAGAGCTGCAAATATAAGGCTCAAAATATCTACAGGTACAAAATTCTAAAATTTAGTTAATATACCAGGGTCAGACCTGGGTCCTTTCTCCACATGTGCAGTAAAGCATTCAGTCCCTCCCAGGGCTGTTTTGTATTCCACATTTAATACCAAACTCCCTCCAAATAGCAGACTCCTTTTCTAGCACCCCTAAAATGAAGAATAACAACAGCAAGAAGAAAAAAACACTTCCTCAAAGCATTATGTATGCATGCTTATCTTTGTGCCTGAATTACAATAGTTTCATAGAAAAAAGTTTTTTTCCAAAAGCAGGACAGAGATTAAAATAGAAGTTAAATACCATGGTTATTGTTGTTCTACTATATCATAAATATTATAGGAATTATATTTTATATACACACACATATAACACACACACACACACACACCCAGTGAGAGGAGAAGATCTCAAGATTGGCCGATTTACTCATTCATTCAAGAAGTACCCATTATGTGCTAGGCATTGAGATTATAGGGAGGCGTAAGGACAGAATCACTGCTGAACCTTAGAATAAGTTGAAGGAAAGAACTGCTGAATGAACTTTACAGTTTAGAAAGCAGAGAGAGACTTCATATAACCCGTCATTTCAAAAGATAATGAGTGATCTCAAGAAAAGAATATGTTTCTGTGCACCCCTATTACACTAGAATTTGAGCAATGGCAGGAAGTGCAGGGTGGCTTTGCAGAGGACATGGAGCCGGAGATGATGACAGAGAATGACTGGGGCCGGTGGTTCCAACAAAGGGACAGCATGGACAAAGGCTGTGTAGCTAGAAGAACAGGGGGCTTTGGAGAGCCCAAAGTAGCCTGTGTGGCTGCAATGCAGAAGGGACAGAGGAGAGCATAGGATTGAGTGAGAGGGTGGGCAAGGCCAGACAGGACAGGCTCTTGGGGACAACTTTGTGTTTTGGCCTCTTTTTTCAAGAACAACTGGTTATTGCCAAAGATTTTTGAACAAAGGTTTGACCTGGTCAGATTTATTTTTTGAAATTTTTAAATTTGAGCTGATTATTCATAGATCAGAGTGGGGAAGGGGCAAGCTTCCTAGCACAACCCAGGTTTCTAAGCTGAGATGCCTGGGATGATGTGGATGCTGTGAGCACGGACAGGAGCCTCTAGGGGAGAAGCTGGTTTAAAGGAGCAGAGTCTAGTTTAGAGATACCAAGGATTCTGCATACCACTTTAGGTGGTAGATATAAGTTTATTTTACATATGATAATAAATTATATACAAGCTGACTTAGAGTTTGCAAAACTTTTTCTCATATAGTTATTCATTTCATAATATTCCTGTGAAATGGAAAATGCAAGTATTTATTTTATACAGATGCAAACTAATGCTCAAAGAGATAAGTGGTTTGCCCAAAAATCAGTTAGAAAGCTCTCCTTTTTGTTTATCTACTTTCATTCTCATCATAGCCCTGGGGTATTTAAAATAGAATTCATCATATTCCCCCTATCTGTACCTTCAGACGAGAACTCTGGTGAGAAACCAAGACTAGAGCTTTGGAAGTCATCCGATTATGTTTCCAAATTGCAATTCAGGCTTGCACAGTAAAGAGGTCCACATTTCATCCGTAATCTATCTTAAGTATAATATAAGTATAATAAGTATAATATAAGTATAATATATATAACATATATATTATATAATATAAGTATAAAAGTATAATATCTAGAAGGAAGTCTTTTCTTTAAACGTTCATTGTCTGCACATGGCCTAAAATTTATTATAAAGAGAAAAATTGTTAAGCAGTTTTTATTGAAGTTAGTGATCATGAAGCTTATCTGAATACCCATGGGCAGGTTTAAGAGCAGTCAGTCTTCCAGAATCATGAACGATATTCACGGGAAACCCACTATAGATTTACTAAAGTAGAATGGCCTTGCTAGATTTGTAATAAGTTTCACATGATAGATCATCATCAGAGAACTCCAGACCCGAAAGCACCCCTTACTGGTCTTACCTCAGTTCTCTGAAGGGCTGTGGGTAGTAGGGGAAAGTTAAATTCAACCCAAACGTTGATGTGCATTCAGCCCTGTAGAAGCTCTTGTGCAGAGTCATTTAGTTATGGGAAGTCATTCTTCCGGTGAACAGTGACCCCTTGTACTTGCACTGAAGCATCAGCGTAGACTGTATTTCTGCATTTGTGTCAGCCAGCGGTTCTCAGTTCTGCTCTGATTATCTTATGAAAGGGTCAAGGCAAATGTAGTCAGGAACCCCACTGGGTCTGTGTAGGACTCTGGGTAAATTCAACACTGACTCTTTCACTGTCCTCCCTGTTTACCGGTAGTATTTTGAATAAGATGAAATCAGCCTGAATGAATGCCGCAGCCAGCTTCACTGGAAGAGATCAGAGATCAGTACACCCTAAGAACGTAGCCAGGAGCCTAGGAGATTCTTTGGTGAAGCAGGGTGATTGGCCTTAGTGCTAATAATTGGGGTGATCGTGGTGGAGGTGAGGAATTTGACATTTAAAATGTCTGTAGCCCTGTGGTCTATCAAAAGACCGATTTACCATTTCACTTCATCCTCACAACACACAGGTGTGAAACAGGCTCTTGCTCTCTGAGTAGACTACTCAAGGGCAGTGGTTTTTGCAAAGCCTGATCAGAGGCAGAGCTGGGGCCATAAACCTGGTCCTCTAATTCAGGGCCAGCACTTGGCCATCTCACTGAGCCCCAGGGAAGGTATTCACATCAGTATCTGAATGATCCTACTGTTGGAATGAGAGTTTGGGGATTTTTTCCCTAAAGCAGGAATGCTTTAAAATTAAACAGAAGAACTTTTCCTGTAAGAAAACAGGGGGAGAGAGGAAGAAGAAGGACTGGGGAAGCAGTGGAGAAACAGACACGGTTAAATCAAACTGCTTGGAAACCTGGCGACAGTCTGATTCACAGCAGTGGTGCTTCCCAGAGCTCACGGCTCTGTCGTGCTGTTTCTCTCCCAGATCTCCCCCAGATCTTCAGAGCGGTGTGTCCGCCTAGCTAGGCAAATCTCTGAACCTTTTGGAGCCTCTTGTTTTTCAACTATAAAAACGGGGAATTAAAAAATACCCACCTTGTTTATCTCATGGTGTTTGTTTTTTTTTTAATTACATGAGATAATACATTTGGGAATGCTTGAAAAGCCAAAGTCTAGTACAAATCCAAGGGGTTGTTTGAGCTAGAAATGCTTGAAGCCTTGCCTCCTCTATATGAGCCTGTCCTGCGCACAGGCTGCAGGTGTGAAGATCTTGCACGGCTTGGCAGGATGGACTGAATCAGTGCTTCTCTGAGCAGGTGTTCCTCAGGGTCCCGATACGTGTAGTGAGAGGTGGTATGGAGCCACAACGGAGCCACCAGACAAGGTCTTCACCCATCAGGAGTTAGAAGATGAGAGGCACTTAGTACTAAGGCAGGAGTTCCAGCTGGAGAGTGGCCAGGACTCACCCGGATTTGTGGAAGAAAGGAACGGGGGAAGGCCCGAGGCCAGAGGGAACCGCAGAATGTCTGTGAGAAAAAGGAAAGCGTCATGTGTGGGGGTGCAGGGCAGAGAGCAGCCTGACTGGAGAACGTACTTTGGTTGGGACCTGGAGGGGGCACATTTGAGGAGCTGAGAAGCCACATGACCCAAAGAGCTGGCCTTGTCTCTTGTATGTTTTCTATTGTCGCCACAGCAAGTTATTGTAAACCAAATGGACCAAATAATGACAGCTCCTTTGGTCAGAATTCTGACAAGGGTTGGCTGGGTCCTCTGTTTGAGGTCTCAGGAGGCAGAAATCAAGGTTCAGGCTGAGGAGGGTTCTTACCTGCAAGCTTTGGAAAGAATCCTGTTCACAATTATTCAGATTGTTGGCTGTCAGTCAGTTGTTGAAATGGGATGTTTGCTGGGATGGTTGCTCATACGTTTTGCCAGCTCTAAACATTCATGACGCTAAAACAGCATCCATAGGCGTGACCTGAAGTCGAATATTTTTCACATCACTATAGCTGTAAAGGAGAGTTTCTGTAGAGTTTCAATGGATAGGCCTCACTATGAGGTCTGCACTTTCATCTTCAAGCAGAATTTAGGCAAAGATGTGAGGTTCAAGGCCAGTAGTACAAGACTGAGGTGACCCCAGTCTCATTTCTGGACAAAGTACACATTGTCTTTCTCAGTTAATCGGCTTCCTGTTCCTAATCTTGTTCCAAGCCTTTTTCCACAGCCTTTCACCCCAGACTCCAAACTGTATCTTTTGGCCCACCTGGGAAAGAGCTAATCTTCTCACATATAAAAAATGTAGAGAGTTGTACCCTTCCCTCCACAGAACTATTGCAGGATTTTCTGTCTTTAGTGCCTGCAGGTTTTGGTCACTTTGGCCTCTTTGAAGAATGAAGAGGTAGACCAAACAGTGGTGGGCAACAAAGCAGTTTATTGAGCAAGAGTATAAAGCTCCCAGAAAGGGAGGGGGCCCAAGAGTGATGCCCTTGGAGTTTCTAAGTTTAGGGATTTGGGGGGGCTGTTTTGCAGAACGATCTTCAGCAATCAGGGTGTGCAGAGTCCTGCCAATCAGGGCTCTGGTCACGTATCTGTCTACGTATTTAGGTTAATGTCCATGTGTGGGTGGTCTATTTTGCTGACATCTGGGGGCTTGTGTCTTAACTGCCCTTTGCCCATGATGGTGACAAATGTTTTGTGGTTAATTCTTTTACTTTAGGATATTTTACAAAAGTCAATTTTGCAAAGACCAAAGCAGAACGCTAGTATGGTCCTGTCTAAGCTGCAAAACGGGATATCAGTGGTGTTTTGTGTTAGCTGTCCTGACTCCATATCTTCTTGTTGGGGACCCCAGCCCTGACTACCAAACTGTCTAACACCTAACAGAACCAGAACACTAAATAGCACAATCTATAGGTTTGCCTTTGGATTATTTTATACTGATATAATAATGATTTATTTTGTATCTTCATTAGCAGATGAATTCATCCAAGGAGATCTGTTGTAGAATAATGAAAGATTTGCCCCGAGTCCAAGGTTGAAGAATTTCTATTTCACCCTTAGAGCCATAAGAAGCAAATCGAGGAGTTTTGAGAAGAGTTGTTGGATCCCCACTTCAGGGTTTAGAAAACTTGGGATCCAGTCTCAGAACAATTTTCTTCACAAAGATAATCTGTATGAAAAAAATTTTTAAAGAATATACTTACGGTGATTTAAAATTTTCATTTTAACAAATAGATAGCCAAAGGTAAGACTCCCCCGATTAAGTACCAGATACTGTAAAACCGTACCATTGACACAGGGCAGGACCTCTTGTCTGGGAATGGAGGCTTCAGTCCTCCCAGGCAGCTCTGTGACTCCAGGCAGTATCCTATAAGGAATCAATTCCTTCTATAATATAGGGATTAAATTAGCAACTCTGTTTCTTTACAAAGGAAGCTGAGAAATTTTATAAACATGAGGGTGCTTGCCCAGCATCATCTGATAGAAACCATAAGAATTATTCCCTGAAGTTCTTCAGTTATAAGATGCTGTTTTTATCATGAGCCCAACCTTGGTCCTTTTCACTGTTCAGATGAAGAGCTGGTGGGGGGGTGGCGTATGCTCCATGGTTTGTGCAGTCGGAGTAGGAGGCTGAAGCGATGCCTGGATTAGAGCTGAGAGTATGACTCTTATCCTGAAAAGCTATTGCCCTTTGCAAAATACCTACTGTCCTTGTTTTTGGCAGTGATGATAGTACATGGAGAACAGAAATGATGCTCAGCTTAACATTCAGTGGGAATGTTGTGGTTCTCAGTGGATCACGGTTGAACACTTAGTTATCCTGGGTGCTCTTACTGAACCAGAGGTGATAGTAAATACCAGGATTTAGCTGTCACCCAGCCAGGTTCTAAGACCTGTGGGTCGGAAAGCAGATGCCATTCCCAGGCAAAGGCATGTGCAAGGAGGAGTTAATAGGAGCCAGAGAAAATGACAGATGATGCCCTGTGTGAAGCATCCCCTCCTGGGGAGTTTGGGTGTTTGGGTATCTCCCACAGCTAAGTGGAGATCTGAGGGACCTGGGTGTAGACAGTCCTCTGCATGCTGTCAGAGTTTTCCCCACTCTTGTGCCAGAGAATTGGGGGGAGAACAGAACGGTCCTCAGTGTGCTTGGGAGACAAGCAGAGCATGCTAATTCAGAGCTAAGCCCCTTTGTGTTTCTCTGTTTATATGTAATCTGTAGGCTGGGAACTCATTAATCAGTAGACTGATTGTCCTTGCCCCAAAGGGGACCTTGAATAAAACTAGATCCGTCCACTTGTAGATTTTATCTCCAGAGAATTACTTGTTATTTTTGTACAAATGGCCTTCAGAGTGAACCATACTGCAAAACAGAAGACTAAAAAAATTAGAACACAAACATCCAGGATTCAAAGCATTCTTAAAAAAACAAAACAAACAAACAAACAAACAAAAACCTTGAGGCTTGAGGCTCATAGATTAAAACGCCTTCAACTAGAGTCCTACTCTTCATATCCTTAAAGAACGAGAGTTAGAGATGACACGTCTCTACCCCTACTTTGTGCACATGCACGGGTTTGCATGCACTGTCCCAAGGCTCTGGTATGTTTTTAAATCTGTCATTTTACTATAACAGAATGATTTAAAAAAAAAAAAAAGCTACTAAACTGTAAATTTTTATTGTAACCTTGACCTTGACACCATGGTGGTATTCAGTTATATTTTTAAGTGCTATTCTAACTCATAGCTTTGTGTTCCCATCAGTAGACAGCAGTGAAGGAGCACCCTGTGAAACTATTTTCAGACGTGATGAAGAACTTCCACTTGGGTTTTCCTTCTTCCATACATCCCTTCCGAACCAAAAGTTAAGCTTGCGCTCTGCTCAGAAACCACCAGTTGTCTAAATCTGCATTTTGGTTGTTTGCCTCTATAAAGGAGAGATTCCAAAGCAAGATACTAAGATGAGGACCACTTCTTTGAAAGAATAGAAAAGAATTGGGTTTTTTGGACCCTTATTTTTCTCCAGGTGCTACTTGTAGAGCAACCAAAGTTTTGGGTTATATGTGGCTTGTACTTTTTGTAAATAGTGTAAATTAGTGTATTAGTAAAGTAGTCTTAGATCATGGTGCCTTGGAGAGGAGTGCTAAAGCTTTGTGAGTAGGCAGGGTGAAGTCTGCACCCCACCTGGAGTAGATGCCCTTGTACCTGGGGGTGGCGGAACCACGCTGGCGGTGCCTGACTCTTATCTGCACACAGTTATATCATCAAGCCCTGAAGGGAGTTGGGTTCACATTTATAATAAGGAACCCCAATGTCAACAGAATGGGAAAATGTATTCCTGAAATGCAGGCTAGAATTTTGAGGACTGAATTGAGTGTGTTAAATAACAAAAATTAAATTGAGTAAGTTTTAAAGATCTAACTGGCTTATTAATCGGTTCATGAATTGGGTAGCATCTGTCTAGCGAGTAGAGGGGAGCTCCAAAGGGCTACAGAGAAGGAAAAGTAGAGAGAGAGTGGAGAAAAGGAAATTATTAGCAAAGAATCCATTGTTTTAGGCAAGGTCACCCTCCTAAGGGAACGGAAGGGGTCTATCAGTAAAATTCCTAGCGCTGACCAGGAAATTCCCGTGTTGACTGCTGGAAGGTCAGTTTCTGGGGGGCTGAACTGCAGTTAGGTTAGGTATTAAGTCTTGGTTTACTGATTTGGAGCTTCAACCTAAGTGCCACCATTTGGGGCCTGTAGATTTCTTTTCAACAGATGTGAAATAAAAAGAGGGATAATCCCCAAACAGTAACTGTTTGCCTTGATATATATTCCCTTCTAGTACCTGCAGGAAGCTTTTCAGTATTGCTTTTGTGAGAGATAAAGTGTTGGGTGAACTAGGCAAAAACAGACAAGGGATTTGTTCTCATTTTATTGATTAAAAAGTAGAGCCATAATCAGAAAGTTAGACAATTACCCAGGTAGTTTCCATGTAACTGTAATAGAATTTCATGGTAGTCTGTAGAATAACATTTTATATAAAGTAGAACTACAAAATCCTAGGGCTTTAGAAACCATTTAAGCTGCTGTGTTTTTAAAAGCAGTTTGTTGTATAAAATGCTTACTATAAAGTAAATGACAAAAGAGAAAAACATTTCTAGTCTTGAAAATTGTACATTATGAAGTCGGTAACATAACTTTATTTTGCATGATATTTACAGTAATTCGCTTATCTAACTCACTAAAAGTAGTGTGCCAGGAAGAAATTATGGAATACTGAGTCTGGAAACATGAGGTCCTTTATACTGAAATGTTTTTTATAGTATTATGTATGACATAAATATTGTTTTCTATCATTTATAGTTCAGTTCCTATATTCCACTGTGTCAAGACTTCCCATAGCCATCGTACTTTTAAGACTCTGTCTATTCTCTTAACTATCCTTTATTACTTTATCCTTACACTTTATATTTAATAATTACTTTATTTCCCTTGCTTGTCTTCTTTTCATTTTTCATGGAACATATATCATGTGTGTCCTTGGTGGGACGGTGAGAGTGGCCTTTGGAACTCTCTCATATCTGAAGTGCTTTGCCCTAACAGCCCTTACCAGTTCTGCATTATTGTGTTTTCTGAACATATCCCTGCCCAGTTCTGCTGTTTGCACATTGCTTTGAGAGTTGTCGGAGGAGGGTGCAATGGAAATGGACAGATGTTTATCCACTATGACAGTCTGATGCTCTAATATGTGCAAAATAAACTCAGTGTGTTATTTAAAGATGCGCCATAAAACTACACACCGTATTAGAGTTTGCTATACTTTTAAGTAAAGCCATTCAGTAGTCCCCCTGCATAGATTTTATTAGGTACAATGTTAGCAAAGTAGGAGAAAGATTCCCTAGGGTCTCTGTTGTCCTAATTCATGTTTCAGAAAAATCATCCCATAGGGACCATGTACCATATTTTCACGAGTAAAATTGGTTGTCCCATTTTTCATCTTGTTAGTCTAGTTGGCCTTTGGAAGGTGTCTCCACCCTACATTATTCTCCTTTGTAACTTTATCAAGGCAGCTTCATTATTCTGCCTCTCTTATTATTTTAGAAAGAAAAAAGCTAAATCCCAGTATGCTCAAATGCTTCCTATTATAGTCATCATTGGGAAGTTTTATTTAAAATTGTTGGTAATAGGATGATCTGATTATTCCAGTAACCTGGTTAGCAAACTAGGTGAGTTACAGGCCATCAATTTTCAGAGAATTTTGGTTGTCTCTTTTGATTAATATTAAAACTAGATGGAATATTTTTTAATGATTAAGAAAGTACTTCAGAATTTATGGTGAGTTCATTCATGCACCAAATACTTACTGAGGCCTTTACTAAGTGCCAGTCACTGTTCTGTTTGCTGGGCCCCCAGATAACAGTGAATTAAGCAGATATGGTCTTTTGCCTTCATGGAGGTTATTATTCTAACCTGTGGTCCATGAGGAATACCGTGGATTCAAGAGGTGTAAGAACAAGATAGCTAAAGACTTAAATGAGTAGCTTGTTTTCAGAAGTAAACTCTAGGTTTTAGCCTGTTAACTCGTCATTTTCATCTTCACCATTAAAGTTGAATGCTAAAAATTTTCTGTTTATTGGAGCTTTCTGGTTTATGTGGAGTTAATAAATTGCATAACCCTACTTTTAAACAGAGTGCATGTTAGGTTAAAAACCAGAATGAACTATTTTTCAGATCACATTTTAAAAGTGAATATAATTAGAATAATCCTCATAAGACACATAATCTCTGGGGGAAATATAATTTGTAACCATGTACTATTGATGTTGCTATAGCATCTTTTGATAATATAGCAATTGATAATCCAATTGCTATAATTCAAATTATATAGATTTGAATTCCCATGCTTTTAAGTTTAATGGTAGTCAAGATATACATATACATACACATTCATGCCACCCTTTGGTCAGTACAGATGGGCTCCACTCCCAGATCTACTCGGGCCTACACTGACTAGAGAGGACCATTCTGACTCGGTCTAGCTTCTGATGTCACTAGCTTTCAAGTTTTCACTTTATTTTGTGGAGTTTTGCATAAATATTCAGTGGCAGTGTTGTTGTTTTTTTAAAATAAAGGAAATATGAGATTGCTTTAACTCTGCCCATAGTTTCAGCAGCTACAGACACATCTTTAATGCAGCAAATGGGAGGGGGCTGCAGAGGCTTCCTTGCATGCATGAGAACAAACATATGTTCTCTCTGGAACACCCCATGGAAGGAGCAAGCTGTAGTCATCGAGAGGACATGGGTTTCTGTCTCTGCTTTCCTACCTATTAACAGGTCAGTTTACCTCTTTGGTAAAGGGGACAGTACCTGCTTTGACACCCTTTTGGGGTTGATAATGAAGGTCAAATGATGTATTGAACTTGAAAGTGCTTTGAAAGAAAAATTATGCAGGTAGGTGGTAGCTTTCATCTCTTTCTTGTGTTACAAATAGGAATAACTAAAGAGTATATTCCCTGGAACACAGCATCATATGGAAGCTTCAGAGGGGTGGTTCCCTCTCTAAGAAGCCCCTTTACCTTCACTCTGAGAATGCTCAGAGCAGCAGCGGTATTCCTCAGATTGTGTCCATCTGGTGTTAGCATCATTAATCATCACCTTTGAGCCAGTAATCTGGTTTTGTTTTTTAATAAAGGAAATCTCTTTTGGACCATACTATTTTTAGTCTATTACATTGACCTTGTATTCCATGGATTTGTAGAACATGTAAGTGTATCTGAATGAATATGCTGTACACAAGTCTTGAATAGTTCTTCATATTATTTTAGCACTTTGGAATAGTGGCAAATCTTGGTTCACATTGAAAATTACAATTTTTATACATGTGGTTCTTAGTATATGTGAATAATTTTGGAGTTTACAGTATATTTTAGGCATATAGAAGTACTTCAGTAGAAGTATCATGGGATTGTTAACTGGGTGGTTGTTAAAGTAATGAAAATTATTTATGCTCAGACTCTTCTACTCAAGAACCAACTTTGAGCTTTGGTACGCTGAAGACACAACCTAAACCTCCCAACAAAGAAAGGCCGGCAACTCTGACTGGCCCCAGCAGGTGGTGCTGCTGGTCACACTGGTCCCTTCAATCCCCAGCATCACAAAACGTTCCATTGTCTGGTTTGTGTGTCTGTGCTTAGTTTTGAATTATCTTAAGAACATGAATAACCTCATCATTTCTGATAAGCACAAAAGCAGTGAGAGTGTCGAAATGCTGGTGTCAGGGAGGAAGAATTTCCTCTGCCTGTCAAGGTCCTTCTGGCCAGACTAAGAATCAGATTGACATGAGATAGATTAACAGGAGAAAATCAAATTTGGTTTCATTTGTATGGGAACGCTACACAGACCTGGAAATTCCAAAGACAGTCAAGCAAAATGAGGTATATATATCATCCTGAACTAAGGAGAAAGAGGCTAAGGGCCTGGAACTTAAAGGGAATGAATGTAATTCACAGGAAGATGAAGAGGAGTAAATGTCTGGGGAACAAATGTTTGCCTGGTCACTCAGAAAGAATGGGACACCGAGGACTTTGATCACACAGGCCTTGCCATATCTAGTTCATAGTATGATGTAGTTATCTATAGCATAGTTCTCTTCCTGGAGCAGGTCCTTTATCTAAATTCTTTTAGGCAGTTGAGGTGGGGAGGTAAAGAGATTTTCCTGAATGTGCTGTGTTTTTATTGCTTTTAGTTAAAAAACAATCTGCATGCCAAAGTGGTCCATCTCGGGGTAGTTTGCCTTTGGTGATAGATAGATGATGGGAAAAAATTAAGATAATAAAGCAAAAAGCAAGTGTTGAAAAAATAGTGTTGTATGTGTATATAAGATGAATCATTCAGTTGAACAAATAATTCTAAGGGATAAAGAATAACTCACACAGTATGCTTAAGGCATTATACCCGTAACAGTAATTGGCAAGTGATGGGGCGAAAAATATTTGACAAAGTAGAATATACGTTAAAAGAGACATGTCATATGGCTGTTAACCTGATGCTAATTCAGGAAACAATTGAGAGTTTGTTGGAGAGCTTAAAGGCTGAGCCCGGTGGAGGTGCCACTGACAAATCCTGGGTCCAAAGCTGTGCTGGCTGCATCTGTCCAGGTCCTGTGACAAACCAGTGGGGAGGCCAGGGGTGTAGACACCAAAACTGGAAAGTTATCTACTGCGCATGAGGAGGCAAGGGAGGGTGGTTACCTGCCTCCTAATTTTCAACATAGAGAAACTGATCCTTTATGCAAAATGATGCCCCACAGATCTTACCGCATTGAAGAAAGGGAGAGTGAGCCTGTTTTTAAAACTCACATTCCTTATGGTAGACATTTATTCAGAGACTGCAAGCCCAAACCCTTCAAAATTGCTGTGGACTTTTGAGCAGACATACACAAAACCTGCTGGTATAGTCCTAACCTATTCATAAATAAGAACTGGTTACTGTGCTATTTTGGATGCAAAGAAGCTATGTATTCTTTTATAATATTAAAATAAAAAACAAGACAGAATATTGTAAGTAGTAATTTTGAAACCTATAGGATTCATTTTTTGCCAAGTAATAGGCATAAAGAAACTTTTGACCTAGAGCTTATTTCCTGTCGTTACAGTGTCAACATAGTGGAAAAACTATAAACTCTGGCACAAGTCAGCTGTGTGATGCCAGCAAGATACACAACTCCTCTGCAACTCAGTTTCTTCCTCTGATAATTGGGCATTGTGTTGCCCATCCATTAGAGGTGTTGTGCGTAATAAAAATAAGACTGACTAAGTCACCGTGCCTGGTCGTAATGGTCCTTCCATGACTAGTAGCCACCAGTGGAATTAGCCCTAATAGCACTCCCCATGATTAGTAAAAAAAAAAAAAAAAAAAAAACAGCAGAAGGCTTGAAGAGTGCCACCAGCAACTGCCATGGCCAGTTTTATCAACTAACATAGATGAAACTTTTGTAACAAACAGACCAAAAACGCAATGGTCAAAACATAACAGAAGTTCATCTTTCTCTCCTAAAACATCCAGGATGGGTTCTGATTCAGGAGGGCCCAGGTCCGCCCAGTCAGTTAGGGACTCGGGCTTTTGATGGTCCTCCAGTTTTTAGCAGTAAGCCTAGGAAGGGGGAAGTGGCCTAGAGGCATGTGGGAAGGAGACTTTAAGGACTAGAATAGAAGCGGCAGATACCAGTTATCACCTGCATTATAGTGGAGATGGCTTATTCCCACGGGCACACCTAACTGCTAGGGCAGCTGGGAAATGCAGTGTAGCTACTGTTAAGAAGGGGGCAAAATTGAATATCCACACTGGTTTATTACACGGCGTAGTAATGACCCCAAAGTATCCCCTGTGCTCCACACTGAATTTTGGTACCAACATTTTTCTGAAAATTTTCTGACAGTTTCTGATCAATATCAAAATTCAGGAGTGAATCCTCAGGCACAAGACACATAAATCCTGGTAATATGGGCTGCAGGTGGCTCTATTAAGCTGTAAACGATGTGTGGCTTTTCACGCTGGGACTTGGTCCAGACTCTGCATTCAGGCCAGGGACCCGGTGACAGGGGCCTGTATAACTGACCTGGTCTAAAGAGGCATTCAGTGTGACATGCCAGCTCAGTCACGATGCCTGAGCAGTTGACATGTGGCAGGCAGGAGATACACCAGGGAATCCAGGCAATGGATCTGGGAACCCCACTGGCAGGAGCTGCCTCCTGGGAAATCTGTCCGGAATGGCATGAACCCAGACACGGGGCTGGGTAACAGGGCTGGGAGAGGAGGGACGGGAGTGCGATCAGGCAGGGCAAGTGGGCAGGGCTCCCGGGCAGGGAACTGATACTCCATTCCTGCTGCTGCTCCCACCTAGAGAGAGAGAAAGGCACGTGCAGTTAAATGGCAGAGACTAAGCATTTTTCTGGTCTAACCAAAAACAGGGGATGAGGTCAAGCAGGGATTAAGAGAAGAAGAGAATTTAAATTAAGGAATAATGGTGATGTCTAGAAGTTACCCAGGGGCCCTGGGGCCAGCTGGGAACAAAATACAGAAACTCACTTGTCATGAGTAAACCACCAACTCCAGGATCTCGAGCCATAATTCATTTCTAAGCCCTATTGAGTGGGCAGGCTAAAGCTTTGCACACCTAATGACTCAGGAACTCAGGTGCTGGTGGGAAGCTTTGGTGCATCCACCTGTGGGGGTGCAGCACATTAGGGGACATTGAAACAAGGGAAGCATGAACAGATTATCTGCTGAAATTGCATTGTAGTTCTAAATGGTATAAAAACGTGTTTCATTTAATTTTTAGTCACTCTCCAGTTCCTCAAGAAATATTCAACAAATGTTGGCAGATTCTATCAATCGTATGAAGGCATATGGATTTCACCAGGTAAAGACTTAACGTTCTGTCTTCAGGGGGCTAAATGCATAGCCATTGCCACTAATGTTTCACAAATTGGTATATTAGTCTCATGCAGAAATAAAAGCAGCAGATGTGAAATCTGTCTTTAAAAGCTTGTGAAGATAGCTCTTCATTTTTACCTATTTATGTGGAGTTGGGAAAGTCTTGAGTATCACGGAAAGAATAGATGCCAAGACATATCTGCTAAACTCCTCACGGAAGATCTAACACAGAGACAACATCTTGGGCTGCAGCAAACACTGAGGGAAGACTGCTCTCAGGGAGCGATAAATGAAGCATTTAACTTGGCAGAAATCTTGAATTCAAATTAGGTTCCTTATGTGTTCGTTGTTTCTGTGAGCTGGATCCTGTTCGATGAACCATCCATGCCCACTGTGCCAGGAGCTCCTTTGGGCACTCAGATCTCTCACACGCCCTTCCAGATGTGCTTCTTCCTCCAGGCAGAGCCTCTTTCCTCCGTTGTGCTAGACTGTATCCCGGCATACATTCCTCACAAAAAATGGAGCATAGATGGGCAGTTGGAAACCATAGTAGCTCTGACCTGCAGAAAGTTTGAAAAAGTAATGTAAGATGTGAAGCTGTAAAGAGAAGGTTCTGTGTGACCACAGGCCTGAGGCGGAGCCATGGTGGAGGCCCTCGTTCCAGTGGACAGTGCGATCTGCAGGGACATGTGTGAACTGGGATAGCCTTCCAGAAACTATGATGAATTTTTGCAGTGTAGTCCCGGTATGAATCTTGTTGGTATAATATGTACCTTTCTAAAACAGTAGCAATAGAGCATCTGAAGGAAAATTTCAGTAACACTGCCTGGATTACGTTGTTTCATTTTAAATGATAGAAAAACAAAGGATCTTTGTATTTATTTAACCAATGTCCATGGAGTTTCTCTGTGTGCTAGGCTCTGTTATAGGCATTGAAAGCACTGTAAGCAGAACAGATAAAATCCCTGCCCTCAGGAAGCTTATATTCTGGATGAGGGAGACAGACAACAAACACATCTATGAAGTCACAAGTTCTGTGGAGAAAAATAATGCAGGATAAGGGAGCTGAGGAATGCTGGGAGGGTGGGGACTGACTTTTTATAGAGATGGTCTGAGAAGGCACTACTGGAAGAGAGACCCGACGTAATGAGGGAGGGAGCCATGTGGAGACTGGGGGACCTTATGTCCCAGGCAGAGGCAACACCGAGTATGAAGGCACAAAAGCAAGAGCACACTTGACACAGTCAAGAACAGCAGGAAAGTGAATGAGAAGGGAGATTAGGGTTGAGAAACATGTAGACCTTTGTAAGGAATCTGATATCTTGGTGTTATATCAAGCCATGATGAAAGATGAGACCATCTAGAGGGTGAGTCTAGATGGAAAAGAGAGAGCTAAGCTTTCTTGGCTCCAAAATAAGGAGGATAGCCTAGAAGGTTCTCAAGCATTTTTAGATGTGAGACAGCCAGATTTTTAGTCTTCACACCCTCTCATGAGAATGCGCGAAGCCATGGGCCAATGCATTCCTTCTCTAACTTAAGAAATTATATGGGAACTCAAGAGAATGAGTGAGCAGATAGATCACTTACCCAGCTTCTCTGGAGAACAAAGATAGTAAAACAGAGCTTTTCGACTTAGGAGGCAATGAGGGTCTAATGAGGAAACTGGTGGTATTTCCATTAACAAGCTGGGATAAGAGGGTTTCTGTGGGAGATATTTTGACACTGAACTGCCCACCCTCATGTATATAAACCTCAGCCTGTGGGAGTTTGGACCAGTGTCCAGCCTCACCCCTGTTGCCCCTTCACCCCTCAGTCTCTACCTGACTTTCCCGTGCTTGGCTTACCATCCCCATCCTGGACCTACATGCTTCTTGCAAAAACTTCTAAAAATGGAATAATGGTTTGGTTTCCTAAGTAGAGGACATAAAGACCAACCTGTAAAGATTTGGCTAAAAGTAAATTTTCTGAAGGAATTCTTAGAGAATCAGGACAAGTACTTAAGTTTTCTAGCTGCTTTGGAATGAATAGAGTGGTCGGGGCTCATCTCACCCTTTACTCTGCGACACTCGTTAATTTGTCTCCTTCCCCTCTGTGCCCCAAACATAGTGATGCTACCCGTCAAAGAGAAAGGTGATTTTCTAGCTACAGCACTCCCCAACATTTGATTGTCTTCAACCACATACCACCTGCATTATTAGTGAATATTTCTCCTTAAGTAGACTTACTTTGTAAACTTTTTGCTTTTCCTAAGCACCCATATACGCTATTGTGGTTTAATGTTGTAGGTCTTTTCTAATCATTTTAAATCATTTTAAAATATGCATGTGGAAGATGAACAGAGTCCCACTTTCAAGGCTTTTTTTCTGTTTAAGTTTAGAAATTGCTAGCAGTACTTTTTAGGTATTTCAGGGTTATACATGGCTTCAGTAAGGTGATAACAAATTTTAACAGTCATTTAAAACACCAAAAGCTTGGTGGGGTTTTTGTGGGTTTTTTTGTTTGTTTGTTTTTTATAATAAGAGGAAACAAAAGGGGCTTAGCTCTAGGCAGGAAAAGAAAGTAAGAAAAAAAATGAAGATAATAAATACATGAAAGTTTAGTTACATCTGAGATGAAAGAGTGAGTGAATGATCACCTCCTATATTAATTGTGATCTATGACTTCCCACAGTGGTCAAAAATGGGTTTCACAACATCAAGGTTTGTATTTTAGTGGGGTGAGATAATTTAACATAATGTCTTTATCTTTCTATAGGAAAACACACACACACACAAAAATACCTGTCGATTCTGAGATGCAAAACGAAGCACGGTCAGTCTTTTCTGACCCTCTCAGCTTCCTTCGTTAGTATAGGTGACCGCGGCTTTTATCTGCTTCACCAAGTACTAAATTCAGTTTTCTAGTAAGCGCTCAGAAGGCAATACCCAAATAAAGTACTTTTTTAGGTCTAAGTGATTTGGTGTGAGTTTTTCTTTAGTTAAAAACTAATTCCCTTCAGTGTACTTAATGCCACAGAGCTGTTCACTTCAAAATGGCTAACATGGTTTTTATGTTATGTGTATTCTTCCACAATGTTTAAAAAGGTTAAAATGATAATTTTTGTGTTCTGTATATTTACAACTTGAAAAACAAATTCCCTTTTTAAGGAAGACTTGTGTTTCTTATTTTATATTTTCTCTAAGAGGATGCTTTGTAAAAATTTAAAAAACAAAACAAAAAAATATTCCTTTTCGGGTCACCTAAAATGTGTAAGTACCACATTTTTAAATAATTCTTTTAAAGATTTTATTTATTTGAGGGCACCTGGGTGGCTCAGTGGGTTAAGCTGCTGCCTTCGGCTCAGGTCATGATCTCAGGGTCCTGGGATCGAGTCCCGCATTGGGCTCTCTGCTCAGCGGGGAGCCTGCTTCCTCCTCTCTCTCTGCTTGCCTCTCTGCCTACTTGTGATCTCTCTCTGTCAAATAAATAAATAAATAATATTTAAAAAATAAATAAATAAAGATTTTATTTATTTGAGAAAGAGAGAGAGCAGGAGTATGAGCAGTGGGGAGGGGCAAAGCAGAGGGAGATGCAGACTCCCCGATGAGTGTAGAGCCTGATGTGGGGGCTCGATCCCAGGACCTGGGATCATGACATGATGACCCTTAACCAACTGAACCACCCAGGTGCCCCCAGTACCACATTTTTAGACACTGGTTTGAGGGCACATGGAGGTACGGCTGAGATTGCTCTAGAAATGTGCTTTTATTTTTATGGAGCCTATTGGATACTGCAGTGTTTAGACTGGTGCCATGAAGCCGTGTTTACACACTATTTGAGGGATTTCACTTTAAAACAGTTAAGTGATGTTTGAGGAAAATGGGTATTTATTGAGTTTTACTATGTGTTACAGACTATGGAAGACACTTTTTTTTTTTTTAAGATTTTATTTATTAATTTTGACAGAGAGAAATCACAAGTAGACGGAGAGGCAGCCAGAGAGAGAGAGAGAGGGAAGCAGGCTCCCTGCTGAGCAGAGAGCCCGATGCGGGACTCGATCCCAGGACCCTGAGATCATGACCTGAGCCGAAGGCAGCGGCTTAACCCACTGAGCCACCCAGGCACCCTATGGGAGACACTTTTTAAATATGGGTTAACCCTGACTGTAACCCTATGAAATATTTGCAGTTTTCTAATTCTACTTAAGCAGAGATAGCCCAAGAGAGGTTCGGTAACGGGCCACGTGGTTGCACAGCTAGGCCATGATAGAGTTAGCTTCAGGTCTCACCTGCTCTAAGCTTTTCCCATAACAACAAATTCCCTAGCCAGGGGGCCAGAGGGACTTACCTAGAAACCAGCTCCTCCGCGCCCCTGACTCCTCCCCTCCCCACTCCTCTTCTTCCTCTTGGCAGAAAACTGCCAGAGTTACTCACTAGTGTTTGTTTCTGGTTTTGTGTGTGGGTTTTGTTTTTTTTTTTTTTTTAACAGAAGAAAGAGCCTGTGAAGAAAACACAAGATGAAGAACTAAAACAAATAGATGAGGAGAAAGCCAAGCAGATTTATAAAAGCTGGAAAGAAGATTCAGAGTGGCAGGCATCTCGTGAGTACCCAGAGGCCTCCATAACACCTTAGACTCTCCAGGCCAGTTCCGTCTCTTGGTCAATCTAAGAAGTACTTAAAATGGTTGTTGAGAGGCTTAGGAGTCACTTCTTGAATAGCAGAAGAGTAGAAACGTTCTCCACTCATCTTTCTACCATCACAGTTGTGATATAGCTGTTTGATGGAATGGTATACAGCTCTGAAAAAACACGTTTTGGAAGAGGGTTTAATGACATTGAGATGTGCTTATATCGTTTTTTCACTGGAAGAAGAAAAATTATAAAATAGTGTGAAAAATATTCCTATTTTAAAATGCCTTAGTATAAGAAGTAAAAAAACTGGAAGGTTATTAACATGTTAACATTATTTTTTTTTATTTGGAGCGATGGGATTTGAGCTTTATTTGAATTTTTCTTCTTGTTATTCTGTACTTTTCTAAATTTTCAACAGTGAACTCACCTTAACTTTTTGATAGAAGAACCCAGGAATAACCGATTGGATATATCAGCACCCTCCCATACCTATGACCTGACCCTGACTCCTTCTTGAGTTAGCAGTGCCAGAGATAAACTCTCTCAGGAAGAGGTCAGTGCAAGCTAAGCCAGAGCCAAGCGTGCTCAGCAACGCTAGGGGAAATGGCAGGTTTGAGACCTGATGACGGTTTCCAGCTGACTCCGAAAGAGGTTTACCAGCCAGGTTATCGCTTGAGGCCACTTGAGGGAGAAACAGGAGAATGGGAGTGACAGTGTTTGCAGGATGCGGAGAATCTGGTCTTCAGTTCTATTACAACGAACACTATTAACATGACAGTTCTGTGAAGCGAAGATATTTGCAAGACCCAGTCACTTCCATGTGGTGACGTTCTCATGTAATGGAACATTTTTGGCTTCTCTCTGAAGTCAGATATAACGGGGCTTGACTGAGAACACCTGAAGTGCAAACACACTCAAGGAAAATTGGTCTTAGCATCCTGCATTAGAGCCCTTTACTGCTGTGTTGCTAAAACAAAAACAAAATGAAACAAAACCAAAAAACACTCTGTTTTACAAAGCAACATTAAAAGGTGGCCTTGGCGTACTTTTTATGTGTACCAGCACATTCTCTGATTGTGGAGAGAATCATTTTGTGGTTTTGGTCTAGCAGGCCTATTCACACTTGGTTCAGCTCTCGGGGGCTCTGAGTGTGACCTGTGGCCAGCCTCGCCGACCTCTCGCCCCGTCCCCAGCCGCTGCACTGAGGAGTTCCTGAGAGCCTGATCTTTGCCAGTGATGTCCTGAGCTGAGCACGGGAGGGATGATAACCACCTCTTCTTACTCAGAGGCTCCCGGCCACATGGAATTCGAACTCGGGCTGCGACTCATCACTTAGTCTTGCCAAATGCAGGAAATTCTAAAACACGTGGTTCTCCATTTCTGTCTCCTTCCTTCCTCTTTTTCCTCCTTCTCCCTCTTAGGATGTCCTAAAACCCCCCTTAGAAAGGCAGGAATTCTGCAGGGAGCGCTGGGCAGCTGTGAATGTGCAGGCCTGAGCTATGTGCGTCCTAGGCGCTGATAGCGAGTGTTCGGTATCAGCAGAGGAGACAGAGTCTCCTGAGAGACGGCGCTCATCACCCGCTGACTCCTCTCACCATCTCTGTGGCCTGACCAGGGCCTTTCCCAAACCTCCTTGTTTTTCTAGTGCGAAAATCCAAAGCCGCTGATGAGAAGAGACGCTCTTTGGCTAAACAAGCGCAGGAAGACTATAAGAGGCTATCACTTGCGGCTGAGAAAGGAAGCGGTGAGGGGCCACAAAGCCCCCCAGGAGTTCTACAGAAACCAAAAAGACCCCCCCTCCCACCCAAGCCTCACTTCCTAAACCGGGCGGGATACCCTCCAAAGCCTCTTAGGTAAGAAGCCACACAGATGGCTTTAAACATAACGGTTGAAACTGGCTGATTAAAGACAAATGGCAGGAGGGCCGTTGGGCGGGGCAGACCGGCGGGTTGCCTGTGTGATTCAGTTCTGCCCCACCTCAGCCTGTCTTCTGGAGACACCTGGTCTGGATTCATCCTCTTCTTATCTATAAAACACCCACAGTTTGTTATAATAAGATTCCCAGTAACTCAGAGAAGGTGTGCATCGAGTTCAGTGCCTCCCTGCGCCGCTAGTGCACCCACCCCCGACCCCACCTCGTGGTGGTAAGCGGGCCGTGAGGGCAGGAGCAGAGGCAGGGGTCTCATCAGCGCTAAGTATTGCTGTTAGTCGGAAACGATATCAAAGGAGGAACCTAAGGGCTTGCTGACTTGGACAGCATCGTCGAGTTGTGTTTTCATTGCTCAGGATTGAAGATTTGATGGCAGTCCTCATGCTGGGACACAGAGCCAAGTTCATATGTTGAGTCTGGAACTGTTCCTTCTTTGAATGAACACTTTTTTGGTCATGATGGTGCCTTGGCCTTGTCAGCTATAGGAACTTAGGTAGAACAGTTTGCTTTGTAAACTCCATGAAGAGAAATATGATGGTATCGTAGCAGAAACCCCCTTACCCTTATGTTAGATAACTGTTCATAAAATTATTTTCTCCTGGATATTAGGATTTTTTCATATTCTAATATGTAGAAAGACATTATGTAAAATATACCAGAAGAATCAAATAGTCATTAAACAAAACAGAAGCCTTGCCTTCTGAAATGAAAACCAAAAATACTTCTCTGTTACACGTACGGAGAAATAGAAAGCAAACCAATCTTTCTTTGCTTGGAGTCACTACTGATCTTCAGGGCCTTTCCTAATGGGGTTTATGACCTCAGAGGAAACAGGAAGGTGGACCTTTTCCTTTACTATAATTATTTCTACTTACTCAACTGAAAGCTGCCATTTTGGGATGTGGGGGCCAGAACTAAAAGATCATGTTCTATAAAGTGACAGTTTGGGGAATGATTTTTTTTCTTACGGACAAAAACCCAAGAAAAGTAATCAGAAACAGGTATCCTCGCAGTTTTGTGAACACATCACAAAGGTGTGAGCTCCTGCCCAGGGTCCTCTTCAGTGCCTGAGCTGGCCTGTGCATTGGCCCCAGATACCCAGCAGGGCTGTTTGTGTACCTGCCCCTGTTCTCCAGGCTCTTCCAAGGGGGTAACTATGACGTGTAACATGCCTGTCCCACACTATTTTTAGTGCGCGGTGTATGTGATTGACAGCAGTGGAGGTGGCCTTAAGAAGGGCAATTTTTGTTTCGAGCTGTGAGCTAAGTTTTTCCAACGTAACACACTTGCATGAAATGCTTCTTGTGAGGCAGCCAGACTGGATGGTTTTTGCGCTGGGACAACAGTGTATGACCAAGGTCAGCTAGGAGCCAGCCCAAGAAAAGACAGAGACTGGCTGTCCTTAGAGTTTTTGCTTAACCTCCAAAGACTTTCCAAAGAAAAAGAACCTAATTTGAAAGCTAGTAAGAGCACTCATCATATAATCTCGTGTGTGTATAGGATCTGATTCCCAAGAAAGTCAAATATTATAGTCAGTCTTCTCCAAAATTCTATGTATGCATGCACATGAATAGTACATACTTAACATGTACATCTGGCATACATGTCACATGTAACTCGTGGGGACATGTTACCATAGAACACAGGGTCATAAGTTAATTTACATGACAGGCGTCCTGGCAGTTCATCCAAACTCATCCTTGTCTTTACACTGAGTTCCGCTCAAAATTAGTGGGTTATTGTGTGAGACTTGGAAATGTGTTTATTACATTGCAGTGTTACTTTTTATAGTAGAAATCAACTTATATCCCAGAACTTTAGTTCTGTGACTGAATGTATTTCAAAATGATTCTACCGCTTGTATCTTTTTCTTATCAATCTTCAAACACTCTTCTTTCTTTGACTTCATATTTCTGAGACTGTCTTTAGCAGAACTAATCCTCTTCAAAGTGTGGGAGAGAAGAAAGCAAGTCAGGGATGTTGGAAACAAAAAGAAGAAAAAATTTAATACTGAAAATGTTAGGAAAGAGATTTTTTTTTTTTATTGCATTTGTTTTGTTTGCAAAAACATGCTCCCAAGTAAAATAGCGTTGGGGGTGTATTTCACTTTTTAATGCTTATTTTCTCAAATTTTAATTAGAAGTTAATGGAGCTTTTGTTCATATTAAAAATGAATTAAAATCTTTGTATTAACACAGCAGAAGCTCACATCCATGACTAGCCCTAAAGGACTGGAAGGACAAGTGACAGATTTATGTTCCTTCCTATTTTTTTGATTAACCCTTGTGGAGTTAGGTATATAATGGCAGTAATTAGGGGTCCAACTTCGCATTAGCTCAGCCCATGTAATTAGATCTCCAAGTATATATAATTCTCTCTCCCTTTATACATGATTTATATATACAGGATATATATGATTTTCGAAGGCATTGTTTTCAAGTTAGTTCAATCTAACTTGAGGAACTGTTCTCTAAATCTCAGAAACCAGGGAGTGACGAGGACAGCGTCCAACTCTGCCCAGGAGGACATCATTCGGTGGTTTAAAGAGGAGCAGCTACCACTGCGAGCAGGCTACCAGACAACCTCAGACACCATAGCTCCCTGGTTCCACGGTGAGTACACAGCTGCCCTCGACGGAGCCTCATCAGATGACAGATGAGGCTGTGTTCATCTGTTAATCCACCAGGAGGGCAGAAAGAATAAAGGCTTCCTTTTATTTGTGCTGTCCAAGAAGAGTCTTTGAAATTATTTTCACACAGCAGTTTTTCAAAGGTTTCTCCGTGAGTTGCAGGCTCATGACGGATTTAGAAAACAGTCAGCAGTTGGGGTCTCTGCGGGTGCCGTGAGTTCTTATGTCACCACAAATAAAACACCGCTGGGTGGGCGGGGTGGGCGGGGCAAGCGATGGCTCCTGCTCGCCGACCCTCAGGCACTCGATTGCGACTTCCTTCAAATGGCAATGCCTTTCATCCACCGTGCACAGTGGGGAGAGTCCAGTATGCCCGTGGGTGTGGTGGGCAGGGCACTGGTGCAGCCGTCAGATGGTCAGCTCTTCATTACCAGTTGAGTGACTGAGCAAACCCTTTCTCTACAACAAGTCAAGTTATCTGAGCCTCATTTTCCTCACCTATTTAATGAAAGAGTTGAACTTTATGATCTTTAACCTAAAAATTCTGTTATTTTGATCTGTGTTTCCATTAAGTAGTTGAAGCTGCCAGGTGGGTTTGTTAGACCAAAGCAGATATTACCTAATAAACCATTTCTTAATTTGACCCTAGAAATTTGATTAATTCAAGCCTTCTGTGTAGCTAGCACATATTTCACTGTCCTCTCAGTTTCTTGAACTTCAGGAAAAGAAGTGGTTTCTTGCCTCATTTGGCTTCTTTAGGGTCAGTGGTGGAACTGGATTAATTGCCTCTATGTACAACAGAAGCGCTTAAAAAAATAAGGTTCTCTCACAGAGCATGCTTGTCCTAAAGGACTAAACCTTGGTTTGAATCATGTTGAAGTCTTTTTTATTTTAAAAATTTTTTTAAAGATTTCATTTAAGAGAGAGAGAGAGAGTGCATGAGCACGAGCAGGGGGGAGGGGCAGAGGGAGGAGCAGACTCCCTGCTGAGCAGGGAGCCCAGTGCAAGGCTGAAGGCCAGTCTGAATCCCAGGGCCCTGGGATCATGAAGCTTAACCAACTGAGCCACCCAGGTGCCCTGAAGGCTTCTCTCTTTTAATTAGTATCATGTCACACACAAACATATCCACAAAAATAGGGTCCCAAACAAATAATATGGTGAACTTCTAAAAAGAAAAAAATTAGGGGCGCCTGGGTGGCTCAGTGGTTAAAGCCTCTGCCTTTGGCTCAGGTCATGATCCCAGGGTTCTGGGATCGAGTCCTACATCGGGCTCTCTGCTCAGCAGGGAGCCTGCTTCTCCCTCTCTCTCTGCCTGCCTCTCTGCCTACTTGTGATCTCTATCAAATAAATAAAACCTTTAAAAAAATTTAAACATTTAAAAATATAAATAAAAAAATTTCTTTTTTGTAGGCCTTCTGCTAAAGGGCTGCTTTCACAGTCAGATCATTATGGAACCATCTAGCTTTCCTTGTAAAATACATATTCTTTGGTGATTCAGGCTTTAGCAATTGTCCACTCCCTGATCTCCTCTCCCTCTTAGGACTGGGTCATAAGTCTACTTCCTTTCCATTCTGTTCAGAAGACATTGGAAGAAATAGTGACATCAGTATCAAAAGATGAGTGTTTAATGTTGCCTTTTTTTTTCTTTTTAAGATAAGCACTGATGAAATCAGTACTTTATAGTTTCTGTGTCGTTGGGCAGATGGTGTCATTCCTGATTACAAGGGTGGTAGTTCATTTTAATAACAGGAAATAAGAAATTGAAAGTGTTGGTTAATGTTTAAAAATCGTGGTACTTTAACAGGCAATTCCACTTGAAACAGTTGCTAAAAGCTAGGAAGATAAAGTGGGACTAAAAATCCAGTTGGAGCTTTGGTTAAAAAAATAAGTTTTTGAGTTTTATATAAATAACTTATTAGTTGCTATTGTTATACATTTAATTTCACTTATATAGATATTTATGATAGTCATAAGAAAAATAAATAATATGATAAAATATAATGAAATAATACACAGTTATGTCCTCAATGTAAGCCATAGTCTTCTGTTTTAAGAAGACAAAATTTCACGTTTCTATGATAAAGAGAAGATGGATCATATCTTGTATTTTTGAAATATAATTGTTTATTGATCATGAGCCCTGTTGGAAACAATGGGATGGTAGCTCTCCTGTACTGGTTTACCATCTTCCTTTTGTTATCATACACTCCATAAGTTGCCTTTCTTATATTACTGTTTTGGTCAGCTAACTTTTCCCCATAGAAGTTCACACTTTGGCCCTTTTCTTTTCATTAGCTTTAGACAGGATGGAAGTGGATAGGAGAGGACAGGGACATGAAGACCCCTGGATCTCTGGCTTGTGGAGCTGCGTGGAAACTCATGCTCTCAGCTGGGAGAAGGAATACAGGAGGATCAGGAGATTACCAGGATTAAAAAAGAGGGGTGAAAATGAATTTATTTGGGATATGATGAGCTTGAAATGTCTTTGGGGCAGTCATGTGAAAATATCCATTTGGTAATTGGATTAACAGATCAGTGCTAGCGATAATGGATCGGAGCCCTCAGCACACAATGAAAAGCAGGGGAGGGGAGATGACATTTTCCAGGAGTGAAGTGAGAAGAAAGGTAAGAGAAGACCAAGGACAAGACCCCAGGGAGTACCAATACTCAGTGCGATGGCAAAGAGGAGCAGAGGCCCCACATCTTTGTCTCAGGTTTCCTTTCCCACTCAGCGTCATGATGAGGCAGGTATCTGGCCATGGGCAGTCAAGTAGGGTATTGCCTCTGATCTCCTAGATGTAAGAACTTGGAAAATCCCAAGTGCAAGAGAGATCCAGAAAGGCAGTACTAAACTCTACTTTGTGAGCATCTTGATCTCAAGCACATGTAGATATGTAGTCTCCCCACTTCTGCTCCTCTCTCAGCAAGCTCTTCTCACAGAGGCCATCAGGTTTCAACTTTCACGCTTGATCTGAATATCACTCCAGCTCCATCTCAAACCGCGGTCCTCACAGAACCCTGCCTTGATCATGACTTTCCACCACATGTTTCCCGTCCGTCCCTGACACACCACACTCACCCCTTTGCTAGGGCCTTTGCACTTGTTCTTCCTGAAGATCCCTCTATGGCCAACGTCTTAAGGAGCTGACTTACCTGTTTGGAGGCTTGGTGGGCCCCCCAGATCTGCTGGGTAGACTAACAGGCTGGAGACTCAGGGAAAACTGGCAGCTTAAGTCCAAAGTCCACTGGCAGAATCCCTTCTTGCTCAGGGAAGGTCTTTTCTCTTTTGATGCCTTCAACTGATTGGATGAGGCCCACCCATATTGCGGAGGATTTTTCTCCCTTCCCTCATTCAAAAATTACTTTTTTTTAATTAGGAAATATTTCAAACAAAAAAAGAAAACTGTAAGTAACACCAATGATGTAATAAATGTTGTATCTACTTTCTAGGATACAATGAATGTTAGAAGCCATATTTATCTCATATCTGTTTCTCTTATTAAGAAATAAAGCCTGAGAGAATAAAGGCCCTCTCTTTTCCTCCCTTACTGACTCTATTTACTTCTCTCCAATAGGTAAATCACTCTTTGAAGTTATCCTTTTCATCCATATTTTTATACTCTCATTATATATTTATATGTGTGTGCATTTTTATTAACTATATTAAGATATATATAAAACATATATTTATACACGTATATATATGCTTCTATCAAACATGCAATATTGTGTTTAATATTTACATGGTATCATGTTATAGGTATTTTTCTGCAGCTTGAGTTTTCTCCCAACATTATGTCATCTAGATTTTTCTTTAGCTCATTCGTTTTACCTGTGATGCAGTATGTTATAAGATACAGATTATATTCTGTTGGAGCTGTAATTTTTTGAGGGTCTAATATGTTCCAAGCATTACACTGAGCACTTTAAAGGAAGTAAATTTTATTCCCACTTTATAGAGTAAGAACCTAGGAACTAAGATGTTAAGTTCTTTTCAGGCTTCTACCATCAGTGGCAATATTCAGAGCCAGATCTACTTAACTTCTAAGTCACAGCATATCTGAGCACTAATACAAGTGGGAACACCCATGCTTTTTATATAAGTTGGAAATTTGAATCAGTGAACAGTAATACCACAGAGATTTGTTTCTCCAGTACATGAATGAGTTCACTAAATCTCACAGCCAGTGGTGAAGTAAAAGTGTCAAGGAAACTTCATTCAGCATAAGTTTTGCCCCATTCCCATACAATGCTCCAAGGCTGCAAGAGTTTAGAGTAATAGAAGTGGAATCTATATTTTTTGTGGTAATGGTTACTTAACTATACATTTGTCAAAATCAATCAATTGCGTACTTAAAATTGGTGAATTTTATTGTATGTAAATTATATCTCAAGCTGAATTTTAAAAAATGCGAAGTCCAAGAAGCACAGTTTTCTTAGGTCTTAGCATGGAAAGATAGTGCAGTTGGCCCTTGAACAATGCAGGGGTTGGGGTGCCAACCCCTTGCACAGTTGAAAATCCATAGATAAATCTGGACTTCCCAGAAACTTAACTATGAACTGACAACTATTGACCAAAGACTTACTGATCATATAAACAGTTGATTAACGCATATCTTGTATGTTATATCTATTATATACTGTAATCTTTTAATAGAGAAAAGAAAACATTATTAAGAAATTCATAAGAGAGAAAATACATTTGTAGTACCACATTTATTGAAAAAAATCCACATATAAGTGGACGTATACAGTTCAAACCTGTGTTGTTTGAGGGTCAACTGTATAGTATAAGCTTGGCACAAGACTCCAAGACCAGATCACCTAGGTTTGAGTTATGTTCTTTTCCTCTTTAAAATGGGCTAGGGGCACCTGGGTGGCTCAGTGGGTTAAAGCCTCTGCCTTCGGCTCAGGTCATGATCCTGGGGTCCTGGGTTCGAGCCCCGCATCGGGCTCTCTGCTCAGCAGGGAGCCTGCTTCCCTCTCTCTCTCTCTGCCTGCTTCTCTGCCTACTTGTGATCTCTGTCAAATAAATAAATAAATAAAATCTTTAAAAAAAATAAAATAAAATAAAATGGGCTTAATAATATCTACACTGTAGAGTAGTTGTTTTTTTTTTTTTTAAGTGTATCATCTAATATATGTAACATACTTAGAACAGTGCCTGACACGCAGTGTTTCTGTTATCATGGCCAACCAGAACTGAAGAGCTTAAAAGTAAATGTGCCGTTCCTGTTCTCTCTGCCTTTCTCTTCATCATAATCCTAATCTTGCCACAAAATATTGCTGTAACAGCATCATATATGAGGGATAAGCAGGATTTCAGTAAAATAGATCTTAATTACTACTAAACTGTCCTATGCGATTTGATAAGTATTTATTTAGGGTCTGTCCTTAAAAATCCCAGAACCCAGGAGGTCACCCCAGAAGGCAACAGGAATTTGGAAGGACAGAAGGACAACTGGCAAAACAGGGAGTAAAGTTGCTTGGAAAAGTTGAGCAGAATATTGCCAGTTGAGGTTGAGCATGGGGTTGGGAGGAAAGGTGTGGCAAGATGGGAATGACTCCTAGATTTGCTAAAATAACATTTTATTTTCTAGATTTAAAATCTTCTGGGGGCACCTGGGTGGCTCAGTGGGTTAAGCCTCTGCCTTCGGCTCAGGTCATGATCTCAGGGTCCTGGGATCAAGGCCCGCGTCGGGCTCTCTGCTCAGTGGAGAACCTGCTTCCTCCTCTCTTTCTCTGCCTGCCTCTCTGCCTGTTTGTGATCTCTGTCTATCAAATAAATAGATAAAATCTTTAAAAAAGAATCTTCTGAATACTGTTATCAGCTCTGTTTGGTTTTATTTCCTCTTTATCACCCTCCTCTCATCCTGTCCGACTGTCTTGACCCTGAAATACAATCCTTGTTTTTATTCATTTTCTCTTGCATCTGGTCACCACATTAGAGCAGTCTTTAAGACACACACTATGGTCTAGAATGTTTATAAAGTTGGAGATTAGTGTTGGAGAGCCCTCCTGGGTAAATGTAATATCCTGCAAAGTCATTTTATTTATTCTGGTTTCTGATTCTAAGTATCCAAAGTGTGTAGATACATAATTAGCTCTACTCACTAACTCCTCTTCAAAGAGAGGGTCAACAAATAAATACAACTGAAGTTTGAAAGTCTGTTCAGACCCCCCAGACTCCTCTCTTCATTCTCTCCATTGGCATATCCCGTCTCCTGTTACTATGTGACAGTGTTCAGGAGCTCAGAATTCAGCAGGGCCTGGGAGTAGGAAGGTGGGGGGAAGGCTAACAGTAAGTGTATAAACAAATTTCTGATTTAGGAATTTTCTGACTGCTTCTGTTAGAGAATTCATATATCTGCTTACGCATCAAGAGCTGATCATTACGCCTCTGAAATGCAACGCACGCGTCCTTATTCAAATATGGATATAATTAGCCCGCTGGTGAGATGTTTCCATCCTGACCGGTTTCTTGTGGCTGTCTTTTGCTGTCATGATTTATAATTGAACCTGCCTCTCAATGCTTTAGTTCCAATATTTTAAGCTACTTAAAAAGCAAATCCCTTTCACATCTGTGGGATTTCGGTACAGTTCACACTGCAGCTATTTTGATTGCTTCCATTTTTGACACATGCCTCCAAAGTTCCCTTCTGCTTGGAGAGCAAGACCCATCCATTTCTCTGTCTGCAGCTGTTCCCTGGGACTCCAGGTCCCCAGAGCCGAGCCTCCAGGCAGAATCCTGTGTCCCACTCCTCAGGCGTGTGCCAGCCCACAGCCCCTGCCCCGCAGTCCCTGAGGCTGCATGCCCACAATGGGAGGGATCCCACAGACAGTCTCAAGGAGCCCACCCAAGATTTCTTTCAGGCTAAAACCTTAATGAACCTGAGAATCAGCACTCAGAAGGGACAATGTGCCCTTCAACTATTTTGCTGAGAAGCGGTGATTTCTTCATTGTGGGGCCATTAGACTTCCGCCCCCCTCTCCCAGAGAGACTTTCAAGCTTCCATCTTTACTAAGCACATCCTGTCTCATTGACATATATGATTCATATACTTGGTAGAGTGGGGTGGGCTGTGGCCAGCAGCAAGAATCTGTCATATCTGCGTGTGGCAGGGAAGGACCACCACAAGTGCCTCCCCTGGCAGTCACTGTCCCACCTTGAAGAGGGACTAGCCCAGCATTAGCCCCAAGCCCTGGGACTTCACCTGCATTTTGGCATGAAGCCTTCAACACTAAGCATCAAAGCACTTTGAATTATTCTCTGGAGTTCTCCCATCTGACTGCCTAGTATTAGTTCAGATGGCCAGAGTAACTGAAGAGGAAACATAAAGAGGGTAAAGCTATGTCCATCTATTCAATCTTGAAAAGAGCTAGTGTTTCTGCAGCACATACCATGCATTATTATAGGGTTTATTTTGAAGACTCTGACTTTTCCAATAAACTACCCAGTGCAGCAAACTGGCTGCAAAAAAATGTATGTATTTCCACTAATGTTGGGAGTAGTCCATTAACCCCAAAGGCCTTGCTTGCTTGAGTTTTTCAGTGGATGCACTTGAGTCTTCCCCCTAATGCTGCCAGTCACTGAGTGTCATGCCCCACATGTGCCCGGGAGCCCCATGATTGCCATTACTGATGCCCTGGGCTCGAGTCTTGTAGTTTACACTGTGTTCTTGGAGAGACCTAGAAGGACCTTGCAGGCAAGGTGAGGGGAGCCTGGGTGGGTGAGGGACAAAAGAGAGTGACCTGCTTTGGGGGTTCGACTTCAGGTTTTTTATGAAAAGAGGGATTTTGATATTTAGAGAAGAACTTTTAATCTGTGCTTTCATCACCAGAGTTTTCTTTGCCATTGCATGGTCTGATTATAAAATTTGGACACTCCTTTATGTTGGCAAAGGAGGCAGTAGAGTATAGTGGTTAAGAGCACGTCTCTGGGGCCAAATCCCAGCCTCCACCAACAAGCTGTGTGGCCTTAGGCAGGTCCCGTGAGTTCTGAATTTCTGCCTCTAATCTGTATAATGCAGACACCGACATCACCTGTCTCACAGAGTCATTTGAAAGATTCACTAGTTACTATATGTGAAGTACTTAGCGCTGAATGTGACACAAAGGAAGCCCTAATTAATAAGTGTTATCCATCATGGTAATGAAGAAAGAACAAATGATGTGATATTAATTCTTGAATTATTATGGAAACATTAAGAATAATATTTTGAGAGCTCTAGTCTTCCTTATCCCAAGGGGCCTGAAACCTGAAGTTTGAGAGCTTGGTATCACAGTGTATGTCCCTCTAGATAGAGGATCTAGGGCCGGTCCCAGAACCCCTTCAAAAGTACTTCCTTTACATACTGACCAGGTTAAAGAAAGCATAAAGTAGAAGGGAGCTACAGTGCGGAAATATAGAGCTCTCGTCCAAGTTTAAGACCTCCTATGGGTAACGTGTGCAGTTTGCATTTGGCACGGTTGCTACGTGGGAAGAAGTTCTTCTAAAACTCAGTTTTTTCTTTTATTCACCCCTAATCTAGGCACTTTGCAGTGTGGGACTTTGAGGTCACCTTAACAGCAGAGATGAGTTCCTCCATGAAAGTTATCTTGGTGCCATCTCCTCCCTTCAGGGTATTCTGGGGAGCCCAAGAAGCAGAGAATCAGGACAGGTGACAAAAGCAGGAGTAAGAGTTCCTTGGCAGAGCTCGGGAAGGGTAGCCCTGAGGCCGCTCTCAGCAGACCCAACATGGGTCAAGGGGAATGCTAAAGCCTGACGTGTTCTGGGCCTTTTCAGCCCCTGGCAACAGGAATCCTGAGCTTAGGGAAGGTGGCAGAGGTCACTAATGCCTCAATTCTACACCCAAGTGACTGTACGTAAGTCTTCACGATAAATGCATCTTCTTTACGTTGCTTGGGTCGGGGCACCTGGGCGGCTTGGTCGGTCGAGCATCCGGCTCTTGGTTTCATCTCCGGTCGTGATCTCAGCTCAGGTCATGATCTTGGGGTCCTAGAATCAAGCCCTGCATCAGGCTCTACACTCAACTGGGAGTATGCTTGGGGATTCTCTTTCTCCCCCAGTGCCCCCCGACTCTATGTTGCCCAGCTTAGAAATGAACACCTCTTTGTGAAATAAATATTCATAGTTTATTTTCAGCCAATTTCAGGAAAATTTCACGAGCTCGGAGGGGGTTAAAAAGCGAAATACTTGAGTGAGAGACAAGAGACCTGAAACCATCACTAACTAATCCTATACCCTGGTCATATACCTGCTCTCCTTCTGCTTCCCCTTTTGTATGGCGATGATAATAATACCAGTTCTGTTTGTTTTGAGTTGTTTGGGAATTAAGTGAAATAACCCATGAAGACACGTTGAGCAATGTGAATTGCTAGCTCAGGGGAGTATTCTAGTTGGGTGAGAGCCTGGACTCTGAGACTGCCCGGTGCAAGACCAGCGCATCCCCTGGCCTAACCACATGACCTGCAGCACATTAGGAACTCTCTCTGGTGCAGGTTTTGCTCATCTGAGATTTGAGAGAAGGAATAGTGCCTGTTTGTCAGGCTGCTTTAAGGATTAAGTGAAGTAAGGCACCATTTGAGGAGCGCCAGGCAGACGTAAAGGACTCTGTATGCTACTATTATTTGGTTACCTTCCATTTGGTTTTTAAACACATTTTCCAGACTCTGGACACAGGCGCTACAGATGTATAAACAAAGTTAGTAGTGCTTCAGAAAAACCTGAAATGCATCCCTTGTCCCTGTCCATAAGTGATCAGACTCGAGGCAATGGCTGCATAGAAGCATCCCAGAGAGACGTTTCTGGCCTGATTATAAGACAGAATTACTCATTAGACCGTTTCTGGGCATCTTGTAAGTGGCAGGTGCTGAGAGTGTGAAAATAAGATGTGGTGGTTGGCCTCTAGGAGATCACAAGGATGTGGGGCAGGGAGAGACAGTAGAATGTGCTGTGAGTACTCCAGTGGAGCTGTGGATAGCACATGGTTGGGGGGGCGCCTGGATAGACCAGGGGAGTCTCAGGTGGAGGTGGGAACAGGTGCTCAGCAGGTGCAGAGGAACCTTGACTTACTGCTCAGGGGGAAGTCAGAAAGCTTCATGCTATTAAGTTGCATCTTAGAGAATGTGTAGGCGTTTCCCAGAAGGAGGCTGTGGAAAGGGCATCCCACTGACCTGTCCTTCTGTAAGGTGGTTGCTGCCACGTGGATTTCCAACAAGGGCCATGGTAGTGTTTCTGAGTTATTCAAGTCTCTTGGGATCTATTCACCCTCTTTTGTGCAAAACATAGAGCCTACCATGCAGCTCTCCCTTCACTGCAGTGGGGTTTAAAGCTCTGCTGTCCAACACGGCAGCCACTCCACATATGTGGCTCTTTACACCAAAATTAATTAAAATTAAATAAAATTTAAGGGTTGAGTCCCCCTATCATACTAGCTACATTTCAGGTCCTCAGTACCGCAGGGCCAGCGCAGGCATTGCATTGCCACAAAAATTTGTTGAATAGCACTGTCCGCGAGTGTGCTCTGGCATCACACAGAGAAAGGAATGGGACATTACTGTCTGCTCCCTCCCCGGCTCCTCTGTTGGGAACCTCCAGGCTTGGTGCTCAGGCTCTCAGGGGTGGTAGGCAGCTCTGTCCAGGCTCTTCAAGAGTCAGAAGCTGCCCGGTAAGACCTCGCGCAGTGACATCTGCTTTCTTCAGTGACATCTGGGGTAGTTTTGGCACCCCCTGCCCAGATTGAAACGGAGCAGTGCTGAGGGAAGATCTGTCTTTTCAAAGTAATTGAAATGAAATGAAGTCAAAGAAAACTTTTTATTTACCCTTCATCACTGGCACATAAATCCTCCTGTGAACTCACAGAGGCTTGGTTCTTAGAATATGCGTGAAGAGAGCTGGTCAGAGGGAAGTTGCCTGGAGGGTCACTGCCTTTAGGGGGCTGGATGAAGGCCACTGCTTCAGAATTCTTAAGAGTCAGGTAAGGAGACCGCTCAGGTCCGCAGCCGGATTTTGGCCTTGCGGTCAAGAACTCTCTTTGCAGGCGGACGAGCTCACCGTTCGGCAGCAATCACAGCCAAGCCTCCCTCCTTCAGTGGAATCGTGACTGTGCGTGGACAAGTATCAGATGAGCCAGACGAGCGTTCTCTTCAGGAATGATAATCCTGATGTAAAGCAGAAAGAGCGAAGCGTGGTCTCCACAGCACTTCACCTCTGAACCTGCCTTCAGAACCTCAGTATTCGAGCCTCCATTAGGACTTACGATTTGCCACAAAATCATTTTATTGTGTTCTGGTGTCTCTGGAAATTACGCAGTGCCCAGATCTATGTGTAATGGGTAATAATTACAGTTTGAGAAGCTTTCAGGAAGTTTGATTTACAGCTACTGTCTGATCCAATTTTAGGAAGAATTTAAACTAACAACCCAGGTTCGTTTATAATTTTCCAGAATAACTTTCGTTTTAGGAATCTAAATCCATCTGGATAACATGGTAAGGTTATAACATCTACCCCATCTGTTGAAGTAACTTGGAATTTCAGAGTTAGGCTGTCGGTAAGTCTGGAAGAAGAGAGAAATCTTTCTTCCAGAATGCTCCTGCTCCTTCACTCATTTCTGAAGGGCAGTTTTCAGTGTCAGTGAAAAATATCCCTGCCTTTATAGACAAATACAGAGTCTTGAAACTTCAGTCACGTTTAGTCCCTAGGTAGGCTGCTTACCTGTTGCCTTGCTTCAGATTATGGTTGTCATCTGTCATTTATCAATACGGTCAGGTGTGATTAGAAAGGTAAAATGGGCGAACAGAAGCAGTGGTCTGTATCTGTTGGATCTTAGATGGGCATCATTTGAGCACCTGAAGTGGACGGTATAGCAGCTGACCCAAGAGACTCACTCACTCACTATCAGTGGTGCCTGCAGTTTCCACTGGCTCAAGTCTCATCAGGGAAAGGACAGAAAGGTAGCAGGTGGTGATGGAGATAATGCATGGGCATCATGGTAGCCTTGCTGGGCTTGGATCGGTAGACCTGGAGGCCCTAGAGGAGAGGCCATGGCTTTTCTCTTTCAGGGACATTCCCTATCTGTGCAACACCCCCCAGTTCTCATCCCTGTGTTTCACTGGAGTTGAACATCAGTATGGAGCTAACCCTGAAACAGAAGTAAGAGCTTCTGTCTGCGTGGTGAAAGGGATGGTGGGGAGAATTCTGCTCCTCCTCCCAGATCCGAACCTGCTGGTTAAGTGGATGACTTCACCATCTCTCCGAGATGTGTTTGTGCACTCTCTGTAGGTCTCACCACGTCACTGATTCATCTGAGGAACTGCAACAGGACTAAGATGGGAAATTGGGAATAGGAGTGAAACCTCATGAGTTTGGACTAGTTGGGGGAAAGGCTGGTCTGAATTAGTGTGAATTCATGAGGCTTCTAAAGTGTATATACACACACACACACAAAAAACTTCATGTCAATGAAGAGTTTCATTTTGAATATATATGAAGACAAACATATATGAAGATATAAATATATGAGCACATGTGTATCCATATATACATACATGTACATAATTTTATTCCTTTAACTGCCACCGAAGCATCATTTAGGAGTAACCCAGTAGAAAGTAACCCAAGTAGAAAGACTTGTAGACCTCGGTCCCTCCCGGTTCTGTTACTAACTTGCTGACTCCTAGACCAAGCCCCTGAGCTTAGCACAACTGATATTTGGGTTGGAGGATTCTTTGTAGGTGAAGCTGTCCTTGCGCTATTGGATGTTTAGCAGCATCTCTGGCCTCTCTGGCTGCCCGTAGCCTCCTCTGCCCAAAAATGTCTCTCAGATTTCCAGAGGTTGTCCTGGTGGAGAACCACCATCTAAGACCATATAGGAAGATGCTCCAGGCCACAGAGTCCCCAGAAATAAACCGAGGAAGACACTTTCCAGTCCCCTTCCAGATGGAATGCTTCTAGGACACCTATAAAGGGTCCTACCAGACTTAGAAGCCACCTAACACCTGTGGTGTTATAACCGGGGGCATAGGTGGGAACATATTCTGAAGGCTAAATCTTGATGCTCTCATTTATGTTATCAACTGGCCGCTGTCAGCCGCCTGCTCGCCCAGTTACCCAGTACTAGGAGATGAATGATACTGTAGTATATTCTTAAGAAGTCCAAAATGGACTTGAAGTTGCTCTTACTTTTTCCTAAACTTTATGCATGCAGCTATATTAACTGAAGACAGTTCTGGAAATGATTTGGCTAAAATACCTGCTTTTCTTTCCCGCAGGGATCCTGACATTAAAGAGAGCAAATGAGCTTCTGAGCACTTGCGAGCCGGGCAGTTTTCTGGTCCGCGTCAGTGAAAGGATCAAAGGCTACGCCCTGTCCTATCTGTCCGAGGATGGCTGTAAGCATTTCCTCATAGATGCCTCCACGGACTCCTACAGCTTCCTGGGCGTGGACCGGCCGCAGCACGCCACCCTGGCTGCGCTGGTGGACTACCACAAGGTGACCTGGTGTACAGGCTTGACTTGCTCTGTGAATTGTTGTCCCACAGCAGCTCTAGCAGTGAAAGGCAATTATCAGAAAAGAGATTGAGACGAGTAATGGGTGATTAGTGTCTGATAATTCTTCCGGATAATCAGGATTCTTAATTACAATTCCTTTATCGTTGAACCTAGCTCTTCCTCAGATACTCAGGGAGAATGCACTGGGGCCGAGAATGGAGGAGATGCTAAAAGCCTGTGCACACGCTGCTTGCAACTGAGGCCACACTTAGAACTCAAGCCTGGGAGGGAAAGAGGGTACATGGCAATTTGCAGATGAGAAAAATCTCTTCTAAGATTGCCATAAACTGATAAAGCTTCACGTAAATCAAGGGCAAACAAGAAGTCGTGTGCTCCGAGGAGGCAGGGAAGGGCATGACCTCCTTATTTCTACTGTCTCGACAACCTGCCCACCACAGCGCAGCCTGATCTCTGCCTTCTGATTCACAGGTGGAGCCCATAACCTCCCTGGGGAAGGAGCTCCTCCTCTACCCCTGTGGTCAGCAGGGCGAGCCGCCGGACTACCTGGAGCTCTTCAAGTGACAGCGGCCCCCGTGGTGTCCTGCGCCCTCCAGCTGGGCTTTCCTCTGGGTTAACACTGCTCAAACAGACCTGTGCGTGTGAGGCCAAAGTCAGCCTGCAGCAGAGCCAGCGCTGACCAACGGGCAAGTGTCCTTGGAGCCCCGTGGAAATCTCTCTTCTGTGCAGATGCTGGAGTTTAACGTTAAGAGAAAATCAACTCTGCACCATATTCACTCCAAAAGTAAAGGGAGACGATCCCCAATTTCAGCAACTACCTAACGTGAAGGATACAACTTTAATGATGTATATAAAATGAACAAAGGAGAAATGGAAAGCTTTTAGGAATTAAGACATACTTCAAAAACCAATACCTCCCGTGAACTATCTTATGACCTCTACGTTCCCTCTTTGCATCATTTCGAAATGTCTCAGGACTGTGTTTATATTAAGTTCCATGTTGGCTTTGGGGAGCTGGCAGAAGAGCCTTCACGGGTGGCCTGCAAACACACTTCACTTATCATGCATGTTGGAGCCAGGATGTAAGGAAGAGACATAGAAAAACAAAAGTTGGGAATGCAAATTGAATGAGGAGTTAAAACTGTAGGAGGAGAGGCTTCACGCGTCACGAAGTACTGCGGACTCTAGGGGAGAGAGCACGTTTTCGAGTCTCCTCGTTCTGGAGAGCGGGGACAGTGCTGGCCTTATGTACTCTGGCTCCGTCGGGGAGCGCACCGCGAGGTGAAGCCGCGCACACCTGAGGTGCTGTCCATCCGTGCTCACGCTCCAGCACAGGACACCTGTAAAGGGTCCTACCGGACTCAGAAGCCACCTAACCCCCATAGGTTCCCACCTATGCCCACCTTGTTCTGGGGTGGATGGTGTCCCGGGGAAGACAGGCTGAAGTCCCCAACCCTGGCACCTGCGAATGTGACCTTAGCTGGGAATAGGGTCTTTGCCGATGTGATCAAGTGAGGATGAGCTCCTGCTGGGTCAGGCGGACGCTCCTCCGGCATCTGGCGTCCTTAACAAGGAGAGCGGGATCGGGAGCCAGAGACCCACAGGGGCGAGGCGGCCGTGGGACCGCAGAGGCAGAGACAGGTGATGCGGCTTCGAGCCAGGGAAAGCCAAGGCGTGCTGGCCGCCCCCACAAGCCAGGATCCTCCCTGGAGCCTCAGAGGGGGATGTGGCCTTGCTGACACCTTGGTTTCAGACCTTGAGCCTCCAAATCTATAAGAGAATAAATGTCTGTTGTCTTAAGCCACTGAGTTTATGGTAATTTGTTACAGCGGCGCTCGGAAACACACAGAGGATCCTTACAGAACCTGATGGTGCTACATACCGTGCGTGGCTGCACAGCCGGCCTCCTGAGAGTAAAGGAAGCCGGCTCGGCTCCGCTCTGGGATGCAGGTTTGCTCGGTCAGGAATCCCATGCCCTCTGCCCTCTGCGTCTGCGCCGCCAACTCCCAGCAACTCTCGGGCCGGCCCAGCCAGGGGGTCGCCTGTGGGCAGACCAGCTGCCCTGCCGCAGCTGACACCTTGGTTTTTCAAAGGAAAAACTTCCTTTCTCAAAGGAAGCAGGCGTTGTGGCAGTTTGTTCACGAGGTTGCTGGTTGTGTAGCCCTCGCAGGCTGTGTAGAACGTTAACAGGAGAAGAGGGCGGTGTACGTGTGTATGTGGGAGTGTGTCTGGGTGCGTGTGTGCGCTTCCATGAGAGAGTTTTTAAACACCTATCATGATGAAGTGATTCCTGAAATATCCTGTGTGTTTCTGTAGTCCGAGAGACACCTATCAATGAGACATTTGTCCAAGAGGACCTGTCTTCAGCTGTCATTTCTAACTGTGATTCAACGGTCAGGACATTTTAGAATTGCAGAGACCACACAGGACCCACGTCTTCCCACCGTTCCCTCTCTAAGCTTAGGTTTTCGCTTCTAATAAAAAAGTATTTTTTTCTAATTGAGGTGTCCTTGACATTTAACCTTAAATTAGTTTCAGGTACAACATAACCGACTTGAAGTGTGAACTGTCAAGTGATCACCATTGTAAGTCTAATGATCATCCAACCACCTTACAAAGTCATGAGATTTTTTTCTTATGATAACTTTTAAGCTCTGCTCTCTTAGCAACTTTTGACTATGCATTCTAGCATTATCCACCGTAGTTATCACGCTGTACATACCCATGACTTACTGATTTTGTAACTGGAAGTCTGTACCTCTTCACTCCCGTCACCCACTTAGCCCCCCCCCCAACCCTCCTTCCCTCTGGCAGTCACCAATCCGTTCTCTGTATCCATTTGTTGTTTTGATTGCACGTATAAGTGAAACCATAGGGTATTTGCCTCTCTCTGACTTATTTCACTTAGCATAACACCATCAAGGTCCATCTGTGTTGCCAATGGCAAGACCTCATTCTTTTCTGTGGCCGAGTAATATTCTGTCATGCACACACACCGCCTCTTTCTATCCGCTCATCTACTGATGGACACTGAGGTGGCTTCCGTCATCTTGGCTACTGTAAATAATGCTGCAGTGGACCTAGGGGTGCATGTATCTCTTCGAATTGGTATTTCCGTTTTCTTTGGAAAGGAGAGTTGCCGGGTCACATGGTAGTTCTATTTTAATTAAAAGAAGGTGCTTTTATTAGCTGATTTTTATTAATTTCATCCAGTTCTGTAATCTTAAGGTTCTAAAATAAATAGAAAAGTACCTTATATGGGACGCCTGGGTGGCTCAGTTGGTTAAGCGACTGCCTTAACCAACTCAACTCGGCTCAGGTCATGATCCCAGCGTCCTGGGATCGAGTCCCACATCGGGCTCCTTGCTCGGCAGGGAGCCTGCTTCTCCCTCTGCCTCTGCTGCCACTCTGCCTGCCTGTGCTTGCTCTCTCTCTCTGGCAAATAAATAAATAAAATCTTAAAAAAAGAAAAGAAAAGTACCTTATAGTCACTCATCGTTATGAAGACATATGATTCCAGCATCTCCCCCTGCCTAAAACGATTTTGGAGGAAGTAAGTACAGTGCTATGCAGACGTAATGACACTAAGTAACATCCTACTGTGGGATGACTTAGTAAGCGGGAAAAGACCTGACTGAATTAACAAGGGGGAGCAGATCTGAGTTCTGTACTGTTTGATGATATGACGGCCAGCAGTGCTACCTGAAATTCTTAGGGAGGGAAAAGTGATTAAAACCAAATGGGGTTGAGGAAGCCTGAATTCTCATCCTAGCTCAGCTATTAGATACAGCCTCTGGGCTTTCCTTCTTGCCCAGAGTGTGGTGAGGATGTTCACACTGCACCCTGGGGGTCTCCCTTTCAGGAGGCAAGTCTCTACAATTACGTCTTTAAAGAAGACACCTGTCCCACTGATGAGGGAGCAGAAGCCTGGCTGAGGGAGCAAAGCCTGGCTGACACCTCGCAATCTCCCCTTCGTAGGCACCACTCCTGGGTGGGACAAACGTGACATTCTTTAGGACTCCCCCAACTATCTTGATGTTAATGGCTTGCTCTAAAAAGGAAAGACAACCTTGATCAAGCTGCAAGACCTCCCGTATCCAGCACCTTGTAGGCCCTCTTTAGCACACGACAGCTCTGTTGAAACCTCCCTTCCCCTCACCTTCCCCCAACCGCGGGGTACATAACCTGCCACCCCTCACAACCCGGGGCAGCCGCAGCTCTTCCTGCCCACGGGTCCTGTCCCCGTGCTTTAACAAACCACCATTTTTGCACCAAAGATGTCTCAAGAATTCTTTCTTGGTCATCGGCTCCGGACCTCACCCCACTGAACCTCACCTAGGTTCTAGAACTTCATCACGACGACTTGCGCTTTCCCTTCCTCAGGAGTGGCCACAAATCTGAGTTGCACATCTCCCCTCTGCTTTCCATTTGTGTGATCTCCTCCCCATCCTTTTCCTCTCTCCCTCCCTTTCTGCCGTGTTCTCCGAGAGCTGCTCGTCGCCTTCCCTTCCGCATCACAGACTCCACATTCTGTGTTAATTCTTCTCTCACGGCCCCCAGTGTGGACGTGAGCGTTCTATTTCCAGTGCACTTGCCATGCTTCCTTCTGTCCTCTGCCTCATCCTCATGCTTCCTACTGATGAGGGAGCAGGAGGCTGGCTGAGGATGGAGCAGTAAAAAGCACTATTGTCCTGTCAGGCTCCGGAGCATTTTCAGTCTGGGGCAGTGGTAGTGATGAAGTCCCAGAACCTAAGTCAGGTTCGGTGGGGTGAGGAGGTTCGGAGCCGACGACTAAAGAAAGAATTCTTAAGACGTCGTTGGTGCAAAATGGTGGTTTATTAAAGCACAGTGTGTGGTAAAAACACACTGTTGGGTTGTTAGTGAGCTCAGCATAGTAGAAAGTCTAGCAGATCTGGGTTTGGATCCTGCCTATATCACTAACCAGCAGTGTAGTTATTTTTTTAAAAAGGTTATTTATTTATTCATTTGAGAGAGTGAGAGCACGAGTCAGAGGGAGAGGGAGAAGCAGATTCCCCCTGAGCAAGGCTATCCACGCAGGGCTCCATCCCAGGACCCCAGGATCATAACTGGAGCTGAAGGCAGACGTTTAACTATCTGAGCCACCCAGTGCCCCCTAGCTGTGTGGAATCTTAAAAGAAGAACAATACTAAGCTTGTCTGAGCTTCAGCTCTCAAACAGGAGTGACTCAAGTCACCCATTGGATTCCAAGGCTTAGAAAAGAAACTCATAAAGTCTCTTGGGTCCAACAAAGCCAGGATTCGTGCACTCTGTGCTCCCGTCATGAGCTCAGCTTGTACAACCCATGGGCTGTGCATGCCAATGGCCCATTTGCCAGAGCTTCTGGGATGAATCTTCAGGGGGGAAGGGAAGCTTGTAGAGGTTATACTAGGGACTCACACAGTAGATTAGCCAGTTGAAATGGCTTGCAGAGAGACGGCTACCTTAGTCTGGATTAGAAATGGCAGAGGGAGGGCATTCTCTTAATGTCGAATTTTGACAACCCCAAAGTTAGCAGTGACCTGTCTTTACCCAAAATTGGTCATTGACAAATTGATTCAGTTGTTCGGGAACTCCTGATCACAAATCCCCAAGTATTCACCTGCCTTTTTGACCAGAGGATTTACCACAAACCCAAATCCTTCTGGGATTAACTGCATTGTCTCCCAAATAGGTCAGCTCCTGCCAGTGCTAACCCAGACTTATGTGGGGGAGAGGGCCTTTAGCCCCTGCTCTCCGGCCAGTCTAAATCAGCTTTTCTTTTCCTTCAGCTAAAAGGCTGTTCCTTCCAGCTGGGTCAAGATCCTGGAAGGCAACACCACAGGGCCCCTCAACAACCACACCAAACAGCACGTGCTGTACCTTATCTCGTGCAGGAGCTCTGGGTGGTGTGGTGGAGCTCTGGGCAGGGCTTCCCAAACCCACCACTCTGCTGTTCGGGACAGCCCCCCACGCTGTAGGGGTGACTTCTACCCAGTTCTCTTTGAACTAATGACTGGAAGAAAGAACAAGTACTTAAATACATTCTCTCTTCAGCCTTCCCTTGAATGTAACTTGAGGGTTTTGCAGTTTGTTTTCCATTTTATTTATTTTTCTTAACTGTTTCAAATGGGGTTCCGCAATGTAGCAGTCCAGGCGATGGTGAATGTTGTGGTTCTTTCAACACTGGGGTTGGAGGGGGGTTGTCTGGGAGCAGACTGGGGTGGGGTTTGAAACGGAGTGGGGGGGATGTTATGCCCTAATAATGGGTCTGTGATTAAAAGAGCGAGACTGATACAAAGCGAAGGCCAAGCAAAGCTTTATTTCGCGCCAAGCATCAAGAATCTAACCGAAACTTCAGGGCCGCACCTCTTACAAGAGAGGGTGACCCTTCTCTGTTTCACAGTCTAGCTTTTTTTTTTTTTTTTTAAGATTTTATTTATTTATTTGAGACAGAGAGAGTGAGAGAGCATGAGAGGGGAGAAGGTTGGAGGGAGAAACAGACTATCCATGGAGCTGGGAGCCCGATGCGGGACTTGATCCAGGGACTCCGGGATCATGACCTGAGCCAAAGGCAGTTGCCCAACCAACTGAGCCACCCAGGCACCCCCACAGTCTAGCTTTTAAGGGCAAAGGCCATGCGGTCGGGCCTGGCCACGCACAGGTGACCAATGAGATTGTAACACACCCAGGAAACTCCACAGTGATGCTAGGTGACCAACTGAGTTACAATTTACCCTAGTAGACATTTGAACCAGCCTTGGTTGGGATTACACCTTGATTGGGATTGGCGCCAAAAACGCTCCCAAAGGGAGGGGCCCATACTCCTTGGAAACCAGGGAATCAGTATGCATCCCCCAAATGATCGCTGTCTCCACCTGGCCTGACCCACCTTTGTATCTGGGCTTTGTTACCTGAAGCTGGTTTCCGGGATTGTCTCCAAGTAAATCCCCTGGGGGAAGGGGAGCAGGGACAGTTTCTCAATAGGTCCTTACAGGGGATTAACAGCTGGGGAGGAGGGAGGAGCCAGCTGAGGTCTTGCCGCTCAGGTCCACCAGGAGTAAGCCCAGTCCAGTCCCGCGTGGGTGCTGCATGTAGCGGGCAGGCTAGCCGCGCCATCAGCCACCAAAGGACATTTGGAGAGTCTTGGGCACAGGTCACTGAAGGTGGCCTGGCCCTCCCTGAGCCTCTGGGTGACTGGGTGATGGGCAGAGACAGCCCAGAGGCCATGCCCGCTGTCCCTAGGCTGTCACTTGTGCCCTCCTTTGGAAGAGCAGTCAAGGCAGACAGCCACAGGGCACAGGGGGTGACCACTGCAGAGGGCACACGCAAAGGATCAGTATAGTATCCCAGAGGCATTCTGAAAGGCACCTCTGCTGAGAGAACATTTTCTGTGTGTTGAAAAAACCACCCCCACCCCTTCCTGCCCCAGCAGCTGGCACAGTCACCACAGTTTCTGGCAGCACTGACTGGGTCCTGCCTGGAGAAACAGCTTTGAATTCAAATAGAAGGCTAATCGGAATATGCATCACACAAAGCTGCAGGCTCTTTGATGGGTCTTGGGAGTAAAACACACCCACCCTTTCAGGGACCGCCCAAGGGCATTTATCTCTGATCTGCAATTCTCAGAAACAATGTCAAATCTTTTTCAAAAGGCAAGTATTCCCACCTGCTCTCCTGTCCCATTCCAGGCAACCTTTCAGTCCAAGGCCTTGGGCCTGCAGAGGGTAGAGGGCTGCAGGGCTGCGTCTGAAGCTGCAGAGCCCCGGAAAAACTTCAGGGGCTCACAGAGCAGCTAGAGGGAGGCTGCTCTATGCTTTCCGAGTTCCTGGATCACGGTGTTTTCATTCACCACCAGGGGATTCTCAGGTGGGCTGAAGAGCAGAACAGCGGTGGGAAATCGAGGCACAAGAGAAGACTCTGGACTTGCTGGAGGCCAAACTCCCTTCTCTACCTTCAAGCCCTTCTGAGCTGGCGGTGAGAACGGGAGAGCCTGAAGCCAGCCACTGTCTGTCCCCGCCCTCTGAGCAAGTCCCTCAGTTTCCCCACCTGGAAAAAGATATGATCTGCTTCAGCAGGGTGGCGTTCCATACAGAAGGTGCCTGGCTCTGCCTCTGACCTCAGAAACCTCTAAAGCTCCTCAGCTGCCTAGGGGGTCACTGACACCAAATTCCTGAGCACAGAATTTAAAGAAGAAATTATCCATTATATTTTACATTCCTAGTCACCCTCATTCAGATAGACTGAACTTGTTTTCAGAAAGACAGAAATAAAGGACAGCCATGCCATGTGCTGGGCTCATGATCTCTAATATGCAGCCCACTTCGGCCCAGGAGGTTTTGGGTGTGCTGGGAAGCATCACAGACAGCTGTGAGTGTGGACCTGGTGGTGAATCCTAACTGCGGGATGTGCATACTAAAGGCAGAAGGAAATGCACATTAAATGTCCTTAGAATCTGCAGCTCATTGACAAACCCTTGGGGGCTCGCAGAGTGTAACATTCCCCCAGGAAGCTCCCAGGTGTCTTATTGGTAATGCCTTGCTAGAGGGAAAAACGGCCTTGGCTTGACAATAGCAAGTCCTCTGGGATCCTGTGAGCCTTTTTCTTTTTTTTAATTTAACTTAAATTCAATTAACCAACATACAGTACATCACTAGGTTTCATTGAATTCCCTAATCTTTATGTCCCCCAACCCCAAAGTATATAATCAGTTGCCTCTTACAATCCTGGGGCAGCAGCTCTTTCTGCCCATGGGTTCCCATGCTTTAATAAAACCACCCTTTTTTGCACCAAAGATGGCTTGGCTGTCAGCTCTGGACCTCACCAACATTCCAAAACGACATGCCTAGGACATGGTAGATAGACTGCATTCATGACCCTGAACAAGGAAACGGATACGGAGATGCCGAGTGCCCGGCTTAAGAACGTGTAGATAGCCAGTGAAAGAGCTGGAATTTGACCCCGGCCCTCTGGCTGGGGAAGTTTTGCGATTAACTACCACACCACACTGACCACTGATAAGATTAGATACAATTAGATGACATTAGAAGATTTTCCCCTGAAACAAAATGTATTAAAATTTGGGGGTGCCTGGGTGGCTCAGTGGGTTAAAGCCTCTGCCTTCAGCTCAGGTCATGATCCCAGGGTCCTGGGATTGAGTCCCGCATTGGGTTCTCTGCTCAGCGGGAAGCCTGCTTCCCTTCCTCTCTCTCTGCCTGCCTCCCTGCCTACTTGTGATCTCTGTCAAATAAATACATAAATAAATCTTTATAAAACTTAGGTTCTGGGAAGCCGTTTTCTTAATTTTCAGAATTGTGTATGGTGGGGGCGCCTGAGTGGCTCAGTGGGTTAAAGCCTCTGCCTTCGGCTCAGGTCATGATCTCAGGGTCCTCGGATCAAGGCCCGCATCGGGCTCTCTGCTCAGCAGGGAGCCTGCTTCCTCCTCTTTCTCTGCCTGCCTCTCTGCCTACTTGTGATCTCTGTCTGTCAAATAAATAAATAAAATCTTAAAAAAAAAAAAAGTGGTCGACCAGTTCCTAATAACAGAGCCCAAATACAAGGGCGGGTCAGGTCAGGTGGCGGTAACAGCCTGAATGCAGGGATGAGTCAGGCGAGGTGGAAACATCCAATCAGTGGGGTGCCGCATACTGTCTCCCTAGCTACCAAGGAGTGTGGGCCCCGCCTTTTGGGCGCCAATTCTGACCAAGGTGATAGGCTAGTTTAAATAGCTACTATGGGGTGAATTGTAATTCAATTGGCCACCCATGTGTGACCTAGCATGACTGTGCAGTTTTCTCTGTGTGTTGCAATCTCATTGGCCACCTCCGTGTGGCCAGGCTCAATCACATGGCCTTTGCTCTATAAAAGTTAGTCTGTGAGGCTGGCGGTCGTCGCCCTCTTTGTAAGAGGCAACACCGAACGGTTTGATTCTCGATGCTTGGCACGAAATAAAGCTTTGCTTGACCTTCGCTTTGTATCAGTCTCACTCCTTTGATCACGGACCCTAACAGTGCCTACCTGAGTCGGACAGAATCTTCAGAGGAGGGCTGTGAGAAGTTCTGTTTACCTGTTGCAAATTCCTAGGCCTGATTCTCTCCTCAGTGATGTGTGGAGAGAGGCCAGTTGGTCACACTGAGGACTACAAAAGACTACAAAGCAGGTGACGAGAACAGGTGTGTCACTTGGGGGCACGGGTGTGCTGGTCCATAATTAACAACGAGCTGGGAGGAGGCATGGTGGTGGAGCAGGAGGGGGAAGGAGTCCTGTTCGGCAGCCTCGGCCAATTGCCCATCTCCCTGGTGTAAATACTGCCGTCCTGGTGGACTTCAAGCTACTGTCCTGCCGTTACTGAGCAAGGAGGGGCAAGAGGGGCAAACGAGCAGCTCCCCCGGGCGGCGTCGGCTCACCGAGGCTCGGAGAAGACCCAGGTCTGTGTCAGAGAGCACAGCTCCAGGGAGACGGCTGGGCCGGTTGCTAGGGGACTTACATTCCTAAGAATAGAGGGGCTTGCAGAGAGTGCGAAGGGACCTCAGAGGAGACCAAGACTCGGTGCTTTCTTGACAAGATCCTTCCTTTAGAAGACATCATGGGACAGGGTCCTTGGAGCCAGAGTTCATTATGGCCTCCCTTTGCTGTCTGAGGTTGAATTCCAAGGCCCTCAGTGTCCTGTTTTGGTGGGGCCTTCACCAACCCTTCTTCTGTGTATAGGATAGGATAGGTCCCGCTTCGGACTGAATGTTTGTGTCGGCACAAAATTCCCATGTTGAAACCCTCACGCAGTGGTGTCTGGAAGTGAGGCCTTTGGGAGGTAATTGGGTTCTAAGGTGGGGAGCCTCCATGACGGGATTAGCGTCTGAAGGAGCAGGAGGCTGGCTGAGGACAAAGCAAAAGCTGGCGCCTTGCACCTCCCCCTTCACCCGCTCCCCTCCATATGTGTAGCATTCCTCAGGCACCCCTGACTGCCATAAAAAGATAAATAGTTGACTTGCTGAGATCACAATCCTGCAAGGTAGGAGTCTCCCTTGGTTTGCAAATGTCCTTGAGATTTACAACAAAGAAGTTACCTTATCAATAGCCCTAATGTCACCCTCCCCTCCATGAAAAACCGAAGGAGGCGGAGGTAGAAGGAAAAGTAAATAAAGTTAAATTTCTTCTAAACCTAAATCTCATTAACAAGGATGCTTGATAGCAGGAATGTAACATCCCACCAGGAGACTCCCAATTGTCTTTACTTGATAGTAACCAGGCCTTCAATATCCTGGTAGTGCTTTTTTCGCATGCGTGGGCTAACCGGCCAGTTCTGCTTCTGTAAGATTGCTTTGTCTGCTTTCGCGTGGGGTCCCCTGACCCAATCCACTGACGCCAAGTATACCTGTTCAAACTATCTATCAATCAGCTCAGCCCCACCCGAAACTTGTTTGTATCTGTCTATAAAAACCCTGCACCAACCCAGCTCCGGACCTGTCGGCGTTATCGGCAACGAGCGGCGCGGAGGTCCAGGTTCGAACCTGCAATAAACGACCCTTGCTGATTGGCTTTGACTCACGTCTCTGGTGGTCTTTTAAGGTGGGGGTAATATTCAGTTGGCATTTCAGCCTCACTGCGGGTGCATGCTCCTACTTGGGAGAAGATAAGCAGGAGTGCACGTTCAGACCCTCACAGCCATCAGAACCGCTGGCAAGAGAGGCCGCACGGGCCCCAAATGTCTGGTACCGCCACTGCCTGGGAAAATATGAGACCCAGTTAGAAGTCATTTCTCAATTTATTCTCACCAGAAAGGACAAGTAAAATGTATTAAGAGCCAGGTTTTTCCTCCTGGTTCTGTCCTTCTAGACCAGTGGTCCTCAGCAGGGGGGTGGTTTGGTACCCTCCCTCCAGGGGACATTTGGCAATGACTGGAGACATTTCGGTCGTCAACCGAGGTGAGAGATGCTCCTGGAATCCAGTGGGTGAAAGCCAAAGATGTCGTTAAACATCCTACAGCGCACAGGACAGCCTACCCCCTCCACACACACCCAACAACAAAGAATGATCTAGCCCAAAATGTCTGTAGTAGACACCCTGGTCCCACTGAGTGAAGGCCAAAGATGTAGCTAAATATCCTACAGTGCACAGGACAGCCCCGTCCCCAACAAAGAATGATCTTGCCCAAAATGTCTGTAGCAGAAACTCTGGTCTTTGCACATTAAAAAAGTTTTCCCCCAAACTAAAGCCATGGCATTCTTGCTCCAAGAAGGAATCAGATCCACAAATCATATTTTATTAGCTGTCCAATGCCACCTTCCATTCACGTCCTGTGTTTTAATTAAATTTTATGAACTACCAGTGCAAATCAATACAATGCATTTTTTTTTTTTTTTTAACACACGAACAGGTTGAATGTTCTTGAAGCTTTTAAACAATGAGTTGACTGTGGGCAAACAGAAGGCAAGGAATCACAGATAATTAGCTCATGCATCTGGTGCTGGCTAATAAATAAATAATTTTCACATGAACATAGAAACCACTCAATGTTATTAACTGTATTTTTTTAATAGTTGGAAACTGTAATAAAATGCCATTTTCAGAAGCATCTTGGCAACTAAGTAGAACTGTTTCATTTAAAAAATAGTTGTTACTTTCCCCTAGACGGGGGTGGGTGAACTTGTAGCAAAATCTTCCCTCCCACTTGACTCTGGCAGATGGAGTGATCTTCCACAAAGTACGTTTTTCTGCACTTCTTTTCATAAAAGCCAGCCGCCAGGAAGAGCACCCTGCTTTGAAAAAAGATAGTTTGGCTCACACAGTATACTTTGGTTTATTTAAACAGGTAAGAAAGTGGTCCACAGTTCTCCTGAGGAGAAAATGTGTTTTCTGACTTTTGAATAAATCAAGATATTACCAGTCTGAATGAGTTTCCTTTTCTGTGAAGGGAAGAAGTATATCTTTCTTTCCCTCCAGTGTTCCTCTTGGGAAACAGTTCGGATAACGTAGCTCTGTCTCAATGTACCAGTAGCCCCACACCATGACTTCCACACGACTGAGGTCTGACATTCGGTGTCTGACGGCATCAGCATTCGGCGTGTCCTTGGATCTGGGGCTCGATCTGAACTAGAAGTTCTCATAATATACCTACGAGTATCTTCTTAAAAGATATAAAAATTTATGCTAACTTGTGCTCTCTTAGTAAGGCTTGAAAATTGCTAATTAAATAAGCAGAATATAACTCATAAGCCAAAAAAAGTGCATTTTTAAAATAAAATTAAGAAGTGGGGATGGTTAAAACTATAATAAAAAGGATGAGCAGATTATTTTTGGTTAATCTTGGATAAAAATGATGCAATAGTTTCTTTTTTTTTCTTTTTGAGTCCATTTGGTTTTGCTTAATACACTCACAAGGACAGCCATGAGTGTATCTCCGAATCTCACCAGCACTCCCCGGCCCTAGAGCCCTACCCCTGTCGTCATTCCTATGGGGAGACACGTGCTTGCCTCTCATTCCAAAGAACTTTTTTATAAAACTGGTCTTAATTCATAACTATTTCAATGAGCACAAAAGACAACAGTTCTCACAGTTGTGAACACAATCAAAATCTCCACACCTTTGGGCTCATAACCTCACAATCATTCTGGCTTTGTCTGACACCGGAACAGGATGCTTTTGGGCCACTTTTGCACGCAATGTGGGAGATTTTAATTCCTGTTAAGTCCAGCCAAATAAGCAGAGAGAAATCAGAGGCTCTCTCCCCTCCTCTGTTTTACTAATCAGTCAAATTCTTTTTTTTTTTTTTTTCTCCCTTTAGGGAAACCTCTTCCTTGTCACAGCCCCGTGTTTGGTAATCATGAAAGGGAAAAACGAAAGCATCTCCCCAGGTCTAGGCCTGGGAGTTCATGTTTTTTTGCTGCTCGTCTTCTGTTTCTGCTTGCGAAGGTGAGCCTCGATCTCGTGCCTGAACACCAGCATGCCCAGCTGCCCGTGGGACGCCTCGTTCATGGCCTTGGACTGCATGCACATCTTGTACTGCTCGGGGGTCAGCTCGTCCGCACAGTGCTTCTCGTGCCACAGGTGGAAGAGCCCGCGCACCGGCGTCCGCACCACGATGAGGTTGCTGTGGAGGTACTTGCGGTACAGGTGCACATCCTCTCCGCCCCAGCCCTTGATGTCCAAATCGAAGCCGCCTGTCGGGAGAGAGCACAGCGCTGAAGCCAGCCGCACAGCCCCTCCGCATCTCGATTCACCACCCTCCTCTGCACCAGCCTGCACTGTGCGTGGAGAGAAGCATCATTTAGGGGAGACGTCTCGCTGCCTGCCCCTCCGAATGCGGAGCAGGGCCGTTGGGGAAAGAGGATTCAGAAATCCTGAACGCAGGACTTCACGGCAGTGGCGGCCACGAGCACCAGCTCCCGGAGCTCCCAATGCTGCAAAGGGCATTCATTCCCGCACCTGCCTGCTTTCTAGAACAAGCCCCCTGAGCCGCCCCATGAGGAACGGCAGCCGCCTGCCTTTTCTACTTGAAACCTTCCGATGAAAATTCTGGTTTCTGTTTGCATGTGGCCTCCTGTCATTCAGACAAGGAAGCAGGGGCTCGCCCCCTGAAAAGGTAGCGGGATCCAAGTGAACAAAATGATGTCCCACAAAACACTCTGCCTCTCATGGACCGAAATGGTCCCAAAAGCTCTGTCCACCCCAGGCCAGTGATGGAGTCATGTTTAAGGGACTGGCCTCACTGTGCAGAGTTTCTACTCTGAAAATCTGGCCTCGCTTCAGAGTGGACTCTATCAAAGTGAGTAATGGTCCCCTCCACACTCATCTTTGTAAACAGAGATGCCCCATGTCTTTTCTTAACCTGAAGCCCACCGCGAACCAAAGAGAACCAGAGAAGACTTGACCCTTTTTGTCATTGTTCCTCTCTCACCTAGGAGATGTACTTAACTCCTAGAGAAACAGTGACGTCATCCTGAACACCTTTCATCAGAGCCACCATGCAGCCCCCAAGCTGTGCTGTTCTGATCAAGGCCATCACTGGGCCCGGAGGGGTCATCCGTGGGGGAAACCTGCAGCCTGCCCACAGCTGGGCTCTGTATGCAAGTGATCTGTGTTCCCCCCATGGTAGGCAGGTGTGATACTGACTCAGGGGTCTGGAACTGGAGCCTGGGGTTGGCCACTTCACCTCTCTTGAGTTGTGGTTTCTTTATCCTGAAATGAACTAAATGTCAAAACCAAATGACATAGTCATGTGAGGGGCAGTGCTTGCTTAGCTGTAACTGATTTATTATCATCGACATCATCACAACTTATTAAATAGAAGGTGCAAAAGTAAGATGCTTGCAAATAAATACAAGATGGCAAAGACAGATCGGGGTCCAGATGTGACCCAGAGATTCTGAGGTCACATCAGTGGCTCATGGAGGAAGAGCGTCCTCACCAGCCTACCATTCCCACCATTCCCATTCAAATTTGATAAACCTACATCATCACAAAATAATCTTTCCTTGTACAAAGAACAAGGAAACAGAGTTTCTCGAAATGGAAACCTGCTTTAGAAAGGGCATATGGGGGTGGGGGTGGGGATGGGAATCTCCATGCTCTGTGAGGGCAGGGCTACCCTGACCCCAAGCCGGGTCCACTTTGACCCCCTGAGCACAAGATCAAAATTTCTGCCTTATTTATTCATATCCTAGTAACGTATGATCCACAATTTTGTTCTGTTTCAGGGCACAGGAGGAGGTACTGTGGGAAGTGGGGTAGTATTTCCAAGGGGAACAGGAAACGCTCTGTTCTCATCCTACCTCCCTCACTTGCTGTGTGGTCCCTTTGCTCTTTTCAGCTGCAACCTAAGGGCCTTTCCTCTCAGTGCTCTGGGAACCTCTGCGTGTGTGTGTGTGTGTGTGTGTGTGTGTGTGTGTGTCTGTTGACAGGTACTATACATTCATCTGGAGCTTATAGTAGTACCTAGAATTTTCGAAGTTTCAGCAGAGAGAAATTTCAACCCTTTCCAGTATGTGATTTCCCCAAATTCCCCGTGTTGTCCTTATTATTTTTTTTTTTTTCAGTGAATTCCGCTACTACCATGGAGGCCCAGAATGTTCTGCTTGAGAGGGACCAGAGCCAGAACCAGGTGGGAAGGAGGCATTGGGGGTTGGGGGGCGGGGAGGGTGGGGAGACTTGCTTTGAAGCCACCTTTCTGCGACAACAGTCTTTTTCCTCAGACTGTGTGCCACATTTGGGGTAACTGAGCGGGTCTAGTGGAGATCAGAGGGGCTCGTGTGTCGACGCACGCCCAAGCCTCATCCTGGTCCAGCCTCCAAGGCCCTGACAGGAGGAAGGGCCTCTTCTTAAGAAATGGCACTACCTCTGCCCTCAGACTCCTGGGGAGCTGCCCCGACTCCCTCCCGGGCTGCTCGTGGCCTCTGGGTGGCAGCAGAGGCCAGACTTGCCGCCAGTCGGTGCCTCTTACCTATATTGATGAAGTCCGACCGGTACTGACAGGTCATCCCAAATCCAAAGTCTCTCCAAAATCCAGTCTCCTTCTTTATCACCTGCAGGGAGAGCACTGTCATTTGAGAGGGGAGGACCGAGTGGGCAGAGGTAGAGAGCAGTCCCACACTAGTGTGAGCACAGTTCAACAGGGAGCCCAGCCCACCCGACGAGAAGCCGCCCCACGACCTCCTGTGGGAAATGCAGATGGATCTGAGTCCCTGCGGATGGTTAGGGATACACTGAACTCACGGGTTCCCAAAATGGGCCTTGTGATTTTTGGCACCTCTGGCTGGAATGTTTCTAGGGTGTAGGCATGAACACACACACACACACACACACACACACACACACTCTCTCTCTCTCTCTCTCTCTCTCTCAAAAACAAACCAGGAGAGCCAGTTTTTGAGCGGTGCCATGGAAAAGCCACCTACGTGTCTGGCCCAACACCAGTGCCAGAGAGAACTGGAGGCCTCGGCCCCTCACACAGGGCCGGGCAGGGAGCCAGCAAAGGGCTCAGGAAGTGGAGAAAAGGGAGAGAGAACAACTCGGAATTCAGCTGCTCTGGCACAGGGCACACGCAGGACTCCCTGGGGAATAAAAAGAAAACCCGAGAAGTTGCTGGGTTGCTTCAGCTCTGCTAACGCTCCCTTGCCGAGGTAAAGGGCACCAAGAGTCCAGGTTCTGAAGAGAGACTCTGTCCATTCATCTTTAAACTATTTTAAAACCAAACTGCTCCCAAAACATCTGTGGCAGTGCCAAGCAGCAGGGCTACCAAGAGGCCATCCAAGCGGTGACCGTCTCCAAAGAGCAGGACCAGGTCCCACTCAGTCTCTCACTCTGCAGGGAAATTTCCAGTGTATTTGCTAAAGCAGCAAGACTTTTTAAAACGTTGGTTTAAATTTTTGGCTGAGGTAATTCCAGGGCTTGTTTTGAGAGCTTAATAGTTCTTCATTCTTGAGATTAACATAGGTGCTCAGGGGAGAAAGTCCCCTCCTGGGGAAGGGAAGGGGAGGCCAGGCCAAACCGGTCCCCTTCACTGGGATTCCTGCCTTTTCTGCCCGCCCAGGTCTGGCTCCCTTCGCTGCTCTTCAGAGACAGCGTATAGCAGGGGCCAGCTTGACCACCGGCTAGCTTCTCTGCTGCAGGCAGGTCCCTCACTTCTTTGAGCCTCTATTTCCTTTCCCTAAATGAGGAGGTTAAGGGGTGCCTGGATGGCTCAGTCTGTTAAGCATCCAACTCCTGATTTTACCTTAGGTCATGATCTCAGGGTCCTGGGATTAAGCCCCACATGGGGCCACATGCTGGGCATGGAGTCTGCCTAAGATTCTCTCTCACTCCTTCTGCACCATCCCCAAAATAAAAAAAAATAAGTAACCGGCCCCCTGGGTGGCTCAGTCGGTTACCCGTCTGCCTTCAGCTCAGGTCATGATCTCAGGGTCCTGGAATCGAGTCCCACATCAGGCTCCAGGCTCAGCGGGGAGCCTGCTGCTCCCTCTCCCTCTGCCCCTCCCCCTGCTTGTGCTCTCTCGCTATTTCTCTCTTTCTCGCAAATAAACAAAATCTTTTAAAATGAAATAAAATAAAGTAGGAGGTGGAGCTAAATCTCCGCTAAGGTCTCTTCCAGCTCCACCATCCAAACATCTAGCCTCTCTGCCCTTCCACCTTCCCGAAGTTCCAAGTTACATCCCCCAAAGCCTCAATTATATTCCATATATGGCTCCTGGAAGGACTGTGAACTCAAAAATTCTTTGGCTCTGTGATCCATGAAACCACCTTATCTCCGCTACAGCCTCTGCATAGAGGCTGGGCTGAGGGAACACACACGCGTCAGGGCTGCCAGGGGGAACAAGGACCGAGAGAGGTTTTGTCAGTCGGTGTGGTCCCCGCAGATGTGCTCCAACTGGAACAAAGGCCCGTTATACAATAGCTCCCAAGTGACAAGGCAATTTCATTAGTATCAACTGGAAAGATTTTGCAGGGAAGGAAAGTTTGGGGAAATCTCCACTGAGTCATTTTTTAAAAATCAGTTTCTGTTTCATACCAGGTACACGGTTTCTGGTGCAGCTAATGGCTTAATATCCTTTCTGCTGGCAAGGACACAAACAGACGAGTCCTCTAAGCTTCTGGATAAAAATGGAGTCAAAGACAAGGGCCAGTAACCAAACATCAAGCATTTGGCCGAGGTGTACCTGGACTCCAAGCAGGGACGCCCCAAACAGGAAGAACAATGGGCCAGGGCTTGGGAGGAAAGACGAGAAGGATTGCAAGAGGTGGTCACCCCAGACATGGGCTGTGCATGTGGTGCCCGGCAAGGCTGAACAAGGTCAAGACGGACCCTCACACCTGGGGACCGTGGGACAGACACAAACTGATTTATGAGCTGGGGAACGCACTCTGTAAATACTTATTAATGTTGGCTTTAAAGTTGGCAAGCCAGAAAAAGCCACTATCTTGGGGTGCCTGGGTGGCTCAGTGGGTTGAAGCCTCTGCCTTCAGCTCAGGTCATGATCCCAGGGTCCCAGGATCGAGTCCCACATCGGGCTCTCTGCTCAGCGGGGAGCCTTCTTCCTCCTCTCTCTTTGCCTGCCTCTCTGCCTGCTTGTGATCTCTGTCAAATAAATAAATTAAATATTTAGAAAGAAAGAAAGAAAGAAAGAAAGAAAGAAAGAAAGAAAGAGCGAGCCACTATCTGAAATGCTTCTTGAAACTGAGCCCTTGGTTGGCTCGCACCCTACCCATGGCCTAGGACATCAGGGCGAGAGGGGGTTTGCTTCTGACAGGCTCTATTACACACAGCTGTGCCAAGTCCCTGGCACCATGCCCTTGGCCTTGCTGGGAGTGAGTCCTCTCAAACATGTATCGGATCACAGCACGCTCCAATTTAAAACCCTGAGGCGCTTTAATTGCATTCTCACTAATGCAATTAGAATAAAACCCAGAGAAAACCTCTAGCCTGCAAGGGTCCTACGTGACCTGACCCCTGCCTGCCTCGTCCACCTCGCCCCCTCGTGCAGAATCTCCTCCTAGTCCACCCCTCGAACACACCAGGCTCCCAGGTCCCCGATGCCAGACACTTGCAGACCCCTGGCCTGGGTCACCTTTTCCCTGCTCACCACCACTGGGCTCTGCTCCCATGTCACTTGCCTAGAGCAGTCATCCTGACCCTCCCAGCTAGTGTCAGCACACACCCCCACCCCTGTCACCACCACGTCACTCTCTAACCCGTCACCTGGTTTCTTTTCTCTGTAACACTCACAGCTCTCTGAAATTGTCCTGCTGAGGCATTTGTTCCTCTCTTTTCTGTCCTTCCTACCACTGCTGGTGAAGGTCAGCCCAGGGCCCTGGACTCCTTCACAACCCCCAGATCAAGGTCCAGCACACAGAGGTACTCCATAAATGCTCCTCCAATAGAGAATGAGGAGCCCTCCTAGGGCAGAGAGAGGGCTCCATGCCAGTGGAAACAGACAGGGTTCCAGCAGAGAATTCTTCAGTGGGTCAGCAAAGGCCTAGGAATTCCAGTGGGAAAAGAACTGTGGGGCTTTGGAGGAACAGACTAAAACGTTTTCACCTTCCTGGGCTCTGAGCAGACGGCTCTCCTGCTTAGAGCCTCGACCCCAGGCACAAGAAGCTCCCCTGCTCTGTTCGAACTTTGAAAAGACAGACACCAATGATGTTTACTACAACAGAGGAGGAAGAAACCCTCAGATAAAGATTGTATGTTAAAAGAAAAACAACCGTCCTGAATTTCACCTATCGATTTTCAAGTGCTATCCTCACTTAAAAAAATCTCTCTCAAGGGCTGGCTTCCTCTCAACTCCCTGCAGCCCCCTTTCTCCCCCCACCTTAGTTAGATCTCAGCAGAGCACTGCAGGGCAGGAACACACCACAAAGGACAGTTGTCAAGCCCGCTCTCCCACAGGAAGCTTCCAGACCCGCAGCTCTGTGGGCAATTCACGTGACAGGGGTGATTATTTTCTATAGGGACCAGAGCACAAAGCACAAATCGGTGTCTCTCCCCAGAGATGTGGGAAGGCGGCGTCCCGCAGCTGCGTGGGGAGCTGGGAGGCAGTCCGCGTCTGTTGGTTTAATGGTGCTGACTTGGACAACTGCCCGCGAAGCAATCTGGGCCCTGAAATAAAATAAATAACAAATACTCAGGCCGAGTATTTCCTCTAAATCAAAGAGAGCCTCCAAAGCACCGAGGCCGTGTTTGCCCAGGCTCGCATTCGCGCACAGTGCCCGCGGTACACACCCCGTGCAGCCCGCAGGCCCCGCGCTCCAGAGGGCGTCCTGCCTGCTTTCGTGCTTTTGAAATTCTTGCTAAGTCCAGAGCCAGGGCCCTGCATTTTCACTATGTACTGGGCCACGCCGATTACACAGCCCGTCCTGCCTGTGAGCAGCCGGCACCCTGAGCTTCAGGGGCTGAGCTGGGTGTCCCCTGCCCCCGCACCATACATTCCTCATTATGTGGGCCCAGAGAGAGGCTGCGTGGGGCACGCGTGGGCCTTACAGTGTGGAGGTAGCCTGGCCTGTCCGAGCTAAGTCAGCCAATGGTGGCTGAGCCCAGACCGACACCAGGATTGCTGGGAGCCTTTCCATTTCTTGAGAAATGCACTGTTCTAGAGGCACAGCTTTCACAGAACGGGTCAAAGGCCACCTCCTCCAAGATCTGTATTAACCCACATTTCCCCACAAGTCTTTCACTGGGGCCTGCTTGAAAAGAATAAAGTGTCTTCTGAAGGGTATCGTACTGGAAAAGGAATCCTCCAGGTTCTCTGGTCTAGGAATCTACACGGAAAGCTAGACTACGCCCTTCTGGAAGCAAGGCCACTCAGCACCCTCGGCCTGTCCCCAACACACAGGGCAGGCCTTGAGTTCCAACCCTCCCACTCAGCAGTCCAGGCAATGACTTATGCCTCTGAGCTGCAGGTTTTCCTCGGAGAAGTGAGCAGAATAAGGCCTCTTCACCTTCCTGGCTATCCCACGAAATAAAGCGGGCACCGAGCTGGCTTCCGAAAGCCTACGGATGGCATCTGTTCACACTAGTCTCGGTCCTCAGTGAGCGCCTGCTTCCCAAATATAGAAAAACAGACTAAAAGCATGGACTGTTCCAGTCAGCAAACTTCAGACATTTGAGCAGGTTGGTGGTGCAATACTTCTCGGAAGAGGGGAGGCAGGGAGGAGACAGAATCGGAGAGGACGAGTGCCACTCACACACTGGGCGGAGTAGCACCAAGTCGCTGGGTTTCAATGATGCAGGGTGGACTGGGGCTTCCGGCACTGAGGACGTCCCCGCGTGAGGAGAGGACCCGAGGAGGAAGCTGGTGCGGGCATGGGATGCTCACCTGCTGCTGCGGTTTGCAGCCTTTTCCTCGGTCATCAGTGTCAGAATCAGCGTGGGGAGCACTTAGTCCCCACAAGGCATCAAGGCCACAGCGCTGTGCGGGTCCACCCAGCTCCTCAGGACCATGTGAGTCTCTGCCTGCCTCAGCGGCTCAGTGATGTCACTCTGGAGACCCCCACCCCCCCCAACAGGCTGCGGTGGGGGCACTGATGGCACAGAAAATGGCCAACAAGATGAATCAGGGCTTTTTCTCCCCCTCCTTTCCGGGAGTGCGTTGTTACACATTTACTAGCACACCACTGGCTTTGGGCCACAAAAGATGATTTAAAATGGGGTTAATCTGTGTTTTGCAAATGTATCTCTGGCAGAGGGTGAAGGAAAGACCCGATGACAGGGGAGGGAGAGGGTCTACGGGGGGAGGTGGCAGGAGGCTCCCACTGTGGCCTCAGTATGAGTAAAGGCTTGAACCGGGAAAGGGGAATGTCTACAGTTTATATATATATATATATATATATATATATATATATTTATTTATTTATTTATTTAAAGATTTTATTTATTTATTTGACAGAGAGATCACAAGTAGGCAGAGTGGCAGGCAGAGAGAGAGAAGGAAGCAGGCTCCCTGCTGAGCAGAGAGCCCGATGGGGGACTTGATCCCATGACCCTGAGAACAGGACCTGAGCTGAAGGCAGAGGCTTTAACCCATTGAGCCACCCAGGAGCCCCAATAATTATTTAAATCGGAGTCATTCCTTGATCTCTGAGCTGTTTCTTCATTAAAGCATGAGCAAGTTTTATCTCAGGTTTACAACTCAAGAAATTAAATGTTAGCATAAAATCCCATGATTTCACATACTTCTAATTATTAATGGTCTGTACTCAAAAGTAAAGAAACAAGTAGTCTAAACACACACACACACACACACACACACACACACACACACACCCCAGGAATGTGGCTTCCAGCTTTAGTCTGAAGACAAAGTGTTATCAAACAGCAGTGACCAGCACGGGGCACTCAGGAGGTCATATTTGCGAGGCCGCTTGAGCACTCGTCTTGTGTTTGCATCCGTGAGTCCTTCTCGCCATAGCTCCCTTCTGGACCTGCAACCTCCCTCCACCTGGAGACGGATGTACTCCAAGGGTGGCTCTCCAGAGTAGCTGTAGATCTCAGATCTTTCACAACGGAGACAAAATGAACCCTTGCTAGGAAGTCTCTCCTAATTCACCGTTCCTAACCATCTCTTTTTATTTTGAACCTTCTCAGGACCTACACATTCTGTCTCCATTATATGAATTTCTGTAGCTTAATGTTCTCCCTTGGAATTTTTGTCAGCCCATTTCCTTTATATTTCAGCCCTCATCTAGCTCCAAAGTCAATCTGCTTTCAGTGCACTAGGGTAAGGAGATCCTGTTCTGGGCCTGAGTTCTGCTACTAGCTGGTTGTGGGATCTTGGGCAAGTCTACGAAAACGAGAGAGTAAAGTGACCTCTCCAGTCACTGCCGAGCATATGAAACTGTTTCAGTTCCTCTGACTCCTCCAGAATGTCCAGTCTAGTTCTCTGCAGGTAGCAAGGGTTCCAGAAATGGCTCATCCAATAACAAACATAATCAACACTTTCCTTTTGTGGATGAGAACCCTGTGTTTTTCTGGACTGAATCCTCATGAACACTGAATCCTAACATACCAGATATATATGCTCTAGGAAAGCTCTAAGGTCTATTTGGAAGTAAAGGTCCCCGGTTGCGGGATTATTCCAAGGCTCTAGCTATGGACACGGCGATCTGAGTTCTGCTTCTGCTTGTCCATTAATTCTAGGGATCCAAGAAACTGGTTGAACCGTATCACACCTCTCATTTCCCGCTGCACCTGCTTCTCTGCAGGAATGCTAACACAAGGATAAAACTTTTAAAGTGTGAAATGAAAAAGAATTCTTTGCAAGCAAATAGGACCTTTATGAGTTTGAAGTTGAAAACATTAATCACATTTGATGTCAAACATAAAGAAGCACTTTATTTAAAACCAAAGGAATGTAGGTTGAAAGAAAATAAATCCTGTATCCCATTTCCCCCCGAAACCCTATTTTAAGCTCAGAACTCATGGAAGGGAAACAAGAAGGTTTGTGTCTCAACAGAAGCGATATCACCCTCAAGCAGATAAAAACTGATTCTTGGGGAATGGAAAACACTTTCCGTGGCGACATACACAGCAGCACACATACACAAACAGTTACGTCAACAGATACTCAGCGTATCTGGTGCTGGAATTCCACCGAGCAGGGGAGAGAACTGTATTATTACTGTGCCGCGCAACATGGGCCCGGAGGGAAACCATGCTGGATGGGTGAGGAGTCAACCCCATCCAGCCTCAGGGAACCCAAGCTGAAATCTTCTGGAAAAGATCACTGTAACAGCTGCCAGAGGTTTACTGGAGGATGGGGCTAGAGAGAACAGGTTTTGCTACTCTGGAAGCTTCAGGACAGAATTGGTCCTCCAAGAGAATTTCAAAGAACGCATGTTTTCAATGAAAATCAATTTACTCTGCCACTGCACAGAAGCATGAGAGACTCGGTTCCTTCCCACCTTCACATTCACACAGCAGATCTCCCTTCCCCACCCTAAGATGCACTTCGTGGGAAGAGACACGGCTTTGCCTCCAGAGGAAACAGAAGAAACGCTCAAGGCGGTGAAGAACCGACAGCCCAAGGTCAGTGGTCTCCTGGTACTCAGCCTGAGCGGGAAGGCAGCCTTAGACACACTCAGCTCATCTCTCTGCCGGAAAAGGTCACCATCCGAGTTGGGGGTGACACACAATAATGGGGACTTTCATCTCAGAAGGGCATATCTACATGCGTTCCAGAGACTCTCTCCTGTGGCCCGCACGGCTTCTCTGCTAAATGGGTTCACTGCTGCCACCACCACTGCCACCAAGACCACTCAGCCTACAGAGCTCCTTGGTGGCCGTGTGTTCCACTCTCCGTGACCTGCGCAGCTACGATCTTGGCAGAGAAGCCCCTCCAGCTTTCCTTTAAGAGCCACCTTGCTGGTGACCAAGGCCCAGAGGGACTGTGATCTGTGGGAATGGTGGCATGAGGGGCGGGCACTGGATCTGGTCCTCACTCCCCCACTGACTCACTCGCCATGTGACCTGGGGAGAGTCACCCCCTTCTGGCTTCCATTTGCCATCCGTCACCTTCCTTACCTGGGAGCGTTTGTAATAACAAAGAGAAAATGTGCTGCATCCGTAATGCAATAATCCTAGTTTCCCAAACCCATGTAAGAAAACTACGAAGGTGTGAAATTACCTTTCCATGAGGTACTGTTCCTATTTATTTTCCGCTTTTAAATACTGCAAGCACTTTTAATGAACAAGGTGCTGGGAGCAAAGGCCAGAACATATGCCAAACTTAAAAATTACTATGGGAATCAATCCACAGATTTCCACTCACCTTTACTCATGGTCAGGTGCCCCTGGTAATGAAAGAGAGGACACAGAGCCACACAAGGGCCCCTGCGGATCATTACTCACCAGCTGCTGTTCTAAGGGAGGCACTGCGTCCGGATGGCCATATATTATGCCGGGATTGTACTGACTGAAAAGGACCGGATAAAATACCTTCTTCCCTGCAAACCAGGAAACAAACATTCCTCTAAAGCAACTGACGGAACTATTGGGCTGGTTGGCTTCTATTCAGCCCTCCGAAATATTCCAGGTATTTCCATCCACTTTTCCTTTTCTTATCATTCAACCCTAAAACACATCTTAGAAGTTCTGCGCACCTAGACCAGACAGACAGCCTCTCTGATATCCCTTAGTGCATGCCCACAGCCCCTCCTCTCCCTTCAGTTTCAGACAGCTTTCCGCCCCCTGTCTCCCCGCACACTTTCTCCTGTGTGGGCCGACCTCCCGGCTGAAAATGGAAAATGGGTTACAGACTTGAACTTAGCACGAGGAGCCTCAGACTTATGGTGGCTGACAGGCCCACACTGACATCAAAGGAGAAATCAAACCAGATGATTTTCCTTCCCTCTGGGGTAAAATGGCGCCAGTGCCGAAGCAAGAGAGCTGAGGGAGCTGTGAAGGAACACATGTGAGTGTGACAGAGCTAAACACCACCACGGGGGAGAGAAAGGGAAGCGCCGACTCCAGAGACCCTCACCTGGCTGTGTGTTCAGTCTGCACGTATTGAGGAATTCGGAGGTGAAGTAGATGTCGACGTCACAGAAAAAGAGAAGGACATTGCTTCCTTTCCAGAAGCGGGCTCCCACATCAAGGCCCTTTCCCCGAGAAAACTCTCCGTTCAGTTGGATGAAGGTAAAATTCCTGAAGTTGGCAGCTCTGAAAGGGAAGACCAGATACAGTCACTCATGTGTTCACATGCCCAGGCGGACAGATTCCCCTGGGAAACACAAGTCCAGGGCCCATCCACATCTTGCCACGTAGGCGTTGTAACCATGAAGACACTGAGATTACCAAGAAGATACAGAATGACCCAGACTCACTGGAAACTCCCTGAGATTAAAGGTACCAAGAACACTCAGGAAGGTTTTAGCACCAACTTATTTCTTCTTTTTCTAGCAATTTCCCGACAGTGAAAAGTGTACTGTTGTAGCTAATGGACATTATCTATGATAGAGAAACTTGAACCAGTGGAGACTGGGTGAACAGAACCCAGGACAATCTCCATGCCTCCCAAGCCACCTGAATGAAACCACTGGGCTAAAGAAACAAAATCACACCGGAATGGACCCACCTGGTGTCTTCTCATCTTTATGTGACTCGAGACCAGGCATGACGGTCTTGATGTATGTCTATCCCCAAACACATCTAAGCCTGGACTCCTTCCCATCTTCAGGAAAAGCAAGAGAGTATGGGAGGAAAAAACGACAGACTTGGATTCATATCACTAAGGCTGTCCCAGACCTGGCTCTCCTATAGATTAACTCTGGGATCTAGGCCAGCCCTGTTATATCGTGAAAGCTCAGTTGCCTCATCTGCACAATGGGAATAATAGCACCTCCCTTAACTACTCAGAGCACTACTAGTTAGATCAATGCTGCCAAGAGCATAAAGTGGTTTGTAAGCATCAGCTCTCTCTGTCCTCAGCCCCGGCAAGGACTCCCAGGCCTGTGGTGGTAAAGCCAAGCAAGACATTTCTTCATTTGGCTCTTCTTTCCCAGGGACACCAGAACCTTCTGAAATGGGGCATGTCTTGAGCAGAAGTTCCAGGAATTCATGTGGTACCTAGTGGTACAGGAGTCATCTTCTGCCACACGGAACTAGGGAATGACTCTGAGTCCTGGTCCAGCTCCTAACCCTGCCTGTGCAGCAGGCAGCCTTGGCCTTTGACAAATCTCCTTTTCTGGCTCACGCCCCTGTCTTTTCATCACGGTTCCTCTGTTTCCACAGCCTGGACTCTCCCCTCCACCCACTGCCCTCTCCTAATGCCTCTCTAATCTTGAGGTATTCAAAACATATAAAAACCCACTTCCGTTTCAAAGTTTGTATGCCAAGGAACTCTCTTGGGTGAAAGTCAACACAAAAACAGAGTCAGAAACTTTTCAAATGTGAGGTTGTGCTTATACCTGGTCATTTAATCAGCTGAGTGGAACTAGTTCCGCTACCCCTTTCCTGACGCAACATCTTCTTTCAAATCTGGGACTGGGGTGGGTTTTTTTTTCCTGGAATCTGTGGGCCCAACCTTGTCTGAATCTAGTGCCAGACAGGCTTTTCAGATTTAGATCAGGGCAGGAGGGCTGGTGACTGGGAGAGCACGGGCGTCTGCGTCAGCAAACCTGGATCCGGGGCCCAGAGCCACGCCCACACCCACCAGGTGCTCAGCAGATGTCTGTGAGGAAACACGTCAGCAGACAAATGGCTCTCATCCCAGCTCTCTCATCTATTTGGGGAAAGTCATTTCACTTCTCTTGCCTCAGGTTCCTCATTGCCCAAAGGGCCCTTTCCACCCTCAAATTCTGTTTCTCTGGGATTCTGCATTCGGTTAGGCAGGGCTCTACGTGTGGAGGGATCCGCCCCTTCCTGCGTGCCCCAGGGAGGTGCCCCCCCCCCCCCCCCCCCCCCCCCCCCCCCCCCCCCCCCCCCCCCGGTCATAGTTTCTGTGAGTGGCACTGAAGTCATGCTCTGGGGCCTCCTCATGCTTGGCCTGGCCCTGCTGAGGACCAGGCCACCTCCCTGCTGCAAAGACACATGCAGGTGGAGTGTGGCCTCTGCAGCCGTGTCCACACCTGCTAGAGGCTTCCACAGCTCCGCTCCTGCAAGTCAAGCTCAGCCCACTTCTCCCTGCCCTGTCTGGGCAGTTTTCAGGAAAGTTTTACCCTTGGGAGGCACCTGGATTCTCCCCCTCTTCATCTAAGGAAGCCTCTTGCCATGTCTCATAGGACTTAGCCACATTCCCGGGGCTCATCTTTTCTAACAGCCAGTCATGGTTCTCTTTCTTGACTTGTCTCAAGGCTCATAGGCTCTGGGGACCCTCCTAGAATGCAGGGATATCTGCATTAGCTAGTTGGCAGAGCAGGAAGGCCTTCTTTCTTCAGGATCACCATTTTCCAGGTTTTCCAGGTTCTACCATTAGAGAGTTCAAATACAAAAATGCTCTATTTGAACAACAGCAAGTAACTTTCACCAGAGGAAGAGGAATGCAGTTCCTCTTAAAGGAACAGCCCAGTTTCCCTCCTGGAACAGCCTACGGTCCTTTGTGCACATATATCAAATTTTTACAAAAGTTAAGTCATATTGAATATTTAAGAACACAAGGCAGCACCAGACACTGAGGTAACAGCATTAGAGACCATGGCGTGAATGGTGGAAAGACAGTTGAACACTACAAACTCAGAGGGGAGAGTGGCAATTTGATGTCTACACTTACCCTACGTGTAAGTCTACACTTACCCAATGTGTAAGTTAATCAAGTTTGTTCTGTCTCTAAATTTCCCCAACCCTGGCTTGAGCTGCTTTTTGGCAGCAAAGGGCAGGGTGCGGAGGAAGCTGGGGGTGGGGCTCGTCCATCACTCGGAGCCCCCAGGGAAAGGAAAGGAGTGAGGAGGACACTGTGCCTAGTGCTTGAGATGACCTTAATCTGGAAGAACTTTTTTAGAAAATCTTAAAACATAATTTCTAGGCTTCAACATATTGCCTCTAGAGAAAGGGAATTCAGGAGCACGGACGCCGATGGACCCTCCCTGTGGCCCTAAAGTGAAAGGCGATCTGCTTCCTCTCTCTTCAGCGAAGCTCTCTACAAGGATGAGACAATCCATGTTCTGTCCAGGCGCTACCTAATCTCCAAATGGGCTCTTCCAGGCCCCTCTCAGGGCACCCACAGGCCATGCAGAAAGGGGCAGGGTGGGCACCAACTCGGCTCACTGTCTGCCCAGTCATGCAAAGAAGGCTCCCGCACCTAGCTCATCCACCACGACCAGCGCCGGCCAGCAGGAGACACACGTTGCTCCTGCCGGCCTCCCAGCAGACATACAGATGGCGGCTCTGCGCCGAAGGCCTGATTCACAGAGCGGGACGTGAGGGCACAGCAGCAGGATGGGGTGGGGACAGAGTCGTGGCTGGTCTCGGAGGCACCACTCACCACTCACAGGTGTTGGAGAAGGCCCAGGGCTAACTTCGTCATCCGTCTGTGGTTCCCAGGGTGCCTGCCAGGTCCCCGGGCTCAGCTGTGAGTCTGTCTGCAGAGGGTAATGGTACTGCCCTCCCTCTCCATCACTCAGCCGAGGCACTTCTTAGAACTGACCAGGCTCTGGACGAACCCCATGCTCTCCTCTCTGCTGTCAGGAAGGGCCTCAGATAATTAACAGGTATTTTCTATTACGAACAGAAAGCTGAGCTGGAAACAGCAGAAAAACAATGGGAACTACTTCCCTTTCTCTCTTTTCCAGAACAGAGAGATTAATACACTGTCAAACATCTGGGCTGGCAAGTGGACATCTTCCTCTCTCCTCAGACTCATCAGCACCAGCCCCAGAGCATAGGGCACAAAAGGATGAAGAGAAACTGGCTTCGGCAGGATGGCCGGGCCCCTCCCACCACACGTTCGCCGGCTTCACTCAGAAATGCTGCTCACTCGCTGGGCAGGGGATTGGCTCACTGGCCAGAGCAGCCCTGCTCCCCTGTGTAGGAAACAGTGGAGGAAGGGGCAGCAGAGCCATGCAAAAGCAAGGACCGCTTCAACACAAAACCCTGATTTGCCCCCAAGGAGGTGTGGTGGTGGGTTTGGGAATGTGCCACAGAGGTGCCCAGGCAAGGACACTGTTTTGTCCTCTGTCCTGGACAACCCCCAGGGACCATCTAGGCAATGATCACGGATGGTATGCCATGTGCCTCCTGTCTCGGCCCCAGGGTCCCTTCCCGGAATATGCTTTCTCCACCCTCTGCCACAGAAACCCCACTCAGTCTTGACAACCTGAGACAAGTATCACCACCTCTTAGGTCTTGCTGCAGACTGAAGGGCCTAGTTGGGGTCCCTAGCACTTTGCCCAGTCCTCCCTCTGTCCTCCTGTGCCTGGTGCCTTCTTGTGCCTTTGCCTGTACAGATAAGTACTGGCTGACTTACAGGCTATAAATCCTGGGGGGGGGGGCAGGGGTGACTCCCCCCTTTTTGTAATCTCCAGAGATTATCTGGCACAATATATAGTAAGTGACTCACACAGGGATATAGTGGGTGATCGGTAAGCATTGGATGAATGGAGGATAAAGCCACAGGAAAAGCTGTGTATCTCAGACCTTCACTGTTGGGGGTACTGCCCATGATTCCTCCTTCTTCCCTCGGGGGGTACTGGGGAACCCCTCATACATCAGCAAAAAATGTCCCCAACCTACAGATTTCTAAGGATAGACACAAACCCACGCTTTTAGAAAGATGGCAAATACAGAGTAAGGGAAGAAATGAGAGCTAAGAAAAAGGAGATACAATTTAGTTTGAAATATTTAATTTATCCCATACAAAGAACTGTAACATTTAGTGGCACGTCTAAAGTAACAGCCTGGTAAGGAAAATGGGCCTTCTTCATGGTAGAGTGAGGGCACTAGATTCTATACTATGCAATTTCCAACTATGACTCCAGAATATGTAGTTCCAATAGGCCCCATGAGTACTCACTATTCTTCTTTTCTTCTTGAATTGTTACTGACTGATGAAACTCTCAAGTTTCTCATTCAATTCCCCTTTTTTATATAATAAGGCTAGTGCACAGGGACTCCTCCAAGTTATATACAATTATTCTGCTAGAAATTATAATGACCTCAGAAAGCTAGTGTTTCTACTGGAGATTTAATTTCTCTAATTGACTTTATTTCCCAGAATTGCCGGATTGAAAATGATAAAAGATCTTGTTGTCTAATGTGATTTATTCTCATACAGACTTCTTTCCACCATTATAAGGAAAGTCCCTTAATGTGGCACTTCCCACAATAATCCTTCATTTAAAAAAATACTTTAAAAATTTACATACAAATCCATATTATATTCAATGTATAATTTAAAAATCTAAATCTAACAGCTCTAAATATTGAAATTGCTTATGAGTTTTACTTACTGAAAACACTTGAATAGGATCAAGAATTTAAAATTAAACGTATTCTCAGGCAGCTTTTCATAGACAGCATCTTAAATAATTTAGAATTTTCTAGATTCTGAGCTTATACAAGCCAGCTTATACAACTCTGTTTCAGCAAGTTTCTTTTGAAATGATAACGAAAATGAATAAAACTTTAGCCAGACCATCTAAGACAGATTTAAGAGTACTAATAAAATTATAAACAAAAGAGGAGACATCACAACTAATACCACAGAAATACAAAATCTCATGCGATTGCTATGAACAATTATATGCCAACAAATTGAATAACTTAAGAGAAATGGATACATTCCTAGAAATATACAACTTCCCAAGACCAAATTATAAAATAATAGAAAATCTAAATAGACAAATAATGAGCAAGGACACTGAATCCATAATCAAACCTCTCCCACAAATAAAAGCCTCAGGACCACACGACTTCGTGAGTGAATTCTACCAAACATCTAAAGATGAATTAATACCAATCCTTCTCAAACTCTGCCAAATTACCTAAGAGAAAGGAATAGCTCTAAACTCATTTTACAAGGCCAGCATTATCTGATAGGCCAGATAAGGACACTATAAGAAAAGAAAACTATAGGCCAATCTCCATGACGAACACAGATGCAAAAATCCTCAACAAAATATTGGCAAACCAAATTTAATACATTAAAAGGAACATACACGGGGCGCCTGGGTGGCTCAATGGGTTAAAGCCTCTGCCTTCGGCTCAGGTCATGATCCCAGGGTCCTGGGATCGAGTCCCACATCGGGCTCTCTGCTCGGCAGGGAGCCTGCTTCCTCCTCTCTCTCTGCCTGCCTCTCTGCCTGCTTGTGATCTCTGTCAGTCAAATAAATAATAAATAAATAAATAAAAGGAACATACACCATGAGCAAGTGGGATTCATCCCCGAGATGCAAGGACAGTTCAACAGCTGCAAATTAATAAACATGATATACAACATGAACAGAAGGAAAGCTGAAAATCACATGATCATTTCAAAAGACACAGAAAAAACATTTGACAAGCTTCAACATCCTTTCATGATAAAAACCCTTAACAAATCAGATACCTCAACATAATAAAGGAATAAAGGAATGTACCTCAACATAATAAAGACCATATATGACAAAATCAGAAAGAAAGAAGTAAAATTATCTCTTTGGATGGAACGATCTTACATATAGGAGAACCTAAAGACTTCACCAAAAATCTGTTAGAACCAATAAATGAATTCAGTAGTGTCAGAATACAAAATAACATGTAAAATCAGTTGTGTTTCTACATACAGTGAAAGAGAAATTAAGAAAATAATACCATTTACAGTCATATCAAAAACAATAAAATAAAAAGTAGTGAATGACTAACACATGTTACAGTGTGGATGACCTTGAAATCATTATTTTAAGTTAAGAAGCCAGACACAAAACATCATATACTACATGAGTCCACTTATCTGAAATATCCAGAATACAGTAAACCCCCTTTTTTTTTTTCAAATGCTTTTACTGCATGGACAGAGATGGTCATGCAGTTTTGCGTAGTACATTGATTGAATCTCGTATATTGCGTCAACCCTGCATTCCTAGGATAAGTTTTACTTAGTCATGGTATAAAATCATTTTTACATAGTGCTGGATATAGTTTGCTAGTATTTTGTTGAGGATTTCTACATCTCTAATTTCTACATCTGTTTTCTTTTCTTGGTCTTTACCTGGTTAAGCTATCAGGATAATACTGCCCTCATAGAAAGAGTTGGGAAGTATTCCCTCCTCTTCTAAATTGTGAAAGTTCGTGAAGCACCGGCATTAATTCATCTTTAATGACTGGTGGAAATCAGCAGTGAAGCCATTTGAGCCTGGTCTTTTCTTTACGGGAAGTTTTCTTTCTTTCTTTCCTTCTTTCTTTCTTTTTTTTAAGATTTTATTTATTTATTTGACAGGCAGAGATCACAAGTAGGCAGAGAGGCAGGCAGAGAGAGAGAGGAGGAAGCAGGCTCCCCACTGAGCTGAGAGCCTGATGCGAGGCTCGATCCCAGGACCCTGGGATCATGACCTGAGCCAAAGGCAGAGGCCTAACCCACTGAGCCACCCAGGCACCCCTTTAGGGGAAGTTTTCTGATTACTGTTTCCATCCATTTACTTGTTCTAGATCTACTCAGATTTTCCATTTCTTTTTGAAGAAATGCCTATTTTCGACAGTGTACAAACTATGGTCCTCCATTCCCTCTCCCCACCTTTGTGCTGTTATCATATTAAAATGATATCTACAGGCACTGTGTCTACCAATACAGATTTATGAACCTTGTTTTATGCAGTTATTTTTTCAAGCAGATAAGAGAAAAAGAGTTATAAACAAAAAATACATTTATACCCTATAAATAGGGAAATAGTTACTTTTACTTCAGTTGTTGGTTTCTTCAAAAGAATTAGAGCTTGTGTAGTACCATTTCATTTCAGCCTCAAAAGCTTCTTTTCGTACTTCTTGTGGGGCGGGCAGGCTATTGATGGAGTCTCTCAGTTCTTACTTATCTGGGCATGTCTTAATTTCCCCTTCATTTCTGATGGACGGTTTTGCTGAATATAGAATTCTTGGTTGAATGTTTTTCTTCCAGCACTTTGAATATATCATCCCACTTTCTGGCCTCCATTATTTCTGATGAGAAATCAGCTACCGATTTTATTAAGATTCCTTTGTACCCAATGAGTGCTTTGCTCCTACCACTCACAAAATTCTGTCTTTGTCTTTGTCTTCGTCTTTCAACTATTTGGTTATCACATGTTTACTGTGGATTTCTTTGAATTTCCCTGTTCAGAGTTTGTTGAGGTTTTTAGATGTGTAGATTCAGGTTTTTCAACAAATTTGGGAAGTTTGGAGCCATTATTTCTTCAAATTTTTGTCTGCCCCTTTCCCTCCTCTCCTCTGGAACTCCCACTAATGTCTATATTGGCATGCTTGATGCTATCCTGCAAGTCTCTGAGGTTTGTTCATTTTCTTCGTTCCTCTTTATTTTTTTAAATTTTATCTTATTTTTCCAGTGTTCCAATATTCATAGTTTATGCATTCATATGTTTATGCATTTTTCTTTTTTTTTTTTAAAGATTTTATTTATTTATTTGACAAACAGAGATCACAAGTAGGCAGAGAGGCAGGCAGAGAGAGAGAGAGGAAGCAGGCTCCCCGCTGAGCCGAGAGCCCGATGTGGGACTCGATCCCAGGACCCTGAGATCATGACCTGAGCTGAAGGCAGAGGCTTAACCCACTGAGCCACCCAGGCGCCCTGCATTTTTGTTTCTTGAACCTCATCACATCAATTGACCTACCTTAAAGTTCACAGATCCTTTCCTCTGCCGGTCCAAACCAGATATTCAGCACACCTTAGTGCATTTTTCATTTTAGTTACTGTACTTTTCAACCCCAGAATTTCCATTTGGCTCTTTTCTTATAACTTCTGCTTCTATTTGGTAAGACATGGTCCTATTTGCCAAGACTTGGTTCTCATACTTTTCATTAGTCTTTAAACATGGTTTCTTTTAATTCTTCGAACATATTTAATACAGTTGATTTAAATTCTTTGTCTAGTAAGTCCAAAACCTGGGCTTCCTCAGGGACAATTCTTTTAAAGATTTTATTTACTTCTTTGAGAGAGAATGAGCGAGAGAGAGAGAGTGAGAGAGAGAGCACGAGAGTGAAGAGAAGCAGAGAGAGAGGGAGAAGCAGACTCCCCACTGAGCAGGAAGCCCAGTGCAGGGCTCAATCCCATGACTCCAGGATCATGACTTAAATGAATCAGCTGCCCAGGCACTGCTGTCAGGGATAATTTCTAATCATTGATTTGTTTCCTGTGCATGGGCCATACTTTCTGTTTCTTTGTATATCTCTGACTTTTTGTTTAAAACTTGACATTTTAAATAATATAATGTGGCAATCCTAGAAATGTGAATCAACTCCCCACAACCCCCGGGTTTATTGTTGTTCCTCTTTTTTGTAGTTGTTTGCTTGTTTAGTGACTTTTTTTTCTTTTTTCTTTTTTTTTTTTTAATTTCTTTTCAGTGTTCCAAAATTCATTGTTTATGTACCACACCTAGTGCTCCATGCAATACATGCCCTCCTTAATACCCACCACCACGCTCACGCATCCCCCCACCCCTCCCCTCCAAAACCCTCAGTTTGTTTCTGAGTGACTTTCTTGAACTAATTCTGTAAAATCTGTATTCTTTGTTGAGTGTGACAACTTAGTGGTAAGTTAACGATTAGAAGACATTTCTTTAAGTGTCTAGAACCAGTAAGTCTCCAAATCTTTGTCAAGGGATTTTGTGTACATGTTGGGGTCTGCCATCAACACTCAACCAGGTAGTTAACTGCTTAACTTAGCCTTTACTTACTTCTTGCACAAAGCCTCAAGGTCAGCCAGAGGTGAAAGTTAGGGCCTGCTCACCTTTTTCCTAAGGATGACCATAGCTCTAAATGTGAGCATGGCCTTCTACATCCCCAGGAAGGTATTCAAGCTTTTCAAAACCCAGTGGAGATCTCGCTCCTCAGCCTCACTTTTTAAGCATTTTGGTTAGTCTGTTGTTTGCCCCAACTCTTATCTACTACCTCAGGCAGCCACAAAGTTACAGACTTCCTATAATTGTTTTTTTAGAGGGAAGGCTTTTTCCGCTGGGAGAGCTCTGAGTCGATTAAATAAAGACAACTCTCTGAGTGGAGTCTTCCAGAAAACCCCAGATAGGTCACATCACAACATTTTTCTGAAACTGGAGAGGAGCTTCTGCCCCATGCTGGCCTGTGATGGCTGCCAGGATGTGGCTCTTGCTGTGCTTGTGGGCTACTGGATTTCAAAGCTACAGAAGAGCTAAGGAGAAGGTGGGAATAAGGCAGGTTAAAGCTGTGCAAAAATTCAGTCATTTTTCTTGGATAAACATTTTTCAGATTATTGTAAGCTTTGTTTAATTTCCAGAGTTCTTCAAAAAGTTGATTCTGACCATTTTTAGCAATTTTCTCATTGCTTTATTAAGAGTATTTACAAAGGTCTTTATTTTACCATTTTGCTGATACCACCTTTCTTTAAGTGTTGAATTATATTCCATTATATAAATAGATCATTTTTTCCCATAATATATGAAAAAATTCTTTTTTTTCATAATATATTTTCCTAATATTTTTATCTGGAAAAATTTCAAATGTTCAAAAATGTAAGAATAATGTAAGTATCCATATATCTTTCACTTAGATTTAGCAAGTATTAACGTTCTGCCTGCCTGCTTGCTTTCAACTATTTGAGAGTTAGCTGCACACATCATGACAACTTTACCCTTGAAGAGAAGCATCTCCCAAGAACCAGGGCATTCTCCTATGTAACATTATAATAATATAATAATCACACCCAGGAAATTTAAAATTATTACAATATTATAACCTATATGCTATGTTCCAATCCCCCAAAGAACAATCTAGAATACTGACTACAGGCACATCTCCACAAAGAGTAGAATCTCCACTAAGCAGAATCATACTTAGCCCCTCTTGCAAATGCCAGGTGGGATGGCCACAGGCCTGAGATGCTGCCTTCATCTGTGAGGTGCCTCCCAGGGCCCAAGATTTCTTATCTCCTTGGGAGGGATTTGCTGTGTTGATTTTTTTATTTCAGTGAATGAGATAGTATCTAAAAATTGCTTAAGAAAAAAATTAAAACAAAGCAACAATTCTGCTCAAATTTAAGAAACAAATCACAAACCAGAATAAAATCTTCCTCCCCAATTTTCTTCTGTGATGTCCTGATAAATCCTTCTGAGGGTACATGTCAAACAAATCCTTCCAGGGGCACCTGGGTGGCTCCGTTGGTTGAGTGTCTGCCTTTGGCTCAGGCCATGATCCCAGGGTTCTGGGATAGAGAGCCCTGCATTGGGCTCCCTGCTCGGTGGGGAGTCTGTGTCTCTTTCCTTCTGCCTCTTCCCCTGCTTGTGCTCTTTCTCTGTTCCTCTCAAATAAATAAATAAAATCTTTAAAAAAAAATCCTTTCAAAGAGGCATGAAATGATGACATACCCCCAAGCAAGAGAGGTCCCCGAGAAGACATACAGAAAAACCCCTCTCTTAGGTCACAGACTTGCAATGACAGGGCAGTGTCTCATCTCTAGTACTTTGATCTCACAGATAATACCTCTGAAAGACGCCTTTGTATCCTTATGATTAGACAAAGATGAAGCTGCGATGTAGTAAATGTTAACTCATGCCAATCTGCCTACCTGTTACAATTTTTAAAAATTTCCCAATACATAGCTCCAAGCAAATGTCTACCTAGGCCAGCATTTTTCACTATGGGTCACCCATGTCACCATCACATGTGGGACTTGTTCTAGGTATCACTGACCAAACTTCTTCATCTCAGGCCTACTGACTCAGAATTTCTGGAGCTGGATACCAAGAATCTGCATTTTAAAAAGCACCCTGGGGGCACCTGGGTGGGTCAGTCAGTTAAATTTCTGCCTTTGGCTCAGGTTATGATCCCAGGGTCCTGGGATGGAGCCCCACATCAGGCTCCCTGCTCAGCAGGGAGTCTGTTCTTCCCCCTCCTTCCTGCTTGTGCACTCTCTCGCTATCTGTCTCTCTCAAATAAATGAATAAAATATTTTTTAAAAAGCATGCCATGTTACTCTCAAGCACATTTATTTCTGAGAATCACTAAGTGAGGCTTTAAACTGAGATTAACTGCAGCTTAATATGGAAAACTATGGAATAAGAATCAGATACTGAGAACTGATTTGTACTATTATCCATGGCAGTGGTTTCTAAATATTTTGACTGCCACCCATACAAAGGAAAATATTCTACATCATGACATAGTAGATACACACACGCACACACTAAAGTTTTACAAAACAATATTTACCCTTACTACTTGTGATGCACTCTGATATCTTCTATCCTATCCTATTTCAATGTTTTAAAAACACTGGACAGAACCCACTGAAGCTATTACACAACCCTGTAATGAATCACAAATTGCTGTTTCCAAAGCACTAATCCATAGCCATCAACTGAAATGTACAGCTCAACTGAGTAAGCATAAATCCAGAGACAGAGAGAGGAAAACACTGCTCATGAGCCAAACTAGATTTTAAAAAGCTATTCTTAACATATATGCATTTAGCTGCATTTAGAACAGTTTAATCACAATGCTGGTATCCTAATGAAATAAATATCACTCAGGCTGATTTCAAATCTTATTACTTTCAACTGACAATTACGAGTTTCAGGAGGGAGCAAGGGAATATTCTAAGAGAAAATGTGGTGTCACGGGAAGACCTGGACTATCCCAAGTTAACAGCTGAGGCTCAGATCCTGGCTCTCCCTTGTGGTAGGGATGACAGCCTTAGTAACAACCTCTCCAAGACTCAGTTTCTTCGTCTATGAATGGGGCTAATAACAGCATCTATCTCATAAGTTGCTGTGAATATTCAATAAGATGATTCATGGTTATTATCATTATTTAAGGATACATCTGAACAAAAGATTTGCTACCTTAAAAGATAATAAAAAATGACATTTGAATAGGGTTTATTATATAAATGTTCATATGGATTACTAGGAGTATAAATATACTGTGTATGTGGGATTTTCCTCTTTTTTTTAAAAAAGATTTTATTTATTTTAGAGAGAGCAAGCGAGAGATACAGCATGAATAGGAGGGGCAGAGGGAGAGGGAGAGAGAATGTCAACCAGGCATGAGAGACCTTAACACTGCAGATTTCCCCAGTTAACAGAAGGAAAGCAGTGACACAGGAAAATGGGGTTCCAATTCATATCACCAGAGTTTCCCCAGTGCTGCAAGTGCTTTTTAAAGCACTGATGGGCTCAGTCCCTGGCACGAAGTTCTCGGTTATGGATAGGCTGATCTCTGGAAATTCTCCAAAATTTTAAGTACGCCATCCCTGCCACTGAAATAATTCTACTTCTCTTGCTTGGATTCTATTTGTTCTTTGCTCACCAAGCAACCTCCTGCTTGAGAATTCATCTTGCCAGGTCATTTGATACAGAGAAGAAAGTCTTGATAGTAAAAGCCCTTAAGCCTTCCAGTCACTAAAATGGATATTTCCCATAACAACATTGAAACTGGCCTTCCACTTACCCATCAGACTCATGTCAAGTTGGTTATATGTATCTATCAGCAAATGTCCTTTAAAGTCCTCAGAGGGTGCCAGACCCAATAGGATTGAATTTCTCAGTCCTGACTGCACTTCAGAGTCGCCCGGATAGCTATTGAGAAACACCTCAGGAGGCGGCAGCTGGCTGCGCTGGAGGCCGGCCCCCGGGGTAGACCACCGCCTTCTCAGACAGTGATTCTCAGTCCTGGCTGCAGGTCAGAATCAGCTGGGAAGCTTAAAAAAAAAAAAGATCCATGCCCAACAATGGAAACTTCCAGAGATGCTGAAACCTATCCACTGGGCAGAGGACACGAGCTCTAATAATTCCTGCACCTCATGCCTAAGTGGAGACGACAAGGATATCACAGAGCGCTGGAGCCGAGAGGGTTCTAGTTCACTGACAATTAGGCTGTTCAGTTCTTCTCTTCTCTCTGATCTCCCTTCAATAGGGGCCTAGCTTTTAAGCTGTTACTAGTTTCAAACTCTGAATTCCGTATTGCTTTGGAAGAGGTCAGCAAACTTTTTCTGTAAAGGACCAGACAGTAGAGAGCTCAGGCTTCACAAGTCATACAGTTTTGGTCACAGCTACTCAACTCTGTTACAGCACAAAAGCAGACATAAATAATATGTAAACAAATGAAGAAGGCTGCCTTCCAATCCAACTTTTTTTTTCTTTTTTAATGAAAATAAGACTGCTTTAGAACATAAGTAATTGGAACAAGCATTTGAGTAATTAGAACAAGCATTCTGATTTGTGCCCATTAATACCAAATTAGTAACAACATGTGAACATAAACACAACAGGTACACTCACTCCTCTAATCTTATCCTTTGACTCTCATCCTATTACCATTTACACGAAACGCCAACAGGGGGCCCCTGTCCATATGGACCTCGTGAGGCTATTTCTGCCACTGAGAACTACCGACCCCCCACCCTGCCAAGCTTCACTTATGGAGAGACCACCAACCCGATTACTCAAGTGGAGGCCCGCAAACCTCCCTGGAAAACCAGAACTCGGTGGCAGGGGCACCATTCTGGCTTCCTCACTAGTAGAAAATGCCACAGATATTTATTACATCAATACTTGTTTATCTGGGGAGGGGAGAAAACCCGTCTGTGCTGCTTTCATGTGTTCTTCCATACAGCTAACCTGTACACGTATGTGTATGTCTATACGTACAACCCGAAGTCTAAGGTTTTCGGTTAAATCACTTCTGTTCAACTGAGTAAGTTTCATCCAGGATCCCGCCCTAGTCATCACTTCTGGCTTCCCCTAATCTTTCAAAATGCATACCGAATGAAAGTCAAAAGGATTAGACCATTTGCTAAGGGAAGGAAACCCCAGGATGGTCATCGATAAGCTGGAGCTCAGTGCACAGATGCGTGGTCCCTAATTCCCAATCTGGAATGCCAAGTCCCCAAATCGGCAGCCCTGAGACGACACCCAGTCACACAGAAGTCCAAAGGAGCCAGTGCCCCACACCCCCCCTCCCATTCCTGCAGCTCAGGGCCCTTCATCTCATCACTGCCAAAGCCAACAACCCACACAGTGAGGACCAGTGTCAGCTAGAGAGCTCTCCCAGGGACGGGAGGATGCACAATTCCCCCAGAACAGCCAGCGACCAGTCCATCTCCCGGCTGACCCAGGGCGTTAAGGAAAATAAAACTGAAGCAGAAGTTCCAGCCTCGGATATAGACTCCTGGTGTCAGTTGCTATGACTCCTCACTACGACTCCAAGTCATACTTACTTGGAAGTGTTTTCAAGTATTCCTTTGACCTCATTCATTTCTTCCTTCCCAAAGTAAACAACGGTGAGATGAATTCTCCCATCCTGTTGGATGCACATCTCCCTAGAAAACAAAACACACGTATGTCTGGTCTGTTTTCACAGTGACAGGCAAGGTCCAAACAAACACCTGTTTTGTCAAGTACAAAATGTTCCTTTGATCTTTCATTCTTTCTTTATTTCAAATGCACGAGCTGGAGGAAGAAGCAAAAGAAGAGTGGGAGGCAGACTCCCCGCTGGGCAGGGAGCCCAATGTTGGGCTCTATCCCAGGACCTGGAGATCATGACCTGAGCCAAAAGCAAACACTTAACCAACTGAGCCACCCGGGTGCCCCAGTGCAAAGTAAACTGAGTGAACTGCCAAAAAAGCAGAGATGGGACACCAGGACATTTCTGGTTGGTCATCACAATTACCTACATTTGTCTTTATCCTCCCAAGAAAACAATGAAATGTAAATATGCAGATCTGGTGAATGAAAACTCAGATGCACAAGGCCACGGTCCAAACTACCACTGGCTTAGCCCATGGGGCACCTAGTGTGTCATGGCACCAGCACTGGGTCCTTCCCCCTCTTTGCCAGAAGGAGTCTATGAAGGACAGAAGACATAAATTCCCTTTTACAGATAAGAAAGCTAAAGTCCAGGGAGGGTGAGACTAGAATCCTTGTGTCTGACTTTTCCTGCGTGTGCCAAACACAAACAGTCTTAAAGACTGAATCAACAAAGGCAAAAAGACATTCTTTCATGTAGGGCTCCCCAAATCCTTCTTAACACCGAAGGGAATGACAAGGCAGAAGCCCAGTTAGGCTTTCTCGCCTTTCCCATGCAGACACAATCATTCACGGCTTCCCCTTTTTTCCTCTCTGTGACTGATTGTCCCACACGCTCTAGGGCCCCGACAGCCCTCTAAGGGACAGGCCTCCAGCTCTGGACTGGGCCAGACCTGCTTTCTCCAACAAAGCTGATTTATTTGTCCATGTCCCGTGCTCTAATGGTAACACCTAAGCTAATCTGGTAAGATATTTTGCTGAGGGTTTACGGCACGTACGTAATATGTATGTAAATTCTGTATAGACAGGTGTGTATGTATGTAAATATGTGTTTGTGTGTGCACATGTATATATGTGTGTGTGTGTGTGTGTGTGTGTGTGTGGAGTTTAAACAGGAGTTTTCTGGAAGCAAGTTAATGAAAGATTCCACTGGTGGGGTGACATTTTGTGATATTTTGACATTTTGCATGTCCTTCCTTTTTTTATTCCTTTGGTCTCTCCATTCATTACTTTCTTTAACCTCCGAAAAACACACCACCGTGGCTTTCCGCAAGTCCCTGAGCTCTAACCGCAGAGGCCCATTTAGTCAATGCTTTTTATAATGCCATCCGAAAGGAGCGATGACCTAGCTGGGGTTGCTGGGAGAAATCCAAAGATGTAGGAGATATGTTTCCTGTGCTTGAAAAACTTGGGAAATAAAATGAGCTCAAATAAAATCATGACACCTTGTGGCACAGATAACAAGTACACAGAATTCCGAAAGCACAGCAAATCTACCAGCTGGAATGGCGAGGGCCTGCAGGATGGAAGGGTGAGAGGAAGAGCGGAGGAGGAAGAGAATTCCAGATTTAGGAACCATCAAGGAAGATGATATTGACCCAAGGCTAGAGGCATGCAGGGTCATCCTGTCTTGGTTCTGAGAATCTGTTTCTCTCCCATGGAAGAAAGATAAGGGCTGCCTCTGAAATCCAGTCTGATGGCGGACTCTGAAACTCAGTCTGATGGTGTAGCACTTAGACACAGACAAGAGACCAGGAACAGAAGCCCAGCGTGGGACAATGTGCTTCAAACCGAGAGCCCCCTCACAGACCAGTCCCTGCAGACGGAACCATCACCCGCCGACAACAAAATTCTCTGCCCATAAAAGAGCTATTTTGCAAACCTGCCAGACAGTGCTTTAGCTTCCTTTGCCAGGGTAGGATAAAAGCACACACACAGCGCCGAGCACCCAAAAATGGTGCTTTAAAATTGCACGTGTAGTTGGGAAAAAATGTATCCCAGAATCAGAAGAGGGTCACCACTGAGCCTGGATAAAAAGCATTCTTGTGTTTCTAGTAACACCTTTGCTGGCATTTTAAAATCCATCCGAAGCACTTTCTGTTTTCAAGGACTAAAACAGAGATCCCTTGGACCTTCACCCTTCATTCCCCAGCTGAGGTTTCCCAAAAAGGCAAAGCAGACTCGGTTCTGAGGTTCTGCTCCACGGTTCCACTCCTCATGCTCATTTCTTCCTTCTTTCCTTCAACAAACAATAACCACGCAAGCAATCTACCAGGTGCCAGATGCTCTCTCCAAGAGCTCAACCGTTCTGCCCTTGAGAACTTCTCGGTCCACTCTAGGTAACTAAAACTCCCTGAGACGCAATAAACAAATGCCCCACGAGGTAGGGAGAACAAGAAGTATGGAAACACCACCACCAATCTGTCAGATGGATCTTGTGATTTTTAGTTTTCCAAACAAGTCTTACTAGACTCCATGCCCTGGAACAATGTGTGTGGGAGAAGAGTGCGCATGTGGGGGACTATGCACACAGAGATGTCTGTGTTTGGGGTGATTTTTTGCGCCTGGACCCGTAGCAGGGCTGTGGCGAGGTGCATGGAATGAATCTCAGGGCACCCCAACTCCCTAAGAATCCTTCAGGAAAGCTCTGCATTTCACATGGGTGCTTTGTATTACATTAGCTCCACAGTCCTAGGTGGTTATTTTTCTGTCTCGATCTAGAACCTCAGAATTGTTTCTTCTTCACAAAGACCTCGTCTTTTTTTTCCTTCTTTTTTCAATTGAAATATAGTTCGCATACAGTGTTGTATTAATTTCAAGTGTACAATAATTTAGTAATTCAACAATTCTGTACAGTACTCAGTGCTCATCATAGTAAGTGTACTTTTTTTTAAAAAAAAAATTTATTTGAGAGAGAGAGAGACAGGAGAGAGAAATAGAAAGAAAGCGCAAGCACAAGTGGGGCATGGGGCAGAGGGAGAAGCAGGCTCTCCGCTGAGCAGGAAGCCTGATGTGGGACTCAGTTTCGGGACTCTGGGATCATGACCTGAGCCGAAGGCAGATGCTTAACGGAATGAGCCAGCCAGGCGCCCCGATAAGTGTACTCTTGCTCCCTTCCGCCTATTTCCCCCATCTCCCCCAACCTCCCCTCTGGTGACCACCAGTTTGTTCTCTGTATTTAAGAGTCCACTGGGGTTCTTTCGCTTGTCTCATTTTTCTTTGTTCATTTGTTTTTGTTTCTTACGCATAAGAGTGAAATCATAGGGTATTTGTCTTTCTCTGACTTATTTCACTTAGCATTATACTCTTGAGGTCCATCTGTGTTGTTGCAAATGGCAAGATCTCTTTTTTAATGGCTGAGTGATATTCCATTGTATAAATATACCTCATCTTCTTTATCCATTCACTTATGGATGGACATTTGGTTGCTTCCATCATTTGGCTATCATAAATCATGCTGCAATAAACATAAGGGTGCATATATCTTTTTGAATTATTGTTTTCATTTTCTTTGGGTTAATACCCAGAAGCAGAATTACCATGTCATATGGTTAATTCTACTTTTAACTTTTAGAGGAACCTCCATACTGTTCCCTCAGTGGTTGCATTCCCACCAACAGTGTACAAGGATTCTTTTTTTCACACCCTCACCGATACTTATTGTTTCTTGTGTTTTTTATTCTAGTCATTCTAATAGTTGTAAGGTGATTATATCATTGAGCTTTTGATTTACATGAGTGATGCTGAGCATCTTTTCAGGTGTCTGCTGGCCATCTGGATGTCTTCTTTGGAAAAAATGTCTATTCAGGTCCTCTGCCCATTTTTTTTGGTCAGGTTAATTTGCTGTTTTTGCTGTTGTTGTTGTTTGGTGTTGAGTTGCAAAAGTTCCTTATATATTTTATATTATATATATTTTATATATTAACCCCTTATCAATTACGTCTTTGACAAATATATTCTACTAAATGAATTCAGTAAAGCCCCAGGATACAAAGTTAATATACAGAAATCTGTAGTAATATTATATAATATCATATATTATATATTAATATTATGAAGCAGTAGAAAGAGAAATTAACAATCCCATTTACAATTGTACCAAAAATAATTAAATACCTAGGAATAAACTTAACCAAGATGGTGAAAGAACTGTACTCTCAAAACTATAAAACACTGATGAAATAAATTGAACATGATACAAACAAATGGAGATATTCTATGCTCATTGACTGGAAGAACCACTACTCTTAAAATGTCCGTACTACCCAAAGTAATCTATATATTTAATGCAATCCCTATCAAAACACCAGCAGCATTTTCCACAGCACTAGAACAAATGATATTAAAATATGGATAGAACCACACAAATATGGGTGCCTGGGTGGCTCAGTGGGTTAAGCCACTGCCTTCAGCTCAGGTCATGATCTCAGGGTCCTGGGATCGAGTCCCACATCGGGCTCTCTGCTCTGCAGGGAACCTGCTTCCTCCTCTCTCTCTGCCTGCCTCTCTGCCTACTTGTGATCTCTCTCTGTCAAATAAATAAATAAAATTCTTAAAAAAAAAAAAAGAACCACACAAATAGCTAAAGCAATCTCGAGAAAGAACAACAAAGCTGGAAGTATAACAGTCCCAGATTTCAAGATATACTTCAAAGCTGTAGTAATCAGAACTGTGTGGTCCTGGCACAAAAACAGACACACAGATCACTGAAACAGAATAGAGCCCAGAATGAACCTACAGCTACAGGGTCAGTTAATCTTCAACCAAGTAGGAAAGAATGTCCAGTGGAAAAAAGACAGTCTCTTCAACAAATGGTGTTGGGAAAACTGGACAGCAACATGTAGATGAATGAAGCTGGACCACTGTCTTATACCATATATAAAAATAAACTCAAGGGGCGCGGGGGTGGCTCAGTCAGTTAAGCCACTGCCTTTGGCTTGAGTCATGATTCCAGGGTCCTGGGACCTAGTCCCGCATCAGACCCTTGCTCGGCAGGGAGCCTGCTTCTCTCTCCGCTTCTGCCTGCCACTCTGCCTGCTTGTGCACGTGCTCTCGCGTGCTCTCTCTCATTGATAAATAAATAAAATCTTTGAAAAATAAAAAATAAATAAACTCAAAATGGATGAAAGACCTGAGGATGTGAGACCTGAAATCGTAAAACCATAAAACTCCCAGGAGAAAACACAGGTGGTAACTTCTTTGACACTGACCATAGAAACATTTTTCTAGATATGTCTCCCGAGGCAGGGGAAACAAAAGCAAAATGAAACCATTGGGACCACACCAAAATGAAAAGCTCTTGTGCAGCAAAGGAAAACATCAACAAAACAAAAAGGGAGCCCTCAAAGACCTTTTTTTTTTTTTTTTTAAATTTATTTTTGACAGAGATCACAAGTAGGCAGAGAGGCAGGCAGAGAGATGAAGGGAAGCAGGCTCCCTGCTGAGCAGAGGGCCTGATATGGAGTTCGATCCCAGGATCCTGGGATCATGACCTGAGCTAAAGTCAGAGGCTTCAACCCACTGAGCCACCCAGGTACCAGAAGACCCTGTCTTTTTAAGACATTTTTTTTTTCCTGGAAAACAACAGTTCCTTCTCCCTGAGGATGTTGTGCCATAGAAGTACTGGGACTAATTAAGATAAATTTTCAATCAGAAAACATGTATTACAGTCACCTTTACAGCTATATTTCTATTTCTCAAGGGGCTGAAAGCACATCACGGTCTTGGAGTTCTGTTACTCACCTGAACCCCGCACTGCGGAGAGAACTACTTGATCATCATTTCCACCCTCAGTACAGAGATAAGGAAGGGAGTTCCAGTGACCTGCCCCAGCCAGGCGTGCAATCCAGGACTAGCCTGGTGTTTAAGACCTGAGCAGGACGAAGGCTTTACTTCTGAAATCTCACAGCTTTGGTCTGACCCGGCCAGGACTCAGCCACAAAGCGGAACGGGTCTGTGGGCCAGGAGACTGGAAGAAGCCTCAACAAAACTCCAAGTGTAAACTGGCCACAGGAATGACTGTTCAACTTGCATTCCTGCTGGGACCAGTCAGATATGACTGAGCAATCTGGTGGAAAGAGGGACAGGGGAGCCCAAGGTCTATTTGGAGGAAGCGCTGTACTCCTAGGGAGAAAATGCATCTTGAATTAGGGCTTCTCAACCTCACGCCATCGACATTTGGGACCAAAGAATTCCCTATTGTGGAAGGAGCTGTCCTGTGCATTGTAAGACGTCCAGCAGCATCTCTGGCCTCTAACCACTGAGCGTCCGTAGCACCCCCAAGCCCCCACCTCAGTTGTGACAACCAAAAACATCACCAGATTATACCAAAATGCCAGGGTAGAAGGTTCAAAATAGCCCCCCGGGTCAGAACCATTCTTGTAAGGAAGAAGCAGTTTCAATTGAACATAGGAGTTGTCAGAGGGGTGCACGGCTATGAAAACAGTGTGTGTCCCCAGGGTTTGTCCTGCTCTCCAGCTGGTTTCTGTGGACTCCCAGGTGAGTCCCAGAGAGAGATGGAGCTACAGAAAGAGCCAAAAGGCTCTCTTTACAGAAAATACGATTATGAGGGGGAATTGGGAGCTCCAGCCAGGATTCCTGGGGAATGAATGTGGCAGTGTTGGCACAGTGGTGGCTGCACCAGCAGCCTCTGTGGCATTAACAAGTGTCAACAACTTTGGCTGTTGTCAGAAGCTGTGCATTGGCATCACAGAGCCGATGCCTGAGCAGTCTGGAAGCTGAAATTGTATTTGAGCATATGTGAAACATCCCTGCAGATTCCCAGAAAGCCTGGGAGGGCACAAGAGGCTGGACATCTTACTACAGAAGGTGACAGAGAGAGAGAAGGAAAATTGTGTTTTTATATAATTAGGTGTAGTTGTTTTTAAACCTCGGGCTAAGTGGCCTGTGGAAACAGGGATTCAAGAATATTCACTGAGTAACTTTGTGGTGCAATGCACTATTCTTAGTGGAATAAGATTTTAAAATGTAATCTTTTATGGTGCCTTGCAGGGGGACCAACCACCCAGGTGTGCCTGGGATTCTCCAGGTTTTAGCACTTATGTCCTGGCAAATGCCTCCGTCCCGGCAAAATGGTACAACTGGTCACCCTACCTGCCTCAGCGACCTTCCAGTGTCTTGGAAGGAAGGGATGGCGAATGAGTATGAGGCAGGATGGACTACCTACAGCAATGGTGTGGAGGTATAAGGAGCCAAGGGACTGAGAAGAATGTGATTAATTTCTTTTGGGGACTGGAGAAGGGATCTCAAAGAAGAGGGAGGATTTAAAGTGAGTCCTGACAGGCTCTATGCAGGTGGAGAAGAGGAGAGAAAGGGTTTTCTTGGTTCAGGAGGCACAGCTGCAAAGAAATTATATCACTATTCTTTTCTAAGTCAGTTTTCTACTCAAATATATCAAGTATGAAAAGAAAATCTATGATTTACCTTTAATTATGTCCTGTGCAAATGAGATAATAAATACATAACAGTTCATTAGTCTCCAAATGCTACCTATGCACAGCCAACGGGAAGAAACTGCTTAGCCAAAAGGCTTTAGAAAAAAGGACTAAGTACTACCCTGAAGAGGGAAGAGGCAGTAACTGGGCCTCCTGAAATCTGGCTTCAAAAAAATAATATTCTTCTTTTGGTTTGGTGGGTCCTCTCCCCAGCCCGTATGCTAAGCTACATTAATACACAATTCCTGGATTCCATTTTTTGAGTAGTCTGGTCAGTGTTAAAGAAATGAGCCTGATTTTTGAGTCTCGACCAAGCAATCAGGACCCACTCTCTTGTTTGCCCATTTCAGAAGAGCAAATGGAATTGTTTCCTACTGACCATTTTCTACTCTTGGGTAGATGTTTTCACATATTCTGTGGCTCAAATGAAATAAGAAACAACTTCAGTTAGGTCCCAAAATAGAAACTTTTCTCCAAATAAGGTGAATGTTGTAAATTAAAGTTTCTCCAACACATGAACCGTAAAACTTTCCTGGGTGCAACACCGGTATATGAAGAGAGAAAGGGCCTGCAGGAGAGGCCGAGGGAGTGGTAGGAAGGATGATACGGTAATGGAAACTACCTTAGTTTTCCTTCTGAACAATAAAGACGATAAGGGACCTATCTCAACCACAATCAGCAATGTTATGATGACCAGAGCCTTCCTGTTACACTCTAAATGACACCAGCTTAGCTAGCCCTACCTTCAAGGCTCATTTTGGCCTGGAAAGTCTATACTCATTGTTTTTTAAAGATCCAGAAATCTCCAGAAACAACTTCACAGTTCTAGGCAAAAAAGGGATTAAAATACCACTACAGAAAATTGAAGCAAAACATGTTCCTGATACTGCCTGAAAATATCATAAATGCTTTGAGAGGGACGAGAGAAGAGTCAGAAGAGGGAAAGAAAGTACGTTAAAACAAAATTAACTACCAAAGTCTGAGGAGAATCATAGCAACATGAAAAAGGGTTCTCAGACCAGCTGGAAGTAGTCAAAATAAAAATCAAGCAAACTTGAAATGAACTGGGAAAGATTTTTAGAAATCATAAAAAAATCATTTGCATAAAAATCTTTTTTTCCCCCTGGGAGAGGCTCAGAGATAAGAATACAAAGACAATCTATAGCTTTGTTATTAGGAGTTTCTTCCTGCTATCACAAACTACACCTTGAAATAACTGAGCTTGAGACCTATAACCCAGAAGCCAAAAGAAACTAAAGAGCCACAAAGCAAAGGCTAGAATAGTTTCAAAGGCAAATCAGGTGATTTTAAAAAAAAAAAAAGAAGAAGAGTAGGAGGAGGTAGGTTTAAGTTAATACACTGTAGGGCAAAGAGGAAACATGAAAACTTGGCTAGATGTGAAGCAAGTTCTCCTGGATATACTCCCTCTATTTCTGGCCACAGGTAAAGGGGTCCTTAACGATGAAGTCCCCCAGACTCCAAGGGAGTCATGTGGGGCACTAATGATGGAGTCCTCCAGACCCCAAGGGAGTCATCTGGGGGCATTCATGGAACAGGAAACAGCGCCTGGAGCCTGTGAAGATCCCCCACAGGCCAGGACTATGACAACAGCAACAGAGAACCAACCAGCCATAGTAAGAAGCCATCTCATCTCCATGAACAATGGCACCACAAAGCAGCCCCAGTAGCCAGATCAGAGTGGTCCATGATGCTCCTTTCAGCTGCATTCCTACTCACAGAGATGACAATACTGGAGCTTTAGCTTTGTAATTTCTTGTAAATCCCAGGAATAGCTCCTACCGCTTCTTCAATAAAGGCCTTTAGGGTCTAGTGCCAGGAGAAAGCTTTTCGCCCCCAACAAATAGCAGCCAGCTTTTCATTAACTACTGAGGGCTGAAGTAAACTAGCCTTAGCTTCCCCCTTGTCCCTTTGCCTGACAGAAAGTTCAGAGCTGGCATTTTTGACAATCTGTAACTCTTTCCCCTGGTCCTGGGTTCCAGGCACCCCTCCTCCATCCCACATTGTTATTCAGTCTTTGTTAATGACCTCTATAAAAATGGTTTTATTAAATTGGTAATTTTTGTAAACACAAATAGTTTTTCGTGTTAGTTGACATGACTCAAATAATAATGAGGATAAAATAGTAATAGGAATAAATATTTTAGTCCATATGCTCCAGGCACCCAGGAATCAATTTTGTCCCGAAGGCCCATCCCCAACACAGTTCTGCAACATGCAAACGTGGTCTTTGGTTCCCAGCTGATTGCACCCAATGCTTGGCCTTCACCCCAAGTAAGCTGATTTCTCAGACCCAGTCTTCCCTAGGGGCCATTCTCTCTGCGTGAATTCTGGGCTCTTTTTAAATAATTCTTAGCCATCTGGCTCTTTTCCAGGTGAACAGTTAGCAAACTGATGCTGAAGTGAGAAACAAAACAAAACCCTAAATCTATTGGTAATAACCAGTGTCAGAGCTACAAGGGGACCCATCTGGACATACTTTGATTTTACAGAAGATAGTAAAGCCAGATATATAAAGCTACTTGTACAAGATTCTTCATTCAAATGGTGTCAGAACAAAGGGTATCTACATTTTAAAAGACATGCCATGGAAAGTAATCTTTTAAACACATTAATCTCACAATGATCATTGCAAACCCTGTACCAAAAATAGTGGCAAATGGCAAATCTTGCTACTTATCGATGACCAATGAATGGGACGTAATCTCCATACGGACGACAAGAAGACAGTGGAAGAAACTTAAGGCTGACGTTCCTGTCCTGTGGCTCCTGGCTCCTGGCTCCAGCCACTCTTTCCAGAAGAGCTGGAGTGGCAGCTAGATGGGGAGAAGGTGGCCAAGGGGAACGGCTGGTCCAGGGAGGGACAGGGCCCAAATCCCAATTCAGGATCTCTGAGAAGGAAGAGCCACAGTGGCATACACCATCTCTCCACCTCGCATGGGAAGTAGAGAAGGACAGTAGGACCATCTTCATTACACTTTGTGAACTAACCCCTGCAAAAAAGGTGAGGTGGGCAGAAAGCAAAGGAAAAAAGAGGACTATAGTCATAATCCTTCCTATAAGCAGAAAAAGAAGGGATGGGAGATGCTGACAGTCAGATGAAACATCTTTTATACATCCTCCACAACACACACACACACACACACACACACACACACAGCCAATCATAAACAGAAGGTGCAAACTTTATCTTCTTTCCTCTTTCTGATTTGTGGGGGTGGAAAGAGCTGCTGAAGACAACAGGTGGAGATGAGAAGGAAACTCATGGGGCTGATGTTCCAGGCCCCTTTGAGGTCCCATTCTGGGAGCCAAATCATCGTCGCCTGAGGACAAAGATCCATCCACCACTAGACAGAGTGAGCCTAGCACAGCTCACACCCACCCCAGGACACAGAAGAGCCACGGGACTTGGAAACCTCCAACAAAGGCCGCACAAAGCCTCCACTGAGTTTTCTCTCCTCCCCTGTTTTTGGAGGCTACAAATAAAGTGAATAGAAAAATAAATACCCTGCCCTCAGAATACAGCCAGGAGAGGCATCTCCTGTCTCCATCGAGACAGGGAGGTAGCCAAGGAGAACTGCCCCCCACCACATGGTCAGAGCAAACAGTCCAGGTGGCCCCCTGCATGCCAGGCAGGAGGAAGGTGAAAGGCCACCTCCCAGCAACTATGTTTCAAGAACAGTATCAAAATTAAAGGAAGAAAGAAAGAGAGAAACAAGAAAGCAATAGCGTTCAAAAAGTAAATGAAAAACCTAGTCTAAAAGAAGATACAATTCAAACAGAAGAAAATATCTTACGCGATTCACACTTTCTTAAATAAAAATGTGAATTCAATAAAAAAAGTTCAAAGAAGAAATGATAAACAACAGATTAAAAGGCGCATTCTGTGCTGAGAAAATACGGTGGCAGCCCAAACACACAAAAGTAATAAACACAGAGAGGGACAGAATGGATGCATCTGAGAATCAGATTGCTCATCTTGAGGAAAGCCTTATGTGAAAGTAGCTAAAAGACTGAGGCATTAAGAAATAGAAGCTAATACAGAATTAAGCACCAAAATTTTCCTGATATGAAAAAATCCATAAAATGACAAAGAAAACTCAATTAAGTACAGGAAAACTTGAGTTAGAAAAAGACACTGAGATGATGAAGCTATTATTTTTTTTTAGTTATTTATTTATTTATTGGACACAGAGAGAGAGAGATCACAAGCAGGCAGAGAGGCAGGCAGAGAGAGAGGAGGAAGCAGGCTCCCCGCTGAGCAGAGAGCCCGACGTGGGGCTCGATCCCAGGACCCTGAGATCATGATCTGAGCAGAAGGCAGAGGCTTAACCCCCTGAGCCACCCAGGTGCCCCATGATGAAGCTATTATGATTCAAGATTCAAGAAGGAATTCTTCAGGCACTCGGGCAAAAGTAAGTCATTCTCAGGAGAGATGAAATAAAGTTGTCCCGACATTTCTCTGTGGGATCATCAGATGCCAAAAGAATGTCTACAAACTCCCGAGGAAAGAAAGTGTGTCCCAAGAATTTTAAGTCCAACCAAGTTATCCTTAAACTGAAATGACCGTAGGTAGACATTCCACTCAGCACTTAGGACACTTTTTGAAAAAATGTCTCGCCCATGAAATCTAGCCAACCAAGACCTCGGGACTGTAGCTGCTGTTGTCAGAGGGCTGCTGATGGGTCCACACAGGCTCTGCGACTACAAAACAGAACACAAAGGCTGCCACCCCCGACAAGGTGAAAATAATAGATGGCCAGCACTGGAAGAAGATATGTAGGAAAGGGAGAAAGTAGGACTGTGCTGATTTCCTCTACTTATGGTGATTTTTCAGTCAACCCCTTTTAAAGTGAGAATATGCAACAAAAAATATGTAATAATTCCAATCTTTTCTGTTACGCAAAATCTTTTTTCTCTCTTTTTTAAATTTTAGAGGGATCTCAGTGGTGCCTGGGTGGCTGAGTGGGTTAAGCGTCCAACTCTTGATTTAGGCTTAGTTCGTGACCTCAGGGTCGTGAGCTTGATACCCCCATGGGGCTCCGTGGAGGCCGTGGAGCCTGCTTAAGATTTTTCTCTCTCACTCTCCCTCTGCTCTCTCCTCCATTCTCTCTCTCAAAAAAAAAAAAAAAAAAAAAAGGTAATTTTAGAGGGATCTCTTCAGAGCTAATAATATCTCTCACAGCAGAGAAACATTTTCTTAAAGATCAGCAATTCCTTCAGATTATATCTCAGATTCTGAATTTATACTTTGGATTTGCTTCTATAAATTGAGTGAGGCAAAATGCAATTCTTTAATTAAAAATAGAATATATAGTACATCTCATGCTGTATTAAATTATTTCTAGCTAACAAGTTATTTTTCTATCCGCATATATGCAAATAAAAGTACCTACAATAGAGTTCAATTAATGTTAAAAATGGTTAATTTGGGGAGGCAGAGCCAGGAGTGGATTTTTAAATAATTCATTACTTGTGTTCTATATTACTTAAATATCTCATAATAGCTATATATCACTTTTACAAACTAAAAATCCATTTTTTAAAGATTTTTATTTATTATTTATTTGACAGCGAGACAGAGAGAGCGGGACTACAAGCAGGGGGAGTGGGAGAGGGAGAAGCAGGCTTCCTGCCAAGCAGGGAGCCTGATGTAGGACTCAATCCCAGAACCCTGGTATCAAGACCTGAGACAAGGCAGATGCTTAAGGACTGAGCCACCCCGGTGCCCCAAAACCATGTCTAAATTATAACAGCCAAAAAAATTTTTTGTTTAATTTTTAAACAAAACATCAAACACATGATAACTACACAAAAATTTATAAAACAGAATTCAAGGGAAGAAAACAAGTCACTCATAATGCCAGCTTCAGTTCCAGCCAGAGTTAATAATCTGCTAATCTTATGATAGAAGGGATTTCATAAAGACGTTATTTAATAAATAGCTCCTTATATTTTTCCAATACTTTAATGTTTGTATTACTGCTATTCAAATATTTAACTGACCAGCATTTACATACCAGAGTTTTGGTATGCAGTAAGAATTAAATATTTTCTGCTACGTTTGATTAGTTGTCCTAAAGCCATACACTGAACAATCCATTCTCTGCTGGCTGATTTGAAATGTCACCTATACTAAGTTCTGACACAGAATCAGATACTCTCAGGTTTGAGTAGCCTTCCTTATCTCATTTTTTTCAGAGACCCAACACATTCAGAAACCCCTAGAGGACAGAGCAAACACCCCACTCAGCTTCTTCTGCCCTGGGAAGCCTTTCTCATGGCCCACTGCCCCTTGTCTCTGTTTCTGCTGCAGCTCCTAGCTCCGTTTGAGTGGCTTCTGGTCCGCATGAAGCGGGCACCAGCAACTCCTCTCCCTACCCCAGCATCTGGTCGAGTGTCTGGCACACACAGACCTTCCAAATATCCTCCCCAAGCCCTAAGCCTTCCCACCCACCTGCTCCTGCCTCTGTACCACAGCGGGCATTTTATTTGTTTTTAAAACATTAACTAGAATTACAACTCATTTCCCCATCTCAATTCTGGAGACTGGCAAGCTAATCCTTTTACCTTCTTCAACAATATTTCCCTCCTAGTTTCAGTCCCGCTACTAAATACTTGCAATCCTCACGACACGAAAGCCAGAGCGGGTCCTATATAACCAAGGGAATCCTGCGGCTCCGGGCCCAGAGTCCTACACAGAGGATGGGGCAGACGTGGCTTTAGCGTTGAATGCCGCCTCGCTAATCCAGCACGCTCCGTGATGGGCATTGAGGACGGGCAGCTGCAGATCTTGGGGCCCTTCACCTGGCACGCTCTAGGCAGCTTCCTAGCCAGAGAAATTTATTATCAGCTCGTCCTAGAAATGGGCACACCAGCCGCCGGAAGCAATGACTGGACTTAATGTCTAGCACCAACCACGGGTTTAGTCCTTCTCAGGAAATCATGCTGAATCAACCGGCAGCCTCTGACATTCCAGGGAGAAGGCAGAGGGCACAGAAACACCAAAGGAAAGCTGCCAGAAGTGAAGTCCCACATTCACTTCACTACTGGAGCCAGAGGGCACTGCCAACACTCAGGGGACGGGGGCCACAGCATCTCTACAAATTGGGAACAGATGACAAGATCGGCCCACCGTCCCTCTGCATGGTGGCACTACTGAAGGCACAACTCCTGAACCAGGAAAAGAAAGACAGTGGGCCTTGTGACAGCTGTCTTGAAAGATCTGAAAGGCTCTGATATCTAAGAGGAAATGGATTTGTTCAGCCATTTCCTCAGAGACTAGAACTAGACCCGCTGGGTAGAAATCATAAGAGGCAGATGGCAGGTCCAAATAATGGCGAGCTTCCTACCAGAGCTGCTCAACTCAGAGCAGCCTGCCTGGGGATGGAGGCGTGTGCACGTACATACGCACATGTGCACATACGCACAGACACGCACGCTGCACAGAGGACCAAATGGTGGGGATGTTCTGGAGGCATTCTGAGCTAAGGGAAGACTCGACCAGGTGACCTCCAAAGGCCTCTTTTAAGACTATGGGATTCTCACCATAAAACTTATTTAGATAAAGGTCAGCCTTCAAATGTAAAAATTTTTAAAAGACTGCACTCGTTATGGAGAATTTTGAGAAGTATCAACCACGCCCTTACACTGAAGATTACTGGCTTTTAATAATGTGAATTTAATGATAAAAGATTAAAAGTAAGATGGAGGAGCACCTGGGTGGCTCAGTTGGTTCAAGGTCTGGCTCTTGAATGATCTCAGGGTTGTGAGATGGAGCCGAGCACTGGGCTCCCCGCAGACATGGAGCCTGCTTAAGATTCTCTCTTCCTCTTTCTCTGCCCCTCCCCCTACTCTCTCTCTAAAAAAATTAATAAATGAATAAAAAGAAGTTTGAGGGGCACCGGGGTGACTCAGTCAGTTAAGTGCCTGTCTTCAGCTCGGGTCATGATCCCAGGGTCTTAGGACGGAGTTCTGCATTGGGTCCCCTAATCAGCAGGAAGTCTGCTCCTTCTCCATCTCCCTCTGCCCCTCCCTCCGTTCATGCTCATTCCCTCTCTCTCAAATAAATAAAATCTTTAAAAAAATAAATAAACAAAAATAAGTTTATTTATTTATAAGCTATTCCAAGAATTATCATTAGACACCTACAACTTTCATCTATCCAATAAGCTGGCTGGGTAAGTTAGCTAATACAGGTGAACCAATATATGAATGTTAGCCATGATAGCTTACAAGAACCAACACTGCACAATAAAGAGCTTCAAGACACGTATGTAAAAACTACATTACTGCCTCTAAAAACCAATCCCTGCTTACTCTTCCTGAGTAGCTACAAAAGTGAGTGCTCGGAAACTTCTGGGTATAATTCTAAATTTAATCTCTGAGGAGATGTAGGTTAGAATTAAAAACTGGATTCTGATTCCGTCCATCCCGGGTGCTGCAGGCCCCTGTCCTTGGAGTGTCTGGTAGAAGCCTCACCCCACTGAGGAGACAGCGTGGCCCGTGTCGTCCCCAGACTCCAGCTAGACCTGGACACAGGAGGCATTAAGCCATCTCTTCAGGGCCTGATGAAAAGCCACCCCGCAGAATTTCCCCTTCCGAAGGCAAACCTGCTTGCCTGGCAGTTTTCTAATTGCTTAGGGAAAGGCAAATGCAGATGGTAAACTTGACATGAAGAAAACAGAAGAACAAGAAGAGAAAGGGGCCTTTGTACGTGGCCTGGGGAAACTAGGGAGATGGCGGGAAATGGTACCAGGATTTGAAAGCCCGCCCCACAGAAGAAGGTAAGCGTGTACAAACGAGCAAACCTGAAATTCTGCATGAACTGCCGGAACTTGTCGACCCGCTTTGCCAGTGGCACGATAACGTTGATGAGTGTGTTGGCCATGTTGAGCTTTTCTTGTTTTACTTTCATGATGGGGCCAAACGGTCGAAACAAGACGAGTCGTCTGAATTCGTGCTTCTGCTCCCCTTTGAACGTGAGCTCATACAGAGTGCCTTTATCCTTCTCTGTGCGGTAGATCCCTGTCGATGCAGACACAAAGACAGTGTTAAAAATTAACTGTGGCTGCTGAATATTTTTTTAATACCTGAGATCTCGCACAAAATGCCTTTTAAAACATTAAGATTAAATCTCTACATGTAATAAGTATTAAAAAACCCATATTTAAAATCCTCAAAGAAATCAAAATACCATCAATTTAAAAATCATGTTTTGAAGACTTCCTATAAACACAAAAGGAAGTCTGTAATGTTGGATACAAAACTGTATTTATACTGTACATAGGCATTAAAAAAAGGATGGTAAGGAAATATGCCAAAATAAAATTGGCTACGATGAGGACTGGGGTTGTGCTTTTTTTTTTCTTTTCTTTTCTGTTGTTATCCACACTTTCTGCAGTACGATTAGATAAATACTATAGTTATTGTACTTACTTAATTGTAAAAGAATGGTAAAATTCTCTCTTAGAAATTACAGCTATTTCAGATGGACTGACCATAGCGACCCATTCGGGGAATTTCAGGGTGGCCCTCTGGAAGCTTCTGGAAGCGTTAAAGGGCACAACACATAAAATATCCAGTAGCAGGTGCACATCTTCTTTAATTCCATATTGTCCTTCCTGCCTCTGAGAAGCAGCACAGCTCAGGGCTCCCGGGCCAGACTACCTGGGATATCTATTTAAGGCCGCACAGACTATGCTCTACCACACGTCACCGGTACTGAAACTCCACAGTCACACCTGTCAGGTTGAAGTTGTGACCTGCCAACTCTCAGGATGAGCCTCCCAAGGGCCCAACCTGACAGAAATTTTCTATCAAATAAGCAAACAATCCCCAGTGCCTCGGTTCCCACTGCCTTCCCGACATCGCCGGTATTGTGGGTGTTTTTTCCTACAGTCCAAAAAAACTCCTGGAAGAATCCAACAAATCTCCTGACAACTCCTTCATCTTTTACCTCTGACTCGCCATGTTTTCTATCGCAGCCTCTTCCCCCCTCCTGATCCCCACGTTAGCTGGCAAGCACCCCGTCTTGGAGTCGCTTGGAAAGTGGGTCTCCAGGGAAGTGCCCGCCCACGGGAGGGAGAGTTCTCAGGGCCCCGACCACGGCTCTCCTCTCCTCCTCACTCCTTCTGCTTCTGCGGACACTCCAGTTCTTCACAAACACCGCCAGGCTCTCTGCTCCGCTCTGCACCATATAGGAGCATTTCATGCTCACAGTCTGCTTCACGGCTTCTCTGATCCTTTTCTAAGTTTGGATCGCCTTCAGGAGCCCGAGGGAGGAGTCTGGTACCGTGGATTCACAAGGCAGTCTCCTTCCTCACAGCTGTCCCAACGGCCTGGCTCCAGAATTGAACTGTGCAATGCACTGGCAGCCGGCATGGTGATTTAAGGCCTCAAGCTCATAGTGACAAGGCCTGAGGTCTCTCCTGAAGCCTCTGTTGATCCCTGAGGTAACCACTGCTCAACGGCCCTCAGAGTTATGGAAGCCAAAAAAGGCTGTGCTGCATTCATGTTGGAACAGAATTCAGAGTCCCTGTGCAGGCCATTCATGGAAGAAAGAAGAAAGTTCACATCTTAGGAAGCTCAAAGGACTTCTTTGAAAATGGGAAGTGGTTCCCTTCGAAATCTGTTAGTTCTTTTGGAAAATTAGTACTCACTGAGGAAAGAGGCTCTGGGCTACCTCTCATGCTGTCTGCAGCAGCTGGGGACACCACCAACTTCCAGGGCCCAAATAAGGCTGGACGAGGGAGGAAGGAGTCGCTTCTGCTAACAGAGGCCGCACAGCGGAGAGCGGCCTGCCAGGGGCCGGTGGCTGGGCCTTGTCAAGCTCCTGGTGTCTGGTGTCAGCAAGCAAACCTTCTCCACACAGCAGTCAATGTGGGAAAGGCTGCTGACAGTTTCATGGGCAGATAAAAACGTATGTAGTCCAGAGAGTGTTTTTTTTAACTGAGTCATTTTCTTTCTCAGCACCAGGCTAAGAATCATTAACTTTTAAAAATCTGAATCCACAGGTTTGAAAATATAGGTAGAAAGATACGCGAACCCATCTGAAGAGATGGGCATCTACTCAGAGAAAGCCCAGGGAATGTGAGAATTCTCATCACGGTGATCCTCGCAAGCACGCTGAGGAGCTGCTTCTGTGGTCAGCCCGCCGGGACAGGCGGCAGCTGTGGTCGTGGTCTCCAGTCATGGCATCAATCCCTGTGGAGGCCACCGCGCCCAGGCCGAGCTCGGATACCACAATATCGGCTGCTTTTTCACCATCTTCCACATCCCATGCCTCGAAATAGTTATTGCATCAGCATTTTAGCATATTTCCCCATACTCTACCTAATTAAGTTAATTATGTCTCATAAATCTGATTTAGATCTCTTAATGCCACTTCAAGTGAGTTATTTAAAACTCTCTTGCAACCTGTGTCCACTGAAACCCACACCCAGCCATCCACCCACCACACCCGCAGGCACGCCCTCCCACACCTGCAGACTGGCACTCTTGGTCTGCTTGTAACACAAAGGATAACACCTCCGCAGATCCCTGTGCCTCCTGGAAATCTGCAGTGCTGGAAACACAAAGAGCCTGAGAGAAAGGGGGCAGGCTGAAACCTTCTGAGAAAGAAATGGCCTTTCAGCCAATGCTGGCATGCACACCAGCAGATGCAAACCAGCTCTACATGGGATAACATCATTTTTAGGCATTATGTAAATTAAAGATCAAAATAAAAACTTTGGAGCTAGCTTAGATTTTGGGTTAGATACCCTAACTGCCCTCTTTCTCTCCACTGACACTAAGTTTCCTTTGAGTTTGGTGTTTCCGCTTCCTGTGCAAGCATCCTAGGGTACCTTATGCTACTCTGGGATGACCCACTAGGTGGGGACACCCCCAGGCAGCCAAGATATAGCTCCACGGTCTGCTACAAATGTCTGTTCCTTCACCAGGAGAGGAACGAACCAGACACAGACCCCCTCTCTACATCTTGTCATCCACACAGGACCTCAGAAATCAAGATGCCAAATGTCAAGAAGGTACCACTCCTTACCCTCACACTCTTACTTACCCTCACTCAATATGAGTGTCCATAGGTTGTGGCCAATGCTGCCTGCTGATCGCAGAAGTGTCTCCACTCTCATCCCTGCCTTTCCACATAAAGCCTAGGTCCGATCTCTCAGCAGGATAACTACAATCCTCTGCCAATCCACATCCCACTTCCAAGGCCCAATCCATCCTGCAAAGGATATCCTTTGGCCCTTCACCTTCAGAGAGCACCATTCTAATCCTGCTTTTCCCTCACCAGCTCCTTAGCATCTAAAGTACCAACACACCACGGCCAGGCCTTCAAGACTCTCCATACTATGGCCTCAATCTATTATCCTAACTGTAGGCCTTGCCCCTGCCTCATAAGAAAGATGGGCTCCAGTCAAGTTGGTTCATAATGTGCATATACAACCACTCCTCTTCCTCTTGGAGAAACTGTAAACTTCCTGCAATGTGGCAGAAGTGCGGTATGGAAAATGGTTTGGCAATTCTTCAAAAAGTTAACCATAGAGTTATCACATGATTTAGCAGTTCTTCCTCTAGGTATGTACCCAAAAGAAATGAGAACAGAGACTCAATCAGATACTTGTACACACATGTTCATACCCACATTGTTTATAATACCAAAAGAAGGCAAAACCCAAAACTCCAACAAAGGATGAATGGATGAAACATGGTAGATGCATACAATGGATTATTACTCAACCTTGAAAAGGAAGGAAATTCTGACACATGCCACAACAGGAATGAATCTTAAAGACGTGTGCCATGTGAAATAAGCCAGACACAAAAGGACAAAAACTGTGTGGTTGCTAGACTAGTCAAATTCCTAAAGACAGAAAGTAGACCACTGACCCCAGATGTGGTTACCTGGGGTCGGGGGAGCAGGGAATGGGGAGTTGGTATTTAATGGGCACAGAGTTTCAGTCTGACATGATGAAAAAGTTCTAGAAATGGGTAGTGTGATGGTTACACAACAGTGTGAATCGGGTTAATGGCACTGAATTGTACTTTAAAAAAATAGTTAAAATGGTAAAATTTATGTTACATATACTTTACCACAATAACTGGTCTCCTCTGAAGAGGGCTTATACTTTCTCAAGACACACTTCCCCACCAGTTTACCTTTTGTCCCTTCCAAAGTTGATCTCCTCCTCTGGGAAGATTCCCAAGATGTTCATAACCCAAAGTTGGCCATTCAATCCTCCGGACACTCTGGTTTTCAGAGATTTTAAACTTTTCTTTGCTGAACTATCTTTTCAGCTTGTACGGACTTTGGAGATCATCTAGTCCAGCCTTGTTACTTTACAGGTGAACACACTGAGTCACAGGTCAGTTGTGATCTGCTGATGATCACGAAACTCTTTTTCTTTTCTCTTTTTACAAGATTTTATTTATTTATTAGAGATAGAGAGAGAGAGAGCAGGAGAAGAGAGAGGTCAGTGGGAGAAGCAGACTCCCTGCCAAGCAGGGAGCCTGATGTGGGACTCCATCCCAGGACTCCAGGATCATAACCTGAGCCAGAGGCAGTCGCTTAACCAACTGAGCTACCTAGGCACCCCCACAAAACTCTTTAATGACTGACTGGAACGTACCCTGTACAAGGGTTTACTCCCTAGGAGTCACTTCTCATACGCAACATGAATTGCTCAGAGCAGGACAAAGATGCAGAAGCATGAAAAACAGAAGTCAGAATAAACAACAGAAAGTCAGTCATAAAAAAAAGTTTGGTTCATGTATCCACGGATAGTCTTCACACCCACCCGGATAGTCTTCACACCCACCCGTAGAACCTTTCTTTTCCGCTGACACACAATTGTAACAGTTATTAAATAACAATCCCCTAAATGCAGAGTCTACAGTGCATTCAAAGTAGTCAATTTTAAGAGGGAATTTTCATGAAAAAAATTTCTAACCACAAAGAAAGAGTATATGGGAAAAGAGAAATCTAGAACAGGCAGAAATGTTGGCAGAAGTACACAGTGGCCTTCTGACAGCATGGTGAGTGAGAGGCAGAACATGGTTTGCTCTTAACTTAAATGTCTGAGACACTGACTATAAAAACACTCTACCCATGTAAATCATCTTTGAAGACATCACTGTAAGAGCAGAGCCCCCTTATTCTGTTCAAGAAGAGAAACAGAGAAACGCCTGAGAAAGATTTTACTCCCGACAGTAGTTTTTAACTATTTTGGTGCTTCAGTGGTTTTCGGTTAGAAAACCCTGCTCAGAAGGACTATCCCACTCCCAGACCCTGTGAGATAAATGGGACATTGTTACAGTGCCATCTGTTGTCAGCTCTGTTTTCTCAGGGAAAATGGTAGACATTTGACATTTGAGAAGGAGGCACTCCTGAGACTTCCATGAATCTTCAGATGTTCATGGAAGTAATTCTCCCCACAAAAAAAACAATAAAAAGTAACCACTCTCAGGCTTTTCCTCAACTGCCAGGGTAGGGAAATGTCTGTACACCCCTTGGCTTTCCTCTCATCACGGTGCGTCAGCTTCTGGACATGTTTATCACCGTTTTCAACCTTCACCCACCATTTCTTTTGTTTGATAAGAAATGGTTGCCCTGACCAGTGTCCTTGCTGAAACAATTCATGAATTGCCTTTTCTTACTTTTATTTATTGCATTTTGTGTGTATCTGTTCTTGTTACATACCCATGCAGACAACTTTATCACCTTAATCTATCAGAAATTTCTAAGACCTTCACTTTACTTAGAGCTCATCCTTATTTCATCACTACTCTTAACAGCTGACTTTCTTTTCAGAGGCATTACCCGCCCCCCCAACACACACACAAAACTACAACCCACCTATCACTTCAGGAAGGCTATCAGGTACTTGACAATAAAGAGGAAGCTAAGCCACGTTGTGATTCTAGCACAACAGTGAGCTGGGATCCTCACCAGGGACCCGCCAGCCTGACACACTTTGTATTCATGTGACACAGTTACTCTCATACTCATTGACTTTTGTTATGGGTTATTATTTACTGTGGATTGTGTTTTATATTAGAAATACAAAAATAAACATAATAAAATCACTGTGTTCTCAGAGAAAAAGGTAGATAGGTAAGCAACATTGGCGTAAAGACATGATAAGCCCCTAAGAGAGTCTGTCTGAGCTGTGAGGGAACAGGGAGGAGGGAGTCTTCTACCTAGAGGAGGGTATGAACAGTCTGATTGAAGGTTTTTCACCAGAACTGAACACTGAGTGGGTGTTTGCCAAGACTGCATAATCAGAGAGGGCATGCTATGGAAAGACAGCTGCATAAGCTAAGATACTGGGGGAAAAAAAGAAAAGAAATAAATAAAATAAAAACCACGGTGTTGTGTTTGGCAAACTTGAGGCAATTCAGGGAAGCTGGGGGTACCAAAGCCAGGTCTGGGACAGAGATGGGAGACGAAGCTGGAGAGTCAAGTAGGGCACACCATGCTGGCCCGTAAGATGATCCTCACGGGAGCAAATGGTGACCCAGAGCTCAGGGGAGTGCAGCAGGTGGTTCACAGGGGAGCCGGGAGACCATGTCAGTGCCACCATCTCCCAGTGGCGGGAGTGTGGAGGGACCACGGGACTGAGATCTGACTGCCATGAGGAGAGAACTACGATGATTCAGCAAGAAAGGACAAAGGCCTAAACTGTGACAGCACCCATGGAGAGGGTGAGAAGCACAAAGAACTCAAGAAAACGTGGTTAGGAAATGGGACAGCAGGTAGTGGAGGGGGAGAAACATAGTGTGACTCTGGTCACAGGTGAGGAAAGGGTTTGTTTGGTTTTTTTTAAATATTATTTTATTTTAGGTCTTCTTATCTTACAAAATTGATCCAACACTTACTCTTCTTTTTAAAAATGCCTGAGGACCTCTGACGGCTCATATCCCAAGCAATTTCAATGGTTTTTTTTAATACCACAAGGATTTCTTTTCTTTTCTTTTTTTTTTTTGTTAGCCACTATATAGTACATAATTAGTCCTTGATGCAGTGTTCAATGATTCATTAGTGAAGTCTAACACCCAGAGCTCATTACAGCACGTGCCCTCCTCAACACAGTAAGTCAAGCAGAGAAAGACAATCATCATACGGTCTCACTCGTAGGTGGAGCATAAGCAAAAGCACGGAGGACTGTAGGGGAAGGGAGGGAAATCCAAAGCAGGGGAGTCAGAGAGGGAGACGAACCATGAGAAACTATGGACCCCGAGAAACAATCTGGGGGTTTCAGAGAAAAGGGTTTTGAGCTGAGCATTGGATGTGCTGATTTCCGGAGCTGTATGATGATGGATGCTCAGGCAATCTCGGGCCTCCCTCTGACACACAGAGGTACGTGTCCCCAGCATGTGGAAGGTCCAAGCAGCCAGGAAGTCTGTGAGCAGAGAAGAGGGAGGCCAGGACTCAGGCCTGGGGTGTCCCAACCCTGCAGGAGCCACGTGTGTGGATCAACAAAGGAGGCTGAGAGGCCGGAGCCAGGAGAGCAGGACCCAGAAGGCAGGAGCAGCCCGCGAGAGCCAGCGAGGGATGGCGGCCGTGCCAGGTGTGACTCCAAGGTTAAGTACAACAAGGATGAAACTGGCCCCCTGGAGGGTAAGCAGGAGATAACTGGTGACCTGACCAGTGTGGGCTTCAGAGAAGAGTCAGGGCTGCAGCCAGACGTGAAGGATGGCGAGAGCTGAAGCGGCAGCATGCGGTGGACAGAGGTGAGAATTTTCATTTCCTTGAAGTGCAGTGACGACTGCTGCCTCAGGACCGTTGCCTTTTCTCTCCCCTCTGCCTGGGATGCTTTCCCTCAGGTCTGGACATGGCTGGATCCTCTCGCCGGTGAGTCTCAGCCCAAAGCCACCTCCTCAAGAGGCCTTCTCTGGTCTCACTCCCCACCCCCACCGGCCCTACCACTCTGTCACCGCTTTCGCATTACCCGTTTGTTTGAGTGTTTGCATCACACACTATGTGAATGTGTCTACTTACCCGTCTATTCAGTACTATTTCCACCACCATGAAAACCAGAACTGTTTCTGCAACCCTAATGCGCATACTGAGGAAAGGTAGGAGGGTGGGAAGGAAGGTGCTTCATTAGAAGGGAATAAATACAACAGAGTAGCAGCCAGAGGAACTTAGACTTGACAGTGCCTCTTGGAAAAAAAAAAAAATATATATATATATATATATATGTATATATATACATATATATATATATATATTTTTTATATATATATATATATATATATATATATATTTTTTTTTTTTTTTTTTTTCCAAGAGGCACTGTCAAGTCTAAGTTCCTCTGGCTGCTACTCTGTTATATATATGTATATATGGGGCAGGGAGCGGGGGGTACCTAGGTGGCTCAGTTGGTTAAGCATCTGCCCTCGGTTCAGGTCATGATCCCGGGATCCTGGGATTAAGCCCCACATCGGACTCACTGCTCAGCGGGGAGCCTGCTTCCCCCTCCTTTTCACTCATGCTCTCTCTTACTATCTGTGTCTCTTTCAAATAAATAAATAAAATATTTTTTAAAAAATAGGAAAGAGGGACCTGAGTGGCACAGCTGGTTAAGCGGCCAACTCTTGGTTTTAGCTCAGGTCATGATCTCAAGGTCATGAGATCGAGCCCCATGTCAGGCTCTGTGCTCAGCGCCAAGTCTGCTCGAGATTCTCTCCCTCCTGCTCATGCGCTCTCCCTCTCTTTCTCTCTCAAATAAATAAATAAGTAAATCTTTAAAAAACAGGAAGAAGAAACAACCTTTCATATGTCAAGAGGAAGGAACAAACGGAACCAGGCAATGAGGATGCACGGATGGAATGACGAAGTGAGAGGTGGGTGGGAATCACCGCCCAGAAAAGACACGGTTTTGGACAAAGCAGCATCACCTGTTCTCCAAAACAGGGCAGACACAGGAGAGCGAGGGTGCCGGGGGTGCAGATTCAGGGCAAGGAGCCAAAGGAATCCATGAGAACAAATATCTTTAACTTCTTGGTGAAGTGGGAGGAAGGTCAGGCTGAGGACAAGGGGATTAAGGGTGGATACAGTCTTCCTGAGGGGGGCTGCAGGGGGGTTGGGAGGGGGGCCAGAGAACACAGCTGGGCTGGAGATCATAAATTTGCACGGATATCAGCTTGTATGGACCTTCAGTGGCTTTCCTCCAACAGCATGAAGAGCAGGCAAAGGAGCGGAAAAGACGGTGATCTAGGTGGTAGTGATCTAGGACCAGGCTCTGCAGGGCAAGGAGGTCAGGGCGCTGGGAAGCAAGTGACTGAAGGACTACATGACAGAGTCCAGGCTGGAGAGGGAGGCATCAAGCCTAGGGAGAGGCAGGTCAAAGACACGGAATGGGTCAGAGTGCAAATAAGCAAAGGAAAGACCAAGGTCAGAAGTAATAACAGAAGTCCTGGGGGGGAATGGATTTCTGATGATGCGTATGTTTAATGAAGAAGTAGGGCTCTTGCAGGAGAGGACAAGGCCCACGCTGCCCTGGAAACCAGCCGCCACACGTCGGCTCTCTCCGTGCCCTTGAGCGGGTCAGACCACACAGTGTGCCACTCGAGAGCCCTGACCTCACACACCTCATGTTCGCCCTGAGCTCTTATTCTCCAAGGACTGCAGACTTCTTTCTTCCCTTCTTTCTTTGTTTTTTTTTTTTTTTTTTAAAGATTTTATTTATTTATTTGACAGACAGATCACAAATAGGCAGGCAGAGAGAGAAAGGGAAGCAGGCTCCCTGCTGACCAGAGAGCCCAATGCAGGGCTCGATCCCAGGACCCTGGGATCATGACCTGAGCCGAAGGCAGAGGCTTTAACCTTCTGAGCCTCCCAGGCGCCCCAGGTCTGTGGGCTTCTTATGAAGATGTGGTAGATCCACCTCTTCCCATAACTTCAAGAAACCAATGATGAAAAATGACAGCCTAGATGCCTACCTGGGATAAAGGGAGTTTAAAGGGCTCAATGCAGCAGTGGGGCATAGAGCAGTGGGGAGCTGTGCAGGGATTCCAGAAGAAACACCTGGGGTGGGGGCGGTGGTCAGAGCGGCCACCATGAGGAACTTCCTCTTAACACACGGTGGGACGGTACAACCAGAATGCAGCTGAAAGCAGATCACTTCAGATCCAGGGAGCAGCAAGGAGCAGGAGTTACAAGGTCAAAGGGCAGGGAATGTGTGACCGTGTTGTCTCTAGCCAACTGCTGTGCTTGTCTGCACAGAACAGAACGACTTAAGCAACATACTGCCCAAACAGAGGACATAACTGCAGGTGTCTCTCTCAAACCACACTCAGAACATTCCTCTTAAGCTAAAACAGTCTTTCAGCGAGGTAAGCCAGATACCCATTTCCGTTTACAGATGGGTGAACTGAGACCTTCATAGCAGTTAAATGAGGAACATGCTCAAGGTTCCAGATGGCACGCGGGCTGATGACGGGCGAGACGACTGCATTTCAGAGCCTGTCATGGTAAATCTCTTTACAGGTAACTTAACTTGACCATCAAAAGGATGTTTGTAGTTCTTTCTCCTTTGCTCTTCCTTTCTTCTCAAGACTGACTTTCAAGGACAGAAAAACATCAACAGAGATCACTTCAGAGAGCTCATCATTAACTTTCCAAAGTGTATCAGGAGAGTCGATCTTAAAACTCATAGTTGAAGCTTAATATATTATCAATTCATTCATGGACAACAACTTCTTCATTTTTAAGAAAAGGGATTAAAAGTAATAGTGACGTCTTCACGGGGCTATTGTAAAGATTACATAAATTAGTACATGTCTGGTACATGGGAAGTCCTCAGCGATGTCAGCAATAGCAATAACCCTAGTAACTGTTATTACTTCTGTAATTATTATGTCTCCTAGTTTGCTCCATTAGCCATTTAATGAACTTCTGCCCTTGGTCCGACAGGTCAGAGCTCTGGGACAGGACTTCCTCTTGCTGCACTACACCGGCATTCCGTATGTTTGGAAGCTGAATCCAGACCCTCATTTTTAAAAGTCATCATCATGGATCCAGAGATATGAGGATTCTCGAATACTCTGGTAAAAAGCCTGGTAATATGCAAATTAGGATATATAATATTTAAGTCCAGGAGATTTTGAGCAATATTGCAGTAGAATTTTTTTTTAGATGTTGCTTGAGAACTCCATTTCTAATTCATTGTCTCAGCTGGAATTTTCAAACCATTGATCCCAAATAGCCCTTTACCAGATATCATGACCTTCTGTCTGACTATACCATCCCCTCATAACCGTACTGGTTAACAAACCCTGCACCATATCACAGGGGCACCCCCCCCCAACACTGACATAATCAGAACAGCCTCCCTCTCTCTGCCAGACACACCCAGTCTTCTGGCTTTGTTGACAGCTTCTGCACTTGGCCAAGACCTACGCCAGAGACTTGCGGCCCAACTCTGGCTTCACTGCACACTTTGTGCCACTTTAAGCAAGGTATTTAATGACACAGGGTTCCTACCTCTTAAAATTGAACCACAGGCTATGCTCAAATCATCAACAACAACTGCTTTGTGCTTCAAGGAAAATCATTAGTTGGATCTTACATAAAAGCATTTATTTTATTTGACTAACTCATGTAATTAGTGGTAAAAACTCATCTTGGCTTTACAAATATGCTAGAAGAGCAAATCACTGGCCATCTGAGGGAAAATATGTGCATTTCTGTGGAACCTCTGATCTACATATAAACCACACCAAGCTGAAGAGCTAGGAAAGAATCAGAAAACCCAGAATATAGGTCACAATTTTCCACCATAAGAGACATTAAATGACTTGTATATCTCCTTGCAAGCAGGAGCTGGTAACCTTTAGAAAAGACAGATTCTTGGGCCCTACACCAGACCTGTTAAATTAGGTCGGAGGACTTTTGGGAACCACTGTTGTACCCCAAACCAGGACAAAAGTTAGAGAGTAAAAAATGAAGAATTAGCCATTATTATAAATATTGACAGTTTCAGTCAATGGAGTTTCTGATGGGAGAAGAGCTATGACCAAATGCTCCACTAAACACATCCTATGACAAGGACGGATCCTTATCTCTGATGCTTCTAGGCTGGTCACAAAAAGGAAGAGGAACCGATCCCCATGCCCACCTGGAGAATCAGCATAAAAAGCACAATCTTAAACCTTAATCCTTTTTTTTTTTTGGTCTTAGAACATCTACTTCATAATACAAAGTTTGGAGCTATGGCCCAAACTTTGGCAATATTTTAAAGGAAATCTACAAAATGGATCATTTCCTGCAAACATTCCAGGGCCACAAGGACAGTAAGTAAAGCTAAGATGACAGTGAATAATAGGATATGCTACCGTGAACCTATTAATCCAGTCACTCATTCACTCAACAATCCCTCAAAAAGCACCTGCAGTTTTTGGTAACAGACCAGATGAGTAAAACCAAAACTGATGAATAAAACATGGATCTGCCCCCCCAAAGAGCACCGAAACAGGCATGAGTAGCTGTAGCACTGTGGCTAGGGCCAGGGGTGCTGGTGAGAGACCTCAGCTTCTACTGGGGGAGAACTTGGGGAGAGCCGCCCAGAGGCAGGTATCTGAGCAACGTGGGGGAGGGGGCTGTAGCGGGGGCGGCCTCGGTATGGGGTGCATGAGGACTCTGTGGGCAGCCTGACCAGCATATACAATAGTGTGCGGCAGTACAGGGGAAGGATATGGTCCATTCAGAAAAGTACCCAAGTTCATTAAGGCTAAGAGAGGGGCTCGGTGAAGAAAACGGCAAGACAGGAAGCTCAAGGGCCAGGCAGGTTCCAAATCACGGTGGCCTTGTGAGTCATGCTCAGGAGGACTTCCTGTTTGCCACCCACACAGATTTTTGCGTTTTGTGTTGCTATTGGTTTGTGGATTTTCTTTTATGTTTTTTTTGGACAATCACTATAACAAAAATATAACAATCTGAATCAAACAGAAAAGTATGTTCTAACCAGTATAAAGTTCAGAAGAAACACCTCTGACCCCTTGAGATTAGCTTCAGTTGCACTTTCCTCCACATCACTCAGACACACACCTCAATTTGATCACCAAGGGATGAACACATGTAATGAGAGAGTAAAATCAACATGTTGAGAAAGTAAAAAGTGTTTTTCCGTTGGGATGAAAAGCACATTAAGAAACAACTTTAATATCGACTATTGGGAGCTATGAGGTACGTCAACCCAAAAGAGCCATCCTTTTTAATATAACTATCTGCTCAGAATGCCAAGCCACATTTTGGTCATGTGAGAGCCCTGTGAGGTAGCAAGTCATAAAGTGACACTTGATAACAAAGCCAGGGAAAAGTTCTACAGAGATAATCTGGCCCAGGAGAGAGACAGACCTGAATTTTAATTCCATTCAACCATTAACTTTCCCTATGACTTTGGATAAGGTCAGTGCTCAAAGCTTCAGTTTCCCCAACTATGCAACACAGGCGCTAAATAATACACGATTCACTGTGCCCATGAAATAACAAAAAAGTAGAAGAAACACAATTATAACCTTAGGATTAAGAGAGCTACTGCTTCTATGAAATTCCTATAGCAAATTTAGTGACATCGTAAGACCAATGATGTATTATTTATTGAAGCAGAGGAACAACTGCATAGCGGGGGCACCTGGGTGGCTCAGTCTGTTAAGTGTCCGACTCTTGGTTTCACCTCAGGTCATGATCTCAGGGTCATGAGACGGAGCCCCACCATGCTAAGATTCTCTCTCTCCCTCTGGCCCTCCCCCCTTGTTTGCTTGCACATGTGTGTTCTCTCTCTCTAAAACAACCTTCCTATGGAGGAAAGCAAAATATGTGGTCTATTAGGTATGCAGTTTTCAGGTGATGGTTTAATATAAGGAATTTTTTTAACTTAGAGAAACTATAAAAATAGATAATAACCTATATGGGGAGTACTTCAATATTTTCCTCAAGTAAGTCATGACCACCAAGTTATCTGCTGGTCTCTGCTCCCCTATATCACTGCCTTAAATAGGAGTGGGTGACTGCTTTGCCTAAGAGAGCACAGTGAAATGATATGGTCTCAACTTTGCTGGAACACTTTCTCTGGGAGTCCAGGCCGCCACATGAGAAGTGAAACTACCCTGAGGTTGCCGCCCTGTGAAGAAGCCACGTGGCAGGGACAAGCCATGCAATCCAGGTAGCAGTCCTGCTCCTCCTGTCCTCACAGCCCCACTGCCACATCTGTGAGTGGAGGAGCATCCAGATGATTTGAGCCCCTCCCTGTCAGCCCCAGCCTTCCAGCCTTCCCAGACGGGGCCCCAAACATGCTGGGACAGAACAAGCCATCCCCACTGTGTCCTCTCTGAATCCCTGACCCACACAGTCTGTCAGGACATGGAAACGATGACCTCCAGCCAGTAAACGGTGGGGTAATGTGTATTGCAGCGGTAATACACGTTACCCCTGGAACTAAGTAACTGAGTAACTGATCACAACACGTAAATATGCAAATGGGCTCTGCTGCTCATTAAGGACGCATGCAGACATTCTCAGTGCCTGTGCTCTTAGTACTACGGACATCCTCTTATGACTCACCAGGCAAGCACCAGAGTAGAAGGCCACCCAACCTCAGCATGGAGCTGGACAGACGGAGTCCCCCACGTAGGACTAAAATTTTCTGCAGAATAAAGTTCTGGGGCCACGAAATATGTGGACAAATGGGCAGCTGAGATCCCCAAGCCCCATGCAGTGCAGCATGGCCACAGTGTTTTAGCTGAGGAAGCCTTTCAAGTGACTATCAGCTCTTACTTTGGCTATTAAATCACACAAATAAGAATAGGCCTCTTAGTTAAATACCCTCTGATAGCTATTTTGAATTTAATCTCTTAGTGAACTCACTAACATAAAACCATGGCTGGTTATGTAAATTGTTAACTTGAGAGATATAAACTCTAACATATCAATTAATTGCCTTTAGTGTAAGTAGTTTAAATATACCAGTTACAAGAGGAGACTGGCAGAGGGGTTAAGAAACAAATACAGCGGAGAAGAATAAATGAAACAAGATGGGATTGGGAGGGAGACAAACCATAAGTGACTCTTAATCTCACAAAACAAACTGAGGGTTGCTGGGGGGAGGGGGTTTGGGAGAAGGGGGTGGGATTATGGACATTGGGGAGGGTATATGCTTTGGTGAGTGCTGTGAAGTGTGTAAACCTGGTGATTCACAGACCTGTACCCCTGGGGATAAAAATATATGTTTATAAAAAATAAAAAATTAATTAAAAAAAAAAAAGAAACAAATACAGCACAACTATAGGCTTTTTACAAAAAACTCACTTCAAATTCAGTAACTTGAAGGAAAAAGGATGGGGAAAGATATATCCTACAAACATTCATAAAAAAAGGAGTGGCTGTGTAAGATAAGGTAGACTTTAGAATGAAGAAAGTTACAGAGACAAAGAAGGACCTCACAAAATGATAAAAAGTTCAATTCACCACGAAGACAGGAGGAGCCAAATGTGTGTGCCCCGAACAACAGAGCCTCAAAAGGTAGAGAAGAAAAACTGATAAAGCCGAAAGGAGAAACAGACAATTCTACAGTTAGAGTTGGGAACTGCAATCCCCTTGTCAGCAACAAATAAAAATACTGGACATAAAATCTGGAAGAAACAGAAGATGTGACCGGCACAATCAACCAACAGGATCTCATTCCCTTAGACTGAATCTTCCACCCAATAGTACACATAATTTTTCAAGCCCCCATGGGACATCCAACAAGACAGCCTATATCGTGAACCCTAAGACAAAATAACAATGTGAAAAGAATTGAAATTATACAGAGTACACTCTCTGTTCATAATGGATTCAAAGTAGAAATCAGTAACAGAAAGACAAGAAAATCTTTAAACACTTGGAAATTAAATAACATGCATCTAAATAATCCATGGGTCAAAAAGGGAATCTCAAAGAAAATTAAAAAAAAAATCAGCTAAATAGTTAACTTGTTGTATAAGCACGAGTTAGATACAGAAGAGATGGTATTCCAGAACATCTATCAAGAATAATTATTTGGAGACAGTCAATTTTAAGTTATTTTTCTGAGCGTGATACACAGGTCTATTACCTGTGTATCATAACGGTGAAAGTACGAGTCAGTGTGCTTGGACACCCTAGAGCAGCGCCTAGCACATTCTAGGTGCTCAGCAAATATCTGTTTAATGAATCAGTGTTGACTTTCTCACTATGGGGACTGGGAGGCACAAGCCGGGAGGACAGGCTCCAGAGCCAGGTGCCTCCAGCTCTAGATCTGGTGAGTCCTTTAAATCAGGCACTCCCAACTTGGGTGGCACACTGGAATCACCCCGGGAGCTTTAAAAATACTGTTGCCTGGGTCCCCCCTCAAGAGACTCTCAATGAGTCTGCAGTGCAGCCCCCCTCTCCCCACCAAGAGATTGTAATGTGCAGCCAAGGTTAAAAAACACTGCTTTAGGGAACAGAACTTTAATGCTTCCCCAATCTCGTGATTCCCAAATGGAGGCAAAGTCAACCTCGGGCAGTCACGGGGCACTGGTACTCTTTAGAGTGATTCTAGGAGCTGAGTAATGACAGAAATAATGCCTCCCCTTTCTCCACCACTGAACTGCTCTAGTACTCTAAACTGCATCAGTAAAGGAGTGTTAATGTTGCGGAGACCTAACGTGATAGAGGTTATCACTTGAAGGCTTAATAGTCAAATGAAACAGCAGCAAACAACACACAAATCAAGAAGAGCTTCCAGCCCTCTGCACCTGCTTCTCCTTAAAGGGACCTTCAAGTCCATTGTGCATCTTTGCCACGAGAGGACCCATGATGATCTTGAGAAACCCTGGTTTTCCCTGTTATATAAAATGCATTTTAGGGCCACCTGGGTGGTTCATTTGTTAAGCGTCTGCCTTCAGCTCAGGTCATGATCCCAGTGTCCTGGGATCGAGCCCCACATCAGGCTCCCTGCTCAGCGGGAAGCCTGCTTCTCCCTCTCCCACTCCCCGTTTGTGTTCCCTCTCTCGCTGTATCTTTCTCTGTCAAAGAAATAAAATCTTAATAAAATAAAATCCATTTTAGATCACTAGTGTTTGGATGGTGGACACTTCTATGAGGAGAATGTGGAGAGGAAATATTGGTAGCACAATATTTCGTGGAGAATGGCTTATTTGATGGTGTTAAAGAACAGAACACAAAGTGTAGGCCAAAGGGTAAGTGGTCTGAGGAATGACTGCTTCATAAGATGGGGTTTGGGGTTGTTATGATGTGCAGATAAAACTAGGAAGAGATAAGTGAAAATACACTTCAGGACAGGGTCCTGTCTGTACAACTTGTGTAAAAACTGTCTTCTAGGTCCAGGGCCCCATCCATTCCACAAAATATAGCAGTCATCACAGCTGTCACTGACACAGCACAAGGCACCTCGGGTGCCACAGCTATAAAGGACTCTAGACTGTCTTCCTTTGTTGAAGAGTTTATTCTCCGAGTAGACCATGATGAAAGTCTCTAAGGACTGGTAGACTCAACCCACATTGAGAGCCAGGGTTCTAAGTGTCATTTGGAGACCAGTAGTCCAGGAGCCATGAAGGCTGGTCTGTGGTTTTATCAATGTCAATAATTTGAAACAGCTGGATTTCTTCTTCTTTTTCCTCCATTATTATTGTATTATAAAATCTGGACACTTCTTCCTTCTCATTTTTCTCATGAATTCTCTCTTATTCTCTATCACATGCTTATGACATCTTAACTCTAGTAACTGAGGCTTAGAAAGAAATCTGGTGCCCCACAAAATACAGCTCAAAGGCATAAGAAGTGCTGTTCTAACTAAGCAAAAAGATTCCTCTCCGTGCATCACACTGAGGCCTCTCCTCAGGATCCTCCTTGCGCACAGGGACTCAAAAAGGACAGGTGTGACAGAAACAATGCGATGCGATAGCTCTTTGTGGCAGAGCCTTCAAGGCCCATTTCTCAATCTGGTAGGCTTCTTTTCCGAAGTTTGAGTTATAAATAACTACAGCAATGCCTATTTCAGGTGAAATTCCTCCTGAAATTCTGGTAAGTGAACAAGTAGTGTTTTTATACAAACCCAGCCAAGAGCACAGACGCCATAGCATCACTGGGCATCTTGGACTCTCTGAGTGAGTAGAGGTCTGGCGTCCAGCACTGAGGAGAAGAATGAGTATCAACAAGGGCTCTTCTCTCTTCTTGTGTCCCATTCCCACCAAGGCTACCCCAGCAGTGGCTTAACTGTGCGACCAGGAGAGATGCTGATCACACTGGCAGAGAAAAGGAAGAATTTTTATTTCTCCTCAACGACTGCATGGAAGTTTTCACACAGAGTCAAGTGCAGGCAGGAGCAGTGCCTCCCACCCGCATGCTCTGCTGCTCTGGGTCTCGCGTGCTCGCTAGTGACACATTCCTGGTCCGCTCACCCGGCAGGTTGCACTAACGTCGGGTCATTTCCCTGCACAAGGCCCTCACCTGGTTCCCATGGCTGGGAACAAGGTAAACTTCTTCTTCCAAATCTGAAAGGCTGTCATTAACCAGACACTAGCCTTATAATGCGGCATATTCTGTGGCTCATAAAATCACAATGACTCTTACAATCACCTCTCACTCCTACGCAGCCTTGCTGACCACTGCTCCAGGCTGAAGGGCCTCTTTGCACTCTGGACGTTCACCCTCCTGATCTGCCGTCACCCTATTGATCACACTGTTCTGTTTTTAGCTTTTTGTGGTTAGAGTGTCTCACTTCCCCAACGAGAATAGGGATTTAATCTTATTTTAAAATTTTTACTACATCCCCAGCCTAACAAATGAGGAGGGCATTAGCAGGAGCTCAGTAAACATATGTGGACAGGTGTGACCTTGAGGTTTGCAATGCAGCAGGGGATGCAAAGTCACAGACCTCTAGCTAACTACCCAGCCCAAGGCCTTCAGCAGGACTATCTTAACCTCCCCCCGCCCCCAACTTCCAAATAACAGCACAGGGCAGCGCACAAGTGGGCTTCAGAACCCCTCTGGGGAAAGAGAGTACACAACTGGGGACACAAGTACATTCTTAGTCAAAAGTCATTTCTATGTCTGCAAACCCAGCACAGTTGCTGGAGCACAGAAAGCACTCAGCTCGGGTCTGCTATGTGATTATGGGATGTATTACATCACTAGAACACTGGTGCTCCAATAGCAACCCAGAATTTATCAGCAAACCCCACTTTATGTGCAAAGCTAAAAATTATGGAGATACAGGGACCAAACAGTATTTTCTCTTCCTAGGTAAATTTTTTTTAACATACCTAGAAGAATTCAAAATAATTCTTTAAGGGTAAAAAAAAAATGCTGGTGGGAGTGGAAGGGATCTTACATGAGCTCTTCTACCAATTCTAAATATTTTATATTTATATTTATATTAAATACACATGCACACACATACTCATAAACACACACATGTACCCCTGTATACACAGACATGTGCACACTCAGAATAGTTTCTGTTCTATTTCTTTCTCTCCTTCACTGCTCAGCATCTATTTTTTTCATAGTGTTTTTTAAAAGATTTTATTTATTTATTTGACAGAGAGATAGAGCACAAGTAGGCAGAGAGACAGGCAGAGGGAGACGGAGAAGCAGGTTCTCCGTGGAGCAGGGAACTCCATGTGGGGCTTGATCCCAGGACCCTAGAATCATGACCTGAGCTGAAGGCAGATGCAGAACCAAATGGGCCACCCAGGAGCCCCCCACGCTCAGCATCTAGAGCAGCACTGTCAGACAGACTTTGCTGTGATGACACAAATGTTCTTAATCTGTGCTGTCAAATGGTTATTGGGCACATGGAATGTGGCTAGTGAAAGTGAGGAACTGAATTTTAAATTTCATATAATTTTAAGTAGCCATATATGATTAGTGGCTATCCTCTTGTACAGAGCAACAGTCTATACCCAGAGTCTATACCCAAGGACTCCGCTTCCTCTCCTTCCTTTTTCTCAACCCACTTCCTTTCCTATCGGATTTCTGCCCTGATATACCACTAAAAATGTTCTCACCAACAGAGGTCATCGATGACTCCTTACAGCTAAATCCAACAGAAACTCCAAGCCTTTATACTGCTCTCCCTCTCACCAGTATTCAATGCGAATACTCACTCTCTCCATCTGAAATTTTCTTCCCTTGGCTTTCATGGTACCACATTCTTCTGGTATCCTGCCTACTTCCCTGCCAACTTCATCTTTAGTCCCACAAAGCATCATTCATTCCTCTGCTCATCATGCAACTGTGGGTGGTCCCCAGAGTTTTGATTTCAGGTCTCTCTCTACTCAAACATCACCACCAGAGACCTCATCCATTTCTCCAGTTTAAATTTTCATCAACCCCTAACAAGTCCCAGCTCCAACTCTACACTTGATTTCTGTCTTGACTCCAAATGCATATTCTAACGGCCTCAGCCTCTCCCCTTCTGCATCCCAGAGACACCTCATGATCACCCACCAGAACTGATGTGATCATCTCCCCTGCATCCCGCTCGTCCCCTCCAGAGGGGCAGTGATGAAACCAGTGTCAAATGAGCTGCCTGAATCTGAGGTTCATCCTTCCATCCTTCTCCACGCCATGCCTGGTACATGATGAGCTTTATACAAATGTCAGCTATTATCTCTGGAACTGCCCAGTTCTCTTATCCCTACTTCTGCTACTATAGATCAGGCTAGTGTCATTGCAGCCCCAAATCACTACAGTAGATCTCTGACCCCTGGGCAGAGTCCCTACACGTCATTCACCACAGAGCAGCCAAAGCAGCATTTCCCCATTCTGATAGTATCACCCTTCTACTTGGCGCCCTTCAGTGGCTCCCTGGTGGCATCCAGGGCATGGAAAACAAAAACAATTTGTCATCTGGTTTTCAGTGATATCCCCAGCCTCCTCGAAACACACCTTGACCCTGAACTCAAAGCCCCAGTCAAAACGGATAGCAGTCCCAATTCACCAGGCTCTGGTGCCCTTATTAGGACTTTGCACACTGCCACTCTGGGCCCAAACCCCCACCTCCATCCTGCCTGTTCCCCTCCTTCTCCAGCTCCCTCTCCTCCCTGAAGACTTCAGCATAGAGTATCCTCCCCTGGGAACCAATCCTCTCTACAATCTACAAGAGTGGGCTTGATGTCTTTCCTTCCTAAGTGGTACATGCATAATTTCTGTGATCCAAAATAGCACCTCACCACTGTCACTGATCACCTGCTCACTTGGCTGCCCACCTAGACTAGGGAAACTCTTTCATTCTTGTGTCAGTGCCTAACTCATAAGTACTTACAAATTACTGAGTGAATGAAGTGAATATATATATATATATTTTTTCAATGTATTATATATATGTTTTTTAGGAATCTATTGTCAGTGTACTTTTTAAATAATTTTCGTGCAATTTAGACATCTACAACTTCCCCCACACACAAAAACACATGCACGCGCACACAGACACGGGCACACATGCACATGCTCCGCTCAGAGACTTCCCATCTCCATTTAAAGCAATGCCCCCTTCTAATTGCTCAGGCTAAATTCCCGGTCATCTCTGACTCCTCTCTTTCTCTCATCAATCCACTGGCAACCATAATGGTTCTACCTTCAAAATATGCCCAGAATCTGATCACTGCTGATCACCTTCATTATCACTACCCTGGGCCAAGCCACAACCATCCTGGTTGCTGCCTGGTACTGTGAGAACACCTAAAGGTTCCCTTGTTTCCACCCTGCCTCCCCACAGCTTACTCTCAACACAGCATCCAAAATAATCCCTTTAAAACTTAAGTCAGATCATGTGGACTTTCTGCTTAAAACTAGCCAGGGTCTCAATGTTTAGCAGCAATGTCCACAATAGCCAAACTATGGAAAGAGCCTAGACATCCATCAACAGATGAATGGATAAAGAAGATGTGGTCTATATATACAGTGGAATATTATGCAGCCATAAAAAAAGAAATCTTGCCATTTGCAACAACACGGTTGGAACTAGAGGGTACTATGCTAAGTGAAAGAAGTCAATGAGAGAAATACAAATATCATATGACCTCACTGATATGAGGAATTTGAGAAACAAGACAGAGTATCATAGGGGAAGGAAGGGGAAAATGAAACAAGATGAAACCAGAGAGGGAGAGAAACTGTAAGAGACTCAATCTCAGAAAACAAACTGAGGGTTGCTGGAGGGGAGGGTGAGAGAGATGGGGTGGCTGGGTTATGGACATTGGGGAGGGTATGTGCTAAGGTGAGTGCTGTGAATTATGTAAGACTGATGAATCACAGGCCTGTACCCCTGAAACAAATAATACATTATAAGTTAATTAAAAAAAAACAAACTAGTCAGGGTCTTCCCATTTCACGGACGGTAAGTGGCCCACATGATTTGCCCCCACCCCCGCCCCCCACTGCACCTCTTCCCCTCCCTCCCCCTTATCCCACGCCTCTCGTACGTTCCTTCCGCACACAAGCAGGGCGCTGTCCAGAGCCAGTGCGCCAGCTGCCACTTCCCTCTGGAATTCTCTTTCTCCAGATGCATGAATGACTTGCTCCCTCACCTTCTTCAGGTCTCTGTTCAGATGTCGCCTTCTCAACAAGGGTGAATTTATCTTAAGATGGTAGAATTCTCCCCAGCAGCCCCCGATGTCCTTAAACTTCTTCATTTTTCCCATATAAAGGAAATTATCTTTTCTCCTACTATATAATTTGCTTCTGTAGGATTATGTCTCTTCCCCAACTGGAACGTAAACTCCATGAGCCTCGCTTTTTGTCTGGGTGTTCACTTCTGGATCTCCAATGCCAGGGGCACACCTGACACATGGTGGATGTTCCACGTGGTTGTTGAATGAATGGGAACTAAAAAGACTATCTACTAGTTAATGCCTATGGGAATGGGTCTTGGGATTTACTATACACCCTGTTAGGAAGCCAAGGCAAAGAGTACACCTTAAACTATTATATTTGGGGAAGAAAGTTAACCCACATTCAGATGTTAACTCATGCTTTCATGTGATGTTTTCCTTCTGAAGAATTACCTCAATTCTTTCTCAGGCTGACAACTCTAAAGAACTTAAATTTTATTCCTGAAAGCTTATGCTTTAACATTTACTCATGTTCTGCCCCAGAGACTCATCTATCATGTTAATATTTGAAAAGCACTATGAAGAAACTACATCTTAAAATACAGTATTGCTTTAAAAAGACAAATGATTTCACTCCAACCAATACTCAGAAGAGAGGACCATTTCACCTCCCAACTGTAGCTACTGTATCCGGAAGTAAAAGGATGACTTCCTTTGCTTACTGCTGCTCTGGCTTAGTCAAGCTGATTCCAAATCCAAACAGCGCAGGCCACAGTCAAGGAAGAGGCCATCATGTGCCAGGCCTGTGGTGGAGTCTTAGCACTGGGTGCAGAGGGCAAAACAAGCCCTGGGTTAAAGAAACTGGAATTTAATAGCAATTAACATGATGAACGAAAAGTCAACAAAAACAATGGGTGAAAACCAGAAAAGAAAAATGATCAGGCTTTGAAAGACTCAGCTGTTCACACACCCCAACAGGCGAGAAATCACAGCCCAAACAAGTGTGTCTGTAGCTTCGGCTAAGGGGCCTGGTACACGCCTGTGTTCAGGGCAGCTCTCCACATAGAACGTGTCTGTACACACCAGCTGCGGCATCCGTCCCATGCCATCCGTCCCCTAATAGGATTCTAATTAGAAAAACACTGGAGGGACCCTGAAATCACTGAGCTTTCTAGCCAAAGCAGGCTTCGTGTTTTAGACTGGAACACAGCAGCTCAGAGAAAGAAAGGATAAAGAAGAAAACTCACATTTCAAGATATGATGAAATAAATGTAAGCATACATTAATATACACCCTAGATCCAAAATTCTCCCTATCATACACTTCCCAAGAGACAGTTTCTCACATCAACAGATACTGTCTGCGCAGAAACTATGATTAACGTCCTACAGACATTTTCAGTATGACTCCCGATACCCAGAACACGAGTACTGGGTTAGATCAGAATTCTAACTTTGTGAAGAGAACGGCTCAAAATGTCTTCACTGAGAAACTTTAAATTTTGTTTACATCACATGAGACTTTGGAGATGAATCAAGAAAGGGAAATGAACCCACTGCTGTCTCGATGGTGTCTTAGAGAAAATCAACCTCAACTCAAAAGGGTACGAGGATACAGGGAAAGAGTGTAAAAAATTTCTGGGGCTATAAAAATGCTTTCTGGAGGCCTACCAAGAAATAACAAAAAGAGGAGTCATAATTATGAACATTCACTGTGCAAGGCCCTGTTCTTAAAATGAGTGTATTATGTGTGTTAATCCATATATTCCTTGCAAAACCCTAGGAGGTATTAATAATGTTTATTTCACAGATGAGAGAAATTGAGACATGGAGGGGCTAAGCACCCTATCTACATGACACAATTAAATACCTCCACAGTCGCCAAACTGTGGAAAGAGCCAAGACGCCTTTCAACAGACGAATGGATAAAGAAGATATGGTCCATATATGGAATATTGGGCCTCCATCAGAAAGGAGGAATACCCAACATTTGTATCAGCATGGACAGGACTGAAGGAGATTATGCTGAATGAAATAAGTCAAGCAGAGTCCATTATCATATGGTTTTACTTACTTGTGGAGCATAAGGGATAACATGGAGGACATTGGGAGATGGAGAGAAGTGAGATGGGGGAAATCGGAGCGGGAGACGAACCATGAGAGACTGTGGACTCTGAGTAGCAAACTGAGGGGTCTGGGCAGGGGTGGGGTGATGAGTGAGCCTGGTGGTGGGTGTTGAGGAGGGCATGTACTGCATGGAGAACTGGGGGTAGTGCATCAACAGTGAATCTTAGAGCACTGAGAAAAATTAAATTCAATTTTAAAAAATTCTTCTGCTGAGATTTAAATCAAGTAGCTTGACTTCAATGCCAAACTTACAAGAGAGGGGAAGGATTGTCCGATAAATGGTTAGATGATAGAAAAATCTATGTACTGTACTGGTCTCTGTCCCTGGTTCCTGGCACAGAGCCCTGAAGGTCCTTATAATTCCCTAAGTGAGAACAGCACTGGGAGCATCTTTTGTCTTACTAATTGGTCTTGGTCTTTGATCCTCCTGACCCAGGGCTCCTGAAAGTCTCTTAAATTCCTAGGGATAGGAGAGTCTTTTGTTTTAATGAGGTGACTCTGGATGAGCTCCTGGATGAGAGCTGGTCACGGAAGACCAAGCCATGATTAGAAAGTTGGAATTTTCAACTTGCCTCCACTGTCTTGAGAAGAGAGAAAGGCTGAAAATGTACTAGTGACTGATTGTGTCTACGCAAAGAAGCCTCCATAACAATTCCCAAAATATGCGTGGTGGTCAGGGTGCTTCCGGGTTGGGAGATGCAGGGAAAGTGGCGTGCTCAGAGAGGGCAAGGAAGCTCCGCCCTCCTTCCCACACACCTCACCCTGTGCATCTCTTCTATCTGATGTTCATCCATATACTTTATACTTTATCCTTTCATAGTAAGCCCACAATCCAGCAAATACAATGTTTTTCTGAGTTCTGTGAGCTACTCTAGCAAATTAATCAGACCAAAGGACAGGTTCTCCAAGCGATAGCTGGTCAGTGAGAAGCACAGTAGACAATCTGAGCTTGCGCCCGACATCCTGAAATGGTGGGGAGGACGGTCTTGTGGGACTGAGACCGTACCCTGTGAGAGCTGATGCTAACTGTAGGCAGAGTGTGTCAGAATTGGGTGGAACTTAGGAGACCCAGCTGGTGTCAGAGAATTACTTGTTGGATGTGTGGGAAACCCCCACGTAACACAGTGGCATTGGGTTGAGAACCTTTTACTTGCCCACAAGTCACAGCAGAACCAGAAGGTTCTCATTTTACACAGAGCTGAGATTGTTGAAAAATTATGATAAGCAGTTATGATTGTGCCTGGCCAGGAAGAAATAATGGCCTCCGTGTAAAGGGCAGGAGATGTATCGCCTACAGGTACAGTATGGAGATGAGAGATGGAAAAGCCAGGTCACCAAAGACAGGTGAACGGCAGAGCATGGTGTGAATTGCAGTGGGAAGATGGTGCCCTTGGAAGGAAGACAGACCAAGTGAGAGGGAACAGGATATTACTAAAATAGGAATGGCAAATGCACAATTAAAATAGCTTTCTGCCTTAAAGACTCAAATCGAGAAACAGAGACATGGAAGAATAAAAGTGTCATATCCAATCATCACTGTCAAACACTTATTCACTAGACAGGGGTTATTTTTGTATGTTTAGACCTTAAATTCCTAGTCTTTCTCTCTCTGAGGAAAAATCAACTCAACAAAAATCTACGCATCATTCTGCAGAGCTATTCTTTCCTTAGGTCTCAAAGGAATCCTTCTCTTTCCTCCTGGGAAAGATCAATCTCTCTACCTGTGCTCTTGTCCCTACAGCCTCTGTGAATTCATGTATTCATTCGACAAACATTTATCATGTGTGTACCAGGCACACTGTTTCGTGTTAGGCTACAAAGTGATATGAGAAATGGTCCCTCATCTCAATCTAATGGGGGGACCCAGAAAACTTTGCATCATGGGAAACAATGGCTATGAAAGAAGAGTGTGCGGGATCTGCACCATCAAGAGTCCTGTCTTGTATTTTCGCTGGCTCCCTTGACAATGACATCCTTCCCTAACCCTATGAAACACAGTTGAGCATCTCCTACTTTAAAAACAAAACAAAACAAAAACTCTCTCCATCTTTTTGTTAGGAAACTTTCACTTGGGAAGCCAGGCTGAGTGGCCGTCTATCCACTTCTGATGATTCATTTATACACGTCCGGGACCTACAAGTTCTAACCAAAGCCTCTGGCCACAACTTGAATGGCACAAACATTAGTGGAAAGTCTGCTCCAAGCTCAGAAAATGACCAGTTGCCTCCATGGACTCATTACCACATGGGCCAGCTGCCTTTGCAGACCATCTGTTGTCTTGATGTCCCCAAAATATCTCTAACTTCTGGGACTCGAGGCTAAGAGCCAACCCGTTCAAGAGCCGTTCCTGATCAATAGCCTTACTCTTCCATCTGACTTTCCAGCTCCTCCTGAAATAGCACACGTAGCTCTACAAATTTAGGCGTTCTAAATATACGGCACGTAACACAGACTGAGCTACAGATGGAAGGCCACGGATGGGAGGCTGCCACAGCTCACACTAGTTTTCACAAACTGACTGTGAAACATATTTTTGGGAAAGAAGGGAAAAGGGAGAGACAGGCTTAAAAAAAAAAAAAAAGAAAAAGGTGCCATCGACAGTAGGGTCTTTCTGGAATAGGAGGAAGAGGTGTTTTGTTCTCTTTCCTCTTGCCATTTAAAATTCCCATTCTGCTCACGGGAGCACTAGCAGGGTTTACAAAGAAGTTAGAGAGTAATAGAAGAGGCCATGAGATGAGGACAGGGACTCGGCGACAGCACCACAGCAGCTGGGCAGAGGCAGTGGGAAGCAGACTCTGCCAAACCTGTCCGGGGACCATGAGGACCTGGAGCCACCACCCGTCAGAGCTAACTGATGGGGGCACGTCTGCACCCACGGGGTGCTTTCTGCTGAGCTGATCCCTGCAGCGTGGGTACCCAGGATCCATCGTGAAGAAGGCAGAAATGGAACCGAGGGCACAGAGAAGCTGTATTCAAATGTCTTCCAAAAGGCTGATAGTCACCTTTCCTAAAACAACCCTCACCCCTGCAGGGTGGCTGCTTCCTCCAGTCTTGGTATTTAGGGTAAGACTGAGAAAGTGACCTACAATTTTTCTTTTCTCTTTTTCATTCTCCAGTCAGACTAAGGAAGCAGGAAGTACACTCATAACACCACCCTGAAGTCTGTGTCTGTTTCAAACACCAGATTTTATCGCTTTTAGGAGGTCAAACACTAGTTTCTTTCTTAAGGATGCCAACATGATTCAAGCATTGGTACATCTTTGTGCAAGTGTAAAACTAGCAGATGTTCAAAGTAGAATGGCTGGAAAACACAGCATCACCTCTCCCTGTATCACTCAGGCACAAAACCATAAATGCTTTCATATGGTATTTTTATCCTCTCATTTTTCAAAGATTTTATTTATTTATCTGAGAGAGAGAGAGAACACGGACAGGGGGAGCAGAAGGGAGAGGGAGAAGGGGACTCCCCCCTGAGCAGGGAGTCTGATATGGGGCTTGATCCCAGGACCCCGAGATCATGACTTGAGCCGAAGGCAACTGCTTAAACAACTGAGCCACCAGGCGCCCTTCAATCATTTTCCTTTCCACAGATACACAGAGAGATGTAACTTTGTAATTATTTTCATATTTAAAATTACAGTTTTTTTCTCAGGGCATAGGCTGAGCCCCATTTTACTGAATAAGTGGTTTTTAGTTGTTGTGTGATATTCCACTATATAGATACAACACGATTTTATTCATCTCCTGTTGTCAGACATTTGGCTTGTTTCTATTTTGTAACTACTACAAATACTTCTTTGATGAACATTCTTGATATAAATATTCAGGGGCATTTCTGAGAGTAAGTTTTCAGGAGAAAATACTGGGCAAAGGTATGAACGTTCACAGGGTCTTGTACAAATTACCTTACGGAATGGTTATAGCAATTTATACTTGCATTACTCCGTAAATGTTCATTTTACCCCACCCTCACCACTGCCACGTACTGTCATTTTTAAAATTATGGCAATTTGACATGCTACTCTTGTTTTCATTTTTATCTCTATCTCACATTTTCATGGGTATAACAGACACTTGTATCTCTTCCTTGTGGTCTGTTCATATCTTTTGCCCATTTTTCTTTCATGATTTTCACCTGGACTTAAGTTTAAACAAGAACTTGTGTCACATTCATGTATATCTTTATTGAAATAAAGGTATTTTTAGACTTTACTCTTAGCAGTTCATGTTTGTCTCTCTATTGTCCAATAATCTGCAAAGGGCAAGACTGATTCTGCATAAATTTGGTACATAATTGAAGGGTACTAAGACATACTTTTTATATCCATACACTTTATATGAGGTCATATAGTGCTATTTTTCATGAATTCCAGTGCAATTTAGTTTGTGGGTAGAGGTTACAGAGATTAATGATTTCATTAAACATGGAAGGAAGGCCATAGAACACTCTGTACTATTAATAAATTCTCTTTGCTTATTGACCATAAACATATTCATAATTCAAAGAGGTTCAGCCATGAACTTAAAAATGAATAACGTGTTTAAACTACAGTCTTATAGGAACATCAGTAAATAGTGAGAATCCCTTAGAAAATGTCTAGAAATGTATAGGATTTAAGTAACAGAATATTATCTACATAAGAACCATGAAGGCTCCTTTTCAGAAAAGCACACAGCCCTCATCCTGAGATCTATCAACATACCCCTGAGCTATGTCTGACGTGTGGTAGACATTCAATAAATGTTTGCTGAATAATCATCCCAGGGTGGTACACTCACTAGTGGTACACAGGTTCCAGCACACTAGTGGCTCCTGATCTCCTGATTTGGCCCACATTTCTGGCCTGTTTCTTGGCATGCAGTGGAACCCCAAACTTCTCTCTGTGTCCAGTCCCTTGAATCTTGTGCCATGTACCCTGCTTGGGCCCGCCCGCCAACTAGGGCCAAGCCTTGCCTGTGTCAGGCCTGAGGCCTCTGTCTGACTTGGTTTTGCCCTAAAGGCTTTTCGCGATAATGGTGTCTTCCACTTCAACACCAGCTGGAGGCCCAGCTGTGTTTTGGTCCAGTTGTTCCATCCTGCCAGTCTGGCTCCTGGGCCTCCCTGCTGACAGGCACCCACCCAGTGATGGCGTCCATGCTTGAATGTTTAGCCTCCCACCAATGATGACATGTTTGGAAGACTGCTGACAAATTGGAAATTCATTGCCAAGACAATCCATTGACAGAGGTTTTTCATATTTCTGCCTGGTGAATGAACCTTATAAGTTCAACTAGGATTTGGGTCTTCCTGCTGTCAGCCTCTGCCCCACCTCCCCTGCCCAGTGTCTGCCCATATTTGTGTCTTGTATAAGAAGGATATAATTTAGCACTGATATACGTAAGAAAGAGCTTTGACATCAATAAATATTTTAGCTGCCTTAAATCTTTTCTTGAAAAAGCTGTGGTAAAAAATAAATACGTTCATAGTAACTTATTCATCAAACACTCTTAAGGAAGGTCTATGGAAAAGCCTAGGAAGCTATGATTACACCTATAGAACTGCCTTCTCCTGGGCATCCTGAGGATTCTTCCCACCCTCCTACCCCTGCAGCAGCCTCAGTCCAGGAACCCTCGTCCCCTCAGTTAATTTTAGAGCCTTCTCATTAGTCAACCAGCCTTTGCTATTTTTTTTTTAGGACACAGAAAGTGTTATATTTATTTTTATTTACTTATAAGTGGCTTTATTGAAATATAGCTCACATGCCAAACAACGCACCATTTAAAGTATCCAAGTCAGTTTTTTTACTATATTCACAGAGTTGTGCAACCACCAACACAATCTAATTTTAGAGCATTTCATCTCCCTAAAAGAGAAACCCTGTAGCTCTTAGAAGGTACTCCTCATCCCCACCCACCCAGAGTTCTAGGCAACCAATAATCTACTTTCTGTCTCCATAGATTAACCTGCTCTGGACATCTCACATAAAAAGGATTATACAGTATGTCATCTTTTGCATATGTATTCTTTCACTTAAAATGTTTTCAAGGGACATCCATGTGGTAGCATGTATCAGGACTTCATTGCATTTTATGGAGAAAACTTTTCTGTCGTATGGATAATCCTATTTTGTTTATCAATCCATTCACTGATGGACATTTGGGTTGTTTCTACCACTTGGCTACTATGAATATTTGTGGACAACTTTTTGTGTGAATGTAAGTTCTCATTTCTTTTGGGCCTATAACTAGAAGTAGAATTGTTGGGTTTATAGTTACTCTAAGCTTAACATTTTGAGGAACTACCAATCTATTTTCCAAACCTGCCTCTACTCTTAACCCACTCAAATATAACCCCCAAACTGCTATCACAACCCAGCCAAAAAATAAATGTACACACAATTTAAAAGCCAATAGTGCCATCTGCCCTGTAGGGTAAACTCTAAACCCTCAGTGTAGAAAAGCCTTGATAACTGACGCCCTGCCTAATTCTTCAGGGTTGTCTTCTCACCACGACCTCTCCTACCACCCAGACCTATCATGCTTCTGCTTAACTCTCCAGCATTATCAGATTCCCTGAATCCACCAACCCTTACTTGCTTCCATGTTTTGAGCATGTTACTTATTCCTGATGCCTAAAACTCTTTCCTCCCTATAGCACATACCCACCTAAACTGATTCTTACTTTTCTTTCAAAACCCTATTTAAGGGCAGCCTTCCCTTTCATGCCTTCTGACTGTGCCAACCTAAGGCTAATTTCCTCTCCCCTGTATCACTTGTTTAAGGTGTGATGCTGCTGTCATCTGTGTACGTGGGTATCCCTCACACTGGGCCCTGGGCTTTTGAGGGGGCAGGGACTCTATGCATAACTTTGTCTATGCATAGCACTGACAATGTCTCATGTGTATGGCATAACCAATGAATGAAAAGACCACTGAATAACCAAGTCTTTAAAAATCTCAAAGCATAAATCCACTGTCTCCCATTACCCATCTGTTCCTACATTTAACAAGCTGTGAAGTTTTAAGTAGTGCTTGACCTAATTGCCTCCTCTTGCAATTTAATTTCTTTTTGGCTCTGTTCTCTACCATCAGTGTCTTCCCTATAAACATCTTCAGATGAAGCCATCTCTCAGAATTGCATTTTCCATACCCATTGATAATGGAATCCAATGGAACCCTCCAAGGCTGGGAAGGTCCTCCCCTTCATCTGTGTCCTCGGTAAAAACAGGAGGCTGAGGGCAGAAGGAGAATCACGTAGGATTTAGGCAAGCATTTCCACGATGGAGACACTTTCATTGGTGTTTACCTCTCTCCCACCTCAGCTCCTACAGGTCCTATACTGAGAGTAAAGTCATCTGGGCAGAAGGCTTAGCAGACCTTTCACACTGAAGAAGAACAAGACCGTATCTCTCTGTGGATACTGACTTCTTATCAGCAACCTTAATGGAAACAGATGGAGAAAGGAAAGGCACTTCATAGACCCCCGTCTCTTGCTTACAGTCAAAATAGTCTCATCCCTGCCATCCATATGTTCCCTTTTCTTGGCTAAATCAGAGAGACTTTGACTTGCAGCGCAGGAAAAACACTGGCTGTCACTGGCAGCAATATTCACAATGGAAAAGAAATACTGGGGGTAATCTATTTACAAACTGGTTATGTTCAAAGTGTATTTGTAAGTCACTCAGAAGGCACAGAAACAATATGATCTGTTGTGGTGAAGTCCTCACACCAGCTCAGAGAAACCTCTTCAACCCCTTATGTGCCTGTGATATAGCATTTGTCGTGCTACATAAAGCAACCCAAGCGTGTAACTGTGAATTCTGTTCACATTTAGATTTCAAAAGGTAGAAAAACACTTTGAATAGGACAGGTGGGGGACTGGAGATGAGGGAACTTGATGGCACTGCTGATGGTGGGTTAGGGCACAAGCTCCAGATCAGGAGGACAGGTGCAGGAAAGCAAGGAAGCAGAGGTGACTGCCTGGGATTAAGTCCCCAGAGAAAGGATCAGAGGTAATGAATAGCCTCCTGGGCTTTAAAGTCTTGGCTTATTTCCTAACTAAGGGTTTGTGTATGTCTCCAGGCCTGCGGGGATGGGAGAGGAGAACTGCAGCAAAAAGGTGGATATTTATTGGGAACAAGATAATTACGTTTTCCCTTCCCTCTACTACCCTTTTAACTCCTCCAATGCGGTTGACTTAGGACTGATATCAACACTGGCATGAGGATAATAGGGATCCTAGAAGGGGAAAGGAAGACATAGATGGAAAATAATAATACCAAATTCTGGCAATGAAGAAGATAGGGATGGCTCAACACCACCAATTTTGGGAAGTGTATTTGTAAATTATAAATTGTCACAATAAAAATAATTTTACTTCATAAGATTATACAACAGTTGAGAAAAAACCCAGGTGTTCAATATTTAATATTTAAATTCAAATAAAGAATGGAGTTATAGTACATGATAGGGTATTAATCAACAATGCCATTCCTTTGATTGTTGGTCACAGAAAAGAGATCATGGAATTTGAGGTTTTCATTCAGACTTCCAGATTTGGGATATTACCACAGCATCCTTACTCAATAAAATCAATCAATATATTTAATTTCATTATATTTAAATTTTATTTATTTTAAATATTTATTTAAATGTTTTAAATTTATTTAAATATTTATATTTAAATCAATATAATTAAGTTCTTTCAAACTGTTGGATTGTGTATGATGGTTGAAACTACATTTGAGAAGAGATTATTGATTAATAGGGAAACAGAAGTAGACAAAATAATCAGTAGCTTTTAAATTATTATTTTAAGAAGTGGTTTCACATTTCTGTTTCCACTCCAGTATATAATGAGTTTAGAGAAGCATCACTTCTTTTGACTTAGTGGACAGCAAAGTCCACAGAACAAAGAGCTGGCCTAAAATCTGAGGAGAGGCAGTAGCCCACAGATAGAAAAGAGACCTGAGCACTCATTTATTGGGATACATGCAACTGGACACTGGTAAGAAGTAATTAACAGAATGATGGAGGCTAAGAGAAGGCTGGGAAAAAGGGAAGCTCCTGGGGTTCAAAAAAGTAGAGAACTCTGTACTCTCTTATAGGGTTTTTCTCCGGGAACTTCATTAAGTAACCAAAGAAAAATCATAGAGCCTTAAAGTATTCATATGAAGCATAAACAAAGCCCAAAGTCAGTAGAAGGATCTAATAAATATCAGAGCGGAAATAAGTGAAATAGAGTCTAAAAAGCAAGAGAAAACATTAATGAAACTAAAAGCTGGTTATTCGTAATGATAAAATTAATAAATATCTAGTCAGACTCATGAAGATAAACACATAGATAGCCCAAATAAATAAAGTCAGAAATGAAAGAGAAGGTTAAAATCGAACCCACAGAAATACAAAGGATCATAAGAGACCACCCACCAACAAACTGAAATATGCCAACAAACTGAAAAACCTAGGGAAAAAAAATGGATAAATTCCTAGAAACACACAACCTCCCAAAACTGAATCACAAAGAAAGAGAAAATCTGAATAGACCAATTACAAGTAATGAAACTGAATCAGTAATTTAAAAACTCACTAAAAACACAAGTCCAGGACCAAATGGCTTCACAAACGGATTATACCAAACATATAAAGAAGAATTAGTACCTATCCATCTCAAATTATTCCCAAAAAAATGAAGAGGAAGGAATGCTTCCAAACTCATTTTTTGAGGCCAGCAATACTGATTCCAAACCAAACAAGAACATCATTAAAAAAAAGAAAATTACAAGCCATATCCTTGATGTACATAGATGCAAAAATTTGCAACAAAATATTAGCAAATTCAATAATACATTAAAAGGATCATACACCACGGTCAAGTGGGATTTAGTCCAGGGAAGATTCAATACCTGCAAATCAATCAACATGATATACTGCATTAAGAAAATGAAGGATAAAAATCATATGATCATCTCAACAGATGCAAAAAAAATCTGATAAAAATCAACATCCACTTATGAAAAATAACTCTCAGTAAAATGGGTATAAAAGGAACATGCTTCAACATAAGAAAGACCATATATGACAAACCCATAGCTAACATCATACTCAATGGTAAAAAATAGAAAGCTTTTCTTCTAAGACCAGAAAAAAGACAAAGAAAACCACTCTCACCACTTCTTTCAATATCACACTGGAAGTCCTAGCAATAACAATTAGGCAAGAAAAATACAAAAAGGGTGAAAGAAAGAAAGAAAGATTGATTAAAGGTATCCAAATTGGAAAGGAAGAAGTAAAATTGTCACTATTTGCAGGTGACAAGATTCTTCACATAGAAAACTCTAGAGACTCCACCAAAAAAACCATTAGAACTAATAAATGAATTCAGTAAAGTTACAGGTTACAAATTTAACATATATAAATCAGTTGCTTTCAGAAAGAGAAATTAAGAACAGGAGGAGCTTTCAGAAAGATCAGTTGTATTTCTAGACATTAATAAGGAGCTTTCAGAAAGAGAAATTAAGAAAACAATCTCATATACAATGGCATCAAAAAGAATTAAATATTTAGGAATAAGTGTAACCAATGAGGTGAAAAACCTGTACTCTGAAAACTAGAAAACAGTGATGAAAGAAATTAAAGATCACACAAATAAATAGAAATATATCTCATATTCAAAGATTGGAAGAATTAATGTTAAAATGTCCATACTACCCAAAGAGATCTACCAATTCAATTCAATCTCCATCAAAATACCAATAGCATTTTTCACAGAACCAGAATAAATAATCCTAAAATCTGTATGGAACCATGAAAGACCCCAACCACCAAAGCAATCTTGAGAAAGAAGAACAAAGCTAGAAGCATCACAGTTCCTGACTACAAACTATACTACAAATTTATTGTAATCAAAACAGTATGGTACTGGCAAAAAAACATACACATAGATCAATGGAACAGAATAGAGAACCCAGAAATAAACCTACAATTATATGGCCAGTTTAACTATGACAAAGGAGGCAAGAATATACAATGTGGAAAAGACATTGGTGTTGGGAAAACTGGACATCTACATGCAGAAAAATGAAACTGGACCATTATCTTATACCCTGTACAAAAATAAATTCAAAACAGATTAAAGACCTGAATGTAAAACCTGAAACCATGAAACTCCTTGAAGAAAACACAGGCAGTAAACTCTTTGATGTTAGCCTCACACAATATTTTTTTTGGACCAGTCTTCTCAGGTAAGTACAAATGTGAAAAGTACAAAAGCTACAAATGTGATGATATCAAACCAAAAAGGTTTTGTACAGTGAAGGAAAACCACTAACAAAACAAAAAGGCAAGCTACTAAATGGGAGAGGTTATTTGCAAATCATATATCTAATAAGAAGTAATATGCAAAATAAAATAAATAATTCACACAACTTACTATCAAAAACCAAAAATTCTGATTAAACAATAGGCAAAGAACCTGACAGATACTTTTCCAAAGACATAATAATAATAACTAAAATAAAATAAAGACATGCAGATGGCCATTAGGCCCATGAAAAGATTTTCAGTAGCACCCATCATCAGGGAAATGCAAATTAAAACCAAAATGAGATATCGCCTCACATCTGTCAGACTGGCAATTATCAAAAAAACAAAAATAAGTGTTGGTGAGGATGACAAGAAAAGGGAACTCTGGTACTCTGCTAGTAGGAACATAAATGAGTGCAGCCACTATGGAAAACAGTATGGAGACTCCCCGCAAAATTAAAAATAGAACTGCCATCCAATCCAGCAATCCTCCTGAATTGAAGGAGATGAAATGAAGGAAATAAAACCACCAGTGAAAGAGGTGCATACACCCCCCACATTCACGGCAACATTATTTACAAGAGCCGAGATATGGAAGCAACCTAAGTGTCTATCAGTAGGTGAATGGATAAAGAAAATAACACAAATAGATATATATACGGAGAGAATGAAATCTTGCTGATTTTGACAATACGGATGGACCCAAAGGGTATGATGCTAAATGAAATGTCAAACACAGAATGGATAAATACCATGCAATTTCACTTATATGTGGAATCTGAAAAACTAGACAAACAAAACAGAAATATTCATTGACATAGGAAACAAACTGTTGGCTCCCAGAAGACCGGGGGTAGCAAAATAGATGAAGGGGATTAAGAGTTATAAACTTCCAATTATAAAGTAAATAAATCACGGGGATGTAACACACAGAATAGAGAATACAGACAATAATATTGTAATAACTTGTATGGTGACAGATGGGGCTCATTTTGTAATGTATGTGCACCTGAAACTAATAGGATATTGTATGTCAATTACACTTCAATTTTAAAAAAGAAAAAGAAAATAACTATGTGGTTCGGGCCAGGGGAGAGGACAGCAGCCATGTGCGAGAGGGCAAGAAATCCTGCCTGTTCCAGTCTCTCCTGCCTCCTCTCCCAGGAACAAAAAGCTTAGGCAAAGAACATTCTTACCCTCAAGGAACTGGTGAAACTCACTGCAACTAGGGGAAGGGAGAAGGACAAAAGCCTTATTGCTGGAGGCGGATCAGAACACCATGAGGCCTAGTGACACAGTGGACCACCAGGGACTTCCCCACTCTCCTGCAGGGTGAAACCTACATGCCTGAATAACAAGTAACAGAACTTCTGAGAGGGACAGGAGAGAAGTACCAGATGACTTTCTCTGAGGCAAGAAGGGAAGACCTAAATTGCAGGGCTGGGTGGAGGAAGAAACCTCAACTCTGAACACAAGGTATCACAAGAGGAATTTGAAGACTGTGGTGCTCTGAGGGTAACCATAGCAACAACAAACCTCAAACCCAGCCCCATTGCTGACTAGATGAACTCCCCCTACACACACACACACACACACACACACACACACACACGGCCATAAGGTGTGCCATCTCCAGGGATAAACACCACCTCAGTCTCTATGAACTACGCAACATTTCTGGCTTTCAACAAAAATTATGAGGCAGAAAAATTCCAAGACACAAAGTGATCATCAGAACCAGACTCAGATAGGACAGGGATGCTGGAATCCTCTGACGAGGAATTTAAAGTAGCTATGACCAATATGTTAAAGGCTCTAGCAGAAAAAGTGGACAACATGGGCAATCAGGTCATTTCAGCAGGGAGATGGAAGCTCTAAGAGCCAAATGGAAATGTAGAAATTTAAAAATACAGAAATAGAGATAAAGAATGCTCGGGATGGTGGTCTCATGAGTAACCCTCTCTCTGCTGAGGGAAGAGTCAGTTAACTGGAGGTAGGTCACTAAAAGTTACCCAAACTGAAACACAAAGAGTAAAAAAGTGAAAACAAAGGAACAGAACATCCAAGAGCTGTGAGACAATATCAAGCAGTGGGACATACACATAACTGGAACTCCAGAAGAGAGAAGACATGTTTGAAGAAATATCTGAAGAACTACTGGCTCAGAATTTCCCAAAATGAATGACAGACACCAAACCACAGATCTAAGAAACTCAGAGAACACCAAGTAGGAGAAATAAAAAAACAAAACAAAACCCAGGGATAATTTAGCTAATAGTTCTGTACCAATGTTATCTTCCTCATTTTGATAATTGTACCCTGGCTGTATAAAATGTTGACATTAGGGGAAGCTGGGGAAAGGGTTTATAGCGGAACCCTGTGCTATTTTTGCAACTCTCTGGTAATTCTAAAGTATTTCAAAATAAAAGGTTTTGAAAATGGCTTTACTGTCAGGTACTACATTGAGAATGTACTTGTAATGCCTAGAACGGAATGTTTATTTAGCTTTTGTTTTGCTTTTACTAATTTATTTTAAAAACTGGGGGAGGGTAACATCCCTTTTCTTATTGAAGTATAATAGACACAAAATGTTGTTATTTTCAGGTACATCATAGTGATTCAACAAGTCTATACATTACCCTATCCTCACAAGTGTAGCTCCCATCTGTCACCATACAATGCTATTAAAATAGCATTGATGATATTCCCTATGCCATACCTTTCATCCCCAGGACTTACTCATTCCATAACTGGAAGCCTGTACCTCCCACTCCCCTTTACTGATTTTCCCGCCACCATGCCTCCCGACCCGAAACACACACACACCAACCTCCCCTCTGGCAAGCACTTGGGAGTTTAAATCAGATTTGTGGTCTGTCCCAGGAACCCAAGTAATATTTACTGTATTACTTCTATGGAAAATCTCCTCTAATCCAAACACCTAATTTCCAATGGAACTCAAGAGGAGAGGAGATTTGTAAGGTGATGATTTTTTTTAAAGATTTTATTTATTTATTTGAGACAGAGAGAAGGAGAAAAAGAGAGATCAAGAGAATGAATAGGAGGAGGGGCAAAGGGAGAAGTAGACTCCCTGCAGAGCAGGAAGCAGGATGGGGGACCCTGGGATCATGCCCCGAGCAGAAGGCAGATGCTTAACGGAGTGAGCCACCCAGGTGCCCTGCATACCTAGGATTTTAAATGCACAAGTATTCCAAAAGGTTTAAAGCAATTTCTTTGATACATACTAATTGTGAAGTGTCTACAACTAGAAGGGAGCTGAAAGCTGAATGGGGCATGGTTCCGGCCCTCTGGGGGTTCACTGCACATAAGGGGGAAAAGAGAGTCAGGAGGCCAGGTCTACCTCCCCACCCCCTCACCGTGCATGCAGAGAGGGGATGGGGTTGGATCTGCTGGAGTCAGACTTTTAGGCTCCTGCAGCTGGCTAACAGGAAAGACCGCTCTGGCAGCTGCAACCGTTGCTAGAAGTTGCCAGTGAAGGTGGGCTGAGTCTAAAGGAAGAGCTATAAAACCGGATGGAGAGGGCACATGCGGGACGCCGCGCTGGGCAGAACGAGCAGGAACTTCAGCCGAAAGAATGAGAACAGGTTTCAGAGAAGAACATCTTACGGGATGGGGGACGCTGGGTGGAGAGGTTGGGAACCTGGGTCTTTCTGGCGAAGGAACAGGCACAGGGAAGCTGTGTCAGGGCAGGCGCAAGAGAATGAGGATCCAGGAGCAGGGTGAGAAGGGCAGGAGGGAGCAGGAGGAAGTGAAGTTGGAAAGATAAGCTGGGATCCGATTGTGGAGTCCTCCAAGACTACCTAGGCAAGGCAATATGTGCTGGAGACAGTAGTAAAAAGGCAAAAGGCACCTGGTTGGCTCCATCAGTTGAAGTGTCCCACCCTTGATTTCAGCTCCGGTCATGATCTGGGGGACCCGGGATCAAGCCCCGTGTCAGGCTCCCGGCTCTGCAGGGACTATGCTGGAGATTTGTCTCTCCTTCCCCCCACCCCCACATCTCCCCCTGCTCACTCACTCTCTTTCTCTCTTTGAAATAAATAATCTTTTAAAAAAAAAAAAAAAAGTAAACCCTGTCTTTTAAAGAACAGACAAGCATGTCGATACAGCTCAACAGCTTTCAGCGAGCTGTTTTGAACTGAATATTCACTCCTCTCTCAAACCCTTTTCCATAAAGCTGTAATGATTCTGAGAAGAAACGCATGTCTGAGCAGTTTAAATAAAGCTTTTTGTGCTCAAGGCTCCTAGAGGCTGTCGTTCTGCCCTCAGCTGGGTGAAGGATTTGTCTTTGGCAGCTTCTGCCTGGGTCTCCGTCTGCTCATCTCCCCCAGGAGCTCATGTTTTTCCTCTCTTCCTGTTAAAACTTCTTCCCAATCTTATGGAACTCACTAGTGTAGGACCTCCCCACAAGGGTATCTGCACACCTTTGAACGTGTTTTTAAAAGGTGTCCCCACCTCATTCCGGCACCTAAGGCGGGTGTGCGTTGGGTCAGAGACTATCAGTGGTGAGACGTGGCATGGTGTGGAGCCAAGACAGGAAGCGCTGGATTCTTGGCCCTGACACCCACCAGAGGGGTGACCTTGATGTGAGAGAGATAATGAGCATGTCTATCTGTCTGGTGGGAGAGGGGATTAAATAAACCGATGTGTGTGAACTGTCAGAAATAGTGCCCAGCGCACAGACGGAAGAGCAGCTGGGATAAGCCATGGCAATCCCCATCTCTGACCACAGGACCTCCAAGACATTGGAGAATTGGAGAATTGTTTGAGCACTTGGGAACCACTGCAAGCAGAAGGAGGAGGAGGGCTCTTTGAGACCCAAGAGCTGAGCTCACTGCCTCCTGGGAGGGACCCACCTCCTAACTCCAGATCCAGACGATCCTTGCAGAGCTAAACTCCTAGGCTCAGCCCTCAGGGCCCTTGCGAAGTCCACCCCTAGCGATTCTCAGATCCTGCACGCTGACCAGGCTGGTCTCCATGCTAACCCTATACCCCAATCCTATTCTGGAGGCAGTCAGCTTTCTGGTACCCCCGTCCTTGCTGCCTCCTTCCCTCTCCAGGAACCCCTTCTCAGCTTTAGAGACCAGTTCAGGTCGAGCCTCCTCTGACATCTTCCCTGACCATCTGGCTTGCACCCAGCCACCAATTCCGAAGCCCACAGCACGAAAAGTACCCCCCACTGAACCCTCAGTCACCCAAAGTCGTGTCTGCCCATGTACATAATCAGGTCCTTCAAGCCTGAGACCTAGCACTAGCCTCCTTTCCCAACCCCCAAAACAGGTGGGGACACCCTACACAAATAACAGGGGTCCTGTCCATGCATGTTGATTATGCCTTGGTGCAAGACCTCACCCGCAACTCTAAAAGGGGATAAACTAGAGGTCTGGTTAGAAAACAACAAAAACTACAGCTCCTTTCTGCAAACATCGCTTCCTTCCCGAAGGGGCTGAGCAGGCCAAAGTCTGAGCAACAGCTGTGGCCACACATTCCTGTGAAAGGGCTCCAGCCTGGGTCTCCCCGTCCCCATCACCCCCCCCCCATCCTTCCACGTTGTGTGAGGCCCCTATTCAGACCCTCTCATCACTGAGCCTTGGCACCCTCTCCTGCTAAAGCCAATGTCCATCCTAGACATCCCCCACTTTCACAAGTGCCCCTGTAGCCTGTTCTTAACAGGAAACAAGGCAGGAGAACAGTGACAACCTCAATTTCTGAAAAAATCCCCTGGGAACAAAACTGCTTTGCACGAGCACAATGAAAATACACCAAAAAGGCAGACTTGCCAGCTTCTGCAGTGCTGTGACAAAATACCCTGTACACACAGGATGTATGTCAAACACAGGTTCCATTAGTCTCAGCACACCGAAGGTCAACCGAGCCGACCCTCAGCTAAGGTGCCGGACTGCACAGCTCCCCCTCATTCCGCCGCCCTCCCCCTTCACCTTTCCCTCCGTCCTCTCAGCCTTGGAGGTGGGACTTACTACCTAGTTTGTAGGTCTCCACGCCAAATGAAAATGTAAGTTCCCCTGTTTCAAAATTACTGAGAATTTCAAAATGTTCTACAACAGCAGAGCATTCACTCTACGATGGGGCTCTCCCACTCGCCCTGGTGAGAGCTGGACTCCTGCCCACCAGCTGAGTTCTAGGCTGGGACACCTTCTCTCCCACCATCACCGCAGGGATTCCCTCTTCAAAGGGTAGCCTCAAACCATTTATGCGCACTTAAGCCTTTTATCTCTGATTTCAGAATAAAAAGCATTTCTCCCTCCTTAAAGGACCTTAAAGCATCAGCAAACAAAGGCTGAGGAGATCTGAGGTAGGAAGTGTATGAATAGAAGGGACAGGGTGACAGAGGAACCCAATATTCTGCAGGCCTACTCAGAACTTAAAAGGGAGCCAACGAGGTCACTCCAGCGCACCGCAGGGGGAGATGTGGTCATAAGCTCCAACACCCTCACTGCCCTGGAGATGCTGGCAGAGAACCAAGGCCCAACTCACGACCTAAAGTCTTGCTGTCCCACCTGCCAGCCCCTCTCCCCACACCCCAAAACAGGTCAGAGCCACCCACTGTGCAGAATCCCCCTCCCACTCCCACCCCAGCTCTCCCCTATTTCTGCACCAAGATCCCCAGAAGTGGCCAGAAATGCATCCAAATGCCTGCCTTCCCTTTTCAACCCCCCAGTCACAAAGTTGCCAGCAAAGAAGCATATCACTGACATGTGTGCTGAGGAAAGAACCCACTTCCTGTCCTCACGGCCCCAAGCCCCTTGCTCTCCAAGTACCCAGGACCTAGAAATGGATTTGACTTGTCCAAAAGAGCATTAGCAAAGGGGTCACAGGACATCCCTTAGAGGTTATAGTGAGACACAATGGAAGTCTAAAACTCAGTCTTCACTTCTTGCCTTAGTTTTCTCTCCCAGAAAGCATGAGGTGCTGGTCATTGAGCATAGGTCAGGAATTACGATAGAAGAGCTACTAAGGTCTTATAACGATTTCTATGCCCCTAGCTTTAAATGCATCTCAGGGTGTCCTCAAGACCTTCACTTTCTTGCAGATCATGGCTTGGGTCCACCCCCACCCCCAAAGCAACTCTGTTAGTATCTGACCCACTCTGGCCACCGCTAAGGTGCAGAAGCTGGAGGAGGGTGGCAGAGAAGCAACCCCGTGGAGACAGGAGACACAAATGCCTCATGTAGATTCATGTTCTCAGATACTTGGATTGTAAAAGAGGAATGATTTGGAAGGCGAAATTGTCTCATGGAACCATGTCAAATTTATGTCCAAGAGTCTACTGAAAAATAGGAAACCAAAGCCAAAAGTTATGCCACTTGGAGGTAAATACTGAAGGAAGAGCTAAACCACAAACATAAAGATTTTCTGTTCACTTGAGGAAATAAACATTTAGGCATCCTACAGTACAGGATTTGATCCCATTTTCCTACTCTAAATTCTTTTCCCAGATAGCTGGAAAAAGTAAAAAGAAAAAAATCGTGCTCTTATGTAAGAAGCCAAAGCAAAAATCGATGCCAACAGAACATCGAGGGAAGGGAAGAGGGAGGCTTGTGCCATTCCCTCTGTCTTAGAGACGGAAAATTACTACATTAATATAGATAATAGATTGTCATCGATGTGGTGTTCTCCCTCTGCAAGCTTCATGCCACCCGAGGAAGTGGCCACAGTCAGTCCACACGTGATAATCTACCGGAACTTCTCCTTTTTATAGAGGAAGATCCCAAAGGGTTGGTGGCATGTCCTGGTCACCCAGCAGAGCAGGTGGCAGAGTACCCTTCCGCGATGGCTGCTTGGCAAAGATAAGAAGACGCTTAAGCTGTGCTTTGCTTTTTGCAGAGGGTTGGGGGGTGGGGGATAAAGCCTCGGAGGACATTAAGTCAAGCCTCTGAGGACCGATGAGGAAACCGAGTCTCCGTGGGGCTTCGGGGTCTTGGTCAGAGTCACACAGCTCCCTGTCATGTCGTCATGCCACCTGCCTCACAGTCAGCTTTAAGCTTTGTGGAACTATTATCACCTGGAAGCATTCCATATGCTTTTATTATTATTTCCTGAAACACAAAGAATCCCCATTCTCGCTCCAGGTTCAGCCAATCAGTTGCCATTCCAGGAAAACAGCTGACTAGACTTTCACCAACGCTGGGAGAAGGCTGGATCTGCCTGCCACCAGAGGCTGTGGGCCGTACTCGGAAGCAGCCCGGGGTAACCAGGAGAGCAGCGTCTCTGACAGAAAACCAGCCACCTCTCTGAGCAAAGGAACGCAGGCCCCAAAGGCCTATGTCACTGCTGAGTGAGGACAACAGGCCTGGTGTACTAAGATACTCTACGCAGGAAAGCAGACAGATTTCAAACATGAATGCAGATGAAAAAAATCACAAGGGCAGACATTCCAAATTGCAGGCTTTGAATTGTAATCAAGTTCTTTTTTTTTTTTAAAGATTTTATTTATTTATTTGACAGAGAGAGATCACAAGTAGGCAGAGAGGCAGGCAGAGAGAGAGAGGAGGAAGCAGGCTCCCTGCTGAGCAGAGAGCCCGATGCGGGACTCGATCCCAGGACCCGGAGATCATGACCTGAGCCGAAGGCAGCGGCCTAACCCACTGAGCCACCCAGGCGCCCCAAGTTCTTTTGAAAACGCTTTGTGTGGGGGCAATTCCCATAGCATATTCAGGGTGAGTGGTAGCCAGGATTCGTTTTTTAAGGATGTTTAATGGCCTTCCCCGTGGGTCAGCTATTATATAAGATACTCTATGTGGAAAGCTTTCATAAACTCTGAAGCACAATAAAATGGGACGCAGCAGCATCATGATGTTTCGAGCTCCCCTAAGTGCTGACCATGTGCTTACAGTTGCAAGCTGCCGATATGCTGGGTGTCTTTAATACCTCGTATACATGAGGAACAACAACAACAAATCTCGACAACCAGAATTTTGATCTTGTACAAGATTTCTTTGCCTGGCTCGAGGCATATGAAAAATAATTCTCTACCAAAATTGTATGAGGTATGGTTCACATATAAAGTGGAAAAAAACTGGAAGATGGGGAAGTGTCCGAAAAGAAGAGGCATAAATGGCAGCAAGAGCTTTTTGATAGGACTAAACAGAGTCCATCTGGCCTGTAGGCTGATGAGAGAATGGTTATATAGCCAAAGCTGGGAGCAGGGTGACAAGGACGCAGCCACACGTCTGGGAAGTTGAAGTAGATTCTCTCCAGAAAGAGGCGGAAGAGCTGGCTGCCCTCGAACGGTATTTCCACTCCCAAATTATTAGTTGATTTTTGCCCCGGTAACAAGGGAAAAGCTGGTAAGAGGATACTAATTCATCTTCCAAGGAATGAGACGAGGCCACTTTCTTCCCAAATTAGACACAAACACAAACTAATAGTTTCTGTGCCCATGAAAGAAGCTGATCTGTTCATCTTACTAGTGTTCATGCCATCTGGCAGCCTGTACAATGTAACCTAGTGGAAGGATGTGGACTCTGGAATCAGACTTCACAGGTTCAAATCCTGGCTCTGTCACTCGCTAACTGAGCGACCTTAGGTCATTTACGCGATTAACCTGACCCTCAGTTTCCTCATCCCCTAACAGGGTCATTAAGGAGGAAAAGGGAATCGGTAAGTATACAGTTCCTCCAACAGTGTCTGGCAGATAATGTTCACAACCGCTCTGGCGTTCATGGGCTGATAACCAGGCCTGACCCCTAGGAGAAGGGCCCAGGGAAGAGATCTGTTAAAACCGCCTATCAAGGGGTGCCTGGGTGGCTCAGTAGGTTAAAGCCTCTGCCTTTGGCTCAGGTCATGATCTCAGGGTTCTGGGATCGAGCCCCACATCAGGCTCTCTGCTCAGCGGGGAGCCTGCTTCCTCCTGCCTCTCTGCCTACTTGTTATCTCTGTCAAATAAAAAAAATAAAATCTTTAAAAAAAAAAAAAAGCCTATGAAGCTCCATTGGAGTTTCAATGGCTTTTGTTTATGTTTGGTTTACTTTTCTTTCTTTCTTTTTAATTTTTTTTTTTTATTTGTTTGACAGGCAGAGATCACAAGTAGGTGGAAAGGCAGGCAGAGAGAGAGGAGGAAGTAGGCTCCCTGCCGAGCAGAGAGCCTGATGTGGGGCTTGATCCCAGGACTCTGGGATCATGACCTGAGCCGAAGGCAGAGGCTTAACCCACTGAGCCACCCAGGTGCCCCTCTTTCTTTCTTTTTTTTTTTTTCATTAATGAAAGCAAGAACTTCTGCCTTTTCCTACCAGGGAGCAATGAACCTGACCTTTCAATAGGCGTGATTTTCATGAGGAAGTAAGTAGAACGGATATTTCTGAGAAATAAGACTCCATGCCATATACCTTTACGGTCGCTCCCATAACACTTTCTACCCGCCATGCCCAAAGCCAGCTGCCAGCCTGCTGCAGCGGGGACTGGCCAGGGCGCCTGGACCCTGGTGCCTCCCCACCCCCACTCTCACAGTCACCAACCTTCTATGAAATCCGAGGCCGAGTAGGGGCGCCGATTCGGGTTGCCCTCCGCAGGGCTGTTCAGGGTCTCCAGGGCCGACTCCACGGCTTCCACCAGCTCATCCCGCTTGTCCTTCCTAACGGGCTTCTCCTCGGGGTGCCGAGTCAGGCCGGTCTCCAGCTGGTACACCTTCTGCAGCGTGAAGCTGTCGAAAGGCACGGCGGCGTACTCCGTCGCCAGCTTGACGCCGGCGTGCACCTCCGCCCTGTCCACCTGCGAGCGCAGGAAGGCCAGCAGGTCCGCCTGGGTTTTCTCGGGAGGCCCCGGCTCTAGCCGCAGGCCCGCCGCGTCGCTGGGGTGAGACTGCGCGCTCCTGAGCCGCTCGCCGCGCTCCTGCAGCTCCTGCTTGAGCTGTGCGACCTGCCGCTTGAGGCTGCTGATGTAGTGGCGGTGCTGCTCCTCCCGCTCCTGCAGGGCCGCCTGGTACCCCTCCTTCCCCGTGGGGCCGTTGGCCCGGGGCAGCCCCAGCCGCTCCTCGTCCCCCTTCGGGGTGCAGGCCAGCATGTAGAGCACGGACACGGCACAGCAGAGCAGCACGAGCAAAACCACCACGCGAGAGACCCACGCCAGCAGCCCCCGGCGAAGCATCGTCACTCAGCAATCAGCCATGCAGCCGCAGCCGGCCACATTCCAGAAGGCCAGGGCCCCGCCGAAGGGCGTCCCTGGACTAGACCGCGGGGAGCACGAGTCTGGGGCCCCCCAGGCTGCTTTCATCCATTTCTCTCTACAGTGTGTCTGGTCCCTTGAGGTCGACCACCACGGGGAGCACTTTTCCTGCTTGGAAAGGATGACTTTCTAGGCAGAAGCAGCCGGTCCGGTGAAACCTGCAGGCGGCCACCTTCATTCCCATCATAGCCTTCCAGAGGTGCAGCAGACCACAAAGAAGGGACCTGGGAAGACACCAAACGGCAATGACACTTAATCAAGACAGTAACACCCTTACGTTCACCGTGGCAAGGGATATTCAATAGGCCTCCCAGGAGTCTTACAGAAAATGTTTATGACAGGGGATTAAATACTGTTACCCATTTCTAAATCAGGACACCCATATGTTCGTGCAGGGCTGTGCACATAAAAAACAAAGGATACAGGAAAAAGAGCTGAACGAAAGATGGCAAAATGGGAGTTTCCTCTGCAAGCATTAATGGTGACTTTCCGGCTTCTCTACATCTTTCTCTGTCTTATAAATTTCCCACAACGGCACATATCATTTTGATGGTTAGAAGGGAAAAAGCAAAATTTCAAGGAAGCTGACACTGCAGGCAGGGGCTTCTCCAGCCAGGCCCGCCCAGCAGCAAGGGATGAGAAAGCAGAGGCTTACGTGAGCTCACCTGTGCACCCTCACTGAGGCCAGGGCTGGGACACGACTCAGAATGGTCTTCCAACTTTCTAATGAGGCAGGGGGGTAGCTTCAAATATGCAAATAACACATGTGGACGATAACATAATCAGATGGGGTCCAGAGGCAGTTGGAACTTGAACACCAGGAATGAGGAGTTTACCACAAAAAGGGATGCGGTTGGGAGAACGGAGACCAGAAATACTTGTTTTGTCAGGACCCCAATCCCAGGCATGTCTCTGTCTCCTGGGTCCTGCCTGATCATCAGGAATACCCAGATGGATCGCAGAGCCTTTCATTCAAACTCCAAACCCCTTGTAACACACGAGAAGCCAACCTAACCCGCCTTCTTCATTTGCCCCCGGCTCCTTCCTCCCTCCTCCACCCACCACGGACACCTCAGAGCACGCTCCTTCAATGTCCTCCCCTCCCCTCACTCCCCCTTCTTGTCTCCCCTACCCTTCTGAGCCAGAAAGCAGAAAGAATTAACAATAAATGGAAAACAGAGCAAACAAAGTTTCTTGCTTAGGGAGATTTTTTATATAACTTCTCTTAAAGCAAGCTCCCTGAGGGTACTATGTCCTGACCATTCCCACAATAACCAAATTTCCAGAGTCTTCATCCAACCCAGAAAATCCAGATTCTGGGCCAATAATCATCTCACTTACTGGTAGTCTGCTGTCTCATTTACTGACTGGAAGGAGGACTTCTGTCAATTAGCAACTTCAGGACCCCTGGGAGAAGAAAGAGCTGCTCCTTCTAGCATTCTCTCTATGTTGAAAATATAGTCAACGATAATGGGCTCATTGACTTTATCTGATATGCACCTGCCATGTCTAAAGCATACAGAGATCCTCTTCCATTATCCTGGTGATGTGCCTCTTACAGATACCATTACCAAAATAGTTTATTTCTCAATTTTCCTTAAAAATTCAATTCCAATATTCCCCTTAGCCCAAGGAGTCTCTCTGCTATAATTTAGAACAATACATAGTTATTAGTGCTAAGTTTAAAGTGCATGTTTAGCTCTGGAAGCCCATTCCGTCTGATGAAAATCTTGGGATTTGTGTAATTACTATAATTCTGTGATTAAAAACATCTCAGCTTTGGTATTCAGGCACCTTGCTGGTTTTAATGAAATCTCTCAGATGAACTCATTATATCCAAGTATTAAATTACCAGTGAAAACATGTTATCACGTTATTCTACCATTTTAAAGACTTTTACTTTAAATGGGTTGTCATTAAAGACAAAATAAGCAAATCAAAAACAAAAATGGAACATTCAACATTACTTATTGTGCCACAGAAACAAAGGGTGTGATCTTTCTAACAGATTTTGTTTAATGGAATAATTGTTACATTTGCATAATAAATTAAAATCATGTTGTTTAATGAAGCAATATATTAAAGCTATGGATGGCTAAAGAAATTTAAAACTGTAATTATTTTGTTCTGTTCCATAAGTCTCTTCAACATCTCGTCCAGCTTTTGCAATTCACTAGTATAAATTTCAAAGTTACTTGATATTCCATTCTTCGGGATATAAAAGGAGAAAAAAACAGATCTTAGGAAGAAATGACTCTTTACAAGAGCTAAGAAAAAGCCGTAAAAAATTACAACCAAAGCGGCCATGAAGGATTTCTCCTCTTACATGTCAGGAGCAGATACTTTCTTTGACAGACAGAATGCTTTCTAACTGATCTAGCAATCTCCTCTGTAAACAAAACAGTAAAAAATGGTTAAACTCTAGAGGCTAGGACTATCTGCTTCCTAAAGCCAGGAGGCCTGTCCTTTGGCTTCTTGCTTCTATGGAGACTTTAGGGTTTCCACTTGGCAGCACAGAACATCATTCTTAAGAGCACCTGCTACTTGACCAGCTCTTCCACACACAGGAAAGAACACCTCAAGGAGATGTAACCAGACCAAACATGGAGCGAAACCTGTAGGTAAACGAGACCAAGCGCAGGGATAACAGACACCATGCAGTCTCCCCCTCTCTCTACAGAGGTGCTGGGAGAAGTAAGGGTTAACATTTATCATGTGTTCATAGACTTACAGAAGGAAAGCACCATGTAATTACCAAGGACTACTACAAGATAGAGGTGACAGTGAAAATATAGCTTTATGTGCTCAAAGCAGCATAGTGTTACTATTTTAAAAACGTAGAAAAGACACCCAGATTTTAGACTAGTTCAGTCTTTGGGGGTGGCTGGGAACAGGGGAGGCGTAGAGAGCAAGCTTGGAGGCCTGTCAATAACCAATTTTAGAACCTTTGGGAGAAGAGAGATGCACATTCCTATTTTTTTTTAATTATAGAAAATCCTTGTGTTCATCAGATTTCTTGCCATTTTCAATTTAATTTTTAAATTTCTTTTAAGATTTTATTCTCTTAGGTAATCTCTACCCAACATGGGCTTTAAACTCACACCCCAACATCAAGAGTCATGTGCTCTACCAACTGAGCCAACCACGCGCCCCTCTTGCCATTTACTTTCTAAATGTCCATCCTTACTAATTGCTCTCCTGTCAAATAAGTACTTTCCTGTCCATGGCCCAACCTCCCAAGGATGGTTCTGTGATACATCTTGCCCCAAGCACTGGATTGATTGATTAGAGTGGAGGGACTATCCAAGCACAATGGTTCTGTTGCCATTCTTGCTATCTCTGAGCAACAAAACCACAGTGTAAAGGCTTTTTCATAGTTTATAAAGGCAAGACAGTGCTGAAGAGCAATGCTTTCTAGTACCTACCCACCCAGGTTTGAGCCCATGTAAAGCAATGTTATTCTCCAAAATCTCAGAATGGAAAAGCATTCTCAGTGCAGACTGGCATCAATGGGCCAGAATAACCCTAAGAACGTCTTCCCTAGGGTATCTAGATAGGGGGTTGTTTAAGGAATCTGTAACAATTTCTGAACACATAAGGCAGAAAGTCTGAAAGACCCAGTGGACCTCTGCCAAAGGGTCCGGCAATGGATGGGTTTCTCAGATGCTAGGTGGAAGTTGTCTGACAGCTCCAACATCCTGCTGGGCTCGGGGAGCATCCAGAACACCAACCAGCCAGATCTCCAAATGACCCAGCAGGGACTCAGCAGTGGGTCAGAAGCACAGTCAGCTCCATCTAGGATACCATTATCACACTTAAAACAAATAGTTACCAAGCACCACTATGTTGAGTGCACTCCTACAAGAAGTTACAGGAGAAGACAAACCATGCACAAACTCCAGTATCAGCACGTTTATAAGCTTATAGAGTGCATAAGCCCATCTCAAATGACAGTAATATAAGCCCTCTATAGGCAAACACCATTAAAACAGACACAAAATGTTAATGCTTACCAAATGTACGTGGAAAGCAGGGGTGTTGAGAAGTATAAATGAATACATTTTAAAACGTCAAAGGTTAAAATAAATGGTAGGAATCAACATTAGTTACGATAAGATAGATGAGTGGCTATGGGCATCATTTCATCTTAGAGTGGAAGATCTTAGAGGATAAAACCAAGACAAGCCCAAGTCTGGTTCAGAGTCCAACATTTTACCCCAAATGGGGACAGTGGAAGTTAGAAGTTCTATGACTAGGACAAAAGTACCTATTCTGAGAAGTAGAAGGATGGGTGTAGGCACTTTGCTCTACAGATCCCAGTGAACATTCTGGTCACGAAATCTGTGTACCCTGAGAGAGGCCTGCCAAGATGTGTCTATTAATGGCCACAAGATCCTCATAAATCGCTAAGGATTCTAGGACAAGTCCCACAGAAGCAGCATTGTCAGGATCAGCAGTGGGCAGAAAGACAGTGGCTTCACCTCGAGACCAGGTCTGGCAGCTCAACATGTCACAATGACAGGCCTTGTGAGTGATAAAGGAAACCATTCAAGGAGTGGCCATGAATTCTGTAAGGCATCTCCAACCTATGTGCAGGCAAGAGGGCTGATGGGGGAAAAACAAGCAGGGTCTCCCGGGCCAGGAAGTGGTAGACCAAAGCCCCAGGATAGCCTTGAGAGTCTGGTCCACCCTGGCCCACACAGTCAGCTCTTGGATGGCCAGGCCACAAGGTAACCTTCAGTCAAAGGATTAGCTGTACTAACAAGAATGTAAATGGAAGTTCTATCTCTTGGATAAATATATCATCCTGGATGTGCATGGAAAAAGCATCATGCAAAGATTCTTATTCAAAGAGCTTCCAAATGCTCTCAAAAATGTATATGTGATATAAATGTATGTAACACGGCAACCTTTACTCAAGCACGTGGCTCCCTTTAGAACTCCTTCCACCTGGGGCTGACTCTCCATACAGCCTACGGTAGCGGGCTTCCAATCTGACCCTCAGCGTCGTCACCTGTGGGCTTTCATCCCACCGTGTGTTCACCTCCCACACTGTCCTGGGGATCTGAGGTCAGTGGCCGGTAGCATAGGCAAAAGTGGAGCACAATTCTGCAAAATTCAACAGAAAACAGCTAAAAGCCATTATGAGCACTGGAAAAGCCTGAAGCTCACAGTGCCTACTCTCAGTGCATTCTGTTTACAGACTTGCCTAAGTTTTTCCCATCTGCCTTCTCTTAAAGGAAATGAGCATGTACAACCAATTCCTGCAAGTGCTTTGTCGAATCCATAATCATCGGCCCCTTGTTCACAGTTCATGGAGGGTTGAGGTACTTGCAAAGAAGGGAAAATGGCCTGAAAAGGAGCACAAGAGCTCATAATCTCCCTAAACCACAACCACCTGGAAGTGTGCAAGCAGGGGTTCCCAGGTGTCACAGCGCTGTCTGGACGTGGGTTTCCTTTCCCCCATGAATCTAGTCAGCGTCGACTCTAGTGCCAAATGCTTTATCCTCAGCCATGACCCTGAGAGCAAGTGAAGAGCTAAAGCAAGGAGGCCAGAGGGTCAGCATCATCACCCAAAAATGGAGGAGGGCCGCAGCCGAGTCCCAGATGGGGACAGGGCTTCCAAGCGACGTCAACAGTCCAACACTCAGAGCAGCATCCGACTGGCCATGAGGAGTCTGAAGCATTCCTCCCTGACCTCGTCCAGCCCCGACACCAGCTACCTGGGCTGGGCCCGAGGCTCTGCCCTCACACAGACAGGGGTCTACGTTGGCTGTGGCCTCCGGCACGCCAGCAGTTCTGCCGCTTTCTTCCTCTGACCTTGGCCCTCAGGATCAGACATCTCCAAACTTAGCAAAATGAAGGCACACTCCAGGTGATAGATGATAGGTGACCTATAGATGTTAGAGAAGGATGCAAATCTACTCATTTATAAGTTCTATACACGTTTTATAGTACTGCTGTGTTATGTGCTCACAAAACAGCACTCTTAAAATAATGCAGTAGAACATTTGTTTTGTTTTCTCACCCTGATGAACCTTCCTGGGCACTCCCAGGGACCTTACTTCAGGGTGTTACTGACCTGATCATGCTTCGTTTCCACCGCCCCAGTCAATAGCGAATTCCACGGCCCAGGGCGCCTGCCTTGCTGTCCCCTTCTCAGGGTGACTTTCCTGCCTCTGGACCACACTGGCTGCATCGCAGGGTGTGCAACGCCTGCCGCCAGGCCACGTACCCACACCCACTGCCAGGCACACACTCCCCTGCCTTCCTAGACCAGACTCTCGGCCGGTCTTGAGGTCCTCCCTATAACCTGGCTCTCAGAGCAGGTTCTCCAGGGACCAGCAAGGAGCGGCTCAGAGGAATGGGGCTAATGACCTCTGTCGACAACTTCGTAGGTGAGAGATACACTTCCATCCCCTCAGCTCCGCAGTGGTCTCCTGAGAGAATCATTCTGATTCCGTTTTCCCTACTTCAAAGCAGGAAAAAAAGAAATGTGGTAGAAGAAATTAGGGTCTGCTCGTCAGAAAGTGAAGGTACAGAGTTTAATCACAACCACACATGCCCCCAAATCAGGAAACGGGTCTAAACCATTTTTGTTCTTCTCTCTTGTTTTGATTTTGGTTTTTAATTTGCTGGTGAAACTTCAAAGGGAAGAATTGATGGGGGGGTTTCCTGAGTGTGCATACATTTACTACTCGCCCTGCACCCACCCCCTACCTCGCTACCTCCAACCTGTTTCAAGAAGGGTCCTACGGGGTCAGTGAGCACAAGGGGCCACTGTGGAGCCCACAGAGTGAAAAGAGAGAAGGGTCCTAGCACAAGAAGGCATTACTCAGAGTAAGTCTAAGAATAAGTCTAATAAAGAACCTTTTCGCAGCAGGAAGGTGTCTGTGCACATATGCAGGGCTGAGTCAGCTGCCGAAACACCACAGACAGATCTGCCTGGGTCTCCGTCTCCCCCCTCGGTCCCACGGGGCCCTCTGTGGCTGGTGGAGCTGCCCAGCCCCACAAAATGAGAACCCCAGGAAACCAGGCTTCCAACACCCTTCAGTGCTCATAATTACAGCCACTTACTGAGCATTTATTTTGGGCCAGACATCACACTAAGCACTTCATAAACATTTTCTCATTTAATCCTTAAAACAATCTTATGAGCTAAGTCCTATTAACCCCCATTAAAGATAAGGAAACCGAAGCTTAGAGCAGTGAAGTCATTTGCCCAAGCTGGCAAGCGGCCAAGCCCGGTTTCAAATCCAGCTTTGTCTGGATTTGATGACGCTAAAACCTTGCTCTTACCCACTGGGCTATCCTGTTCAGCACCCTTAATAATCCCGGGCTGCTTGCTGAGACCCGTTCCTCATCGGCCCCCATCGTGTCCAATCTTTCTTGCTTCTGAACTCATTATGAACCTTCCTATTTATGAGCTTGTCCAGCCCTTTGGCTGTGGCAGTAAGCATGGTTCCTCTCCATATAATTTTTTGGCTCCCCATTTAGCTGTGGTTTGCACTTCCACATCGCTTACCAGCTCTGCAAACTCATGCTATCCCTAGAAATAACACCGGTCATGGCCATGGCCAGTAAGAGCGCTGCCCTGACCCCATGGGGGAGCCAGGAAAGAAGACATCGGCAACATTCAAGTGCCTCTGAGCAGATGCCAAGGGCTTATGCCCACATATCAAGTTGAAGACAGCTCCAATAAAAAGCACCCTAGCAAGTCGAATTTTCAATCAACTGAGAGATGTTCTTCTTTGAAAGAAGAAAAAGAGAACATCTCTCAGATGGGTAAGATGCTGGCTGGCACTGCTATGGAATTCTTTCCTGCCAAACACTGATTTCTCACTTCTTTCCACCCAAAGCATGGCAAAAGAGATGCCCATGCCATGGCCATTTACGGTGTGTCAACTAATACCCTCATGTGCAGGCCAGAGTCAGCCCCGGCATCTGTGGAGACTCAGGCAAAAGTATGCCCTCCCCTGCCCCCCATCCCAAGGAGACCACATTCCCAAGGTCACACAGCACAGCTTCCAGGGAAAAGCATGCTGTTAATTAACAAGGAGGGGACTAATTGAGAGTAAGCAATGCTCACAGCCAAGGAACTTCTGGCTGAATAACAAGCACAGAGCCCTGAGCAGATGTCAGGCAGAGCTGCTGAGTGGTAAGCATCAGCTCCGAGGTGAGGTCAGAGGTATGAACCACATCACACCAGGCCAGGAAGGCCAAGGTGGCTCTACGGTGAGATGGAGCCCACGTCAGTTATGGTGAGAGTAGCACAGAGAGGGAAACTGGACTTCTTTCTGCTAACACGATCCATGCCCCCTATCAGCAGACAGGAAAAGGAAGAGGAGGATGAGAAAAGAGGTTTACTGGGGAACAAGTGTGGCGTAGTCGGTTAAGAGCCCAAACCTTGATTTCTTTTTTTTTTTTTTAAGATTTTATTTATTTATTTGACAGAGAGAGATCACAAGTAGGCAGAGAGGCAGGCAGAGAGAGAGGAGGAAGCAGGCTCCCCGCTGAGCAGAGAGCCCGATGCGGGGCTCGATCCCAGGACCCTGAGATCATGACCCAAGCCGAAGGCGGCGGCTTAACCCACTGAGCTACCCAGGCACCCCCAAACCTTGGTTTCTGCTCAGGTCATGATCTCAGGATCATGGGATCAAGCCGTGTGTGGAGTTCCACACTGAGGATAGAACTGGCTTAAGATTCTCTCTCCCCCTCCCACTCCCCCTCAGCTCCTCCCTCACTCATGGACTACCCCTCTCTCTCTCAAATAAATTAATTTAATTTAATTTAAAAATGTTTACCAAATGCCCTTACCATATACCACCCAATGGCTTTACAACATTTGTAGACATAAAGCTCCCAGAGTAAAATAAAAGTGCTCCCCTGGGTTGTCTGTTCAGGCAGCTCTGGGACAGGGAGGGGCACCAGTGAAGAGCCCAGCAGAACCACTAAGCCCCATGCATTATCTGCTGTCTCCCCTAAACCATGTGTGAGTCGTTGATCCCTGTTCTCTGAGACGAGGAAACTGGGAACCGGGGAGGCCAGTGATCTTCCCACGCAGCTAGTGGGTCTGCACATCCCCAAACACCACCACAGTCACCTGCTTCCATCAGGCTGATGCTGTGGGGCATAGACAGAGCTATGCAATATGCAGAATTAGAGAAAACCAGCAAAGGGAGGCAATGCCTACCAGCAGGGCCACAGACAAAGAGCCAGAAGCGGAGAACACACACAGCAGGGAGAGCCCTAGAAACAGGACAAAAGAGACCTCTGAAGAGAAGCGGTCCATAGATACCAGTCTCTCAGAGTGCAAAATGGCACTCCAACCTGAAGGCAAGAGTTGGGGGAACACAGACAGGACAGTGTCCCCTCTCCAGCTCGGGCTCCCCTACGTGGGACTCTGTGCTTGAGTGCAAAGAGTGATGGCCAAAGAGCGATGACCGGGAAGCCTGTTCTCTCTGGCATATGTAGTCTTCTCACGACTGGTGTGTGCTGCCTTCTCCCTGGGCTGTCATTCTTGCCCCTGCTCCCCAGTCCTGGGCATCGGTCAGCACGATGCTGGGTGCGAGTCTGGGCCGCCTCCCATCTTGTGAAGAAAGGGCCGTGCCGGCTCTCTGCCCTCATCAGACGCTGGAAGGAGCAACTGCTGGAAACATCCTGAATCAAAAAGCTGCTGACAGCAGCTCTCATGAGTCACCTGACGTGTTCTGCTGGCATGTTCGGAGTAAGAAGGGTTAAGAAGATAACTGCTACTTTTAGTCAAGATGAAATAAACAGCCTACCACCTTTTGGTTCTCCTCTTCCCTCCCCACCTACAAGGCAGACAGCAGCACACAAATGAGGGGCTTTCTTTTAGCAAGTGGTTATTATATAACAGGACTAGAGAAAGCACGAATTGTGCAGAATTATTTTAGAAACCCCACAAAGCGAGATCGGCAAAGCCTTCTCTCTCTGTGCCATCTATCTCAATCTGGAAATAGAACCAATAATAGAGAAAAAATTAATAGGAAGAAGTCCAATATTACATAAACACAAGATGTATTTTATTTTTCACAAAAATAAAACCTTGCACTGACTGCAGGTAGATTCTGCTCCAGCCCACTGCGCCTATGAGCACCTGTTCCAGCCTTCCCTACCCCTTCTTCGGCTGCCACTCCCGGTCGCCCGTGCCAAGTCTATCTTGTAGTCAACTGTCCCTGACAGAGGGTTAACTATTATTACGGTTCTGCCTAAAAATATTTCAAGACATTTCTTCTATCAAGAAATTTATCCACAGAAGACGCTATCCTACTTCTACAGAAGCTAAACAGCATGGAGCACTTACTTAATCCAAGTTCGTTTTATAGTTTAATACTATGTAACATTCCACAAACATGATGTCTCTGTCACTCTTAACATAATCCACACTCTTTCTGCAAACTTCTGCCTTTCTGTCTATGATCCCACTCTATCTGCATCTTCCTCCAATTTCTCTGATGTTTCCTATGATGTAGGTTCTATTAATATCATACCCATTTTGCAGATAAGGACATCTAGGCAGAGGTTAGTCATTTGCATGAGTCAACTGGCAATGAAACGGCAGAACTGGGTTTCTCATCCAGGCTGTATGTCTCTGTTGTCTTTGCTCTTGAACACTATGCTACAAGGCTTCTCTAGAGCTTACTACATGCTTAACAGAGACCTGTTCACAGTAACGGGGAAAAGTAGAGAGAAGGCTGGCATGCCAATGCATGAGGCACAGTGCTGGGCTGTAAGAACGTAGGAGAGGAGCTGGGAAAAGTTTCATAGCAAAGAGTCCGGTGTAGAACAGAGTTCTCACCAGAACCCAACCATGCTGGCACCCTTATCTCACACTTCTGGCTAATCAATGCTCATTTGTTACACCACTAGTGTATGGTATCTTATAACAGGAGCCCACACAGATTACAGCCAGCACTTATATCATGACAGCGGAGGTAAACTTTACCCTATAGGTGATGGTTACCAGCCATTTAACTTTTCAGATAAGAGGGTCACAGGAGCAGAACTGAATTCTAGCAAATGCACAGTGCTGAGACGGGCTGGAGAGGGAGAGACCGGCATTAGAGAGGCCAGGTAAGAAGCCAGCCCACCTCCTCAGTGTTCCAACGAAGGCATGTGGAAGCAGCAGCAGTAAATATGGCGGGAGGGTGGATTCCAGGAGTTTTCCTTGGGTACCATCTCCAGAATACAGACACCAATCAGATGAGAGGGAGAAAGAAGTGTCCACCAAGAACGAGGCCTAGGGTTTAGCTTGAGAGACTCACAGGATAGGGCCACCATTGAAGAAACCAGCACACACAAGAGGAGATTTAGCAGAAAGACAAGCTTGGTTTTGGACCTGTGGACCCGGCACAGCTTGTGGAATGTCAGGTGTGGGGTTGGGGGCCTGTGTTAGGCGGCCTCTGCCTGCCTTCTTTGAATTACCAGAACAGGCAAATGCTGGTTCTGCCAATTCCTACACCTCGACGAGACTTCACACTTCTATTCACACTTCTATTTTGACTCTCTGAAGCACGATCTCATATCCCCTTCCAGCCTATCAGTACAGCTCAGTGGCTGAGAGGACAGGTTCTAGGGTGCAGACTAGTTGAGTCCTATAGTTACTTGGCTTCTCTTGGCCTTTGTTTCCCAAACACGGGAGCACAGGGGCCTCAGGTCCTCCTGAGAGCAAAGGAGACGGTGCATGTGAGGCGCTGGGCACAGAGCCCGGCACGAAGCTCACACGTAATCCGCGCAAGCCAAAATAAGGCTCAAACCCCCAGGTACAAGCCTGGCACTGATGTCATTTCACAGCTCAGAAAAATCAACCAAGGAGGAATAGTTGATGTTTACACAAATTTACGGCGTTGTTGTGAAGCAGGTGGAACCAGGACCTAGGGCTCCAGACTCCTGGTCTCTTGCCTCTGAACTACACTCCCAAGATTTCCGATCGAAGTAACTCTTTCACATCCCTATTGTGCCCCTAAAGCCCAGTTTGAAAAAGAAAAAAGAAAGGAAAAGAAAAGAAAAAGAAAACGGTAGTGAATCTGGAAAGTTCTCCCCAAACTGCCATTTACACCAAGTGGTAGAAAGCTCGCCAGGCTGCTGGGGGTACGAAAGGGCAATGGCATTGACGAGCTTAGCTGGCTGCATCTCTGGGCGGAGTGGAAGGGAAAAGGGTGGTTTTCTTGAGCTTCTTCAACACAGCTTGAGCCTCAGTATAACAGACTTCAGAGCTATGAACATGAGAGCACAAGCCACAAGCAAACTTCTCTGACCAGAGAACGGACCGCTTGGACCCCGGGCACAACTCAGCAGTTAGCCCCACCGAGTCACTATTAAAAGGCTGGCAGGTTCTATTTGGGAGAACTCTCAGAACTTCCTAGGATACTTTTGAAATGCAATTCTCCAGTAGCTCCAAAGGATATGGGACAATACACTAGTGTTCTGATTTCACCTGCTGGCACATTCCTGGGGTTCAACAGAAAACTTCAGACACCAAGACAAGCTGCTTCCCAAAATAAGGCTTCACAATGTCTCTGGTGAGAAGAGTTCCTGGATTCCCTCTTTTGACTGTACTTCATTATCCTGATATACAACAGCTCTCAGTTCAAAGCTGCCCAAGATGGGCGACAGGCAAAAAACCCCTCTTCCTGAAAGATAAATTGGAATATTATCCTTTTGATGACTCAGGAGAATCTGTAACAATTTCTACAGTTTCTACAACTGCGGTACATAATGTCAAAGGAGAAAAACATACACGGTTTCATTCCAGGCTATGCTGGTGGAAGATAAACCCCCACCCTGAAAGTCTGCACACTCAGTCCACACCCTCCCTGCGTTACCACAGAGTATGGGACTCTTGTAGGAAGAAATTATGTCATGAACACAAAAAATTAGTTTTCTGAAATTCTTCACTGATGTTCCAATTCGTATGAATTTTATCCACTCACTCATCAAATACATATAGAATGTTTACTGTGTGAAAGGTACCATGTCAACTATGGTAGGCCATAAAGAGGAGAGTCAATTGTCCTCACAAGGGTAATAGTCCCCTGGGAGGGACAGGTATAAAAATAACTGAGATACTAGGGCTCTGTGAGCAATGTAGAAGGAACAAATGTCGCTGTAGTTCCGAGCAGAGACAGACTGCTCTGGTTAGAAAGACCAGAGAACTTTCAGATGAAATTTTCAAGGTGAGGATTATTTATTGAGTAGGAAAGGGGACCCTGGGGAGAAACCCTAACAGACAACAGATCTAATTAAGGTTTTTGGTTTGTTTGTTTTTTTCAAGTAGGCTGGGCATGGAGACTAATACGGGCCTTGAACTCAGGACCCTGAGAAGAGTCAGAGTCCTGACTACCTGAGCCACCCAAGCACCCCTAATTAAGGTTTTTCTACTCCTACTCCAATTCCACTACTTAATTTAAAATAGGGGGGGAATTGTAAACTCTAAATATCCACCATTTTATTGATGTTGTCTAATACTTCTCTAAAATATTTTGGTCTGATTTTTTTGGTATGATTTTTTGGTCTGAGTATTTCTTAGTGTTCAACTCTTTTCATATGCCCCAGGGCATGGTGAAAAGAAATGCAATGGGCCCTGTAACCATCCTTCTTTATTGTTTTATATAGCTCCTTCTATCCAGAAAGAAGAGTTGGAATTGTTTTCTTGGCACCAAGCTAATAGGTCTCGAGATTGATATAAAAGCAATTATTCTGCGGAGTAGTGAGTCTAAGGAGGGTTCAGCTTTTAATGAACATTGCTTTATCTCTATTAAAAGCCTATAATGAGATAAGATTTTGAAGGACTTTCCTCAGCTACCGTGGGCTAACCCTGCAGATGACTGATGCCTGGCAGGTGTTTATTTCCAACCTGCTGGCTCTGTGTTACCACAGGCATAAGTGAAAACACAACACAACAAAGGGTACCTCTGTTACACATTCTACACTCTCAGTTTAAGAATCAGACAAAAGAAGCCAAAGAGAACATAAGGACATGGTCTCCACTGCAGACACATGAAAAGGTGGCATGCCAGCCCAGAGACATGGCCACTGAAAGTCACAAACAGCGCAGAACACAAACTGACCACATTGTCAGACCCCTTTTGGAAAGGGAAGCATGCCCCTCCATAGGGCACCTTTGTGTTCTTTGTCCAATTTATTTGCCAGGGCCAGAGTTTTCTTCTAGGGCACAAAATCCTCGTTGCAAAGGTGATGAAAAATATTGTCAACTTTCTTCAAACAAATGTGAAACTGCTTTGCAGAGGACAAACAGAAATACAACGGGTGGTATCATTACCGCTTTTATCTTCATTATGACTGGTGCTAAGAACTCACAGACATTTCAAAGGAATACAAGTTGAGAAAACCAAATTAGGAGGTGATAATCAGAAAAATAAATCTGTGTTTACATATGAATTGCAGTTCAGTCAAGTGTGTTCTCAGATCATTGGCACCTGCCTGCCTCTCCCCCAGCTCCTTGGTCCTCCTGCCCTTCCCCCCAGCAGAGTCCCCCACACATGGCATTCTTGGTACCAGGTGTCTTCCCTGCAGAGTCCTGCCTGGACAACCCCACTCAGCATTCCCTCCCCTCAGAGAGAGGAGGGGCAGCTGGCAGAGATAGCTCAGTGTGTGGTCCAGCTTTAAAAGATGAGCTGAGACAACCAAAGCCTTGCTCAGAAAGCCATAGTAAAAGCCTTCCTTCAGAAGGAGTTGCCAACCAGGAGCAGGGCAGCCAGCCCTGACAGGGTAGCTGAATCAGAGGAACACCCAGAGCCACAGGTCCACAACCTGAGAAGGTTGTCAGTGCCAGCTGGGTGAGAAAAGACATCTCCTCTCTCTGCTGCCAGCTGAGGGATTCCTGGCAGGGCCCAGTAAAGCTGACTGATGTCGAAACCCACCTCCCACCGACCGGTCGCCTGAAATCCCAGGGCCCGGGAAAGGACATGGGACTGAGAGGTTTCCATCCCAGACACTTGCATTCCCTTCGTAGAAGGGTAGGACAGCCATTTTGCAAAGGGTCTTAACTTTAAAATTATGAATTTATGATTTACAGATAAAAATTAGAGATAAAATGAAAAGTGCTAACTTAGGGGTGCCTGGGTAGCTCAGGGGGTTAAGCCTCTGCCTTTGGCCCAGGTCATGATCTCAGGGTTCTGGGATCGAGACCCACATTGGGCCTGCTTCCCCCTCTCTCTCTACCTGCCTCTCTGCCTACTTATGATCTCTCTGTCAAATAAATAAATAAAATCTTTGGGGAAAAAAAGTGCTTACTTGACTGATAATATTACTTAAACTATTAGGAGTCCTAACCTATGACCTAGTCAATAAATAAAACTAAACAAATTTGCTAAAAATATCATGTAATTTAATAAGAAAATGTTGTGTCCTTTACAAACTTCAATCTAAATATGACTTATCTGAAATACACCTCGAGTGAAGTAAAACACAATCAGATGAAAAAATACTTGGCCTACTCTTTTCGATACTGAAATTACCAAAGCTCTGGTCATTCCAGGGCTAGACAAAATGTCAACAATGTCTTTCGACAACAATTCTTTAACAAGAATTTACTGAACACTCATTAAGTGCCAAGTCTAGTTCAAGGTATTAAGACATCTAGCTCTATCTATCAATACAGATAGATAGGTATCAACCCACAGTTCTATAGATACATAGGCATAGGATCAAAGTACAGATGTATTTACATATAGATACAGATGTATCTCAAGATACAATGATGAGTAAGACAGGGTTCTGGCCTCAAGGAATTTAAGGTATAGTGAAGGAAGCAGACACACAAACAGATAAATCAATGAGCTAATTGTTCTACAGAGGAGCAAAAGGTAAGAAGAGTTAGAGCAGGAGCATTCAATCTAACCTAGAGGGTTCCACAAAGGCTTTCTGCAGGAGATGACATCTAAGGTAAGCCTTGAAGGAAGAGTGTAGCAAGAAATAACCAGATGGTAGAGCTTGGAGGCATGAGCCAATGTAGAGCATACAGAGTGCAAGTGACTCAGGTGGCTGGCATGTAGGGTGAAGCTGTAGGGTCCGGCTGTGGGGACATGGGACATTGAATTTGGGGAGGAGATTATGAATTTGACCTGGGTCATGTTAAGTTTCAGTGCTCTGAAACAGCTGGGTAGAGATGGAGAATAAGCAAGCCTATCAGAGAGGTCGTCTAGCCTGGAGATACAGATTGGGGTCATCAGGGAAAAAATGGTCATCAAACCCTGAGAGTGATGAGACAACTTTGGGAAAGTCCAGAGCAAGAAGCATTCTGGTTCTGAGTCCCTAGTTACTCTGACTCTGAATGGCCTCCAACTGTATAGTTACGAACTGGGAGACAGCACAGGTCGGCCTCAACACTGCCAGTACCACCTATGACTGAGCAGGGATGTCTGCTGTCCTGGGTCCAGGACTAGGAAGCCCATTTTCACCGCATACCCAAACTATGTTCTCCAAATTAACCTTATAACCAAACTGATACTTTGGTCTCCATCTGCCTGAATTCAGTTTCTCAACTTGTGCAAAAATGTGAAAGAAATAAAGAAAGCAATCGCCCGATGATCAGAAGCTGCCCCCGAGATGCCTAGCCAGGCCATGTATTCTCCTGCTAGACATAAACCATCTCCAAAAATACCAGACTCAGACAAGGTTACTCTGAGACCATGATGAAAGAAACAAAATCAGTCCACTTCATCATTTTGTCCGATCACAGACAAAAACAGAATCAATGTGTCACCCACAAAATATCTAACATCCTTTCTTGGCCAAAATGACTGATGGCTCTTACTTTACCGGTTACCAGTTTATTCTGGTCTCCCAATAGATAAGATTTATTGAGATACCTAATCAGAGAATTACCCCTGCTCTCCGACAGCATCTATTCTGGAGGAAATCTCCCCTTCCTCAGACTCTTGCAAATCATCCAACTAAAACCCAAATCCACAGAATAGATTCTCTCTACTGCCCTTTCACTGAGACCCCCCAGGATTCTCCATGGTGTGTGTTCTCACTTCCTGCAACAAGTAATAAACCCAGCATGTCCAAATATTGCATTCCTGATGGTCCTGGGCTGGAGGATATTGAGAGACTCAGATGAGGAAGATAAAAGTACTGAGACCCTAAGACCCCACAGACATCAAGGTCAGATGAGCAGTTACCTGTAGGAGTAGAGAAGCTGAACATGACTGGAGAGGGGTACAGAGCCTTCAGAAGTTCTATAAGGAAGGAAGTGTTCATGTTGCTAAAATTTTATTTCTTAAACCTGGTGGGGAGTATATGAGGCTGTTTGTCATACTCTTAATAAAATGTTTCAGTCTGAAAATTTTAACAATATTCTTTGAAGAAGAATGATACAAAATCAACAATGTGAGATGCTGCTGAGAAATCAGGTAAACTGAGAACCAGGAAAAATGCCACTGAGCTGAACCACACAGAGATCACTGGTAACTCAGTGGAAATTTCCTCTGGTGGTCGGATGGGTATGAATGACAGAGAAGAGTGGATTAAAGAGCAGGAAAGAAATTGAGACAATGACTACAGAAAGCTTTTTCAAGAAGTTCAGTTGCACAGGAGAAGCAGGAGGAGGCAAGCAATGGCTGGAAAAGTGTGTGACGGGGAGAACCCCGTGACATTGGCGTGAGTGAAGAGGCCTCTGGGTCTCAGCTCAAGACAGGTAGCAAGTGGGTGGTGGCTGAATTGGGAAGAGGACCCTGTGGCCCTCTGCTTCATTTGACTTTATGATTTGGGCTCTGATTAACACTTAACTGACGTCACCACAAACCCCCTCCCCCATTACAGACTAAATAAGTAGGAAGAACAGGAGTGAATGAAAGGAAGGTAAAAGGAAATGGCACCAATGCACCAAACCCCCAAATATGTATGCATAAGTTCATCTCTCTGCAACTCTTTCCTTCGTTAACATGGATAAGTAATAAAGTTTGCACTGATTTGTTCAGTCAAATCATAATGGCAATGTACAGATTGGGGTCATCGGGGAAAAAAATGGTCAGTAAATTCTGATTTACTATAGTTCTAAATTCCCTCCAAGAAATTGTGGAACCCCTAGCAAAGCAGAAAAAGGCAACTGTCCACGAAATTTGCAGGACTTTACGTCTCGCCTCAAAGATATTCTGAGAAACGGATCAGGGAAAGAAAGATTCCCACAAAGTGAGCGAGGGGAACAATTCCATTCAACACAAACACTTCACAGCAATCCAGCGTCTGTGAGGCTACAGGGTCCAGCACAGCTGGGCCAAGGCCACGGCTCTCTTCTCTGCCACTCTCCGCAGCAACGTACTTCATGCCACTGAGGCCAGCTGGGCTCAAGTTCACGCCTGGAACTTCGGCTCTGCCGTGGGTTCAAAGAACCCAAACCAGCGGTGACTTGCTAGAGCCACCACTTACTGCTAAATGCAATGAAAAACCCGAGACTGATTCCACGAAGCCGGAAACTCGGGACAAAGTTATTCTCTAAATCCTCATGACAAGCTACTCAGGGATCAGATATCTATCATCCTTATTTTACTGATTAAAAAAAACTTAAATCCCCAAAGCACAAATTTTTCAGATGAATGTAAAATAATTAATTCCTTAATCAGCCTGTCAGAATGTCCACTCCTACCAACACATAATTAAGACAGGAAATGGAGGTCAAATGGAATAGATATTAATTTTTCCAGGCTGATCAGACAGGACTAGTGAAGAAACTCCAGAAAGCACTGCTCAGCCCGACCCAGATATGCAGTTTTGAATGGATAACTCCATTTATTTAAGATCTCTTATCTGGGAATATTCTAAGGTTGGACCAGATAATTTCTGACATCCCTCTGGTTCTCAGTCAGATGTTATGATTCAGTGGCAGCTCCACAGTCCCTTCGTAGCACCACACACCAACTAATCACAGACCTAAGTTTCCTAAGTATGAAATGGTGGTCAAACCTTACTCACCTCCCGGCAGTTGACAGGAACACCTCACCCTCTTCAGAGTACCCAAGGTGAAATTTTATGTCAACTATGACTTCTTTGGAAGAAGAGAATTTTTTTTTTCTACCACTGAATTTAACTTCGCTTTCACGCCCCAATTCTGCGTGGCGCAGGCTGCCTGTCCTATCCGGTTCTGGTGGGCTCACGGCAACCCAGTGATTGTTTTGGTCCGATTCGGGGTTTGTGCATCAGGCACTATCTAGTGTAGAGCTCCGTCCCTTTCCAGCCCCAAGGTTTCTCTTGTCTGCGCCCTCCCTTCCCCCTGGATATACAGGCTCCTGGAAGAGAAAGAAAGAGCCTATCCCCTCAGAATTCCTCTCCTTCCTGCCTGCTGCCTGAGTCCTTCTTTTCCATTCTCCAGGAAACAGTCCTGATGCTACATCCTGCATCAACACAAAGGTCAACCGGAAATCCTATGCTTTGGCTGTCAGCGTTGGCTCGTAGGGAAGCACAGATCCTTTCCTTCCTTCTATGATACTTCCCTCTTTCCCTCTCTCAACCAAGCCTTGCTTCTGGAAATCAAAAATGCTTGCGTTCAGACTGCCTCACCCTGGATCTTAAAACAAACTCTCATTTTGATCCCGGAAGCCCAGTCATGGCTGCTTCCTCCAGGCAGTATCCACCCTTCTCCAAAAATAATAAAGATCCTGGTTGCCAGTGCTGGAAAGATGCAGGGCAACAAGGAACAGTTAGGGTTACTGGGAACAACTGGTTCATTCAGTATTTTCAAAAACATTGTATGGGTATGTCCTCTCTTTTTTATTCCCTTAAATATCTTTCCACTTTAGATTTTGATCACCAAAAGAGCTTCCCACTCCGTGTTCTCCTGCGCGGCTGCCCTTAGAGTTCTACTAAACTCACAGCTTCAAAAATGCCTAAAAAAAAGGAAATGCCTAGAAACTCTTCAGGCTGACCTTCTCGGTCCCTCTCATGGGGACTTCTTCCTACCTGCCAGTCTTCCAGCCAGCGCCCCACGGTAAGAACGCTCAGATGACAGCTGGTACCTCAAGAGTTGGTGAGCTCCCCATCTGCAAGGCTGCACATGTCCAGGCCGGTTAACCCCTTAGCAGAGGTGGAGTAGAGAGTCAGGGGTCAGCTCATGCACCTGGACTCAGAACCACCTCAGCCGCGACGGTGGGCGCGCATCCCCTGCCTTCTCTCTACTGTCACCGAAGTAGCACCAAGCTGTCCGCTGCACTTGGTCGTCTCCTAGCACCACAGCTTTGCTCATGCTGCAACTTTGTCTAAAAGTCTTTCTTTTTCATTCCCTACTTTTAAAATAATACCCTTTCCAAATCCTACTCCTTCTCTGAAACTTACCTCAAACGCCAGATTCTTCAGGAAGTTCTGCTTGACTGCTATATACTCTGTCCTACTTAGTCTTCAAGCACTTTGATTTCATCTTTCTCCTGCCCCAGACTGGGTCTCAGATCATGTATTCTTATGTGCTTCACATCCTACAGATGGGAAGCCCTTTGAGAACAGGGATGGGATCCTGTGCATTCTGTATCTCACCGGCAGAAAGGGCACCAGATAACATTCGGTTCCCATTTGTTGAGCAACTACAGTATATGCGTAAAGCTCCTTGCTGTGGGAGTAGATAAATTTTTTTTTTTTTTTTTTTTTTTGGAGTAGAGAAATTTTTAAAGATCTTCTCTTCAAGGAATATGCAATCTAATTGGGGAGGGAAAAAATTAGATATATGAAAAACAAAGCTTAAATGGAACTTCTTAAAAAGAACTAAGATGTTCTCAAAACCATAAGGGAAGGAAAGAAAGAATCTTCAGTATTCACCAAAATATAGCCTCCAAAATTTTCTGGCAAATCTCCTCTCGCCCTTGACCAAACCCCCAGTTCTGAGGTGCTCAGATCCAGCCTTTGGTTCTCTTTCCTTTCAAAGGTCTAAATCTGTAATAAGTATAATAATGAAAACATATCCTTTTCAGTGATGTGTGAAAAACAGAACTAATTTGGGTGAAAAAAATCACACCGGATATTAGCAAGTTCATGGTTGTATATAATATTCAGCTACGTAAGAGTAGTTATATAATAAAGAAGCAAATTCCAGAGGAATCCAGTGCCGATCCCTCATATTGCCATAGATGGTGGTGTGTTAGTGGAAAACACACCCATCAAGACCCTGCAGAAGCCATTAAGCCAGGGGCCAAAGACTAAATGAAATCCACCAAGAGCTATTTCTTGGCAGAACTAAAGGCAGAAGGAATAGAAAATTGAATCACAAATGGAAAAGCCCCAAGTGACCTAAACTCACTCGTACATATCTAAAATGCACAGAAAATGACAGTTTAAAGGGGTATAAAAAATGCCTGGAAGAAATCACGTAATAATAATAGGCAGTTTATTAGAACTAATCTTGCAGGCGGAATAATTTTTCCTCTTCAAGTCGGGAGTTTATAATCCAAACAGCTGTGGTGACTGTAACAATAGATTTTGTGTCAATTGCATTTCACAGTATTTTCCCAGAAAAGAAACTTCAAGACCCAAAAGCTGCCAAAAATTAGGTGGTAGCTGACATGGCCGAAGATGTTGCCAGGTTAAAGTAAGTGAGCAGAGTTAGCAGGGAAGACCAGAGGACTGTTTAGAAAGAAGGATAGCATGTATCAAGCCATCTGTGGTAAGAAAAGGAATGTGTAAAGAGATTGGTTTCTAATGTATTTAACATTTTTAAACCGATTTCCAAGTCATCAGCCCTGTGCCTATTAGTTACAAGTAGACTACAACATACAATCAACAATAAAGGAAATAGTCTTTCCCTTCTTTAATTTTATGAAATTATTAGTAAAGCTTTCCAGTTCGCTAAAAGGCTACAAAAAAAAAAAATTTTTAAGATTATTCTCCTAGCACCTTAAAGAAGGCTTTATCATCCAAGCTCCCCTTAAACGATTTCCAGAACAGATGGTTTGAGATAACTTAGTAATTTACAACTTCTGTTCCAAAGAAAACAACAAAATGGGATAAAGGTTGATTACTCCTTAAAGCAGACCTCCTTGTAATGGATAACTCAACTGAATTCCCCTGATTAGAAGGTTTAGGGAAAAACATACTCGTGCTCAAAATCACAAGTTAAATTAAATGTCCATTAATAAAAACAATAATGTTTTAAATATTTCTAGTCATTTAAACAATAAAACCACATTAACAACTACAAAGTAAGAATTTGTATCTTATGACTGAGGGAAACACAATGCTCCAAGTCAGTTTCTGGAAACTGAAAAACTAAACAGGATTCCAATTGTGTGATGGCAAGTTGAACTCATGTATCTAATCTAAGGTGATATACCATACTAACAGACTATAGAAGGAAAATCACATTATCTTATCAATTGATGCAAAAAAGCATTTGACAAAATTCAGCAGCCATTCATGACAAAAGTTCTCAGGAAATAAACAAACACACACACAAAAAACCTCTCAGGAAACTAAGAATACAGGGAACCTTGGGGCACCTGGGTGGCTCAGTTGGTTAAGCGACTGCCTTCAGCTCAGGTCATGATCCTGGCATCCTGAGATCCAGCCTGCATCTAGCTCCATGCTTGGTGGGGACTCTGTTTCCCCTTCCTCCGTTCTTGCTCACTCACTCACTCCCTCTCTCCCTCTCAAATAAATAAATAAAATCTTAAAGAAAAAAAAAAAAGAATACAGAGAACTACCTCAACTTGATAAGGAGTGCCTACAAAAACCTACAACTAACATCATACTGAATGATGATACACTGAACTGGGAATAAAGCAAGGATGTCCAGTTTCCCCATGACTTTTATTAGATCTAGTAATGAAAGTTCTAGCTCGTGTAATAGCCACGAAAATAAAATAAAAGGAATATAAATTGGAAATGAAGAAATAAAACTGCCCATATTTGCAGATGACATGATTATCTATATAGAAAACACAAAACCAAACTGAATCCACATACTGTCAATGAACATGTGGACACTGAAATTAAAAATACAACAGCATTTACAATCACTCAAAAAGCTGAAATAATTAGGTATAAATCTAACAAAGCATGACCTGCGTACTGAAAACTACAAAATGCTAATGAAAGAATTCAAACCTCTAAATACAGCTGATCCTTGAACAACACAGGTTTGAACTATGCAGGTCCACTTATATGAGGATTTTTTTCCAATAATTACAAGACAGCACTGTAAATCTATTTTCTCTTTATGATTTTCTTAAAGACATTTTCTTTTCTCTAACTTCCTTTATTGTAAGAAATCGGGATAAATGCACATAACATATAAAATCTGTGTGAATAGACTGCTTATGTTATTAAGACTTCCAGTAGGCTATTAGTAAAGTTTTGGGGGAGCCAAAAGTCATAGGCAAACTTTTTTTTTTTAAAGATTTTATTTATTTTTTTGACAGAGCGATCACAAGTAGGCAGAGAGGCAGGCAGAGAGAGAGGCAGAGAGAGAGTAGGAAGCAGGCTCCCTGCTGAGCAGAGAGCCCCATGCGGGGCTCGATCCCAGTACCCTGGGATCATGACCCGAGCCAAAGGCAGAGGCTTTAACCCACTGAGCCACCCAGGCACCCCTATAGGCAAACTTTTGACTGTGCAGGGGATCGGTGTCCCTAACCAGTACATTGTTCAAGCATCAACTGTAAACAGAGTCATGGGTTGGAAAACATATTCATGGATTGGAAGACTCAACATAGGAAATTTAGAAATTTTCCTCCAATTGATAAATAGATTCAATGCAATGCCTACAAAAATGCCAATAAAATTGTTTTATGCATATATTCTAGATTGTTCTAAAATTTATATGAAAAGCCAAAGGAACTAGAGTAACTAAAGCAATTTGAAAAAGAATAAAAATGGGTGGAGTCAGTCTACCCATTTTAAGAATTATTAAAGGCACGGAGGCACAGATGCACAGACTAATGAAACAGAATAGTGAGCCTGAAATAGATCCAACTGAGATGCCCAAGTGCAAAAGTTATTCAATGAAAAATAAATAGTTTTCAACAAATGATGCTGAAGCAATTGAAAATCAATAGCTCCCTCCCCTTCCAAAAAGAATCTCAACCTAAGTCTGACACCTTCTACAAAAAAAATAACTCAAAATGGATCGCAGATTTAAATAAAATGTTAAACGGGAAAACTTTTATAAAAAAAAATACAGGAGAAAATCTCTGGGATCTAAAACTAGATGGGGTTCTTCAACTTGACATTGAAAGCAGAAGAAAAATTAATAAACTGGACTTCATCAAAATTATACTTTTGCTCTTCAAAAGATATTAAGAGGATAGAAAGATAAGCTACAGACTGGTGAGAGTATTTACAAACAACATATCCAACAAAGAACTAATATCTAGAATAGATAAAAGAACTCTCAAACCTCAACAGTAAAAAACACAACCAATCTTATTAGAAAATGGGAGAGACATCCTCCCATGGTGGGAAATCAGCCAAGAAACTAAGACATTGATCTAGGCAAAAGATTATAGTGGTCTGAATGAGGGTGAGGGTAATGGGTGTGGGGAAAAGTGAATGAACTTGAGCTTTCTGTTGGATTTAAGACTGAAAGGCTGGGTGATTTGGATGGAGAAATGAGAAGGTGTTAGAGTAACATGAACCATTGGGTAGTTTAATTTCCTGAGCTGAAGGAGACTTGGAAGAGGTACAGGCTAAGAGGAAAACAATGAGTTCTGCTTTGAGCAAGGCAAGTGAGAGGTAACTGTGAGAAGATCGGTGGAAATGCCAGGGTTTGTATAATACTCTCTGTATACACTTGGGTAGGGGTTATAGAGAGTAAAGTAGGTCTCTACCCTTTCCCCTTGTTCCCATGATGCTCCACACCGACTCACCATCTCTTCTATGGACCCACCAGCCTCATTCTTGCCCCCAGGCTTGTACACATTTATATTCTCTGCCTGGAATGCTCTCCCTTAGACCTCCACCCCTCCTGGCTTATACTCTCAGGTCTCAGCTCAGACATTTCTCTTTAAAGACCCTGCACTAGGAAAACACCAGAAAGTAGTGCTTGACCCCCAGGCAGTCTCTCAGACATTTGTTTCATTTTCTTCCTAGAAGAAACTATCTGAAACAATCTCATTATTAATTTTCATCTTTACTCTATGCCTCCCCTGCAAGAAAGTTAAATCCATTAGAATAGGGATATTCAGCATCTTATTCTCTGTTGTGATCTTCGTGCTTAAAACATGGCCTGGCATTTAGAAGGCACTGAATGAATAAGTACTTTTTGACTGGAAGGAAGAGAGAAAATTGAGACTAAGGCTTCCATAAATCATGAAAATCAGGAGGACTATTAAGTAGAAAAACGTCCTCTTACAAAATGTCAAGGCATGTAATGGAACCAAGACTGTCCCAAGAAATAAATGTTTTCTGTATTAAAGGAGGTGGTAGTCCTGTACTAGCCATACCTGAACCATGCATAGTGATGTGTAACAGCAGTATTTTTCCTTAAGAAAAAAGTTGAGATGACTGATTTTGGAAATGTTGGCCATGGTGACTGTGACTGCCCCCAACTTACTCTATAATGTGATTCCCCTCCCACATTCCCTGCTGAGGGCCTAGTCTTGGGCTGGTGAACACAGATGGCCAGTGAGATGGTCTTGGAGGACAGGAGAAGAAAAAAAGAGACACCTATGACATAGCCTAGAAAGAAAGTGTGTCAAGAGTGGTGGTAAGTACCTGGGTGCAGCAATCTCTTGAATGAAGAAATAGTGCATTTGTCAACTGGCTGGCAGAAGTGACGCAGAGACAGAGAGACACAGAAGGAATAGCAAAGCCACAAAACACTAGATTTAAGATCACAAATTCCTGGCGCTAAACAGGTAATAAGACAACATCTCTACAATCACTGTAGATCCTGAGAAATGGACATTTCTGGTTCTCATAAGATTTGTGCCTCCCTCATGTGTTTCTTTAAACTTTCCCACCCTGGTGGCACCTGGGTGGTTCAGTCGGTTAAGTGTCAGGCTCTTGATCTCAGCTCAGGTCTTGATCTCAGGGTCGTGAGTTCAAGGCCCACGTTGGGGCTTAAAAATTTACATAAATAAATTAAAAACTTAAAAAAAAAAAACCCTATCCCAGCGTCACATGATATATGGGAGTTTGTTCTTATTACCAAATAGTCTAACAACCTAAATATGCAACCAAAAAATCATGTCCTATCCAGTTAATTATGGTCCTTCCATCTGTTGGATTACTGTATAGACTTAAAATGATTGTTGGAAATGCTGGGTAGTAAGAAGGATAAAAGCATTTAGGCTATTATGTCACCTGGGTCAAGATGATAAGGTAGGTCTTCTACCCCTCTCCCCTTGCTCCCGGGGTTCCCCCACACTGGCTCACTGTGCAGACACAAAAATGACAAAATTTAACTTCAAAACTTGTGGCCTATATAGTAAATCCTCATAAACCCACTAGTGAATAAATGTTTTGCACTGTGATGACAAGTAAGGAGAGACCATTACATAGAAGAGACTGAAAAAGAAAAAAAACACTGAAATGAAAATTTTCACACTTTATGAAATGGTGGGCCAAGTTTTTCTGTGATCTGTTCTCCCTCCACTAGCCTCTCCTGCCTCAACTCTCAGCCCTCACTTCCTAGATTCTGTGCTTCAGCCATACTGATTTATGTCGTAGATTTCTCAACGTGTTACCCCTCCCCCGCACCTGGAGAGCTCTGTTCGTCCTGTTGTGGGGAAGTCTCTCCTCACCTCCTACCACTTCTGTCAGAATAATCCCCAGGCATTCCTCATCAGCTTCCATGCCAATTTCCAGGAAGCTTTGTGGGGAGCCCCCTGACCCACACACATGAGACTGTAAGTCAGGCCATGCACCAGTACCTTGGTGAGGCCACACGTATTTTCTCTGAGTAGTAGAGTAATAAAGACTTTTTGCTGTTGTTAATTTGGCTCCTATACATTTTCAATATTTATTTTAATAAAAATGTATTTTTGTAATAGAAAATAAATGTAACTCTTGAATGTTTTCATACTCCTATTCCTTAAAATGACTGTCTGGACTGGATGGAAGCATGGAGGGCCTCTTTTAAATGAAGTCCCCTTAGGCTCCTGTCAAATAATGCTTTTGGCAGTTCTCACTTGACTCTCATAGCATTTGACAGAAAAGGTCTTCGGTTATCAGCAAATACTGAAATGGAGAAAAGACGTGCTTATACAAAAGAAGAGGAAACTGGCATGGGCAGATTTTATTATGGAAAATATTTCCTATCCAAGAGATTGTCTGGTTTTTGATGGAAGGAAAAGGAGTATTTAAATGACAAGGACACGTTTTCTGAATGTTCCCTTCTGTGAGCCACTTGGTTTTGACAAGAATTTTATTCCAAGTTCCCAAGAAAGAAGAGAGAAAGCACAAGAACACATGCATGTGAAAGCTAGCATGCGCACGCACGCACGCGCGCACGCACACACACACACACACACACACAGTGTTACTGTTCACTGAAGCCTATGAGATAAGCCCAAAGAAAAACGATTTGAATTCCCTATAAAGAAAACACTGTCAATAAAACAAGAGCTGTATCACTTAAGCCAAACCAAAAGAGAAGAATGTTCATTTCACAGATTAAAACTGTATTTATGGCAAAGAGATTCTTGAATATTTTCAACAGCAGGCTCCATGGCATGGTCCCTGTCACAGTCTCCCTGGCCCCAGATCTCCCAGCCCATTTTCCCCTTCCTTCCACATGGAAGGGGGAGGTGCTGCCCTCCCCCTCTTCAGCCTATTTTCCCCTTTCCTCCACAAGGAAGGGGGGAGGTGTTGCCCTCCCTCTCTTCAACCTCCTCAGGCTCTGAATGACACCTTGTGAAATCCTAATGGAGTTACAGAGACAAGAGATGATGATGAATCTCTGTGGGGGAGTTGTGAGAATCTGTGCGTAGGAGGAAAACACACTCATGTCTCTTAGTATGAAGGCAGAGAGGCAGCCACTTGTGCTAGCTGCTGCTTCCCGTCGTTTTTATTTATTTACCCAACTAAAACCTCTTAATTCATTTGATTTTTAGGAACAGTTGTTATTCAACAAAACAAACCGAAAGAAGAAAACATAATTTCTAAATTGTTCCGGTGCCTACATGGCTTCAACACTGTTGGGTTAATTTTATATAAGTAATGATTCTAATTCTGTTTCCTGATGAATCCAATTTCATGTTCATACTCCCAACCATGAACTATCAGACAGGTAAGAGCTACTCCAAGAATATCCCCCACAGGTGGGATATTTCAGCAATAAGCAGACAGCATGGTCTAGGCTAAGCCACTGGCAATAAAACCAATTTCAACCGCATGATGCCCACATCCAAGAAATTCAGAAGCAGTGACCTGAATATTCAAAATGTAACCCAGATTATGACCAAATTTTAATTCTAGAAAATATTACGCTCATGTGGTTTCTAAAAATAGAAGTGTACTACACAGAGAATTGTCATTTTCTCATCTTTGGCTCCAGGTGCCTTTATCAAATGCAAAGTCTGATCTTGACACCAATTCAGAGAAATAATCACACTGCCTTCCTCCATCAGTATCTATCACTTAAAGTTAGATGTATTTTTGCAAACTGTTTACAAACCTAAATGAAGGTCCAGTGGGAAGCATTAACACAGCAGGCCTGAGGCTGTTGTCCTTTGAAAAGCCAATTTGCAAGGTTGGCCGTTGGCCAAGAATGTGGCTTACCAGAAGTTCCCTTTATTGACATGAACAGTTTCCTAATTGATAAGGTTTTTCTGCTGTGCCTAGGCTATTTGTACAAAACAACTGATTTATGGTGAACACCTGCTTTCTTTCTGAGAGCCTAGAATTTTAGTAGGTGTTGCTAGACAGAGAACGTCTACATGACCATCCCTCCCCCCAAAACTAAACTCTGAGTCTCAGCTGGGCTTCTCTGGGCAGAAACAGTGCAAATAGATGGCAGCATTTTGCAATATTAGGAAGGGTCCATGCACTCCATGTGACCCTTCGTGGAGAGAGCACAGGAAGAGTGAGCGTGGATTCCTCCAACTCCACCTGTGTCTTTCCCCCTTGTATCTGGCTGTGTCACTGGACTCCATCTCAACCACAGTGGGGCTATCTGCTGTTCCTGTGAACCCTTCCAATAAATCTCCAAATGTGTGGATGGTCTTGGGGACCCCCAAAACAAGGCTTAAAACAAAGTATTAGCTTTTCCTGCGTAAATATTTTTGTTTGTTAATTTTTCTAAGGGAGAAAGTAGATTTTCATCAATAAATGCAGCCTCCATTATAACCCGATGCTGCTACTGTAATGAGTTTTCTACCATGGAGACGTAAATGTAACTTTTTATAGGTTGTTTGTAGCTATTCAGTTTATGGAAAAAGAATATTTTGGTGACCACAAGGACATGGCTGTCAAACTACAGGTTAAGACAGAGCCCGAATAATAAATCTGCTCCTTGCCAGAAGGAAAAAAATAAAGCAAGGCAGACAGCTGAGATATGTGTTCCCACCAGGGAGACTAAGATTTTATTCTCTAATTCAATTTTAAGAAAAATATGATTTACTAGGATTCATCTCCACTACTTTTAAAATATAGTTTAAAAGATATTGGGAACGAATTATCACTGAGTAGCTTTTATTACTGAAATATTGAACATAATAAACATAAAAACTCAGGTGTTTAAAATAGTAAGAATAAAAAATTTAAAATTTTTTCTCCAGTAGTGAAGGAAAAACAAAACAAAAACAAAAACCATAGGGCTTCCTAATAGCTCTGAAAGAAGAAAGGAGAAAACTATTTTTCTTCCTACTCTCTTCAAATACATAAAACTAAAAAAATTAAAATAAATAAATAAATAAATACATAAAACTACACCAAAGCTGACCCCAAACAAACATGCACCTATCTGAATGAGTTTCTTTTTTTAAACTACTCTGATGTTACAGATCCTAGATGAAACTAGCTTATCCAAATATTTCATCAAGTTTCTAGGGAAATATGGAATATGGCTGCATAGCTATGCTGGAAGAATACCAGAGGTAGACTGATGAAAGTTAAAAGCTGCTAAAAGGGTAAACATTTCTGGCACAAAATTTGACTGACTGATTATCCTGCTGGAACACTAGAAACACATAACCTCATCCTCCAAATGGAGGCTGTATATCTAAGAAATAAGACAAGCCCACTAAGAAGACAACAAAGAAATAGATTATAATTTGTAGAAGGGACTTCAGGCCTCTTTCCTTCCAAAAAGAGAAGTTTTCAAAGATAAGCAGAAGGAACCATGGGAGAAACCAGCCCATTCTTCCAGACGCTTCCTATTTTCAATAACTCCTGGTTCCCAGGATGAGAACGGAGCTACACCTGCAAAGAGATCCACAGGGGGCAGGAATGAAGCACAGCAAGGCCACTCCCATATCAGCCCTGAAGCTAAAAATACACTGTTTTCCAAAGAAACAGGGCTATATTGCTGGACTTGATTGAACAAAGTCCAAGTCTCCCATTAAGGAGACCTGTTCACAGTAGTTAAATGGCCACCATATTTGATATATCCTTTGCATTAGCAAGATGTGGGATATCCTCTTTGTTGATCAGAGATGAAATTAATGAAATCTCAAAAAAAAAACTGCTATAGAAAAATTAACACTGAAGATTTAAATTAACAGATCAAGACTTATAGAAAATGAGATTGTAAGAATTATCTCACAGACTTAACCCGGGAAAGCAATTTTCTGCTTATGAGTTTTTCTTTTTTCTTTGCTAACAACTCATGCAGTGAAAGTATAAAATGCCATCATTGATTGTGCCAGTTGAGTTATTGGATGGCAAGTGTGCCGACAGCAAAGGCTTTGCCTTATTACTCTCCTCCAATGCCTAGTACAGAGCTTCTAACATAACAGACATTCGGTAAATGTTTCCTGATGAATGAATGAGTGTATTAAATAGGTAAGGTAGATAAACAATAAAGACAACATTTTTGAAGATGTAAATGAGTCAAATTATCAGACTAAACAACAATAATACACTTTTCCTTCCCAAAGTCTCCAGGCAGCCAAGAGCGGAAGATTCTGAGATAAGTTGGAGAGGAATAGATATGGCAGCCCCATTTTTCTATAGTAACATAACAAAACACAAAAAGGTGAATAAGCAAGACACATAGTATGTAAATTGGAAGTATAGTTATGGAGGTGATAGTTTGAAATTTAAATACCCCAGAAAAATTCAGGACATATAGCTGCCATAGTATTGGATCAAATCACTCTAGTACTTTTCTCTTCACTTAATACAACGAGAAAAAAATTTACAAGGAAACCAGGAAAGGCTCAATATGTTTTAAATATTTAATTCAATTACACACATATATGTATGTGGATAAACTCAGTAGAGTATAATACTTACTTTTCAGTATTTTACCCAATTTCTGTATTCAGTGATATTAACATATTAAATATACTTGAATATATTAAAATATATATTTAAGTATATTTTGATAAATTAGTTAAACATAGCTTTAACATCTGCCTTGGGGTTGTGTTTCAGTATTAGGTTTCCTTTTTTCCATTCCCAAAAACAGAAATGAAATGCTCACATGTCCATCTTATTCCTGCTACAACAATCAATGTTTGTGGAAGCTACTTTCCACACACAAGTTTTTAGATGTTATCCTTTCTAACAATGGCTCTGTTTTGACCTCTGTTGAACGTTCAGAAATTTGTGAACATGAACCTCCACAGAACTGTGAGAACAACTGTGCCAAATCATTCTCCACTCAAATAAGGAGAGTATCATTAAGAATTAAGAGTTGGTCATAAAGCCAACTAGAATTTATAGCCAAACATGCCACCAAATCATTTAGAAAAAAGCCCTGGGAATATCGTCCAGTAGTGCCCAGCAACATAAATTCTCCTGGGTAGGTACTTTCATGAGCATTGTTCTTTCATCCTACCCAATCATTCTTGGGTACGTCTGAAGTAAAGGGTAAGTACTCTTGATACAGAGTTACTGGAAAGTAATGTAATAAATAAAAACTAGCCAATTTGAAACCCCTACTTCCCTATGCTTCCAAAACTCTAATCAGTTAAAGTCTTCTACTGGTCTCTAAAGAAGTTTGGGCACTGTTCACGGGGTGTGGTCATGGGTATCAACTATGGGCCATCCAGAAAATATAGGTCAGGGTGATATTTGTCTAAGTCTGGCTTCCTGCTCAAACTTTGTCCTTTTAGCAAAGAGGAAAAAGAAGTAGCATGTCCATTTCTCTACGTGATGCTCTCTTTTCTCTGCCCATCACTGTCTTCTTCCTACTGCGTGAACTAAATTTTTCCTTGCAGGACAGAGTTATTCCCTCTCCATGTTCTCCCTTCTCAGTATGTTCTCTAAGCATCTCTCACTATGGAGTCCTTTTGAACCCTATATATTTCTGAACAATTACTCCAGAATATAAGTAAAATTCTTTTGTTAGCTTATATTGTATTATAGTGACCTTAAAGAACAGGTCAAGGGACACCTGGGTGGCTCAGTTGGTTAAGCAGCTGCCTTCGGCTCAGGTCATGATCCCAGCGTCCTGGGATCGAGTCCCACATCGGGCTCCTTGCTTGGCAGGGAGCCTGCTTCTCCCTCTGCCTCTGCCTGCCACTCTGTCTGCCTGTGCTCGCTCTCTTTCCCTCTCTCTGACAAATAAATAAAAAAAAATCTTTAAAAAAAAAAAAAAAAAAAAAAAAAAGAACAGGTCAAAAATTCTCCTTTCAGGACATGAACAGATACCAATGTTAACAGCAGCATCGTTCACAATAGCCAAAACTGAGAAACAACTCAAATGTCTAGCGACCAGTGAATGGATAAACAAAACATGGTCTATACATACAATGGAATATTATTCAGTCTTAAAAAGGAAGGAAATTCTGACATATGCTACAGCATAGATGAACTCTGAAGACCTGCCAGCTGAAATAAGCCAGACATAAAAAGACAAATATCCTGTATGCCTCTACTTAAATAAGTCACCTAGAGTCAAAATCAGAGAGACTGAATGTAAGATGGTGGTCGCCAGGAGCTGGAAGGAAGCAAGAATGGGGGGTACTGTTTAGTGGGTTTTGCAATATAAAGAGAGTTCTGTGTAGGGATATGAGGATTCCACTACAATGCAAATACACTTAATAATTAATTTAAGTGAACAACTGTATACTTTAAAATGGTTAAGATGGTAAATTTGATATTATATATATTGATTTTTTTAACTACTAATTAATATTTTTAATAAAAAAATTTTTCTAAACAGTTTAAATGATAGTTTGTTATAAATATTTTACCACAATGTTTAAAAAGTCAGTACTGTAGGAGGAGGAGTCAAGATGGCTGAGATGACATCAGGTAGCAGGAGATCAGCTAGATAGCTTATCAAACCATTCTGATCACCTACAAAGCCATCAGGAGATCGAAGAAAAGAAGAGCAAATTCTAGAAACAGAAAATCGACCACTTTCTGAATGTGGGACAGGCGAAGAAGTGAATCCAAAGTGACGGGAAGATAGACCGCAGGGGGAGGGGCCGGCTCCTGGCAAGCAGCGGAGCAACAGAGCTCAAAATCAGAACTTTTAGAAGTCTGCTCCACTGAGGGACATTGCTCCAGAGGCTAAGTGGGGGTGGAGCCCTTGCAGGAACAGCATGGCCCCAGGTCCCGAAGGTTCACAAAAGGATCAGGGGTGTCTGAGTGTCGCAGAGCTCACAGGTATCATAGCAGGGAGGCCAGGAACAGAGACAGAGCCGAGGAGTGAGCTCTCAACTCGGGGTTACCTTAAACTGTGATCCACGGCACAGTCAGACCACTACTCTTTGAGCAGGGACCCCACAAGTGTCAGATCCGGGGAGACCCCCCTGAAGAGTGCAAGGATCTGCTGGGTTTGGAGACTCCAAATGGGACTGTGTGCCAGAGACAGAGACGCTTGGTCACAGGCCAGGTGAGCTCAGAGCATGGCGGGAGACCAGAGAGATGGGAGTGACTGAACACTTTTCTCCGAGGATGCACTGAGGAGTGGGGCCCCGAGCTCTCCGCTCCTCCAGGCCGGAGATTGGGAGGCCGCCATTTCCATTCCCGTCCTCCGGATCTCTACGGAAAGCGTTCAGGGAACAAAAGCTCCCCAGAAAGTGAACCAAGCAGATTACTTAGCCTGGCCCCTGGCAAAGGCAGCGCAATTCGGCCTGGGGCAAAGACACTTGAGAATCACTACAACAGGCTCCTCCCCCAGAAGATCAGCAAGAATATCCAGCCAAGACCAAGCTCACTCTGATCAAGGAGAACAGTGGAATTCCAGAGGAGGGGAAAGCAAAGCATGGAATTCATGGCTTTCTCACTATGATTCTTTAGTCTTGCAAAGTTAATTTAATTAAAAAAAATTTTTTTTCTTACTCAATTATTTTTTAACTTTTAATCTTTCCTCTTTTAACATTTTTTTAACTAGTTTGTCTTAACAATACCTTTCTTTCAAAAAATCTTTTTGAACCTTTATTATTATAGTCATATTTTATCCTTCGTTGTATTTAACTTTATCTTTTGTATACACACAGGGTTTTTCTTCTAAACAATTTGGGGTACAACTTCTTCTAATAGATCAAAATATACCCTAAATCCAGCACAGGTTTGTTCTAGTCTCCAGCCTGAGAAAATTCTCTCCACTTTCTTTTTCTTTCTATACCAACTTATCTTATCAACTCCTTTTTTATAATTTTTTTAAAAATTTTCATTATAATCATATTCCACCCCTTCATCATGTTTGCCTTTTTGGTGTGTATGTATGCATGCATATGTGTGTGTGTGTGTGTGTGTGTGTATGGTTTTCTTTCTTTAAAATTTTGGGAGATAGCTTCTTCTAAGAGACCAAATTCCTCCCAAAATCAAGTGGGTGGCTCTGTTCTATTCACCAGTCTAATATATACTTTTTTCCTTAATTATTTATTTACTTATTTTGAACTTCTTACCCCTTTTCTTCTCCCCACGATTTGGGGTCTCTTCTGATTTGGTTAATGCACATTTTTCTGGGGTCTTTGCCACCCCTTTAGTATTTTATTCTCTCGTTCATATATTCTTATCTGGATAAAATGACATGGTGGAAAAACTCACCACAAAAAAAAGAACAAGAGGCCAGACCAAAGGCTAGGGACCTAATCAATATGGACGTTGGTAATATGTCAGATCTAGAGTTCAGAATGACAATTCTCAAGGTGCTAGCTGGGCTCGAAAAAGACATGGAAGATATTAGACAAACGCTGTCTGGAGAAATAAAATCCCTTTCTGGAGAAATAAAAGAATTAAAATATAACCAAGCTAATATTTAAAAAGCTATTAATGAGGTGCAATAAAAAATGGAGGCTCTTACTGCTAGGATAAACGAGGCAGAAGACAGAATTAGAGATACAGAAGACCAAATGACAGAGAATAAAGAAGCTAAGCAAAAGAGAGACAAACAACTACTTGACCGTGAGAGGAAAACTCAAGAGATAGTGATACCATAAGATGAAACAATATTAGAATAACTGGGATTCCAAAAGAAGAAAGGCGGGGGCAGAAGGTATACTGGCGAGAATTATTGTAAAGAATTTCCCTAATATGGCAAAGGGAACAAACATCAAAATCCAGAAGGCATAGAGAACCCCCCTCAAAATCAGTATGAATAGTCATCTAATAGTAAAACTTACAAGTCTTAGGGACAGAGAGAAAATCCTGAAAGCAGCTCAGGACAAGAAGTCTGTAACATACAATGGTAAAAATATTAGACTGGCATCAGACTTATCCACAGAGACTTGGCAGGCCAGAAAGAACTGGCACGATATATTCAGAGCACCAAATGAGAAAAACATGCAACCAAGAATACTATATCCACCTAGGCTATCACTGAAAATAGAAGGAGATATAAAAAACTTCCAGGACAAACAAAAACTAAAAGAGTTTGTAAACACCAAACCAGCTCTACAGGAAATATTGAAAGGGGTCCTCTAAGCAAAGAGAGAGCCTAAAAGTAGTAGACCAGAAAGGAACAGAAACAATGTAAAATAACAGTCACCTTACAGGAAATTCAATGACACTAAATTCGTATCTCTCAATAGTTACCCTGAATGCAAATGGGCTAAATGCCCCAATCAAAAGACGCATGGTTGGGGCACCTGGGTGGCTCAGTGGGTTAAAGCCTCTGCCTTCGGCTCAGGTCATGATCCCAGAGTCCTGGGATCGAGCCCCACATTGGGCTCTCTGCTCAGTGGGGAGCCTGCTTCCCCCCCCCCCCCTCTGCCTGCCTCTCTGCCTACTTGTGATCTCTGTCTGTCAAATAAATAAATAAATATATTAAAAAATTAACAACAACAAAAAAGACACACGGTACCAGATGGATAAAAAAACAAAACCCATCAATATGCTGCCTATAAGAAACTCATTTTAGACCCCAAGATATCACCAGATTTAAAGTGAGGGGGTGGAAAACAATTTACCATGCTAATGGACATCAAAAGAAAGTGCGGGTGGCAATCCTTTTATCAGATAAATTAGATTTTAAGCCAAAGACTATAATAAGAGATGAGTAAGGACATATATCATACACAAAGGGTCTGTCCAACAAGAAGATCTAACAATTTTAAATATCTATGCCCCTAACATGGGAGCAGCCAACTATATAAGCCAATTAATAACAAAATCAAAGAAACACATTGACAATAATAAAATAATAGCAGCGGACTTTAACAACCTCCTCACTGAAATGGACAGATCACCCAAGCAAAAGATCAACAAGGAAACAAAGGCCTTAAATGACATCCTGGACCAGATGAACATCACAGATATATTCAGAACATTCTATCCCAAAGCAAAAGAATACACATTCTTCTCTCAGGCACATGGAACATTCTCCAAAATAGATCAAATCCTGGGTCACAAATTAGGTCTCAACCAGTACCAAAAGATTGGCATCATTCCCTGCATATTTTCAGACCACAGTGCTAAGAGATTATGCTGAGTGAAGTAAACCAAGCAGAGAGAGTCAATTATCATATGGTTTCACGTATTTGTGGAGCATAACAAATAACATGGAGGACATGGGGAGATGGAGAGGAGAAGGGAGTTGAGGGAAATTGGAAGGGGAGATGAACCATGAGAGACTATGGACTCTGAAAAACAATCTGAGGGTTTTGAAGGGTCGGGGAGTGGGAGGTTGGAGAAGCCAAGTGGTGGGTATTATGGAGGGCACGTATTGCATGGAGCACTCGGTGTGGTGCATAAACAATGAATTCTGTTACACTGAAAAGAAATAAATAAAATAAATAAAAATAAAAATACAAAAAAAAAAAGAAAAAAGAATGAATGGGTCAACCAGGAAATTAAAGAACAATTGAAAAAAATTCATGGAAACAAATGAAAATGAAAACACAACTGTTCAAAATCTGTGGGATACAGCAAAGGCAGTCCTGAGAGAAAAATATATAGAGATATAAGCCTTTCTCAAGAAACAAAAAAGGTCTTAAATATGCAACCTAACCCTACACCTAAAGGAGCTAGAGAAAGAACAACAAAGAAAGCCTAAATCCATCAGGAGAAGAGAAATAATAAAGATTAGAGCAGAAATCAATGAAATAGAAACCAAAAAACAAAAGAACAAATCAACAAAACTAGGAGCTGATTCTTGGAAAGAATTAGTAAGATTGAAAAACCCCTGGCCAGACTTATCAAAAAGAAAAGAGAAAGGACCCAAATAAGTAAAATCATGAATGAAAGAGGAGAGATCACAACCAACACCAAAGAAATACAAACAATTTTAAGAACATATTATGAGCAACTATACACCAGCAAATTTGACAATCTAAAAGAAATGGTTGCATTCCTAGAGATATATAAACTACCACAACTGAACCAGGATGAAATAGAAAACCTGAAGAGACCCATAACCAGCAAGGAGATTGAAGCAGTCATCAAAAATCTCCCAACTAACAAGAGCCCAGGGCCAGATGGCTTCCCAGGGGAATTCTACCAAGTATTTAAAGAATTAGTTCCTATTCTTCTGAAACTATTCCAAGAAATAGAAATGGAAGGAAAACTTCCAAACTCATTTTATGAGGCCAGCATTACCTTGATTCGAAAAACAGACAAAGACCACATTAAAAAAGAGAATTACAGGGGTGCCTGGGTGGCTCAGTGGGTTAAGCCACTGCCTTCGGCTCAGGTCATGATCTCAGGGTCCTGGGATCGAGCCCCACGTTGGGCTCTCTGCTCAGCAGGGAGCCTGCTTCCTCCTTTTTCTCTGCCTGCCTCTCTGCCTGCTTGTCATCTCTCTCTGTCAAATAAATAAATAAATAATCTTTAAAAAAAAAAGAGAGAGAGAGAGAATTACAGACCAATATCCTTGATGAACACAGATTTGAAAATTCTCACCAAAGTACTAGCCAACTGGATCCAACAGTACATTAAAAGGATTATTCACCACAACCAAGTGGGATTTATTACAGGGCTGCAAGGTTGGTTCAACATCCACAAATCAATCAATGTAATACAATACATTAATTAAAAAAAAGAACAAGAACCATATGATACTCTCAAAAGATGCACTTTGACCAAGTGCAGCATCCTTTCTTGATTAAAACTCTTCAACGTGTAGGGATAGAGGGTATATACCTCAATATCATCAAAGCCATCTATGAAAAACCCACCACGAATATCATTCTCAATGAAAAAAAAACTGAGAGCTTTTCCACTAAGGTCAGGAACATGGCAGGGATGCCCATTATCACCACTGCTAGTCAACATAGTACTGGAAGTCCTAGCCTCAGCAATCAGACAACAGAAAGAAATTAAAGGCATCCAAATCGGCAAAGAAGAAGTCAAACTCTTTGCAAATGATGTGATACTTTATGTGGAAAGCCCAAAAAACTCCATTCCAAATCTGCTAGAACTTGTATAGGAATTCAGTAAGGTGTGAGGATATAAAATCAATACACAGAAAGCAGTTGCATTTCTGTACACTGACAACAAGACAGAAAAAAGAGAAATTAAGGAGTTAATCCCATTTACAATTGCACCCAAAACCTAACTGCATCCAAAAAAGATACCTAGGAATAAACCTAGCCAAAGAGGCAAAGAATCTGTACTCACAAAACTATAAAGTACTCATGGAAGAAATGGAGGAAGACACAAAGAAATGGAAAAACGTTCCATGCTCATGGACTAGAAGAACAAATATTGTGAAAATGTCTATGCTACCTAAAGGAATCTGCATGTTTAATGCAATCCCTAACAAAATACCATCAATTTTTTTCAAAGAAATGGAACAAATAATCCTAAAATTTATAAGGAACCAGAAAAGATCTCAAATAGCCAGAGGAATGTTGAAAAAGAAAGCAAAAGTTGGTGGCATCATAATTCCAGACTTCAAGCTCTATTACAAAGCTGTCATCATCAAGACAGTATGATACTGGCACAAAAACAGACACATAGATCAGTGGAACAGAATAGAGAGCCCAGAAATAGACCCTCAACTCTATGGTCAACTAATCTTTGACAAAGCAGGAAAGAATGTCCAATGGAAAAAAAGACAGTCTCTTCAATAAATGGTGCTGGGAAAATTGGACAACCACATGAAAAAGAATAAAACTGGACCATTTCCTTACACCACACACAAAAATAGACTCCAAATGGATGAACGATCTCAGTGTGAGTCAGGAATCCATCAAAATCCTTGAGGAGAACACGGGCAGCAACCTCTTCGACCTCAGCTGAAACAACTTCCTAGAAACATCACCAAAGGCAAGGGAAGCAAGGGCAAAAATGAACTACTGGGACTTCATCAAGATCAAACGCTTTTGCACAGCAAAAGAAACAGTCAACAAAACCAAAAGACAACTGACAGAATGGGAGAAAATGTTTACACTCTATATAGAGATAAAGGGTTAGTATCCCAAATCTGTAAATAATTTATCAAACTCAACACCCAAATAACAAATAATCCAATCAAGAAATGGGCAGAGGACATGAACAGACATTTCTGCAAAGAAGATATCCAGACATCCAATAGACACATGAAAAAGTGCTCCATATCACTCAGCATCAGTGAAATACAAATCAAAACCCCAATGAGATACCACCTCACACCAGTCAGAATGGCTAAAATCAACAAGTCAGGAAACGACAGATGCTGGCGAGGATGCAGAGAAAGGGGAACCCTCCTAGACTGTTGGTAGGAACGCAAGCTGGTGCAGCCACTCTGGAAAACAGCACAGAAGTTCCTCAAAAAGTTGAAAATAGAGCTACCCTAAGACCCAGCAATCGCACTACTGGGTACTTACCCTATAGATACAAATATAGTGATCTGAAGGGGCACGTGCACCTGAATGTTTATAGCAGCAATGTCCACAATAGCCAAACTATGGAAAGAACCTAGATGTCCATCAACAGATGACTGGATAAAGAAGATGTGATATATATACACACACACACACACACACACACACACACAGGAATACTATGCAGCCATTAAAAGAAATGAAATCGGGCGCCTGGGTGGCTCAGTGGGTTAAGCCGCTGCCTTCGGCTCAGGTCATGATCTCGGGGTCCTGGGATCGAGTCCCGCATCAGGCTCTCTGCTCAGCAGGAGCCTGCTTCCTCCTCTCTCTCTCTCTCTGCCTACTCGTGATCTCTCTCTGTCAAATAAATAAATAAAATCTTTAAAAAAAAATAAATAAAAAAAAATAAAAGAAATGGAATCTTGCCATTTGCAATGACATGGACAGAACTAGAAGATATTATGCTGTGCAAAATTAGTCAATCAGAGAAAGATAATTATATGATCTCCCTGATATGAGGAAGGTGAGAGACAAAGTGGGGGGTTTGGGAGGTAGGGAATGAAAAAATGAAACAACATGGGATCAGAGGGAGACAAACCATAAGAGACTCTTAATTTCACAAAACAAACTGAGGGTTGCCAGGGGGAGGAGGGGTAAGGAGAGGGTGGTTGGGTTATGGACCTTGGAGAAGGTATGTGCTATGGTGAGTGCTGTGAAGTGTATAAGCCTGGTGATTTACAGGCCTGTACCCCTGGGGCTACTAAAATTAAAAAATAAATAAATAAAATATCCAAAAGAGCAAAAAAAAAAAAAAAAAGGTAATACTGTAATCTACAAAACTACCCAATTGTATAGTTCAAATAGTTGCTTTGTGGGGTATGTTCACTTATATCTCAAGATAGCTATTTTTCAAAAGAGGAAAAAAATCGTCCTTCCAATGTGAAAAATTGCCAATTTCATTCAACCTACAGTGACTGAGGGCCCCCAGAGACAATTTTGTACTTAACAAATGGATCCCAAATGGCTGATGCAGATAATTACACATGACCAGAATCAGGCTACTGAAAGGGACTGGCAAAAGCTTCCAAGTTTCTCTCTGCTTAAATGGCCACCTACTCCTTGTTTATCATGCAATTATTTATAAAGCCTGTTAAATTGCTAAAGAAATAATATCTTCGAATTTGTCTCGATCTCTATCCAAACTCAGAAGAAAACTAAAAAACACACTTAACTGTTCCTTGCAAAGAACTTTGAATGGGCCAAGCTGAAGTCCTGCTACTGTAACTCGCATCCCTGGATCAGTGCCACATGCAAGTCCAAGGCAAGGGATGTTCTTGTGGCATCACTAAGCCAACAAACCATTAAGATGCTCTTCCCAGAGGGAGCAGACAGTAACTGAATCACCAGAAGTCTCTTCCCTAGAAACACCTGACAGTGATTTTCTAAAAACATCTGAGAACTCACTAATGCCTCAAAGTAGACTCTCCTGGTATTTTTACACCCAGGAATATAGCTGATACAAAAAGATATCCTGAGTCTAACTGGTTAAAAAAAAAAAAAAAAAAACATGTTAGCCAAAAACATGAAGCTTCCATGATGCCAAAGGAATGAATAATAAAAATAAAAGGCACTGTTTTACTGAAAGTCTGCTCATCATTTGCTGGGATTTTTGAGGTTTACCGTAACTCGTACCCAAATGAGGGGCACAAGTATAATCTCTTACTCCTTATTTATGGTCTCAGTCTGGTAATTGGAATCAGAAATGCAGCTAGGTATTTAGTAGAATACAGTACAATATACTTTAGGGAATTTGACTTAACATCAAGAAAAATAATTATGAAAAAAAAGAGCAATAATTAAAACTCCTGGGGAGGGGCACCTGGGTGGCTCAGTGGGTTAAGCCTCTGCCTTCGGCTCAGGTCATGATCACAGGGTCCTGGGATCGAGTCCCGCATTGGACTCTCTGCACAGGAGGGAGCCTGCTTCCTTCCTTCTCTCTCTGCCTGACTCTCTACCTACTTGTGATCTCTGTCTGTCAAATAAAGAAAGAAAAATCCTTAAAAAAAAAAATTAAAAAAAAATAAAGCTGGGGAAGAGCGAGATTGATCACTGATACATACAGTAAATTTTAACTAGCAAGTAATACTGAGAAATGAAGAAAAGAGCAAGACTTACATAAAGAGGAAGCAGGACAAGATAGCCGCTGCCTGACCCCAAGGGACTGGGATGTGTTCCCAGAGTGATCATGGTGATGGAGGGGGAAGCCGGGAAAGCAGCTACCACATTCCAGGCACAACAGTACGAAATTCATACGTCTGATAGAACACATCAAAAACACTAACTCTGTGAGGCTGAAAGTCTGGAAGTGTCCAAAGCGGGAAGTAGACCATCACAGGACTGGGTATGAAATGCTTCAAATAAATAATCATCTGGAATATATTTCAAGCAAACCATAATCAACACTAATCATTTAAAATTAGAAGAGCCAACTTGCCCATTTCACTCAGACTGAATTTTACCTCTAGGAAGGCAAATTTGAAATCCAATGATTCTGGCACTTTTTTTTTCTAATGCTTAATAAATATTAAAGATAAATCAAACACCACATGTGTGAATAATAAATCTACAGTTTCACAAATTCCAATGTCAAATATCAAATCTACCATGATTCTGAACTCATGATTCATCACTAAAAAATACATTAACTTTTCAATATGTTCCAAAAATTTGTTGCTGTTTTCTCAAATATTACTTTTAATATTTTTTGAGATACATTAAAAATTCATACATGCAAATATACTTTTATGTACATGTATTTATTTTCCTTTTATCAAAATAAAACATGCACATAATTTAAAAATCAAATGGTACTATAAGGCTGGCAATTTAAAATAGCAGTCCTTTGCTCTCACTATCCTTCTACTCTTTGAGTTCCAGTGAGCAAAGGCAATCACTTTCAACCTTTCTGGCTGTCTCCTTCAGTATTTACCTTCATATTTTAACTAATATTCTTCAGCTGCTATTTCTTACCCATTTTTAATGTCTACTGGCTTCCTTCTGTAGAAGACAAAGATTTAGCGCTCTTACCCCCTACACACTTCCTCTATCCCCTCACCAACATCCTCTCAATTTAACTATCACAATTTTTGGTAACAGAAATACTCAGTAATTGCATTACATTAGTACATCTGTTTAAATATTGTTCATAACTGAGTCCAATAGTATACTACAATTACATTTCATTTCTTCTACATTTCTTTCACCTTTTTTTTTCCTGGTGTTAATAATTGCCTCAATTTCAACTGGTTGTTTTTTATTATTATATCTAACTTTAGGACATAACTAGAAAACTTATTTCATCACAGATAACCATATTACATGATCTTTCTTACTTGTTGTTTGCTCCCATCTCTCCTGACCTCTCCATCCTCCTGTCCAATCTAGAAAGAGTGTCCTCCAGGTCTAACCAGTGGTATCCAGGTATCACCATGGAATTTCTCTTTACCTCCCATCAGGGCACTTCCTTCACTTTCCCTTAGTTCCTTCAAAATTTTTGGCTCCAATTTTTGAGACTTTGTGTATCTGTCTGAAAACAGTCTAACTCTGCCTTGGCATTTGGTTGTCAATTTGGCCAGGTACAAGATTCCAGATTGGAGATTATTTTCCTTCAGATTTGGAAAGTACAGCTCTATTTATTCTAGGTTCCACTACTGCAGTTGAGAAGTCATACTAGCCTGCTTCCTGAGCCTCTGTATATGACCTACTTTCTTCTCTGCAAAAACTGTTAGAAAAAAAAATTTTTTTAATTCACAGACTTTATCAGCTGTGTCTTGGAATTGGTGTTTTTTCACTCATTGTGCTAGGCACTTAATGTATGCTTTCCATATAGAAATTTATGTCCTTAGACTTCGATAACGTATTCTATAATATTCTTCTATAAATGTTCCCCCTGCATTTTCTCTATTTGTTTTTTTCTATAACTCTTATTATTCAGACTTTGGACTTCCAAAACAAAGCCTCTTATTTCTTCCTCTTTTCTCTTACATTTTCCATCTCTCTCTTCACATTCTATTTTCTGGGCAGTGTCATCAACATTCCATCTTTCCACTTAATTTTAATTTCTACTGCTATATTTTAATTTCTAAGCCCTCTTTCATGAATCCTCTCATCTTTCCAAGAATAGCAATTATAATTATTTGGGTTTTTTTCCCCCCTCTCTGCTTTTCTCTCTGTTCCCTCTGAGCTTCTTTTCCTAATAGTTTATTTGTTTTGGTTCTATTGGTTAATGTTATAGATAGTCCTCAAATATCTGGCAACCCTTGAGTATCTACCGTAAGACCTCAAAAGCTACACTTATGTGACATGATTGAGGGGGAACCCAGTCATTTTATGGAAGGCCTCCAAAAGTCTTTTTGCTTCAATTGGACAGGTTCCCAGCAAAGAAACCTCTAATCCAAGAATGGAGACCTATGAGCCTGGTTGTCTGTTTGGGGTGCCCAGAAAGGAGATAACACCTTTCTATATGTGGAAGTTTACCTAATAATCTTGTTTTCTTTAAGGAGTCTTACCTATACTTTCATCTGTATCTGCTATTTCCAAGCCCAGAGCTTCTCTGATCTAAGTTCCCTAGAGAATATACCCACTAGGGTCTATTTCCCAGGTGGCTGGGACTGAAGGGGTCTAACTACTCCTTATTTGGGCTTTCCACTCAACACCAGTTTTTGGCCTCCCCCTTCATACTTTCTTCTGGCACAGCTTGTGGTTCCAAGTGTGGTTCCACATTTCTGGTCCTGACCACAAATCGACCTCTTCAGGCTACCTTCCAGCTCTGTGGGCACTTGGCTTTCAGTTTTCTCTCCTCTGCTAATTCAATTCCCATTTATCCATTGCTTTCCATCTTCCAAAAATTTGTTGATAGCCTTCATCTACCAAGCCTCATTACCCATTTTATTTGGCCATATGGATTTATACCTTTTTTTTTAATTTTTTACCTATCATGTTGGATATTCTCAGGAAGTAGAGATAAACAACTGTGTTCAAACTGCAAATAATCTTTTTACCACACACAAAAAAATCCAGGCTAGAAGTCTTATTTAAGAGACCAGCATTTATGGGGCGCCTGGGTGGCTCAGTGGGTTAAGCTGCTGCCTTCGGCTCAGGTCGTGATCTCAGGGTCCTGAGATCGAGTCCCATATCGGGCTCTCTGCTCAGCAGGGAGCCTGCTTCCCTCTATCTTTCTCTCTGCCTGCCTCTCCATCTGCTTGTGAAATCTCTCTGTCAAATAAATAAATAAAATCTTTAAAAAAAAAAAGAGACCAGCATTTGGTCATACCTTGGCAAAAGTATTAGGTTCCATTTTTGAGTCTATAAATCATAACTTATAGATGACATGGAGAAAATTCAGATGGGATAAAGAGCAGTAACTATTGGACTTGGAAACTGACTTAAAGAGCTAACAAACATATCTGACTATATCATGAAAAGAAGGCTGGCAGGGGGTTCAGGAATCAAGTAGATTCAGGACTGTTACAGACACAAGATTGTTGGCCCAATTTCTGTTTCCATTTGAAACAGAATAAGAAAATGGACTTACGACACAGCATAAGGAAAACTCACTGACAGTGAGATATATTAAATATTACTAGGAGAAGGTGTGGAATTTTCTTTTCTGGAATTATATTAGAAGTGAGAACAGTCCACTTCTTAGAGGTAAAGATCCCATACTAGCTGACATCTTAAATTCCGTCCAGCTGTATGCTTCTTTTCTTTCCAACAGACCTGTACGCAGAAAATAATCACTTCTATGCCAAGCTTCTTTTCTCTTTTTTTCCCTAATGGAAACATTCTTCTGGGAATAAGAAAGATTATTTCTAAAGCAAGTTCAGCAAGTTGAATTTCTAATTCAACTTCAAGATTTGCACTTGCAAGTTCCAATAGCTTTTTAGTGAAATTAAAGATGGACTTTCTTCTATACATTAAAAGTATGACTACGTTCAAAATGTGGGTAGTACTTCAATACTGAGACAAACATTACTAGTATCACTGAAGTTTTAGATTTTGTTCTGCAGTAAGCTGCTCTTTTCATCTTCTAAAAAGACATGAGAATAAAGTCAAACTGTAGCTAGACAGAATGCTTATCAGATCAAAAGGTAAAGTACTTTCCCTTTCCTACTCACCTTTGAGAATGCACTGACCAAGCACAGGATGGCGGCTAGTAAAGGGCCACTAGGAGGAACAGAGGCAGAGGAGAATGTACTCAGGACGGCTGAAAGACACATTGTGAGAGCATGGCGGAGGTTCAGCCACATGAGGTCTTGCCTCCACTGTGTGCTTCATTTTTATGTTGTTTCCGTTGTTATTGTTAAAGAACTATGGATTGATGGTTATTTGTTTTGAGAACAGAATTTGAGCCTGACCTCACACCATATACAAAAATCAATTCCAGGCAGGCTGAAGTTCTAAATACGTGAGACAAAACAAACCATTTAAGAAAAAAGAGCAAGAGAACACCTTGGCCACTGATTAGGAAAAGATTTCTTGTATAAGACAGAAAAAGCACTAACCAAAAATGCAAAAATATTGAGCAACTGGACCACAATAAAAATTTTTAAATCTGTTTATCAAATGATACCCTAAAAGAAGTAAAAACGCAAGTCACAGAGTGGTAGAAAATATGTGTTTGTAACGCATGTAAGTGACAGATAATTTGAATCCAAAACATACTTCCATTAAAAAAAAGATTTTATTTATTTGAGAGAGAATGGGGGGAGGGACAAAGGGAGAGAGAGAAACCTCAAGCAGATTCCCTGCCGAGCAGGGGGCCTGTTGTGAGACTCAGTTCCCTGGAGCCTGAGATCAAGACCTGAGCTCAAATCAAAAGTCAGCTGTGCAACCAATTGAGGCACCCAGGTGCCTTGAATCCAAAACACTTTTTTAACTCCTAATGATACAAAAGGGAAAAATAAAACTGAAACAGAGAAGGAATCCTAAGGGCCAACTGACATGTAAAAATCAGTTTGACTTCATTAGTCATTAGTAAAATGTAAATAAAAACTATAATAAGATGCCACTCTGTACTCATCAGAATAACAGTTTTTTTGGCTTTTTTTTTTTTTTAACCTGACATGTATTACATAAATTAGTGTAACTCCTTTAGGAAACTGTTTTGACAGTATCTAATAAAGATGGAAGATATACATGCTCTATGACCATCATATTCCACTCCTCAACATATACCAAGCAGAAATATGAGTACATATTTATCAGGGTATCTGTGTAAGAATGTTTCTACCTGCATTCTTTATAATAGTGTAAAACTGGAAACAACTCAAATGTTCATGAATCATAGACTGGCCAAATAAATGATCATACAGTCATATAATGGAATATTTTGCAACAATGAAAATGAATGTAGTACACTATATGTAATCATGGGACTGAATCTCACAAAAATGAAGTTAAGCAAAAGAAGCCAAACACAAAGGAATAACTCCATTTAAATATGATTCTGTATTATGATCCTACTTAAATTAAGTTTTAAGAAGTTTAGGAGATGAAACTATAAATAAATCCAAAGTAGTAATAACCTGCAAAGTTGCATAAGGGTCACACTGGGGTGAGAGGGGACACTGGTATTGGAAAGGGATGCAGGAGAGCTTCTGCAGGATCGGCAGTATCCTGTTTCTTGATCTGGACAGTGGTTACATAGATATTTGCTTTCAATAATTCTTCCACCTCTATATTTACATTGTTATATAATTCTTCTTATTAGATTTTATTTCAAAATTTTAATAGTTTAGGAAAACAAACAGAGAATACATAAAGCAGATACTTTGGCTCCTTATCCCACACAGACGGAGTAAGTAATGTTAACAGTTTGGTGTATATCCTTCCAGATGCACCTGCACGCTTTTTTTTATAATTAAAAAAAAAAAAACTACTAAGAAAAAAAGGCTACTGAGAAGGAATCCAAAATGGAGAAATGCAATGCCAAATGCACTGCAGAAGTGTTACAGTGAGAAGTCAAGTACCTTCTTCTCATCTGAGACTCCTTGAATTCTAGCAATTATAACAAAGTCACAAGATACAAGGTGAATATGCAAAAGTCAATCACTTTCTTATATACAAGCAAGAGACAAATGGAATTTGATATTAAAAACACAATACCACTTGCATTAGCACTCCAACACATGAAATACCTAGGTATAAATCTAACAAAATATGTAAAAGATCTATGTGAGGAAACCTACAAAACTCTGATGAATGAAATCGAAGAATTAAATAAATGGAAACATATGTCATATTCATGGATAGGAAGACTCAATATTGTCAAGATGTCCATTCTTCCGAACTTGATCTCTAGACTTACTACAATTTCAATAAAATTCCCAGCAAATTCTTTTGTGGATAGTGACAAACTGATTCTAAAGTTTATAAAGAGATGCAAAAGACCCAAAATTGCCAAAATGATATTGAAGGGAAAAAACAAAGCTGGAAGACTGACATTACCTGAGTTTAAGACTTAGTATAAAGTTTTAGTACTACAGTAATCGAGACGTGGTATTGGTGAAAGAATAAAGAACTAGATCAATGAAACAGAATGGAGAGCCCAAGAATAGGCTCACATCAATATAGTCAACTGATCTTCAACACAGGAGCAAAGGCAACGTAATGAAGTCATCAGTCTTCTCAACCAAGGGTGCCAGAACAACTGGTCACCCACATGCAAAAGACGAAGCTAGACACACCCTTCACAAAAATCAACTCAAAAGGGATCACAGACCTACAATGTAAAATGCGAAACTATAAAACTCCTAAAAGATAACATAGGAGAAAAACATGATGACCTTGGGTTTGGCTGTGACTTTTTAGATACGACACCAAGGGTACAACCCATGAAAGAAATAATTGGTGATCTGCATTTCATTAAAGTTGAAACTTCTGCTCTGCTGAAGACAATGCCAAGAAACTGAGAAGACAAGCCACAGACTGGGAAAAAATATTTGCAAAAGACACATCTGAAGAAGAACTGTATCCAAATACAATGGACTACAAAATAAAAAACTGCCCAAAGACTTTAACAGACACCTTGCCAAAAATGACACACATATGGCAAATAAGCATATAAAGAAATGGTCTTCATCATACATCATCAGAGAAATGCAAAATAAAATAAGATACCACTACACATGTGGAATAATGGCCATAATCCCAAACACTGACATAACCCCAAACACCAAATGCTGGTGAGGGACAGGACTTCCCATTCAATGCTGGAGAGAAGGCAAAATGGTAGAGCTGCTTTGGAAGACAGTTTGACGGTTTCCTATAAAACTAAACACACTCTTGCCTTAGTCACTGAGCTGAAAACTTATGTCCACATAAAATCCTACACGTGGAAAGATACAAATGGTTTGTATAAACCTGCCCAAACTGGGAAGTAACCAAGATGGTCTTCAGTAGGGGAACAGATACACAGACATCCACACAATGGAATATTATTCACCCTGAAAAAATGTGGTATCAAGTCAAAGACACGGAGGAAACTTAAATACATATTACAAAGTGAAAGAAGCCAATTCAAAAAGGCTACATACCACAGTATGATCCCAACTATATCACATTCTAGTAAAAGAAAAAAACTATAGATATAATTAAAAGATCACTAATTGGGGAATGAATGCTGAGAGAAAAACAGGTTGAGCACAGAGGATTTATGGGCAGTGAAAATACTCTGTATGGAAAAAAAATACTCTGTATGATACTATAAATCATATGTATACAAATCATTACACATTTGTCAAAACCCATAAAACATAGTATGCTAAGAGTGAACCCTAATGCAAACTATGGAATTTGGTTGGTAATAAGGCATCAATGTAGTTTCACCAGTTGTAGTAAATGTACCACTCTCATAGGGATGTTGATATTGGGAACAACTATGTCTGTATAGGGATGAAGGGTCTATAGGAAATCTCTGTACCTTTTTAAAAAAGTTTTTAAAATGTAATTATTGTTCTCAGAAAACTGAGAAAATACTGCATTATAAAAAGTACCAGATGTCATGAAAAAAACAATCACAGAATAAGAATGCACACACAACAAGTTTTTTTTTTAAAAAAAAAATCAATAAGAGGCTGGAAGATAAAGCAGAGAAAACCTTCCAGAATATAGAAAAATAAGAAAATAAAGGCATCTGAAAAATAATTTCTAGTTTGTCCACTTGTCCATCATCTAGGAGTCCTAGAAAAAGGGAACAAAGAAAGTGGGAGAAAATTAGTAAGAAGTAATGGAAAATAAATGAAATTTTTGAAAAGCATACACCTGATACAAGATGGGGCAATTTCAGAACACCAAAGTGAAAGAGACTATCCTAAAGTCTTCCTGCAAGGGAAGGACAATTAGATCGATACGAAATTTATCAGCAAGATACTAAAATAGAGCAATGTCTCAAAACTCAGAGAGAAAATACAAATTTATCAATTTGTCAAACAAGTGACATCAATTTTGATGACTTGAAAGTCAGAGCATATGACAGAAGAAGACAGGGAGAAGCAGGGAGAAGCACTAAAGGGAAAGCGGGGGAGGTGTGCTAAGATCTTCACCTGTAAGTCCAGGACCAAGTGATTCCACGTAAAGGTGATGAAGCAATATAGAAAAGTGTAACTACGTTACTTAAATTACATAAATAAGGGAAATTAAAAACTGTGATCCAACTATGCTGGCTAAAGTGAGGGGGCCTGGAAAGGAAAAGGATGGCAGGAAACCAGTAGCTGCTGTCCAAAATCGGTAAATGAAGGGACGACTGTGTAGGCACAGAACTTAAATCTATGAGGATAATGACCAGAAGATGCAGTTACAGGAGCTAAGATGGTTCCATCTGGCCAGAAGGATCAGGGTGGGAAGGACTGAGGCAAGGGAATGATTGCTTTTTATTCTAAGGCCTTCTGTGCTAACTTGACTTTCTAACCATGGGCATGAGTTATTTTGATATAAAATTTAAGATGAAACTCTATTATCAAACATACTTATGATTATGACATGGTTATTGATCTACTGTTGCAGGGAAGGTTGTGTGTGACTGTGGGATGGATAATGGGGCCAAGACAGCACTTGGGGACACACCAGGCCATGGGACAAAAGGAAGGGTCTTGTGGAGAACTTGCTTTGGGCGCCTGCGGCAGGAAGAACTGACTGACTAGACTTAGGTGTGCAGACCAATAGCTCAAGGGAGCGGCCCCGGCTGGTGGTGACGGTTTGACAGCCACCTTGTCTGTGGGTTAGTTAAAGACACAGTTGTGAGTGGGAAGAATATGTAGGGTGAGTCAGGGGTGGGCCAAGGATGAAACCCTAGAGAACATTTATGTCCAAGGGAGGGGAGCCTTCCAAAGAGAACCGGGCCTATTTGGTGGGATGGAAGCTAAAGGAGTAGAGTCAGATAACCAAGTGACAAACTCTCAGGTACAAGAGAGAGGTCCACCTTCCAGAGCCTCGCCCCCAAACTTCTCGAGATTTCATATGTTGCCCATACGTACGCCCTGACCTAAGTATTTGCAGTCTATCCACTAGACGAAGCATAATTCCCACATACGTAATAAGGAACTAAAACAAACCCCGGCATTGGCTCAACTGGAAACATCTGTGAGCATTCAGAAGCCTCCGTGAAGTCAAGACGCTCTTTATTTAGCACGCCTGACTATGCACTTCAGAACTAGCTCGGCACCATACAGGTGGTTAGGCTCTAGGGGCAATAGGACGATCCATCTTCACTCATATTTCCTTACAAAATGATTATCTATGGGCTTTGCCTAAAAATATATGTCTGTTTTGTGGGAAACAGTCAACCTGATGTGTAAAATAACGCAACACACAGAAACGCATCCATGCCCTTCCTTCCTCCCCTTGGGTCCTTTAGCAGTGGGGCCGAGTCACAGAAATTGGGGATGTGAAACGCTCATCTTTAATTTGCCTCTGAAGTCCCATTTTAAAAAACAGCCATCTAGGAATGAGTATTCTGTGGTGTCCTTTTCCCTCACTGATAAGAACAACAAAAACACTGGAAATTGTGATAATAAGCAGGAGCAACATCCTGAACTAACAAACTACATGAAAAGGAATATTTTATTAGTGGATGAAACCCTGATTTGACATGTGTTCCTTTCATCCTAAAGGGGGTGGGGGGCAAGGAGAGGGGGACAATCTGTATACACGAAATCCAATGGATCTGCCCTTGGCATCAATTCAGAGCCAGGATTTCGTGTCACTGCCCCATAGCAAGGGAGACGGCTCTGTGGCAGTGTTGTCCTCCAGTCCATTTAATGAGCTGGAACAATCGGAAATCTGCATTATTGAGACAGTTCTGTATGCAAGCTCCCCTCTGCTGCAAACAGGCACAAACTAATAGATTCTTTTTTTTCACCCCCAGGGTAATTTCTTTAGTGCCAAGACGCAGAGCTACTAGAATCCTACCAATGAGCCATCTATCTCAAGGCAAACCTAACCTCAAAGAGACTTAGCAATTTTCAAGTCAATGCAGAGATTAAAGTAATACACTATGAAGTTTCCAGATGTAAATGAAAATTGAACCAGGTGCAGACAGTTAAAGTAAATCAGATACAAAGTTAGTGACACCTGCGGGCAGGTGCACCATAAACAGACCTTATACCACCCCAGATGAAAACCATCATCTGCCCAGCAAACCATGTCTTAAAACTGGGCCTTGAACATCCTTCAGAGAAGAAAAGCAAAATTAAATGCTGGGGAAGCATTCTAATATGCTCTAGTCCAGTGAAAGGGAACAGGCAAAATTGTGGAAGTATATGGATTGCCCTTATATCTTTTACAGATCTTATTGCTCTACCTTTAAAATATATCAAGAAGCCATCAAGCTGCCTGTCTTAACTAGTCAGAATCCCTTGCCTCCTTGGTCTCTCACCATAAAACTGCAGGAGCCCCTCACCACTGTCCCACTTCCATTCCTGTCTCTCTTCAAGAGACTATCCTACAGCCGCCAGAGTGCACCTTTCAAAACTGAAGGCAGACCGTGTTCTTGCCCTGCTCACAATTCTCCGTCTTCCTGCACACTTAGAAAAAGTCCCAAAGTCCTCACATGGCACCCAGCCAAGATCAGGCACCAAGCTCATCCTGCACCTCCCAGCCCAGCATTCTCCCCCTCTTACCGGCTCCAGCCACACTGACCTCCTTGATGTTCTGGGAACACAGCAAACGTGAGATTTCTGTTCTCTTTTTCTAGAACATTCTTCTGCAAGACATCCACGGGGCTTACTCTCTCATTTCATTGAGGTTTGCTCAAAGGTCATACCCTCCGTGAGGCTTTTCTTAACTGTCCCACCCTAAGCAGCATTCCCTGCCTTCTCTATTCCCTTTCCTTACTTTATTTTTCTTCCTGCCCATTCTCAATGTCTGTCATTTTTTTTACATAACTTTGTTATTTGCCAGTTTCCTACTTTGGAATATAAATGCCATGAGGGACGGACTTCCATTATTCTCCACAATATCCCCAGTATGTAGACTAGGATCTCACACCTACCAGGTTTTCAATAAACTTGTGTTGAATAAAAGAATGAACAAAGAAAATGTAGTCTCAACTCTAATAATAAATGCCTTTCTTTTTTTTAAAATATTTTATTTATTTGTCAGATAGAGTGACAGTGAGCAAGCACAAGCAAGGGAGCAGCAGGCAGAGGGAGAAGCAGACTCCCCGCCGAGCAGGGAGCCTGATGCTGTAAGTGATAATAATAGCTCAGGAGTATAACTACTAAAATATGCATATATATATATATGTATGTACTTAACTACACAGCCCATTCCTGTGAGGTAGGAACCCTGCCCTTAGGCTGATTACTTGACTCTTTTCCCCTTCCACCACTCTCTCAGAAATTTGGGGGGTTTTGTTGTTGTTTTTAAAGATTTTGTTTGTTTATTTGAGAGACAATAAGCATGAGCTGAGGGAGAGGGAGAGGGAGAAGCAGACTCCCCAATGAGCAGGGAGCCCAAAGCAGGACTCGATCCCAGGACTCTGGGATCATGACCTGAGTTTCAGCAGATGCTTAACCAGCTGAGCCACCCAGGCATCCCAGAAATTTGAGTATTTTTAATTAGGGATCCAATATCCCTGTAGCTAAGCAAGTTATATTATCAGGATTTCCAAGTGGTTTCTGAATACTCTTGAAAAAAAGAAATGTTAATGCAGAAAAAGGAATACATATGCTTTAGAATATTAACATCAATCAAAATTATATATTTTACATCATGTGGCTTTTACATAGATTTTATTTAACCTGCAATGCTTGCCTTTAGCTTCTAAAAATGAAAACTATTTTTAGCAAATTAACTACCCAATTATTGATTCAATTCTCAAATTATCAGTGTCATGGTTATCCAAGACAAGAAAAACTCTTTCTATACTGACACTTCATTTAGAGATTGAAATGGACTAATGAACAAATTTTAAATCTAGTTATCTAAAAATTATTTTATCAAAGGATGAGGACATTACATACATGTCACCAATATTCTTAAAAGAACTCTTTTTTCCATGAAACAATTTACATAAAGGAATTTTCTCATTATTCTCCAAACTAGAACATTCTGTACATGATTTGAAATTTTCCAGAAGAAATCACTTTCCAAATATTTTATATTCCTTGAACAACATGCTTGGGTAAATAGCGGTTTCATGCAATGGTGCCTTTCATATAAAAAAACTTAATTTTTATTCCTCAATGAACTTTAGAATGAAATTAAATATTTCAATGCTGTATTTTAACACTAAAAATAGTAAGAAAAAGGAAAATCACAAAGTAACCTCTTCCATGAACACAGACACAAACACCACACTCAAAATTTTAGCAAACTGAATCCAGTAATATATAAAATATCAAGTTGATTTTATCCCAGGTAATAAGTTGTTTTAACATGCTGAAATCAGGAACTTAATTTCTTACATTAACAGTCTAAACAGAAAAATCCTATGATCATCTTAATATGAAAATATATTTAATGATATTCAATATTCATGATTTCAAACCCCAAGGAAAGCAGGAATAGAAAATTACTTCTTTCCCTTTATTAGATTATCTACTGCCCCCACCAAAAAAATCCTTCGGGAAATGTCATACTAAATGCAGAGAATTTCCCTTTGATATTAGAAGGCAAGGATGATCACCTTCAGCCCTTCTATTCAACAGGAAACTGGAGGCCTAGCCAGGATGATGTGCATAAATAAATAAATGGTGCAAGGACTGGAAAGGAAGAAACAAAGCTATCATTATTCACAAATGACGTGATTATGTTTGTAGACTATCCAAAGGCATTTATAGACAAGCTGTTAGAATAGGAGAGCTCTCTGATGCAGAAAATCAGCTATGCAGAAAAAATCAAGTACATTTCTATATAGCAGCGTAAAAAGGTAATACTTGCAATAATATAATAAATAACAGGTGCCTCGCAATAAATCTAACAAAAGATATGTAAGACTTCTGAGGATCTGGGGAAACAATTATTAAAACTTTTATTAAAACATTTAAAAAGACTTAGAGAAAGACTCAGTAGTGTAAAGATACCTGTTGTCTCCAAATTAGTTCATAGAATCAATGCAGTCCCACCAAATGAAATCCCAAACTTTATTTGGGTGCTATGAAACCTTTTACTTGGAAATGTAAAACAAGAGTGCCCTATCAGATATCAGAATATTTTTTTTTCCCATTACACCAGTGTGGTATAGGCATAGAATAGACCAACAGAATATACTAGAATGCTCAGAAACTGACTCACATTCAGAAGGATAGGTGATGCCTCACAGACATAGAAACAATAGTATTTTCAATAAATGAAGCTGGGATGACTGTATATCCATACAAAAGAAATTAATTTTGATCTTCTTCTCACATCACACATAAATTAATTTCAGATGAATTTCAGAGACAAATATGAAAGGCTAAGTTTAATACAGAAAATGATTTAAAACAGAAAATACATTAAATTGAATAATTTAATACAGAAAATACATTAAATATAGTATTTAATATAGAAAATACCCTCATTCCTTGATTTCAAACTAAATTACAAAGCTATAGTCACCAGAAAAGTATGGTATTGGCATTAAAAACAGACACAGAGATCAATGGAATAGAACGGAGAGCTCAGAACTAAACCCACACACACATGCGTTGATTTGTTTATGAAAAGAAGCCAAGAACACAGAATAGGGAAACGGCAGCCTCGTCAACAAATGGTATTGGGAAAACTGGACAGCCACATGTGAAAGAATGAAACTGGATCCCTACCTTACACCACACATAAATATTAATCCACATAAATGGATTAAAAACTTGAATGCAAGACCTAAAACCATAAAACTTCTAGGTAAGCTCCCCCCAGACATGGTTCTTGGCAATGATTTTTTAAATCTCACACTAAAAGCAAAGGCAATAAAAGCAAAAATAAATTAAGTGGGACTATATTTTACTAAAAGCTTCTGAACAGCAAAGAAAACCATAATCAAAATCAAAAGGTAACCTATAGGATGGGAGTAAATATTTGCAAATTGCACACCTGATGTGGGGCTAATATCCAAATTATACAGAGGACTCTAAAAACTCAGTAGCAAAAAAAAAAAGTAAACAATGGCCAAACAATCCAATTTTACAAAGGTCAAAAGATCTGAATAGACATTTTCCCAAAGAAGACACAGATAGTTAACAAGCACATGAAAAAATGCTCAGCATCATTAACCATCAGGGAACTGAAAATCAAATCACAATGAGATATCACCTCACACCTGTCAGAATGGCAAAAATTTTGAAAATTAAAAAAAACAACAACAAGAAATAACAAGTGTTTGTGAGCAGTGGAGAAAGGGGAACCCTTGTGTGCTAATGATGGGAATGTAAATTGGTACAGCCAATTGTACAGCCACTATGAAGAACAGTATAGAAGTTCCTTAAAGTAGGGCGCCTGGGTGGCTCAGTGGTTTAAAGCCCCTGCCTTTGGCTCAGGTCATGATCTCAGGGTCCTGGGATCAAACCACGCTTCGCATCAGGCTCTCTGCTCAGCAGGGAGTCTGCTTCTTCCCTCTCTCTTTCTGCCTGCCTCTCTGCCTACTTGTGATCTCTGTCAAATAAATAAATAAAATCTTAAAAAAAAAAAAAGAAGTTCCTCAAAGTATTAAAAATAGACTACCACATGATCCAGCAAATCTATTTGTGGGTATTTATCTGAAAAAAAAAATCTACTAACTCAAAAAGATATATGGACCTCATGTTCATTACAGCAATGTTCATAATTGCCAAAATATGGGAACAACCTAAGTAGTCATCAATAGATGAATGGATGGAGACATTGTAATATATAAACATAAACCAAAAATACAAAAACCAAGCTCACCATGACAGAGAACAGACTATGGCTGCCAGAGGTGGTGGGAGGGGGTGAGAGTAATGGATGAGAAGGGTCAAAAAGAAAAAAGGAAAAAGAAAGAAAATATCTTCATGACTTTGGGATAGGAAAGAGTACCTTAAACAAGGTACAAAAAGCACAAGCCATAAAGGAAATGATTTATAAATTTGACTATACCTAATGTTTAATTTTCTGTTTATCAAGAAACACCATAGGAGTTAGAAAAGCCACATAATGAGAGAAGAGATTAGCTCTATGTATTACTAACAGAAAACTAGGATCCAGAATGTGTAAGGAACTCAGCAATCAATTCAAAGGTGGTCGACAACACAACACAAAATGGTCCACTTCACAAAAAAGAGGAAATCCATATGGTCATAAATATATGAAAAGGTGACCAACCTCACTGGTAAACAGAGAAAAGCCATGTAAAACACAAAGAGATAAGAATACACACCCTGGTTTAGAAAAAAAAAAAAAAAAAGGTATGACAATACTAAGTGTTGACAAGGATATATGTAAACTATGAAATGCAATGGAGATAAAGAGAAGCATATCCCATGAGCCAGCGTGTCCCCTTCTTAGGCTGAAAGAGAAAGTCATGCTAGCATGCACCAGGATGCAGCCATAAGAATGCTCACCCCTGTGTCTTCTGTAGTCCCCAAACCATTACCAACCTTAAGAAGTGGAAAAACACAGGGCGCCTGGGTGGCTCAGTGGGTTAAGCCTCTGCCTTCGGCTCAGATCATTATCTCAGGGTCCTGGGATCAAGCCCCGCATCGGGCTCTCTGCTCAGTGGGGAGCCTGCTTGCCCCTCCCCACCCCTGCCTGCCTCTCTGCCTACTTATGATCTCTCTCTGTGTCAAATAAATAAATAAAATCCTCAAAAAAAAAAAAAATTGATTCATTAAAAAAAAAAAAAGGAGTGGAAAAACACAACGTCATATCACCATTCAACAAAATACTATATGGCAGCCGAATGTACTGATCTATAGTTAGGCACAACAAAATAAATGTATCTTGGAAACCGAATGTGAACAAAGAAGCAAGACACAGAAGAAGAAGATGTACCGTCTGACTCCATTTACAGAGGATTGGAAACCAAGCAAAACCAAGTGATAATACATACAGACTGGCGAGATTCCTTTTTAAAGCAACAAAACTGTCACAAAAAAGGAGAAGAGTGGTTACCTGGGGGAGGAGGAAGAGATGTGATTCCAGAAGCGACCACAGGAGGCTTCAGGTAGGCTGGCAGTGTGCTGGCTTCCACAGGTGTCTCTTTTCTAATTATTCATTAACCTATACAACTGCAGTCTATGGGCTTCTTTTGCATATCTGTTGTGTTTTGTAATAAAAATGACTGAAAATAAATATGTAAATTTTAGAGCTAGGTTTCAGGATACAGTGGATAAAGGCTATCATAAACAAGCACGGTAAGACTGGAGAATGAGAAGAGTGAGACTGAAGACAGGAGTGGAGAACACTCTGTTACTCCCTCTTCTCAGCCCCACTGGGCTCCCTCCGCTGTAACACGGACCCCGGGAAAGAATTCCGGCCCAAGCACGCTGAAGGGCGCTCCACTCCGCTGTGCTGGGGTCCAGCCCTCCGGGTACGTGCGTGGCCTCCTCTTCCTTCACAACAGCAAACAGAAGAGCGGGAGGAAGGGCAGAGAGCACAAGAGAGAAGGACTCGACCCCGTTTGCCTTGTTAGTAGCAACTGTCACAAGGTCACGAGCAAAAAGGACTCACTGCGAAGCTACTTCTGCTTCCGGTGAGCCAACTGGGTAAGGAAGGCCCGAGCCGGCGCCGGAGAGCTGCCAGGAGAAGAGAAACCAGCAGGGGCCAAGAGGGCAGGGAAGGGAAGGCCCGAGCTCAGCGGGATGAGGAGAGGTCGCTCCTTCAGCACGAGGCCCCCCAATTTCCACATTTCCCACTCCTGACCCCTAGAGTATCTTCACCCTCCCTTCCTCCTCTACTCCAAGGCCTCTGCTCTCCTGAGCCCCTTTTGCCCCTCTTGACAGAGCTGGTCCCAGGCCTACGCTGAGGTCTCACCCAGGAAACCAGAACTGTCAGGGAGGAACATGGCTGTGGTCACTCCCTGAGCCCTGCAGTCCTCCCACAGCCCAGAACACTGGGACCCCTATGGAACTTGGCCGCTAACACATAACACGTTTCATGCGATCTGCAACTTTGAAAATGACATTCATGGACAGCCGAAGTACGTTCTCTAATTAGGTTTCCTTGCTCCCTTCATACCAATGATTTAGGCTCACACACACACACAAAATATTTTGAATGTCCCTTTAGAATAGAATAGTATAGTAGAATACTATATATATACTATATATATAGAATAGAATAGAATAGTAATGACCTAGAAGCACAAAAACAAAATCATTTGCAGCATACAGAGGCAACCGATAAGTCACAGATGACCAGGTGTCACCTCTGCCCTGGCTCTCTGAAAGCCCAGTCTCCCCATGCACCACCCCAAGTGCCCAGGCCAGTCGTCACCAGACTCTCCCTTAATTCCTTCTGCTCTCTGCCATTCCCCCAGCCACAGCCCTACATCAGATCCTAATTTGTGGCTCTACAGTGACCCAGCATGGCAGCCTCCTATGTGCTCTCCCTACCCCTCCACTCAATTCCTTTAATTCAAGCTTTAGGGTCTCTGGACCAAGCCTCCTAATCACATAAGTCTGCTTAGAATCTGTCCACCTCACACATACTCACTGACTCTCAGTGACTCCCAGAGACTTGAGCCATTCTGTCCAATCTACCTTCTCAGCCTCTTCCCTAGCCACATGGCTCCCCACACCCAGGACTCCTACCACAGTGTCCTCCCCACCCTCCCGCCTGGGTGGCACACCACGGCCACTTTGGAACCCTGGGTGTGTTTCCGCAGCTCTACTCACCCTATACCTGCTCCTTCCAGGAATACGGCTTCTGCTGAGAACTTCCCGTCCTGAAGGGAGCCTTCTGTTTTCCGTGCACCCACAAGCCTACACTGAAACTTTGCTTAAGGCATTTCGAAGTAGCACATCTACCGCCAAACTCTTAATTTTCCTCCCCAAGTTGGGGCTTCCCTGTCTCAATGTATGGATCTACCCTCCACCTGGTCGCTCAGACCAAAAACGCTAGGAGTCCGGTGTGATGCTTGCCTTCTCTCCCGGCCTCATGCAATCTCTCCACAGCCCCGTCGGTGCCCTCTCCAGAATGCGGCCCAGCTGAGCACTTCTCTCCAGCCCCACCCCGGGGTCAGAGCACCCTCCTGAGGACCCGCCTTGTTTTGTGCCCACCCCCACCCCCCCCCCCACCACCACGGCTCTTCTAACCCCTTTGCCACAAAAGAAGCCGGGAACCTTTTAAAAACATAAAAGCCAAACCTATGGTCGCCTTTGTTAAAGGACTCCACTGATAATCCATCGATTTTAAGATAAAATTCCTTACCTTTTCAAAAGCCCGAAGTACCACGTTGGCTGCATAATAGATTACAATCCCCTTAGGAACAAAATAAAACAAAACAACAGCAACAACAAAAGAGATGCCAGTTTAATTTGGCTGGGGTGAGAGCCAGGTTAAGTTTTTGAGCTCCTGCAGACATTCTGAACATGCAGCCTGGGGCTAAGAACCACAGAACTAGGAGACTGACCCTAACTCCTTCCAGCCTCCTCTCCCTCCCACAGACCCCTCACCTACTGTGCCTTGTTTTTTGTTCCTCAAAGATATGGAACCCATTCTTTCCTGGGGGCCTGTGCAAGAGGTGTTTCTACCACCCTGTGTGTTTCTGCACCTTCTCTAGCCCACCCTGTAATGTTTACTCCTTCACACCTATCTGAACTCATCAGAAATATCAATTTCTGAAATATCAGTTCACTGGAACAGAAACTCCATGAAAGTAAAATCCTTATCTGTGTTGTTCATCACAGACTCCCAAGCTCCTAGAACAGCACCTAGCACACAGCAGGCATTCAGTAAATATTTCTGGAAAAAATAAGTGCTAAGCAAGGGAACATACGTAGGTCACCTCCATCTATCATGCTGAGCTGCGCGGTGCACGCAGGAGGACCTCGATGAATCCATTCCATTTCAGGAACTAAAAATAACCATTACATTACAAATTTGGCTCAGCTTGAAAGGTTATGGTCATCCTTACTGTAAATATCCTTTCCTTAACCTATATAGAGAGAATAAAATTAAAGCTGTTCTAAAGACCAAAATCCAACTTTCAAACAGTTCTAAAATTGGTAAACATCATACAACAAGACGACCAATCTAGCTGACTCTCAGAATGACAAAATTTAAAATAAAGCATCCTTTCATTCTTCTCTGACATAAACCGTCACCTGTCTAGGTAACCTAGCATTACTGCTTTCTTGCCAGACTATGACCACTACATTCTTCGACATCATGTAAAATTTTAAAATTCAATCTTTTAACCTATATTTATGGCACTCATGCATATAATCAGGTCATTAGAGATATTTTTCAAATTCAAGTTTCTCTAATAATCAGTTTCAGTGAAAATAAACAGGAAGCCCAAAGGATAAATGAGAGATACTCAAAAATTATTTTCTCTAGCTCCACTTTTTGGATACTAAAAGTAGAGGCACCTCTATTCACACTTTAAAGAAATACAAGGCTGATCTAGTCTTTACGCGCCCATTTCTAGTGATAGGGAGGGAATAATCACGATCAAAAAGTAACTTCTACTTCTAATGAGCTGAATGATGATCTCCAAGACGCATCCACATCCTAATCCCCAGGATCTCTGAACTCTACCTCACATGCACGGAGAGTGAATATTACCTTCTGTGGCAAAAGATGTGACGTTAATGATCTCCCGAGGAAGAGTTTATCCTGGATTGTCTGGGTAGGTCCTAAATGTAATCCCATGTAGCCTTTAAGAGAGACAGAGCAAATGCTGACACAAAAGAAGGAAAGGCAATTTGATCAAGGAGGCGGAGCCTGGAGTGATGTGGGCAAAAGCCGATGAATGCCCAGAACTTCTAAAAGCTACGAGAAGCAAGAAATGGATTCTGCCTGGAACCTTCTCTGGGATTCTCCTTCAGAGTGAGCACAGCTCTGTTGACACCTTGATTTTAGACCTCTGGCCCCCAGATCTGTGAGAGAATGAATTTCTACAGTTTTAGGTCTCCTAGTCTGCGGTCATTTGTTACAACAGCCACAGGAAACTAATACACACTTCACTGAATTAATATATGCTAGACCTTATGAGAGCATGGCATGAGAAATTTGGCCTCTACCAAAAACAAATTTTTGTTTCAAGGTAAATACATTTCTTTAACATCTACATTTTAAATATGTATAATTGAAATATAATCTCCATTTTGCAAGACAGATCTACATCACAGTTCTCCATTCTCATTAGGATTTAAAGCTACTCAAGCTGCTGTTTCTGTAAGGTAATTTCCCATCTGGAAAGATGAAAATTCTTACAGGAATCCTTGTAGAGATAATGAGGAAAAGGATGATAATGGACTACCACTCAAAGATCTACAGTCTTTAAGCAAAAGTAGCCCTTTGAAGAATAGTTACTACGAACTCTCTTTCTAAGAAAGGGAACACAAGGGCTTGCAAGAGTGAGGCCCTCAGCATGAGAGCCATTTGGATCTCAGGTATCTCCATTCTGGCTCAGAGCCCTTTGCACAGCAATGTGTTGCCCACAGAAGGGTGAGAATGACATTTTCAACTCACCCAGAGTCTATTCTTTTTCCAGGAACAGGGCTGAATCTTCTCTGATGACGTGCAAACATCGGGTCACCTTTAAGGCTAAAGTGCAATATGGGGTTGGACGACAAACTGTGGCAACTCAACAGTCTCAACCCTCAGCTTGATATAGGAAAAAAATTACAAACAAAACCCCAAACTTATGTACTGTGATGATAAGAAGCCAGTCCTTCTTTGCTCAGAACCAAATTTCTACCAGCACAAAAAGGAAGCCTTAGGGAACAGTAAACATCAATTCTTCAGTATCAATCAGCCAAGACAAGGAGTGAAAGGATCTGCCTGGAACCCATCCCAGGTAATATCAAACAATCTAAAACATCAGGCCTTAATGAGCGTGGGTCAGTACTACCATCTTTCCATTAAAGAGTACGACAGACAAAGAGAAAGTGTGTCTATCATGACCAAAACTTTTAGCAACTGGAATAAGAGGCAACTTTCTTAATCTTGGAATTTATAAAATCCCACCATATGCATCATACCTCCTAATGAAATGTTAAAAGTGTTCCCTTTGGGATCAGGAATAAGATAAGGATGGCCAGGACCACTCCCTTCAACACTATACTCAAGATCCAAGCTTGTACAGTAGCACCCAAAAAAGGAAAAAGAAAAAGAAAAAAAAAAGAAACATTATAAGGAATTGCAAAGAAGAAATGAAATAGTCATTATTTACTGATGTGTGATTATATCTCTAAAAAGACCAGAAGAAAACACAGATAAAATACAACAATAAATAGGGGCACTTAACGAGGTTGCTAGATACAAAACTCAATATGGAAAAATCAATTGTATTTCAATCTACCAGCACAAACAGTTAGAAAATATTAAAAAATAAGATAGCATTGACTATATTATCTAAAATACAAAAGTACCTAGAAATGGATTTAAGAAAAGATGTGTAAAACCAGTAACTTGGAAAATTACACAATAAGACAGGGTTTCCTAAAAGTAACTCAGGTGTATGGATAGGTTTTAGTTTCAACAAATGAAAGGAAAATTAACTGAATACAATTATCACCATATCTTCTATCAACTGAATACAATTATCATCATATCTTCTCATCCAACCAGTGCTTTCAGGGGTTTTTGTGAGGGTCGGGGTTTGTTTTTTGAGACAGAAGGAGAGCATGCACATGAGCAGGGTTGGAAGCAGGGAAGACAGAGGGAGAGAGAGAAAGAAAGAATCTTAAGCAGGTTCTACAGGGCTCAATCTCTTGACCCTGAGATCACAACCTGAGCTGCAATCAAGAGTAGGACACTTGGGGCGCCTGGGTGGCTCAGTGGGTTAAGCCGCTGCCTTCGGCTCGGGTCATGATCTCAGAGTCCTGGGATCGAGCCCCACGTCGGGATCTCTGCTCAGCGGGGAGCCTGCTTCCTCCTCTCTCTCTGCCTGCCTCTCTGCCTACTTGTGATCTCTGTCTGTCAAATAAATAAATAAAATCTTTAAAAAAAAAAAAAAAAAAAGAGTAGGACACTTAACTGACTGAGCCACCCGGGTACCCCCAAACAATGCTATTTGAAATCTAGAGCTATCTTGATATGTCATGTAAGAATTCTGATCAGAGAGTGCACTGTAGGTTCTGGGGGTAGACTGGAATTCTTGTCATTATCCCATGTCTTAACCAAACATTGAAGAGACATTTGAATTTCCACACTGTCACTATAGTAACAGTGAAAAACAAAAAGACATTAAGTCCTTTAATGTTATAATAAGGATATAGAAAAGTTGTTAGAATGTAAGATCTAAGATGGCATTTTCTGGATATTTACAAAACTTGGTATTTTCTGGATATTTATAAAACTTCAGCATATCAGCACTCAGCCAATCCATTTAGAGTAAGTGGTCCAAACCAATGGATATAACCAGGGTCAATTCATCTTTGCACAGGAATTATTTAGAATTTCTGCCTTGTTTTTTTAAGTCATTCCCTTGTTGAAGCCTCCTTTAAATGTAAATGGAATGGACAGCTTCCCTTAATGTGAAATTTATCAAGTACACTTCTCAAAATTTTCCATTAGCCTGAAAACATCAAAAGTCCAAGCATCAGTGGTTAATTCCTTTGAGCTAAGACACTATGTCACCTGGAATCCATTTTCAAAAGGAAAACACTTCTTTTTTTTTTTTTTTAAGATTTTATTTATTTATTTGACAGAGAGAGATCACAAGTAGGCAGAGAGAGAGGAGGAAGCAGGCTCCCTGCTGAGCAGAGAGCCCGACGTGGGGCTCGATCCCAGGACTCTGAGATCATGACCTGAGCCGAAGGCAGCGGCTTAACCCACTGAGCCACCCAGGCGCCCAAAAGGAAAACACTTCTTAGAGGAGGTAACATAAAGCTACCACTATCCAGTTTTAACACCAAACTTAATTTCCCTGACTCACAAGCACGATTTGGGAGAATCTTCTGATAACAGAGAGGGGGAAGCACAGTACTTTGAGGGAGACAGAATCCAGAGTACATGGCGCTACCATTAGCCAGATGGGCTGGCACGGCGAGGTATCCTGGAAAGTACAGAGCTAATGACATTGCAGTGTTATAGGAAAAGTGAGAAGACACTAGAAAAAGCAAATGCATCTGAAAATTTAGCTGAGGACACAGTTCTGCTATCAAGACGTGTTGAAGAGACTATTGATGATGGTACTTTTTCATATCCTGACTTGCACGGCTGATGACCTGTTCTCTATAGCACCCTAGTGGGCTATGGTAAACCCATAAAAGCAGGGGTTGAGTTTAATTCTCTTACAGACCCCAGAGCACAAAGAAAGCACTCTGAACCCAGCAGGCACTGAGTAGTATCACTTGGTGAATTAAAAATTCATTTCAAAACAAGTAACTGAGTTCTGGGGGATATAAAAATTGCATTTTTAAACTAGAGATAGCTTTTTTTTGTTTGTTTGTTTAAATTTTAAGTTGGTTGCTGACAATACCAAGTGTTGCCAAGGATATGAAGCAACTGGAACTGGCATCCATTGCTGGTGGGAGTCTAAACTGGCACAACCAATTTGGAAAACTGTTGATTAGTGTATTCTAGAGATAAACATAGGCTTGCTCTATGACCCAGTAATTCAAGAACTGATATCCCCCAGAAAACACATACAAGGATATTTATTCATAGGGAAGCTTTGTTTGTAATAGCCAAAAATTAGAGAACACAAAATCGTCCATCAACAGAAGAATTGATAAACTGTAGTATGGTCATACAATAGAATATTACCCAACACCAAAAAAGAACACCACTGCTATACGCAGCAGCATATAATTAGTCTCACAGACACAACATCTTATCTTGACATTTATGTGAAGTTCAAAACCAGGCGAAACTCATCCCAGATGTTGGATTAGAGCAGAGGTCCAAATAGTGGTTATTTTGTGGGGAGAAGGCATTAACTGTGAAAGAGGGGTAGATAGGAAGCCTTTTGGAGGGCTAGATGTGTTCTAAATACTGATCTGGGAAGTGATTATACAGCTATATTCATATGTAAACTTCACTGAGTTCTACACTTAAGATTTGTGTACCTTGTATGTGTTTACATAAATTATGCCTTATTAAAAAGGTAAACAAGAAAAAAAAGTTGGCTGTTTTCCAATGCTTAGTATTTGTTTTAATCATTTTAATTAAGGGAAGCCCATTTTCTTTAAGCATATCATTGCTGTTGGCTATAATTTGAATGTCTGAACACTTGAAAAGACACCAACCAATCAAATGGGGAACAGCACTTATCTCCCCTACACAGACACATACTGTCTGTCTCACCAGTTTGTTCCTCATTAACATCTAAAAGGAGCCCTAATCAAAATCTAGACATAAACAGAGAGCAAGAGGTAATGAGGACAGGCACAGAAATGAGCAGTACTTCCAACTTCATGGCAGGGTTTAAGGCTGTAGCTCACACTATCCCTGAGGGTTCCAGTAATTTAATAAGACATGTACAGAGATGTCTCTGATTCTTGAAGCTCTACATTTGATATGCATAAGACGCTCATCTGCTAAACCCTCTGTCTTACATGAGCCAGTCCCTAGCTAAATGTCTGTTACGCAGGGAGTCATGGAATTTTAGCATGAGAAGCACTTGAGAATTATTACTGACATAAGTCTGGTGTCTGTCTACACCGCACAAGTACAAAAAGCTCCTGAGAGCAGTCAGAAATCATAACCAGGGGAAGTCACTGTCAGCTGCCATCTTTCTTCACGGATTCCTGTGGCTACTATGGATTTTCACTACTACGAGGACCGAACACTGAGGCATATTCTTATTTTGTAGGAGTAGTTTCATTTCTTACCAAACCATGTTTCCAACGGATGATTAACCCCTCCCTTTCCCAGATAGTAAATATTTCCAGAGTTCCGGTACATTTTAATACTGGCCGAGTGAGTAAAACTCAATATATATGCAAAAAAGTAATAAACATATTTTAAGTTAATGATTAAAACAGGAAGAAGTTTTTGTGTTGTTATTTTTTTTTTAAGTAACACCAGATGAAAATTAGCACTATCTGAAAAAAATCCTATTGAAAAGCCACAGAGAAATGTATTACCTTCAGCTTTCACAGTGGAAGCCCATGGAAAATGGCTTCAGCTATTTTAGCCCCTGACTTTTTAGAGAGCTTTAAAGCAAACCTACAGTCCATCAGCAAACTAGGAATAGAAATCTTTGTTCTTTTTGCTACCAGACAATGGCAGCCTGAAAAGCTAATTTACAAGATGTCTGAATATCTTGGATGAAAATACTGTAAGTTTTCTGATAAACTGGATTCATTTCAAAGTATTTAGATTAAAACTGCTCGCTTTATTTTCACCAACAAACAAGTCATTACATTATTTTTCCCTTTAGTTGACTTCCCACCTGAATGGGAATACAGTTATCATCATGTGTCACATTGTAATTTCCTATTTTAAATGGCTAGATAAATCATCTACCATCAAGTGTTTTCTTCAAAAACAGCAGCAATAAGAATAGAAATTTAAAAAAGAATAGAGGGGTGCCTGGGTGGCTCAGTGGGTTAAGCCACTGCCTTCGGCTCGGGTCATGATCTCAGGGTCCTGGGATCGAGTTCCGCATCGGGCTCTCTGCTCGGCAGGGAGCCTGCTTCCCTCTCTCTCTCTCTGCCTGCCTCTCCATCTACTTGTGATTTCTCTCTGTCAAATAAATAAATAAAATCTTAAAAAAAAAATAAATAAAATAAAATAAAAAATAAAAAAGAATAGAAATACTTCCCCTTAAAATAATAATCATATGTTCACATGCTTTTTTAATTTTAGAGTTCATCTCCCCACCATCATTGAATTGTAGAGCCATCTCCCAGAAGACGTAAATGTTTACTTATCTATAAAATTTTATCTTCCCTGATGAAAGAGATAAAAACTTTAAAATTCATGCCATTAATTTTCTCCTTTCTTGTCATTCTTCATAGATACGATGCAGTGAAAGAAGAGTAGCATTTTAGGCTTACCACTGATTCTAAGAGAAAAATCTCAGTAATTTTCAGAAGAGGTTAACACAGGAAGTCAAGAAAGGAAAAGGAAAAAAAAAAAGCAAGAAGATTCAAGAATCCCTTTTGGGAAAGAGCCTTACTAATGATTAAGACCTAAACATCAAAAGGACAAAGTCTTCTTTGGTCAGCAAAAGAATCACTTATATATATGTATTACTCACAAAGAACAAGTTTTAATTTAATATATTATATTATTTCAATTATATATAATAGAATATATAAATATATTATATAATATAATAAATATATTAATGATATATCATAAATATATTTAAAATATATTACTATATTATAAATTAATATATAATATATCATATATATTTATGATATAAAATATATTTAGTTATATATTATAAATGTATTTATAATATATATTATTTCATTATAATATATAATATATATTACATTATTCAATCAATATATTATATTAATTCAATACAATATATTATTTCAACAGGTCACATTAATTGTATTTATCCAACTACAAGTAAACAACTTTACCTTATGGGTGGATAATCTCAGTTGCCAAAGTTGCAAAGCACACTTCCTAAGCAAAGGAAGGAAACTGGGTAGCAAATGCTAAAAACTGCATTTCTAAGGGCTCTTAAATGTTTACACAACATAACGTTTTATTGTTTGAGGTCATTTATGACAAATGCCCACTATGGTTTTTCAGGGACATGCATAACTAACAAATGACACTAGGTTTCATTCTGTCCAGGTTAACATAGACAACTTGAAATGAGATACAGTGGAGTACTTTCTCTAGAAAACTGCCATAGTCCTAAAAATCATATTTACGAAGCAAGAAGACAGGTGCACCTAGGTGGTTCAGTCGTTAAGCATCTGCCTTCAGCTCGGGTCGTGATCCCAGGGTCCTGGGATCAAGCCCAGAATTGGGCTCCCCTTTCAGCAGGGAGCCTGTTTCTCCGTCTCCTGTTCCCTCTGCTTGTGTTCCCTCTCTTGCTGTCTCTCTCTGTCAAATAAATAAAATCTTTAAAAAAAAAGAAGGCAAGAAGACAATTCATGGGATTTAAAGTCAAAATTGTATCTGTTACAGCCTGTAGAAATGACCCTAAATGAGGAATACATAGAGGACACGGGATGAAATGAACAAAAAGCAGGTTTGCACCTCCCACCAGCAGGTCATGGAACAGGATGCACTCCTACTGCGTCAGTGTTCTGAGGTTTTACTTTGATTTCAAGACATGAAAAAGATGAAGTCAGCTTGGTCCATCCTCTTTTCACCTAGCCAGACCCAGCAAATTAGCCCTTACCCATTCCTTCAGTCCAGCGCTGACTGCCTGGGCAGCTAGTACGTTGAACAAGCACAACTATAGAATGGGATCAAAACAAAACTCCCTCAGCCCTTTTAAAAATCGATCAAGGGGAGGTAGACTTTCCTTGCTCCTGATGAAAATCTGGACAACGGCCAGATCCTCTCTGCTCACTCCTACCTCACTGAGAGTCACAAAACCATCTTAATTCAGAGATTAGACTTCCCAATCCCTTTTTGTTTTTTTTAAAGAAGTGGGGAAGGGGGCAGAGGGAGAGGAAGAGAGAGAGAATCTTAAGCAGGCTCCACGCTGGGCATGAAGCCTAATGTGGGGCTCAATCTCACAACCCTGAGATCATGACCTATGCTGATTTCAAGAGTCAGGTGCTCTGACAACTGAGCCACCCTAGTGCCCCTTTCCCAATCCCTTTTAATAATTCATACTCCAAATCTGACTTAGATTCTATCCCCCATTTCCAGGGCTAGGCTGGATTCAGACATGTAGTCTTGAGGAGGAGGGTGGATCAGGCTTTCTTCTTTACAGCTGCTGATCCCCTCAGGAGCTGGGATACACGGAAGGAAGAAGAAAAAGGAGTAAGAAAGTCCGTACTAAACTGGTTCCGTCAGCAGATGGCATCCATTCCTGAGCCTGCCAGATACCTAAAGCTCATTCTTCCTGTATGGGTTGTTTAGTGGGTTCTTGGGAGATTCTCATTGCTGGAAACCTCTGTCCCTTGACCTGGGTGAACTTATCTCCGTGCCATCAACCTCCGAAACCCCATTGGGTCTGGCATCTGTTTCTAGCCTCTTGCTCCTAGGGGCCCTCTTCACGGCCCAGTTTATCTGACAGAATCCAAGAAGACACGCTGTTCTCCCATGTGTGTGGTTTACCTCTGGTGAACAAATAATAATCATTTAACTTCTCTTGGCTCAACAAACACAGTTGAGTACAGGGCAAAGCCCAAAGCCTCCAGCCAACCCTCCTCAGGCCACCTGAGGTTCAGGGCCCCACCACGGTGCCCTCCAGCTGCCCAGTCCAGGGCTGGGGCAGACAGCTGGCTGCGTCCACAACCCTCTCTCCTCTCCTTAGTTTGACCCATTTGGAGCTGGGGGCTGGTTTTCAAACTGCCTCATCTGCCAACTCATATGTCTATTGAATTTGGATCCCTAGTGGAAAAGGCAATTTTAAAGTTCCATCACAACTCGCCTGTGTCGTTGGAGTGGCCAAAGACGCTCAACTGATTGAGAAATAAACACAGTGGTTTTATTTTTTCCAGGAACTGCTACCACCAGCTGCGCACTGTGTACCCTTCCTCCCCTTGGGAAGCGAGTGACTTTTATTCTCAGCCCATCTCAAAACATTTGATCACTCTGGGTTATTAAAGTGGTGCAGCATATACAACATCACCTACCAAGTACTCTTGTCTAAAAATCATTCATCTGAATCTAATCAAGTTTCTAAATCTACCTACTGGCTTCTAGACAATACCAGGGATAGGGAAACAAGTTCTTTGTCACATTAGGAAGTAAGAAATCAAGAGGGTGAAACAAATTCTAACAAATTAACATCATGAGTCCCCGCCCTCTTGCCTGGCTTCACTCCCCTGAGGACAGAGCAGATAAAAGCTTGGGGGACACTTCTCCTCTGTCATTCGTTGCTGTTTTCTTTGCTGATAGCCTATTCTTTTAATGACTGGCCCCAAGTCGCAGCTGGTACAGATGGACAAGCGGAGACCCAAACAAGCCTTGCTGGCAGGGGTTTCCATCCCGAGCAGGAACGCCAGGGTTTGGTGGTCTGTTGTTAGATCTAATTGCATCTTCCAGCTGTCTCCTAGCTGGCAGCACCCTGTCACCTGACATTGATATGAGGGCCTTTTTAGTCCACCTGGTCACCCAAGCTAGTATTCCCTGTGTGAGCCAGGGTCAACACTGGCCTGCTCAGGGGGGAGATCCTGTTTGCATATTTCTCAGAAACCATGAATTTGAGGAAACAGCCTTGTTTCCTCTACAACCCGCTACACCACCATACCCTCTCTCACCAATGCTCTTCTTTTGCTCCGTCAGCACCAGGCAGATCAACAAGTCCTACAACTTGGCAGGCAGCCAATAAGGATCCCACAGTGTCTGCTTCTTGTGGACCTCAAGAACTGTATGAGCAATCCTCCTGCCCCTCTCCTCTACCTCGGCTCAGAAACATGGCAACCTCCAAACCCCGTTAGCCTCTCTCATCTCCTTTGGGAGAGAGGAGCTTCTTTTACTCATAAGGACTGTATGCAGAAGCCCACCTCCTTCTCGATCCTGGGCCTCCTCTTAGCAGCCGCTGGTAAAAGTTGGCCAAACGAGTGTCCTTCTCACACCAGGAAGTAGAATCGAGGCTGTGTGTGGAACTGGAGCACTTCGACTTCTGTTCTCCACGGGATACTAGCCCTGCTGTTGGGGCCGGGGTGAGCAGCCCACAAAGATCTCAGTGGGCACCTCCTGGCACCTGCAGCTTCTGCTGGGTATCAGGTCACCGTGCCAGGCAATGAAAACACAAGATGAGTGAGACCAACTTGCCCTGACTTTGAAATCACAAGAAAGGAAGCAGGGTACACATTCTGCCACTTCCTAGCTGGTTGATTTGAGTAAGAAAATGAAGCCGGAGGCGTCCGGGGGGCTCAGTCAGTTGAGCGTCTGCTTTCTGCTCAGGTCGTGATCTCAAGGTTCTGGGATCAAGCCCCGCATTGGGCTCCTTGCTCAGCAGAGGGTCTGCTTCTCCCTCTTCTGAACCTCCTCCCCACTTGTTCATTTAAAAAAGGAAAAGAAAAGAAGGAGGAGGAGGAGGAGGAGATGCTGATGTGAACACTTTGAGTCTGTAACTAGCAAATGAGAGTGGTGTATCAAGATGACCCCCAAATCCTGAAGCAATCTCAGCCAACGACTTAACAAACCGACTGGCATCCTCGGAGTCCAGTCCTCTGCTACAGCTAACTCCAAAGTAAAACGAAGAGCTAGCTGCCGCGCACGGTAACTAGATCCCGTAGGTGCGGTTGCACTGAATGGAGCAGTGGAAAAAATTACGCCACAGCCCTCCTCGGCTTTCACTCAGCCCTGGGGCTGGGGCGGATTCCAGATCAGCCACCGCCTTTTCGGATCAGGAGTGGGTGGGGTGCACCGGCTGCCTCGGAGGCAGCAGGTGCATGCAGGCTGCAGATGCTACCCTAAAATCTAGCCCCCCAGCTTGTCCTTGATGTTCACAGTAAAAATTTATCGTTTCTAACGTTAACTCTCTCAAAAGCCCAGTCCTATTTAGTGAGGCAGCTGAGCATGCTGCCAGCTGAAAGGATGTTAGGATAATCATACTGGACCTGTGTCATGCTTTGGGACTTTGTGTACACCCTCCCTACGCTTAGGAATCTACCACTTATGATGCTACCGCCCAAGTGTCAGGAGACATGTGTTTTCCTAGCTTCTTGTGCATTTTGGGTGAAGCATCAACATCTGCATTTTACCTGAAAAAAATTAACTTTTATTTAAGTCACTGTATTTGGGAATAGCTTTGCCTGTACTCTAAGACACAAGCAAAATGAAGAGATTCCATTCTCCAGGATGCAGACTCTACTATCTCTGTATTATCTATGGATTCACATTTGTCTCTGGGTGTGTGTGTGTTTAAGTGAGATGCTGACTCAGAGCCAACAGACATCACCCTCTCGCCCTGCCAGATACATTTCCCAAACAGCATCAGCCCTGGCTGTCTTCATTTTCTCATCTCTGGGCCCCTCTGTCTGACTCCTACCTCCCTCTCCACTCAGACCAATCTTTCTTTCATGTTGCTTGCCCTCCACCTCTCACCTCTGGCAAACACCAATCTATATCTGTTTCCTGCATCTGTGAACTCAATTTTCCATTTGTTTGGGTTTTTCTTAGATTTCACATAGAAGAGATATATACAGCATCTGTTTTTCACTGTCTGACCTTTGTCACTCAGCCTGATACCCCCAAGGTCTATCTATGTCGCAAATGGCAAGATGTCCCTCTTTTATATGGATGGATAATATTCCACTGAGAGAAAGAGTGGGAGAAAGAAAGTGAGTGTGTTTCATATTTTCTTTATCCACCCATTAGTGGAAATAAGTGAAGGGGTCAGAAGGTACAAACTTCAGTTATAAAATAAGTAAGTCATGAGGATGTCATGGACAGCATGATGACTACAGTTCATAAATCTGAACTCTGCATTTGAACATTGCTGAGAGGAAACCTTAAAAGTTCCCATCACAAGAAAAACAATCTGTAACTCTGTGTGGTGACGGATGTTAACTAGACTTACTGGATGGTGATCAGTTCACAATACATACGAATATCGCTCATCATGATATACGCCTAAAACTAATAGAATGTTTATGTCAATTACACATCTTTCTTCCTAAGATCAACTCTGATATCCTTTCCAAAGCCTGATTGCCAAATCCCAAGAACAGTTTTGAGTCCTAATCTCACTTGACTTGTGACAGGGTCTATCCTGCCCATCATTCCCCCTCCTTCCTTACAGAATACTTCCTCTTGGCTTCCTCTCCCCAGCCTCTCCTGGAAACCCCCCACCTCCTGGCTGCTCTTTTCCTCTCTCTGCCAACGCCAACTCATCTACCTTACGGTTCCATGAGGAGGTTCCCAAAGACTGACTTGTTTTTCCTGTCCTAGGCAAGCCTATCTACTCTCATGGTTGTTTTTATCTTCTGCCTAAACCTAAACCCGCCTAAAACTCTCTGGGTTTCAGGCACATTCATCCAACTTCCTGCGTCACCTCTGCACTCAAATGTGTTTTGGGTTTAACACATCCAAAGCTGACTTCCTGATGCCCCTGCCAAATCCCTCGTCCTGCTATGTCCTCCACATCAGTAAATGGTGCCTACGGCCATTCAGATGTTCATGCCAGAAAACAGGGTATTACCACTGAAGCCAATTCTGGCTCATTCCCTTCTGTTCGTTCTTTTTTTGATAGCACGCAAGAGCCAGGGGGAGGCAGCAGGGGAGAGAGAATCTGAAGCAGGCTCCAAGCCCAGCATAGAACCTGACACGGGGCTCAATCTCACAACCCAGAGATCATGACCTGAGAGTCAGACACTTAACTGAGGCATCCGGGAGCCCCCATCTCTGTTCATGCTAATTCCAAAATATATCTTACATCTGTCGACTTGCTCCACCTCTGACCTAATTGTAGCCCAAACCACTACATCCTTGACTGGACCCCTCAACAGATTCCCAGCTCCTGCCCCTGCTTTCACCCTCGCTACTTGTAATCCACTATCCATACAGCAGTCAGGGCGAGCATTTTACACCACGAAACCCTGCCTCCTCAAAACCCTGGAGTGGCTTCCAACTGCACTCAAGAACAATTCCAGATTCCTTCGCATGGCCTAAAAGGGTCAGCTCCAAGGTCATCTCATGACACTGTCCCTGGCCTACCCTCCTGAAAGCCACATTTGCTCAGTTCTTCAGTTCAACAATTTCTCAGTTTTTCCAGTGACCTGTATTCTTGGTTCTCATGCTGTTTCCTCTAGAAAGCTATTCCCATTCTCTTTGTCTAGTTTATTACTTTTCAGTATGCAGGTTGCCACTGACACTTCCAAAGGGGAACATTTTCTACAAACTTTCCCCTAAATTTACCCTTTTATTCTTTTTTAATAATTATGTTTACTTTTCCTCTGTATAACTTAGAGTTTGTAATTAATATACAGCTGCAGATAGAGGGAAGAGAAACAAAAATACTATTTACAAAGGCTCTGCCACTAGACTATAAGATACCCAAGAGCAGGAATTATGCTGAATTAGTTCACAGCAATATATTCAGTTTCTAGCATATTTAATAATGAACAAAGAAAAAGCTAATGAATATAAATAGATATATCATGACTTTAACCTAAAAACAGTTAAAATATTCTTCCAGCTTTATTGAGCTATAACTGGTTATAATATTGTATAAGTTTAAGCTGTCCAACATAATGATTTGATAAATGTATATATTATGAAATGATTAGCATAGTAAGTTTAGTTAACACACTTATCACCTCACGTAGCTGCAATTTTTTTGCGTGTGATGGGAATTTTTAGATCAACTGTCTCAGTAACTTTAAAATACACAATACAGTGCTGTCACTACACTGTACCTCCCATCCCCAGCAGTGGACGTCTACACATTTAGACCACCTTCACCCATTTCACCCAGCCCTCACCTCCAGCAACTACCAGTGTGTCCTCTGTTTCCTTGAGTTTTGTTCTTTCCTGTTCCACTAAAAAATGAGACTGTACAGTGTTTGTCTTTCTCTGTGTGACTTATGTCATTTAACATAATGCCCTCAAGGTTATCCAAGTTGTCGCAAATGGTAACATTTCCTTCTTTTTTTATGGTTGAATAATAATACATTACACACACACACACACACACACACAAACATGGACACACACACATCTACTTTATCTACTCTTTCATGGATGGACATTCATGTTTCTATGTCTTAACTTTTGTAAATAGTTCTGCAATAAATATGGGGGGTACAGATATCACTGCAAGATAGTGATTTCATGGGGTGCCTGGGTGGCTCAGTGGGTTAAAGCCTCTGCCTTCGGCTCGGGTCATGATCCCGGGATCCTGGGATCGATTGGGCTCTCTGCTCAGCGGGGAGTCTGCTTCCTCTTCTCTCTCTGCCTGACTCTCTGCCTACTTGTGATCTCTGTCAAATAAATAAATAACATCTTAAAAAAAAAAAAAAAAGATAGCGATTTCATTTCCTTTGGATGTACTTCCAGAAATGGAATTACTGGATCATGTGGTAGTTCTATATTTAATTTTACAGGGAAGTTCTGTACTCTTTTCCATAGCAGCCGTACTGATTTACATTCCCACCAAGAGTCTACTAGGGCTTCCTTTTCTCCACATCCTCACCAGCACCACTGACTTCTTGATAATAGTCATTCTAATAAATGTGAGGTGATACCTATTTGTGGTTTGGGTTTGCATTTCCCTGGTGATTAGTGATATTGAACATCTTTTCACACACCTGTTGCCCATCTAAATACTAACTTTGGAAAAAATATCCATTCAAGTACTTAGCCCATTTTTAATCAGATTATTTGGGTTTTTTGATATTTAGTTGTATGAGTTCCTTACATATTTTAGATCTTTACCCCTTATCAGACATTTGGTCTGCAATATTTTCTCTCATTCCACAGGTTGACTTTTCATTTTGGTTGAGCATTTATTTTGTTGTGCAGAAGTTTTTTAGGTTAATGTAGTCCTATTTGTTTGTTTTTACTTTTGTTACTTGTTGTTTAGGAGTCACATCTTTAAAAAAAAATCACTGCCTAGACTAATATCAAGGAGATTTTTTCCTCTATATTTTCTTCAAGGAGCTTTACAGTTTCAGGTCTTATATTTAAGTCTTTAATCCATTTTGGTTAATTTTTGTGAGTGGTGTAATATAAGGGTCTAATTTCATTTTTTACACATTAATATCCAACTTTCCTAGCACAATTTATTAAAGAAGACCATCTTTTCTCCACTGAATGTTCTCGACTCCCTTGAGAAATATTAGTTGCCTGTGTATGTGAAGGTTTATTTCTGGGTTCTCAATTCTGTTCCATTGGTATATGCACTTTATACCAATGTCATGTTGGTTTTTTTACTATAATTTGTAATATAATTTGAAATCAGACAGTGTGATGTCTCCAGCTTCGTTCCTCCTTCTCAAGATTGCTTTGTCTATTTGAGATCTTTTGTGGTTACATACAAATTTTAGGACTTTTTCTTTCTATTTCTGTAAAAAATGCCGTTGGAATCTTCATAAGGATTGCACTGAATCTATAGATAGTTTTGGGTAACACGGACCCATTAATTCTTTCATCAATAAGCATGAAGTATCTTTCCATTTGTCTGTGTATTCTTCAATTTCTCTCATCAAAGTCTTTTAGTTTTTGGTGTATAGACCTTTAACTTCCTTGGTTAAATTTGTTCAGAAGTATTTTATTGTTTTGATGCTATTATGAGTGGGACTGTTTTATTTCTTATTTTTAGGTAATTAATTGTTTTGCATTTAATGGAAACTTTGCTTAGGAGTCACAGTTAAATATGATATTTGCTGAACATTTTTGTTAGCTATACCTTATCAGATTAGAAATGCTCCATTACTGTTAAGAAGCTTTTCATAATGAAAGCTGAATTTTATTATATACGTTCCTATATCAGTTGAGATAAACATAAGGTTTTCAGATTTAATTGTGAATATGAGTAAATTACAAAAAAGATTTTCTTATGTTAAACTATCCTTAAATTCCTGGAATAAGGAATTCCAGCTAAGTTGTGATTTTTTTAAAAAACCTTGAAGGATGCAGTTTGCTAACATTTTGTTTAGCAGTTTTGTATCTATGTTCTTAAGTGATTTCTTCCACTCTGTATCTACAGTTGACCCTTGAACAATGTGCAGGTTAGAGATACCAACCCTCCCTACCCCCAACACACATGGTTACAAATCTGCCTATAACTTTTCACTCTCCCCAGAACACAATTACTAATACCCTACAGTTGACCGGAAGCCTTACCAATAATATAGTCAAATAACATCTATTTTGTATTTTATGGGTATTATGTCCTATATTCTTTCAGTAATACCAAACTTTTTCTTAATTTTTTTGGTACTTCTAGGTTACACAGTTTGTCAACAAGTTTTTTCAAATTATTTTAAATCTATTTAAAAAAATTTCCAGTACATTTGTTGACAAAAATCCACATTTAAGTGGACCTGCAGAGTTCAAACCCATGTTGCTCAAGGGTCAGTTGTATCTATTTTGCTAGCAAACTTTTCCCTTGTGATGATAACTTTTAATGTCTACTCTCTTAGTGGCTTCCAAATATTCAATAAAGTATAGTCACCATTTTGTATATTATATTCCTATGACTCGTTGTTGTTGTTGTTGTTGTTTTACTATTTTATTTATTTATTTGACAGACAGAGATCACAAGTATGCGGGGCTCAATCCCAGGACCCAGGGATCATGACCTGAGCTGAAGGCAGAGGCTTTAACTCACTGAGTCACCCAGCTGCCCCCCATGACTTGTTTTATAACTGAAACTTTGCACTTTTTGACTCCTTCACCCATTTCATTCTACCCCTAACCCCCACTTCTGGCAATCAGCAGAAATTTTTTTACCCCAAAACAGTTAAAATATGTGCATACCCTCTTTGCTTGAAGTAAAACCTTGTTCTGAATAAACAATAGTTTCATATATATGGCATTCATGAGAACCCTCAGATTATAAAATAATTCCAAAACGTAAGGGCAATATCACACTAAGTCCCCCCACTGAGAGCAACTACAAAAGGTGGACTAAAAATGAAGAAGGGCGGAGGGAGAGAAGAAGGAAAAGGAGGAGGAAGTGGGGGAGAGGAAGGGCAGGAGAAGAAGAGGTAAGCAGACAGATACAGCCCATAGCCTGGAGCAGTCTCCCTGGGTTGAAGAGATGGAACATGGAGGTCAGACCACCACTGCAGCCAGGACTTGAGCAGACAGTATCGCAGAGAAAAGGGAACCCCGGGAACATGAACCAAATATGCTGCTCAGACTTTGCATTCAAGGCACTTGCTGAATTTTTATATGACTTGTAAATATAGGAGTTGTAAAAGGAGAAAACAAGCAGAAAGCCACTGCCAAGAGGCTAAAAAGTTAAGAAGTTTTTGTCAATCCCACTCTGCCTGGGACTTGAAATTAGGGTCTGACATGGACCAGGAGCCCTGGCTTTCAGGTAAGACCCTTGATGGGCTATGTCTTAGGAGTCAGGTACACAGAAACAGAAAAGCCTGAAACCCCAATCCAGTCATCATCATTGTTGACTGAATCTAGGGGAATAGCCTTATTCAACTGTCCACCAGAAAAAATTTCAGTCTTCTCTGAAGGAAGATAACAGTATACAGAGACACCACAATTTTTCACATATGATGTCAGGTACTTAATAGACAATTACAAAGCATGACAGAAAACAAGAATAGATGACCAAAAACTAAGAGAAAAACCAGATAATATACTGATCCACACAGGTGATCTACATATTGTAATTATCAAAAAGGAATTTTAATAGAATTACAATCATAATGTTTAAGAAAATAGATTAAAAATAGAGAATTTTATCAGGTACCTAGAATCTATGTATAATTGATATAATAATAATTGAGATTAATAGTTCAATACATGGGTTTAACAGCAGGTGAGATACAGTGCAAGAGGAGTAGGATAGACCCGCACAGAAGCAGAGAGGGTAAAAAAACAACTGAAAACACAGAACAGCTGAGATGGCACATTAAGCACAGATGAGAGAACTAATGCACGTGAGACTGGAATTCCAAAAGAAGAGAAGGGGAGAAAGAAGCAGCAGCCACAAAGACAGTCACCAGGAGGCCGAAATGGATTCAAGATATAGAGCTACAGATCCAAGAAGTGTACGAATCACAACTAAGGGAAACACAAATCAAACATGCCAAAGCTCCTCCTACTAAACCTGCTGAGACCCAAATATAAAGAGAAAGTCTTAGAAGCATCCAGGATTGGGGTGGAGGGAAGACTGCTAATGGCAGATATAATATATATCTGCCATTATATATATATATATAACAGTATATATAACAGTACTTACAGGCCTGACTCAGAGCTTTGTTATTATCATATGGAAGTGTGATAACCTCTCTCACCCACTTTGCTATCAGGTGAAATGAAGGATGAAAGTTCAGACAATGCCTTGTTAAAGTCCCAAAGTTAAATTCCTTTTTTATTAACTTGAAGCAGAATTCTGCAAGATAACAATCACGGCATTCAAATTTTTTCTATCTTCTTTTGTTTTCAGTTTTAAAAACCTGCCAGTGTATAAAAAGAAAAGCTTTTTATTGAAGTTTGATGCTTCTCTAACTGATAAAATAAATAAAGAAAATACACCAACTACTGAGTATCAACTGTATGCTAATATATACTCATAATTTCACTTTCCAGGAACCCCAGGCCCATAAAGTAGACAATAAAAAAGAGTTATTGTCATGGCGTGATGAGACTGATCTCTTAACAGACAGAATACTGCTATGATACATACTTAGGAATGGTGAGCTCATCATCATTTCAAAGGATTCACAAATTCATTCTGATTTTTTCAACAACTAAGAAAATTATTTGTCTTAGTTATTAACAGGAAAAGAAATCATATGCAAAAGCTTAAAAATAACATTGTGATAATAATCTACCAGCCCAGGCTCTGTGGGAGCTATTTGTCTTACCCAAATGAAAATTGCCCTGAAAATGTTGGGACAGAAAAACAAGATCAAAAACAAAAGTGTCCAGTCACCTAGCCCTTTCAAGAAGGCTATGGCTGTGACCAGGAATCACAGCTAGGAATCACATCCCCATTTATTGGGGGTTTAGATACTGTCCTGGTGAATGATAGCATAATAGAAAAACATGACTAAAGTTTTCACAGATGGTTTAGAGAAACCAAAAGAAGAAATGTTGGGAGAAAAAAATCAATACTTCTATTGGAAGACTAACTCTTAGACCTTTCAAAACCTATAATGCACTTCAGCAATACCCTAGTATGCAAGTTGAGGAAAAGAGCCCCTGCTGCTCATTTCCCTTCAAGTCCGGACATTCTCTTTTAAAAATCCTGAGAGTATCTACTAAAATCAACATCTTCTCTAGCTCATGTGTGAAAGAAACCATCCATCCTCGGGAGTGATAACCATGACCAAGACCTGGCCAGCTGAGTAATTCAATCCCGTGGCCATAGTGACAGTTCAGAGATGGACATATGACCCAATCAAAGCTAATGAAAATCAGTCTTGGGGTATGCTGGAAAGACTGAGAGAAAAGGAAAAGGAACCCTCTGTACTGGTGGGATTATAAACAGGTGCAGCACTCTGGAAAACAAGATGGAGGTTCCTCAAGAAATTAAAAATAGAAATACCATACAACCCACTTGTATGGGTAATTCCACTTCTGGGTATTTATCCACTTCTGGGTATTTATCCACTTCTGGGTATTTTTCCAAAGAAAATAAAAACACTAATTTGAAAAGATATGTGTACCGCTATGTTTACTGCAACATTATTTGTAATAACCAAGATACAGAAACAGGCTGTCCATCAACAGATGAATGCATAAAGAAGATGCGATACAGACACACTCTTATACACACACACACACGCACAGTGACACACACAATGGAATATTACTCAGCCATAAAAAGGAATGAGATCTTGCCATTTACAACCACTCTGATGGATCTAGAGGGCATTATGCCAAGCGAAGTAAGTCAGACAGAGAAAGACAAATACCGTATGATTTCACTATATGTAGAATCTAAGAAACAAATGAACAACAACAAAAAAATAACAACAAAAAAACCCCAGAAACAGACCCATAAATACAGAGTACAAACTGGTGATTTACAAAGGGGAGTGAAGGGACAGGTAAAATAGGTGAAGGGGATTAAGTGACCCAAACTTCCAGTTATAAAATAAGTAAGCCATGGAAATGCAAAGTACAGTATGGGGAATATAGTCAATATTACTGCAATAACTTTGTATGGTGACAGAGGGTGACTACACTTATCATGGTGAGCATTTCATTATGTATATAATTGTGAAATCACCACACTATACACCTGAAACTTACCATGTCAACTGTACTTCAATTAAGAATTACATATATTATGTAATTATGAGATATATATATCTGACAAAACACGAGATACAATGAGAAAGAAAAAAAGAAATTGAGAAGCACGCTCACTCTTCAGCTAGACTTAAATCTAGATGCTGCAGCCTTTCTTCCCTACCTAAAAATGAAGCCAGTACAAAGAGCAGAGCCAAGTGATCTAAGGTCCTGAATCAAAGAATCCCAGAAGCCAGCCGCGCCTGTACCCTTTTTTTCTTGGGCCAGTGTAAGCAGAATGTTCTATCTTTTGTAGTACGAAGAGTCTAAACTAGTGAGCTCACTCTGGAGAAAGGCAGCCATTCAAACAGGTGCAGAGGCACCTCAAACAGGTGAGAGGCGTCAAAAGACTTCTCAGCTGGAAGTGCTAGTGACCAGGGGGACCAACAGCCAGATCAGACCACAGTTGGCAGACTTGGACAAAAACACATGTGCTTCGGAGAAAACATTCTGCACTGCACAGAACCCAGTGTAAAACCAGGGAGTATATACAGTATCAGACCAGCCTCTGGCATTAAAATGAAAAGTAAGATGATTTCATTCCATTCTAAGAGACTTTTCCCAAAACTAATCGGGCTACCAAATGTCTCGGTGCTTTCTGATAATAATAAGCAAGTGTAATTCCAAACAACATAATAGCAGAGACCTACAATCAACTTTTCACTAAAATTATCAATCACTATCCATCCAACTACTTTGATTAGAAGCCTTGCTCGGGATTAGGCTCACCTGCAGGCGTTCTGTTTCAGCTTATTTAAACTCTGCGTCACCTTCCTGCTACCTTGTAGAAGACAAGCCACACACCCTCCAAACTGGGTTGAAACTGCCAACAAAGAACCGATGATCACTCTGGAGTAACTGAGCAACTGGCATAACATTCCAAAGGCTTCCAAATTCTGTTGGCCACCTGCTCCTCCTCTGGATTTGAGAGAGCTCAAAGCAACGGGGCTGAATGCTGACAACTGTCACTCTGCTCAGCCCACAGCTTCTGGGGTATGTTTACGTTGCTTAGTTATGATTCAGTGACGCAGGAGAAGCACAGACTGGGCCAAGCCTAATAGTCTACAGCACTAATGGGCTTGGCTAAAGTGTTTCTTAAAAACATTCCAGTTAAAGGCGCCACTACCTATGGTAAGAGAATAAGAAGCCTTGTCTGCCACCCACCAGCCTTAGGAGTTTTAAGATCTCTCACTTCTGTACTTGGCTCATTGGCAGAATGTGAGAGTCGAATTAAATGATCAGCGTCCAGAGCTAACAGTTGAGAAATGTGTGATCTCTAAACCTGGAAGCTTATGGACATGTGCCTCCCGGGCAGCAGTGTCTGGTACTCTGGTCATTAAGTTACGGAGACAGTTAATATCATTCATGCTGCGATTCTGCAAGGCTATGGTGATTTTCACATCAGACTTTCAAACTGAGCTAAAATAAAATGGGTTTTTTGTTTTTTGTTTTTTTTAACCAAGTAAGGCTTCACTCAGATTTTGAATTAAGAAAAGGTTTAGGCTAACAGTTAACCTTGGATTCGTATTTATTTCACTAATGTTAGCAATCTACTCCACGGTTGATTTTCTATTTCCTCCAGGAAATTTTTATGCCATGATAAAGTTCTAGACATTTTTACATATAAAACACACTGCTAGTGAACACTATTAACTGCTTATTTGAAAACCAACTATTTATAAAGTCAAATGAAATATAATCTAAATATACTCAGAAAAAAAAAAAAAAAAAGAATGAATCTGCCACCATATTCCTTTCTGTCACAGAGTCCTTTCCAGAAGGACTGGTAATAGGAAGCATGCCAGGTTTCATGGCTAGAGCAATATAGAATAAGCAAGAAAGTGTTCGAAGGCTTCTCTTCATTTTCTTTTTCAAGAGTCTGTTATCGAGCTCATTGCACAGAAGATATCCAGGAGCAAGTGTGAAGGCACCACCGCCACGGGTATCAGGAACAGACGGCAGGAAGAGCCTGGGGGTATCAAAGAGGACTTCGGGATCAACCAGATCTGCATTCTGGCCCCCTCGTTCCCAAGTTGTGAACCCTTGGAAAACTTATTTCATCTCTCTGAACCTCTGTGTCTCATCTTTATTTTAAAGAACCAAGAAGTACTTCCAAGGGCTGTTGAGGGGAATAACAGAGGGAATTATGTATATGAAATGGACTACAGCATGCTTGCAACATTCTGCAGACTTCGCTTCCCTTTCCTTCTGACCTATCCGTAGGCGACTCATTTCAGACCACTACAAAGAGAGAAGGCAGACCAGTAAGAGGTCTCTCTCCCCAGCCACTGATGAACGGGAAGGGGGCTGCTTTCCATCCGAGTTGACAATCTCCAGTTAACTACGAGCATAACTTCTGGGGCCAGACCAGGGGGCCACGTATGATTGAAGAAAGTAAAAGACAAACGGACCTCAGCAATGCACCTCATCCACCACGGGCAAAGCTTGATTCTCTTGCTTCTGACTCAACATTCGGTTCTGGGGCTTTTCCCACATCACTTTCACAGTGTGGGGACATCCAGTAGACTCTGCCTTGGTTTCAGGGTCCTATGTTCTCACCTGGGCCCTTTCAGTTATTTTTAGTGGAAAAATCCACAGCCTGTGGATTCATCACATCCCTTCACTATCCCTGTGTTAATTCCCTGACTGGTTACCATAAAAACCCACTCACCTTCCTCAGCTCTTTCCTGCCTCACTTCTCATGGTATCATGAGGAGGAACAGAGATTCTAGAGAATGTCAGGCCATGAGATGTAAGACCAGAAGAGTCATAACAGAGAACATTTCTCCAAGAGAACACAAAGTCAAGCTCGCCATGACCCAGTTATCAGCTTACGGAGAAAGCAGAGTTCCAGGTCTGAGCGGCACCCCACTTGAGGAGCTTAGGAACAGGCCCCTCGGTGGGGCTTGTCCTCTCTCTGCCCTAACCCCGAGCAGCCTTCCCGCGACCTCAGGAGCACACCTGCACTGGAGCAGCACCGGGGTCCAGGCACCCCGCAACAGGGAGAGGCCCACAGGTTGAGACACTCCAAGCCACAGCTTCGCAGCAGTCTGTTTTCAACGTGAAATCAGCTCCCTTCAGGAAACGTGCCCAACATCAAAAAGACTTGTGGAGGTACCTACTGCAACCTTAGGGAAAAGAAATGGAAACTAGAAAGTTCTTCCCAGCAAAGCAACTCTCAACCTTGGAACCTCTAAGACCCCTTGCAAGAGCTTCTCAAAAATGCAGGTAACCGGCACCACCCCTGGTACCCAGAAACTCTGGGGACAGGCTGGGGCATCTGTACATGCTTGTAAACGCCAAGTCAAATGTTGAGAAATACTGGCTTAATGTACGACAGCTAGGGAGATGGAAATCTAACTCGGAATCAGATTCTTTCCAACATGGGCAGTGGGCAGCGCCTCTCAAAGCTGGTTGGTGGGACAGGGTTCTTAAAAAGGCAGGGAAAGGGAAAGGGCTCGAAAAAGTTCTGTGGAGAAGAAACCTGGGAATGAGGAAGTTGAATTAAACTTCTGTCTTTACTTTAATAGGCCAGAATCTTTAATAGGCCAAGGTGCAACGTACCCTACAAAAAAGGAGTACATTTTCTAAGCTTATCTGATCATCAAAACAAAAACAAAAAAACCTCCTTTTGAAAAGCCTTCTATGGTATTAGTAATCTGGAAACCACTTGGGTTAGTGATGGTCTAATGTAATTGTCCCCCATTAACTGTTTCTAGAAGTTTCCTAAAGGACAGCCTGACAAACATACTCATTTCAAAAGCTGTTTGCGTTCCTGCACTCCTGCCCCAGGGCTGAGTCCACCGGAGATTTCTTCAGAACCAGGCAATGAAGATCCTATTTCCCATTTTTCCCCACCTAGGATGTTACTCCAAACAACTCAACACTTGGTTCTAATTTTCATCCCTTGTGTTTTGATACCTATCAGTCAGTTTCTTCCCCATAAAAAAAGTAACATTCTTCGATTTTTTTATAATCAAGATGTTTGGCTCCTGTGGAGGCTCCCATCTGATCTTTATTTTAGGGCAAACCTCAGTTGGATGAAGACTGATGGATTTAAGGCCTGAAAGGGAACTGTAGTAACTGTTGCTGGTTTTTTACAGAATGTTTGTATTCTGTAGCACTGTGAATTATTCCAAGAGTTTACACTCCCAAGTTTCTAGTAAAAAAACAAAACAAAACAAAAAAAAACGCAGACTATATGAAAATATATCTTTAGCTCTAGCCCATGTTCATTATACATATCCAGTCATTCCTCCCTCCGTATCTGAACAACCCCCCCCAGGAACAAAGATGGCAACAGCCATCTTTGGTGGGGCACAGGCCCTCTAGCGGTCCTGACCCTTCTCCAGAGACCCCTGCCACTGTTGCTGCCTCTGTGACAGCTCAAGGAGGTGGCCTAGGACCTGAGCCCTTTTTCAAATACCTGCTCTATGAAAACAAAACTTTGCTCGTTGCTGTACAATTTGGAGACTGACCAAGGGTTAGGCCCAAGGTCTCACTTTCTCAGCGCAGGGTGCCATTCGGGTCTCATTAATTTTTCTAACACTCCTTGACTAAAAGAAATGGTTAATGGTGGGTGGTTGATTTTTTTTCCACTAAGCAGTTAGGTCCACAAGCTTATGAGTATTTATGTCCTAACAACTTAGTAGCTGTTCGAGAGAAGAGTCCAATGAACTGAAAGAAACAGAACAGCTGTTGCCTCATCCCCCACCACCATCACTGACCAAAGGCATGTGTGCCTCTCGTAGGCACTGCAGTGCTTCTCACATTTTGGGACCAGATTAGATACCACACCTAATTTTGTGTAGCAGTTACTTTTCATCACAGTAACTGCTGAAAATGTGGTTTCCCAAAGATGTGATATCATCAAAAGGAGCGGGATCAATCTAATGCTGAAAGTATGAACTACCTAGTGGTTTGCAGGATGGCTAACAGAGATCTAGCATACTTTGCTTGAAAATTTACAATATTCCAAAGCACAGCTATGGATTCCCTTGGTACCCCAATGTGGAAACCACTGACAGGTAAAAGACTCTTTCTGGAATGTTTTGTAATCCTTCTTGAGCCTTTCAGTCACCCAAATACGTGTCAGGAGGGCAGGCTGGGGGTTAAATGACCATGAGGAAAAAGATGATACTTTCACCATATACAGAGAGGAGGCGGAGATGATGTTTCAGCCTAACTGGCAAAAGATGAATGTTGCTTCTTTCTTTTATGATGACTCTCAGGTAGGGAGGCCTGATTTTTACCTCTTGGAGACTTATTGCATTATACCCTGCTTACCAATGAATAACAGAAGAATTATTCAATACACTGTTTATTTGATAAGATTTCCTTATGTAACCTTTCTGGTTTGGTTCGCATATTATTCTCCCCATAAGCTGCTTATTTCCTATGGATTAATGATTTGCTTGTAAAATATTTTGGCATTATTCACTCTGGGCTTTGGATGCTATAAATCTCCTCCAAACCAATGTTGTAATAAGGTTTGTAACTTTGAATAATCAGAAAAATAGCTATGCAAATTAACTAGATCCTAGTAGAAATTAGATCTAGTTGACATAATAATTTCAATTTTATGTATTTGAGCTTCAGCTATGAAAAGACTTTCTTAATAAGAATCAGGGGATATTATGCAAAACAAGGTAGCTTTAGAATGATAACAAGAAGCTCCCTGCTCTGCCCAGTGTGCAGATTTTGGTGGACAGCTTTCCCATCAAACACACCTAGCCTATTCCAAATGAATCAGAGAGCATGTTACAATCCTGAAAAGGATGGAATGGCATGGAATCCACAAAAAGCCCCAAACTGAATACAGCAGATCTCTGATCCTGTTCCCAGCCCAGTTCTCAGAACCTCTGTGACCTGGACTAAGCTTGTCCATGACATGGAAGTTACTCAGCATTCCTGGGCCCACTCAGTCATGGTGTCAGCCAGAACTCCCAAACACCCTTTAACTACCATGCTTGAATCAGATTTGAAACCAGTACTTGTTTAACAGGCGAGGAAACTGAGGCTCAGGGACATGAAGAAGTCATCGCAGGTCATGGGTAGCTAGGCTTGGGGTTCCCTGCCTGCCTGCCCAAAATTCACGCCATGCACAGAGCAGCTGGATCCATTTCTTCTGCTCTACCAATCCACAATTCTTGTGATCAGAGAAAGCAAGGATTTATAGTAGTCCGTAAACCTCAGAAGAAAACAGAAATGTCAAAAATCCAGTTATCTTGCTAAATATCTGGCCTCCTAGATCCCGAATAAGAGCTTCATGAGGGCAGGGACTTTCAACTCGTGTTCACTTCTGTATTTCCAACTCCTAGAATACTGCCGAGTGCCTAGGAAACACTCAGCAAATTTGCTGACTGAGTGCACTGGCATACTGTGAGAAAGGGTAATGATTGTGGGTAGTACTTATATTAGGTAATCAACATTCTGGAAGGAAATGAGTTACTGGATTTTTTAAAGTCTGCTTGGAGGAACTTTATTTCATGTTCCTCAGAATCAAATAATAATTTAGAGAAATAGTGTCTGTGCTAAGTTCTCACTGGCTAGGATCTATTGAGGGTGGTATTATAATGTCCTTGTTATCCAATGGAGTTATCCTGCTTATGACTTTTTGTCATTGTTGCCTATCTGAAATGCTAGTCTCATAGGGCATACAAGTATGAAATAAATCAGAGCCAGAAGTCTACCGTTTGTGTTGAGGGCTTCAAATTTGGACTCCCAAGGGGGGAGACACAGAGAAGAAAGCCATGCCCCTGGATAACTGTGGCATTCTTCGAACCGAGGTTGGATAGGATCTCCCCCCTTCGAAGGATCTCTTCTGCAGTGTGGGGGATTCACGCCCCTGCCACTGACTCCTAGAACACCAGCATGTGGGGCTTTGACAGCATCATCTTTTCAGAACAGTCTGAAGTATTGCTGAGAACGTGACTCCACTTGGCAACTTTATCCTAAGATATTCAGTCATGTGTGCACTCATTTTCATCCACAACTTGGTAGTTATCACTTACGTTTGTTCATCCTGGGTCCAAGTTAGACAAGTGCTGGGTTGTTGAGAGTAGCATGCTAGTTGGGGAGAAGCAGGAAACAGGATGCCCTCACCTGGTTCTAACCTAATCAGCTCAGCTGGGGACACTGGGTGGAGGGCACTGAGTCTGCAGCCCCAAAGAGTCGTGTGAGCTGGGGGAGACAAGTTGGAAAGAAGCAGGAAGTGGATGAAAGTTCATCATTTGGACCAGAAGAAATAATACAGAGGTATAGAGTGAAAAAACAGAGAGTACAGAACGCTAAGGAACACCAATATGTAAGTGATGGGAAGGGGACTGTGCAGGATCAGCCAGACAAGTAGGGAAAAACTATAAGAGCTTATTGTCACTTTATGTAAGCCAAGGGAAGTTAGAGTTTAAAAGACAGTAGTCGGGGAACCTGGGTGGCTCAGTGGGTTAAGCCTCTGCCTTCCGCTCAGGTCATGATCTCAGGGTCCTGGGATCAAGCCCCACATCATCGGGCTCTCTGCTCAGCAGGGAGCCTGCTTCCCCCTGTGGCTCTGCCTACTTGTGATCTCTGTCGAATACATAACTAAAATGTTTAAAAATAAATAAATAAAAATTTTAAAAATCAAAAAAATAAATAAAAGACACTGGTCAATGCATCAAATGATGGAGAGAAGGCAGGCAATGGTGATATCCATAATCTGGCTTCCAAGTACTAAAGATAATAATTAAGATGCCATGAGTCAAATTGCAGTGAGATTAGCAATAATACGAACTCGAAACCCACCACACGACTTCAGGGCAAGAAGAGCTAGATGATGAAAACAACACAACCCTCACCCAGTCACCTAATCCACATTCCAGTTTTAGGTCAGGATTCCAATTAGGACAATGGTACAATGGTCCAAGGCTACAGGTAAGTGCTTTATTTCACTTGGCTATAAAAAAATTATCATAAAAGTCAAATGCTATTAATTTAATCCTTTTCTCTCTCTCTATCAAGACCTCTATTCCTTGGCATGGATCCCACATGCTTGGGACTAAGTTGGTTATTCACAAGTTTTATAAACGTAGAAAAACACATTTAATGATAGATACAAGTAGCCCTGGCTGCAAGTCTTAATTATATATGAGATTTTGGTTCTTCTATCAATTCTGGGGCATTCTTCCAATATATACCTTTCCTGTTTCTTACAAGCAAAAATCCTAAATAATATCTAACATTTTAATTTGTCAAGAAATAGAATTTTAAATATTAATTATCATTATATTCTAAAAGAATATTTTAAATATTAAAACATAAGAAAAAAGACCAGAGCCTCAAAGTGAAGATTATTCCTTCAGAGTGAGTATTAGTTCTTTGAAAGACATCACCTTACTGTTCTCATTTTTCTGCAGATGACTGGCACATTCACCAGAAACTGAATTCCAATTCCAAGAACTGACACTTCATAACCCCAAAGTGTATTTAAAGTCTAACTTGTAGTAAAGTCTCATTTGTTTGTTGAGTTGAAAATATGCAACTCCTTACTAAAAGATTTAAGTGTAAATATTAATATTTCTAATTGCCACATATTTTTAAGGAGCTTTAGGAAAAAAAAGTTAATGTAACAATTTGAATTAGATGGTTTCCTAATATTAAAGAAGAATTTAGTGTTTTCTGGTGGCCCTAACCATGCAATCCTGTCTATAATGTTAAAAAATCTAAGTATCAGGGCACCTGGGTGGCTCAGTTGGTTAAATATCCAACTCAATTTAGGATCAGGTCTTGATCTCAGAGTCAGTGAGAATGAGCCCCACATAGGAGAAGATTCTCTCTCCCTCTGACCCTTCCTTCTACACCCACCACCCACCTCCCCAAACCTCCCCTCATGTCAGCTCTCTCTCAAAAAAAAAAAAAGAAAGAAAGAAAAGTCTAAGTAACAACTGAGCTAGAAGTTTCCACACGGTTATAATTCTTTCCAGTGCCCACCTCCACCTCTAATTTTCATCCCCACTTTTCCCTCAAACCTTTACACACAGCTCCTGAATTAGATCCCTGCCTTCCCTCCTCCACAAACATGTCCCTAGGCTGACAGGATTCGAGTTTCATTTTAAATTCTTCAGGAAAGATATTACACACTGGGTCAGAACCTTTGAGTAAAAAGAGAGCTGTTTCCTGGGTGTCAGGTGAACATTTGAAATTGTGCTCTTTCAAGCACCAGAATGTTATTTAGTTTTAGAGTCATGATTTCCACATAAAACATCCATTAGTGTGATTGGGGGTGGGGGGAGACTGACTCCTTATGAGCTGGCTCCTTATGAGCAATCAGATGAAAGCCTGGAGTCTTGTGACAGAACAAACATTTCTGCCCTTAATCATATAAGTAAATTTTTTAAGTGTCATACAAGTATTTCTAGATGAGCAGTAAGATCCTATTATCTTTATTGAAGAAAAACAGGTGAGAAAGTGGATAATTTTGAATCAGATTTTAACTGCAAATGTAGGCAAAGAAAAGAAAAGGAATAACAAGGTCTGGAAGTAAAGCCCAAAGATCTTACCAATGTAAATCTGGTCTGTTTTGGTTTCATAATACATGTTAAATAAAAAGTGATTTAAAGACCTGAGCAAATGAAAAATAAAACGTAAGGAAGGAAAAGTCCCCAAATCAAAGAAATTCAATCTTTTTTAAAGGATTAATTATCTTTTTTAAAACCAAGGTCTTTGACTTTTTGTTATTTTTAATTTGGTAAGACACATATAACATAAAAGTCACCATCTTGATGATTTTTAAGATTTGTCACATATCTATTTGAGAGAGAGAGAAACAGAGAGATAGATAGAGAGAGAGAGCATGAAGAGGAGCAAAGGGAGAGGGACAAGCAGGCTCTGTGATGACCACAGATCCCACCTCAGGGACCCCAGTCCCAGGACCCCAAGACCATGCATGACCTGAGCTGAAACCAAGAGTCTGACACTCAACCGACAGGAGCCACCCAGATGCTCCTGCCATCTCAATGATTTTTAAGTATATAGTTTAAAAGTATTCAGTACATTCACAGTGTTGTTCAACAAACCCCAGAAGTTTTCGTCTCGCAAAATGGAAACCAATTAGACAACACTGCATTCTCCCCTCCCCCACCTTGCTGTCACCATCCCACTTTCTGTTCTTATGAACCTGAAGACTCTGGATACCTCACGCAAGCTGAGACCTACAATATTTCATCCTTTTTTTGTAACTGGCTTAATTCACATCCTGTCCTCACGGTTCATTCATGTTGTAGCGTGTGGCAAAACTTCCTTCCTTTTCAAGGTATAATGCTATTCTGCGATGTGTATAGTCCACATTTTGCTTATCTGCTTATCTGTGGATGGCCAGGTGGGTTGCAGCCAACCTTCTTGGACTTCTGTTTCTAACACATGAAACTAAGTGGGCACTGATGCTGGAGTCAGAACACTTGGGTTCAAATCCCTCCCCTCCCGCCTCCATAGTAGCTCTGAAAATACGCAAGTTAAGACAGAAGAAGGTAAAGGAAAGGTAGGTATACCACGAACCACTCAGCAAATTAAAATACTGACACTGCAAGTCATCTGGGTGGCTCAATCATTAAGCATCTGCCTTCAGATCAGGTCATGATCCCAGGATCCTGGGATCAGCCACACATCGGGCTCCCTGCTTGGCAGAGAGCCTGCTTCTCCCTCTACCACTCCCCCTGCTTGTGGTCCCTCTCTCGCTATATCTCTCTCTGTCAAATAAATAAATAAATAAATAAAATCTTAAAAATAAACTAAAATACTGACATTACTAGGTTCTGACGAGGGTTTTCGATACCGCAAAGTCATCCAAACACTTGTTTGTGGCTACAAATAAGGACAAACACAGGCAACGCGCTGAAACTGCAGAGACTGAGCCTCCTCTGAGGATAGTGCTGGCCACGGGACAGCTGTCTAACTGGTAAACAGCAGTAAACAGTGGGGGAAATAAGGTGATGGGGGGCACAATGGCCCAGCCCCTCAGTTGCTGGGGCTCAGGAAAGGTCTTCCAGGGCCAAGTCCTAGACAGGAAGGGAGTCTGGGTCAGCAGAACCAGCCACAGATGTGAGAGGCTGAAGCACAAGCTTGGGAGAGAGAAACTAAGTCGATGGAAAGGGAATCTCAATAAGCAGAGCCCCAAAAGAGAACAGAAAAGACAAAACACAAGGCCTAATTAAGTGTCAATCAAGAGAAAGAAAGGATAACCCACTAGAAGGCATGCATCACTCCATACCCATTCTGGTGCTAGTGTGAGTCTCCCGGCCCAGGCTTGCCTGGAGTAGCTTCGACTGCTGAAAACAAATTGTGGCTCAGGAGTATAAATTAAAATTGCAGCAGCGAAAGCTGACACTCATTAAAAGCTTACAGACTTTGTGTCACACTTCATGCCATTAAATGGAAATGTTTTAAAAGTTGAAAACATATCCAAAAATTCATAAAACACAAACTACTCAAGTCTCTGTTTTTTCAAATATGAGCAACGTGCCAAGTTCCTATATGATAGCTTCATATTAGTATTTACTTATCATGCCCACTTCACCCCAAAAAGGTCTGAACCAACCACCATCTTATGTTACCTGGTGGTCACGTTTCAAGAGCTCCCGGAACTGTAAAGGACCTACAAGGTTATCTGTCTACAGAGAGAGTTTCTATGCCCCCAGACACTCCCCAAGGAACAGACTAGACCACCAACATGAGAACGGAAAGGACTGTGCCCAGCTCAGAGGAGACTCCGAGAGACCCTGGGATGAAGAGCTGTGACCAAGCAGAAGCATTGGGCAGGGACCAGGAGACATCCTTTCTTCACTCTTCCACCTACTGACTGGCCCTTCCACTCCTGTCATCAGGGCCTCCTAGGAGCTGTTTCTGAATGCTGGTGATGCTCATTGTAGGAATTGGTGGTGATGGGTGAGAAAAGTTCCCCAGGAGAGCAGCAAGGAAGAAAATAGGGCAAGCAGAAAGAGAAGTGTGAAGACCACCAGAGCTTCCACATGCACAGTGAGTGGGGGAGAGGCAGAAAGTAGAAACGGAGCAGGTGTGATCTGGAGCACACCTTCCCCTCGTCAGGAGGAGAGGAATTAGCATGTGTGGAAATGCCACACACTTCTGGGTAGGGAGAGACAGGAAACATATCAACAGGGCACGGAGTAGGGATGACAACATGGCGGGCAGCAGCGGATGGGGAAGAAACGGTGTGGGGCCATAGGCTCTGCAAAGGATGTGTCTGCGACACCAGAACATCCTTATTGCCAACGTTTTATGGTCCATATTTTAATCAACAAGTGAACTGTCCTTGCTTGAACTCCATGCTCACTAGGTGTTGGTGTGGCGTGTCTGCCACCAGAGGAAGAACACAACCCATCACTCTTCTCCCAAGTCACATGTTGGTTTCTTGCAAGTCTGGGGAAGGACCACTGCTGAGGGACAGTCAAGTCCCTCAGTCTAAAAAGGCCTCAATCCGTAAAGGGACATCCCTGGAAAGGTGGCTTTCCCAAGTTGGTACTGACCAGGTAAAGCCTTGGCTCCTTAGCAGCTTCCCCTCTCTCTGCCCAGGGGTCCACAGCACTGTGAGCACCACTAAAACCCCACTTAGGCTGCAGCTCTACCCGTTGGCCTCCCAAGCCTTACACATCTTGCTACTCTAACAGCCTTGGACTAGAGCACAAACATCCTATAACTTTGCATTTACCCAGCTCGACCTTAGTCAGCTTTCTACCGCTTCTCTATTTTGTAAAATTGACTTGGCTCTTTTCTACTCTTATCTCAAGATTTTAATAATTAGGGTCTACATGATGTTCTACTGACACTGTTTTCTACATCATCCAAGCCATCCCCCAAAACATGAAACATCCTGAGACCAAAGATCAGAATAATTTCGTATGTCCCTCAAGTTGGCCCTGAATTGCTTAGGCCTGATAGCCACATGACTTTCTACTCAGAAAAGAATTGGTGAAGAATTATTCTTTTATTTTTGTTTGTATTATCAATTTTTGGCCAAGGTCATTTTTATTTTTCTATTAATAGTAACTCAGTTACAATCCCTTTTATACTCCTGCACACTCCATTGTTTTAATGCAAAGCAGTTCATTAATGTAAAATCAAATCAGATGCTTTGAGTTCCATTCTTTCATTTTAATCAGGGTGACAAAAGTAAAAACAAAACAAAGCAAATCCTGAACAAAACCTCTACAGAAATTTGTTAAATGAAGAGGAAAGGTGAGAGGGGCTTCTTGAAAATGCGCATATGCTGAGCACAGCTTACCTATTTTTACTGTTATGTCTGTTGAGCCATTTCTAAAGAAAACTAGAAAAGGTTTGCTCTGTTGAAGACAGAAGTCATGTATACAACTTCAGATTTCATACTGTTGCATTCCAACATTAATGATGTCCCTAAGGTTCTTGCTTTTTTTAAGTTTTAGTCTTGCCAAATGTAATGAAATATCTTATCACAGTGAAACTCAAAATTACTGGTTATAAGAGAAGACCTACAACAATGTTCCATAGCTTTATATTTGTCCCTAGATGAAAACCAACCATATAATCCATTGGGCTACTATTCTCCAAGATTCTAGAAAGTATACCCCAATGATGTAAGTTAGAAATGAAGATCGTCCTTCAATTTCCTAAACTATTTTACTTAAAGAACTATTTTGTGGCACAGTCAGAATGATGATGCCCATTTGATTATGGGCTAACTATTTGAGAAAGCTGAATAGTCTGTCACAACTTCCAAAAAGAAAACAACTCTTCCTACTCAAGCGAATATTTTTTAAGAAGAATTAAGTCATTCTTCTAACTACATTATTGGTTTAAGTCACTTGCCACCGTGAGAAGAAAATTCTAAAGAAGTTGGTAACATTCAATGCACATTATAAGCTTTCCAAAGTGAATAAAAAGATTCCAGGCAGCCAAATAATTTAACTACTTTGAAAAAAGTATTCATATCTTAAAATAATTTGTTGTTAGCCAAGCTATTGAGAGTAAAATGAAGTTGGACACATTTCCAACACAACCAGAATACAGAATACAACGCAGACCGGACCAAAGTCTGTTTCTTCAGCCATCTCTGATGACCAGACTCGCTTACCTGCAAGTATGAGGAGAGAAGCTGAGCCTGGAGCTACATCGTTCCTCCTCTGGGTGAAAATACCTGGGCTTCCTCCCGTGAAACGGAAAGGAATCTAAAACATAAGAAAATAAAATAAAGTAAAATAAAAATAAGAAGTAGGAGCCCCCCGTGAATTCTCATGTCTCCGCTCTAGGTGATATTACAAAATGGTAGAAATTTAAATCGTTTCGGATATAAAATACGATTCACCCCCCACACGCAGGACGGTGTTTCCCCCTCCCTATTGTAATGGATAAAATACAAAATATTTGTACACACGCGCGCACACGCACACGCGCGGTTTAAAACAGACGGCTGAAGCCCTGCAGGAGTGCGCGTGAGGGCCGCCCCCCGCCTGAGAAGAACCCCCTCCCCCCCCGGAAAGCCGACCTAGCCTGAGAGAAACGCGCCCGCTGCCCGCGCGCTGCTCCTGCACCCGCGGCTCGGCTCGCGCTCCGTCCGCGCTGGAGTTGCTGGGTGTCCAGCGGGGGTCAGGAGCGAAAGTGCCGCCCCCTCGGCAAAGACCGCATGCGGCGCCACCGCTTTTTTCTTTTCTTTCCTTTTTTTTTCCTTTTCCTTTTTCTTTTTTTAATGTTTTCATGGAACGCAATGTTACAAAAGAGCAAATCCTCCTTCAAGTTCCGCCCGAGGGGCGGAAAGGGCGCGCGCGCTTCGGGATGGTCCCGGGCCGCCTAGAACGCCCGGCTCCCGGCGCATCCCCCGCCCCGCCCCCCAGCCCGGGTCCTGCGCGCTGTCCCGCGGCTGGCGCTGTCCCGGGGGCGGGCGCGGCGGGGAGGGGCGCACACGCGTCCGCGAGCTTCCCCGGCCCCCGCGCGGCCCGACCCCCGGGCCCCCCCCCAGGTCCCGGCAGAGTGCGGCAAGGCGAGGACGGCGACCGCCCCGCGCCACCCCTGCCTGGAAGGAACGACACTGGAGGCCACAGATGTGTCAGCGCAGGTGAAAGCAGAGGGAAACGAGGGACAAGAGCAGGTTCCGGAAGCAGAGGCCAGAGAACGTTCTGGAAAGGGGCTGGGGCTCCCGTGGGAGAAGCGTTCATGACCACACAGCGCCGTCCTCGATGCGTGAGCGGTCCCCGTCCCCCAGAGTACTCCCGTCTGGTCTCACGCCGTCTTTATAGTTCAAGGGACAGCGAAAAGCAAGCGACACTCTTGGTCCTGTGTCACATGCAGGAGTGAAGAGGGGCCAGAAAGCGAAGACAGGACCGAGAAGCCCGCGGGCCGCCGCCGCTCGTCCTTTCTCACGGGGACAGCGGCCGTGTCCACAGCGGATCTGACACATTTCTGCTTCTCCCGGCGCCTAACTTTGAAGGTTTTCTCCGAAGCATCCCGTGAACGGAACAACGCCACGTCCCTTGGGATCCGCTCCCGCCTCCCACTTTACGGTGGGTTTGAGGTTAAAGTGCGCTGGGCCTGCCCTGGGCCGTCCTCTCGGGGACAGGGACGGTGCTCTCCGCGGCGACCAGGGGGACTCAGGGCTGCAGCTCGACCTCCCCTGGCCTTGCTCTCACCACCGACACTTCCGTCCCTGCTTGGCTAATTAATCTCTGTCCAAGGACAGAGTTGCTGTTGGCAGGAAGGCGGCCATGCCAAAGTGGAATAATCACTTGGACCCGAATCGGAGTTGTTTTCCATCCTTGACAGCAAATAATGTTATTCCAGTGCCTGCAGGCCAAGAGTTGAAATGAGTTTATAATTTGGCTTCCAATCTCACATTCTCATTCTCCACCACTTAAATTTTCTTTTCTGTCTTTTAGCATGCAGAGGGCCGCTTCGGAGGCTGAATCACTCGGTCTTTATTGATATCCTTAATGAATATCCTTTGCCATCTACATAAAAAGGGGAAACATCTGCATCGTCCAAAACCACACTTGTTTTAATAATGAAACTAAATAGACTGTCGGCTCATACCTCCGTATGATCATTAATAATCTAATTTGTACTTCTCTCTCCAGCAACTTGAAGAGAAACATTCACAGTTTTTTCATCCACACACAGTAGTGCACATTCATCCGGCTTCTAAGCGCCTGGCCCTCGCACCGGCAAACCGCAGGGTGAGAGCCCCAGGACGGCCTAGCACCGCCCTCTTTCCTAGTGAAAGAACTCATTAAAACTCCGATCCTTGGCTCTAGGACGTACATTGTCTCCTTAGCAGTTCCAAACATCATGTTCCCCCAGAAAGCAGTCATCCCAAGTTAGTGATGGAGAAAGAGAGAGACGGGAAGGCAGAAACACTGACAAGACTCCCTCGGAGATGGGGGTGGACCACGAGTTGGCATCATGGAAAATTACTGAAGGTAAATGGAAGATCCGTTAGGGAGAAGTGGGTGTGTTCAACCAGACACATCATCTATTAGAAGAAAGGCAAGGGGCACCAATGACACAGCTACCATGTGCCATACCCTGTCTAGCTGCATTACATACGAACTCATTCAACCCCCACAACACCCATGTGTATTAATATTCCCATTCTACAGATGGAGAAAGTGAGGCTCAAAGGGGTTAAGAAACCTCCCTACGAGTACATGCTAAAGCCAGGATTTTCCTGACTTTAGAACCAAAGCTCTAGAGAGAAAAAGGAAAAGCAAACCCTTACTTTTTCTATTATGCGACACTGTCTTGGCTGCAAGATCTGGCCCTCCTGTGTGGTTCTCTAAGACCATATGGGACCAACAGGGGCTTCAACTGCATTAAAGCAGGGGCCTGGCAGATAGCCAAAGGTGGCCATCAAGGCCTTGAGAACACAGTCCCTCCCTGATCCCCTGAATCCCTCATCCTTATAAGAAATCACAATGACAAAAACACACTCTTGGATGAGTCTTCCTGAGTATCAAAGAAACAATTAGAATTGTTCAAAATAAAATCTAAATCCAAGAAAACAACTGCAGGTGTGCAGATATAGTGCCCTGCTTTGTTCCATTGAGAAAATAGTTCTCAACAACATCCCTCAGTCTGAACATCTGTAGCCTGATCTGAGGTCCCCTCTCCTATCTCCAATGCCCTGTGTGTTCTCGGTCGTTTGGCACACAGAGTGAGACAATTATGTGGATTCACAAGTTTTAATTATGGTAAAAAAGTAGGCAAGAGAAGGCCAATGTGCAGAGAGTGGCTGGGAGAACGTCCATGGAACAATCACATACTTGGATGTGGAAGTTTCCCGGCAGGATTCTAAAGGTTAGGAAGTCCGTCCTACCACGGTCCCACAGTAATAGAGTCTGACATACATTAATTAACAGGACTCCATAAATAAGTCATCTTTTTTTTTAAGATTTTATTTATTTGACAGAGAGCGAGAGATCACAAGTAGGCAGAGAGGCAGGCAGAGAGAGAGAGGGAAGCAGGCTCCCTGCTGAGCAGAGAGCCCAATTCGGGGCTCAATTCCAGGACCCTGGGATCACGACCTGAACTGAAGGCAGAAGCTTTAACTCACTGAACCACCCAGGCACCCCCAATAAGTCATCTTTTAACCATATTAAAAGGAGGCTACCAAAACTCAACTAGTGAAAACAGCAATCAAAACTGTTGAAAGTGAGTACACTGAGATCAATAATATTTAAACAATCTAGCAACCCATTCTATAAAATGTACAATTCCTAAGTGAAAGTTCAAAGCAATTTAATTTCTAAAGAGCTTCAAAAACACAATTGATCCAGTGGCACAATAATACCTATTCATGGGCCGTAAGCTCCAAGGCTTCCTCACCTTCATAAATGCCAATCTTTAACTCGTTAGTCCATCTAAACCCCCTATGTATCAGATACATTGATTCCTGAAATGTGAGAAATAAGCAAGGAAGACGAACAAGCCCTTTCCTCATCAATGTGCCGAAAGCAACAAAAGAAAGTCATCAAAATAGGCAGAGACTAGATATGTGTCTGCCAACTCAAGCTACCTGTGATATTTTTCTTTGTGTGTATGTGGATAATAATATATGTTTTTAAATCTTAATGGTAATGTTTTTATTTGTATAAATATATTACGGTACTAGAAGACAGAGCAGGGATAGAGTCAGGAACTATGCAGACAACTTCTAAAATTGTCTTTCTTAAGAATTTGTTTCAGAGGGGTGGCTCAGTCAGTTGAGCTTCTGACTCTTGGTTTCAGCTTAGGTCATGATCCCAGGGTCGTGGGATCGAGCCCTGTGTTGGGCTCAGCACAGAGTCTGCTCTTCCCTCTCTCTCTTTCATTCCCTCTCTGCTTCTGCCCCTGTCTCCCTCACTCCCATGCCCTCTCTCTCAAATAAAATCTTAAAAACAAAGAATATGTTTCAGAAAAGAAAGTGCCCTTGCATGCTACCCATTATAAATCACATGTAACTGTATTCTTGACCACATTCTTTCCACATTAAATAATATGCTGAAAATAGTATGTTTTAGAGCACAACTGACTTTAAAAGTCATGAGTTTCTCCAAAAATGTTGCTCTTCTGTTATCCAGTGAAATGAAAAACAGGATCACTGTGTCCTGATCTAGCATGTACAGAAGAGACTAAATAAGAAGATATCTCTTTACGTCTTTCTTATTCCTAATCCTTCCAGTGAAGTAGGTCACTCTTATTTTCTTTAATTTTTCATTCTGATAAATGGGGATAATCTCAGATACTCTTTGCAGAACTATTGAGACTACCAACAAAATTATATTGCTAAATTATTTGAAGTCTCTTTTTAAATGTACAGGTCTAGAGCAATTGAATTACTGGATATTGACCCCAAAGATACAAATGTAGTGATCCGAAAGGGCACATGCACCCCAATGTTCACAGTAGCAATGTCCATAATAGCCAAACTGTGGAAAGAGCCCAGATGTCCATCAACAGATGAATGGATAAAGAAGATGTAGTCTATATATACAATGGACTATTACTCAGCCATCAGAAAGGATGAAATCTTACCATTTACATTGATGTGGATGGAGCTAAAGGGGACTATGCTGAGCGAAAGAAGTCAATCAGAGAAAGACAATTATCATATGGTTTTACTCATATATGGAATAGAAGAAACAGCCCAGAGGACCATAAGGGAAGGAAGGGAAGACTGAACAAGAAGTCATCAGAGAAGGAGACAAACCATGAGAGACTCTTCCCTTAAGAAACAAACTGAGGGCTGCTGGAGGGGGGGTGGGTGGAGGAATGGAGTAACTGGGTGATGGGCATTAAGGAGGGCACGTGATGTGATGAGCACTGGGTGTTTACACAACTGATGCATTACTAAACCCTACATCTGAAACCAAGGATACTATAGGTTGGTTAATTGAATTTAAATAAAAAAAATAAAATGTGTGGGTCTATTAATACCTTAAAAGGTAACAAATCATATGTTATTTATAAAGATTTACCCAATGCCTCCCAAGCTAGGCAGTGGGGTCCCTGTGGGATCCCTGTTTGAGCCATCCTCACATTATCAACCCTTGAACCAGGAGCACGTTCAAGAATGAAATGGCTAGGGGCGCCTGGGTGGCTCAGTGGGTTAAAGCCTCTGCCTTCAGCTCAGGTCATGATCCCAGGGTCATGGGATCGAGCCCCGCATTGGGCTCTCTGCTCAGCGAGGAGCCTGCTTCCCCTCTCTCTCTGCCTCCCTCTCTGTCTACTTGTGATTTCTGTCTCAAATAAACAAATAAAAACTTAAAAAAAAAAAAAAAAAAAAAAAGAATGAAATGGCTCACATCCGACACAGAAATCCAGATAATATACTGTTAAAACAGAAAGGAAGACAGACTAATTTGAACTTGGGAGGACAGAGTTAGCTGTAGCCTCCTGGAAAGAAACTGCATTGCTCTGTTTGCCATTAGTTGTGAGCCCACTAACATCATCTCTCTCCTAAATCCATTAAGAGGCACACAGTTGCTGTTCCTCCGTAAAGCAGAGCTCCTTTCCAGCACACGGCCCGCAGTGCTGCAGTCAGACCCATGGGCTGTTGCTCATCTGATGAGATGTGCTCTCCGAATATGTTCTTCTGGGCCAGTTCCTCCCCGTTTGATCCTGCAGCTGTTCGACAGGTGCTGAGGACTAATTTCGACACTAATGAGGCACGAACAGTGTTTCGGGGAGATCTGCTGCACTTCATCCCAAGTAGAACAATAGATTTGGATTCTCATCAGTTAGGGCCTGAATGTGTCCCTCCCAAAATTCGTACTGAAATTCTAATCCCAGTGTGATGGTATTTGGAGGTAGGGCCGTTCCAAGGTCATTGGGTCATGAGGGTGGAGTCAGCCCTCATGAGTGGGACCAGTGCCCTGAGAGGAAGAGGCCAGAGAGCCAGCTAGCTCTTTACTCGCCATGTGAGGACACAGTGAGAAGTCAGCTGTCTGCAACCCAAAGGAGGTTTTTCACCAGAATCTGACCATGGTGACACCATGACCTTGGACTTCCAGCTTCCAGTGCTGGGAGAAATAAATGCCTGCTGTTGATAAGCCACCCCGTTCATGGCCTTCTGTTACAGCAGCCCCAGCTGACTAAGACATCATCTTAAATGCATTCCTGTGAGACTTTAGATTGAGTCCACTACTGCTTCACCTGTGTTTCCAGGCTGTAAAATAGAGGGTTTGGCCTAAGTCCGTGATTCTCAGTGAAGAAGGGTGATCTTGCTCTGTTGCTGGCCACCCACCCTAAGAATCCCTGTGGACAAGAAGATATGTTACAGCTGGGAACAAGCTGCCCAAACAAATGATGAAGATACAGGACAGCATTTAGGCTGAGATGCTAAGAGTAGGGAAGGGAGCTTTAAAACGGACAAGCCCAAAGAAGACACAATGCTCAATAAGTATAGCTCATCAAAGTGCAATGTCCCAGACAACAGACCCCCATGCGGGCACTCAGAGAAAATCAGTCATACAGTGCAACTCCTCACACCCCCACATACCAGTCCCTGTACAACAGGAACACTGAGAGGGCGTGGGTTTGTAGTTTGGAGAGCAGAGCCCGGGTCCCAGTTCTGCTATTAAGTTCTTAGGACCTTGGGCTAGCCATCTGCAAAATGAACATTGGGACCAGGTAATGTCCAAGTTACCTTCAGGTAGAGAAACCACACCTTTTCATTGTTCATTAGAAAGCTCTACCTACCACTAGAATGCCTGTAGCTTCTTTAAGGTTGGTACAGACATCTTTACTACAGGCTCAGTTTTTAAATGACTGTATTCCCAGACTTACCAGGCAGTAAGAGCACTCAGGACAATGGCTCAGAACACAAGTTCAAAATGCAGAGTGGGCAAAGTTTGTTTTCTCTGGCATTAGGATTCCCTCTGGCTAAATGCTACCCTCCACACTGCCAAGTCTCCAGACTTCTGGCGCTGAGGCTTGATCAATAGTATTCACAGGGCTCGTGACACCATGATAGATGAAGAAATTAAACCTTCCACCAAACGTCTATGGGCGTTTTGAATGGTAATTTTTATCTTCTTCCTTCCCAGATGCAGGAATGTCAATAGTTGAGAGATACTGTGGTGTTGGTAAAAAGTCATTGTAAAATTGGACTTGCCTTCTAAATGATCTGTCATTATTTTGCAAATGTATCACTTCTGCTGTATCAATTTTTTAGTTTATTTTACGTTATGCTCCAGTTGCAAGGGAATTGAGAACATACTGTCCACATTTTCAAAAAAGGGACTGTAACATTAACAGGGTAAATATTTCACTGTAAAGGGCGCCTGGGTGGCTCAGTGGGTTAAGCCGCTGCCTTCGGCTCAGGTCATGATCTCAGGGTCCTGGGATCGAGTCCCGCATCGGGCTCTCTGCTCAGCAGGGAGCCTGCTTCCTTCTCTCTCTCTCTCTGCCTGCCTCTCAGTGTACTTGTAATTTCTCTCTGTCAAATAAATAAATAAAATCTTTAAAAATATATATATATTTCACTGTAAAAATAAAAACTGTAAATATTTATATAATTGAATCTATTTAATCAATTCATTGGGTTAGGCCAATGGAAGTATGCTCTTTCTAATATTGATAGCAAAGAGACAGGAGAAAATTTTGATCTCAACCTTTGAGTAGATAAATAGTAATACTGCTTATGGACACCATTCTTGAAAACATGCGTTCAGAATGCAAACGGGTATTACGCTCAGGGAGCCTAAATTGCTATGTACTATTTACTCTGTATACTGGACAGTAATGAAATTGAAAATAAGAACAGGAAACACAGATATTTAATCAACAAATATTTTAAAATCATCAAAATATGTTGTCACCCCCTATCATGGCCAGTTAAGCAAGACAGAGGTAAAGAGTGAACAAGGGAATAGAAACAAATAAGCAGTTGATACACATATCAACATGGATGTTTATTATGCAGACTTGAAAGAAGTCAGACAAATAAAAAACATACTATATGATTCCATTTATATAAAATTCTAGCTGATCAGGGTTTGGCTGAGAATGGGGTTGGGGGTTGGGAGGGACCAGGAGGGACCAGGATGGTGGGATTACCTAAGGGCACCCAGAAATTCTGCTGGTGATGAATATGTTCATTGTCTTGATTTTGGTGATGGTTTCATGTGTATATCAAAACCAATCAAATTACATATTTTAAATATGTGGGTTTATTACATATCAATTATACCTCAATAAAGCTATAAAAATTACTGAAAGACAAAAATAGGAAAAAAAAGTTAAAGATAAGGAGTAGCTAAATTTGGGGTAGTTAAGATAGCTGTTGGATGAAAAGCTACAGAATAAATAAGCTACTCTAGATCCATAAAGGACTACCAGAGAAAGATTTCTCATTGTTGAAATTTCAGGAAGTTTTACAGTCCCAGAAAAGCCTTTCTGAGCACCTAAGGACCATGCCTAGATAATACCCATTCCTCCCTCAAAAAATAAGAAAAAAGTTCTTTCCTTAAGACTTTTGACAGAAAGAGTTCTAACCATCCCCAGAACAATAATAATAATAGGCAGCATTTAGTGAGAACTTACTATAACCCAGGCCCCCATCTAATGGGGTATCTCATTTAATCCTCACCTAAGGGCCCTAAAACATAAGTACTATTACAATACTCCATTTTACAGATGATACCAAAATTCAGAGAGGCTAAATAATTTCCTTCGTGTCAGTCACCATCCCAGTGGTGAAGCTGGGATATGAACCATGGGATGGATATGAACTCTGATTCCAGAATCAAGCTCTTGAAATTAAACTTCTCTTCCTCTGCTAGACAAACAAGATCCTGGAACAGTGCTATAGATCATGATTTGCTGACTCACACCTCTGATGGCTTAAAGGAACTCTTTGTGAATTAAAGGGCTACATTTCTAAGTCTGAAGGCTAATCTTTTGCATGATAGATGCAGAAAAGGTCAGTAATGAAGTGATGGTGGAAGGTAAGGGTAATTCAGCAAGGTAGAGCAGGAAAAATAAGGGCTAGAAATCAAAAGACTTGGTTTTGGCCATCTCCTCACTGGTGACTGTAACCTTGGGCAAGCCGTTTCTGCCCCTTTGGGTCTATTTCCTCTTTGGCAAAATTAAGAGTTTGGACTAATCGATTTCTAAAACTCCTTCCAGCTCTGTGATTCTTGCCAGCCCTCTTTTGGGGAATATTCCTTGCATTTTGTAACTTGCGTCAAAAATTTTCCATGCCACCAAACACATTTCAGATACAAAGCTTCCTCAGTATCCTAAAACACCGAGAGTCCTCTCACACCTAGTAAAGTCCTTCATTATTTCCCAAAGATGTTCTACTCCCAGGGAAAAGAGGAGCATCCTTCCACCCGGGTCTGCCATGTTTTCTTGTGCACTCCAACAGTCTTTCACTTCACTACCACTAACAAGTTGATTTAGGCGTCCCAGTGATGAAAAGGAAGTACCCCACCACCCAGCACCTCATTCCATTTTCCCTGTGAAGCTTCTGACATCTGAAATGATTCAAAGTACTTAGTATGTTATGGCTGTAGGTGCCCAATTCCATTTATTTCCATTCCTATTGGTTCTCTAAAGTGGCTATTCTCTCTTTGCACTAAAAACACATCATTTTCTCTTTTTAAATGATGGATTTTGTGACCCTTTGGGGAGACATAAAAAAAAAAAAAAAGAGCAACTAAATAAGGCAGTTGTAAACCATTTCAGCATCTACAAAACCTTCTCCTTTATCACAAAAGAAAAGAAAGAAGAAAAAGCAGCTGGAAAAAAAATGTAGCTGATAGGGAACTTGATATCTTTAAGAACAACTCTCATGAATTTTCATCTCCATATTTTGGCATTTTAGCTGACTTGGAAATTATTTCTAGGAAAAGCATTTCTTGAGAGTGATAACTCCTTTCACAATGCATTGGTGAGGCAACAGCTTCAATATCATCAGGAACATGTCTATTTTTCTATAACTCTAGGTATTTATCGGCTGTACATTTTTATTCTGTATTTTATACACTATTTTCATAGATCCCCTGTTCTATCTCAAAACATATAATGTTTTTATTTTTATAGACTCACATGGCAATCATTATACTATAATAAACCAAAAATTAAAATATAGATCACCCCTTTTCCACATAGAACTGGAAATTTACAAAATTCATTTCTAACCTTTATCATTGCACAGCTATATAGGTTTTATGTGGTTGTATTCACTGAGTGCATCCTAGTTTCTAATTTTTTTGCTTGAATTCTCCATATATCTACTTAGTCCATGTATCTGTCATTTTAAATGGAACAGTATTCCACTGCATTGCTAAAAGGGTTTAATTAGCCATCTTTCACCTAGTTGCTTTCACACATTATTATAACCCAGTCAAGCATTTTGAAATAAATAAATTTTGTTTTTCCTTTTAGAGTTATTTCCTCAAGCCATAATCTGAAAAGTGGATTAACAGTTTAAAGATCATAATTATAAACTGGGTGATTTTTATTATAAATTGTCAGGTAGCTCTCCAAAAGAGGTATTTCCAGTTTGCACATCACCAGAAAAACATGAGCCTAGCTTTTTCTTCACTGTTCCTTTAACACTGTTCCTTTAACACTGGGATTTTTTGTTGTTGTTGTTCTGGGATTTATTAATTTTGGGGTGATTTCAAAAGAGTGATGTAAAATCTTTTAGTTCTTCAAATCCGTCATATACGTTCATTTATAGTCTTGCTGCCTCCTTTTAAAGAATGTGTATTGATCACCTACTACATGCCAGGTCCTTTATGTTCTTTTTCAGTCATTCAATACCCCTGACTGTAAAGTAGAAACCACAGATTTTATTTTCACTAAGAAAACTGAGTCTAAAAGGTTAGAGTAATGTGCACAAGATTTCAAGGCTGGGGCGCCTGGGTGGCTCAGTAGGGTCCTGGGATCGAGCCCCACATCAGGCTCTCTTCTCAGCAGGGAGCCTGCTTCCCCCTCTCTCTGCCTCTCTGCCTACTTGTGATCTCTCTCTCTCTCTCCCAAATTAATAAATAAAATCTTAAAAAAAAAAAAAAGATTTCAAGGCTAATATTTGATGTTGTCAGGATTTAAACTCACTATCTAATTTCTGTGGACTCCCCATTACACTGTCCGGCCTCATAAGTTCAACCTTTAAACATCTGGCCAGTCTTTCTTTTCTCTCTTTTTCTTTTCTTTTTTCTTTTTTCAGTTTAGTTTTCCAGTTTCTTGAAGTATAAAATATACAAGTGATTAAAGTATCCTCATCCTAAAGGTATAACCCGGTGAATTTCTGACATACTACACACTGTGTAACCAGCACACAGACCAAGATAAAGAATCCCATCAACTTAGTAACTTTTCTTTTTCTTACTTGATAAACAGATTGTTTTTGTGTTTGTAATTTTATATAGGGCCTGCTATTAACACTATGCAAATAGGCACTTAATAAGTTTTGTTCAGGGGCACCTGGGTGGCTCAGTGGGTTAAGCCGCTGCCTTCGGCTCAGGTCATGATCTCAGGGTCCTGGGATCGAGTCCCGCATCGGGCTCCCTGCTCGGCAGGGAGCCTGCTTCCCTCTCTCTCTCTGCCTGCCTCTCTGTCTACTGTGATCTCTCTCTGTCAAATAAATAAATAAAATCTTTAAAAAAATAAATAAAAATAAAAATAAAAAAAAATAAGTTTTGTTCAATTATTTAAGATTGAAGCTATAAGTAGTGCCTCAGAGATTATGTACTCCAATCTCATAAACTTCCAGATATAGAAACTGAAGCCCAGAATTAAAGTGACTTATCCAAGATCTAACCATTCAGAGCTCTGTTACGCCACACCTGTCACTGGCTGGTTGCTCTCCACTCCTTACATTAAAAACATAGTGAGGGGTAACAAAGAAGGCAGGGTACATAACAGAGAAAGAGTATCGGGGTAAGGTTTTTTTTATTGTTTATCTTTATTTTAAATTAATCCGGAAGTAACCAAAGGGTCAAATTGGTGGAGAAATGCTCATTAAGGTGACCTTAATATAAAACATGATTTTTTTTTTAAATGAAGTATCAACACTTGAAATCAAATGACTTTTGTCCCTCAGACTAGTCTACTTGAAAGGATAAACACTGATTCTAATAATGTTCAATTGCTCAAGACTTCTTTTGAATACCCCTTGTAGATAAGCTTTCAGAACTAATTTGAGTCAAATAAGTAAACCAAATTTATTTTTAAAACTACAGAATTAGCACCAAAAGAATAAAAGCTGGATGTGTGTCTTTTAAATCACTAGAAAAGAAACAAAAATAGAATCCATATAACATATTCTCTTTAGAATAACAAGAAGCATATAAAGTATGAATTTTTTAAATTGATCAGAGATCAAACTTATCAAATATGACAATAAATGTAAATGGGTTATACATCCCCAACAAAAACAAAGATGCTCAACATCCAATTATATGCTATTTATAAGACAAGTCTAAAACCAAATGACCCAGAAATCTAAAATAAAAGGAAGAGCTAAGTGAATCTAGAGAACACAAATGCAAAGAAAGTTTGGATGGCAATATTTATATCAGAGCAGAATTTGAGGCAAAATAACATTTAACAAGACAGAGAACATGTGAAATAGTTCAACCTCATTAGTAATAAAAATTCCACTTTTAAGAAACAGTTTAATATATCAAACTAACAAATATATTTTAATTTGTAATATTTTTTATCATTGTGGGTACAGCCAAATAGACATCAATATGCTACTACTATGAAGACAATAGGAAAACAGAGAGTACAATATGAATATATATGATAGAATAAAATATAGCCACTAAACATCGTGTTTTTAAAAATTTAATGAATGGCAATCATACAATACTAAGAAGAGGAGGCAAGATACAAGGGCATAGACAGCAGGATCTCAGTTTTTCTTAAATAAAACACAAATGACATATTGTTAAAATTGGGAAAAAATGCACCAAAATAATACTCTGGTTAAATTAAGGGAGATAATAGTTTTTGTTTGTTTGTTTGTTTTGGTTTTTTGTTACTTTTCCCTATGTGTGTGGGGGGGGGAGAGGGTCTAAAGTCCAGGATAAACGAAAAGATAGAATGGGGGGATTTTACTTCTTTATATGAATCATGCATCCAAAACTCCAGATGCAGACAAATTCCAACCCAGGGCATTGACAAGGGAGACAGAAAAAATTTGTTGTGTTGGATGAGAATTCTGAACCTCAGTCACCTTCAGGCTCTAAACCCCATAATCTCTGGTGTTTTCTCCCAAGGACTGATTAATGTTTAAGTTAATTTTTCTTTTTATTCTATGCTCTCCAAATGAACATACATTACTTTACTAAGCACAGCAAGTAAACTCATAAGTAAACAAAATGATAATACAGTTTGATCACCTACTTTGTTCACAAATCTGTCCTACAAAGACAGATTTGCCAACACTAGAAAAAAGATTGTACAAGTGCTCAAGGATAATTCTGAACAAGAAGTTCCAAAAATATTTTAAGCAACGACAATCTTATGGGAATAGCTTCCCAAAGTATCTTCATTGAATTATTTTGCATTCATTTTGATGTATATGTTTTGACATGTTAGGATATCTTAAAATAAAATTGTACTGATTTATGTTAACATGTCATTTATTTAACAACTAACTTGAAGAAAGAATAGGTAAGCTTTTAAAAGAGGAACTTAAAAGAAGTCTTATTATTCCTATATGCTTAAAATGAAAATTGTACTCACTAACATGATTAGGAAATAATCAGATTCCAGATCTTTTGAGAAGTTCTAAATACTAAAAAAATTATAATACAAATGGTTGTAATACGAAGTGTGACTTTAGGGCTGGTATTCACCAATGTAAAGAACCTTAGGAATCATGATATGCAACCTTCATTCTCCTAGAAATCAAAGTCCAGAGAGGTGAAATAACTCCCCCAAGTTCTTAGCTAGTACTTTTTCTTAGCACAGCAGCATCTATAACCTCTTCTGAATTTTTCCTTCCCATTGGATTTATAGCCATCATCCATTCTCTTCCACAATGAATAGGAGAAATTTTTAATGGAGGACAGGTGATTGAACAAGCAAATCTCTCACCTTTCATTCTAACACAAATATACCAAGTGCCTTCAAACTGTCAAGTTCTAGGGTAAGGTTACGATTCCTGCCCTCAGGGAGCTCAAAGATTATCTATTCCTGGACCATCCACAATTTGGAAGGCTGAGGCATATGAGGAAGCATGCACAGGCTGCCAAGGGAGCAGAGGGAAAGAGCAGCTAATCCCATTAGGCTAATCATCCTTACATTCGAGTTGTGAAAGGCAACTGGGAGGGCAGATAATGGGAGAAATGGGAGACAGGAAAATAGCATTCTAGGCGGGGAGACCCAAAGAGAAAGCAGACATGAGAAAGTATGCCAGAGTTCGGGACCTGTAAGTTGAATGTGGCTGGAATTTGATCTACTCATGGGAACTGGACACAGATGAAGTGACAGAGAAGGTTGGGAACCTCCACTAAGTGAAGGAATCATGTCTTAAAGGCAATGGAGTCACTAAAGGAATTTAAGCAAAAAACTGAAATGGTCATTGATCACAATCCTGCAGAACAGGAACCTCCCTTGCTCTACAGATGTCCTAGAGATCTACAAACAGGGAGGTTACCTTATCAATAGCACAAATTTCCAGAGGCAAATAACTCTCAGTTCCTCAAGCCCTAATGTCTCCCTCCCCATCATAAACGAAACTGGAGGAGGCTGAGGTAGAAGAGAATGTAAATGATAGCAAGATCATAAGACCCCACCAAGAATTTCCCAACTATCTTGATGTTAATAGCTGACCTAAGACGACATTGATCAAGCCACAAGGGCAAGGCCTCCTCCTGGCACCTTGTAGGCCCTCTTTAACATGAAAACTCCGTTGAAACCTCCCATCCCTTCACACACCTACAACAGCAAGGCATATAACCTGCCATCCCTCACAACCCGGGGCAGCAGCTCTTTCTGCCCACGGGTCCTGTCCCTGTGCTTTAATAAACCACCATTTTGCACCAAAGATGTCTCAAGAATTCTTTCTTGGTCATCGGCTCCGGACCTCAGGCCACCAAACCTCACCTAGGATCTAGAACTTCATCAGTCATGCTTGTGTTTTAAAATGTTCTTTGTAGGGCCAAGATGAGGTTGGGCTGGAGAGGTGAGGACCCAAGGTGTGGAACCAATGAGTGGCTCCAGGAGTCCCCTGACAACCGTGCAGGACTGGAGGCCGCACCAAGGAGGGCTGGTGCCCGACAAGGGACAGGTTTAGAAAGACACAGAGTGGGGACTTGGTGAGGGAAAGGGTGGAGACTATTCAAAGTTTTAACTTTCTCCTTTCCAAAAAACATTTTTGAATAGTTTACACTTCCATGTCACAATAACAAAATGTTCCTGTCCTCGGATTTACATTTCAAGGATACTCACTAATTCTGACAAGAAAATGGGAAGCAGGAGCACCTGGGTGGCTCAGTTGGTTGGGCAACTGCCTTCAGCTCAGGTTCTGATCCTGGAGTGCCAGGATGGAGCCCCGTGTGAGTCTCCCCACTCAGCGGGGAGTCTGCTTCTCCCTCTAACCCTCACCTCTCTCATGCTCTCTCTCTCAAATAAATAAATAAAATCTTTTAGTATATGTGCTGCTGAAGCGAGCACAATTAATAAAATCTTTTAAAAAAAGAAACAAAGAAACAAGGAAAGAAAATGGGAAGCAGAAACCAATGAGGTTACTTGAGAGAGACAAAAGAGAAACACGACACACTCTTTTGACAAATCACAGAATAATGCAGTGCTTGTAGTACCCGAAGAACTTGGGTTCAAGTCACCTGATCTGGCCACTTGAAACACTAGGCAAGCTGTCATTTTTAAATCTGTTTTCTTCTTTCTTTCTTTCTTTCTTTTTTTTTTTTTGAGGCTATTATTTATTTGAGAGAGAGGCAGAGAGAGTGAGAGCACAAATGGCAGGAGTGGGGGGGGGGGCAGGGGGAGAGGAAGAAGCAGACTCCCCACCAAGCAGGGAGCCCATGCAGGGCTCGATCCCAGGACCTTGATATCATGACCTGAGCCAAAGGCAGATGCTTAACCATGACTGAGCCACTCAGGTGCCCCTCTATTTTCTTATCTCTAAAATGAGGATAATGATGAAATTTACCTGAGGACGTTAAGCAGCAGACTGATGTAACGAGAAAGTACAAAACACAATAACTGATCCACAGTGAGCACTCATTAAGTAATCACTACATTACATAGCACAGAGGATTTCCCCAGGCCTAGAAAATAAAAAATTTATTCAGAATATTATCTTTAATTGTTAAGATATCCTGAGTTCTGGATGTTGGGCAAGAAAGGGGACATCATCAAATCCCTGTCAGTAGTGCCTGACCCAAAGCTTTTGTCAGATGCTCCTTCTCATCAAGCAGGGCCCTCAGAAGGAGCAAAGGTGCTCACATGGGGATTGTGAGACACAACATCTGTCAGAAAAACTCTGGGAAGTAAAAGCTTAAGAGGTGATAACAAAATGGCAGAAAAATCTTTTAGGTAAAAGGAGTAGAATCTTCTACTCCTTTAAAAAGTAAAAAACTGTAAAAATACTGTGAAGACCTTGAGGCCTTGGGAGTTTTCACAGAGGTGATAAGAAGACAACTAGTCCAAGTTCTAGGAAAATTCCAGTATTATAAAGAAATGTAGAAAGAAGCAATTGCTGTATTGAAGTCAGTAACATCTGTTAACTTTTCACCCTAGGATTCTTAAGAAGGTCAGTAGATTCAATAACAAGGCTTCTAACAGCAGTTTTGGAGGAGCGAGGTCAGCGGTATGCTGGCAAATTATGCTGGTTTTAGAACCAGATCTCCGGGAAGGAAACTGCACATTTATCTATACCTGTAGACATAAATTAGTTATAAATTTTACTAATATAGAGTATTAGTACACAATTTACAAATAATAATAAAATATCCAGTGTTCCTTATCATAAATTCCATAAAGTCAATTCATTCATTAACTTTTGCACAACTCTTGGGTCTACAGAAACACCTGTGGGTGCAACTGACAAACGAGTATGGTTCCATTGTGAAGGCTTGATGATATTTTATTTCATATTAAGGGTAACTAAGATATTACTTGCTTATCAATGGTAAGTTATTTTTTTTGCTGAGTCAGATAGGGTTTTTTTTAATATTAGAAGACTATTTCCATGATTTCTTTGTGCTGTAATGCTACAGATGGGAGACACTGTTAGTTGAATCTGTAATATTCTCCATCATTTTCTTAAGTCCAGAACACAAAACAATAAATCACATCCTAATGTAAATGTCAATAATCCCATGAAGTAAATAGTCCAACGTGGCCAATTTCAAGCTGTAACAAGACCACCTCTGAACACAGCATTTGGAAGAAATGCACAGTAGTGCCCTGTATATTGCATTTCTACCATACAGGTGGAATTGCTGCACATTTACAAACTCTTTTTCTTTTTTTTTTTTTTTTTAAAGATTTTATTAATTTATTTGACACAAACAGAGAGATCACAAGTAGGCAGAGAGGCAGGCAAAGAGAGAGGGGGAAGCAGGCTCCCCGCTGAGCAGAGAGCCCCATGGGGAGCTCCATCCCAGGACCCTGAGATCATGACCTGAGCTGAAGTCAGAGGCTTAACCCTCTGAGCCACCCAGGTGCCCGTACAAACTCTTTTTCTATTCCTTCATCCAGGTCATCAGCAAAATGTGCCCCTCTTTGTTGAACTTGACAAAACATGATTGTTGTTTTATTGTGCAGAGATCATAAATATTGATGTTTGGATGTTGAAATGCTTGCAATTCCAAGGATTATCTTTATTAAACTTGGTTCCCACACCACGAAATGACAGTGGTAAAAGTGAATCAGTCAGCGGTGTAAGTGAGCCAACTCATATAGGCTCACAAGAGATAATTATTACACCTTCAAGTATTTTGCAAGCTGATTGTCAAATATAATCATTATTAAAAATAAATTATCTGAACTTATAATTATATAAATTATATTTAACATTTTAAAAAAGATATTAAATAGTCAAGATTCATCACTTTCCATTAATTTTATTACATTTTACTACTATCTATGCTCGAGTTATTCAAAATACAAGAAAAGAATAGCACATAGTCTGGGAGGAATATAAATGGAAAAAAGGCATTCTAAGGTTCCTGTATTGTCCAGGAAGTGCTAAAAATACTAATCTGTATTAGCCTAAGAGTCAAATATGAATGGTGTACCTTCTCCAAAGAACATAAAAGGATGGATAATTAATAAGCCAATTGAAAAGAGAGGGGAAAACAGAAAAGTAAAATGCTTAATTGAAAATGAGGCAGGAAAGGAGAGAAATACAAAAAAGAACACGTGGGAAAAACAGAAACCAAAGAGTAAGATGAAAAATTGAAACCCAAATAGTTTATTAAAGGTAAACAGACTAAATCACCTAATTAAAAGACAAAGATTAACAAACCAGATACACAATGAAATTTAACTATGCTGCTTTTAAGAGACATACTTTAAACAAAGGTAGTGTTTGACAGTAATAGTAATAGTAAAAAGTCAGCATGCAAACACAACCACAAACAAAGGTGGAAGGCTTATATTAAAGTAGACTTTAAGGGACAAACCACTGTTTGTCAATTCTGTAGTTTGTATGCATGTACTAATATGGCCTTAAAACATAGAAAGCACAACGTGAAGGAACTAATGGGAGAAATAATCATAAGCAGCAACCCATAACCAGAGTGAGACATTTTAACATACCTCTCTTAGGAGCTAATACAATAAACAGGAGAAAATCAATTTTTCTATCCTTGACTTTTAACTTTTCCATATCCTTAATTTAAGACGTGTCTATTATAAGCAGCAGAAAGTTGGTCTGACACATTTTTCTAATTAAACAATACTATCAACACTCTTGAACACAATACCTAACATCTGCAGAATATGCATTATTTCCAGGAGTAAACAGAATGTTTGCAATTGACTCCATGCTGAGAGAGAAAACATGTCTCAACAAATTGCTCAAGAGACTGAAATTACATAGAGTGGGTTCACAGATTAGAGTAAGATTAAGCCAGAAATCAATAACAAAAAGAATTGAAAATCCCTAGGTATTTGGATATTAACCAATAAACTCTTAAATAATTCATGAAACGAAAGCTACTTAGAACTAAAAGACAATAAAAATACACATATAAATCCTTCTAGAGGGAAAACCTCAAAGTCAAGAAGGGTCTTTTGATCCATTTACTAAAAGTGGTGAAGTATCAGTTCCCTTCAGTGATGGGCTGACCTGAGAGACCTGTCATTTTTATTAAAAAATATATATTAAGGCTGTGCCTTAAAAGAGACCTCTACCTGATCCTAGGTTTAGCAGGTTCTTGGAGGCAAATGGTCAAATACTTTGAATCTGGACCCGGGACAGCTATCCTATGGAACACAAGAATCTTTTACTTTATGGTGAGAGACGGTGTGGTCAGTAATGGGCTAAAGATTCTTTGTCTTTCCTTCTGGTGCCCAGCATTACTCTCTCAGTGGTAAAATGCCCACTCCCACCTAGGCTATTTGGACCACCTCCTCAACAGTGTACATACTCTGAGATTCTATACCTTCTGCCCCTCTGGCTTCTGATGGCCCTTATCCCTAAAGGACTATTATCTCAACTTTCACCTGGATAAGGACCTGCCTGCTGATGCTTGAGAATTACATCTACACATCAAACTTACATAAGACCACAAATACCTGAAACCTACAAAAATATCCTGGTCTGAAAAAAAAATGTTTATTTACCACAAATGCTTTTTGTGTCAGATGCTCTTTGTGTCAGAGCCTCCTACTAAAATTGCTTGCATACTTTACAACATATTTCCTATAGCTTACATAGATCATATTTAGAATGTCATAAGAGATATAATATTCAAAAGATCATTAGAAGTTTTTAAATGGCCAATGGTATATTAACTTAGGTAGGTAACACTAAGTGCTCTACCCCTTCCCCCAAAATCTCAACAAAAGTTGAGTTCTCTTTTGAATCACCAACTAATGTAGCTAATGGAGGTGCATTTTCCAAACAATAACTCAGGGGAATCAGGCTGATATCATTTTCTGGCTTCAGTGTCATTCAGGGATCTTGCAGCCAGCAGAAGGAGAGCACACAGGGAGGTCAAGTCACACCAATTGTACGAAATTTCCATAGGCCAAACTAGTCACAGGACCCTACCTCACCGACAAGGACAGTTTATTGAACACATAACACAGTCTGCCTCAAATACATAACAAACTTCACAATCCATTAAAAAGGAAAGAAAGAAAGGAAGTAGCATCCATTGATTTGGGGTACCAAGTTAAATGGTTAAGAACTTTGCACATACTGTGTTTAAACAAAAACACCGGGAGCCAGACACCATTATCCCCAATTCATACCTGAAGAAACTGAAGCATACAGTTAAACATGAAGTGAGCAGTTAAACCCTGACCTAGGACTCCAAGGCCCGTGTTTGCTGATGGCGTCTGGTGCCTCTTAGCACGGGCCACAGCCCACCTGCCTCACAGTCACTAGAGGTGCCTCTGCAGAGCGCTACACCACACTCGCTGAATAAGAATCTCCAGAGTAACAGGAACCTGCACTTTTTAAAAAGTTTCCAAGGCTGGGGCACCTGGGTGGCTCAGTGGGTTAAAGCCTCTGCCTTCAGCTCAGGTCATGGTCTCAGGGTCCTGTGATCGAGCCCTGCATTGGGCTCTCTGCTCACTGGGGAGCCTGCTTCCTCCTCTCTCTCTCTCTCTCTCTCTCTCTCTGCCTACTTGTGATCTCTGTCAAATAAATAAATAAAATCTTTTAAAAATAAACAAATAAATAATTAAAATTTAAAAATTTAAAAAAAAAAAAAGTTTCCAAGTGGATTTTATACTATTGATCATTTTATCTCTAAAACACAACAATGACATTCTAGATAACCCCTTCAAGAAAGTAGAAAATGTATGGAAAAGAGATAAAATTCAGTAGGTGTAAGAGAAGAGCCCTGTGGCAAATTGAGAATCCTACAGACCCAGAAGTCAGAGGTGTGGACACTGGTCCTAGACCAATTAGCCTCCTGAGTGACCTTAGGAAATCACTAAGTCTCACTGAATCTATTCCAAAAAAGATCACATTTTCTACACTGAAAAATGTTGAAATTGGGCTAAATAATCTCTTAAAGATCCTTTTGGCTATACAAGAAAGTGAAAAGTATAAAGTAAGAGAATGAAACAAATACAGAATAAGAAAGTAACAATAATGGGGGTGTCTGGTGGCTCAGCTGGTTAAGCGTCTGCCTTCGGCTCGGGTCATGATTCCAGGTCCTGGGATTGAGACCCACATTGGGGCTCCTTGCTCAGCAGGATGCCTGCTTCTTCCTCTCCCACTCCCCCTGCTTCTATCCCTTCTCTCACTGTCTTTCCGTCAAATAAATAAATAAAATCTTAAAAAATCTTAAGAAAGAAGCAATAACATTTAAAATAATAGATAATCCCAGCAACATTTTTGTAGATATAGACAAACTTCTCTAAAATTTACATGGAAAGGCAACAAAACTAAAATAGCTAAAAAAAACAACTCTGAGAGAGAAGAAGAAAGTTAGAGGAATCACAATACCCGATTGTAAGACTTACTATATAACTACAATAATCAGGACAGTGTGATGTTGGCTGAGGAACAGACATATAGATCAATAGAACAGATTTAAGAAGCCAGAAATAGCTCTACATAAGTATCCAACACAAAAGCAACTGAATGGAGAAATGATAAGTGTTTTTAACAAATGGTATTGGGACAATTAGCTATCTATATGCAAAAAAGAAAAGAAAAAGATGAGGAAGAATTTTAATCTAAACTGAACACCTTAAACAAAAATCAAATCAAAATGGATCCTAGATCTAAATGTAAAAATATAATTAGGAAAACAAATAGGTGAAAATCTTCATAATTTAGGGATAGGCAAAGAAACATCAGACATAACACCAAAACCATGAAAAAGAAAAGAAAAAAAAATCAATGAATTAAAACCTTTTGCTCTGTAAAAGATCCTATGAAGAGGATGAAAAGACAGGCCACAAAAAGGGAGAAAGTATCAACAAGCTGCATAGCTGACAAAGGACTTATATTCCGAATATATGAAGAACTTTCCAAAATGAACAGTTAAAAAGAATTTTAAAAGGGGGCAGAAGACTTGAACAGACTTTCAAAATAAAATATATGGATGACAATTGACTACATGAGGAGAGGCTCAATGTCATTACCATTGGAGAAATACAAATTAAAGCCACAGGGAGATGCCATTTCACATCTACTAGAACAGCAAAAATAGCTGGATAAATCCCAGCGAGGATGCAGAAGAAAGTGGACCTCGCATACGTTGCTGGTAGGAATGTAAAATGGCACAGCCATTAGAGAAAACAGTTTGACAGTTTTATAAAAAGTTAAACATATACTTAATGTAATGACTCAGCAATCACACTTTCAGGTACTTATCCTTTGAGAAACGAATACATGCCCACCGAAAATGTGCATGAATTTTGGGGGCAGCTTTAGTTGTAACAGCCAAAAGTTTGACAACAACCCAAACGTATTTCAAGGCATAAACTGGTAAACAAACAGTGGTACACCCAAGCATTGTAATACCAAACCGGTGATTAAAACAGGAACAGACTGCTGACACATGAACATCTTGGATGGATCTCAAGGTCATTCATTATACTGAGTGAAAAAGACCACTCTCAAAAGGTATAATTCCACTTGTATGACACTCTCAAAAAAGTGATGGAGAACAGATCAGTGGTTGCCAGGGGTATAGGGGTGACTGTAAAGAGATGGCCTTTGTGGAAATGGAACCATGCTCTATCTAAACCATGGTGGCGGTTCCATGATGTAGACAAGCTATAAAGTGTCACGGGGCTATATACACATACACACAAACATATAAAAGAAAGCGCGACAAAACTGATGAATCTGAATGAGGTCTGTCATTTTGTTAAATTTTACACCAATGGCAATTGTCCTGTTGGGATAAAGTATTGTAATTATGGATACATGGAAACTTTCTGTACTATTTTTTCAACTTCTTGTGAGCCTAAAGCATTTCAAAATAGGTTTAAAATAGCTGATATTTGGGGCACCTGGGTAGCTCAGTTGATTAAGCATGGGCCTTCAGCTCAGGTCATGATCCCAGGGTCCTAGGATGGAACCCCACATTGGGCTCCCTTCTCAGGGGGGAATCTGCTTCTCCCTTTCCTCCCTGCTCGTGCTCTCTCTCATATCTTTTCCTCTCTCTCTCAAATAAATGAAATCTTAAAAAATAAAAACAGGGGCACCTGGGTGGCTCAGTGGGTTAAAGCCTCTGCCTTTGGCTCAGGTCATGATCTCAGGGTCCTGGGATCAAGCCCTGCATCGGGCTCTCTGCTCAGCGGGGAACCTGCTTCCTCCTCTCTCTCTGCCTGCCTCTCTGCCTACTTCGGATCTCTCTGTCAAATAAATAAATAAAATCTTAAAAAAATAAAAATAAAATAAAAGCAAAAAAATAAAATAAAATAGCTGATATTCATTGAGTACTGTGTAGCCATACTGTTCTGAGAACTTTATGTGTATATATATACATATGCATATATATACAAACATTTTATACTTAAGTCTTTACAGTAGATACTCCATCCCATTTTGCAGAGGAGAAAACGGAGTTTCAGAAAAGTGAGGGGCAAGGTGAGTAACAGAGGTGGGGCTCAAACCCAGGAAGTCCTCTTCCAGGGCTGTTAGTCTTGACCAATAGACAATGTTTTTAAAGAAAAAGGAAAGCAGGACAAAGAAAAGGTCAGAATGGGAGTCAATAATACAGACGAAGAAAAAAAGGACACTGAAAGACAAAATGAGCAAGGCATGTGGGGGCTCCAGCGAGGGGGTCTTCCTGGCACCCTCTCTGGACATCAGTCCCCCAAGAACACACACCTCGAAGACTGAGAAGAAGCTGGAACAAGATAAGAAATATGTTCAAAGAAATGTTAAATAGCTTCTATTAGAATAAGTCAGAGAAATTGAAGTTATTTAATCCAGAGGAAGTCAGGAAGGTGGTTTAATCACCACCTTTACGAGGGCTTTTGAAAGAATGTCCAGAAGACATAGGACAAAGGAAAGGAGAGTTAAACTGAAAACCAGAAGATTTAGTTTGACATTAAAAAATGTTTTCCTGACCGGATAAAACTAGGACAGATTGGAGGGCGGTTGACTTTCTTCTGAGACCTTCAAGAAGGATAGAATAAAACTGGTAGTTCATTCCACTAAATATTAGACCTGGCAGACAGAGCAGCCTGCCCTGTGCCAGGCCCCATAAAGGGCACTTTACACAAGGTATGGTTTTAATCAGCTAATTAGAAGGCAGGTGTCGTCATTCCCTTTTTATAGAAACACACACTGAGCATCAGAGAGGTGGAGTCCCACACAGGACCCCTCAGCTGCCCAGAGAGGGACAAACACAGGTATCTCTGCTTCACCGTCCAGATCTTTCCACTCTATCACACACAGTAACTGAGCTTGCTGGCCTAAAACTAGATCAAGCAATCGATTACAGGACCTTCTGGCTGTAAAAATATCTATCCCTCAAAACGCTACTCACGTGGTTTTACCTCAGCCACATCTCCACTCATCTCTACCATGATCTTCTTTTAGGAACTTGTTGGGTCCCCCCAAAATTGGGTACCCCAATAATGGGTCCGTGATTAAAGGAGCGAGACTGATACAAAGCGAAGGTCAAGCAAAGCTTTATTTCGCGCCAAGCATCAAGAATCAGACCAACCGTCCAACAGAACAGTAGGGGACGCCCCTTACAGAGGACGACCCCTCTCTGCTTTCCAGACTAACTTTTATAGAGCAAAGGCCATGTGGTTGGGCCCGGCCACACACAGGTGGCCAATGAAATTGTAACACACACAGGAAACTCCACAGTGATGCTAGGCGACCAATTGAATTACAATTTACCCTAGTAGACATTTGAACCAGCATATCACCTTGTTCAGAATTGGCGCCCAAAAGGTGCCCAAACGGTGGGGCCCATACTCCTTGGTAGCTAGGAGACAGTATGCGCCCCCACTGATTGAATACCTCCACCTGGCCTGACCCATCCTTGTATTTGGACTTTGTTAACTGGAACTGGTTTCCAGGACTTGCTTTTAAATAAGTTCCCCTGGCAGGGGGCAAGGTCAACGCAAGTTTTACAACGAAATGGCAGTTCAACCGGGGTGGGGCTGCTCTGGCTGAATAGGCCCTTACAGACTCAATTTTCTCTAGGAAGTGAAGCTACGTTTCTCATTATCATTCTCCTTATAACATCCCTGTGGGATGGCAAGCTGACTTAGCAGAGACTATAGAGAGAATAAGTGTGATGACTCCCATTTTCCAGATGAGAGGTCGAGCTGCCCCACAAGTCAGGCGTGGAATCAAAACCGTGTATGAGTGGAGAGAGACTCAGGCAGCTGAGGAGGGCAACGTCCCGGAGATTTCAAAATGGAACCGGAACAGCCCAATGTAATCCACACAGAGCAATGCCCCTGGAGGGCTCTTCCCATCTGGCCAATAGTGGCCTGATGGCGGTCACTGTCACTAGCTCTCTGGCCAGTTTGTTTATCCTTTTGCTATATTTTGGGTTCTTCCAATTTTTGGTACTTAGGAATAAAAGTGCTACAAATATTTACATGCAGATTTTCGTGTGGACATAGTTTTCAATTCATTTGGGAGCATGATTGCTTGATCACATGGTGAGAATGCAAATGTTTAGCTTTGCCAGACACTGCAAATTGTCTTCTGAGGTGGCTATCCCATTTTGCATTTCCAGCAGTAATGAATGGCAGGTCTTTTTTTTTTTTTTTAAGATTTTATTTATTTGACAGAGAGAGACAGCAAGAGAGGGAATACAAGTGGGGACGTGGGAGAGGGAGAAGCAGGTCTCCTGCTGAGCAGGGAGCCCAATGCAGGGCTTGATCCCAGGACCTGGGATCATGACCTGAGCTGAAGGCAGATGCTTAACAACTGAGCCACACAGGCACCCCTGACAGGTCTTTTTTTTTTTTTTTTTAAGATTTTATTTATTTATTTGACAGAGACAGAGAGAGCGCAGCATGGGGAGGAGCAGAGGGAGGGAGAGAAGCACGGTCCCTGCTGAGCAAGGAGCCAGATGTGGAGCTCGACCCAGGACCCTGGGATCATGACCTGAGCCAAAGGCAGATGCTTAACCCACGGAGCCACCCAGGCACCCCATGAATGAGAGTTCTTGTTGTTCCATGTCCTCACCAACATTAGTGTTGTCACAGTTTTAAATTTTGTCCATTCTGTGTGTAGTGATGTCTCACTGTTGTTATAAGCCAACATGTATATTTTTTGAATCATGTTGCTCAGCTTGCTAAAGTGAAAATCAAGTCCTAACATACTGCATAATAAACTGCCATAATTCAGACCATAATTGCCATTCTCAGAAATTCCAATCTAACAAGAAGTACCTGTTAAGAGGGAAAAAAAATTCTTTATCACAATTAATCCCTATTGCTGAAGGCAGGGCTCCTATTACTTAGTAACTGAGCTTGAAAAAGCCAAAGCAAAATTTGTCCCCTCATCACTAATATACTAAAATGAGCCTTCAAAGGCATGAGGATACCTGACGCATAAGGATAAAAATGGTCTTTTATTGATGTCTAGCCACATAAAGGCATTTTCTCTGACAAAGCTGAATTTGGCTTTGTTTCACAAAGTTCTTCTCAGATTTAAATAAACATTGTACAGTCCTAAATTGCTTTGGACTATTTCTAAGTCACTAAAAAGTTATGGATCAAGGCGGGGAGGGAGGTCTGGATTTCTTCTTCTTCTATAGCTTATCCAGATGTTCCAACACTTTTATGGAAACTAGAGCAGCAGAATAATGAGCAGAAAGTCTCCGCTGTCTACTATTACACCTGCTATGGCTTGAACTTTCAAAAAGTGATACTTTCTTACTGTATTTATTTCAAAGCAGCATTTCACATGTGCATGTTTATATAACAGTTCTGACGGTCATCAACTCTACAAAGATTTGGGCAATAATGTGCAAAACAAAATTCTTAAAGAAAAAAATCAATTTCATAATTTTTGCAAACACGTGAATTTTATCTTGTGCATTTTTGTTGATGAAACATAACAGAATCAAAAGTCACATAACACATTGACCTTGAAAAAATATTTGCAAGCAACTGAAATTTTTAAATGGCCCATTTTATGTTCCCATCCCTAACAAATAAGATATAACCATATGAAACAATTGCTTTCTCCTCAACTCTGGATCTGCTGTTTAGAGAAGCTCCTCAAAGCCTTGGAAATAGTCCATAATTGGGTGGCAAGGATGTCTGAAAGTTTTTCCAAACCAAATGGCAAAGCATTTAAGAAAAGTATCAAAAAAGCATTTGTCAGGAATAAGCATAACATTTAGACTACCTTTTCTGTGTGTTTTTATCACTGCATTTTGGAGGGTACAATCAAATACTTCTGTTATTAACCACTGGCTACACACCAGAATCGATGCTAGGTGTCCTCATATTTTATATGGAAAAATTCTCTAGTATCACTTCAAGCAAAAAGCTGAAACACCCACACCTCAGTAGCGCTAAGAAAATTTTCCCCATTATTTTGCTGTCAACCTAAGCAAAGTGACTGTGCATTCTGCTGAGAAATTTTTAAAGAGGAGATTGGGGGCTAGTTAGAGTGAAATATGGCATAACTTTTAAAAAATTTCCAGTGAGGGACATCTGGCCCAGAGGATACTTTGTTATCATTGAGGAATTGAAGGTGTTTTCTCCAGGTGAGTCATATATCCTTACTAATCATGTCATGGAGTCTCCAGGACAAGCAAGTTGCAGATGTTTAATATACTACAAGTAACTAGAAGATTTTCTGTAACCCATTCCTTTCCTTTCTCACCCTACAGCTTGATAAACATACTCCTCCCATCCACACCAAAGATGGAATATTTTCTAGCACAGTGTTATGGGTTGAACTGTGTCCCCCCCCCCCCAAAAAAAAGATATGCTGAAGTCCTAGGCTTTAGGCCTCAGAATGTGGCCTTGTTTAGAAATACGGTCTTTGCAGATGCAATGAGGACATACTGGAGTAGGGTGGGTCCAAAATCCAATATGGCTGGACTTCTTATAAGAAAACGATGTGAAGACACAGGGAAAGAATGTGATGACAGAGACAGAGATGGGAGACATGCAGCCGCCACTAGAAGCTAGGAAGAGGGAAGGAATAACATACATTTACAGGTGTTGGAGGAAGTATAGTACTCTTGATACCTTTCAGACTTACAAATTTCAGACTTCTAATGTGAGGATTTGTGAGACAATCTATTTCTGCTGTTTAAAAACACAGACTGTTATGGTAATTTGTTATGGTAGCCTTAGAAAACTAACACACACCATGGGCATATCCCTGGATGCAAGGGTGGCTCAATACACACAAATCAATGTGATACACCACAGAAATAGAACAAAAGATAAAAACCATATGATCATCCCAATTGATGCAGTAAAAGCATTAACAAAGTACAACACCCTTTTATGATTTAAAAAAAAAACTTAAAAATTGGGTATAGTAAGAATATACCTCAATACAATAAAGGCCATATATGACAAGTCCACAGTCCACATCACACTCAAGGGTGAAAGGTTGAAAGCTTTTCCTCCAATATCAGGAATAAGAAAAGGGTCCCCACTCCTATTCAACATATTACTGGAAGTCATAGCCAGAACAATTAGGCAAGAAAAAGAAATAAAAGATATCCAAATAGGAAATGAAGAAGTAAAACTGTCTTTGTTCACAGATGACACAATCTTAATATAGAAAATCCTTTAACTCCATCAGAAAATTGCTAGAACTAACCAATAAATTCAATAAAGTTGCAGAATACAAAATCAACATCCAGAAAATAGTTTCATTTTTATACACTAAAAAGAAAATTCTGAAAAATAAAAAAAGGAAACAATCCAATTGAAAATAGTATCAAAAACAATGCAATATGTAGGAATAAATTTAACTAAGAAAGTGAAGTGAAAGATCTGTACACTGAACACTCCAAGACGTTGCTTAAAGAAACTGAAGGAGACACAAATTAAAAGATATCCCATGTTTATGGATAAAAAGAATTACTATTGTTAATATGTCCCCTGTTACCCAAAGCCATCTATAGATTTCAATTCAATCTCTATCAAAATTCCAATGGCGTTTTTCAAAGAAATAGAAAAAAATAGCCTAAAATTTGTATGGAGACAAAAAACCTTAAATGATCAAAGCAATCCCGTGAGAAAGGAATTAAGCTAGAGGCATCATACTTCCTGACTTCAAACTATATATTTTTTTTCAAACTATATTTTCATGACTATCATCATCAAACAGTGTGGTACTAACATAAAAATAGAGACATAGACCAATAGAACAGAATAGAGAGCCCAGAAATAAGCCTACACATAAACAGTCAATTAATATTAAATAATCAACGAAAGAAAAGATAGTCTCTTCATAGATGGCTTGGAAAACTAAATAACTAAATGCAGAAGAACGAAATTAGATCCCTTATCTTACACCAGTCACAAAAATAACTTGAACTAAGGACTTAAATTTAAGACCTGAAACCATAAAACTCCTAGAAGAAAACATAGAAGAAAAATCTCCTTGACATTTGTCATGGCAGCAATTTCCTAGATATGACACCAAAAGTACAAGCAACAAAAGCAAAAATAAATAAATGGGATTACATCAAACTAAAAAGCTTCTGCACAGCAAAGGAATCATCAACAAAATGAGGCACCCTACCACATGGGAGAAAATATTGGCAAATCATACATCTGATACAGGCTTAATATCCAGAACTCATACAACTCAATAACAAAAAAACACCCAATTTTTAAACGGGCAGAGGAGCTCAATGGACAGTTTTCCAAAGAAGACATCGAAATGGCCAACAGAAGTCATGGGAGATTTTATATATATTTATATATATATATATATATACACATCTCCATCCCATTGAAGTATGTTAATTATACTTCAATTAAAAAATAAAATAAAATTTTAAAATTAAACAAAATATGAAATGTTACACTTCAATTATATCTCAATAAGACTGAGGAAAAAGAAAAAGAAAATTAACCATCAAAAAAAGAAAACTAATTAGGGATGCCTGGGTGGCTCAGTTGTCAAGCATCTGTTTTCAGCTCAGGTCAGGATCCCAGGGTCCTGGGATTGAGTCCCACATCGGGCTCCCTGCTGGGGAAGGGGGGGAGCCTGCTTATCCCTCTCCCACTCCCCCTGCTTGTGTTCCCTCTCTCACTGTGTGTCTCTCTCCCTCTGTCAAATAAATAAATAAGAAAAAAAAAAGACTAAATTAATACAGTGTTTGAAAATGGGTCTGGAGCCAGATGGGAGTTCAAACCCTGCTATCTGGACAAAGCGTCATGGCAGTCAGAGCTTCTCTAGGACTGGGGCCCAGGCTTGATGCAGTAACTCCCTCCCCAGGAGCCAGAGTCCTGTCCAAACCCAGACTTGGTGCTTTGCTACTGGTCTCCACACTTCCCTTGGCAGGGACACAGCCTCCACCAAAGACATCGCCTTGTGGTCTATAGGCAGAGCCCACGGAGAACTTCCAAAGACTTAGAGGAGGTTTTTTTTTTTGTGGGCTTGATATTTAATAAACACAAAAGTTAGGAAATTCATAATTTCCCCTTAAAACTAAAATATGTCATATTTATTATGTCACGTTTATTAATCCTGAAATATGTTTTGTTATTTTTATACATATAAAATCGCTTTGGCTGAAAAGTTGTTGGTATGGATTTTATTATATTCACTCAAAATTCCTATCCTGAAGCCCCAACCCCAGTGTAACGGTATTTGAAGACAGAGCCTTCGAGAAGTAATTCAGGTCAGATGAAGTCATGAGATGGGGCCTTCATGATGGGATTAGTGCCCTTATAAGAAGAGACCCCAGAACACACTCCTACTATCTTCCTCTCCACCATGTGAGGACACAGCTAGAAGGTGGTCGTGTGCAAACCAGGAAGAGAACAAAATTTCAACAGGTATCACCAGATACCCAACTTTGAGAAATAAAATGCTGTTGATTAAGCCTCCCAGCCTGTGATCTTTTGCTGTGGTAGCCGGAGTTGACTAAGATAGGTGTTATATATAAAGGAGAACACGATTTAATGAAGTGATGAAAACACCTCACAGTCAGTAGTGGTAATCAGCTATCAATAGGGTCCGAACTCCCTCACTGGAAATTTTAGGTGTTTTAAGTCGTAAAAATGTCTAAATAATTGTGTTTAAATTAAGTTGCTGTGCTCCTTTGCTCTCGATAATATATAAGATGTTTGGTTCATGTTTCACAGCACTGCCTGGTGCCCCGAGTTTGGCCCATCAGGGGCACGTTGTGGAACAGGAGCGGGAGGGAGAAAAGGGCTGTCCTTGTCTTCTCCCAAGGACAAAAAAAGCTCCAGGCTGCGGCTCGGTCCCTGCCTGAACCTCCCAGCCAGGGACACCTGTGGAGGTCATGGCATGTTGGAGTCCCAGACATGGGGTGAATGGAGGCTGCTTCTCCACCCAGCTTCCCTGACGCGTGCTCCTCATCGACGGAAGCACCAGATCTCTCCGGCACCTCCCTGTGGAGGTCACCTCTGCGGCAGCTCCAGTCCCGGAGCGCTCCGCCGTCACCTCATGAAGGGACAGGCAGTAGGGAACAGCAGAGGCCTTCGGAGTGGGCCAGTTAGGAGGTCTTTCCACCCTCCTCTTCATCTTTTCACAAGCCTGTTCCTTTCCAGGTTTTTAGAAGGCTTCTCACACAATGTCTCAAATTTCATGGTAGAATTCGCAGAAATGATAGAGAAGCGATGCCAGAACCCCAGAAAATATCAGCCCCACTTTGGGATAGTTGGGTTCACTTCAAAAGGAGGGCTCAGCTTTTTTTTTTTTTCTTCTTAATTTTCTACTTGCCTTTGTCTTGGAAAAGTATTGACAGGTCCCACAAAGATACAACTGGTTTATTCTCTTTTTGTGCATCTGAACAACACCATCTGGTCAAAACCAGCCCTCACAGCAGTTGAGGTTCACTGGTGCCCCATACGCACAGTCAACAGTGACTTCCCCAACTTTAGAAAGATCTTTGTAACATCCCTCTAGAACGGTCTACTCAACATGAATAGCTTGAGGGTCCTCTCAGAAGTTTTATGAAGTTTTTTACCTTGATTCTGTAATGCTTGAATGCTAGAATAGAGATGCTTTCCTAGGCTAATCAGAACCCTTTAGACAATGCTTTCAGATGTATCACTTCTGACATAAAGCAATGACTTTCTAGAGTCATCTATTCTCATTACAATGTCTTAAGGAAATTGCTCTGCCTTGAAAGGCTCTCTTTTCTATTTGATATGCAACCAATCCCCCTCCCTTCTTTTCCATGGAAAAGCCTAATTTTCTCAAGTTGAGTTGTTGATTTTAGTATTTAGTAATAACTGCCATCATTCTTTTTTATTTACCCTCTGCAGTTGGGAAGATTTTTATTTTACTTTTCTTCTTTCCACTTTATGATAATGTTCTCTTTTTTTGTATGATAATGTCATAAGCCTAATTTTCCCTTCTGTTAGGTCTTGATTATTCTCCCCAAAAGCTGATATTTAGAATGAAAGCATTTAAAACTTAATGTTAGCACAATGGTTATGTGGTCGCATGCATATATGAGAAACTAAAACTACAGATACTGTTAATATTATTCCATGCAAATTAACTCTAATGCAGCATATATAGTAGGCAGCTTCTCTTCAGGGCTGGTCTAACTGTAAAACTGAAGCTAAGGTTTTTAAAAGGTAGTAAGTAGGAAGGAGGGCAAATAAGTAGGAATTGGTTTGTCACTGCTGTTGCAAGACGTCTGAGTATCATTTACATCTGAGACAGATAATTACAGCTTAAGAATTATATCTACTGAGGGACGCCTGGGTGGCTCAGTTGGTTAAGCAGCTGCCTTCGGCTCAGGTCATGATCCCAGCGTCCTGGGATCGAGTCCCGCATCGGCTCCTTGCCCGGCAGGGAGCCTGCTTCTCCCTCTTCCTCTGCCTGCCATTCTGTCTGCCTGTGCTCGCTCTCTCCCCCTCTCTCTCTCTGATAAATAAATAAAACCTTTAAAAAAAAATTATATCTACTGAAAGCGGGGGAGGGGATATTTTTCCCTTCTTGCCTTCTAGGTACTTTGGCTGGTTGAATAATTAAATTGACATAAAACAGATTAACAGGAGAAAAATAAATTTAATTTCGTACATATAAGAAACCCCAAAGATATGATGCATAAAGAAGTGACCAAAGCAGGCAGCTTTTATACCTTTCTGACAAGGAAGCAATAAATTTGAGCGGACAAAGGGTTTTGAGTTTGGGGTGGTAAATTAGTGAGGAAGTAACAAGGTTTCTTTATACAACCCTCCCAGCCCTAAATTCCTGTCTCTGGTGATAAGGATGCTCTCCCGGTACAGGGAGGGTACCTCTCACAGGATGTAAGGGCCTATTCAGCCAGAGCAGCCCCACCCTGGTTGAACCACCATTTTGTTGTAAAACTTAAACTGACTCCCCCCCCCCACCCCCTCTCCCCACCCCGCCAGGGGAACTTACTTAAAAACAAATCCCGGAAACCAGTCCCAGTTAACAAAGTCCAAATACAAGGGTGGGTCAGGCCAGGTGGAGGTATTCAACCGGTGGGGGCGCATACTGTCTCCTAGCTACCAAGGAGTATGGGCCCCACCGTTTGGGCACCTTTTGGGCGCCAATTCTGAACAAGGTGATATGCTAGTTCAAATGTCTACTAGGGTAAATTGTAATTCAGTTGGTCGCCTAGCATCACTGTGGAGTTTCCTGTGTGTGTTACAATTTCACTGGCCACCTGTGTGTGGCCGGGCCCAACCACATGGCGTTTGCTCTATAAAAGTTAGCCTGGAAAGCAGGGAGGGGTCGTCCTCTGTAAGGGGCGTCCCCTACTGTTCTGTTTGACCGTCGGTCTGATTCTTGATGCTTGGCGCGAAATAAAGCTTTGCTTGACCTTCGCTTTGTATCAGTCTCGCTCCTTTAATCACGGACCCATTATTGGGGTACCCAATTTTGGGGGGACCCAACAAAGAGAGATTTTCTGCCTGCAGGGGTGTGAATAAGGGTTAGCGTGTCCTTCCTGCAATGGTTGTTTCTGAAGTAACTTTAATTCAAAATAATCAATATGCCAAAAATTATACTCTGGGGTGGCATATTGTGCTACCCATCACCAGTCTAGGAGAGTCTAGTCTAAATTAACCTGACCAGTCTTGTGTTGTTATTTTTTTTAAGATTTTATTTATTTATTTGACAGAGACACAATGAGAGAGGGAACCACAAGCAGGGGGAGTGGGAGAGAGAAAAGCCGGCCTCCTGCCAAGCAGGGATCCCAGGACTCTGGGATCATGACCTGAGCCTAAGGCAGACGCTAACGACTGAGCCTCCCAGGCGCCCCCCCCCACCCCATTGTTATTTTTTCACTTATATACCAGAACGTGTACCTCTTGCAGACATTAAACTGACGTTGGCTGGAGAGAATCAGTTAAACAGTTTCCTTCAAGGCTATCCAGAGCCAAATCGCAGGTTGAAAAAGATACTGGTATGACTAAAGCCAAAGGGTGGGTTACAGGAAGTGTCCATTTCAAGGAGGCAGGAAGTGGCGGTAGATCAAGTTCAGTGGCTTGACAACCAGCCTGAACTGTCAGGCACTGAGCAGCATTTATCTCTAGGTTCCCTGCTCCCAGAAGATGCCAAAACCCCCTCCCTGCCTGATAAGGCCCTTCCCACTTCCCAGCATAGCTGGGTCCGCCTTACCCTTAGGGTCTCCGTTGGCAAGTCAGCTCCTAAGAGAGGCCTACCTTCACTGGCTCCTCCCCCACCCGTGTCAGCTGCTACAGAAGGCACAGCCCAGAACGAGAGACCAGGACACGCCAAAGAGAAGAAACAGTCCAGAGGCTGCCAGGAGTGGCAGCCACAGCCCGGCCCTGCCTACAGGTCTCCGGGCTCAACCTAACCCTGGACTGGCCCTTCTTGTTTCTGCCCTGTAGGCTCTTTAATCCCACTTGGCTCCTTGTTCTAATTAACTGTGGCTCTCAGAAGCCTTAAGAACGTATTCCAAAGTAAAGTTAAAGAAACTGGAAGAACTGAAAAGAGAGCAATAGAGAAAAGAATAATAGAGAGGAAAGGGGTCCTTGAAATGTACTACCAGTGAGTGGAATCTAAAGGCACACGAGACTGACCCACCTGGGATTTAAAGTTTTAGGCGAGCTCTGCAAGAAGCATTTATGTAAATAAACTAAAAAGAACAGGACTAGAAAGGAGGTGCCACCAAAGTGGTTCCTTCCCCAAAATAAGCCGCAGTGCCGAGTCACTGCTCACCACTATGAAAGAAAGAGCCGAACCAGGCGTCTGGGAAGCTATTTTGTAAATTCAGTAGATCACGATCGTTTTTACAGGCCACATTCGGATACAAAAGTACATACAAAGACTTACGTAACTTCCAAGGTCAGTTAAAGCCACCACATATATAACTTGCTGAAGGCTTTTAATACCATAAATGCCCACCTTCTGTGTTCTTTCTCAGAACTTTTATGGCTCACCAGTAAAGAGATGTGTCATCATGATCTATTTTCTAATGAGTCCTCCCTGTCTACCTAGGACTCTGGAAAGAGAAAATCAGGAGTAAATGTAAATGTTTTTCTAGCCACTCTAAAAGTACAAAATTAAAGAGGCCTGTTATCCTGCAATGAAAATGTTCTACTTAAATGAAATCTCATTTTCCAGTGACCCCACTGCAGAACAATCAACAATAACAGGCTTTATGTCCAAACGGGAGAGGAGGAGAAAGGCCTAGCGCGCTTGCCCTTGCTGAAGAAGGGTCATATTTAAACAATGAGGGATAAACATGTCTATGAGATGGGGTCTGAGAAAAATATGCTGGGTATTTTTTTTCTTTTTTAATTAATGGGAATTTGGCTCCCAAATTTCCACAGAAAACTTTTTCTTTCCTAGTCTGATTACTCATTGCGCTAATAGCCACAGCCAAGAAAAAGTTCAAGTATGGTAAAAGTCTATTATGTGATATCAGAAGCAACATGAGGCTCCGGCTAATCCCGGTGGGCCTGACTGAGATCTGCCCGTGGGCCTGGTGGGGAGTAAGGCATTCTAGAACATCAAGCTTGGGAGATACTTGAAGTAGAAGATGAATATTGAGAACAACAACATCACACCAAGTTTTGGGGGATGGGCAAGCTGGTGCCAGTGATTTAACACTTTTTTTTTTTTAAGATTATTTATTTACTTATTTGACAGAGAGAGATGACAAGCAGGCAGAGAGGCAGGCAGAGAGAGAGAGGAAGCAGGCTCCCTGCCGAGCAGAGAGCCCGATGCCAGGCTCGATCCCAGGACCCTGGGATCATGACCTGAGCCGAAGGCAGCGGCTTAACCCACTGAGCCACCCAGGTGCCCCGATTTAACACTTTTGACAGAAGTTTCCCTCTCCTTCCACAGCTACGAAGGGCAAGGGCTGCTCTTCTTACTTAGAGCACAAGCAACGTACACCTGTCCTGAGTTGAGCCCCTCCAGATCACCATAAACAGATGGCAAAACATGGAAGAGTTTATGGAATGTACAGTGACATATCCATCTAGAGATCCTCTTTGGGATACTTGCTTTTAAAAGAACAGTTTTTGAAAATTCATATAATAAAAAGATGGTGGAAGAGGGTTAAAGGTGAGAGCTAAGAAATTTAGTGGAACCTTGACATCATTCTACTGTCATGAAATGTCTGAAAAGATTACCCCAATGAAGTTTAGCTTTGTATTGGAACACAGAACATATTCACCTAAATGTGCAGAGATTATTTAAAGGGTTTACTGGTTTTCCTGTAAGAATCTTGAGACTTGTCACATGTGGAAAAACCTGCACAAGACCAATACAGAAAGTTGGTGTTGGTGGCTATATCATCACATCTTTATACAGCAATGTATGCCTCTGCAGGTGTTACTATGTGCATTACTATGTGTATTATATCACTCTCATAGTAATTATTATTCCCACGTGAGGAAATCATCCCAGAGAAGGGGCTTAGCTACATGTAAAAGAAAGTTAGTGATGGAATCAGTACTATAAACCAGGTACCCAAACCCCAAATCCAGTACTTTTATTATTCTCCCCCTCACTAAGGGCAAGTTTTCTTTAGAAGGAAATTAATTTCCTTAAGAAAGGAAGGAAGAATTGCATGATGGTTGAGGGTATGGCTTCAACAGATGCTCAGCATCACTCATCATCAGGGAAATTCAAATCAAAACTACAATGAGCCATTGCCTCATGCCTGTCAGTATGGCTAAAATACAAAACACAAGAAACAAGTGTTGTCAAGGATATGGAGAAAACAGAACCCTCGTGCACTGTTGGTGGGAATGCAAACTGGTGCAGCCACTGTGGGAAACAGTATGGAAGTTCTTCAGAAAGTTAAAAATAGAGCTATCCTACAATCCAGGAATTGCACTACTGGGTATTTACCCAAAGAATACAAAGATATTAATTCAAAAGGATACATGCACCCTTGTGTTTATTGCAGCATTATTTACAATAGTGAAATTATGGAAGCAACCGCAGTATCCATCAAGAGATGAATGGATAAGGAAGATGTGGACCATTATTTAGCATAAAAAAGAGGGAAATCTTGCCATTTGCTACAACATAGATGAAACCAGAGAGTATAATGCTAAGCAAAATAAGTCCGTCAGAGAAAGACAAATACCATATGAAATCATACAATTTCACTCATATGTGGAATTTAAGAAGCAAAACAAACAAGCATAGGAAAAAGAGACAAACCAAGAAACAGACTTTTAACTCTAGAGAAGGAACTAATAGTTAACCAGAGAGGTGGTGGGTGGGGGGAATGGGTGAAAACAGGTGATGGGGATTAAAGCCTACACCTATCATGATTAGCACTGAGTAATGTGTAGAATTATTGGATCAGTATATTGTACACCTGGGAGGCACCTGGGGGGCTCAGTCATTAAGCATCTGCTTTCAGCTCCGGTCATGATCCCAGGGTCCTGGGATCGAGCCCTACATCCGGCTCCCTGCTCAGCGGGAAGCCTGCCTCTCCCTCTCCCACTCCCCCTGCTTGTGTTCCCTCTCTCACTGTGTCTCTCTGTCAAAAAATAAATAAACAAAATCTTAAAAAAAAAAAAAAAAAATATATATATATATATATATATATATCTCATACACCTGAAATTAATATAACACCATTAACCATACTGGAGTGAAAATAAAAAAGTTTTAAAAAGGGACATGGGGGGCGCCTGGGTGGCTCAGTGGGTTAAGCCGCTGCCTTCGGCTCAGGTCATGATCTCGGGGTCCTGGGATCGAGTCCCGCATCGGGCTCTCTGCTCAGCAGGGAGCCTGCTTCCTCCTCTCTCTCTACCTGCCTCTCTGCCTACTTGTGATCTGTCTGTCAAATAAATAAATAAAAATCTTTAAATAAAAAAAAAATAAAATAAAAAAAAATAAAAAGGGACATGGGCTTTAAAAACAAACATACCACTGAGGAGTCTTGCGAAAATTGACAGAAGTAGCAGGCCTTGCTCTGCCACATACCAGCTGTGTAACTTTGGACAAGTAACCTATCTTCTCTGGGCCTCAGTTTTATCATCTGTAAAATGGGAAAATTTTATAATAGACCATCGGATGGTCTATTGGATAGACCAATAGCTATCATTGGATAGCTATTATCATTGTCTATCATCTTCTGGTTTTCCTTTCCTTCCCTGCATATAGAAGATGAAACTCCTCAATCCCCAGTTGGATGGTGTCACGTGACCAGTTCTGACCAGTGAAATGTGAACAGACTATGGCACGTCACTTCCGGATCTGGACAATGGAGAGCCCATGCTGGAGGCTGCAGCCCCGCTCATATCCTTGGGTTCAGAGCTGTGCTGCTGTGGAAGCAGCCTGAGTCACCACCACAGCGGACTTTGCTCTGTTGAGTGAAGCCACTGAACATGCCAGCTTGTGACCACAGCATATTCCAGCCTAGGGAGCTCTCAATACAATCAGCAATCAATAAATTTGGCTTCCATTATCGTCACTGTAGAGTGCTTAAATATGAGAACCTAAATATGCCATCTCAAAACACCTAATTTATAGTCCATCTATTCCCTCAACAAGTGTTTACTGAGTATCTACAATGTACAAGGCCCCATGCTGGGATCTGGATATAAAGCGATGAACAAGACAGACACAGTAGCGCCTATAGCCCCAAGAAATAAATGAGTCTTTACAAATCTCCCAGAAACCCTCTCTGAGGGAGTTCAGTCACAATTCGTCAGGAACGCATATAGATGTGTTCCAGTGACTCGGAAAGGAACAAAGTCCGGCGCTGGGAAAGATCTAAACTATTATAATGCCCAGCCAGAAAGCTCCCAAAGGCCTCAGTTCTGCCCACACACGGGACTCAGCGAACCATCCTGCTTGCTCACAAGAGCTCCAAGTGTTCAAGGCACCTCCTGGAAATGACAGACACACACAAAGGAAAGATCCCTGATTTCCATCAAGGATAGTCTAGGGAACACACAGCTTATTAGCACTAAAATCTCACATTGCACTCTACAGCAATTTCCAGTTATCTAACTTCATGAAATATGTGAGCTAGAGATAGAAAGATAGATAGATCTTCTAATATTTTTAATTTTATTGTTTTCTCCTTCAAACTATACTTTTCATGAGCAGGAAATTTTCCCCAGTCTCCTCAGAGCCCAGTTGCTAGAATATTCTTGACTGGACACAAAACTGCTGCTAGACACACTCTCAACATAATGGTTTTGAGTCCCAGATACGGCCATATTTCCATTTACCTTGGCAAAATGATTATATAGGGAAAATGTATAAACTTGGATTCAAAACTCAAAATCAGTACCCACTACTTCAGAAAAACAACACTATTAATTCTGGGCAGATTCCTATAGAATTTAAGAGGGAGGCACTATACCATTTCTCAGCAGTCGATATGTCGAACTCAAATCTAATTTAAATTTCCAACAACTTTGCTTTAGAAGCTTTTCCATGAAATCTGGTCTTTGCCTGACTTGCCTGCTGTAAATTCTATTAACCAAACTCTGCAAGGCCTTACACTACTCTTGAATAATTCTACACTTGGAAAAAAAAAAAAAGAGAGATTATGAAACCGCCAGCAAACACCTTCTATATTTCAGAAGGTGAACGTGTGCATGGAAGACTTAAACTTTGGTTGTTTTCCTTTCAGAATATCTAAAAGGCGGAATTCAAACTCTGAACAATCAGATTTCCCAAGACACAGGAGAAAAGCCCTAATGAAACCCTATTTGAGTTGGGACCCACGGGTGAGACTCAGGCTGCTTGAACTTGACAAGAGGCCTCCCTTGGTCCTCCCCTGCCCTTCCTTCAGCAACAAAGAAACATCTGGCACAGAGGCAGATTCAGGGTCATTTTTCTGGCTCATCTCTCTGAAGTTCCTCAGTCCGTGGGATTTTCAGGTCTCCAGGGACATGGAACCTACCCTCGTTACCAGTAAGAGTGACCTGTAGACCCTGTCTGTCTTGTGGAATCATCTCTCTTCCCCGTGTCTCCTCCCCCGATCTTAGGATACCCAAGCCTCTGCTGGGCTCCTCGTCACCTGTGCTCACCTGAGCCTGTCAGACCCACACTCGGAGCCTAGGCCTGAGGGAGCCGGCTCTCTCCTGTGATAACAGAGGGAAGTTAATGGGTTAATAAAGCAGATCCTATCAGGTTAACAAAAGGCCTTCATCTAGTGAAGTTGTTCATGAAACAGCACTGCTGGTGGGCTTGGAGCGTGGGGCTGATGCGGGGACTCTGCTGGACCCCTCCAGGGTTCCTGCGTAGGCAGCTGCTGACCTCACCAGCCCCACTTTGAGGACAGGTCATTATAACAAGACGCTGCCTTGTCTCGAGCACATTCTGAAATGCAGGAAGAAACCGAATCTGTAGATGTTCACTGACAGCCTCACATCAGATGACCTTAAATACATTAAACAAACACAGACCTTCCCACCAACGTGATGAAGAAGAAGCCAGTAAAGGGAAACCAGGACTCATGATTAACATGTGAACTCTGAACGCCTTCAGCTTGCTTGCCAGCCTTCTGCTGCGCGATGCCCCCAGCCAACCTTATCTGTAAAGAGTCAGACAGTAAACATTTCCAGCTTTGTGGGCCACATAAGGTTTCTCTCGCTTATTCTTCTTTGGTTCATTTTACAACCCTTTAAAAGTGTAAAAACCGTGCCAGCTTGAGGGCATTCGCTGGCAGCCTTTTGCCATGTTTGGCCATTTGCAGGCTGTAGGTCACACAGCTCTGCCATGGAACATTTTGGGGTTCAAACAGGGACACCTGATGACCATCTCTGACCCCACCAACACTAAGAAGCATTTGTTTAAAAGGAAAGTGACTTTCTAGGTAGGTTCAGTTCTCTCTGCATCATTTTATTAGTTGAACACAATTCCAGCCAAAATCCCAGAGCTATTTATGTTTCCTTCTAGTTATTATTTTATTGGTTTTTGCTTTAGGGTGGGAGGGGAGAGGTCAAGGGGAACAGAGGTCAAATAAGGAATCTGACAAAATGAGGCCACAATTTATATAAAAAAATAGAAAGCTTAAAATGAGTATGTTCTAGATAATTGCAAGAAGGAGAAATACAACTTTTCAAATAGTAAAACATGTTATAAAGCCAAGGTAATTAAGAACATAATTCTAGGATAAATCAGAAACAGATCAATAAAACAAAACTTTGGGTCCTAGAAACCGACCCTAAGTTATATAAAACATAAACACATGATGAAGTAATGATAAAACTCTGCAGTGATACAATGGCTTAGCTAACAGAAATATTACTGAGTCAACTGATTATCTATAGGGAGAAATCAAGTTAGTTTTTTTATCTCAAAATATTCTCCAAAATACATGCCAAGTAAATCACAGAGTTGAAGTTGTAAAATTCCATTAGAAGAGCCAGAAAACAAACATTCAGTTAAATATATTTATCTTCTTTCTGTGTGAGAAAAGACTTTCTTCTTCTTCTTTTTTTTAATCTAAGGGGAAAAGACTTTTTTAAAAAGATGGGAGAGAGTGCCTGGGTGGCTCAGTTGGTTAAGCATCTGCCTTCAGTTCAGATTATGATCCCAGGGTCCTGGAATCAAGTCCTGCATTGAACTCCCTGCTCAGCGGGGAGCCTGCTTCTCCCTCTCCCTCTGCTATACACTTTTTCTCTCTCTATCAAATAAATAAATAAAACCTTAAAAAAAATAAAATCATGGAAGAAATCACACACACATGGACAAAAAATCAAAATTAGTAAATTAAATTAGTATATCTTTACCTCACAAAAGGTATATCATAAATTCATAGTAAATTAAAATGCTGAATAAAGATTAGTAAATTAAACACATGCAAACATCAAAAAAACTACAGAGATATAAAAGCCAACAATGACTTGGGAAAATGTTTCAATAAATAAAATGGAAAAAGGGTCAGTAGCCTCAGTATATAAGGATCTCTCATAAGCTGTATATGAAATATACCAGAAATACACCAGGCTTCAAAAGATAAAAAGTAGAGAATTCTTTAAAAAGGAATATAAAAATTAACATATAGGTTTAAAAAATGTTTAACTTCATTGGTAATCAAAGAAATGCAAATCAAAACAGCATCTTTAGTTTTTGCACAAATTAAGTGCACCAGCACACACTGCTTGTTAGAGGTAATGAGTCCTGGGATCCTGCCCACTGCTGGCTGGAGTGGAAATGTACTCTGGTAAATAATCTGGCAAGCATTGTTTATCAAGTAACTTTAAAGTGGTCACAGTTTTTGGCCTATTAATGTCACTCCAAGGAATCAATAGAAATGAAACGATCATAAATCTGGACAACGATGGATGCATTAAAACATACCAGAGAACGTTATTCTTAAAATGGGAAAGGATTTAAATGCCTACCCCAGGGAATGGTTAGGAACTTAGGGCATATACATACCATGAAATATTATACAGTCATTAAAATTATGCTCATGGAGAGTTTTAATGATGGGAATTTTATCATCTACATAAATTGGGAAAGAATATAAAATTGTGTATATATGTATTGGGATCTCAGCTGTGATAAAATGAACACACATGCACACACACATGAAAAAGAAATATGCCCACATGTTTAATAGTGGTTATCACTAGAAAGTAGGATTACAGTGGAATTTCCCACAATAAATATATATTAATTTCCTAATCAGAAAAAACACACTTTAAAAATTGACCTTGAGGGGCACCTGGGTGGCTCAGTGGGTTAAGCCGCTGCCTTCGGCTCAGGTCGTGATCTCAGGGTCCTGGGATCGAGTCCCGCATCGGGCTCTCTGCTCAGCAGGGAGCCTGCTTCCTCCTCTCTCTCTCTGCCTGCCTCTCTGCCTACTTGTAATCTCTCTCTGTCAAATAAATAAATAAATCTTTAAAAAAAATATTTGACCTTGAACTCAAAAAAGAGACGAAGGGAAAGAGAGTAAATAAGAAAGGAAATGTTGATACTCATCAAGCCAAAACTTCCCTAAACCAGAATTACAGAACTGACAATGATTTTATATACCTAAGACTTTGTATTGCAGATTAAAAATCACTGGAAGTACTTCATGAAACCAAGACATATCCTACATGCATCAAGTCAGCCCAACATCGATCAGGACTCTGTGAACATCAGCAGGACACTCTGTGTGGGCAAGACACAGGTTTAAGAGTAAGAGAACCAGCAACAATAAAAGCTAAGGGTCCATGTAAACATCCTAGAAGCAGCAAAGTTTGATTCATTAAATGGAAAGTGATCAATAACCTTGATTTTTACATTATTAGATTGTCAGAGCAACACATTGTAATTAATTTAGACCTGCTTTCACTGTGGCAGGAAGCTGAGAAACAGGATTCACCCGTTACTGGATTCTAATCCAATGAACAAAGGAAACAATGTACTGGGATTATTCATGAATTAAATAGGGAGAAATGAACAACTCTTGGGAGCATGATGCAATGGTATTAAGATGCAACAGTACGGAATACCTAAAACACCCTCTAATTAGGACAAGAAGGATCTAATCCAAATGCAGATAATAATAGGGGTAGAAAGTTCTCAAGTAACAAGTTCTTTCTGGCAGAGAAGGATGTGCTGGGGTGGAAACAAGGTAGATTGCAGAGTCACACAGACGGGCAGGAATCCTAGTGCATCTGTTTGCAGACTGCACTCTCTGGCAAGATTCTTGGCCTGTCAGAGCACCAGCTTCCTCATCTGTCAAACACACATAGTAATCAACCTTGCAGGGTCGGTGTAAGGTTTGACACAGCAGATAGGAGACACCTGGTTCAAAGCCCAGCATGCCTAACGATGAATGGAACAATTATTCTCTCAGTGAAAGCCTGGGGACCACAGAGACAGCCACGTGTCCCTGATGCTGTGGGCACTGCTTTCCCTTTCTTGGCCAACTTGCAGGTAGAGGGGAGGGGAGGCAGAACTTTGCTTGTGCTAGCAGGGGGCCAGAACAAGTAGGAAAAGAATGATGTGACAGTAACTGTCAGTGATTATATGGATCCCAGACCCTGACAGTTCCTGAAGGTTCCCCCAGGCAGTACTGACCTGGGCTCTTCTCCACCACACCCCAACCCAGATCCCAAAGAGCCTGGTACAGCAAAAATACAACAAAAAATAATCCCCACAGAACAAAATAACCACAGAAGAGGACAAAAGTGCATGGTATAGAAAATACAATAAGCCTTATAATTGAACGAAAAATAACATGGAATAAATGAAGAATGAGAAATCAACAAATCTAGAATAAGCCAATTGAGTAACACTTTAAAAGAGATGTCGAGCATAAAGGGTGAAGAAAATTGGCAATGAAGGGAAGAATTAATGAAGACAAAAATCAATGTAACTCAGAAGACAAGAGAAAAATACTAGAAACACAAGGTAAGTATGTGTAAAATAAGAATGCCGCTTGGTGTGCATCAGGATCCTAAGAGAATTAGACAATGACCTTGCTGACTGAGAGGAAGAGAGCAAGACAGTGTGTGCCTGAAAAGCTCCAGTCATCACCAGAAGGTGATGACAGATCCTGGGGTGTATTGCTGATCACTGAAAAATTAAAGGGCAAGTCTGACAACTTGTCAATATTTTAAGCCTCAGTTTTCAGAGAAGTAATAAAGATAATTTGAGGAGATAATTCAAAATCATTAGCAACATCAAAATTGATCGTAATTACATTAGGGGGAGTAGAACGAGCAGTAATAATGAGTCCTTATTTAGGAAAAAACAACTGTGTCCAGACAAATGTGAAGACTCTTTGAATTGGTATAGGCACTTCTATTTTTAGCTGGCAGAACAATGCTGTGGCTAGGGAAGCCCCATCTTGAGTGTGAGAAAGACCCAGGGGTCCATCTCAATGGTGTCCCCTTACCAAAGTTGGCACCTGTTAGTTAATCCCACTAAGCCTTAACTTCTCATCTACCTCATTGATGTTCGTGACAATTAACAATTAATTGACAAAAAGACCGAGTACAAAGTAAGAGCCACATAATTGGTACCTATTTTGAAGCTTAACAGCGTCTATTGTGTTGAGCTAGATTTTAAAAAGAGGGGAGAGAAAGCTATAGTTCCTCAATGTCAAGATCTTGTCAAGTGGCTAAGAATGACAGCCGAGTTGATAAACTCCTCAGAGAATATGTGCATTATCTCCTTTGTCCTAGCAACAAGGTTAGCGCTAGATGGCTGAATGATTCAGCTTACCACACACCATCTGTGAACCCTACCCATCTACTGATCCCCTAACCAAGAGCAAATCTTCTGTGGCCCCATGCCGTGCCCCACAGAGAACCTCACAAACCGACAGCAGCCCAACTGAGGCGTCCCAGGCTGCCCTGAAAAGCATTTCCTGGAGACTGACGTATGCCATCCAGGCTGGGAGAGGTCAACTGAGAGCCTGCCGCATGTCACTGTGACCAGGGGCCACATTCAATACACTCGCTTTCCAACCAACAAGTATTTCCTGACTGATGCCAGTAACTAAAAATGGCAGTGTACTTACATGCCTCTTGGAATGTAGAGTTATCTTTGTTTCTCCTTCAGTTCCTCAACTCATCTAAATATGCAAAAAGAACCAAGCGATCATCTGCTAAATGGATTAAAAATGCATACTTCAGTGCTAATCTTAATTCTCACCACAGACTAGAGCTGTGTTTCCTAAGAACTGCGTATTATAAATTCCATGAAATTCAATGTCTGAACGATTTACCGAATATAAAATAGATGAGAAGGGGCCTACAAATATTTTGGGCCATTCAAAAATTACTAAGCGAAGGGCACATGTTCCAGGATACTAGACTCTGGTCTTATTTACTTTGGGGGTTATATTAATATTTTAAAATATTTAGGAGAAACTGTTTGCCTGCATCCTAAGTAAAAGCTGTATGGTCAGCTCCGTTGGCAGCAAGAATTTGTACCATGAGATGTCTGAGTAGAAGAAAGAAGGCTCTACGTTGTGCCAATCTCAGAATAGTACAGCTAAGGCAAGACCCTTCAGGGAGCACGTAGAGGCCAGGCACTGTTGTTAGAGGAGTTTTGCGAACTCTTTGTTTTGTTTCAGTATCTCAAAGTACTTTAGAAGTAGTAATGACAGTTCCTTGCATATCATACAGTTCCTCTTTAAAAACAGCTCACTGTCCCATTTTGTTGCTCCTTCAAACCCTTAAGGGCAAAGTATTATCTTTCTACTCCTACCCACCAAACTCTTCCAAAGAATCTAGCAATCTTTATAAAACTTCCAAATATGTATGAACATTTTTATTATATATTCACGAACAAAAAAATTACACTTAAAATCTGACTATCAAAACAAGTATAAGAATGCTTTTGCTGGCAAATGTCTATCATTCCATGGAGGGCAATGAGTCAACATCTAGCAAAACTAAATCCTACACTTTGGCCATTTCTAGATTCCATTTCTAGAAATTTGCCCTACAGATACACTATAACATGTACACTTACCATTTTGTGAAAGCTCATATCGCAGGAATATGATATCATATGATATCATGGAATATGATATCATATAATATGATATCATATCTAGTATCACAAGAATGGAAACAACTTAGGAGCACCTGGATGGCTCAGACCATTAAGCATCCAACTCTTGATTTTGGCTCAGGTCATGATCTCAGGGTCATAGGATCAAGTCCCACATGGGGCTCTGTGCTGGGCTTGGAGCCTGCTTAAGATTTTCTCTCTCTCTCTCCCTCTGCTCTTCCCCAGCTCCCTCTCTTAAAAAAAAAAAAAAAAAAAAGAATTGAAACAAATGTCCACCAACAGGGGGCTGAAAAAAATAAATTATATCCGTAAAACAGAATATTGTAGAGCTGCTTGGCATGCCTGCGTAGGTCAGTAAGTTAAGCAACTAACTCTTGATTTCAGCTCAGATCATGATCTCAAGGTGGTGAGATCTGAGCCCCACATCGGGCTCTATGCTGGGTGTTGAGCCTGCTTCAGATTCTCCCTCTACCCCTCCCCCACCCCGGGACCACACACATGCAGACTCTCTCTCTAAAAAAATTGTAGAGCCACCAAAAAGATGAAGCAGTTCTATACGTAATAAAATAAATCAATCTCCACACTGTTGAGTGAAAATACCCCATTATTAGGTTAAAAAAAAAGAAAAAGAATGGATGCCTGGGTGACTACACCCAGTGAGCTACCAATTCTTGATCTCAACTCAGGGTCATGAAAAAAACAAAAAGAAAAAGAAAAAATAATCACAAATAAAAGAAAGGGCAAGATGTAGAAGTGTTTAGGGTATATTACTGCTATGTAATGACAAAAACATAAAGAAATGCTCACATATAATATTAATAGTTAATATTTGTTGAGTGTATTCTGCATGCCAAGAATAGTTCTTAGCCCTTTACATGAATTATCTCATTAGTTCTTCTCAGCAATTCTGAGAGAGATATGATTAGTATACCCATTTCACAGATGAGAAAATTGAGGTATAGTGAGATTGAGAAACTTGCCCAAGATCACAAAGCCAGTAGCTAAGGTTCAAACTCTGGCCTCAAAGCTCACCCTCAGCCACAACTACACTGAACCTCCTAGACCATATACTATCTTTGAAAGTTTCCTTAAGAAGCTGGGATGAAGACCTGCTCCCAAGGAGGGAACTGTCAGCTACGAGGTGAGGATGAGAAAGAGATTCACTTTTCACTGAATCTTTTGAATTCTATACATAAGAATAGTCCAAAAATAAATGAACGAGTGTTTTGTTTTGTTTTGTTTTGTTTTTTACTCTACCTGCTTGGATTAATTGGCAAGAAGGACAATATGAATTAGTGTTCTGATGAATTATATATTTTTAAAGAAATGCAGTTTTATTATTTCCTTGTTCCTCTACTTAATTAGTCCCTTAATTTTCTCAAGGACTTGAAAAAATGGGAAACACAACTTAATCCAGTATAGAATTCAAATCCACTTTCCAAGGAAACTGGAGGGAGATGATAAAGTATACATACCAAAAGAAATAGCATTGAGCCCAATGCTACACGTGAGGGAGGGCTAAGGTTGTTCACTTACTACAGATTATTAGCCCAGACTCCTGTCAAAGACAGAAGTTTTAGATTTTGTTATCTCTGTAAAAGGAAAGAAAATAAGGACATTCCAGATGGCAGAAAGAACAAAAGCATACCTGATCTGTCTCTTAATCATGATCTACTGCTTCCAACAATAACAGAGAAAAACAGCAAAATTTTTCTGATAGGGAAAACTTCCATCATAAAATGTTAAACACACCATCATAACATATGAAAGTTATAAAAGGTCTCTGAGGTAGGGCCCTCTGTTTTGTGTGCTTGTCTAAAACCCAAGTTCAACAGCCCAAAGCAGAGCTTCTCAAGTTTCCATGTGTATATGCATCTTGGGGATCTTGTTAAAACGTAAATTCTGATTCAGTAATTCTGGGTGGGACCAGATGATGTATTTCTTTTTTTGTTAGTTTTTTTAAACATTTTATTTATTTGAGAGAAAGAGAGAGAGCTAGAGCAGGGGGTGGGGCACGGAGAGAGGGAGAAGCAGACTCCCTCCTGAGTGGGGAGCCCAACATGGAGCTCCAATCCCAGGACCCTAAGATCATGATCCAAGCCAAAGGCAGCCATTAAACCGAATGAGCCACCCAGGTGCCCAAGACTATGCATTTCTTTCTTTCTTTCTTTAATTTATTTATCTGACAGATAGATAACAAGTAGGCAGAGAGGCAGGAAGAGAGAGAGAAGAAAGCAGGCTCCCCACCGAGCAGAAAGCTCTATGCGGGGCTCCATCCCAGGACCCCGGGATCATGACCTGAGCTGAAGACAGAGGCTTTAACCCACTGAGCCACCCAGGCGCCCCCCCAAGACTATGCATTTCTAACAAGCTCCCAAGTGATGCCTAAGTAGCTGGTAGGCAGACCGCATTTTAAGTAGCAAGGTGCTAAGCAGTATGTGTAAGTAAATATAACTATAATCTAGCAAATTATAGAAGTAAATTGCAACTATTGAAATCTTAGTCCCTACGGAAGCATTTGAAAATTTAGTAAAGAAATATATGTATATTTCTGGAAAACTGAACAGTGTGACATAAAGGGGGAAAATGAACCTGTAAATGCATTACTTTCAAATTTTGTCAATAATTCAAAGTAGATTTCAAAAGATTCAGGAAGGGATTTGGTTTCAAGAGCAGTTGAGAAGGGCTAGTAATTACCACACCATTTTATGCACAAATGAGCAATTCTGAAGCACCTAATTTTTTTTCAACATAATCAAAATTCATCTGATAAGCCCAATAACATGCTCAGCAACTGTGGAACTCAAGGGGTCCCTGTCGTCTGGGAGATTAGCTGCAGAGACAGTACCTTTGGCACCAGAGTTGGGGGTCCCCCCTCAAGGACATAAACTAGAGTTGGAGGTGGAAGTATAGAAGGGAAACAATGAAACAAACCACGGGGACAAGGAACACATGGGGGTTTCAGTAATGATCTCGGAGAAGACAATGATCAGCTTCCGGGGAAAGGTGAAGAAAAGCAATCCAAGTAAAGCGGGATAAAGCAGCGCAACCCGGGTCATGGAAGGAGCAGGGCTGTCTCTAGAATGTACCTCCTTAGGAAGCACTGAGACACAGCTGAATTTCTAGGGTAGAGCCAGGATGGGTTTAAATTTGATCAGTTTATAATTGCAACTATTGAAAGTTCCTGAGAAAGAGAGGTTACCAGCAAATATTAGGAGAAGGCCAAGTAACAGAGAAAGACGGGTCTCAGACTTGGATGAAGAACGGAGGGATCCTCTAAAGTCAACATTCTTTCTGCGCCTCAGTTTTATCAACTGTGTAGAGGTCAGCAAACTTCTCTGAAAAGGGCCAGACAACGACATTTTAGGCTTGGCTGTCATTGTGCAAAAGCTTAGGCAATATGCAGTTGAATAAATGGGATCATGGCCATGTTTCAATAAAACTGTATTTGACAGAACAAGCAGCAGGCAGGCTGGTCTGCCAATGCCTTTGAATTGTAAAATGGGAGTGGTAATAACTTTCCTAATGTTAAATATTTCTGGATCGAGATCAAGACGGGGGAGTTGATCTAACTTATAAGTGACACTGCCTATTCATTGTTCACTGACTGTATTCATTGACTATAAGCATCTATGTGCAGCTAGAAACATTTGCCTCCCACTCATAGCCCCATCCCTCCTAACTCACCAGTTGAAGTACCTCCTCCATCCACCTGCTCTGGGACCTCACTCCTTAAATATTCTCCTCTCCAGGATCTTCCAACTCCCTCTCCCTAGTGCCTCTTTCCATTAGTATACAAACAGCACAAATCTATCCTGCCCCCCACCCCAAATAATAACCCCCACTTCCTTCTTCCTTGACCATATCCCTGTGTATCTACCACTCCATTCACAGTCCATTGCAGGAAACAGTAATCTGTTCCAGCTCTCCCCACTTCTCATATCTTCCATTTAAGATCCCTCTGCTAATTGGATTTTGACCCCACTACACTTCTGTAATAGTCTTTGCCAAAATCAATAGGCTCTTCTCAGTCATTAACTTACTTGACCCCTCTCTAATAATGGAAACTGCTGACAGCCATCCCTTCCTTCAAACGCTCTCCCCACTGACCCAGCAGACAATACCAGCTTCGATTGCCTGTGGCCTCTTTGCCTTCCAGACTTCTTCACAGGCTACTCTTCTCTCAAATGTTTCCACTCATCAAGCTTCTGCTTTGGACCTTTTCTTTCTATATGTAATAACTTATGAAATATAGGTTTTTGAAAGTCAAAAACTTCTCATTTTAATGAAAGCCATGGAGGTGAACCATGAAGTGATGAAGACAGAATCCATCTCCTCCTCTTCAGACCTATTTCACCTTTCCCAGACTTGCTGTCCTTCTCCACGGAATGAACATCCACCCGTCGCCCAGACCAGACACGTCTGCTCTCTACTTCTCTTCTGCTTCCACCCACATCTCCAGTTGATGGTCATCTCCTATCAGTTCTGATTTTCTCAGAGTGCTCACATCTTGCCTAATGAATCAATGGATACTTCTCAATTTTACTATAACCTGCACTCTCAGCAGTCTTGAGTATACCCTCGGACGGCAACTCTCTCTTCTCTGATCTTAGAGGTCCTGCACGCCTGCCTCTTTGGGCACTTGCTCCCACTATCCCCTGGCAACTTCTTCTTTATGGCCTACTGTGTGCCTCAAGGTCCTGCTCTTGGTTCTGGTCCAACCCCATGGCTTTAAATCCTATCCACCTATATTCCCCCAGGACCAAATTAGAATCTTCAGCCCTCCATTTACCTGGAGCACCAGAACCTTCTATTCAACTACCCACTCACATCTCTATTTGGTTATCAAGAAGTGCACAACAGTAACTATAGTTTTTGACTACCTGACATGCCTCCACACTCCCTTCCTCTGTAACGGGACTCCTCTTTCTAGTGAGAAAGCCATGCAGGTGGCTGAAACCCCAGCATCCCACCACAGTCAGGGTCCAGCCCAGCCAGTCAGGGCCCTGCACCTCTCCCAGAGTGCCCACTGCACAGAAAGTGCTTTGTTCAGTAATCGCTGCAAACACACCTACTGGCTACTTTAGAGTGCTTTAAGACCTCCACGCGAGGGCATAAACATTAGTCATTAAGTCAATGATAGTCATTGAACATAATATTTTCCAAATGTTTCTCCAAATACAAAATAAACAACAGGAACTAGAAGGCTCAATTGCTTTCTTATAAGATCATATCCTGTTAATATCATAATGAGCTTTAAATTTTAAATGGGAGGGAAAGGAGTTTAAACATGTTTAATGCTTAACATTTAAAATCTGACCAACTCATACTAGGAAGCTAACTCTGTGAATATGTGGTATACTGGAAAGAAAGGTGAACCTATAGCCAAATCACAGCCATCGCACCCCTTAATGGTTGAGTGACGAGGACAAGTTATTTTGTGCCAGTTCCCTCAATTTTGTGGGATCTTTACAGATTTAGATCAGATAATTTGTAAAAAGTCCCCAGTACAAACTAAATTTTCCAGGAGTATCAGCTAAAGAAAACTCAAGATTTTAAAGAAAGTATTTTTTCCTGTTCCAATAAAAAATAGTTTTTTTAAAAGTTCTAAAAAATCACCTGGTAATGGAAAGGAATTTGGAAGGGAGAAAATCTGTGGCATGCATTCACTTAACTTAACAAAATGAGTAAAATATATTGAGTAATAATCAAATAAATGTTAGGGCAACAATTTCTGTAGAACAATATGGCCTAATCTCCCTTTAAAAAACAAAAACAGAGATTGGTAGAAAGCACTTTCCTGGAGTTATACAAAGATTTTCTTCCTTTAACAGACATCTCTGACTCTATTATGAGCAGACATAAATTTTGCCAAACCACTCTAAACTGAGACACTGATGCCATGCAAAAAAATCTCAGCTCTTTATAGCATAGCATGCCATCACCCAGAGAAGACTTCTACCCACTTTGACAGCCTTTCTAATCTGTACACATGGGATTTACAGAATCTTTATGAACCATCCAGGTTGCTAACCTTTTGCAATCCTTTCTTTAGTAGGTTCACCTCCTGTTATTCAATTAAATTCTTCCCTTTAATTAATTATTGAGCAAAAATATTCCACCTACCTGCCCAAGACCTTCCCCTGAGTGCTATGGAACCCAGAATTTGAATAAAACATACAACTCTCATGCTGGTACTAGGGAATGAGATTTAAAGAGAATAACAAAAAGTAGCAGATTGGTGGTAAATGCACCACGGCCACTGTGGTCATTCAGAAGGGGAAAGGAGGGATAGAGTCTCAGAGGAGATGATTTGAGGGAGGCCCTGAGGTTTGGGCAGAACTGGATTGCCCAGAATGGGACAGAGGGTACATTTCACAAAGTGAGAGCCACCGATGCTTCAAATAATCCCTGGGATACCATTCACTTCATAGTCATCCTTTTAGTTATTATGGATTTTAGTTATTATGCAAATGTTTTGACTGACAGCAATAAAGTATCTTGAGAAAAGATTGCTTTTTTCAAATTTCCACATATAACAAGCAGTGTGACCACCTCCCAGGGACTTTAAGAAAATATGACTGTCTCAAATGACATGTCCCTTGTGGATATGGGAAGGGGGAAAAAAAATCTCCCCTAAAATGTTGTCATCAAATTCTAGCCGTCACACAGGATCTCCCATCTAAACTCATGGTGCCTGGGTGGCCTGGAAAACCTCAAGCCAAGAATTTGTTGTAAGGTGGTCCCAGGCTTGTAGTATCCCAAAGAAATCTGGCAGCACCAAACATAAATTCTCTAGAGAAACTCACCTTCCATCTAGACCTCCAAAAATCCCCATGGATAAATATTCAAAAAACTGAATTCACACTTAAAAGTCACAAATATGCAGGAGCAAGAACCAGTAGAAACCACAAAAGTGGGTCAGCAAAGATTTCAGTATTAAATTATCAAAAACAAAACATTAAACAATCATGTTTAAAGAAATAAAAGTAGCAATTGATAAAATTAATATGAAACAAGAAACTATTAAAATAAGTGGATTTTTAAACTATGTGAACAGAACTTTTATAAATAAAAGCATCTAAGATACATGACATTCATAACACAAAGGATATGTTAGAGACTAGACTAGACTAGTCACAGATTAGAAACTGAAGAAGGCTTGTGAACTTGGAGATAAAGCTAAAGAAATTGAGAATAAAGAATAGAAAAACAGATGAAAAATTTAATGAGAGGTTAAAAAGACATGAGGATGTTAAAGATATCTAACAGATCCAGTTGAATTTCCATGAGAGAAGAAGAGAATGTATCAGAGGCAACATATAAAGAGATAATGTCTGAGCATTTTCTAGAATTGATGAAAGATTCCAATCCAAAGACACAGAAGATCCAACAAAACCAGAACAGATTCATTAAAAGACCTCCAGACCAAATACATCCTAGAGATACTACAGAACACCAAAGACAAGGAGATCTTAAAAACAGCCACAATGAAAAGACAGACTACCTTCAAAGGAAAAAGTAACTGATTTATCAGGAGCTACAACACATGCCAAAAATCAGGCGAAAAATACTTTCAGCGTGATAAGAGAAAATAAATATCAACCTGGCACTAGTATAGGCTGAAGATACATCTTAAGAACTAGGGGTGAAATAAATATATCATGGAAGAACATTTTAGGAAAGAGCAAGTATGAAGTACAAAGGTCTGGAGATGGGCATATGTTAGAAAGTTTGGAAAGAAGGCCAGTGTGACGAGGAAAATGTAAATGAAGAGAGAGCCAGGAAATGAGGATAGAAGGGTGCCCTGTGGCAGACCATTAGAGCCTTGAAAGGTGATTTTAATGATGAACTTAGTGATGAATTGCTCCACTGGTGATTTTCAGTGCAGGGTCCAATAAGCCACATTGGCTGAACATTGTTGAGCATCCAGATACCGGTTAGATGGCCTGATGCACAGAAGAGTCAGGCATCAACTTTACGATCTAATTAGCTGATCTTTAAGACTCCTTTCAAATTTGAAATCTTGTTCAGGCAGAATAATAAGAGATAATAATAGAGATATGGTTAATTATTGTTCAACCAATCATATTTTATTAAGATAGGATTTAGGATCATCACTATTAAAAAAAAAAAAAAAGTCAAGGAGAGGAATTCCTAAACCCAAGCAAGGTCTAGGCGCCACTGGATTTTCACCAATGGTGGCATTTAGCAAGCTTTAACTCCTTTAAGGAGATTTAGAGGCTAAAAAGTAATACATAGTATTCACCTTCTAATCTTTGCAATGAATAAGTCTTTGGAGTAGTTACCTGATTGCCAGTTACATTTGTCGAAGTTGTGAATAACTAGCTTCATACATGATTTTTCTATTAACCTAAGTAGTGAAATCACTTGTTCAATTCCCACTGAAAAGGCAAAAGTATTCTTTAAAAATCACCTTCCATGTCTTTGTCATGTACAATTCCTGCAGGATGGCTTTCACATTTTAATGTCCAGTGTACCTTTCGTGAAATATATATATTCTGGGAAAATTTAACAAGGTATCTCCCAGAAGAATAGTATGTAGTGGTATTTCTTTGCCCATCATCTTAAAGTCATACTAAAAAACAGAACTCTGTAACTCAGTCTCACTTAGTCCATATCTTTCATTGTTTCCCATATGTAACTCTCAACTCTAAGCAACTCCTTTATCCCAACTATGTCATAATCCTTTACTAGGGCTCTTCCCCCATCCTAAATGTTCTTCACAGCCTCCTTGCACCAACCTAAAACATTAATTCTCATCACCAATTCAAAACTTCAGAGCCTTCTGCAAGTATGGCATTTCCAACAAAACTGAATGTTCCTCAGGAGGAGATAATTAGGCATATGAATCCACCAGAACTTGTACCTCTGCACTGACTCTAAAAATATTTTCATTGAATCTGCTCAGACCTTATAAACTACCATGAAAGTTTTTCATCAAAATCAGATACCAGCATAAATTCTCATTTTCTTTTTCACATAAGAGTACGGAACACATACCCTGTTAATCTCTGCCAAGATTGTTGGCTCAAGACTGGGTGATCATCAAATCTCGCTTAAAATGTTGCCTAGAACATTATCTGCCCAGACCCGGACCATCAAAGAGCACAACCCCCCAGCAAGTCACCTGCACAGGGGACAAAGCTGTGCTCACTGCCAACCACAAAGTGGCCAGAAGACATGGCAGTAAATCATGGCAGGAATAACCATGGCTTGCATGTGTGGAGTGCTTATCATATGCTGGACTCTGTTCTAGGTGCTTTCCGAGTAGTAACTCATTTAATACTCTCACAACCATAAAGCAGGTACTATTACCGTCCCTAGCTGACGGATGGAGAAGCTGAGATACAGAAAAAGTAAGTGATTTTCCCAGTTTCAAGCTGAGATGTGGCCCGGCCTTGATTTAAACTTGGTCCATCTGTTGGGCTCTGAGTTCACATTCTTAACCACAGTTTCACATACACATCTATAAAGGGCATACTGGACCAGCCATACATTCTACCATGAGATCAGAGAAAATGAAAATGTCTGCTCAAAAAGAGAGAGGGAGAAGGCGAGAGGATGCGCGCGCGCGAGAGAGAGAGAGAGAGAGAGAGAGAGATGAGAGGATGCAGTAGATTTAAGTGTGCGGTCTTGGGGCCAGACTCTTAGCTATGTGACCTCAGGCAAATTATTTAATCTCTCTAAGCCTCAATTTCCTCATCTGTAAATTGGGGATAATTATACCTTCTATCTCAGCTAATGAGTGCCAGAAGTAGGAATCAACCCCATAATCTTTCCATAACACTATGGTGCCACATCCCCCAGAAGATTATGATCTTTTGAAATTGTGGGTTCACCAGTGCATCCCTGTGGCTGGCTGGTTTGGAGGCAACTGTACCTCCAATTAGAATCTCCTGGTTCCATTTTATCTACAAAGACTGGGGTTCCTCGTTAATCAGTGTGCCATCACACAAGACATACTAGATAGCAAAGAAAGGCCATCCTCTTTCTCACCAAAGGGCTCCATTTAGCTAAAGGACACTCAGAGCCTACCTACAGGTAACTCCCTATGACGAAGGAAAGCATTACCATCCTCTGGAACACCACTGTCTCCTCTGCCCCAAACAGCCCACTCCCTTCTACGCACAACAAAATAAGATTCTTAAATAGGGTGTGCATCCCCCAAACCTCCTAGAGCGAATTTTTTCTACTGGGTTAGAACCTTTCGGTCCTTCCACCCAGGAGCTGCTGTGCTCAGAGCTTCATTCCATCAGCCCTGCAACGGCCCTGGAATCTGGGCAAAAGCTCTGCTCAGAGCACATGAAGATGAATCACCAACTGGGAAGTGCCTCATGCTATCATCACCCAGCTCGGCTCCTCGGGGGAATGCTACAAAACCTTACATACTCACTAGGCAGCCCTGAGCAAAGCTATTTGTAAAATCTGAAGGTAAAAAATAAAAATGAAAGACCGTCTAGAATCTAAGGAATGCACCAAACCAACAGTATTTGTGTGAGGGTTCTGGTATCATGGCTTATACTTTTTGTTGAGACTTCCAATGTTCTGGAATATAGAACTATTATTACTACACAGATTTTTTTTAACACAGGAAACATGTAGCCTGGCTTGGAAGAGACATAAAGATCCTCATCCCTGATCTATTTCATGATCCTCTGCATTCTGCCTCTATAAAAATAATGGAACGAGCAGTGAGAATATTGTTATTACGGGAGGAAATGGTCCTCTCTTTTCAGGAAGCCTACAGGTCACAGGTATCTCAATGTCTAATACAAGTCCTCACGATCTACCGCTGACACAATAAAGTCATGGCTTGTCCTGCCTTTCCCCCTCCTCAGTTATTAAATTCCATGGGTGTACAGTGTCTCCTCTAACGAAACTTACGCTGATCTTAACTAGAGTACTCTTTCATCCTAACACTTCAAGATTTGGTGAAAAAGCCTACATTCCAGATCAAACATTCTCTTTCCCAGTCTTCACTCTTCCAGGATTGAGAGGTTAGACATTTTTAGCATCTCCCTTCCAGCTGCAACTCCTTTTGTATCCTTTAAAGTTGTCCCTCTCTGAATTTCCACCAGCTCTTGCTCTTTATTAAAATTCAGTAAGTAAAACAACTACAACATAAATTTATGTTCCCAACACTCTCAGTGATTTTAAAAAAATCAAAGTTCAGGGCACCTGGGTGGCTCAGTCGGTTAAGCATCTGCCTTCCGCTCAGGTCATGATCTCGGGGTCCGGGGATTGAGTCCCACGTCAGGCTCCCTGCTCAGCGGGGAGTGTGCTTCTCTCTCTCCTTCTGCCTGCTGCTCCCCCTGCTTGTGCTCTGTCTCTCTCAAATAAATGAATAAAATCTTCTTTAAAAATTAAAATTTAAGGGCGCCTGGGTGGCTCAGTGGGTTAAGCCGCTGCCTTCGGCTAAGGTCATGATCTCAGGGTCCTGGGATCGAGTCCCGCATCGGGCTCTCTGCCTGGCAGGGAGCCTGCTTCTTCCTCTCTCTCTCTGCCTGCCTCTCTGCCTGCTTGTGATCTCTGTCTGTCAAATAAATAAATAAAATCTTTTAAAAAAAAAATTAAAATTTAAAATAAATAAATAAATAATAAAAGTTCAATGTTAAGGTGATGTTTTGGTTAAGAAGGTTTGCGTCAAAAAAAAAAAAAAAAGGAAGAAGAAGGTTTGCGTCATCCAATAATGGCATGCAATCTAAATAGTTAACAACTGTTTATTACTCGTCAACAGCATTTCCTCTTCCTCAGAAAGCCTCTATTATTCTATCATTTCCTCTTTCCTGATGGGAAATCTTCGAGTCCTGAGGAGAAACATAGCAGCTGGCCGCAGCTCAGAAAAATAGGCTGCCGGGTGGGCACTGAGATATGTGCAGTAAACATCAGGAGAGGATATTTGTTCTTTTCCACTCCTTCGGTAACAGCGGCCAACGCTGGTTCATGCTGTCATTTGGCTCGGTCACTGCCAGCCACCGTGAGGGATGGGAGAAGGCAAGACCATCTGCTGTGGCATTAACGGCATCTGCTGAGCTGCCATCCTCTCCCCCATCCAGGAGGTCACATGTGCATCCAGCCCCTCCGAGCCTCTGGCCAGTCCCCAGAAAGAGACGACACCTCTCACCTCCAGCTCTCTACCCCCACGATGCCCCCAAAGGCAGAAACCCGTGCAACACGTGCCTGCCAGAGGGCACGAAGAATGGTGGGCGACCGCTCGGCCCATGTAGCTGCTGCGCTTCCCATCGATCATGGTCACTCTGCCTCTGCGATGCCACCAATTCCCCAGACAGCTGGGGAAACATTTCCCTGGAACAACACCAACGTATTTAAAGATAACCACAGTCCTGAAGATGGATTTGTCCATATTCCGTGATTTAGGGTCAGGTCGGCACTTATTCTATGTTTGTTTGTTTTTATCTCCTACGGTGGTTTAAGGCCAAAATACTATGAAAACCTTGTATTTTCTTCAGGTGATTATTTTTCTTTTAAACTTCTCCTCCAACCGCAGAAAATCTAAACACAAAACATATTGAGACTCACTCAGAACTAAATGCTTCCAGAGTGAATCTTCAGTTTAAAACAAACAATGACCGGGGTGCCTGGGTGGCTCATTGGGTTAAGCCTCTGCCTTCAGCTCAGGACACCAAATGTGCCTTTCCTCCTAGGATGGGGGGCTCTGACAGTGGGCTCTCTTCCAAGTGGCACGGCATTCATGTGCTCAGGAGCTGGGGACAGACAATCCTGGAGGCTGCAAGGATGGCCTTATTGACATGCCAGGCATGTGTGGCCAGGGATGGCAGCATTTCCATAAGCTTCGACAACTAGAACCTTGGACCAAGTTGTGAAGAATGATTACCAGCTGGGGAGGGAGGAGAGGAGACGAGGCTAAAGTGCATATAGGATACTTAAAGAGACAGATTTATGACCCGAAACAACTTGGACAAAATACAATACTCCGTTTCTGTTGAGCAAAAATTTCAATTCATCAAGATGGAATCTTAAGTATGAGAACAGATAAGAGCCAGGGAGATAATCCAGCCCTCCTCCTCCCCAAAACTACAATTCTCTTCTCGTAATGTTTCATATGACCCTGAAATTGCCTTCAGATCTGGGTTTGAGCAGACACTAAAACAATAGACAAATGTTACTTTCCATACCAGATTAAGAATGGCACTCTTCTTATAGCAAAGGCTTTTCTAATATCCAGCCAAGCGACTCCCAGCTGGAGAGAACGTGGCCATGGCCAAGACACTCTCCCATGTCCTTGGAGGGACCCATGCAATGGCTCCAGCCAGGCCCTTAGAAATACCGCAGCTTTGTTCCCATTACCTCTTGTTATTGATACACTCTCCCCAAATGTCCTCGGACTTGCATTTTATGCTGAAAACAATTTTCAAAGCTGTAAATCTAGGAGAAATGAAGACATTACTGGTTTCACAGGGTTGCTGAATAAAGAACTGGCATTTTTACTCCACTCCAAACTGTCCTGATCTTATAAAAATAAAAGACAAATTTGTTTGTAAAAGTACTCACTACTGAATTATGTTAAATACCCTGTGGTTCCTTCAGCCTTTTAACATAGTGTTTTAAATAGCTACAAAATGTCTATTTATGCCCAGCTTGCCTCCTAAGATAATACATAGGAGCCAGAACTCAGAAGGAAAAAATCAAGAAAAGGCAACTGTCTCAAAGGCACTCAGGCGATGAGTGGACCTTTGATGATTCTCATAAATGCTCGTATTCGCAGCCCACGTGGAAATCTCCCTGCATGGTGATGACTCACCACACCTCTTTCAAACATCTGGGACCTCACCACCTTCCTGGTCGACGTGCAACCCCAGGGCAGAACCACGGTCCACCCAGCACAGAATCTGGTTCTGTTGTCAGAACCAGGGCAGACCTGTAACCAGATTGGGCATGATCCTCTCCCCTGTTAAAGGACAAAGGTCATGCATTTTCCCTATACTTAACACATTAGGTATGGCTGTGGGGTACATCTGGGATAATGGATACCTAAAAATGTATTATCCACTAGACAAAGGAGCATATGCCCTATTCTTCTAAACTTAACATTTCAACTTCCAAGAGGTAACCTCTTGGTCTCCCCTCTGGGTCAAGGTCAAGGGCCCACATTCTCCTACCCACATTCTGGACGGTTTTCCAGACTTTTTATCTGTGGCTTCCACTTTTCTAGTCCGTTTCCTCATCTTTTCAAATCCTATTCATGACACCATCGCATGGCAGTCCAGACACGGGCTGTTTTCACGCCTTGAGGAGTCATTTCCAATTGTTCATCTAGCTGCTTAAACCCAGGCAGCCCGCATGATACTTCCCTTTATTTGTGTGAAACATGAAGGAGACGGAAGCTGTTCTGTGTCTCCTACGGCTCATGGAACCTAGAGCAGCAACATGCTGGAAGAAGAGCAACAGGATATTCCAAACATGTTCTTCCCACAGCCCCAAAGTCCGAGTTATTGGCCTTTTGGGGTCAGACCATAAACGTAGTGCTGTAGGGGAATTAAAAGTCTCCAACCCACCCCTGTCCTCACTTTACAACTCAGGGAATGAAGGCCCAGACGAAGGCAGGTCCCATGAAGAAAACCCATCGCTTTTACTTCTTTCACCTAAGTCACCTATTTCAGCATCTTCTCCTCAAAAGACATTATTTGTCTTCTTCCTCAGTACCTAAAGTGTGAAATGATTTGAATGTTACTTCACACAACAGAGAAACAGATCAGGACTGTTCCACTCCCTCTGAACAAAGCAGAACTGGAATAAGGACTGGTCAAGACCCTAAATTCAACATGACCACAAAATGACAGTAAGGAAACGCATTTGCAACTGAAAAAGTAGTGTCTCTCCGTCAAGGGAGGAGCACTTTCAAAAAGCTGAGAAGATCATTTGCTGTTCTGTGAGAGAGAATGTGAAAATCATTGGCCATAAATCGCTAAATGTTACACCACAGATGTAAAATTATACTATACACATATCTGCGTTATGAGAGTATTAAATATTGGTAAGAATTCAAAAACTTGATAAAGTAAATGAAAAAAAGTATTAAACTCCATGAATGATCATGAAATTTCCTTCAACTAAATATTTTAGGAGCTACAATTAGAGTACAGATTATAGCTTCTCTGAAAATGAAGATAGTAGAGTTGAAAGGAAGGAACTATAAAACTTCAAATATTAGAAGCAGCAGCTAGAAATGCATTCAGAAAGTAAAAACCTGAGCAGCATATATATTGCATCCTTTAATGTCCAATGGGAGGGGGGAGACTTGCTCCGAAATGTACCACATAGTAATCTACATAACGAAAAATAGTTTTCACAAATATCTGTTTTTTAACTCAAAAACGTAAAAAAGGAAAGGCAAAAATTACACATAATGTCACCATTTGTTTTAAAAGAATGTAAAGTGAGAAAAGACTTCATATTTTCCTCCGTTCATTCCATCCCTCCCTCACCTGTCCGGTCGCCTCCAGGATGCGGCGTGAGGACCGACGCTCCTCAGCCTGCTTCCCCTCAGCTCAGACACACACACGTGCACTTTGACAGACACAGGCAAACATTCCACAGCTGAGTCTGCAATTTGCTTCCTTCCCAAATATATTTTCAAATTTCAAAGCTAAAGAAACTAAGGAGTTGAATCTTTTTTTTTTTAATAAAAAGAAAGAATTCTTTTTTTATTAGTCTCAGGGGTAGAATTTAGTGATTCGTCGGTTGCATAAAACACCCACCCAGTGCGCATCACATCATGTGCCCTTCTTAATGCCCAGCACCCAGTTACCCCATCCCCCCACCACCTCCCCTCCAGCAACCCTCAGTTAAAAAGAAAAAGACTTCTTAAGTAACTGATCAGTTACTTTGTAAATTAAACCGGAAGATTCCTAGCTGTATATTTCTAAGCTGTTAATCTATTTGAAATGAGAAAGTGACATAAATCACATAGGGTTGGGAATACATGCTTTACTAAACTTTTGAAATAGTATGAAAAATAATTTATGAATTCCCAGTGATTGTGGTTTGGATTCTTCCCCCAAAATGTTTTTTTTTAAGTCTGTTGTAGAGAACTACGGACTCTGAAATACCTTCTGCACAAAGCAATGGACAGAAATAGCAGTAAGATCAGAACGCTCACTGCACATACGTGGTATCAACCATATAGATGATATTCTGAAAATCGTCATGAATTTTCTGATATTGTAACTTCTTTGAGCCAACACACGTAGATTATATTCAAAAGTATTTTAATAATTTGCTAAATGGCTTTGAGAAAATCACGTAACCATTTAAGATTTACTTCCATTTCCCTAACAGTAGTTTAGGTCAATCAGCAAACTGAAGCACTCGCCCAATCCACTTGTTCTGCAACCGCAGGGGTAGAAACAAAACCAACCAACCAAACAAAAAACCACCAGTGTTCCTGGAAATGATTTTTTTTTTTTAATTTTATGTATCCTCACTTAATAATTGCATGATGAGAGGAAAGTCCCCATCGTAAATACCACAAAATACCAAATATCAAAGGCATATGGTTACGCTTCTACTTATCAAACCAAAGAAAAAGTAGAAATCTTTTCCTTCAAAACCTGTATCTAATGTTAAAGAATATCCAAACGTCCCTTGGCAGACTGAGAACAGAGCTTCTCATTCAAGCATGAAGGCCTCCCCACATGACCTAAGTCTCCCTTTTAGCTTCCTCTCTGACCTCCTCACCTGCGCGTTCTCCACAGTCCTGCCCGCCAACAACCCACTATTCTCCCAAACGCTGTCTCCCCGTCCCGCTTCGATCGTGCTCCCTCCACCTGGCAGACTCTCTTTTCCCACGTCCACAATCTCCCAGCTAACAAAATTCAGAATTCTGGGCTCACCCAATGTCCTCTACTTCATGCACGTTCCCCTGGCCCCAGGTCACATGGACTCCCTCCCTCCTTGAAGTCCCCAGGACTACGCTGCTTGTCTTTTCTTGGCATTGTTTACTCACTTCCTCAAAATCCCACCTCCACTAGCCTGCGGACTGTTTCCAGGGGACCTCTACAATTCCCTTCAGGGCCGGTAGCATCTTATAAATAGTAAAATCTCAATAAATATTTACTGAATTGAATAATCTGTTACATAATATCCCGCTTCCTAAAAATCCATCTGAATTCCCTGAATAAAACACGGTACAATTTTAACAGCAAAAGCTCACCGCAGCCAAGTTCTAGCCTGCACAGTTCACTTCAGTTTATTCGCTTTTTAAATATTAATAACAAAATGTCATCAAATATATATGTGCATACATAGATAATACTCTCAATGGCACTCGAATCACTGCCCCAGAGTCATTCTCATGCCATCTCTGAAGGGTCACGAACAACATTTATTTTATATATGGGAAACCAAGGGCCAGCCAAAGAGTATATGACGTCAGCTGGGAGACCAGAACTGTTTATGTGCTATGGAAGAAGAGGAGAAAATAGAAGCCTTTTTCTCAAGCAGCTTGTCATTTACTTGCGGAAAGAAGATAACACATGAGATGAGTGAAGCATATGTGTGTTTAAAGTATTTCTATGGTTCTTGTCCTAAAATAGAGTCCCCTTGGCTCCCAACTATGGTGGCTCTGGCCTCCTTGGTTAATGTCCATGGCAAACATGGCTTCTCCAAAGGCCAGCTGCGAAAGTGTGAGTGAGTCACGTCAGGCCAGGCTTCCTGGAGCACCGCACTTGGCCCACCCTGGAAGCGCCGTGGAAATTCAAGGGAGGACGAGGCCAGAGTCGTCACAGAAGGCCAGAAAAAGATAGCAGGTGTCTGAAGAAAATGGGGACCAAGAATAATACAGACCAGGAAGGAAAAAAGAGCAAGGCATGAAGGCGGTTATGAGTGTGGGGAAACACAGAGGAAGGGTGATCAGGGAAGGCTCTAAAATCCAGCCCGCCGCCCAGCACAAACCCAGACCATCACCCACAGGCATTTTAACGTGTTCTCTACAACCAACAGCCTGATTCTGCCCACTCCCATCACCCCTCTTCCCCAGATAAACAGGCAAGGTCCACATGGGGAATTCAGACTCAACAGTAACCTTTTTAAGCTTTTCCCACCTCTAACAATAGAGGTAATCCATGTTTAATACAGAAAATATGGAAACATTTCCTTCAACATTGATTCAGTAATTTCAGATTTATTTATTTATTTATTTATTTATTTATTTATTTATTTATTTTTAGGATCTGTCATGTGCCAGATACTGTTCTGGACTTAGCTGGACACATCGGTGAAAAAAATGGACAAAGAATCCCTGCACTTCTCCAACTTATATTCTAGGAGGACAGAAAAACAGCAGCAGGATTACAAGCACATAAATTGTAGAGTATGTTAGCAGGTGGTCAGGAAAGGTGAAGAGCCAAGCAGGGTCAGGGCACCGGGCATGCACTTGGGAAGGGGATGGCTGCAATTTCAACATGGTAATCTAGGTGGGCCAGACTGAGAATGCAGCATCACCAAATTGAGATCATCCTGTTTTATAGGTTTTTCCTCCCCTTATTAAGTGGTATTTTACCATGCCATTAAGTATTCTTTTGCAATATGATTTTTAATAACTGCAGAAAACTCTACCTCATGAACGCACCGTAATTAATTTCATCAGTCTGCTCTATGGGGCAATTAGATTTTCTGCCTTTAAAAAAAAAGTATTATAAATAATGCTTCTATTTCCTCAAGAGAAACGTAAAGAAATAGAATTACATAGCTTGAACACAATGTTAAGGCTCATGGTATATACGCTAATTGCACAGGACACCCATATCTTGGAAGCCATGTGCTCAGACTTCTCCCTCTCTTTCTGGCTAGATTCCCACCACCCACACCTGACAACCTTTTCATTAAACTCACAGAAGTGCTCTGGCTTCCCCATCTCTCCGCTCTCAGCTACTCTGTGTATTAGAAAGGAACTCTTCTCTAGACGCCCACCTAACACAGTGACTGGTAAAGAGCAGAACATGCGATAAATATCCATTGGATTAATAAATGAACAAAAAGAAAATGAATGAGTCCTGAAAAAACACTCAGGCTTTCATACAGCCAAGAAGATGCTAGAAGTTTTTCCTCCCACTAAAGCTCCCTTCCACCGAGAGGAGTGAGTCATATCTCAGACATATTCAGCATCCTCCTAACAGCAGTGCAAAGCATCTCCCTTCATGCCTTTAGGATGCTGGAAACTGCCATAGGACCTGGACAACTAGAGAATACTATTAAATATCTAAATTAAATGATATGCAATTAAGAGACTATGCAGAACACATTTCCATTATTTCCCCCTTTCTAGTTACTTAAAGATAATAATTATATAATACCTAACCCTTGAAACAGGAACAAGAAGTATATCTTTTATAGTTTATAAACCACTATTCATCCTAAATTCTAACCATAGCATTATAAGCAGCAGCTCTCATCAAAACAAAACAAAACACTTACACTATCACATACAGAAGGAAGAAAAAGCCTTCAAACAATGTGCATAAAACTTGACAAGCAAGAAAATACTGCACTTGAGAAAAGCAAAAACAGAAGAACAAGACACATCGTTATTGACCACTAAGCTGGCTCATTATGGGACCATCTACTGAGCAACAACAGTTTCATTGTTAAGGTAATGGAAAACTCTGAGTTGTAAGCAGTATGTATGACTGTTAGAATGGACATCTTCAAAATCCTCCTTTCTAACCCCCACTTTCAGAAGTCAGAAGTAAATCCAGAAAGCCATTTCAAAAGATGTCCTAATTTATAAAGTAGCCTTAGAAAGAACAAAAGGCAAATGCCCTCATACTTACCTGCAGTGAGAACACAAACCCTAGGGTGACAACTGTCCGTCCTGGGAACCTACATGGCCACTGCCTTAAAAAAGGACTCGGGGGGCGCCTGTGTGGCTCAGTGGGTTAAAGCCTCTGCCTTCGGCTCAGGTCATGATCCCAGGGTCTTGGGATCGAGCCCCACATCGGGCTCTCTGCTCAGCAGGGAGCCTGCTTCCTCCTCTCTCTCTGCCTGCCTCTCTGCCTACTTGTGATCTCTGTCTGTCAAATAAATAAATAAAATCTTTTTTAAAAAAGTGGACTCGGATGCAAAGAACAGAGGTGATATGGATTTCAGGGTGTTTGCTGGGCTTCTGGGTTCCATATTTGCGCTACGTAACTACAGCATATTCACAGCCAACCTGCCTGTGGCTCGGAGGTGCTGAAAATAGAGGAGGTAAGGATTCGAGCCACAGAAAAATGACTTTGAGGTTGCCCACACTCAGGACTAAACATCTGCGTAACAGCTCTTCACTCCGTCACTCGTGATAATGGGGCCTGGTCTCAGCAGAACAAGAGAGCAGAGATAACGCAGCCAAAGCAGCTATGTACAATGTGGTCCAGCTGGTTTCCGTACTGCTGTGTTCCCCTCTTGTTGGCCTTCAAGGTGCACTGTGTGATACAAGACTGAAAGTTCAGCATTTCCATCTTTGATTATAGCAGCTATCCTTAGGAAAAATAGCCCAGTGAGGACCAAGATGTCAACCCAAGTATGTAAGAGTTCGAAGTGAATTCATCTGCTTCTACCAGGACACTGTCTGTCAAATAAATAAATAAAATCTTAAAAAAAAAAAATCATAGAACTGTCACGGTGGTGAATACCCACAACGGTCATCCTCCCTCTGATCGCAAATAGAAACTCAGGACAAAAGACAAGAAGCAGCTACTTGGAAGTATGAAAAGGAAACAAAGCAGGCAGACTGTGGCTTTATTAGTGGAAACATACAGGCATAAAGACAGACATACGGACCAAGAGAACAGAGTAAAGAGCCCTGAAATAAACCCTCAAATATATGGTCCAATGATTCCTGCCAAGGGTGCCAATGCTAATTCAATGGGGAAAGGACAGTCTTTTCAACAAATGGTGTGGGGGAAACTGGATATTCACAGGCAAAAGAATGAAGTTGGACCCTTACCTATCACCATGAACAAAAATTAGCTCAAAAGTGGATCAAAGACCTAAATGTAAGATTTAAACTATAAAATCCTTAGAAGAAAACATAAAACAAATGCTTCATAATATTGGATTTGGCAATGATTTCTTGAATAGGACAACAAAGCACAATCAACAAAAGAAAAAATAAGACAAATTGGACCTCATGAAAATTTTGTGTATTGGAAGACAATAAAAACAGAGTTAAAAGGCAACCCACAAAATGGAAAAAAAATTTTCAAATTATATATCGGATAAAGAATTAATACCCAGATTATAAAGAAAACTTCTAAAACTCAACAACAAAAATAGCCAAACCAATTCAAAAATGGGCAAAGTATTTGAATAGATATTTCTCCAAAGAAAATGCACAAATAAAAAATGGAAATGAAAAGATGTTCAACATCACTGATCATTAGGGAAATGCAAACCCAAACTACAATGAGATAACAATGTCACACCAATTAGGATGGCTGCTATCAAAAAAACAAAACAAAACAGAAAATGACAAGTGTGGTAAGAATGAGGAGAAACTGGAACTCTGGTACACTGTTAGCAAGAATATAAAATGGTATGGACGCTATGGAAAACAGAGTGTCAGCTCCTCAAAAAATTAAAAATAGAATTACCATATGACCCAGCCATTCTACCTCTAAGTATATACCCAAAAGAATTGTAATCGGGGTCTCAATGAGGTATTTGTAGACTTGTACTCACAGCAACAGACTGTGAGTAACACAATCACTAAAATGTTGAAGCAACCCAAGCATCTGTCGACAGATAAATGGATAAGCAAAATGTGGGGTGTATATACAATGAAATATTACTCAGCCTTAAGAAGGAGGAAATTCTGATCCATGCTACAACATGGACACACCTTGAAGACTTTCTGGTAAATGAAATAAGTCAGTCACAAAAAAGACAATTACTGTGTGATTCCATTTATATGACATGTTTGAGTAGTCAAAATCACAGGAGGCAAGAGGAGAACGGTGATTTCCAGGACCTGACAGGAGAGGAGGATAGAGAGTCATTGTCTATTGGATACAGAGTTCTGGTTTTATAAGAAGAGTGAGCTGTAAAGACGGATGGTGGTGAGGGCAATATTATAGTATGAATGAAATTAATACATTGAAATATACACTTAAGATGGTGAATTTTATGTTATGTGTATCTTACCACAATAAAATAAATTTGGGTGGGGGGGGAAGGCAAGCAGATTGTAGAAAGGAATCAAAAGTTGGAAAAGTGACCTTCAAAGAGTTCATTTCCCTGCCCAACCTTACCTTTCCTTCACCTTCTCCCCCAACCCTCATTCATCTGTCTCCCTCTCTCTTTTCTCTTGAGGCCTTGCCCAAAGGATGGGCTCCAGTCACAGAGGTCCATGATTGCACAAATCTCAGATAGAAATCCCCTCTGTCTGGCTCCTGTGAGCCAAGAAGTGTGAGTGGAACCACAGAGAGAAGACAGCTAGAGAAGGGGATCCTCCAGTTCTGTGTGTGAGCCCACTCAAGTCTCAGGGTCAGCCCCCGAGATGCCCGTGGGCAGGACAGACCCAAAACAGAAAGCAGAGGCTTTGGAAAACTAAGCTGCATGGGAACCACTATTCAGAGAGGGTGAGCTAGAACTAGCAGCCTAAACTTAATGATGCTGATTGCCTGCATAAAAATATAAATAAACAAACTTCTCCAGGATTCCAAAAGGACCCAGAGTTTACACAACGCAATATCTCCAGTGTTCAGGACCATGCAAAATGACTCAATGTACAAAGAACCAGGGAAATGTGACCAATTCCCAAGGGAAGGGACATCAACAGATGCTGACCCCAATATGACCCAGATGTTAGAATTACCAAGTAAAGGCTTTAAAGTAGCCATTATAGTTTGGCTGGGTGGCTCAGTGGGTTAAAGCCTCTGCCTTGGGCTCAGGTCGTGACCTCAGGGTCCTGGGATCGGGCCCTACGTTGGGCTCTCTGCTTGGCAGGGAGCCTGCTTCTTCCTCTCTCTGCCTGCTTCTCTGCCTACTTGTGATCTCTGTCTGTCAAATAAATAAATAAAATCTTTAAAAAAAAAAAAAGTAGCCATTATAGCCATGCTCCATGAGGCAAGCTATCTTAAAATTAGCGGAAAGCTGGGTGTTCCCAGCAGAGGAACAGAAACTATAAAAAAGAACACAATGGGATAGAACTGAAAACTAGAAAGGGGTTCAAGAGTGCATTTTTTAAGATAGAAGATATTTCTGTGTGTGGATGGGGCTGATCCAGGAAAGAGGGAAAATTAAGGACGCGGGGAGCAAAGATCAACTTTACAGCAATATCCTTGAGTAAGTGGAAAGGGACAGAGGCCATTGCAAGAAGAAGGGCAGGCCTTGGATAGGTACAGATGAGAGTCCGGGGAGGAAGGAGATCAGAGTCTATAAGCACACATGTGGTGGGTGTGTGTAGTTTCATCACCAAGAGGATATACTGTCTTCAGAATGTCTTTACTTTGTCAGTGAATCGAGAAGCAGGGCCACCAGCCGATATTCAGGAAGGGTGAGAAGATGCTGGAGGCTTGAGGAGAAAAGAAAAGGCGTGGAGAAGTCGTTTTGGAGCGTGAGTATCTGGATTAAGGGGAAAGCGCCCCAATTCAGCAAGGCTATAAGGATTCCTTTGTAGACAATGTTAAAAGTCACAGACAACTGGCATTTTCAAATTGTCTGAGAAACATTACATCCTACTAAATGCTACTCAGCCACCTTGTAAATACTCCCAAGTCATTTCCTCAGGAACCAGTCCCAAATGTTGGATACCACTTAAATCTGAACACCCAGCACCGGGGGCAAAGGGCTGGACAGGAAGTGTAAAGAGGTCTCTGTATTTGCTTTGTGGTAGACACCACCACTTCAGGTCAGATGATGGGAATGAGTGTGGAATACCGAAACCTGGCAGACAGGCAAAGGTCAGCAGAGGGAGAGGGAAACTCCAAACTGGGAATTCTTCAAATAACCAATGACAGACCATAACAACTATTCCAGGAGAAGCCACAAAAGAAGATTGCTCAACTGTAGAAAGAGCTCTCTCATTTTGTCCTCATAGCTGAGCACTTACTGATGATGTTTGACGTCAATGCAAATCAGGCACCCAACTGAGAAGGTAAATAGGATAAAGGAATATTCCCTATGGCCCCAGCTTATTAAGAAAAGAAGCCCCAAGACAAATAGGGCACAGAGAAAGGTCAAGAGAAAAGCCATAACTGAGAGAACTTAGAGGCAGCTGAGAGGAATCAAAAGTGGTTCATGGAACGTAACAAACCAAAAATCTTAAACACATAAAAAGAAAGAAGGAAATTCTGTAGCTCTTGACCCATGAAGGAGGGCTCTTCAGAATATGAAATCGCTTTTTCTGAATAGGCAACATTTGCAAACTAAGGGAGAGGTACCAGAAAGCGCAAAGAAACCCGTTCAGGAGTGGATAGAAGAGCCTCCCACCCGTGACGGGGCGTCCCTGGTGACAGTGACAACGATGACAAGAACAGAAAACACACCACTGATGAGCGCCACATGACCCCAGGCAGGCGCCGGGCTGGTACTTGATGTATGTCTCGTCGTGTCATCCTGACGCATCACGATCCTGGTTTTATAGGTGAGGAAACCGCCTCACAGATGTTGTGCCAGTGATACCAGAGAAAACACATTTCGAAGTTCTGTGAAACAGGAGCTATTACTCTCTGTACTGGAATCCTTAAAGGTGAGGAAATCCAAGACTGCAGCGAAGCCATGACCCAGACGCTAGAACTATCACGGAAAGGCTTTCAAGCAGCTATCACAGCTCTGTTATAAAAACCTTACAGCATGTTTTAAAAAAGGCCAACGATTTAACTCCGTGTGCAGGCCACTCTCATTCTGAGGTACGGACAGACAGACACACCTGGAGAATGTTGATCAAATGACCCCTACAGCTGCCTCTAGATGCTAAAAAGCGGTGATCCCTGCTGCTTCTCTCCAAACATCCTCTCACTGGAACACGCTCGTGTGCATGACATCGAACCACAGCCCTCCGTCTCTTCCCAAGGCTCCCGTGCGCACAGTGGAGTCCTGCAGTGCCCACCGTGGTTCTAGTCTGCGGGCTCCGCAGCACAGCGCATGAGCTATCCAGCCCCAGACGGAGGCAGGTGCTCCAATCCTCTGCTTATCCAAGTGGCACTCGCATATCCTGAGGGTGACAAAAAAAAGAGGGGAGCAGCAAGTGGGGACCAGCGGCCCGGTCCCAGACAAGGCTTTGTGTTTGGCTTTCTCCAAATCACTTCACGGTCTCTGATGGCAGTTTTCTCACCTGTGAAAACGAGGGAGGTGGGCTAACATCATCGAACTTCAGAGCCGCAAGGGGCCCCAACACATCAGGTTGCATTTGATTCAATTCATTTACCGGTGTACACAGAGCACTTTTCAGACCCAAAATTCTAAAAATAACAGCCACCATGATAAACAGGTTTTGTTCTGAAAGTTCACTTGTAAATCAGTTCTTTGAAACTGGGAACATATTTCTCCAAAGAAATAATGTTATTAGAGACTGTTGGGTTTCCATGTCAACCCACAAAAGCCCATTAAATTGTAAAGTACCTGCATATCGTACTACTGTAAGAACACCTCTCCTTGCTGGGACACAAGGGGAGTAACTCCTGCCTCCCTGTCAAGCCCCCAGGGACTCGGCCAAGCCACTGCCACCAAGCATGGGGATAAAGAAAAATCTCAGGAAAAAATGTAACAGAAAATGAGAGTGGAAAGGAAGCGGAGAGACAGGCGTTGGGGCAGCACCCTTGAGGCAAGGGCATGAAGACCAGAGGAGCAGCTCCGCAAGAGCAGGGAGAGGAGACCGCAGCAAGAGCGAAGCCATTGCCCTCTGCCCCTCTCTAGCCCCACTCTGGCTCCTTCCATCACAGCGGACCTTTGTCAGCACCAACACGAAAGCCACCTATGAGGAGGACCTGGGGAAGGAGAGGGGTCTGAGAAAGAGGCAGGGCATGTCCACTGGGTCTGTATCAGCTGAGCGGTGAATCTCAATACATGCTGCCCACAAGCCAGAAATAACAAAAGGACATTTCTCTCATCCGAGCTTGGCACAGCCCAGGGCCCTCATGCTTGGGGAACCTGATCTCCCTCCTTAGAGTAACCTCACCCATGCGGGGGGTGCAGGTTCCCACCTCCTGCTGCATCCACTCTCCCCACATCCTCTCCCTGCCCTGTGAATCTCAGGTTGGGTACAAGGCTGGGCCCATACCCTGGGCACCATGCTTATGGGACCCCACTCACATCTCCACCAGCCATGCCACCTCCACGGGGTCCAGGGTTCACAGGGCCCCTAGACTCAATACCATCACAGGTCCTGGGACCTGCTTCCGTACTTTCCTAGGTCCACTCTCTCCAGGGAGCCCTACTCCACCACTTGCACAAGGGAGGCTGTTCATAGGAGGTGCAGACAGACTGGTGGCCTGAGACCAGGAGTGCCTACATACCACAGGGAGATTTTGAACAAGAACCTTGAGATCCTGAGAATTCTACATTCGAATCTGGCTGTCCAGGTTGTTATGAAGGTCTGCTTATCAAGAGAGTGGGTTAGAACCTGATTCATAGCCAGGCTGCCATGTAACTTTGAAATATTTATTTAGACACACGGTCCCTGAGCCGCCATTTATATTCCTGCCCCAGACCCGACAAATGTCAGGGCTGGGGCCGGCCTTCCTATCCCTGCTTCTAATCACCAGGCAATGTGCCAAGAAGGTCTAATCAGAATGTCTACTAATGACTTGGCAAGCTAGCTTACTTCCCTTCCCAGGGTCTCTTCATAATAAGAAATGAAATTATTCCCAACACTCCCCAAACAGGTTCCCTAAACCTCACTCCCACTGGGGGTACTTCGCTCTGTCCCACACCCACACACACGAGATCACAAAGATGACCCCTGTCATCACCACACCCCCGGGACTTGTGGTCTTTCCGATTCTGTTGCTCCCACAATAGAACCCTCACTAACTCACACCAGGGTGTGAGCCCACAAATGACGTTGCTTCAGTGTGAAACAACGTTCGAGTAAAATCGGCCTAAACCACAGGTAAGTCACAGATACGGTCTCAGGTTACTCACGTCCGGAGCCACGCCACAACACAGTCTGGGCCAGGCTGCTAATTCTGGAAGGAGCCCGTCTACCCACACTTGAGGTCTGGTTCTAAGCGATCTTTCCAATAAGCACAGATAAAAGGTAACACAGTCCCGTTCTGCGTTCAGAAGCAGGGTGCTACGGCCAGGGGCCCCCACAAATCCAACAACAGATCACCATCAGCAAACGCCCAAACATTTAGGAAATCCCTATTAGCTGGGTTTATCTATAGGTAGTTCAGTTTGGTGTCCTTTATACAGTGAAGAGCAGGTAAAACACGTTCACCCTGAACACAGCATCCCTTTGAACAACCCTGGGGAACCTAATTTGTCATCAGCAGCAGCACAGACCAGGTAACAGATACACAGCTGTGAACAACTGACGGGCCATGGTCAAGTTAAATGTCTGATCGACACGTGATTTGATCTGTGCTGTGTGATTTTCATGTTGTCAGACTCTTGGTGATTTATAATAAATTCCACAAGTTCTGTGTGTGTCCTAACCTTGACCCCAATTTGCTCAGTCACAGTTATTAAAATCAGTAATCCTGCCTGATCAGGTCACCATGCCCTGGATACCGGCACAGCCTAGGGCCAGTCATTACAGCATCTGATGTCTCAGACATCACTCCAAATATGGTTTTCCAACACTGGAAACAAGATCAAAAGGACTGGCAATTCAAAAATTATTAGAATTACTAAATTTGGTAAGCAGTCATGTTCCTTTTTGAAAAGGCTTTCTACATACCAACAACAGCCAGTTAGAAAAGCTAAAGAAGAGGCATATAAGATCCCTTTCATAACAAAAATTAACTAGTTAGACCGGAACATTCAAAATTTGCCAAAAGACAAAAAGAAAAAAGGAAAATAGAACAAATAGATATACCACATTCCTGGAAAAATAATTTAATGGTATATAGATTTCAAGTCTTTAGAAATTAATCTAAAATTTATACTAATTCAATCAAATCCCCCCCCCAAATTTTTTTTTCAGGGCTTAGCAAAATGGTTCTAACCATTACCTAAAATAATAACTATATGAGAAAAGAAATTGTTTTAAAAGAAAAGCTATTGAGGGGACAGGGCAAGACCCTACCCTCACAAATATGAAAATATAGACTAAATTCCAATGATTAAGTGAGTAATGGCCCAGCAATAAAGAGGCCTATTAATGAAACAGAATAGAAAATCCAGACATGGATCCAAGTATAAATAATAACTTAATAGATCATAAAGGTGGCATTTCAAATCGGGACAAGGTGAATTAGTTAACAAGTAATATGGAAACCACTGGTTAAAATTTAGGGAGGGGGGAAATTAGTAGAACCTTACTCTAAAACACTCATCAAATTAAACTGTAGATCCAACAAAGACAAAACATGAAACCATAAAATTATGAGAATGCCAGCAAATACTTATATTCTCCTAAAGGGGGACAGGAATTTTGTCTCAATCTTGCTGGGATGACTCCAGGACCACATCCGCTCTCAGCTCAGAAAGGGGACTCCTCCCCTCCCCACACACCGAGATCCAGAGTCTTCCCGTGTACACCGTCTCCAACTTGGCCTGGGAAGCCAAGGAAGTGAAAGGGCCCTGGAGGGTAGAGTGTTCTGAGAGGCAGGAAACACCAGGTTCCAAAGAGGAAGGCGTTCATGCACGCTTGCGGACCGACTGCCCCAAGAGAGCTCTGGAGGAAGAAGGGAGCGTCTCTAAAGCTTCAGTGACTCGTTGCTATTCCTCTTCTCATTCTAAGCAAATATTCACTTTTGTATCTAATCCTGTATTCAAAATGTTATATTCTTTTTCTTTTTTTCTTTTTTAAAGATTTTTATTTATTTATTTGAGAGAGAGAGTGAGAGAGAGAAAGAGCATGAGAGGAGAGAAGGTCAGAGGGACAAGCAGACTCCCCATGGAGCTGGGAGCCTGACGTGGGACTCGATCTGGGGACTCGATCTGGGGACTCCGGGATCATGACCTGAGCCGAAGGCAGTCGCTTAACCAACTGAGCCACCCAGACGCCCCTATTCTTTTTCTTTTAAAAGTTTTTTTTTTTTTTTTAAGATTTTATTTATTTAACAGAGAGAGATCACAAGCAGGCAGAGAGGCAGGCAGAGAGAGAGGAGGAAGCAGGCTCCCTGCTGAGCAGAGAGCCCAATGCGGGCCTCGATCCCAGGACCCTGAGATCGTGACCTGAGCCGAAGGCAGCGGCTTAACCCACTGAGCCACCCAGGCGCCCGCCCCTATTCTTTTTCTTAAAGAAAAACCCAAATGGCATAGGTGTGGGGCCCCACAAAACCCTAATTTGTCCTTGCATCACACTCCCCTCGGTGGCATAGCACTGACACGTTCCACACGCTCCCGGGGGCCCTGAGGACAGATTAGGAGGGCCTTGATACGTACACACTAAATGACTGTGTGTGTGACACCTACACATAGGGATACAGGGAAGAGCACCACCTTTGAAATGAGGCAGACCCCCTGGAGCTTCAGTTCCCTTTTCTGTAAGATGAAGGTCATGATACCTTGCCTGTCGGGAAGACCCAGTGAGATCAGGTGTACAAACACACCAAGGACAGAGTACCTAACACATGGTGATAAAAATTTAAAAGAAAGTAGGTCTGGGAAAATGTACGTTAAGACAAGGTTATTTCTGGGAGGCAAGAGAGTGAGAGTTTTTTCTTTATGTCTTCTTTTTGTCTGTATTTGCTATTTTTTCTTTACTTTTTTATTTGTGTATTCTAATCTATCAGGAATAAGCACGTAAGACTTGAGGGGGGAAAAAAAAAGAAAAAGAAAAGCTATTTGGTGATGATCCTAGTTTATATTACCTAGTTCTTAAATTCATGTGATAAGGCTCTCTGTAAAGAGAGAAGTTTCAAAGTAAGCCATGTGATCCCGGGAGCTGACCTGTCATGCTGTCTGTCCCGTGAGTGAGCTACTGATGCACTCAAGCCAGAGGACAGGACCGTCCCAGGGATCCCGCTCCCTGGCCATCCACATCGCAGGGCCTGCCGTGGTCTCAGATGGAGAAGTGAGACAGCGGGTCTCGCAGTCTAGCTCCCCTTGATCTTTCCCGTTCTAGGACTGAGCATAAGCCACGTGTCCAGGCGAGCTCCGAAGGGGACCGTTCGCGGCACCCCACGCCGGCCAGGAACGGTTCCTGCTCAAATGCTTTTCGCTGCAACTCTCGGTTGCAGAGATTTTCTGGATCTGGCAGGCGTGGCATCTCAGGGGAAGAGATTCCGTCACCAGGCTAACTCGGACGCATCCGAGTGGCAGGAATAAGAGGCCTGGGAGTCAGAAGGCCTGGGTTCAAATTCTGTTTCTGCTCATTAACGGCCACACGACCAGCCCTGGGCAAATCACTTCACTTCACTGAGGCTGTCTGATCACCCATCTTGGATAACAGTATCTACCTACACTCAGACATCAAAATCATCAGGTGCCTACGTGCTTCAGTGAACTGCGAAGTGTCCCACGAAAGTAGATAGCACAGCAATGACTACCTTCAGCCATCTGCAACACGGGCAAGCAGACTACTTCCTTTCCTCTGGAAAACCAACCTTGGCTAATGGAGGACAGGAAACGTCAGTGCTCCGTCTCACACTCCACCCGAGAGTGTGCCAAACTAGAAGGCCAAAAAGAACATGTGAAACATACAGCAACACGGAGGCCACCCAGAGTGTCTCCGTATCAGCCAGGCCTCTGGGATAGAGGGATGAAACCAACACCTCCAGCTTAGGAAGGCCTTAGAAAACCAGCAAAAGCTTAGTCCCACTTTACCCACAGGAGACGTGCTCAGGAGGTGGAGGGAGCCGAGCCTCTGGCACAAGCAGATCTAACCCTCCTTTCACTTCCCACTACTCGCTCAAGATTCAAAGCTCCAGGGAGGACCTTCTAGCTGGCTGTTCAAGGAGGTGTGCCTGTGCCTGGCCACAGCCACTGCTTGCCCCCCACCAAGATGACACACAGAAGGGGAGTCCCCAAAAGGGAAATGACAGCAAGCACCAAAACGAATGTGCTCTCTGGAATTTCCTAAATGTGGAAATACGGGCCATGTAAGACTCAGGCTTCTCCCACAGATGAGTGTCTCACCAGCTCTCCCACACCCCTCGTTTGGAACAAAAGAAGACATTGGCCAGGGCAAGAGCAGTGGGAAAGGGGACAACCCCAGAGAGAGACGGCATCGACCAGCACCCTCCCCCGGGGAAATGACAGGAAATGGAGTCATCGCGGTGGTTGCGGGACTGGAGACGGAGCCTGTGGCCTGTCACGTCTCCACCTTCTCTGACTCCCTGTCCAGCTGGGTCACATATGTCTACCTCTCACACGGGGCATAGAAATTTCCATCAGGGACAAAATCAAATAGAGCACAGAAGCACACGCCCTAAGAAAGGCAAACACCAAAGACAGGTCATTCCAATGCTGTCTCTGTTATTTAATGTGGTTTATTATTGTGGTCCAGATATATTCATGGTCTTTGGGCCTCTGTTTTCACTAAGAACTACAAAATGTGCAGTGTGATATCTGTGACTTTTGCTCTACCAGAATGAAGCAGACATCATTGAGGCTTCAAATCCACCAATGAGTTTTTCTCCAGCTGGCATCCCAAACAACAAATTCCTCAGCCACACATTTACGCATCCAGTAAAACCCACACGTTTCTTCTCCTGAGCAGAAAAACTTAGGAAATAAACACACTTGCATCTCATCCCTTGTCCGCATTGGAAACTTTAGTTTAGAAAAGAGTGCAGTCACACGGAAAGAGACACTGTCCTAAAGAAATGGTATATATGCGCCCGTCACAATAATCAAACATACAGGGCTGTACAGATGCGCCAGTTATTAAAAATGAAGTTAAAGCTGAAATTCTTTTCATAGAGCTGTTAATTAGCATGAATTATAAGTTGAATTGTACTATTCTCTCCATGTTGTAGGCCTTGGATCATTAGCACACTAATATGAATGATTCCTGCAATGTGTTCAACCATTTCTCATGTGTCAGAGAAAAAGGAGCCTCTAAAGTCACACTGGTCCAGAGGCGAAATGCCACCATCCATTATTTACAGTAGTCAGTGGTCTGCGCTCCCTAGAAAGAAAGACAAAGACTATAGACAGAGAGTACTGTTATTACTGGGTCTATTACAACTGTAGATCATGAAGCAAAAAATCATTGCAATTTTTCAATTGCTGACACTTCCAGGCTGGTTTCTTACATAAGTGAAAAAAATGGAAAAGTGACTGAAACAGACACCATACAACCCTTCAAGAAAAAAAATCAAGATTCTAATAAAATATAAATACCTGTACCGGCCTCCCGGCCTACCGGCCTACAGATAACTAGTTTCTTACATTTGTATAGTGCCCTGCAGTTAATTTTTACAGTTTTTTTTTTTTTAAGATTTTATTTATTTATTTGACAGAGAGAGATCACAGGTAGGAAGAGAGGCAGGCAGAGAGAGAGGAGGAAGCAGGCTCCCTGCTGAGCAGAGAGCCCGATGCGGGACTCGATCCCAGGACCCTGAGATCATGACCTGAGCCGAAGGCAGTGGCTTAACCCATTGAGCCACCCAGGCGCCCAATTTTTACAGTTTAAGAAGAACTTTTACAAACGTGATCCATCTCAAGACCTTCCTTACAACATCCCTCCAAAGTAGGTGTTCATACCCCATAGCATAAATGACCAGGTGATGCTCTGAGAGAAAATGACTCTGTGACGCAGGTCCATATTTGGTCCCTAGGGCCCTCAGTGGGGGCTTCTTGAAGCCTAGGCCTTCCTATGGGCTCTTTTGCTTCAGTGGGTGATTCGGGAAAATAGGCAGAGTTTGTTTGAGGTGGGGCTGAGGAGAAGACATAGTGGGTTGAGGCCTCTGCCTTCGGCTCAGGTCGTGATCCCAGGGTCCTGGGATCGAGCCCCGCATCGGGCTCTCTGCTCCTTGGAGAGCCTGCTTCCTCCTGTCTCTCTGCCTGCCTCTCTGCCTACTTGTCATCTCTGTCTATCAAATAAATGAATAAAATCTTTAAAAAAAAAAAAAAAAAAAGATTTCTCGTGGAGGTCGCTGGGAAGGCCACAGTACCCAGCAATGTGGGATACTCACTTTCATTTCAAATCTCCATGGTCTGTTGTGAAACAAAATGGCGGCCAAGGGCCACTCCCTGAAGGGGAAGAAAAGAGGTCACCACAGGTCACCACAGGCGGTGAGCAATCCCATAAACAATACTTTTCTACAGGTGAAATTCCTTTGTTCTATGGGAAATGTTCTACATCAAGTGTCTATTATATATGGCAGTGTGCCAGGATCTCTGCACTTAAGAAAATCTGGAAGAGAAATCAGGTCACATAGGTGAGTGGGAACAATACCCCCGTATACTTGTATTGGCTCCTTCCCGTCACCCTACAAATTCTCCCATCCCTGATGAAAGCAAATAGAAAAACAGAAAGGAAAAACTCTCTTGGCCCCTTATCACCTTCACGTTATTGCCCCTTTCTCTTCTTTTTGCCTCAGCTAAGAATTTCCAAAAGCACCATCCACACCTGCTGTCTCCACTCCATCACCTACCCCCCAATTGTTCCAGGGATACCACACTCTGATTTCCATTCCTACTGCTCCAATAGAACCTGGGTCCACCAAAGTGCAAGCCTGAGACAGCACTGCTGGGCTTGTACCTAATGGGCCCAGATGGACTCCAATGCAGTCATGTAATTACGGGTAGCAGTGCACCCCCACCCTGTCAATAAGGGATCAAGATCATTCACTGACAAGTCACAGTTAAATGTTTATCAGAGTCTCCTAACAGGGTGTGACAGTTCTGAAACACGCTGCCAAACTTCTGCCACTCTCACCACCCAACAAGCACAGCCTAAGGGCCCTGCCCTTCAACCTGGCCTGACCCGTAGCACATAGCAGAAGTAAGGCCATGAGCCTTCCAAGGCTGTCATGAAGATGACATCATAGCTTTCAACATGGTTCTCTGGGGAGGATTGTTTTTAGAATCCAACTACTGTGGTTCTATTGTGGTTCCATGAAGACGAACCAAGGCCCCAGGCCCTCTGCCCCAGCTCAGCTCCGGGTCATCAGCCGGCATCAACCTGCCATCCAGGTGAGTGGTGGTCTTGGAAGAGGACCTGTGGCCTCTTCCCACTCCAGCCCACATTCCCCAACTGCCCCTGCCCTTGAGCCGTCCCAGCTGACATGCATGACGTGCAGGCTTTCCATGACCTACCCTGCCCCGAGTGCCTATCTGTGGACTCAATAAATGGCTGCTGCTGTTTTGAACCACCATGTTTCAGAATGGGTTTGCTATGTAGCAATAAATAACTGATACCAAGGACTACAGAAGACTCTGGCTTCTCCATAAAAATTCTGCAAGAAAAGATAGTGAGAATTTTCTATGTATTAAATGATATAAAACATAATGCTGCTTGAGAGGCAACCAGAAAACTGCATATACAAATTTACCAGAATCTGAATTAAACTGTGTTTCAGGGGGGAAAAAAAAAAAAAGGTTTACAAGTAGTTATTGTCTAGTAGATGGCTATGTTGATGGGCAATTAATACAGGAATCTTTTTGAAATCGGTTTCTAAAGTAACAGAAAATATAATTCTACATCCTTTCTTTCCAGGAGGCAGCATTAACAGCATTTATAGCCAACTGAAGCTGTTTTTAAATCTTTATTTCCCAGATTAGTTATCTATATTGCTATAAATTCATCAAGTCCTCTAAACTTGTCCAGGTCCCAGGGCGTAGATTTCTCTACTGTGGGTCTTAACTCACTATTTCTGCGAAGGAAACATGATGGAAGCTACTGCAAGGACGATATATAGAACTATTAAATAGTAAATAGCCCGCATTTCTCCTAACTCAGAATTTGGCTACAGTTTGCCAAAATGTAAAAAATAGAAACCATATATAAAACAGCTCTTTCCTTATAAGCAAAGCTCACTTGCAATAAACTGCATGAGATATTCAAATTTGTTTGATCATAATAGAACTGTTTAAAAATACATGGCTGGAATTCACATTTGCAGTTTGCAGATGGAACAATAAAGATACTCTGAGTTAATAATTAATATGTTATTCAAATCCAGTAGGAAAGGAGGTGGTGTGTGACGCTCACTAACTCACCGTTTTTATCCTTCGAACCCTGGGCCTTCCTGTGTCCTGTTTTGTGCAATGGTGACTCGAGAAGTTAGGGCACGTTGGCCAGTGAAGCATCTGAGCTAGCCACCCAGTGCAAGTCACTGGGAACAACCGCAGGACACATCAGTACAGGAGACTGAGTTTATTAAAAAGATCTTGGGTTTATTGTGCAACAAAGTACCAGGCAACAGGCCATACCCTGAGGTAAAGGAAAGAGGTCTGAGGCTGGTGGCTAACGTCCCACTCTGCAGGTGATGAGGCCAGGTGTCCCTCCCAGCAGAGAGGGCAGCTGGTCACGCAGAGGATCCCTCCTGAAGGCCACCGAGTGGGGCTTCCAGGCCTCGCCGCCTCGATGACCCAGCCAGCCTCAGCTAGCAGGGGCATTTGGTACCTAAAGGTAAAATCCACTAACCAACCCAAACTGGGCTCAATTCTTTAAAAAATGTAACCCACCGATTCACTTCCACCACAGAATAAAATTTAAGAAAGAAGTCCACTAGGGCTGTGAGACAAATTTCACAGGGGGTCAATGGCCTGGACCACTGGGGGTGGCAGCCGTCCAGGCTTGCTGCCCCAAAGCCAAATGCAACTAACTCCCCTCTCTTTGTTCCACCAGCACAGGGAAAGCCCTAATAATGGGCCAGGCCTGCTTTGGTGGGCCTAGCGGGGACACCACGAGCTGAGCCAAATGATGAGCTCCCTACACTGCCTGCCAGTCCAGTGGCTTTGCACTAATGATGTGGCCTTTTTAATGTCAGTTCCTCAGCTGTAGGATGGAGAAGGCAAGACCGGCCCATAACTCCGTGAAGAGCCAAGGCACGAAAGCAGTGGTTCTCAAAGTGTGTCCCAGGATAAGCAGCATCAGCACCACCTGGAAACTAGTGAGAAATGCGGATCCTCAGGGACCACAGTAGACTTGCCACATCAGGAATGAACGAGAGGCCACATAAGGGGGAACTACCCTGCCTCTTTACAAGCCCTGTTGGGGATTCTGACTCACACCGAAGTTTGAGCACCACCATGCAACTGTTCTTAAAGCACTTTGCCCAGTGCCTGGTGTATGTTCATAGTTCAATAAAGGACACTTCACCATGGTTACAAATAGCTGACCTCATCCCTTCTCTGCAATGCAGATAACATGATATCCTACCTGCAGTGAGCTCCCTGTCGGTGATGAAGACACTGGAGATGGTGATCATTGAGAAGTATGACTACCTGGAAGGGGGACGGAGACCAGAAGATGCCCAAAGTCAAGGCTGAGAATTTCTTTTTTTTTTTTTTTTTTTTTAAAGATTTTATTTATTTATTTGACAGAGAGAAATCACAAGTAGTCGGAGAGGCAGGCAGAGAGAGAGAGAGAGAGAGGGAAGCAGGCTCCCTGCTGAGCAGAGAGCCCGATGCGGGACTCGATCCCAGGACCCTGAGATCATGACCTGAGCCGAAGGCAGCGGCTTAACCCACTGAGCCACCCAGGCGCCCCAAGGCTGAGAATTTCTATGACTACCTCAAAATCTGGTGCTTCTGAGGCCATCTAGGATGTGAAGGCCTGAAAGAATCCTTCCATACAGAACTTTCCTTTCTTTTAGTACTTACCGCCATGACTCCTCATCACTCTGGATGCAGAGAGCTGTGGCCACTTAAAGAGAGGTTTGGGGATCCCTGGTCAAAGGCCAGCTGCTAAGCCTTCAATGTGGCCATGGGAATCAAACAAAGCAAGCCCGCATCTTGAAAAGGCACCACTTCCCCCAAATCTGGCCGAGCTTGCAGTGGGCCAGAGAGGGAGCACAGTCACCTCATGCAAGAAAGACTCTCAGACTTGAGCGTGGGAAAAATCAGATGAGTCTGGTACTCTGGGCCCTCTGAGCCTTCATGGAAGGATTGTTCTGCTGCTCCAATAGCATCTATGAGCCCGCAGTCTCTTTTCAGCTCAAAACTTGCCAGCACTGAGTCTCCCTGCAACGCTGCCCCAGGCTCTTGTCCATGAGCTGGTCATGTGCCTGTTTGTAATTCGATCCATTCCCTGCCCTTCCCCTGCAAACAATCTTTTCCACACTCACTTGCCAACTGGCTCCAGCAAGGTTTAAATAGAAGACTGGAGGATGGGAGAGAGGAAGAAGCCAGAGTGTTTCTTCCCTTTCCTCTCTGCTTTGGATGGTATCTCCAGCAGTGGCTTTGTCTTCTCCAAGCCTCCAGCTCCCACCAGATAGGCCTTCCCTCCATGGTCCTGGCCGCTTCTAGGAGCCTCCAGGGAGACCCAGCTCTTGGCCTCTGATGAAAACAACCCCCTTCTCTTTGTTCCACCAGCCTCGGGGATGATAGTGATTTCCTGCTATTGCTAATCTCTGGGTGACCTCATCATCCCCTACTTGGCTTTCAGATCTTTCAAAGACTTTTTTAACTAAGTCCTGGCATTAAATGGCTTCTGGTTCACTGAGTGGGCCATGACGAATGCAGCCTGCTCTCACAGTTTCAGTCTGGATCATGCTTTACCTGATGTCTCTCCAACTGACTCAAGTCCTGACCCGAGACTTTCTTTGAGACCACCTTTTCCCATGGGGAGTCCCTGTACACTCACATCGAGGTCTTTAGTTCTTACCTGTGTGTAATCAACCATGTTTGATACCAGCCCACACAACAGCCCTGGTGGCAGCCCCAGCCCCAATCACCTAGACTTCACCCCCATCGGACCCCAGCTCTCATGGGGGTCAGTCAATCGCCACAGGCATTTGCTACCTGTCCCCTTGCACTCAGTAACAAGGTTAACATACACACTGATGTTCTCAATAAATATTTACATTTAAAATTTTTCCCAGAAGCAACCCTATAGTATTAACAGAGCAGGTTAATCAGGTGAAAGTAAACTTGTGACTTGAAGTAACTGTGTAACTGGCCCCCAACTTGCCTGATATTTTCACAACTCTCCACTTCCTTTTGGCTAGAAAGATACAACAGATGTACAAACTGGAGTCAGAACACAGTGTTCCAGAAAACGATTATGCTTTTGGCAACTACCCACATACATGCAGTAAGTACAGTATCAGTGCCTCTACTCACTTGACGCTTCTTGTTTTGTAGTTATCTGCCCCCATTTCAGGTCTTACATTCCAAATGAAATCACTGGATTACCCTTACTGGCAAATCTTAGCAAGTACAACTCTCATAACTAATTTTTCAGAAAGTGAAAAAGTTAAAAAAAAAAAAAAAAAAGCTAAACCATATGAAAGGAAGATCACGATGGTGTTGACCTGGGCTTAGAGCCAGAACTGGAAAACGCGATGACTTTCCCAGGGGGCAGCCACTGGATTTCCACATATTGCATACTATACTTTGGAAATAGTCGGTTAGAGCCCAGGACGTCTTCTAGAAAGGGAAAGGTAGGCGTTTCCTTAAATGGTAAGTAAACGGCTGGAAGTGAGGGCTACACTAATGTATGCTTCTGAGCCCTTGTATAGTTACTCAGCTCCTTCCCACTCTGCCCATAAGCAAACTCAGGCAGCTGTCTTAAGAAAAAACCCGTTAATAAAACAGCAGACAAAAGGCACAGAATTACAGGTAATTTTCTAAAATGATCCACTGCACAAAAGCAAAGATGGCACGGCGTCTGCCAGATAGCCCAGGCCCCTCCCACCTGACAGGCCTGGGGGACCAAGCCTGAGGAGCCCGCTAGCTGACACAGAGTCCCATCTTGCTTGAATTTAGATGCCACGGGTCTAGTATTTCGGCATCACCTACCACCGCGAACAAGGGTGCCAAGTCCCGAGAAAATCTGTCTACAGTAACATTGATGGGAAAGTCAGTACATTTTAAAAGTACCTTATTATTATTTTCCTGAAACCAGGGACTCAACTTGAAATGTCTACAGCATCAAAAATCATTTAAATCGTAACAACTTAATTTTTGAAATAAGAATTTGGACTTTTGTTATTTCTTCCCACACAAGTTTCTAGATGATTTCATCCCTGAAAAATTACAAAAGGGAAAAAATTCAGCTAGGAAGTTTCAGCAAGTGGGTCTTGTCTGGGTGCTTTTCTCTGCTCTGCCACCATCTAGTCGTATGACCATGAGTGTATTTGCTAATCTCTCTTCTGGCCTCACTTTCTTCCCTGTAAACAATGTGGTTGGACCCATACAGGCCTAAAATGTTCCTATTAAAATAACCAGACAATCGGCTCCAGAATTATAACCTAAGAAATCCAGATTTTAATTGAAAGTAAATTTGAAGTATAAGAAAATAAGAACACAGGCTCTCAGATTTCTAAAATTACTTTGGAGGCTACCTTGCAGCAGGGGGCAGAGATTATAAATACAAGAAACACAGTGATGTGAAGACAAAGGAGTATGTGTGATTTAGAAGAGCTTCCAGAAGTTACAAATGTCTCACATGATGTAATGCACATGTCTTGTTTTGTTGTTGTTGTTTTAATTTGGAGTCAAAAGCTTTCTCCTTCAGCACAGAAGGTTTTATAATATTTCTAAATGATCTAGCCTGACAGCATCTGAGGAAGAAAAAAAAAAGATCAAACATGACACTACGTGAGCTTTCATCCTGTCACAAAGCCATTAGAGCTAATGAAAAATGATGGCATTGTTAAGTTTTATTTATAGTTTCTCCTTAATAAAATGAAAAATGAAGAGAAAAACACTCTGAATATAAATTTTTAAAGACTTTAAAGATCTAAGACCAGTAGCAAAAATATATATGTAGACATAAGCTTATAAATAGTCTTTAAAAAAAAAAAAAAGTGCGGAAAAGTTTCCTTTTGGCTCCTGCTGAGTTTTGCCTTTCTCCAAGGCCTCACAAATAATTAGATGTCCTGCAGTCCAGGTCACTATCATCAGGAATGTGGGGTCCTAACAATGTAAAAAAGAGTCTGTCTCCAACTTACATTGTATACAATCTGTCCTGGAAACCACTGAACTAACCACTGGGATCACCCAGTGAAGCAAGATACTCTGTGTCATATTTTTTAAGTCACCTACCCTCAAACCAACCAACCATATGTTACCCTAAATCAGGTCTAGGAATATAAAAAAGAAAAAGAACATTTGTGTAGCCCTTACTGCCCAAGGTTTTGCAAGCTTTGACTCATCTAATCGAACATTTATGCCAGAACATTTTACATTTCTTAATTCCCCCCATCATACTGTAACAGTAACAGTAACGCTAATACATAAATAGCACTTTGAGCAAGGGGCACACTTTTCTAGGACAAGAGTCAATATTTCAGGGTGTGTGAGCCCAGAGGCACAATTGAGGATGTCTTATAAGTACTTACATATAAAAGAACACACACATATCCTCAGATTTGTTGTTACCGACAAATTTGTTATTGACAAAACTCAAAAGACAGTAACAACAACTGAATATAACATAGATCTAATGAGGAAGAACAGAATTCCTTTGGGAGGGATAACATTTCATTTAATTGAGGTTTAGAATTAGTGTTTCCCATCATCAGATCGATTGTAAATAGGCATCTCTAAAAACCATTCTTAGCTTGTGGGCAGTGCAAAAACAGGCAGCAGGCCAGATCTGCCCATAGTTGGCCAACCCCTGTTTTACACCTTATAAAAGGTTCTCTCTAATCATTTGCTCAACTAATAATCATTATATTCCTTCAGTTCCTCTTCAAAAGAATTTTGATGATTATGTACCACAGGGTGATGGGGATATATAATGGGCAAGTCAGGGTCCCCTGCACCAAGAATGTGAGCAAGACTCAAAGGCAGGTCTGCCCCCAGGGGACTCACTGTGTACTTACTTGTAAGACAGTATACTAAGTGCTGCGATAGAGATGTATTTGAGGTAGGTGAGGTCAGGGCAGCACGAGGAGGAAGTGGCCACCTCTGCCTAACATAGCCAGGGCTGCTCCTGGGAAAGAAACCCAAAGTCCAGATTGAGACTGCCTGCCTTCAGTTTGCTAGCTGTGTGATCCTGCATGCGACACTTAACCTCTCTGTGCTTCCATCTCCCAACTGTAAAACAAGGATGATCATAATGGTGCCTACCCTACAGGTACCACAAGAGGGCTGTTGGGAGGACCCCTATAATCCATGTTGTGTTTAGACCAGTGACTAGTGCACAGCAAGCACATGCAAACGTTAGCTGCTCTCATCATGACAGAGAGGACAACGATGGAGTGAGTTTCAAATGATGAGTGGGAATTTCCTAGGAAGACAAGGTGGAGAGAGAGGCAGAAGACAGTGCACGCAATTGAATACAAACATAAAAAGCAACCCCGAGTGGTCTGGTGTAGCTCAAAGGTGAAGGGAGTTGAGAGGTAGGAGATGAAGATGGTGAGAAAAGACCACAGAGTTCATGTGTGCCATTCATAGGAATCGGTCCTTGATCCCACAGCAAGGGGATGCACAAGTTTTTTTATTTGTGTTTTAAAGATTTTTATTTTATTTATTTATGTGACTCAGAAAGAGACAAAGTACAATCAGGGGGAGCAGCAGGCAGAGGGAGAGGGAAAGCAGACTCCCCACGAAGCAGGGAGCCCGATCCCAGGACCCTGAGATCATGACTTGAGCTGAAGGCAGCCACCTAACTGAAGGAGCCACCCAGGTGCCCAAGGGATGCTCAGATTTTAAGCAGCCTGGAGCACCAGCTTGTTGGATCTAGCAGCAGAGTAGAGGACGGCCAGTGGAGGAGGCGACAGAGGAGACAAAGCAACAAAATATGAGGGAAAGACAACGGCAGCAAAGACAGAGGACCATAGCTTGAACACGGGAGCTGGTGGCAAAGGCGTGGAGGAGGGGAGGGCTTGGGAGCCATGCAGAAGCGCTTCAGTCTTATTGCCCCTTAGCTGTGGGTCCCAAGTGAAAGGAATGAGGAGGAATCCGGAACGACACCCAGATCTCTGGCCTCGGTATTCGGTGAACGGCGGCACCAATCCCCAGTGCAGAGTTGAGGTGGAGGAGGAGTAATGACAGGGAGGGTCCAGAGAGAACAGATCGGTATGGGACACGGCCGGGCGTGGGGGGGCCTGGCTGTATTCTTGCACGGCGACTAGGCATGAAGTACCAGGCAGGGCAGAAGTGGGACAGAAGGAAGAGCAAGAGAGATGGTCAGGAAAATCTGGAAACTGAGCCAAATGCATCAGGGGTGGGGGTGGGGCAACAGAGAATGAGTGGCACCGGCACTCCTGGGAATGGAACACCAACAAGCACCACGCTGTGGGCCCAGCTGCTTCGAGGGGCTTGCTGGCACTGAGTGGAGTGGAAGGCAAGGAGCTCACTTTGGGATGTGCTGACTTTAAGGAGCTCAAGAGGGAGGTGTATCTAGGAGTCTGGGGTTCAGAAAAGAAGGTCTGGAAATAGATTCGAGGGTCATCAGAAAATTTGTGGAGGCTGATGCCCTATCCTGGAGAGAGTAGAGAATTAGAAGGATACTGAAAGAGAACTATTTAAAGGGAAAGGAAAAGTCAAAGAAAAGTGGTACCCCAGGACCCAACAAGGAAGGCCAAGAATGAAGTGCTCCAGCACAGATGGCCAAATGCAGCAAAAGAGTCAGGGAAAATGGAGGCCCAGAGCATCTCCTGACTTGGCAGGAGGTGGGTCAGAGCAGTTCGCAGGAAAGCTTGAACTTCAGGGAGCAAACGGCGAGTGGGAAGTTATAAGGTGAAAGCACAATGTAAGGCTATTAGGATCCCACTTCGGGGTATATCCAGAGGAAAGGAGAACACTACCTCAAAGACATTTCTGCACCCCATGATCACTGCAGCATTACTTACAGTAGCCAAGACACCGAAACAACCCGAGAGACCATCAACAGATGAATGGATAAAGAAAACGTGGTGCATAATTACAATACAGTATCGGTCGGCCATTAAAAAAGGAAATTCTTCCATTTGTGACAACATGGATGGACTACGAGGACACTGTGCTAAGTGAGATCGACCAGACAGAGAAAGAAGAATCCCTTATGTTCTCACCTGTATGTGGAATCTAAAAGAGCTGAACTCACAGAACCAGAGAGCAGCATGGTGGTTGCTAGGGGCCAGAGGCTGTGTGAAACGGAGAAGCTTTGCTCCAAGGGTACAAACTCCCAGCTACACAATAACTTCCAGCGATCTAATGTGTAGTGCAGTGAATATAATTAACAACACCGTCTTACAGACCTGAAAGTGGTTATGAAAGTAGATCTTAAATGTTATAACCACATGCGTAAAAAAAAGGTAATTATCTGAGGGGACAGAAGTGTAAGCTAACATTATTGTCGTGATCATCTTGCAATAGATACGTGTGTCTGAGCACATTGTACACCTTAAACTTACATGCGTTACATGTCAATGAAATCTCAGTAAAGCTAGGGGAGAAAACTTCTAGGTTTTGGATGGGGATAGTTGTAAAAGAGAGGTCCCATGAGGTGCCCACGGTCATGCCGCTTTTTTTTTCTTTTCAGATAAGAAAATAAGACCCAGATATTTGTCCAAGTTCCTTCAACTAAAAAGTGGGAAAACGGAATTCAGTTCCATGCCTGCTGGCTCTAAGACCAAGTTTTTACCATAACACTTTAGAAACACCATGTTTCTGATTAGGATGTAGGAGAAAACCTACAGCCAGGAATAATAAGAATATTAACAATAATGTACTCCGTTAATGCCCTCACAGGCTCAGTAACTTGCCCAAGGGGAATCCTTGCCAAAGATTGAGCGAAGGAATAGTGATTCCAGAAGAGGTCAACCTGGAGGCACGGTTGTGACTCCATTAAAACTTAAGTGAGGGGGCACTTGGGTGGTTCAGTCGCTTAAGTGTCTGCCTTCCACTCAGATCATGATCTCGGGGTCCTGGGATCTAGTCCCCCATCGCTCGGGCTCCTTGCTCAGCGGGGAGCCTGCTTCTCCCTCTCCCACTCCCCCTGCTTGTACTCTCTCTCTGTCCCTCTGTCAAATAAATAAGTAAAAATAAAATCTTTTAAAAATAGTAAAATAAAACTAAGTACATACCTCACACCTATCAGGATGGCAACCATCCAAAAAAAAAAAAAACAAAAACAAAAACAAAAAGTAAATAAGCAAAAAACAAAAACAAAACCCCAGGAAAAAATACATGTAGGGGAGGATATAGAGAAACAGGAACCTCTGTGCTTGGCTGGTGGGAAAGTAAAATGGTATAGCTGTTATGGAAAATAATATGGCTGTTTTAAAAAAAAAAAAAAAAAAGTTTTAATTGCCATATGCTCCAGCAATTCCACTTCTGGATCTCTACCCTAAAGGACTGAAAGCAAGGTCTCAAAGTAATGTCTGTATACTCAGATTCCCAGTAGCATTATTGGTAACAGCCAAAAGGGGGAAGCAACCCAACCGTCCATCACAATGAAGAGATAAACAACATGTGGCAGATACACTAGAATGGGATATTACTCAGCCTTTAAAGGAAATTCTTTTAATCCTTTAAAAAAAAAGTTAATATGCTACCATACAGATGAAGCTTGAAGATATTATGCTAAGTGAAATGAAAAAATACTGTCTGATTCTACTTATATAGGATATCTAAAGTAGTCAAATTCATAGAAACAAAGTAGAATGGTGGTTGCCAAGGGCTGCCAGAGAAGGGAAATGAGAAGTTATTGTTTAACCAGTACAGGGTTTCAGTTTTGCAAGATGAAAAAGGATTCTGGAAACGGATTACAGTGATGGTTTCACAACGTGAATGTACTTTTATTGAGCTGTATACTTAAAACTGGGAAAGATGGCAAATTTGATGTTATGTGTATTTTGCTACAATTAAAACAAAAACTTAGGTAGGTATTATTTTGTATTTTAAATTTTTTTATTTTATTCTAAAATTATTTTAAAATTCATTATCTCTTGTTTTAAAATAAGGAATAAGGCACAGAAAAGTTAAGTCATATTTTTTAATTATATGAATCACTTACCACAAATCTGGACCTAGATCCTAAACCTCTTACTTGTGAGATCTTATTAGATAGTCCTCATGGGTTTGCTTTCAACTTTGACTCTGACCTGAGGTTAAGCAAATTATTATAACTTGTTGCCATGGTCCTTCCCTAGGTAAATACCTTGCCTGGAATTTTTTTCCTACATAATCTGGCTAATTACCTTCCTTCTCCGCACCTCTTGATGATTGATATCTATAGTATTTTTATATTACTGTCAGCCTATCTACAGACAACAATACGATAGACAGGATATGGATGTATAACAAAGGCTTTGCCACCATCTCACCTCGGGGAGCACCATTTATGCGACCCACAAAATGTATCTTTAGGTGTCAACTAAGACCCCCCCCACCTATACTGACAACTAATTGAACTTAAAACATGGTACAGTTCCATATCTTTCTATAATCATCTTTTCTTTCTTAAACAAAATAGCTAGTGGCAAAAACTGAACACATGCTAAAAACTTAAATGACTAGATTACCAGAAGCTATTGATCTGGGAGAAGGCAATCCAATTGCTAATTAAAAATAGACAAAATTCTTTGAAACCCTTGAGGTAGCTTTCTTACAGTGAGCTCCTACTGTGGCAGACACTGCTAGCCACCCATACAATATCTATCCTTCTCTTTTTTTCTTTGTAATAGAACATCTGTATTTTTGAGGGAGGCAAAATGCCTGGAGAAAATTATCTTTTCTACACCCCTGGAAGATAGAGATGGCCAATAAGATATTAATGGAAGTCCTTAGGTTGGTCTAGAATGGAATTTAAGAGAGAGCTTATTCAACTGACAGGTACTCTTTTGACCTTCTACCGTTTATCCTTTTTCCTTCCATCTGACAGACATGATGGCTGGAGCTACAGCAGCCATCTTGAGCCCATGAAGGAAGGAACCAAGAGGATCTCAATTACTCAACATCCTTAACACAGTAAGGCAATGTCAGCACCTCTACCTCCAGTCTTCAGGTTAAAAAAATAAGCCCTTCAGAGTTTAAAATCATGCAGTGGTGGTGGAGGGGTCTGCAGTCTCAGCCAGAGGCAATTCCTGAGGAGGTAGACTTAGGATCCTGAAAAGATCCTCGAGATCTAGAATATTTCTATTCTAATAAATAAGACAAATTATTAGAAATAAATGATGCTGATGACAAAAATGATGATGGCATTAACCCTTATGAAACACACTGTAGGTGGCAGGCACAGAGGCCCAGAGAGGTTAGCTTATTTACCTAAGGATCTCACAGCTAATTAATGATGAAGCTGGGCTTTAAATCCAGGCCATCTGGCTCCAGGGTACATGCATTTAACTACAAGACAACAATACCAAACATAATAAACTAACAGTGCACAAACCAATCCGCACATACATGCTAATCTTAAAGAAGCTTTGTCAATTCATTAATGAAAATTCTTACTGTATGTATCCCTAAATTGCTTCTCCATTTGAGAAATTATTCCCTGTAGGAATGGAGATTCTTGTAGCTCTGACAAAACATCTGACTGGTTTCATAGTTGCTTTATATGTCACCATAAATACCACTTAGATCGTTACCATAGCGTCCTAATAGAAATCCCTCTTCACCACCACCCACTACTACCAGATTAGTCTCCCAAAAGTGGAGATTTGATCACATCACACCCTTCAACAAAGTCTTCAGTGGATCTCTTGTTACCTGAATAAAGTCTAAACTCTTTAATCCTTACCTGCTTCTGACTCCTTTCCAACCCTCCCACCTCTCCCCTCCACACTCCAAACCCTCCAGCCAAACGGAGTCACCTGGGATCTCCCAGCCTGCACCTCAGCATATACTGTCTGGTCCACCTGGATGCACATCCTCTGTCACCCTCCCCCCAGCCCCATATGTCCCCGCCAGACCAAATCCTCAAGACCCAAGTCAAAGCCTTGCATGCCACACTAATGGCTCCTTCTGGATAGGGACTGAGCTGTCATAGTTCTGGTCAAGAAGGAAAAGCAATGGGTTCCAGGATCTCCTATAAAGATAGTAAATGTTGCCCAGCGCTGCAACAGCCCCCACTTAGATCAGAGCCAAGGACTGGAGTCCCTCTCCCGCAACGCTCCCCCTCCTCAGCCCTCTTCCTAGTGGGTTCTCCCTTCCCTCCATATTTTATCTGATCAAAATCAACACCATGAACAGTCTTCATGCTAAAAATAGTTCCTAAAAAGAAACTTATAACCCTAAAGATGTGTAGAAAGAGGCAGGAGAAAGTGGCGGAAGAGCTCTGACCAGTGCCAAGGGGTCCGGCCAACATGATGCTGCCACCCTTCTGATCTACTGACCAAAATCATCCAAGTCAGGGACATCCAGAAGTGGCTTGTTACATCATAAGAAGGGGCTAACTTCTCCTAAGTCCCTCAGGTAACGAGGATTGATTACTATTGGCTGCATAGTATCTTGCCCAGGAAAACAAAGTTCAGCCAAATACAAGGAATCCTCTCATGGCCGGCAAAGCTCACTGGCTGACACAAAGTTGCCAGATTCATTTACTCAAAAACATACGCTAAACCAAGCCATGCACCATACCCAGACCTAAAGCTACTCAGTATGGCTAATGTTCGTGCTCCTCAAGGACAGCCATACCTCATAGTGTTCTCTAGGCAACTGCTCATTCCCAGGACGACGCTGGTGATTCTGGCTTTTCTCCCCTCACCTCACAGGCAGCTGTCAGAGGCCTCAGGGGCCGTGTGTGTCATCCGGCTCTTTCCCCACAGCCATCCGTTCCCACAGGCAGCACCGATGTCTGACTTGCTCTTCCAGCCTCCAGTACGGCTAACACACCACACTGCCTATAGGAGATTTCTTTTTATGAGTTTTTTTTTTAAATTTTTTTTATTTTTTATAAACATATAATATATTTTTATCCCCAGGGGTACAGGTCTGTGAATCGCCAGGTTTACACACTTCACAGCACTCACCATAGCACATGCCCTCCCCAATGTCCATAACCCCACCCCCCTCTCCCAACCCCCCCCCCCCAGCAACCCTCAGTTTCTTTTGTGAGATTAAGAGTCACTTATGGTTTGTCTCCCTCCCGGTCCCATCTTGTTTCATTGATTCAGGAAGGAAAGGATAAGAATCCCCCAAATTAGCCACATTTAGTGGTTAACTGACCACCGATTTGGTCATTCTCACACTCTTGCCCCCTCTGCTCCTCTGCCTCCACCTCCCTGACCCCTGGAAAAACAAGGCAATGAAGGAATGTGCTGCCAAAGAAAAGATGAGAAAAGCAACAGGGCATTTGAGTCACACAGCCTTCTGGACCCTGTTACACTGGGGGTTAGACGAATTCTTCCAAAACAGCACCAAAACTCTCGTTTTAATTTAAAAATAGATTTCTAATCTCTCCCCCAGTCACACAGGGCCCTTGCAAACGCAGCCACAGCATGGAAGAGAGTTGTTTATACCCTTTTCTTTGTCTGTCAGTGACCCACCAACCCCTCCCCAATTTAACACTTCATTCCTTTAAATTAGGGAAAATTCTATTTACAGCTCTAAAAGGATTTCACAAAAGGGCAGAGTCATTGTCTGTGTGCCTCCTGCATCCGAGCCTGGCTCAGTCCGTTATCTACGTTATCTATGTTTCAGGCAACAGAATTTCCTCAACATCCTCAAAGGAAGCGTTACTTCCTAAAAGGAAAACCACACAGTGGAGACGGAGGGTCACCTCCGGGAGCACTCAGGCCACCACACGGGCAATCAAGAATGTGACAAACACGAGCTCTAAAACCAGACACTGGAGGACACTGAATCAGGTTGAAAGGGGAGGTGCTTCCTAGACTTAAGTCCACGAAACATCCAGAAGAGCCTCTTTCCTGTCTCCGGCCACAAAGGACGAGAAGAATCATTTTAACGGGGAAAGAGTAAATAGCAGTAATAAAGGTCTATGTGGCACACCCTGGGTGCCTCCGGAGATCAGGGTCCCCCCAGGACGGGACTCCAAGCTCGGGCCTCATGCTCGGGCCCTCACTTCCCTTATTAGAGCAAAATCAACACAACAGAAGAGTCCTGGAGCTACAAATACTTCACAAAGGGGGAACTGTAACCCTAAGGCTGTGTAGAAGGGCAGGAGGGAGGCCCAGGGGCCCAGCAGTCCTGCCAACCTGGGGCTACTGCCCTTCTGCTCTAGTGACCAAAACCATCGAAGTCGGAGATCCCGAGGGGAGCTCAAGAACAAAGTGAGCTTAAACAGGATTTGAGAACACCAGCCCAGCCGATGGAAATACTGGCCCTAAAGCCAGGAAACTCTTGGTTGGCTGACAAATGGAGCAGTTCCGTGTCCGAGAGCACTGTACAATTAAGCATGACCAATTACATCGTTTAAATCCCCATTAATAGCTGCTCCGTGAACTAAGGGCCTGGATAACACCTCCCTCGCCAGCCTGTTTACCAATTACTTCCTTTACAGCTGCACGATTTGCGATAAGGACACTCGTGTGGGATCGGTCAGCCGCGGGAGGAATGATACCTCTGGCAGCACCACATCCAAGTAGCGCGGAATCAGACAGAGACTGTTTGCATTTAAGGAGTCATTGCGTGAGATGGGCCGCGGAGGGGCACTTTAGCTTGGTTCTGAGGTCAAGGTAACTGATCCCATTACCCTGTTTTATTTCTTATGTTCTAACGGCAGAACAGTGCAGTGTTTCCTCCGTGCCAAGGAACACATACAGCGCATGCATCGAAGTTATGAAGCATCCTGGTAATTCAGCCCTCATCCCCACGAGGGTAGGGGGTGCAGCCACCACAAGGAAATCCCAGCAAGGGGGCATATTTTCATCTCCAGTCGTCAGGCTCTTTGAATCTGATCTGCTGATGAATAACTAGTGCAGATTTTAGGGGCTCCTCCTGAAGATCGTGGCCTACCATGGTTAAGGCATTCCCAGGAATGAGGATGGGTTTCCTTTACAAGTCAACCGAGTGAGACAAACCCAACTCCCTCCTAGTTGTCACCTACAAAACACAATACCCAGTGTCAGTGGCGAGTTAGGAAGGTCACATCCACAAGGGGTGCACGAACCGTTATGTTAAAGGTACTCAGCTTCATTCGAGCCAAAGACTTGCACGGCACCCAGAGAAAGGTGGCCGTATGAAAGCCAAAAGGTGAGAAAGACTTCTTCCTCTTTACCTCTCCAGCCTTTTTCCAGTTCTACTCACTACCCCGTTCACTCCCTATGAGTTTTAAACCAAGAAAGCACAGAAGTTCGGCGGGGGGGGAGGGCATAGCCCTCAGCATTGCATGGATAGATGGGAAGTGCCCCCTAATCCTGGAGAGGTCTCATGCCCACAGATCCCTTTGGTGATGTCCCAAAACAGGACACCCCCTATCTGTTCCAGTTCTGTCTCTTAGACGTATGTGGACTGGGCCATGGTACTTTATCATTCATTGAACGAACATTTCCCACATGTATTAGGCCAGGCACCATGCTGGACACCAGGAGTAGAGGGACAAACAAGAAAGCAAGGTCCTGCCCTTAAGGTTTTACATCCTAGTTGGGGGGAGGGGAGACAACAAGCAAGTGAACAAATTAACAGACACTTTCAATGACTATAGCGCTAAGAAGGAAATAAATAGGGCACAATGTTTCCGTCTAGCTGGTGGCAGGTGAGGGGGGCTGTTTTGGAGGGTCTGGTCGAGGAAGGTCTGCCTGAAGAGGTTCAATTTAAACTAATGAGAATAAAGTGGTTCCGGTAGAGGGAAGAGCAAGTGCTCCTGGGGCAAAGAAGCACTTGTTAAGTTCAAGAGCCTAGAAGACAGCCAGGATGGCTGGAAGCTTTAACGCTCTGCTTCTCAGCTTGGCAAGCGGTGGAAGCCCGGGAGAGGCTGAGGAGACACAGATGGTTGCGTCTGCTGCCAGACCCTAGGAGGACTGTCCCCGTGCAGCCCAGGCATGCAGAGGTCGCCAGGCTCCCCAGATGTTTCTGAAGCACAGCCCAATTGAGACCCACACAAGATAAGGCTACAGAGGGGCGCCTGGGTGGCTCAGTGGATTAAGCCGCTGCCTTCGGCTCAGGTCATGATCTCGGTGTCCTGGGATCGAGCCCCGCATCGGGCTCTTTGCTCAGCGGGAGCCTGCTTCTCTCTCTCTCTCTGCCTGACTCTCCGCCTACTTGTGATTTCTCTCTCTGTCAAATAAATAAATAAAATCTTTAAAAAAAAAAAAAGATAAGGCTACAGAAAAGGCTCAGGACAGAGTCCCGGGCACGTGGGGATTAGGGTCTCCCTCTTGTAAAGGTCACTTCAGAACTTCTGTTCCAAACACAAGTGGAGGCCAGGTTGGAGGGCATGTCCACGGTAGGTGCAAACGACTAATTACTTTTTATTTTCACTTCACAGCCTGGAAGGAGGCAAGATGGTGTGTGTAAACTACTACTCCCTGGAGGCTTGGCTATTCCTCCTGAAGGAATACTTCTAGGAAAACATGGCAACTAAATTGGCTTCAGGCATATCCCTTTTCACACTGTCTGCAACTTCTGAAATAAAGTGTCAAAAAATACCAAAAACGAAGGCATAAATCAATTATCTCTGCCCTCCCATAAAATGCAAAATTAAAAATTAACACAGCATGTATGGGAAGTGAACAGGGTCTGGGGTCCATATGTCGAGAAACAATGAGCAGCCGAGAGTCAGCTGGACAAGCTTGCTGCTGTCGTCTGGCTTATTTTATGACACGTTTCATAAGGTGGTAGAATCATCTCTAAAAGGATGGTTCCCATAGAAGAGGTAGAGCATCATTAGGATTGTGTGCTTGGTGACAGGAAGCACACCAAAGTCACAATAGTGGTATCCTCCACGGAGGGCAGAAGGAGAACAAAGAACACCTTTATCAGAAGTATTTTACGGCTTTCATTTCAAAAAAATCCGAGGCACACACAGCACAACGTTATAAATATTCATTAATGCCAGGGAGTGGTCTGTGAGTGCTTGCGGTATTACTGTCTACTTTTCTGTACGAAAAAGAAAAGAGACCATGTTGAAACAGTAAAACTTCTTCGTTTAACACTTCTTGTATAATGTGTTAAATTGGGCTGAAACCCTGTAATTATTCCTCACTTACTGTTTGCCAGTTTTGGAGACGATGCTCCTGAATTCATCACCCACATTTGTGCGCCTGTTATATTAACAGTCGAGAGCTGTGAAACACGAGGTAGAATGTCTACTTCACTCTCTCTCCTTCCCTTCAACTGAACCGCCCCTAAAGCTCCTGACATTTCTCCCCCAAGTCCTGCAGCAAGAAGGATTAATTAGATGCCCCCCCCCCCCATTCTCCAAGGGGAACTGACTTTGTGGTTCACCACGCCACCAGAACCCTGCTGCTATCTTACAGGTTTTTGGTCAATCTTTACACAATCTTTTTTTTTTTCTTAATTTATACTTTTAATATAAATATATTTCAGAGGGCAATTTACCTTGAGGCTCTTATGTGTCTTTAAAGGATAATTCATAGTTCTTGTGCCAAGTCAGGCCCAATAAAAAGTAAGTAATCATCAAAAGTGATAGTTGAGCAGTGCTGGGGGGAGAAAAGACAGAAGCTGAAAAGTTTTAAAACTGCTATTTTCATCCTGAAATGTTTATCAATCAATTTTACAGCGGCAGCAAACATTTCCCTCCTGCAGGAAGATGGGGCGGGGAGGAAGCAGAAAAAGACACAAAGGAAGAGATTCTAACAAGTTCAACAATAAATTTTAAGAGGACTCTGCTCAGTGATGAAATATAGTAGATCAAGTCTTGTGTGCCGAATGGCAGGAAATAACGTATTGCAACACTGCGGTGTCTATTTAAAGGGACAGCACAAATAAATCTATATGGAAGTTTTTATGGTACAAACTCCCAATCAACGTTACTACACTTAAAAATTAGCATTTTTCAGAAGCTTAAGTGCTCAATGTATCTCCGGCAATTAAGAAGGAAGAACACAGAGATGACTGGGGGCTCAGTGGATTAAGCAGCTGCCTTTGGCTCAGGTCATGATCCCAGGGTCCTGGGATCCAGCTCCGCATCGGGCTCCCGGCTCGGCGAGGAGTCTGCTTCTCCCTCTTCCTCTGTACCTCCTCTCTGCTTGTTTTCTCTCTCCAATAAATAAAGAAGGAATCTTTTTAAAAAAGAAGAAAAATACTGAGTGTGCCCTAATTTACTTCCCTTCAGAGCTGACACGTGCCCTGTTCCAGGCAGCCACTTCCTGCCTCTTTGCTGTGATGTCCCACCCTCTGCACTACTATGAAAGGATAAACGGACAGCATGTGGCATCTTTGATGTGCCCCGCACTGGTGGGCCAGCCACTTTCAAATATTACTTCATTGACTCTTCCCAAGAGCCCCAAAGACGGTATCAGCTGTACTTTACCAGTGGGGGCGCTCTGTGCCCAGATCACAGAGATGATACAGTGGTGAAGCCAGGTTAGAATCGGAGCTATTCATCCTCGAAACTCTCGCTCCTTCCTTTATACTCCAGCCGGCTTCACAGGACGGGAAAGAGGATGGATGCGCCGAGAAGATTCCAGCTGCCAGTGCCAGGGGACCAAGGAAAGGGTATGATGGCGCTTTGTCAATTCATACTGCCTACCTCTATCACTCAACAAGCTGTTCCTGAAAAGTCTTTCCTCCTGTTCTCCGAGGGCCCAAATGGCCCTGGAGTGCTTCTACCAAACTAACAAACTGAGCATATCCTCGAGACATGCCCACAAAGCCCTTCCTCAGGTGACATTGAGGGCAAGGTCAGAAAACAGGGCCAGGGCTGGGTTAAAGGATATGTTGCCCTATATTCTGGTTAAATGCCAATGAGACAGGGATATCTCTTCAGGAAAGACGTTAACCCTTCTTTAGATCTTAGGAAGAGAACTTAAACCAAGTCTCTGCACTCCAACCACTGCCATCAAAACACAGAAGCACCACCCACTGCATTTTTTAAAATTACCTTCCTGGCCAAAATAGTACCAAGAAAGAAACAAATTGCACAAATGGACAATTTCCATTATCTCACTAAAGATGGGTGACCATCTCACTGAGATCCCGAAATACACAAGTAGAAGCACAGGTGGGATATTCAAAATGGTGCAGAGGGCAGAGCTCGACAGGGAGCACCCCAGCTGTGGCTGTGAACAATGAACCCAATAACCATAACTGCCTTCCACACAAGCTACAGAGGTGGACTCTGTCCATGCAGAACATTCAAACACACCATCATGAAGAACCACCGTCATGATCTTCCCCTGCCAACAAAAACTATATTCAAGAAACAGCCTAGAAGGTTCTCTCTTCCTCTTGTCTCCCAATGCCCTATCCCATCACTCTCAGGAAAGCTCACCTGGTTGGTCCCCATCAACTCTAATAGCTCCCTGATCCTGAATTCTCCGATTCTCCTTTATCACTAAGTTCCCACAAACAGTGCTGGTTTGTGAGATCCTAAGCCATTCCACAAGGAAGTGCCTCTGGACTCTGTCGAAAGTACACAGAGCCGTTGGACGATTCCTGCTTTCAAGAAGGGGAACCATGCTGAATAGAAAGGGAGAATGAGCCACATAATGAGCCCAAAGAGATCTGGGGAGCACAAAACAGAGTGGCAGGGAGGGAAATTCATGAAAGGCCGCAGGTAAGAGGTAGCGGCATTTCAATGGGCTTTAGATGCTGAGTTGGATTTCCCTCGAAGAAAATTTTGTGAAGAGGGATGAAGATTTAGTAGATATATAAGCTGAATTGCCGCCCCCACAAAAAAGATATGTGGAAGCCCTAACCACCAGTACCTCAGAATGTGACCTTATTTGGCGAGAGTGTTGTCGCAGTTGTAATGAAGTAAGATGAGGTCAACCTGGAGCAGGGTGGGCCCTTACTTCAACAGAACTGGCCTTCAAAGAAGACAACCCTGTGAAGATAGGGACACACGGGAGAACGCCTGGTGACAACGGTCTGAGAGTGGAGAGACACAACCACAAGCCAAGGAGCACCAAGGGGCGCTGGCAAAACACCAGACTCTCTGAAGAGGCGAGGGAGGACGCTCCCCTCCAGGTTCCAGAGGGAGCGTGGTCTGGCCCACACCTCGATTTTGACCTTCAGCCTTCCAACCAAGACAAAACAGTTCTGTTTTTAAGCCACCCAGTGTGTGGGACTCTGTTGTGACACCCCTAAGAAACTAATACAGTAGGCGACTGGAAGAAAGAGGAAAAAACAAGATGTGGTGAAAGGCAACCACTGAAGATATTTTTTTTTAATCTTCCTGTAACTTGCAGAAGACCTACGCCCTACTTTCCTCTGATGAGAATGACTCCACCTCGACATCCTCCCCTCTACCTCCACAGGGCTCTCTGTCTTCACCTCCCTTCTTTTAGCTTGTCTTTAAATAAAGGAGCTGTTTCTCCTTTCGAAGGCTAGATCTGCCACCTTGCTTTAATTACTTTAACCCAAGGACTTCCCATTCATTGTTTCTATATTTTACTCCAGTTTTTCCCCACTTTGACCAACCGCCGGGTAAACCACAGATTTCCTGCAATCCCAGCCCCCCGCTCCCCGCTCCCCTGCTGACCTCTCATCTGTTCTACTTTAAAGAAGCCTAAGGTAGGGGCACCTGGGTGGCTCCGTTGGTCGTCTGACTTTTGCTTCCAGTTCAGGTCAGGACCTTAGTGTCCTGAGATCAAACCCTACACTGCGCTCTGTACTCAGTGGGGAGCCTGCTTCTCTCTCCCTCTCCCTCTGCCCTTCCTTCTCCCTTGGTGCTCTCTCTCCAATAAATAAATATTTTTAAAAATAAATAAAAATAAAAGCAGCATAGGGTAGACTCCTCTGCTTTCTCATCACCCATTCACAACTCTTCATTCAGATGACCTCTCTGAACCTGCCTATGGAAACTATTATGGAAGGGTGCTAATTAGTCCGCCTGGTCACGGAGTCCTACAGATACCATCATGGTCACTCTCCACAAATTCTTTGCATTGCTTCACACGAGTGCCCACTCTCTCCCTGCATGAAACGCCCTCTTCTTCCGGCTCCAGGAAGAACACATTCCTCTAGTTCTCCACTCGCCTCGCTGGCTCTCCTTTTCTGTGTCCTGCCTGGGTCAAGACCCTCTCAGAGCCCCTTTCATACCTAGGAAAGTAGCACTGTACTTCGCACTGACCCCTATTACGGCAGTTCTTAGTATTTGCCCTAGGGTTATCTTCAATCAATCACAACTTACCTCTGAATACCATTACTCTGTTCCACATGTAGGGTAAGGGCCTCCTGTGGTATATTCCCAGTTCCTCACTCCCTTTACTTGTGCTGTTGTTTTCATACATATGAAAAAGTAGGTTATGGACTCCAGGGTGGCTCAGTCCGTTAAGCATCTGACTCTGGATTTCAGCTCAGGTCATGATCTCAGGGGTGTGGGATCGAGCCCCACATTGGGCTCTGCGCTCAGTGGGAAATCTGCTTCATACTCTGTATTTCCCTCTCCTTCTGCCCCTAGCCCTCCCTTATGCTTTTGCATGCTCTCCCTCTCAAATAAATAGATAAATCTTTTTAAAAAATTAAAACTCGGTCAGAAATATACAACAGAGTATGGCTATTTTGCTTTGGACAATGTTCTTTTAGAGTCAAAAATAAGAAAAATTGAATTTTACTTTACCTTTATTTCACATAAAGTGTTCTTCATTTCTCTGTATAGATCCAAAAATCTATCTGGTATCAGAATCCCACTGCCTAAAGACCTTTCTTTCTTTTTTTTTTTTTTAAGATTATTTATTTATTTATTTGACAGACAAAGACCATAAGTAGGCAGAGAAGCAGGCAGAGAGAGAGGAGGAAGCAGGCTCCCTGCTGAGCAGAGAGTCCGATGCGGAGCTCGATCCCAGGACCCTGAGATCATGACCTGAGCTGAAAGCAGAGGCTTTAACCACTGAGCCACCCAGGTGCCCCTAAAGACCTTTCTTTAACATTTCTTGCAGAGTTGGTATGCTAGCAATGAATTTCCAGTTTTTGTTTGAGGAAATCTCTCATTCTCTTTCATTTTCGAAATAGATTTTCACCAGGCATGGAATTCTGGGTTGACAGCTCTTTGCTTTTAGCACTTTAAAAATGTCACTTCATTATATTCTAATTTGCATAGTTTCTGAACAGGGGTCTGCTATAATTTTTATTTTTGTTCCTCTGTAATGTGTCATTTTTCATCTGACTGCCTTTAAGATCTTCTCCTTTTATTGTTTTTGGTTTTGTTTATAACTGTATGAATATTATTTGCCTCCATGTGTTTTGTTTTGGAGTATTTATCCTGCCTGGTATAATCTGAGCTTCTTGGGTCTGTGATTTGGTGTCGCTAACTTTGTGAACTTCTCAGCCATTATTTTTTCAAATATTTTTTGCCCTCCCTACTCTGGCTCTTACCTCTCCTTCTGGTATTCCAATAAAGTATTTGTTAGACTGTCCAATACCATCCCACAGCTCTCAGATATTCTGTTCTCTGTTTTCTTCTCTTGTTGGTTTTACTTTTATCTTTTACTTTTTCTTTTCTCCCTCTGTGTTTCAGTTTGGTTAATTTCTATGGCCCCATCTGATCTTGCCCATTTTCCATCTCTTCTATTAGAGCACTTAGCCTGTTTAAACACAGTCATCCTAAACTCCCTGCCGGGGACCCTGAGCGGCTCAGTTGGTTGAGTGTCCAACTCTTGGCTTAGGGTCAGCTCATGATCTCATGGGTCGGGAGATCAAGCCCCACGTAAGGCTTAGCACTGGGGTGGGAGGAGGGGACAGAATCTAGTTGAAGAGTCCTTCTCTCTGCCCCTTCCCACCCTGGCACATGCTTCCCCCCCCCCTCTCTCAAATAAATAAATCTAGAAATAAACAAACTAAATAAATAAACACCCTGCCAGATAGTTCCAACATCTATAACATATCCAGTCTTGTTCTAATGATTGCTTTGTCTCCTGGTTTTTGCATTTATAGGTTTTTGTTTTCTTGCTCTTCAGATGCTTCGTAATTTTTTATTGAAATTTGGACATCTTAGATAAGAGTAGAGACTGAGGTAAATATTTTCTTCACGCCTAGAAATGAATTACGCCTTTCCTTCTGCCAGGAATTTAGTGTAAGGGTTTGAACTAATCTAATCGGGAGCTGGGCTAGCTTCGAAGTCTGTTGTTGCTATGGCAATCCTCAGTGACCCACAGACTAGTGACACCCTGAATTCGGGGTAAGGGTGAATGCCAGAGTCTATTTGTTTTCCAATGACTGCTGCACCCTTGGCCTTAAGTCTTTTCTTTTCGCTATGTCTCAGGGAAAGCCTGTCTCTTGCCAATCAGTTGCTACTGTGTGCTTGCTGGCCTGGTGGTAAAGCGTGTGAGGGAGAGGGTGACCTCTGTTGTTCTGATTAACCCACAGTGTTAGGCAGGTACTCTATCCCTGGATCTTAGGGAGGATGGCCTCCCTGGTGATCCTGCCCATCCTTAGGTAATCCTGCCCTCTCCCAAATTCCTAGTCCTGAATCCAGTTTGTCATTTTGCCTCTCCCCTCCCCGTTCAGATTTTTTTTTTCCCGTTTTCTTCCCCAGCTACAGAAAGATTTCACCAATGCCCAAAAGATGATGGTTTTATTGCCTCCGTCACAAAGCAAAGCTTCTGTTCTACGGAGATGGTACAAAAGAAAATTAGAGCAAAGTTTCTTGACCTTCCCAGAGGAGCTGCTTTTTCTCCCCCTGGCTCTGCTCTACAGAGAACACTTTCTCAGCCTTCCCTGTGAGGGACTGGTCTCGCTCATGGAGAAAAACCTGCAAGCAGGTACAGATACCACCTCGAATTTGCAACCCCAAGGGCTTCACTCCCTTTCTCCAGGACACACGCAGCCAGCCTTCCTCATTCTCCAGGCACCCTGGACGAACTCTCCCAGCCAGTGTCCAGCAGCGGCTTGGGCAGTGCCTTAGTGCCTCTGTCCCACGCCTCCCTGCTGACGCCTGCGTCTCACTACGTTCTGGGCTTGAGCCTTCAGCACTCTCTTTGGTTCAAGAACAGCTGTTAACTTGCTCTTTGTCCAGCACTGTGAAGTCGAGAACAAAGTGCTTTCCGGCTTTTTCCATCCTTCTGCATCTTCAGCTGGAAAATGCAACACCTCTTTGCATTTTCAACCTATTCCCTCCACCAAGAATGACCCCCCCACCCCTCACCGTGTGTCTCTGCACCACGCCGATAATGGGATTTTTGTATAATTATCGTCTTAAGAAAGAACTGCTTTTGACCGAGAAGAGGAACAGCAGGAGCTTTTACTGAGTCCCAAACACAGTGCTCGGTGCTTTTGCATTCTCTAACTGAAGCTGCATAACGTAAACAGCACGTATGTTATGAACCCAGTCTACGACATGAAGGAACGAAAGCTCAGTAACCTGCAGGTCACATGACTGATGAGTGGCAAAGCTGAGATTCCCAAGTCCAGCCGTCCAAAGGCTGTTCCCACCTGACAGCACTACCCTGCTGTCTTGGGGCCCCGGGGGCAGGGGCAGGGGTTGACAGCCTGTGTGGAGATCGCACAGTGATTCTGCTCACAGCGGACACTGAGGCCTTGTAGAATCACACAGCACAGACCACTTGACATAAACTCTTGTGACCATAAAGAGGGAGTGTCATAAGGCTTGGATGGGGGCTGGGAGACGCCTGCTGAAATGACCGCCCTCTTTCCGGAAAGCCTGTCACAGAAACACAGCCTGTCGTCCAGACCCTCGGGGTCCACTGTTGCTGCCAGGCCTCCAAACTTGTGCCTCGCAGGCAGCAGGGAGGGAGAGGACACCTGCTGAGCGGCCAGTGAAGGCCGGTGCACCACCAACCAGAGAGGAAGTCTGTGCAGGACTGAGCTTTCCTTTCCCCCTCCTCACAGGGCACAGCCAGGCTCATGAAGTAGCTAATGAGCAACTTCCGTTTCCTCGGAGGAAGCCACAGCCTTATCTCATTTGGGACAGGTTCAAGGGAAAGTTACCGGGTGTGACAGAAGCGAGGGAGTGCAAATTTACTATGTCACTGCTTCCATGGCCTGTGGGGATTGTGACTTTCCTTCTCAAAAGTGCAGAAAACCTCTTCTAGGGGGTCACAGAGACATAGAACAATAGATTACTGACAATGTGGCAGCGCAATGCCCTTTCAAGCCTCAAGGCTATGAGTTCACTGCCAGATCCCCAGACTCTGTGTGTATAGTGTATGGGTTTTGACAAACGCAGTTAAGTCATCTAATCAGCACAGATTACAGGACCACAGTAAAAAACAGTTCCACTATTCCAAAAAGTCTCTCATGCCTCTCCTTTGTGCCATTTTGGGATTAGGGTAACATCAAACAGCTAGCATGCTCCGGGTCCCAGAACCCCAGTCCCTACATTCCTGATCGGGACCAATCCCAGCTTGGTCATCCAGGAACCGTGAACCCATATTATATTCCTATAGGCTCTTTTTGTCAAGGCAAGAGACCACTTCTAATTTCTCACACTTTAACTCCAAAAGCGTTCCCTGATCTAGCCTTGAGCGTTGCTACGTGGCTGGCACCAAGTATCCCTGTGGCCAAGGAGCATATAACAACAGGCCCTGCCCCGTTCAACCCCGCCACAGCCTGGAGTGTGATGGGCTAGGGCTCCGCAAACTCTCTCCCCAGAGATGGAGAGTTCAGTGCCGACGGTCCCCATTTTGGATGCCTGAAAGGTTCAAAACATAAAAGGCTTTCATTTCTCATCCATTTTCATGTTTATGAAGTGGAAGCCAAAGACTGAAGCAGCAGCAAATTGGTACGCCCCCCATGCTGGGTGCACAGTTCCTGTGCTTCGGTCACTGGAAATGCATCTGTGTTTTCAAAATCATCTAATTGAACACATTCTCTTTTCTTGTTGCTTGCCATCAGTGCACTGTTTTTATTTTATATGAGCTGATAATTATCATATGCCATGTTTTCCCATCATGAACACTTAGTAATTTTCAGAAACACTGCTTTGATCATGTCACTTCCCTGCCCCCAAACACTTGACAGTTTGCCATTATTTACCTGATAGAGTCCAAGCCATTTAGCCATTCCTAAATTTGCCCACATTGCCTTCCATGATGCACCCACACAGAGCTCTGCTCTGATTAAACAGGACTTATTTTTTCCAAACTACCCCTGCCTCTTCTGCAAGTGCCACCACCCCCACAAAACTCTCAGGCCAAGAATAGGCAGGAACTGCCTCCCTCACTAGGCTTTCTAAAACCCAAACTCTTCATCAGCCTACGCCACCTTGAGCTGTTATGGCTGTTGTCAGGTTTCCTCTCACCCTGCAAGATCTCCCAGGATCAGAAGGAGTCGAGCTTCTCCTGAGGAACTGTCTTTGCCTTATGGACACTGTGAACCGTGTAAGGAATTCCTGGCCTCTTACCTGCTGACTGCTAAAAAGCGGAAAGCTAAATTTGTCTCCTACTTCTAGCAAAATATACAGGACCTTATGGCATGTATTTTGTATAGTAACTGAAACTTCAGCCCTTGCTCAAATCATAGGTCCCTACCTTTATTTTTTTCTTTGACTCATTTGTCTTTCTGACTCGTATTTATTTTATCTTTCTCCGTGCATATTTGGTTTTGGGGGAGGATGAGAATGTGTGAGAGCGAGTGGAATTCATTCCTGACCGTGCCTGGCACAGACATCCTGCATTCTCCACGATACAAAGTTGGCAAGAGGCAGTTAACACGCTGGTAGTTGTCATCATATGAAGAAACATCTGGAAGGGAGCACAATTTCCTCAGGCTGCTGCTGCTGTTACAACCAACAAGGAATCCTAAGGCACTTTAATCCTGTTGCAGTAAACACCACCAAAGTCCTGATCTGGCCAGAAGTCAAAATTTCTCCTTCCTTTACGGTATTTTCAGGAAAACTGCAAGAATATCTATACTTGCTAAAAATAGAACTACCCCACAACCGAGCAATTACACTACCTAGGTATTTATCCAAAGGATAGAACCATAATGATCTGCAGAGGCAGTTTATTGTGCATGCAGCAATGTCCACAATAGCCAAACCGTGGAAATAGCTGAGATGTCCATCAACAGATGAATGGATCAAGAAGATGTGGTATATATCCACAATGGAATACTACTCAGCCATCAAAAAGAATGAAATCTTGCCATTTGCAACAACATGCATGGGATAGTGGGTATTATGCTAAGCGAAATAAGTCAATTAGAGGAAGAAAAATACCATATCACTTCACTCATATGTGAAATTTAAGAAACAAAACAGATGCACACGAGGGAAGGGAAGGAAAAATAAAATTAGATGTGATGTAATGAGCACTGGGTATTATATAAGATTGATGAATCATTAACCTCTACCTTGGAAACTAATACATTATATGTTAATCAATTGAATTTAAGTTTTAAAAATATAGAAAACATAAGTAAATAAATAAACAAACAAATAAATAAAAGAGAGAGGGAGACGAATGATAACAGACTGTAAACTGCAGGGAACAAACTGAGGGCTGCTGGAGGGGAGGTGGGTGGGGGCATGGGGTCACTGGGTGCCGGGCATTAAGGAGGGCACTTGCTGTGATGAGCACTGGGTGTTATATGCAACTGATGAATCACTAAATTCTACTCCAGACTAATACTATACTATGTTAACTAAATTGAATTTAAATAAAAAGTTTTAAAGCAAAAAGAATATCCACACTTGCCAAAGCCATCTATAGGTTCAGTGCAACCCCTATCAAAGTTCCAAGGGCATTTTTCCCTGAAACAGAAAAAATATTCCTAAAAATTCATCCAGAGCCTGGAAAGACACCAAATAGCTAAAGCAATCATAAGTAAGAAAAGCAAAGGCATCATACTTCCTAATTTCAAACTATGTTACAAAGCTACAGTAGTAATAGTAATAAAAGTACAGTATTGGCATAAAAATAAAGGCACAGATCAATGGAACAGAACAGAGAACTCAGAAATAAACCCAAGCATAACAGTTAATGAATTTTTGTCAAGGGTGTCAAGAATACACAATGGGGAAAGACTCATCTCTTTAATAAATAGTGCTGGGGAAACTGGATATCCATATACAAAAGAATGAAATTAGACCCTTATCTAAACATAAAGATTAACTCAAAATGGGCTAGAGAATAAAACTTAATATCTAAACTATAAAACTTCTGAAATAAAGAAAACAATCCTATTCACAACAGTGTCAAAAACAATAAAATACTTAAGAATAAATTTAACCAAGGAGGCAAAAGATCTGTGTTCTGAAAACTACAAGCCTTTGACAAAAGAAACTGAAGAAGGCACAAATGGAAAGACAGCTTGTGCTCATCGATATGAAGAATTAATTCCATCTGTAGATTCAATGCAATCCCTATCCAAATTCCAATAGCACTTTTCACAGAAATGGAAAAAGTATCCTAAAATTTCCTGGTTTCAAACTGTATTACAAAACTATAGTGATCAAAACAGTTTTGGCATAAAATGGACCAATGGAAGAGTATAGAGAGCCTAGAATAAAAGCCACACACATACAGACAATTAACATTTATCAAAGGAGCCATGAATATTCAGTAGAGAAAGGATAACCACATGAATGAGATTAGACTCCTATCTTACACCACTCACAAAAATTAATTTGATATGGACAAAAGACTTAAATTTAAGACCTAAAACCATAAAACTCCTAGAAGAAAAAGGTGGGGTTTTTTAAAGATTTTATTGATTTATCAGAGAGAGAGAGCATGCACAAAGCAGGGGGAGCAGCAGGCAGAGGGAGAAGGAGAGGCAGGCCCCCTACTGAGCAAGGAGCTGGATGCGGGGCTCGATCCCAGGACCTTGGGATCATGACCTGAGCTGAAGGCAGACGCTTAACTGACTGAGCCACCCAGGTATCCCAGAAGCAAAAAGCTTCTTGACTTTAGTCCTGGCAGAAATTCCCCAATATGACACCAAAAGCAAAGGCAACAAAAGCAAAAATAAACAAGTAGAATTGTATCAAATTAAAAAGTTTCTGCACAACAAAGAAAACAATCAACAAAATGAAAAGGTTTGCAGAATGGGAGAAAATATCTGCAAACCATATATCTGATAAAGAGTTAATATCCAGGGCGCCTGGGTGGCTCAGTGGGTTAAGCCGCTGCCTTCGGCTCAGGTCACGATCTCAGGGTCCTGGGATCGAGGCCCGCATCGGGCTCTCTGCTCAGCAGGGAGCCTGCTTCTCTCTCTCTCTGCTTGCCTCTCTCTCTACTTGTGATCTCTCTCTGTCAAATAAATAAATAAAATCTTAAAAAAAAAACAAAACACCTAAAGAGTTAATATCCAAAATATATAAGGAATTCTTATAATAGCAAAAATATAAATAACCTGATTTAAAAATGGGTTTTATTCAGGTTTATTCAGAATAAACATTTTTCCAAACAACACACAAATGGTCAACAGGTACATGAAAAGATGCTCAATATCACTCCTCATGCAAATAAATGCAAATAAAATGCAAATAAAAACCAACAAGATATCACCTTATATCTGTTAAGATGTCCACTATGAAAAAACCAGAGAGAACAAATTTTGGTGAGGATGTAAAGAAAAGAAAACCTTTGTATGCTATTGGTGGGAATGTACACTGGTACAGCCATTATGAAAAGTAGAATGGAGGTTCCTCAAAAAATTAAAACACCATATGATCCAGCAATCCCATATCTAGGTATATATCCAGAGAAAATGAGATCACCATCTCCAAAAGGTGTCTGCATTGCAGACTTATTCACAATGGATGAGTGGACCAAACAAATGTGGTATGTATTTTATATATTTATATATATACATAATATTATATGTAAAAATATATTTATACATTATATATATAAATACGTAAAATACACAGACACTGGAATATTATTCAGCCATAAAAAAGCAGAAATCCCACCATTTGCAGCAGCATGGATGAACCTGGAGGTCATTTTACTAAGTGAAATAAGCCAAACAGAGAAAGACAAATATTATCTGGTATCACCTGTATGTAGAATCAAAAACAAAATAAAACAAAAACCACTGGAATTCATATCACAGATACAGAGTAGTAAAGAGTAGTTTCTAGGAGCTGGAATGGGGAGAAACAGGGAAGGGTCGGCCAAACAGAACACACTTCCAGTCATCAGAGGAGTAAGTTCTGAGGATAGAGCAAGATGACTATAGTTCTTAATACCATACTATATCTCTGAAATCTGCCACAGGAATAGATCTCAGGCATTTTCACACGCACAAAAAGGTAATTATGTGAGGTGATAGATGTGAGTTAACCTGACTGTAGCAAGCTTTTCAAAATATATAGCTATATCAAATCACCACACTGTACACTTTAAAGGTATGACAATTTGGGGCGCCTGGGTGGCTCAGTGGGTTAAGCCTCTGCCTTCGGCTCAGGTCATGGTCTCAGGGTCCTGGGATCAAGCCCCGCATCGGGCTCTCTGCTCAGTTCCTCCTCTCTCTCTCTCTGCCTGCCTCTCTGCCTACTTGTGATCTCTCTCTGTCAAATAAACAAATAAAATCTTAAAAAAAATTAAAAAATAAATGTATGGCAATTTTATTTATCAACTATACCTCGGTAAAGCTGGGGTCAGTAAAAGAAAAACTACAAGACAATGAATGCCAAAGTTAAACACTCAAAATACCCACTGAAGATGGTAAGAGCAGGCTTCAGCAAAAATCTCTGTCTTGTTACCAAGTCTAGACCCTGTTCTTGCCTCTGGCTACACAGCTTCTTGTCTACAGTTAAAGCTGCTCATTCCACAAATGTTTATTTGAGTCGTTTCTCTATGGGAGTGTGCCTGGCACTGCTAGCTGCCTACATTGTCTTCTTTCCTCTACCAGCAGAACCCCAGCTCAGCTCCACGCAGGCACGTAGCCTCCTTAGGAAACAAACAACTTCAATTCGCACACACTCTTGCAGCTAAGGGCATCCTGTTTCTGGCTAGGGAGATGTGAGCCGAAGCCTACTGGTTGAGGCCTTCCAGGAAAGAATGAGAAGCACACCATTCCCCTTTCTACTACCCAGAAGATGTAATGTAATGCAGGGCTCCAAGGACCGTTCTGGAAGTCTGCGAGGGACAGAATAGGAGAACTGAAAGCCAGAGGACCGGGGACACAGAGGAGCCACCACACCAAGTCCTGGGCCATTGCTTCTGAATGAGGAAAAGGAACCCCCACATTTCAATCCAGACTTTTAGGTCTTCGGTTACACGGAGCCAAACTCAGTTCCCCAAGTGACGCAGGGAGGTGGTGTGCTTGATGACAGAAAGAGAGATAAATAAGACCTGATCCCAGCCCTCAGATGGTGATAACCTATCAAGGGGAGATAAGAAGCTCAGAGGAACCATCATCATACCAGACAGAATGTGACAAGCACAGGAGCCATAGCTGGGGCGCTAAAGAGCGTTCAGAGTGGGGAGAAATGTCTTCTAGCTAAAAGCATTGAAATTGGGCCACGCCACACTAAAATATCACATTTATCTCATCTGCAGAGACACCGTTCAATCCAACAGAATAAATCTCTGCCGATGGGTCTGGACGCCTCTGAGCATCTGAGGAGTATTTCCAAGTGGTGGCTCCCCTTCCACAGACAGGGCTGAGGACTGTGGCTGTGCCCAGCGTGGGCACGGGAATGTGTCGCTCTGATGCTCCCTCTCCGCTCCCTCCCCTTCTCCCGTCCATCCACCCACTTTTTCTGAGAGTCCTAAATGCGTGTTTTCAGAGCCCAGAGGGAAAAACTTTCCTCCGTCCCTCTCTGGCTGACTCTGGTGCTGCTGACTCACGTCCAGGAACACCCCAGCGGAGCAGCTCCTGAGGGAAGGATCTGGGTCGCAGGTTTTACACCAGCGCAACAACAGTTGGATAAAGCAATCTGAGACTAAGGCCTGCACCGTGCAGAGGCCTGACGCTCTCGGAGCTCATCTCTTCAGGAGCCAGACAGCCAGGACTTCCCCAAAAACACACCAAGGGGTTGGCCATACTGTTTTCCAGATACCACATGGCCTGGGCCACAAAATAGGGGTCCTGAGGCACAGCAACCAAAATCTGCAGCCGGCCCTCTGACTGCGTGACTAATGGAAATGCCCCCCAGTGGGTTCTAGATTCAAGGCTGGCGGCCATGAACCACACCGGAGATGCCAGGGAGACATCACGACCTGCACCCCCCACCAGAGCATGCTGGCCCGTCTCTCTCTCTTCTGCTCCAAGTCCCTGACTTACCTGTAATTCCAAAGGGGAATTACAACCCCACCTTTCATCCCCACACTGTGCTCTAGTCAGACCAGAAGTGGCTCTGTACTTCTTACACACCCCCACGACTCTACCACTTCGTGTTCACACACTATTTTTTTAAGGGTTTTTTTTGGACAGAGAGAGATCACAAGTAGGCAGAGAGAGAGAGAGAGAGGAGGAAGCAGACTCCCCGTCAAGCAGAGAGCCCAATGCGGGACTCAATCCCAGGACCCTGAGATCATGACGAAGCCCAAGGCAGAGGCTTTAACCCACTGAGCCACCCAGGCGCCCCATTCACACATTATTTTTAAAAGCACCACAGCCCACTGGGAATGGGGCACAAGTTTACCAGGCCAGGCCTGACACAGGGCAATGTGAGAGGCATAAATCCCACCTCACCCTCGAAGCTGACGACTGTCGCTGGCTCTCACAGCCATCTTCCTCAGTCTGCACCTTTCTCTGGAGGCCCCTGGGGCTTCCTTGTAAACAACACCCTGGAGACCACAACCCTGGTCCTCCAGATGCTCCGAGTTCACCAGCCCTCTGCTTCTGCCTCCCCAACACCACATACACTAAAGGGTTCTAATCCAAAAACTAGGGAAAGCACCGTTTTCACTCTGCAATCAGTAACCACGAAAATATTTTATCTTAAACACACAGGCCATAACAAGTCAACAAAATTCTGTTTATCACCCAATAGGTTAAATTTGAAAAGAACAATGTCTTCTTACTGCATCACATAGTCAAAAAATATCATGCATTACATTGAAAACACATTTATATCTAATGAGCTGGACTACATATGCAAATTAAGATATGCTAATTGGCTTTAGTTGTTTCTTTTACATAAAGTCAGTATTTTTATGGATCATTAAATGTATCCCTTAGCATATTAATTTCAAAAGAAAAATTAATAGCTATAAAAATAAATTCCCTGGCACAACCAATATAGAGATTTAAAACTAAAACTGTTGCTGTGATAGAGTACCTCTTCATGCTGGCTCCCAACACACAGTAAGTCTTCAAGAAAAAATAAAGTTTGTACCAAATTCTTCTCTGTGTATGATTTAAAGCTGGCGACCAAGTCTGGTTTAAGTGCTTACCTTGGAATCCTTACATTTCAAATGGTTTTGGGTAAGTATCTATTTATCTCTTTTTTTATAATCAGATGAGGAAAAGAACACAAAAGCCAAGAAGGCAGCAAAACGAACCAGGCCTCAAAGCCCGTTGGCTGCTCTCTCCCAGGAACGGACACAGCAGTGTGTGGGGCACAGAGAGGGGCTCAGCAAGCGTTCTTAGAGAAAGGGATGAATGAATCAGCTATTTGCAGTGACTCATGAGGCTTTTAGCTAATTAAATTTCTTAAACACTACTATGTACCAAGGACCCTAAAATGGAGGTGGTCTCCTCAACTCACAGATAAGAAAACTGAGGCCCAGCAAGCTCAAGTGATATGCCCAAGGTCGAGCTATAAGGGAGGGAGCCAAGATGCAAAAGCGGGTGTGGCCTAAAAACAGCATCTGCAGGTCATTGCCCTCTCCCCGTCACTCCCAGGGGCAGTTACTGGGGCAATGTGCAGACATGAGTGTGGGGCCACCAGGTACAGCCTGGCCAACCTTCCCACAGGAGGCTGCTCAGCTCTTAGAATTCAGCGCAGTCCAAAGACATGGTGGGACACTGCCTTGCACACCCTGATTAAAGCAGCAAGGGCAGAGCCCTCGAGTCCACAGAGCTGGCTATGATTGGAGCCCCAGTTCTTCCGCAGTGGGAAACGTGATCCCAGGGACCAGCGTATTTTCCCAAATAGCAAGATCTGTGACACAGGGAGCCAAGTAATCCTCAGAATGCTGCTGGGGAAACCAGGACAAGAGTGGGTGCGTTCATTGCAACCCATCTTTCCAGAGCAATTAGACTATAGATTTCACTGGCTGTCACCACCTGCCACAAATCTGTGCTCTGGGGACAAAGGATAGAGAGGCAGTTCCAATGTCTGTCTCAAGAGTCTCCCTTTTCAAGGTCTCCATCTGAGACCAAGCCTCTTCTATGCCCATGGGCTACATATTAGCTGAAGACTCTTCACCTCTTTAAAGACAGTTTTCTGGACTCTGACCTGAAGGCCCAACAGGTGGCTATCAAAATTTAAGACCAATTCTTATTTCCCTTATTTTCATGTTCTTATATTTGGGAGGACTTTAGCATAAGCCTATAAAACTGAAAACAACATCATACGAGTATGTGTTTTATATTTTCAACACACTAATGAAAGACAAGTTTGCCAATGACAAAAAACCCCAACCGTTAGCGCTCTACATTAGCTATATGGTATGTCACAGCATTTTCATGCTAACCAACTACCAGCTAAAATTCTGGGAAAGAATACATGTTTATCTCAAACCTCAAAGGCAGGTGACTTTGTTGGTTCTCAGATTAGCAAGAGTAAAAAAAAAATAATAAAATGGAATTTATAAAAACTAACCACCAACAAGTAGATGCTGCTCGGATACATGAGAGACTGAACACAGGGCAGGAAGTCAGTCATGCTTCAAGGGTACAGAGGTTATGACTATTAGCTCCTCCCACACTATGTGACATTCTTTTTGTAGAAAGTGCCTCTTTTGAGAAGCTCATAATTAAGCTTAATGATGTACCTTCACCATTTAATGATACTCCACATGAGAAAATTCTATAAACACTTTGGGAAATTCAAGTGGCTATATTATGATCTATAAACAGTCTTGGTCCCAAATTCTAATGAAAATAAAGACAGTTGGTTTAAAATAGAGCTCTGACCTATATAATTCCACTCTTAACCAAAGTGTCTGTCTTTAAAGGGTAAGAGGCTTTTTTCTATCCATAGAAGTACTAATATACTAACATTTATTTTAGGGAATGGGCTTTAAATATCCCATTTCTAAAACCCTACGATGTTCTGGCTTTGGGGTATATTTGTGCCTAAATTCCCCCCACAACATGGACATTCTGCGTGAAGCCTCCCTGGGGCTTCCCCATTTCCAGTGACCTGAGCAAGTCTGACTCGGGGAGCGAAGACCATCCAGCAGCAGCTTGTACTCATTTCCTGGGGCTGCTGCGACAAATCACCACCACCTTTGTGGCTTGAAACAACACAAATTGACTCTCTTACAGTTCTATTGGTCAGAAGTCCAAAACAGGTCTCACGGGGCTGAAGCAATGTGTCAGCTGGGCTGCATTCCTTCTGGAACACAGGGAAGAATCCATTTCTCTCCCTTTTCCATTTCCAGAAGCCACCTTCTTTCTTTGGCCAGTGGCTCCTTCTTCCATCTTCAAAGCCAGCAAGAGCTGCTTGAGTGTTTCTCCCGCTGCACCAGTCGGGTTCTGTTTTCCTTATCATATCTCCTTCTCTGACTCTTTAAGACTAGTGATTACATGGGCCCCGCCCAGATAATCCAGAGCGATCTCCCGATCTCAAGGTCCTTAATCCTGATCACATCTGCAAAACTCATTTTGCAGGAAAGTACGCACAGATTCCAGAATGTGACCACCTTTTGGAAGCTGTTATTCTGCCTACCACGACAGCCTCAAACAATAAATACGACTGAGAATATGCAATGAAGGTGTAGGGAGTTCAAAACAAGGCACAGATATAAACTATCCTGCTCAGGTGTCCCAGGTTCCACAGCCTTGCGGGCTACTGTATGTGTGTCGTGCCTGTGTCACGAACTTTGAGGGAGGTCCGAAGGCTAGCAAGGGCCAGGGGTGAATGAAGGGGGGAGGGTGCCCCACATACCCTTTTTCAGATCTCCAGGCTTACCCTCTGTAAGCCGGGAGCATTACCCACAGCCTGTCTCCGACCTCTGGGGCTTCCTTATGGTCGTCTGACACATAAACTCCAACCTTGCTTTTGCCCATCCCTCCATCAACTCACGACTGCTGCTGTTTAATTTGACCCTGATTTCATTCTTACCCAATAAGCACCTCAGATCCAGATCAAGCCAAGTTTTCCTTGGACAGTCTGACTTACTGTCCATTTTCAAAAGGGTGGAGAACTCAGAGGTGCTAATGCTTCCGGCCCGCATCTCGCCAGGGCAGCAAACCCTCCACACCAGTTAGAGCTCCGGGTGAGTTCTCCCAAGCACAGCTATCAGAATCCTTGCCTGTTGGCTGCCCAAAAAACAAGAGAGTCTCCAGCATGGCTTCAGAAGGCAGCTCAATAAATAAGACAGACCCCAAGACAAGCCACTAATAGACCTGGATTTTTTTCAAAGACTCTGTGGCCATTAGGGAAAGTCAAGTTTCTCAACAAAAATGTTAGTAATCCTGCCTGAATTGCCTATGTGTTAGAAAGCATATGGAAGCGCCTGGGTGGCTCCATCGGTTAAGCATCCAACTCTCGATTTCAGCTCGGGACAAGATCTCAGGGTGATGAGATTGAGCCTCACATCAGGCTTCATTCTGGGCATGGAGCCTGCTTAAGATTTGCTCCCTCCCTGGGGCGCCTGGGTGGTTCAGTGGGCTAAAGCCTCTGCCTTCAGCTCAGGTCATGATCCCAGGGTCCTGGGATAGAGCCCCGCATCGGGCTCTCTGCTCAGCAGGGAGCCTGCTTCCTCCTTCTCTCTCTCTGCCTGCCTCTCTGCCTACTTGTAATCTCTGCCTGTCAAATAAATAAATAAAATCTTAAAAAAAAAAGAAGCATATGAATGAGACATATTTGGATTCTTAAAAGTATTATAAATAGTTACAAACTTTAAGATAAATGAAAAGTACATTTTAATGCAACAGTATTCCAGACCTTTAATAAATGAAATAGCCCTCTGGTCCTAAAATGATGCATAATTTTCAAATAAGTTTTTAAGACACAAAAAATTATTAACTACCTTAATAAATATGGAACATTCATGCAATCTAATATTATCCAGCTACTTTTGTAAAATTGAAAAAATACTTGTATTTCAAATGGCTATAAAATGATATAAACAATATTAAAATGTATTATGAGACCATCATTGGGAGAAACTTCCTCTAGACAGCAAGTGTGTCAGTCAGAGATGTTTAAACTTTTTTTTTTTTAGATTTTTATTTATTTATTTGACAGACAGATCACAACTAGGCAGAGAGGCAGGCAGAGAGAGAGGAGAAAGCAGGCTCCCTGCTGAGCACAGAGCCCGATGCGGGGATCGATCCTCGGACCCTGGGATCATGACCTGAGCTGAAGGCAGAGGCTTTAACCCATTGAGCCACCCAGGTGCCCCAGTCAGAGATCTTTAATTGCAAACAACAGGGACCAATTCTGACTAACTAGAACAAAGTGGGTTTTATTACAATTCTGGGAGCTCAGGAGATTGAAAGCTTGAATGCCAAGCTTGTACGTGAGGACTAAGGCCACCGGTAGACCTGCAGGTACTGGTCCAGGTGCTACCACCAGGAATAAATGTACTCCAGCATTTTTAATCTCCTTTTCACTCTCCTCAAATCATTGGGAAAAAAGAGTCTATGGACCCAGTCTAGGTCACACACATACCCCAGAGCTAGGGGAGGGCAAAGACACCTGCTTTTCAATTCCATGAGACACCATCCTAAGAGAAGAGATGGAATGTCTCGGAGGAAATCAAAGGGCTTGTGGGAAGGAATGGACAATGGACAACTTGAAATAAAAAGTCCACTTTGGTGGAATTAGGAGTGACTTTTTTAAATATTTCCTTTACTTTCCAGGTTTCTTACAGTGATGCTATATTATTTATCAAAATAATTATGTTCTTTTTTACACATATAGTGGAGACTGTTGGTTGTCTCCGTTGGAGACTCTGTTCTCCCCTTTCTCCTAAAACCCTGGCTAGACTTCATATCCCATATTTCCCTGCAGGTGGGTGTGGCCACATGACCAAGGTAGGGGTGACTAAGTTCTCTTCAAGAGGAAGCTGTGCAGAAGTCCTACATGCCACGCTTGGGCCGAGGAAGCCTGAGGGTAGAAGCTATGGCGGCACCTCCACACTCTCCTCCCCTTCCCAGAGGGTAGAATCTGAGCGCTGCCACTACCCAGCTCCCATGGTATACATGATAAGATCCCTAAGACGAAGGAGCAATGACCTAGAAAGAATCTGGGTCATTGAAAGACTCCATGTAGCAAACTCCCCTGCGAACCTGGAGTGCTCCCCTCAGACCCTATGAGAGGGAAATAAAAACTTATATCTCCTAAGCCACTAAAATGATTGTTGAATCTCTTTGTTGTAACCTCCTGGCCTTCTAATTAATTCAGTGGAAACAAGATGTCTCTAGGAGGGTGACAGCAACTCGACTAGCTGCACTCTAGGAGGCTCAGGACAGGCGGCCAGAGCTCAAACCTGGGCTCCCCCATGACTAGAGGCACGGCCTGGTGAGTTACTCAGCCTGTCAATGCCTCAGCTTTGTCCTCTGTAAGATGAAGCCCGTGTGGCCCGCCTCAGAGCACCGCTGTGAGGATTAAGGGAACGAGTCTGTGTAAAACATGACAGTGACCAGCACAAGGGAATATAGAAATAATTACAATTTCTACATTATTTCAAAAAAAGTACTTTCGTTTTTTACAGCTGTATTTACAGCTGTATTTAGAGAAACAACACGGCTACTAGTCAGCCCTCCAAATGAACAGTGAACGAGGACGAAGGCTCAAATACTGAGCATTCTTTCTGCGTATAACAAGAATTATCAGTGCCATCACGAGAACCATCTATTTAAGAAACCTGAAGAAATGCCTAAACACATTGGTGTGGGCTGAAGATAGAGTCTTACTCAAAATTCTTCTGTGTCGGGGTTCTGGGAGTTGAGGTGGGACTTTTCCACCTTATTTGCACAGGCTCGTTCTGATCCGAGTCTACACACACACACCCTCATTGAGTTCGAGGCCACACGCTAGCTCCACATCTCAGCCTACGATTTATGCAGTCATGGAATAAAGTGCTATTCATTCAGTGACGGGCCACGCTGCCGCCGCATAAAAAGGTGGCTTGTTAATTCATTTCTCAAGTTTTAATACTTTCTTACAATTTCTACAAAAAAATTCTGGAATGTTTTGAGGTGTGTGTAGTCACACAGTGCAGTCTGTGGAAAAAATTAACCCTTTCTTTGATCCCAGGAGACTTGACCAACCTTGAACTTGGGTCTTTCCAGAAGGTGAAGTAAAAAATGGAACTAAAACTGTCCTTTAAGCAAGTCCCCAGTCCCCGGTGAGGAGTCACCAGTTACAAATGTCATGTTACTAAATGAGTTTACCAAGGGAAAATTTTTAACGGCTCCTTCTCTTTTTGAAACTGAGTGTATTTCCCCAAGGCAATTAACACAAATTTCCTCTATTCCTTTTTACAAAATATCCCATGGATGTTTCCATCACAGTAGAAGCCAGTTAAATTCGACCTATGGGATTCCACTAAGTGTGAGCTGAAATGTACCACTGTACAAGGAAGGAAAGTAATATCTTTTGAAAACTAATGCACACACTCAGAAGCCTCTGGGCTGTTAAACCAAGGGAGTTAAATAACACAAAATAACACACGGAGGTGAAGAGGAGTCTCTGCTCCTTGATTCATGTGTGTGTTTGCCTGCTTGCTTGTCGCATCACTGGGCGCCTATTTCCAGAGAGTGCTTCTATGCAGACGGATACCCATTCCTGTCCACTTTTCTTCGTGCCTCTGAGAGGCAGAACTGAGGACGGATGGGTAGAAACTACGGAAAACTTTCCAGCTGAGCCACCCAGATTCAGAATGGACTGCCTTGTAAAGCAGGGGTTTGCTGCTCCCAGAATTACTCAGACTGGCCAACCCGAGGTGCTGAGGAGAGACTTCTATATCTGAGAGCTAGCTAGCTAGCTATGCTGGATACAGGCTCCTTTCACCTTGGAGGGCAGAGGGCATTACCAACCCAAACTGATGGGCTTTCATTCCTTTCTCTTCAAGCTAGCCCTGTTTTTCTCCTCAGCCACCCAGCCCAGGAACAACCTCCTGCAGGAGGCCGGGGTACATACCTAGGAATGTGAAGGGAAGACCTTCCCCCCTTCCTTGTCTTCTGTCTTGACCTCACAGAGAAGGGGGATCCCACACTACCCAGAGCCTAGAAGGTCTCCTGGGCCCCCTTCCTCACTCCACAGCAGTGAGGAAAAAGAGCTGAACCGTGCCCCACGAAGAAGTCCCCAACATTCTGCACTTGGGAAATGACATTATTTTCATCCCCCAACATCCTTCAACTCCCTGGAGGGAGCTCAGGTGACGGGAGCAGGCCTGGGGTGCTGATGTCACTGCTGTCCCCTGTGTGCAGAGGGGGAAACCTCACGGTGGGGGGGCTGGGGAAGTCTACCAGACTGGAGACTTCCTAGATGAACCCTTCCAAGCCTTCCTGATGGCGGCCCCGGAATACGTAGCAATCCCCCAGCCTACAGTCACACCTCTCATCTGCTGCGGTTCTAGAAAAGCCCCTTTCTTGAGAAATGCAAGGTAAAAAGCACACTGAGGGTTGTCACACTCCCTTCTTCAGACCCACAATTGCACCATTCCCATATCTGAGTGCTCCAAACCAAGCAAAGGATTATGAAGACCCAGGAAAGAACTACTAGGTCACAGGACATGTGGCTCCGGGCACAGCCCCCAGCAGGCTGTGGAAGGTTTTGAAAATCCAGTCACTAAGAATTTGCAAAGTGGAGGATTTCCAATCAAATTGCTAATAGAGAAACGGCTTATGCTAGATGACTGGAAATGTTCTGCATTGTTAAACTTTTATCACGTCCATGCTGGGGATGGAATTACAATGTTGAAGTAGGCTGCTATTCTGAATGGACTTTACCAACCAGAAAGGTGGGGGATGGGGCAATGAGCAAAAAGTAAAATGTGTAAGGTGTACCCACAGGAGGGAATAACTAGGTCATTGCTCTGAGCTGACGACTGACCATCCTTGTGTGCAGAGCCCTGGACGTGTGTCCATCTGGCAACTGTCCCTCCTAGGCTCAGCGAGTGACTAGAGCAGCGCAGACTCCCCAGTAAGAGTGACTGCCCACCCGGCCATGGAATGTTCGGACGGTATCTGATCATCCCTCTGACTGTGTTCCTAGATCAGCATGTCCTTTAAATTGATGGTATTTATTTGTCAATAACAGTGAAGGAATTCTTATGTTCCATCATTCTAACCATCCTGCAAACCACACCCTAACTGCCGCCGGCCAGAACGTCCTAGCTAACTGGGAACCTCGGTCCCCAAGTCAGCTGAAACCAGCCCTCATGCAGACCAGAGAGCCTCATGCATTCTTTGTGCCACCAGGACACATTCTGGAGCTCAGGGGGACTTTGAACAGATAGCCCTGAGAGAAGGAGCAGAACACATGGAAACATCCGGGTACTAACCCTGTCAAGGGTCCACCCTGGGATTAGGGAGGGTGGAAAAGTGGAAGGCCTTCCTTACAGGAGGGAATCATCACCTCTCTCAAGACGGGGGTTTGTGACACACCGTTTTACAACTTGAAGACCAGGGAACATGTGATGCCACCTTTCCATAAGAAATTCCTACAGACCAAGAGCAGTTCCCCAGCCTTCGAGTCTCAGAATCCCTTTGCACCATTAAAAATCACTCAGGACCCCAGAGAGCTTTTGTGTATGTAGATTTTACTTAACAACATTTACCAGATTAAAATGGAGAATGTCTGAAACTATTACTTTGAAAATAAACTCATTACACAACAACATAAATAGCATATTTTAGTGAAAACTCTCTAAGAAGAAAAAGAAATTCCATCAGGCTAGCTAGAACATAGTGCCTCAAACAAACTTGTGATAAAAATAAGCTAAATAGTGGTTAAGATGATAAATTTTTTTGTTATGTATATTTTACCACAATATAAAAAAAAACTCTTGCTTAGGCTTTAATTCTTAAAACACAACAGATATTTACCTGTCAACATCCTCTATAATTTTATATTAAGAATTTCTTTTAAATTATTGCCATGGTGAATAGTTCAGAAAATAAAATTAAAATAAATTTAAAAAAATAAATTAAAATGTTGAGTCAAATAATAACCAAGTTGTTAGGACATGCCACAGTTCTACTTTTGGAATTCAATTCTGTATGGCCGTAAGGCGTTGATAGCGCACAGAAAACAAGACGGTTTCTCTTAAAAAGTGTCATTTGCCAAACCCTTTCTTACAATCCATTCTCAACCTTCCAAGTTACAAGAATCAGGTAATGTAAGCTAACATTACAATCTGGATCAACCTAGCTTGACTCAGATCTCCCTTTTCTAGAAACTAGTGTGCTAAAAATGACACGTTATCAAATAAACTACTACCATGGCTAATTGTATTCTTCCTACTGCCTTTGATGGATATGAACTAACAAATCTACACTCAAAAAGACTCTTTTTAATTTCCTAAAGTGAAAAATCCGAGTTTTTAAGAGTTGTCTCTACAGGACACACCAGTTTAAGATCAATAATTGTCTATTGTGGTTAATCCTATTTGTCAGCTGCCATAAAACATGTCCCAGAATTAGCTGCTGGGCTCAAGTACCATCTCTTGAAAACCAGAATGTGAAAACAAATCCTAACTGGCCAGTGGTTGACCTTTCATTTCACTTAGATACTAAATTTCCCTGACCCTGAAATTAGAATCAAAAGCAGTTGTGTCTTTACGTGGTCTCCCCCCAGCATCAGGACAATACAGGGCACATAGCAAAGGCTTGATGAGCATGTGTTAAAAAAATAAACAAAAATAACGTCAAGGTTCAAGAGTTCACAGTAGATATCAAAAGCAAGAAGTATTCACAGACGCTTTACTTTTGGCAATAGACCAAGATGCAAAAAAGTTACATATGTGGATCTTCATAAATTATGTCACTGTGAAACACACTACCTCACTGTATGAACCGCGATCTGTATACCCCTGTATTACTACAGCCTATGAAGAAAAGTTTGGTGGGACGCCTGGGTGGCTCAGCTGGTGAAGCGGCTGCCTTCGGCTCAGGTCATGATCCCAGCGTCCCGGGATCGAGTCCCGCATCGGGCTCCTTGCTCAGCCGGGAGCCTGCTTCTCCCTCTGCCTCTGCTTACCACTCTGTCTGCTTGTGCTCACTCTCGCTCCTCTCTCTCTGACAAATAAATAAATAAAATCTTTAAAAAAAAAAAAAAAAAAAAAAAAAAGAAAAGTTTGGTGACATAACTTTGACTGTACTGGATTTGTTGTTGTTCTTAATTTGCTCTTTCTGAAAGTCGATCGTGTAGACATCTCAAATTCATTTTGGAAGTATTAAGAGGATATAATAGTAATAACTAAAAAGGGAAGTACCTGTACTTTCAAACGATTATACTTCTTAATCCCCACTTCATACTACCTATTGGGGAATGGGGTAGCAGCGAAAGAGGATTTCTGAGGATTAATCACAGAATTTGACAAAAACTAGAACATCTGGACAGAACTGGGGCGATCAGGCCGGGCGAGCCTGTCTTCTGTTTTCTCTTCCTTTTGTTTCACATGGCAGTGCTTCCTATGGAAGGTGTCCAGTAAATCTGACTTAAGTTAAAACAATCCTATCCATATATTCTAAATACACAGTTTTACAAAGCGTTCTTGCCAACTTGGAACATGCTCCTTACAGCATGTTACCATCACAAGATCGCATCTGAAGGCCATGCTCTACCAATGGTCAAGGTGAAATTCTATTTAAGCGTAAAATAGATTCTATTATTTCTCACTTCAAAAACCTGTCCTTTCCATTATTAAGAATAAATCAATTCCCTGTCCAAGATAACCACCAAGTCAGACTCCACTGTCTCAAGCTTTCTGATTGAGGAGTCAGCAGCTGTGTGACACACGATGCTTTATATCGATATGGATTTTCACTAACCTCCTCCTCAATTCCTAAAAAACACTTTTTGTCTTTAACAGAGGAAATGCATAAGGGAGTGCTGAGAGGTTTAGGTCCTTCTGCTGATAGAGGAACACCCCATGCTAATCCGTGCATGCTTTCCCACACATCTGGAATACAGCTAACACACATGCTCAGCTTTTGCAAATGAGATTCAAAGAAACAGATACTTTTTGAGATAGGGAAAATTCTTTCTTTTTTTCACTCATCAATGTATTTTAATCATATTTTCACATCAATAATCATCTATATCATCATTTTTAAGGATTCCTAATAATTCCTTTCTCAGGAGGTACCATAATGTTTTAACCATTTCCTATTGATGGATATTTAGAATTTTTTTTCTATAGATAAGGCTTCAATGAACATGATTTACCTATATCTTTTTTTTTTTTTTTTTTAGTTTTTCTTTAAATTCCTGTTAGTGAACATGCAGTGTAATATTGGCCTCAGGTACACTATGTAGTGATTCCACACTTCCACACAACACCTGAAGCTCATCACAAGTGCCCTTCTTAATCCCATCACCTACTTCGCCCATCCCCCACACACCTCTCCTACCTTACACTTGTATCTTTACATACTAGTCTGATGTTCTCCTAAGAATAAACCCTTATAAGCAGACTTACTAGGTTAGAGTATGCTTTTTTTTTTTTTCAGTATAATTGACATACAACATTATATTCATTTCAGGTGTACAATGTAATTGATTCTATATTTGTATATATTGCAAAATGATCACCAGAGTGAATCTGCTTGACGTCCACTACCAGTTACAAAATAAGAAAAACCTAAATATGGTCTAGGTATTAGGTGATTTTAAAGGCTGATTATTAAGTTTTTAGGTATGGAAAAGGCATAGTGGTTATGTACAGTAAAAATTTTATCGGGGCGCCTGCGTGTCACAGTGGGTTAAAGCCTCTGCCTTCGGCTCAGGTCATGATCTCAGGGTCCTGGGATTGAGCCCCACAGGCTCTCTGCTCAGCAGAGAGCCTGCTTCCCCCTCTCTCTCTGCCTGCCTCTCTGCCTACTTGCGATCTCTCTCTGTCAAATAAATAAATAAAATCTTTTTAAAAAAATCTTATCAAGTTGAAATTCATATACTATTTGGGGGTATATTTTCCCTTTGCTACTCAAGGGAAATTCTAGCAGGCCCCATAATTCTCTGCCACTTCCAGGTAACAAAGTCCTGAATTTAGTTGAAGTCACAAAATACAATTGTGATTCAGGAAATGAAATGTAAAGGTCGATATATTAATGGACCCTTTCAGTAAGGCAAAAAAAAAAAAAAAAAAAAAAGACTTCTTGCTCCACCCCACACCCCCAGCTAGGATGTGTATAGGCAGGCTGCCGGCCTCTATCTTTTCAACCCGCTTCCTGCCCTGCTTGCTGGCTGCTGTTACTTGACTGCAACTGCCATTAAAATAAAGTGATAGGGGCCGCTGCTGCCTCCCAATACCCAGTAGCCCCTCTGTCTTTACAAAAAGAATCCCAATTTTAAGCTGGGCCCATTGCTGCCCCATGAGCTTGGATTTCTTGGCTTCACTCAGAGCAAGGCGTGAACATGTGACTGAACTCTGGTTAATGAGATACAAGTGAAAATGATGGGGGTATACTCTGAAACGATCCTTAAAAGAGATAGGGCAGCAGACCTTTCCTCTGCCCTTCCTCTCCTCCAGCTGCCTGGAACATATCGTGGTGGCTGGAGCTTTAGCAGCTCCTCCGACCATGAGTCTGAGGACACATTCAGGGCCATAGGAGCAGCGAACCAGGAGGCTTGTTCCTCCTAACCGTGCGGAGCCACCATCCTTTCCACAAATTGCTTATGTCCTGACTTACTCTAAGTAAGAGGGAAATAAACTTCTATTCTTTGATTTTCTTTACCATTGTTCTTTCATTTATATGCAGGCAAACGTACCCTCACCAGCACAGAGGGCTTCACATTCTCTGAACTAGTAGCTACTTAAGCCTGACTCCCTGTCTCTTATGGGTAGTTTTGTGGGTTCTCCAGGGGCTCCCCTCAAAATCCTTGTGATATAAGTGATGCATTCAAGTCCTTCATTTGCCACCCCCACCCAAGCCCCTAAAATTCACTTGATAATCTCTCTGCTGACGGTGCCACTTGGGCGGAGGTCAAACGGCTCCTGGCTGGCTCTCCATCCCCGCATGGGCCGCATCTGGTCCATGGGAAGACCGCACAACCGCTCCAGCAGTGGGGGTAGCCCTATCGCAGCTGCTCCCCACTCAGCCCAACACCAAAACATCTCACCAGAGTCAGAGCCAGTCCGCTGCGCTCCCAGCTGCCCGGGCGACCTCTCTCCAGGATGGGGCTGAGGAACAGCTGCCCCACCTCATGCTTCTTCCAGGAAAAGGGGGTGAGGTGAACTCACAGCAGCGGCTTCTCCAAATAAATCCCCCTTACAAATCTTGTATCGATGCTTTCTATACCCTCAGAGTGAAGAAGGTTTTCAAGAGCTGTGAACCCGATGTGCCGATATCTCCTTTGAAAATGCCTATTTTGCTCTTTCTCACACGTATTTTAGTCACTTCTGTCTAGTACATCTTGAGGCATTAGTCAAACTTTCCAACTCAGCTGCTTATGACAAAAACAATGCCTTACGGGGGGGATGCACATTTGTGGTAAAACTGTAAAGAAAAGCAAGGAAACAATAACAATATTTGGAAGAGCACTTATCCCTGGGGTGGGTGTGGGGGCAGGATGAAGGAAGGAAATGCGATCAACAAGCACATGCGAGGGGCTTCAAAGAGAACGTTCTAGATGTTTATCTGGTGGTTATTCACTTTATGATTATAATTTAAAATGTGCACACACATTACATATACATACATTTATTCATAGCCTACGATGTAAAAGAACAAAAACAAAATAATATCTAAACTCCACAGCAAAGTAATTTGGAAAGAAGACTGCTCTCTGAGAATCAGGCTGTAAACTCGACACAAAATGGAGGAAGCTGGTCAAAAAATGACTTCCACCAGAGGTTGAAAGATTTCCTCGAAGCATCAGGGTGTTGTTAACCTGTTAACAGGGTGTTAGCAACTTCTGTAGTGGCGGTGAGCTCTGCATTATGGACAATGCCCTTAGCATATCTAACCTTCTTAACTGCCTGGATGACAAGTGGGGGACAATATTACAGAGGTGCTCACTGGTAGCTCACAGCTACATGGGGCAGAGAAAGTCCGCAAGCCCCCGGAACTGAGACAGAGTCCTGGCCAGAAATTCAAGTGAGTGGACCCCACTAGCAGACTCTACGTTGGTGATACCAACCTGAGCAGTAGCGACAGTTGATAAAGTCTCATGAATTCTCTCTGTATGACCTTTGTAAGAGTCCAAGCAACTTTCTGATTACAATCTGGCTTTTCTGGAGCCTGTCTATGGGAAAAGAAGATGCTGATCATGTACATATTATTGTTGTTATTAAGGCAATATTAGCTTTATTATAACTCACGATGACAGCTGATACTTACATGTTTATGCCACTTGATCCTCACAAAAAATCTTCATCCTGGTGATAGGCAGCATAGGAGAGAGCTAAAGAGCAACAGAGACCAAGATCCAAACCCCAGCTCTGACCCTTAACAGCTGTGTAACCTTGAGCAGTACATTAACCTTCTTGGGTCTCAGCCTCCTCATTTGTAAAATGGGAGTAATGGTAGTTCCCACCTCATGGCCCTGTTGTGAGGATTAAATGAGTAAATATTCCTAAAACTCTGAGACAGCAACTGTCACGTAGTGAGTATAATATAAATGTTTGCTGTTACTCCGTGTTATAGACAAAACAAGTGGGGCTCAGAGTGGTAAAGTAACTTGCTTAAGCTCCACAACTAGTATGTGGCAGATAGTTAACCCAAACACACTAGGCTTCAGACCCCACGTGCTTGACCCACATCCTTGTTGTTAACCATCTCCGTAATTATTTGTCAACATAAATTAACCCCTATGCCTGCTAGGTCTGCCTCAACCTTGGAGCTTGGGGTTCGATGACCTCCTTGGGGCCTGATAATGGTCATCACAGGCTGAAAACAGCAGGCTCTGGGCCTTTGAAACAGAGTACCTGACTCTCCAGCTGGGCCCCAGTCTGGCCTAGTGGCAGCTGACCTTCCCCTGGCTGTCCCCAGGCAGCTGTCTCCTCTCCTTCTGACTCCCCACTGAATGCTGAGATGCTCAAAGGCCGGCATTGGTTCTGAGTTCTCAGTTTCTAGCAATATACCAATTAGCAAACATAAAATGTAAATTCTTCTGTAACCCCAGATAGATTCAGATTATAGCCTCTCTGTCTTCAGCTGGCTGTAAGGCAGCAATCCTTCCTTCAGACCTTTTCTAACCTACCCAAGCCAAGGGCACCCTATACCTGTGAAGGGCCTGGGAAACGGGAAGTGGTCCAGTCGTCATTCTCTGCCAAGGGTCTCCGACTGTCCTGAAGAGAAAGTGCGGTGGGACAACAGAGCTCCAGTTCCTGCTGCTAATACCCATGTGAACTTGGCTGAACCTCTTTGCCTCTCTGAGTGGCAGCTTGCCCATTTGGGAAGCAGAAAAGTTTGGGAAAATCTTTAAGTTCCTTCCATTCTTTGATCTCTGTATCTGTATTTTAATTGAGAGCCAAAGGTCATTTTGATTTGCCTATACTCAAAAACAACTCAAAATAGATTCTCACATTAAGGAGATACTCAGACTGCTTCCCACAACGCAATGCCACTGCTATTTGCAACTGTAAAGGGATAAAGTCACTTTCAAAAACCCCAACATGAGCTGCTGGGGCTACTGAGAGAGAAAAACCTATTTGCCTGATAACAGACATCACATGAAACTTATGGCTTGAAAGCTTCTCTCGTTGAGAATATTAAGCAATAACCTGGGCCCCGATCACACGTGAGCACACATGTGCCTGTGTGTTTGCACACGCTCACGGTAGAATGTAGTTTTTTTTTTTTTTTTTAGAAATTTAGACAATAAATGATAAAGTACTATGAAGACCTCAAAAAAAAAAAAAGGGGGAAAAAAGACAACGTTCATTACAGCAGTTTTCCTAAAATGAGGTGAGATAACTTACCAAACATATCAGAGTGATTAATAATCTTATTTTGGGCCCTGGACTAATTAAATGCTTGCTATTAAATCAGTGATGCAAATAAATTTTTGAACGAGTCTGTACAGAAGAAATAAGTTGAAAAGGATCATAATGGATTACCACATGGCCCTTCTGGGGACAGTGGCTTGAGATGGACAATTCTTTTTCTCAGAAGTATGTAGAAGATGCAGCTACTTACTGATTGGCTTTCCCTTCTTCCAAACATCATTGTAACATATTTTTATCCTTTCGAGCTTTTTTAAGATTCTTTAATTTAGTAAAAAATAATTTTATCAGACATATCTGTTCAGAAGCCTGACTCATGCAGCAAACTATAGATAATAAATTTCTCCACCCATTTTTAAGAGGTTTCATAATCTTTGTAGTAGGGCCCTTCTTAACAGCTCAACAGTGCTGAACACCTCATCAAACTTCCAGGCACTATGTTTGTTACACTGGACTCTAATAGAAGGGGGGGATGGGACAGGAACAAAAGACAAATGATCAGGAACCTGAGGTACATCGCAGGTAATGACCAGGCTGTGATTCTGAATGATAATGCCGGGCTTGCACTGAACACTTTGCCTAATTAGACTTCACACAAGGGGGAAAAATGCTTTAATATTTAACAAGTATAATGGTGTAATCAATGTACACAAATCAGGCCTGATAAGGAATATTGCTTATTAAAGAGAGAGACAGATGGCTCTGGGAAAGGTATAGTCATTAAATGTAAAACCTCACAGGCTCCAACTGCGAACACCAGCCACGTACTTTCAAATTACCACTCCAGCCCCAGACACTCCATGCATTATTTAGTCCTGTCCTCTTTCTTATAGGTACACCCACACCATAGATTTAATAAAATAACTCGGTTCAAAACACTCATCTCTGCTGTTTCTTAGAGCTGTCTTTTCCTAAACACTCTTGCTGCCGTCAAAAATCCCACTTGAGTCAAGATGTCCAACATCTCTGTTATAATCTTTTCAGTTAGATAATTAGTCCTCCTTTTTATTATGCTCAAGAACACTTAATGTGTTGGAAGCATTCCTGACTATTAAATCCACCCAGCCTGCCACAAGATTATGAATATATAATTTGTTTATAGGTAGCTTTTAAGAAAACACAAAGTAAGCAAACAGCACACAGGAATATAGTTAAAAACTGGCATGCTTATGAACTGCAAATCACAGTAAGAGATTTCTAAGGGTGGGTTATCTGTTCAGTTTCTCCAAGGCCAGCTTTGCATGCAGATACAAAGATCCTAGAAGGCAACTTGCCCATTCATGAACCCACTTGTTTACTAAGCCTGTTGACTTTTAAGTGGCTGCATTTGTTCATTCCATGCATAGCACAGAGAACCCACTGCGCCTACACACTGTGCTACATACTCCTTGGGATGCACTGAAAAACTATGTCAAGTACCATATCTCTATGCTCCAGGAGTCTACGTGATCCAAGGACACAGAAGCAACGACAGTGCCTGCCATCAGGTAATGTCTGGTACTAACAGAGGTACAGTGACAGTCTTGCAAGTAGGAGCTTTCTTGACAAACAGACCTACATTCAAATGCTAGTCTGCCTGTCATAGTGATCTAGCCCCACTGAGGTAGTTCATCGATAAAAATCTCACTTCCTGGGTGCCTGGGTGGCTCAGTGGGTTAAGCCTCTGCCTTCGGCTCAGGTCATGATCTCAGGGTCCTGGGATTAAGCCCCGCATCGGGCTCTCTGCTCAGTGGGGAGCCTGCTTCCCCGCCTCTCTCTGCCAGCCTCTCTGCCTACTTGTGATCTCTCTCTCTCTCTCTCTGCCAAATAAATAAAATAAAATCTTTTTTAAAAAATCTCAGTTCCTTGGGGTGCCTGGGTGGCTCAGTAGGTTAAAGCCTCTGCCTTCGGCTCAGGTCATGATCCCAGGGTCCTGGGATCGAGCCCCGCATCGGGCTCTCTGCTCGGCAGGGAGCCTGCTTCCTCCTCTCTCTCTCTCTCTCTCTGCCTGCCTCTTTGCCTACTTGTGATCTCTGTCAAATAAAAAAAAAAAAAAAAAAAATTAAAAAAAAAAAAAAAAAAAAAAATCTCAGTTCCTCAAATATAATTGCATGGATTTAAAAAAATTCCACAAATAAAGTGCTTCAAATAGTGTTTAGCACAGAGTGGATTTCTTCCTAACCTTCTCCCACTTCTGCATTCCCAGGATAAAATGGGCCTCGTTTTACCTGAAAAACCAATTTTTCAACCCCTGACTTAGCTACAATGATACCCATATCCACATCTTACTTCTCTTTGGCACAAACAATCCCATTTTTCATTTGTGTCCCCAAACAAATTCCTCTAGAACTATTCTTACCAATTCTCTCCAGACAAGCATGGATTTGAAGTGCAGAAAACAAAAGATTTCACATCTTAACCTGTTAGCTGGATATGCACAGATGAAACTGAGAGCACTTAGAGTCCATTGGACCCACGAAGCTGGTTGCCATGATTTCCACTTCTGATGTTGTCAAGTCAACAGGAAATAAAAACCAATCCCCTTGGCCTCATAGTGGACCCCGAGAACTTACTATCCCCAGGGAAGATGTCCCACATGTCATTAAGCCACAGCTTGACAATACATTCCCTGCTTTGTAATTCACTCTATTGCGAGCTGCTTAAGGTCAGAAACCCCTGTCTTCTCATCAATGCACCTCTAGCCCTGAGCACAGTGCCAAGCACACAGCAGGATGGCCATAACCAGATTCTAAACAACCCCAGAGTGGGCAGGTATTTAGGCAGCATTGTCATAGGGGCATCTAAAATTACCTGCCAGCTGGCCATGGTGCCTTGTAATGACGCATTACAGAAACAATGGACCTGAGTTCCATTCCTAACAATGGAATTCTACCAAGTAGCTGGGTCATCCTAGATAAGTCACTGTGCTTCTCTGGACCTCTTTCTGTTCATCTGCAAAACACAGAGATGGTCAAAATGATCTCTAAGGTGCTATTATTTCTGCAAAATACTGATGTTAGACCAAATGATCTCAGAAAACACTGATCCTGTTGATGTATTTTTGTCAACCAATGAATCCCCTGTGAATTCCAACTCCAGCAAGTCATGAACTAGACTATTAAATGAAGTCTACAAATCCTCCGGGGCCCATGCATCCCTTTCAAATATGCATTGTTGCCATTTCAAAGACTTCCAGTTCATTTAGAGAAAATCAATAAACATGGCCAGCTTTATTCAAAGATCCTCCATTCATTCTCTGACCCTCATTCCTAAGTGATTAGGAGAAACAGTAATACCTGTCCATTTCATCCTCACATGACATTTGCCCAAGAATAAACTAACAGTCACCTACAGAGAAAAGGGAAAGGAATCTAGAGAAGCAGGTCCTCCCATGCCTCTTCACCCTGAGCTGGACCATCACCACAAGCCAAACAAACACCTCCTCATGACTTCTAGCCACTGGAAGGTTCTACAAAGGACCAACACCCGCCTCCTACCTGCCTCACACTGGTGGAAGGTATAAATACTCACTGGTCACCCCGTGGCCATCAGTAAAATTCACCATCTTGAAAGGATGGAAAAGAAAGCATAGTCCAGGTAGTAAGCAAATCATTTCTACAGTCAGTTCCTGAGGTCACTGTCTTGAGTGGGAGAGAATCCAAGAAGCCCCCAAAATAGTTCCTACAACAATTCCTACCTCATTTCCCCAAGAACATGAACATGAAGGTATCGGTTCTGAATGAAAAGTCTAAAGAAGTATTCTCATGGTCTCTGTTCCACATTAATAATGACCGAGGTATTCTTTCAGATTCATTCTCAGAAGACAAAAAGATAATTCCAGTGCAGCTGGATAAATTTTCCTCTATTCCCCAAGGATATTCATGGAAAACATCCTCAAGATTTTTAATTACTTGAGTGAACAACATACTCTCTTCAAAGAAAAACCATTTTTGAGACAACTCAAGACCCAAGATGTTGAATCAACTTACTTGATCCAACAAGGTTACTAGTGTTATGCTCAGATTTTGGCTTTGACCACCATTTGGATTGATGAATCCATTCACAGCCCATAAATGTCATTGCTTTACATTCAAATGGCCCCTGAGTTCAATGATTAAATTCCCACTTTAGGGATTAAGAATGTGTTCATCCCCACAGACTGAGTCAGCTCTGGAATCCTTTCTCTACCAATCTAGTCTCCTTCTTTTAAAAAAAAAAAAAAGATATTATTTATGTATTTAACAGAGATCACAAGTAGGCAGAGGCAGGCAGAGAGAGAAGGGGAAGCAGTCTCCCCGCTGAGCGAGAGCCCAATGCAGGACTCAATCCCAGGACCCCGAGATCATCACCTGAGCCGAAGGCAGCGGCCCAACCCACTGAGCCACCCCAATCTAGTCTCCTTCTATGGCAACTTGTCGACACCTCCATCTGGAGACACACACACACACACACACACACACACACACATACACACTTCAAACTGACCTCACCCCTGTTATTCAGGCCCAAAAATCTATGGGCCATGAGTGAAAAACCAAAAGGAACCTTCCACCAAAGAACATGCTTTAGGTGGAAGCCAGAGCTCAGAGGTCATAGGTACATTCTAAGAAATTCCCCCCAGAACACAAGTCTCCTCCCTTGGTTCCTCATTATGTAGCCACAGTGGCATTTAAATAAATCCTATTTATATGCAAATAAGACATCCAAAAGTATCCTAAGCATTTTGAGCTACTTACATCTATAATAGGACAAAAAGAAGTAGTTATTTCCTATCCATTTGTGTATATAATAGATAGGAAATAAGAAAAGGACTGCTACTCTCCTTTGGACAGCTAATTAAAGTAGCCAGGGGACAGTAGGAACTCATTATTCAACAGTAAGTCCCAGCCACCACCTTGTTCCTTTCCATCTAAAACTGGAAGCTACCTAAGCATACCAAAGGTGGTTTTCTGGGCTTGGTGTCCATACCCAAGCATCTTATCATAGTAACGTATACATGGTGGGTGTTCAAGACATATATGATTACAATCATCTAGAACTTGAGACATTAAAACTATCCAAGAGTAGAGTTAGAAATGTCAAGGTCCAGGGAAGATACAGGATGCTCCTCCTGATCTTCCAAAAGCTCCTTGATCCTTGTTTTCTCTTCCATGCGTCCTTCCCGTGGGCCTTTGTAGTAATAACAGCTGATATGCAATATTTACCATGTGCTAAGCGGATTATATGTGTTATCTAAATCAATCAGCAGACCGTCCAATATGGTAAGAACTATTACCCTCATTTTATAGATGAGAAAACTGGGCTCCAAGGGATTAATGTACTTGCCCAAGATCACACAGTGAAGAAAGAGTGGAGCTGCCAAGCTGGGTGAACGGACTCCAACTGCCAACCCTGTTCGCTTGCTTCCTCATTCAGTCCCCTGGTTCCTGCACTTTCTCACTTAGAGCACTCAGCACACACCCTCCTTCCCCTAATCTTCCCGAGAACCAGACAAACTAACTTGGATTTCATTTCAAGGATTATTCTTCCTCCCACTAAGTCTGTTGTTGCTGCTGCTGTTAAGTTTGCTTGTCCATTTCAATACACTCTATTAATTCTGTAAAATGGGCTTCTGAAAATTGCAGTAATTTGTTTTTGTTTTTGTTTTTTAAGATTTTATTTATTTGACAGACGGAGATCACAAGTAGGCAGAGAAGCAGGCAGAGAGTGAGGAGGAAGCAGGTCTCCCTGCTGAGCTGAGAGCCTGATGTGGGGGCTCAATCCCAGGACCTTGGGATCATAACCTGAGCCGAAGGCAGAGGCTTTAACCCACTGAGCCACCCAGGCGCCCCTGCAGTAACTTGTTTTAAATAGACTATTCCTCAATTTGATGCTTTTTAAATGTTTTGCATTTTTTAAAAAACTCTGAATCAAGCTTCTCTTGCACCTGGGCAGGTTCTGTGTGCCTGTTCACAGAAGGGCTGGTTTATGTCTTGGTGCCAACGCATCATAAATAATGAGTCGAGGCCTCCTGCTCCTGGCTGAGGTAGACAGTCCCGAACTGTAATGATTTTGGAAAACCCTCATTCCCTCCCTACCACACATAGCACCTACCTGGACACCAAACAAGGTGGCCCATTATCATAAAACCACTAGGCACATCTCTCTAAAAACATTCCCTGATCTTAAAACACAGCCCACTCTACAGAAATGACAGCAGGACTCTATACGGGGCTCTGTGCACCTGGCTTGCCTTCCTGTGAAACAGATCTGGGGGTATTAACCACACCTCCAACTGGAACCAAATTAAAAAAAAAAAAAAAAAAAAGTTTGTTTTCCTGTGACTCCAGCTACCTCTTGACGATCTAGAGAGGAATGGGCAACAGCTAATAATTCTGACTTCGCTCCTTGCTAACAGAGCTGCTGCTTTTGGAAAAACCCTACAGTAGGAGACCAAGGAGCTACAAGCACGTAATAAGGCACCTATCCTGAGTTCCAAGCTCCCTTTGTCTCCTGGAATTCATCCTCTTCTGGCCGGCCTGGGTAGCCACCCAGTGTGACAGGAACCCTACACTGGCACCAGCTCACGGATCGCCCAACACCACGTCTGTCCCAGGCCCCAAGAGGGAGACCCAGAAAGTAACATTTTAAATGAATTCATCACATTCTACCTCAAATTTAGACATTTTTTCTTTTTTTTTTCCTTTTGGATATATATATTTTTTCCTTTTGGATATTTCTTTCTGCCCCCATAAGGGGGGGGGGTGGGCAGGGAGAGAGAAAAGGGAAAGAATGGAAAGGGACAGATAGGAAGGAAGAAGGGGAGCGAGGTGGCCGGCCAGCTCAGTCAGCTAAGCGTCCAACTCTTGACGTCTGCTCAGGTCATGATCTCAGGGTCCTGGGATGAATAACCCTGCGAGGGGCTCCATGCTCAGTGGGGAGTCTACTTCCCCTCTCCCTCTGCCCCTTCCCCCTGCTCTCAGGTTCACACACATGCACCCTTTCTCTCTGTCTCTCTCTCTCTCACTCGCTCAAATAAATAAATAAATAAATCTTTAGAAAAGAAAAGAGGGCAAGAAGTAAGAAGAGGAAGAACACCATTGTCCGTAGCACCTACTCTGTCTGGTGGCTTGGCTCTTTCCTTTCTAAAAGTTCCTTTAATTCTTTCTAAGGCCTATAAGGTATGATTACCCCCACCCCCTCATGTACACAAAGAAGCTACGCGCTCAGAGATGTTCAATGATGAGAGCAGGAGCCCCAGTCAGGCAGTGGTGGAGCTGGGATTCAGACCCCAGGACTGCCCAGCTCCCAAGGCTCAAACGCTTTCCTCTCCACTGTCTTCCTAGCTGTCTCCCACTGCTTGCCATCTCTGTAGTGTCCAGCAGCGCACCTTAATCTGAGGAGCGGATGATGAAGATGTGTTGACAAACGCATGAATGGTTGATTCCAGCTTCACACCTTAATATTCTGCAACCCACACACTCGATTTTATTCATATATTCTATTTATAACCTGCCTGCAAAGTACCTTGATAGGAAGTTAACTGTTGTACAGAAATAAGTTGTACCACACTGTATTGTATTTCGAGCTACTAGAAAAAGCTACACACAAAAATCTATAAATAAAAAATGCTGAAGCAGACTTCCTGATAAAAATTCATTTGTCACCTTGCTCCATCCTGTCCAGAAATGGATATAAATACAATAATCTAAGGAAAATCAAAGTTTTCACATTCTGTGAACCCTCGGAACACTAACATGTTTTCTAGACTGCTAAGGCTGTGAGTACTCATGCCAGAAACGATGGCACAAAGGGTTGTTGTTGTTTTTTTTTAAAGCTTTTATTTAAATTCCAGTTAACATACAGTGGTAGTATTGGCTTCAGGTGTTCAACACTTTCATGCAACACCCAGTGCTCATCTCAGCAGATGCCCTCCGAACTCCCCATCACCTTTCTCATCCGTCCCCCCCACCTATCCAACTCCCCTCTGGTAAAGTTTGTTATCTAGAGTTAAGGCCTGGTTTACCTCTCTTTTTTTCCCTTTGCTCATTTGTTTTGTTTCTTAAGTTCCACGGTACAGTATTTGTCTTTCTCTGACTGACTTATTTCACTTAGCATAATACTCTCTAGCTCCATCCATGTCATGGCAAGTTTGAAGGGCAAGATTTCATTTTTTTTAATAGCTGGGTGATATTCCATTATCTTGTGGGCACACACACACACACACCCCACATCTTTATCCATTCATCAATCGATGGACACTTTGGCTATTTCCATAATTTGGCTGTTGTGGATAACATTGCTCTAAACATTGGGGTGCATATGTCCCTTTGAATTTGTATTTTCCTATTTGGGTAAACACCTGGCAGTGTGATTGCTGGGTCTTAGGGTAGCTCTACTTTCAACTTTTTGAGGAACCTCCATACCATTTTCCAGAGAGGCTGCACCAGTTTGCATTCCCACCAACAGTGTAAGAGGGTTCCCCTTTTTCCAAGTCCTCAAAGATGGCACAGAGGTTAGGAGCTCAAGTCGCAGATCCAGAAAGGCCTGATGTGAACCAAAGGCACAGGCACAGAACGCACAAACTGCCCTGGGGCAGGCAACACACCCTCTAAACCTTAGTTTTCTCATCTGCAAACTGCAAATGCTAAGAGTGCAGGCTTCCTGAGGTAGCTGTGCTGATTCAATGAATGACTCACAGCCCACGCTTAGCAGAGCAGCTGCTAGGTGGGTAAGGGCCCCTAAGTGTTAGCCATTTTTATCACTGGAGGAGAACTATAATGGAAATGCAACAAGAAAGCTGAAATGAATCACTTACCTTTGCAAATGCTATTACAAGCACTAAATTCACCTGAATCACCTGTTCCAGATTACTGTGGTACTAAAATGATCTGCCCTGAAAGCAATCCCATCAGTAATACAAAAATAATAACCACCACCACCAACAGTGATATTTACTATGTACCAGGCACTTTTCCAGACAAGAGCATCGCACGCAATTGTGTACATGGTGCCACACAAGAGAGCGTCCAGCAGGAGGTGAGTGAGGTTGAAGTCCAGTTCACTCCCTGTTTAGGGTGCCACCAAGGGCACCCCGTGGGCTGGCAGCAGCTCTGTTTACATGCATTAACTGATGCATTAAATTTAGCAAACCTCTAACAAATGGGAGACAGAAGTTAGAAAGTCACTTTTGAGAGTACCCAGGACCCAGGTCGAAAACCACCATTTCAGTAATCGCATTCACAGAGTAGATGAGCGCACCCCAAAGTCACACGTGAACAACGCCTACTGTTAAGCGGCACAGCCCTGTACCACGTGGGAACATGAAAATCAGGCAGGCCCTAGTGCTGGGTAGAAATAGACAGTTCCCCTCCACCTCCTCCCGGCCTCCTGCTTCCCTCTTCCTACATCAACTCAAATATCCCTGTGTGTGATAATGAAACAAAAGTATCATATTTGACCCCAGGATAACCAAATGTTACATTTAACATTGTCTAAAATCAACAACAAAAATCATCTATGTGGCAAGGTGATGCTTCTCTAAGTGATAGGTTGCAAACACTCCACTGCAAACTCCAGCAAACGGTTACCATTTCTGTCCCTCCAGGAGGCACCTCCCCAGCGGCGGGTCCTAACAATGACTCCCAGGTATAAAGACCTTCATTTCCTGCCACCTCAAGCCTCTATAATCTCGGTGAGCTCAGGGGCTCTGGCCCAAACTAAAACCCCTCATCCCGGATATAGCTATATACCTATCATTGTGGCTTAGACCCAGCATCAACCTGGGAGGGAGAGACAGGGGGACACCACACCCTCGCAGGCTGGATGTGTGACAGTGAAAACAGTAGTCTTCCTGCTCCGGAAAAGTATTAGTTTATGCAGACAGGATCTGTGTAACTTTTTGATATGCTCAGAATCCAAAACATAATCCAGACATATTTCACTTAATCAAAGAAAAGTGATAATAAAAATTATCTATGACCTTTACACAAAAGTTATTCCTCTTATGCAGTTCCCTAAAGAGTCCAGATCCAGACCTTGGAAGAAACACAGTGAAAAACAGATGGCCTTGTTTTGAAATCTCACCCTGTAAAAGTCAAAATTGAATGTCCAATTATTTTTTAAATTCAGAAGCATTCTGCTAAGAGAAGAAACCGCTTGATAAGAGTTTGGGTCTACAATACAACGCTCTCTTTCCTAACTGTTGTTAATTTTACATTAAAAACTGATGGTGTTTAGTTTGCCACTATAATTAAATGTCACAGAAAACCTGGAATATTCTCTTATTCATTTGCAAACAATATGGCAATATTTTCAGTAATAATGTGTGTTTAAATATATTGTCAGTATTTTTTTCTACCAAATAGCAAATTACATCTGACAAAAACACCAACACACCTTTGAGTTGTTCAATCGTCTCAGTGACTAACTTCATTCAAATTAGAGTTTCGAAATAAGAGGTCTTTTCAAAAACTCACAGAAGAAAAGTGCCTTTCAATGACGCATCTTGGAATTCAATGAAACATATTTCTTAAAGCTGGGATTTAATATGGTCCTCGAAAGAAAGAAAGGGAGAGAGAGAAGCGGGAGAGGGAGAGAGGGAGGAAAAAAGGAAAAGGGAGAGAGGAAGGAAGGAAGGAAGGGAGGAGACACCAGAAGCTTCTACTAGCAGGAGAGCATTCCTTGAGAAACAACTTGTATTATTATTAGTGCTGCAAATACCTATTTAGGAGAGAAAGCAATTTTGAACACATTAAAAGATAAAAAATAAGTTTCACCAAAGACATACCTAAAAACTTGAAGATAATACAATAAAATTGTATGTTTGCTTTATTAGAAAATTTTTAAAATCATATATTTGAATATAAGGATGTGCACAGTAAAAAGGCCATCCTCAAATCTCCTGTAAACCCCTAAAGTGATTCTAAAATGGTACCGAATCCATCATTTAAGATGGCTTTCATTTCTTTTTAGGCCTTTGGTAATGCTTTTCACACAGGGTTGCCCTTTTGTAATAAAGTATTCTGTGTCAAGAACCAAGGAAGTTTAATTCCTTTGCTACCTTAAAGGACAGAATAATGGGCAATAAATGCCAGCCCAGGGTGATACACTATGCAGAGGAGGCCCCTAGCGGTGAAGCTGCTGCTCCAACTTGGCTTTATACATGTGCTAAGACTGCTTTATCAGGAGGGCAAAATCAATAGGTAATAAAGTCTACCTGAGCTTTGCTTCTTTAATAACCTCTATTAACCCTAATATATAGTAGGGCCATCATTTAGAATCCCAAGTTCCTTTCATCAGGAATATGTATATTTATAAATAAAGGATGTGACCTGAAGAATAACTTCATTACATTCTCCATTTAAATTAACAAATACTTGTGGGTGCCCGGATGGCTCAGTGGGTTAAACCCATGACTTACAGTTCAGGTCATGATCTCAGGGTCCTGGGATCGAGCCCCGCATCTGGCTCTCTGCTCAGCAGGGAGACCTGCTTCCCCCTCTCTCTCTCTCTGCCTGCCTCTCTGCCTGCTTGTGATCTCTGTGTGTCAAATAAATAAACAAAATCTTTAAAAAAAAATTTTTTTAATTAACAAACACTTGTGAAACCCTTACACCCTGCTAGGCACTGAGCTGGGGGCATGGAGTCAGTTTAAACAGGAGAATGAGCACCCTCACAGAACTCCCTGTTATTTCTTTTCAGCGTAATCATGTTACATTGAGGGCAGAGCCAGAACGATAAGTGGACTGGGAAGTACAATTCACCATCATATGACCTTGTGATGGGTTCTCACCAATAGGAAAAACCAGAAAACCCAAAGTATTGCCCACTCCCACCCTCAAAGGGTCAGCTCCTCACTTTCCATATATATAGGGCAGCATCTGAGGTTCTTCAACAAAATGAGGTTGAATGAATGAATGGAAAATAAGATTGCACTGGATTTTTTTTTAAAAATTAGGATTCTATTTACTTGACATAGCACAAGCAAGAAGAGGCAGGCAGAGGGAGAGAGAGAAGCAGGCTCCCCACGGAGCAGAGAGCCCGATATGGGACTGGATCTCAGGACCCTGAGATCAAGACCTAAGCTGAAGGCAGACTGAGCCACCCAGGAACCCCAGGATTTTTAAACTTAAAAAAAAAATTAAAAAGTTGAAACATCCCAGAGTTGAGGATTCCCAGAAATAAAGGAAGACGGAAGCAGAAGACAACATTTATGAAGGACTTCATGTGCTCCAGGCAGTGGGTTAAGTTTCTAAATGTTGTTTCATTCTTCCATAAGGTGAGGAATATTATTGGCATTTTACAAAATAGGAAACTATAGCTGGGAAAGGGTAAGTGACTTGCCCAAGGTTACTATACATTGGAAAAATGGGAGAGGCTGCTTGGAGCCCAGATACCTGGGATGGCAAAGCAAATGTTTGCTTCACTGTAAACTGGTGAATCCCAAAGTTTGAGATTTTCTTTTGAACCCCATTAGTGCAGCTTGCAAGCAGGCATATGAGCTTAGGAACACAAAGATGAACAGAATTAAAGTATTTCAATACTGTATAACTTAAAGAACATATTCAATGCAGAGGAATTATTAAATATTTATTGGGTATGGCCCACCTCTTGCTTTCCAGGAACTGACATTCTCTGGGAAAACAACACAGGATCCCATATACTATTAAGCATTATTACACGTGTTCGAGTCACTATTCATGACTAAGGCTTTATTATTATTATTATTTTTCCTATACGCTCTATTCCCAAGTTTGAAAGACTTTTCTCCTTCCAATTAGCAACAAGACAGCACTGCCCAGGGCTTATTAATGCTCACGGTGCAAGTAATACTATAATAATTATGACTGCCTTATATGAACAATGTTTACAAAATCCAAGAAATCCAGTAGAATTAAATTTAAATTTCTAGTAAAAAGGCGTGACAGAGCAGTTAATTATCTTTATCATCTAGACCTACCTAGCGACATTTAAGTAAAAACTACTCCAAGGCTTTGCAATCAGAAAAAGAGTGGGGTTTGTGGAATAACCACTCTCGCGTTCACTCGTGTTCCCAAGCCTCAGTGTGTCCGCACAGACACTGCGGTGAAATTCTCTTCTCTCCCGTCGCTCCTCCTTCGCACGTCGATGGAAAGAGAACTTCAAAGTCACCGACGCGCTGCAGGTGCGGGAAGGGTCGCGGCAACAACTTCGCCTTGTCTCTGCGCAGCTTTCCCCGCTCCCGGCCCTTCGAGACCCCCCAGCCCCGACCATGCCCGCGGAAGCGTCTCTCCACAACAGCACAAACACCTGCGCGGGGCGTCCTGCGGATCGCGCACCCCCTCGGACACACGCCCCGCCGCCCCGCTCCGAGGCCGCGAGCCACCGGCCGCCCTCGGCACGCCCCCCGCGCCCTCCCCATCCCGGCCAAAATAACGCCAATTCCGGCAAAGTCGTCGCGCGGCACGTGTGTGGCCACTTTTGCAGGAGGGTCCGAGAACGCAATTAAGCCGGCAAAGGCCACGACCGAGGGTGGCGGAGCCCCGGGGACCGCCGGCGCGCAGCGGCCGCGACCCTCCCCGGCCGCCGGCTCCGCGTCCTCGCGCGTCCACCTGAAGGCGCCCGCCCGCCGCCGCGCCGAGTCGCCCCGGGCCCCGCCGCCGCGCCGAGCCCCTCCCCCGCCGGCGCCCGCAGACCCCCGCGGCCCGCGGACGGCGCGAGGCCGGGCGCGGCACCGTCTCCCCCGCGGCACCAGCCGCCCCGGGGTCGCGGGCCAGGCAGCGCGAGGAAGCCGGGCCGGGCTCCGCGGACCTGCGAGCCGCACCGACGCCCCCGCGCGGCGCACCACACCCGGCGGCCCCGGGAGGCGACCCGACTCACCCCGAGGCGCCCTCCGGGCTGCCCGGCCGGTCCCCGCGGCTCCCGCCGCCGCCGAACTTTCCCTCCTGCGCGGCCGCCGCGGGCTCGGCTCCACCTCTCGCTCCGGCAGCCGCGGAGCCTCCAGGGACCCGGGAGGGGGGCGGGGAGCGGCGGCGGCGGCGGCAGCGGCGGGCGGGCTGAACCTCGGCCAAGCCCCAGCGCCCCGCCGCCGGGTGGGAACCCGCGGGCCGCGAACTCGCGCCGCAGCTGCCGGCCGGGGGTCGCGCTCCGCTGCGCCCACCCGCTTCCCTGCAGTGCGTCCTCTGCCCCGTCGGGGCGGGGCGCCCTGGCGGAAGCGGGCCGCCTCTCCTCAGGGGGCACGCCCGGGGGGGGGGGGCGTGGGGTCCCCTGCAGGTGACCGGCACTGAGCTCTGGACGAGTTGAGGGAAGGGGCCGGGACACGGCGGCACGCCCGGTACCCCGGAGGACAGAAGGTCGTGTGTCTTTCTGCAAGTTTGTAGTCCTCGCTCTTTCTGGACAGTTCCCCACGCCCCTCCCTCTGTTTCCCTCGCCCTCAGCGGGAGCTCTCCCCTCCTTGAGGCAGCTGATTTACCAAAACTTTGCAAATTAGACTTTGAAGCATTAATCCTGCAGTCGGTGTCTTTGTGGCCCCTGTCAGAGCATCTTCACTAGAGAACCCCTACTGACAGCGAAGGTCAAACAGCCTTTGGCTCTGAGACCCCACCACCAGAATCACCGGAGAGGTGATTCTGTAGGGACCCCTGATGACCACGGCCCCTGATGGCCCCCAGGAGGCCTAGGTGGAGAAGGCGCAGAAGGACTGAAGTCAGCAAGTGGGCTCTTGAGTAATAAAAGCCCCTCACACGCGCTTAGACCCTCTGGATTCCAGCACTTGTAAGTGTTCCAGCACTTCTCTGGGTGGAGGGAGTGTGGGGTTATGATGTTTCCCAATTCTCAGTACAATGAAAGAGACTAAGGAGGAATCACCTGAAGAGGTCATCTCTCTACTTACAGGTACAACTTGCAGAGTCCCCCTGCCTGAAGAACCAGAGCTAGAAACCAGGACTAGGATAGGACTCCTGATGCAGTGCTCCTTCCACTGTCTGACCAGCAGAATGCTCAAAGCACCCACGTGGGAGGTTTCCAGGCACCAGACTTTATGTGGGCATGGGATAGTAATTCTGGAAGCAATAGGCAGTTCTCAGGCAGCCACCAGGCACTTATTTACCTGCAGAGAGCATCCCGGAAGCAAGCCTTGCTTCCTACTAGGACTCCCTAACACACCAGGCTCAACCTTTTTCTAACCCATGCTGCCCTGGGACTTCAGGTCGCTCTGTACCCACCCCACACCCCTGAGAGGGCTAATCACCCTCCTGACAGAAGGCCCCACAGCAATTCAACTGGGATTTCAGAAAGAAGAAGGTGTTTACCAAATGAATGAAAAATACACTATCTGTCCTGTTACTGCCCCCCAAAAGTTGCAAGGTTATGGAGCTCATAAATAAATGGTTAACTTAGCATCCACATATATGTAGGTACAAGTCATTGGCCAAGCCTCCTCCATATTTTACCTCACAGCAACCTCGTGAGGCAAATCACATGACAATCCCCAGTGTGCAGATCGAGGGGCCACATCGAGGCTGCAGTTAGTGGTGAGCTGTGTAAAGGTCAGAACCTGCACAGTCAAGTCCTCTGGGTAATCAAGTAACCCCTTCCAGGCCTTTCCAGTTGTTCTAAACACATTCCCACACCTTCATGTATTGATAGGTGGGTTGTTAAAGCATCAATTTTCTTTCCTCCTTTTCTTCCATCTCTCTGTTCAATGATGTCTCCAGAATCTCAATATAATAGGGCTGAAGGGAGGAATCTGGTTTAGAAGATGGGCCAAAGACTTGAGTAAGGGCTGCTGTGCTGGCACACTCGTAGGCTCAGATTCCAGGTTCACACAGAACTGGTTGGGGAAGGTGATGAGGCAATGCCACGGCTGCAACCATTTCTAGCCATCTAGGAGGAAAAGGGAAAATGCTTGAGGATTAATTGCATTTCCTTTAGGGGGGCATAACTTACTTGTAAAGGTACCTGAAGAGATTCTCCAAATAGATCAGCACAGCAATGTATGTGTCAATGTGAATCAGTGTAAGTCTGTATATCAAAAGTCGTAAAGCCAATGCTAGCTAAGTGTCTGGGGCCTCTGGGTACATTGTGACAATAGTTGGTACATGAAAAAATATGGTAGTCGAAGCTAAAAAAATTAATTAATTAATTAATAATTAATTACAAAATATAGTAGTCGAAAAAGTGATAAAACTACAAAATTAAGAGCATAATGCAAGAAAAGTTACATTTTTCTGGGGCGCCTGGGTGACTCGTTGGTTGGGTGTCCAACTCGTGATTTTGGCTTGGGTTGTGATCTGAGTCGTGGGATAGGATTCTCCCTCTCCCTCTTCCCTCCTCCCCTCTCGTGGGTACTCTCTCTCTCTTTCAAATAAATCTTAAAAAATAAAAATAAAAAATTTAAAAATACATTTTTCTGGAGATACTAGAAAAATAAATATTATTTCTATTATTATGTAGTAGATATTATTTGGATTATCCTTTTGAGGGCCACTATAATGAAGCAGGGTCTGTCAGTCACCCTCAGTCTTCATCATTAGCAGAAACAGCAGTGAATGAGGGGAAAGGCCAACCAGCTTGCCCCGGCAGCTCCTGTTCTATAATGACAGCTTGCAGAATTAACCCTGTTACCAGAAGGAAGAGGGGTTCCTTTAGACTTGAGAGACCAAAGGACCAGAATAAATAGGTTGAACACCAGATGTAGATGTTAAAAACCAATTTATAAGATTGAATTTTAAAAGAAGTTTTCTACCTAAATTTTAGCTTTTAGGGGCAGTACTCTTACATAAACATTTTCATAAGCATAATGATTTAGGAATCTGAATATGTTATTGGACTCCCCAAACATATTATAAAGGTTCTTCCACCTTCATATTATGCTAGTAATGTGGTGACAATACAGAAATATATAGAAAGTTCTGTAAATCAGTAAGGTTATGATGCTGGACTGATTTTACCCCCTTGAGGGAAAAACCAGTCCATATAAAAATACATTCTAAACCAATATATAAGATGTCAAACTTTTACGTTTATAAAATGTAAAATATATATATAATAATATGTGATTTTTAAAATATATATACTTCATGAATATTAAATTTTAAGTGCAAAAAGTGAGACTTCGCCTCACCAGGAGCCTTGAGAACCTTGACCCAGAGCCATCCAGGAGCTAAAAGAGCAGTTGTAAAACTTACTCATTAAAACTCAATTTCTTTACTTTATAAGAGAAGCTCTCACGCAGTCCCTCAAGCTGTGTTGACTCTTACTTTACATAGCTCTAATAATCAGGGTTATCTGATTTCTTAAATCACAGCAAAGGTGCTGTGTAGTCAGAGGTAGCTCATTAGATGGGAGAGGGGTATTGTACTCAAAACATGAAGACTGGCCAGATGGTGTACTGTGAGTAGTGAGTCATTGAGATAGGATCTAATTATATTCTAGAGTCTTCTTCAGAAATCTTGAAAATATGCACTATAGTTCCAACTATGTTTTCATTTAAAATGAGTAAAATAAATAATGTGTGACCCAAAAAGGCAAATTTTGTTTTTCTAGGAAAAAAAAAAAATCACAGGTGTTGAAAACCCCATTCCATAAACACTGTTACTCAAACACAGTGGGACTCCATTAAACTCTGTTGACTGAATCACGGATGATTTTTCACTTCTTTTGCATGTTTTATGTTCACTTCTTTAGCTATACACATCAGAATCAATGAGTTGGTTCATAATATTTTCAATCTTACATGCTCTGTTATCCTCAGGGTCAGTGCAGGAGCAGAGCTAGAAGAAGGCCTGCTCTCCTCAGGAAACTCCTCCCAAGCTGTCTTCTCCTAACGGCAAACAAGTGGGGCAGTTCCCAGGGTAGTACTGTCCACAGAAACAGATTTCACAGGAAAGCCGTCGAAGACATGAGTGCTTCACCGGTTGACTTTTCCATTCTCCTTCTGTGCACTCAGCATTGCCACTACCCAAACACCCCCACCCCCACCTCTAGAAGAAAACTAAAGGGTTACAGAGGGAACTGCAGAAAAACCCAAGCAGGGAAGCACCAGAGACTCAGCCACATCTGGTCTACATCCGCCTGACATCAAATCCAGATACCTAAACACAGAGCAGCTCAAAACCATGTCCTTTCTCTCTACAGTAGCACTAATTCACCCACATGCAGATCAAGCTTACGCAGGCCTTTCTTTTTGAAAACCAGGAACACTCAGACATGTCCCTTGGATGACTCAAATCTCTGTGGCTTTCACTGCAGCTTGAATTTTTTTAACCCTGATGGATAGACTATTTTCAATTATTATTGTGTTTCTTTCCAAGGATTATTAGCATCTTCAAAAAAAAAATACACCATTTAATGGGGCATCTGGCTGGCTCACTCCATGGAATGTGCAACTCTTATGAGTTTGAGCCTCACATTGGGTTTAGAGATTACTTAGAAAAATAAAATGGTTAAAAAAATGTAGACCTTTTATCATTTAAGTCAGTATCTGCAAGTCCTGTCCCACCTCCAGACCTCACTCTGTGCCCTTTCACTGCTACAAATATACACCGTGTCAATAATTTCCATTAATAAGAGGATATGTTCCAACAATACATACTGTCTCTATTGCAGACAGTAGAAACAGGATGTATAAAGATGTATTCAGGGATATTAGAACAGCACAGCTGCTGTATAAAATACTAACACTGATGTATTCAGGGATATTAGAACAGCAGAGCTGCTGTATAAAATACTAACACTGAACAGTAATATGGCCTGGCCACAGGAAGGGCAAGTACAGTTAAATCAATAGGTCCAAAAAGAGGAAAAAGTGCCTACGGGAGAAGTAACAAGTAGGATACCCACCAAAAGTGAAAAGGACACAGAAAGGCAATGATGATGACGTGGAAAACAGGCTGTACCAACTTTAGGAACAAGAATACTTCCTTTTCTTTTAAAGACTTTATTTCTTTATTTGAGAGAGAGAGAGTGAGCCAGCACAAGCAGGGGGTGAGGCAGAAGGAAAGGGAGAAACAGGCTCCCTGAGCAGAAGCCTGGGATCACGACCTGAGCCGAAGGTGGGCGATTAACCGACTGAGCCACCCAGGTGCCCCTCCTTTTCTTATTTCTCACATGTATCTAAAACCTGTGCACAGAAGGGATTCATTTTGTATGACCACACGCAGAACTCTAGAACAAACTTTGCCTTCAAACCAAATGATACCAGGGTCACTCTCCTTACTGTATAAGATGCATTTGGCTTTATTGTAAACACAGCCAGAAAATGGTTTAGTCAAATCATTAGTCCTCCAGTAACAGTAAGTGAAGCAGTTAGTGTGTGCCAGGCACCATGGAAACTACAAAAATGATGTAGCCCTTGTTCTTAACCTCAAGGAACTCAAAATCTAGGAGGAAAGACTAAACACAAGATTATAGGAATTTGAAGGAGGGAAAGAGAGTGAGAGAGACACCCCCAACCGCAAGGTGCCCATGGATGGTTTCACGTTAAAAGTAGTTTTTCAGACAGATCTTGTATGATGGATAGGATTTTGATGGGCAGAGAAAATAGGAGAGTACCCGAGAAGTAATGCCTGACCAGTATAGCAGAGATGGGAAGGCACTGTGCACGTCTATCATGGCCAGAACATAGGCCACATTTAGGGGGAAAAGTAAAAGTCTAAAAATGGCCTGAGTCGAGATTATGGGGGACTTTGAATGCTAGATAAGGAACTTATCATGTGAATTTTTGTGAGTTGGGAATGTGTGTATGTGAGCAGATTTGGTAACTGTTAGTTGCCTGATCAACAGGCTTTCCTGCTAGCTGGAAGAACTCTCATTATTCTGAGCCCACCTCTGAGAAGTCCTGCATGAGGCCTAAAGGGAGGTCAACATGTCCCCAGCTCTGGGTGGGAGTGCAGGGATGAGTTATGGTAGATTTAAGCCAATGGGAAAATCAGTGTGAAAAATGGCTAAGCTTATGGAATCTGTGGGATACCCCCAAAAGAGGGTCTGGCTATCAACCAGGATAGCAAGCTGGAATTCAGGAGAGGCTAAGACCAGAGATAATAGAGTAGGGAGTCTTCCACAGACAAAAATAGAATCATCTACATGAGAATGAAAAGAACAGCTAGTGAAAGTACATAAAATAAAGAAAGGTGCTGAGAGCACAATGCAGGGAAACATTAGAATTAATGAGCCAAGAAAGGATGCTCTATAAAGAAAACTGGGAAGGAATGGTGACAAGGACAGGAGAAACAAGAGGTGTCTTTGGAGCCAGAGACCTTTAAGAGGCGGATGACGGTCACAAGCATAAAGTCCTATAGCATCTACTAGGTTTGTTAAGAAGTTACTTTAGCTGTAGATGAGCCATGATAATCATTTCAAAAAGCCAACAGGAAAGGTATATATACCCACGATGGGACAGCGTCAGCTAACTAAATACTAAGTTTCCCTGTTTTCTACTGCAATCATAAAATCTGTGTTGTTACACTGACATTTTACAATGGACTCAAGTCGCTTTGCTGTTGATGACTTTGTAGGACTTACTAGGATGCAAATGTTGACCCTGTCACCATGCACAGAGTTTCCAGCATATCATCAACCTCAGCATCAAAAACAATAGCCAGAAACCAGGAACAGAGCATAAGTGCCTACATGTTCATTTGTCCTGATTGGTTTTTAGCATCACAACCCTATCAGTAATTCAAGCAATAAAGTAAATTTATTATGTTCCTTTAATAATGGTGTATCTTTGGTTTAAATAGGGATGGGCCAGAGATGAAATTTTTGTAAAAAAAAATGTGACTGCAAATGAAAAAATCATTGTTGTTATAGGATCTCAAGACCTTTCATCTGCAGACCCAGCTGTGTTTAACCCCAAGTTTGTCCTAAACAAATACGGCCTTACCAAATTTAGGATCCACAGTCTCAACATGGAGTAGGGGGTGTCATTGGTCTTGCTGCCCTCAGGCTGTGTCCACTGAGCGCATCTGCCTACCATCAGCTACAGCCTCTCCCCTTAGCATCTTCCTTTTCCGGCAGTATTAAGGATTGGGCTTGCTTTTCTGGAGTTCTAAGTCCTCCTCTGAGAACAGTCTCTGCTCTGAAGACCGTCTATCCAACCTGGGCCCTGATCCCTTCTTGGTTTGGTTCTCTGCGGGTTCCTTTTTTCAGTTTCACTTCTTCCACCTGCAATACTCTTCCCTAACTGAATCCTGCTCCAACCTTGACAGCTCCAGCAAAATTTAGCTTAGATCTCTGCACCTGAAAAACAGGACCATCTCGGCACCCAAACTCCTGTTGTCCACTTCCACACCCTCTTACAGGTACATCACTCATCATCTGCTGGATGCCTTTGGGCACTGTGAGTAGGATTGTTAGTCAACTCTCAGAAGGACCAATTCTTCTATCTGGTTAGTTCAAATAACGACAACAACAATATTACTATTGTTAAGATTTTTGTTTTTTATCATTTCAGGCACTGTTCTAGGCCCAAATATATTTATATACTGGCCACAACCTATGGGGAACCTGAAACTTAGAAAGGTTATACGGTTTTCCCAAGGTCACATTGCTAGTAAGCTAGGGGGCCAGGATTCACACCCATTCCCCATGACACATCCCTGCCTCATAAAATCTTTCAAAACATCATAGATAGGGGAAAAGTAATAAAATAGACTCTTTGTGGTGGAAAAGTTGGGAACCACTTATCTCTCCAACACTCCCCTCTGAGAACACAGTAAATCCAAAATTGAGATCTAGCCCACCTGACTCCGAGTCCAGTGCTCCTTAGCTATCCTCCTTGTGTTCTTCTAATGTTTGAAATAATAACTGATTAGAGTTATCAGGAAGTGTGACAAAGTATTACAATGGAAAATTAAACAAGATTTGAATTCATGGATCTGCTTCTTCAGTCATTTGCTTTGTTCTTTGGTCACATGACACCATGTTTTGTACTCTGAGGTGATAATCAACGTCATTGATTCTCAGTTCATTAAGCCAAAAACTGGAGTCAGACTAAAAATGTTTACCTAACAAAATAAAGGAGACTTTTTGTTTCTCTTCCTTGTCACAGAACAAATACTTCCTATTCCTAATTTTTTTACTAGCATCTTGGAAGACTACCAGTCCCAAGATCTATAAACAGTGCTTCTCTCCAGATAGAGTTTTTATCTGGATTGGGCACAGAGAGATAAACTGCTCCCTCACTGATAAAGAGCTTTTTGAAGATGTTTACTGTATATAACTTCTGCTATGTGCCAGAGTATAATGCCCAGGAATGAGGGGGAAATATTGCTTATTGTTGTACGTACAGTTCTATTTTTTTCAGAGTCATACAGTAGTCACAGATAAAATAAGAAAGCAAATAATCTGACAATACCACATTGCAGTTGAATTTCATCAAAAGAGAACTGGGCATGTGTCCATTAACTCTTGGGTGAGTCGCCCATGTCGCCTCTTTGGAGAAGGAAGAGGCTGCTAGAGCCAACTTACTGGGAAGTCTCTGAAGCTGGAGCCAGCCAGCACCATCACTGGCAAGGTGCAACCTCTTCCAAGCCCGCCACCAAGCAACCAGCTCTGAGAAACACTGGGAAATAACACCGTATTTTGAAGTGATTAAGAAGTCGTCACACTTACACAGTCCAGTGTTTCCTAGTCGGGGTTCCCAGTGGTCACCTCCCCACAGAAGCCTCCTGCAGTTCTGAATTTCTAGTTATGCTTCAGGGGACATTAACTATGGCCCTGCCATTCTAGATGTGGGGGTTTGTGAAGCCTATTGGTATAATAATAGCATACCTACTCCTGGATGTTGGATTGTCTTTCTCCAAACGGACCACTCAGAGACAGATAAACCAAGGGACCAGCCACGCAGCTTTTTAGAGTAACAATCCATAAGAGGAGACAAACATATCTCCAAAATAAATCAGAACTGTAGCTCCAGTTAAACCTGAGTAAAATGTAATTGGTCTCACTAGTCTTGAAATAGACAACTTCCTGGAATGGGAAAAGAAACTCCATGCACACCCCTGCACACACACATTTATCTCTGTTGAGTATCTTGTCAATGTCTATGTGCTAAAGAGTAACTACTTGCCTTCAGCTGATTTTCTGAAATCAAGTAATATATGGCATAATGTTTACTGAAGTTAATGAGTTTATTATCTAAAATTTTAAACCTTTTAATATTTTTCTGGCTCAGAAAAATCACAAAAGGAAATAGAAGTGCAAACAAGAACTATAGAAAAATGGAAAATCAAACAAATTTATCATCATCCAATGACGTAAATTGAATAAATGATCCTAACACTGTTCAAAGTTCACTGCTATACACTAGTTTCTTCCCACTCCCACTAACTAAAGACTAAGTAATTATTTAAAGAATTTAATCCAAGTTGTGTTGCCTTCTCGGGCTCACATAAAAATCTTGACCCAATGTCAGACCACTCGTTTTCTCACCATCAAAAAAAAGGGTGGGGGGAAATGGCCTCTGACACTTCAGAAAACAGTCTGGCAGTTCCTTTAAGTTACACACATATCACCCATATGATCCAACCATTTCACTCTGAGGTATTTACCCAAAAGAAAAGGAAATGCAGGGCACCTGGGTAGCTCAGTTAGTTAAGCATCTGAGTCGATTTCAGCTCAGCTCGATCTCTGGGTCCTGGGCCCCTGCTCAATGAACCGTCTTCTTCTCCCTCTCTCTCCCCTCCTCCCCCAACTCGTGCATGCTCTTTCTCTCTCTCTCCCCCCTCTTAAAAAAAAAATAAATAAAATGTCAAATTTCACTTGTTTATTAAAAAAAGAAAAAGGGAAAAAGAAAAAGAAATGCCTGTCAAAACAAAGATTAATACAAATATTCAGAGAAGCATTATTTGTAATAGGCAAAGTTGCAAACAACCCAAATGTCCATCAAGAGTTGAATGAAGAAAAATTATGGCTTTTCCCTACTCTCGAGTTTTAAAGAAATTCATTCATATTTCTTCTTAAAAAAAAAAAAGAAAGAAATTGTGGTTTATCCATGGAACAGAATACTATCCAGAATAAAGATAAGCTATTTGCTCAACAACATAGATAAATCTCAAAACAGTTATGACAACTGAAAGAAGCCAGACCAAAAAGGACATATTGTATGATTTCATTTATATAAAATTCTAGTAAATGCAAAGTAATCTGCGGTGACAGAAAGGAAGACTGGAGGTGCTTGAACATGGGGTAGGCAGAAGGGAATAGAGGGAAGAATTATAAAAGGACATGAGAAAACTGGGGTGCCTTGGTGGTTCAGTAGGTTAAATCCTCTGCCTTCAGCTCAGGTCATAATCCCAGAATCCAGGACCGAGCCCCAAATCACGTTCTCTGCTCAGCAGGGAGTCTGCTTCCCCCGCCCCCTCTCTGCCTCTCTGCCTTCTTGTGATCGCTGTTTGTCAAATAAATAAATAAAATCTTAAAAAAAATTTTTTAATTAAAAAAAAAATTTTAAAGGACATGAGAAAACTTTTTTAGGTGATAATATCTTCACAATCTTGATTATAGTAATAGTTTTCTCAAAACTTGGTAATGTCAAAACTTAGCAAACTGTACACTCCAAATATGTGTTGTTTATTGTATATTATTTAAAAATTTTTAAATAGGCTTCTGTGTTTGAAAGAACAATTTTTGTATCCGGCTTTCAGTTAAGAATTAGGAAGAACTTTTGGAAACTAATTGAATGATCCTGATCTTTTTGGTCTATGACTAAAACACTGGTTCTCCAAATTTAGTAGACATAAGATTACCTGAAATGTTCCTTTAAATGTAGATTCTTGTGTTTCAGACAGAGGTGTGTTGGAAAATGTTTAATAACTAGCTCCCCAAAAACACAAAAAACAAAACAATGTAGTGATTTTATGCATGCATCATAATATATTTTGCTGATAAAATAGATTTTGACATATAATTTACAGATAATAATATATTCCATGTTTTAAGATTTTGTTTTTATAAATTTCATAATCTAATTCTCATTCTTATAGAATGCTTTGGTTGATATTTGCCAAACCCTATCTATAGCCAGCCCATGGTTGCAGTTGGTGAGCAAGTGACATGAATATTAGTTAATATTTCCATTTACATGACTGAATAATACTGAAGTAAAATATCATTTATTAGTAATGTGAGAGATTTCCTTACTGAATTGTGTAACAGTTTTTTAAATATTTCCTCATATTTTGTACTATTTATGATGGCCATAAACATGACACACTTAATCTACATTATTAACACTTTCTCCCGCACTTTCTGAAGTCTAGACCATAAACAAAACAACAACTCCGGTTGCTGAGTGAAATTCGTTAATTTCCATGGCATAAATGTCCCACGTAGTAAATTTCAAGTGACGCTGAACATGCAGTTGAGGACAGATGTCTGCACACACCATTATAGGGTATTTCCACCTTACCGATACAAAGGACATCACCTCAAAAGCATAGATACCGGTAAAGTGTAGTAAAGTCTGTAGAAAGCGGGTTTTGAATATTTATTACCTTTGTTTTAATATAACTTACTTAACTATCAGCTTATATAATTTAATTTTTAATTATTTTGGTAACTTTAAAATCCCTTAAAATTTAATAGATGGTTCTAAAGAGCCAGTATAAATCAGCTCCAGCAAACCACTGGCTCTAGCTCACCCATAAGGAATTAGAGCCTCTGGGACTAAGGGCTCAGGAATCTGCATTTTTAATATTTCCCCCAAGTGATCCTGATGCAAGAGATTGGTAGATAATCTAATTGCATTTTTTTTTCTTTTTAGCTGGTAAATAGGTAATCTGCATCAGCAACATGGTAAGGGAAAGAATGTAGGATTATTAGGAGCACTAAAGTTCTAGCTCTACTTCTGCCACTAATTATATGGCCTTGAGCAAGTCACTAATCCTCTAAGTTTCCTAATCTAATAAGGAGGGAGTGGGACTAAGAAAGGATTGGTGGATGTTATTTTAAAAAGATTTATTTGCATACTGGACTATTTATGGCCTTCATAATCTGATATCTATGATTTGCTTTGAAATGCTTCAGAAAAACGAAAGAAAAAAAATGAGCTGGGAGGTAGGTAAAACGAGATTGGCAAACTGTTTGGGTGATGAGAACATGAGGATTTATTATACTACTCTACTTTTGAGTGTGGTTGAAATTTTCCATAATAAAAATTTCCTGGAAAGTTACTCTAATAACTTTCCAAGATCCTTTTTATCTTTAAAAATAGGCTTCACATCATCCTTGCGGTTCTAAATTATTTAATGGGACAGGGGTCAGTGATTAGCATCTACTATATATTTGATGCTTGGGAATTTGAATCTATTTAGGAGTCTCAGAGCAAATCAGTAGCTGAGCCAGGATTTTAACACCAGCCATCTGGGCTCCAAAACCCATGTGGCTCTCGCTGGTATAGCAACACCCAGGGGTGCTGCTGTGCCACTCACTACAGCACCAAATGGGAACGTAGAGATGAGAAAGAGGGTGAGATGGGTATGTTAACTCCCATCTTCCAGGTGGAGCTTCAATACGCTATTCAAAATATACCCTGATTCTCATTATGTGCAAACCTGGGGCAAACATTACCACAGGCAATTAAAAAGCCAGTCACAGAGAGTCCTCTAAGCAGCCTCTGGGCTATTGAGAAACTGGTTATATCACTCCCAATTCTACTGATCATTTCAGAAGGAAAATGGGAAAGAAAGGGTGAAATCACACAGGTCAAGAGAGTATTTTCTGCTTTTCAGCTAGGCTGGTAACCTGATACAGAGTTGACTAGTAAACATTCAATAAATGTATTGGGCAGAATCTAGGTAAACCTTAAACATTTTATGCTATTTGTGCTAAATAACAGTGGACAACATTTAGAACTTTTGTGGATTAATCTAGTAATTTTTGATTCACCTAATTATTAATAAATTATTATACCAATAGTGTTTAGGAAAATTTTTCAACTTGGGAATTTTAGGCCCCTCCTGCATAAGTTCCATACAATAAAACTAACTTAAGAATCAATTAAGAGGGGCGCCTGGGTGGCTCAGTGGGTTAAGCCTCTGTCTTCGGCTCGGGTTATGATCCCAGGGTCCTGGGATCGAGCCTCGCATCAGGCTCTCTGCTCAGCAGGGAGCCTGCTTCCTCCTCTCTCTCTGCCTGCCTCTCTGCCTACTTGTGATCTCTGTCTGTCAAATAAATAAATAAACTTAAAAAAAAAAAGAATCAATTAAGAGATAAATAGGTAGATTAGAATAATTTTTAAAAAGCAAGGGTCGGGACGCCTGGGTGGCTCAGTTGATCAAGCAGCTGCCTTCGGCTCAGGTCATGATCCCAGCATCCTGGGATCGAGTCCACATCGGGCTCCTTGCTCCGCGGGGAGCCTGCTTCTCCCTCTGACTCTGCCTTCCACTCTGCCTGTGCTCGCTCTCGCTCGCTCTCTCTCTGACAAATAAATAAAATCTTTAAAAAAAAAAATAAATAAAAATAAATAAAAATAAATAAAAATAAAAAGCAAGGGTCAGTTATATGCTTCTACAAGAAACTAACTTTAAATACAAAGACACATGGGACGCCTGGGTGGCTCAGTTGGTTAAGCGGCTGCCTTCGGCTCAGGTCATGATCCTAGCGTGCTGGGATCGAGTCCCACATCGGGCTCCTGGCTCAGCAGGAAGCCTGCTTCTGCCTCCGCCTGCCACTCTGTCTGCCTGTGCTCACTCTCTCTGATAAAAGAAAAAAAAAAAAGTTTTAAAAAAAATACAAAGACACAGACAGAGGATGGGGGGGAGGGGTGCTGGGTAGCTCGGTGGGTTAAAGCCTCTGCCTTCGGCTCAGGTCATGATTCCAGGGCCCTGGAATCGAGCCTCTGCTCACCAGGGAGCCTGCTTCCCCACCCACTCTCTCTGCCTACCTCTCTGCCTACTTGTGATCTCTCTCTGTCAAATAAATAAATAAAATCTTAAAAAAAAAAGACATAGATAGGTCAAAAGTAAAAGAGTAGGGAAAGATATACCATGTGAATGCTAACCAAAGGAAAATTGAGTGGTTATATTAATATCAGACAAAGTAGACTTCAGAACAAGAAATATTATCCAGGATACAGACAGGAATCACATAATTATAAGAGTCAGTTCACCAAGAGACATAACAATCCTAAATGTGAATACACTTAGGAACAGAGGTTCAAAGCACAAAAAGCAAAAACCAATAGAACTGAAAGAAAAAATAGAAAAATCCACAATCCTGGAGCTCACCACAAAGTCTGAGAGCTAAGACCCACATTAAGTTGAATGCTCTATAGGCAGCTAAATTGTCCCCTCTCTGGCACATACCAGAACGTAAAGCAAATCCTTTCTGAAGAAATTATCCTGGGCTTAGGCCCTCATAATTCCAACTTATTAAAATCAGCCAAATCTTGGGAATGCAAGCTTGTGCAGCCACTCTGGCAAATAGTATGGAGGTTCCTCAAAAAGTTGACAACAGAGCTATCAGCAACCCAGCAATTGCACTATTAGGAATTTACCACAAATATACAAATGTAGTGAAAAGAAGGGGCACATGTACCTGAATGTTTATAAGGGTAATGTCCACAATAGCCAAACCATGGAAAGAACCCAGATGTCCATCAACAGATGAATGGATAAAGAAGAGGTATATCTATGTACCATGGAATATTACTCAGCCATCAAAAAGAATGAAATCTTGCCATCTGCTACAACATGGTGGGAACTAGAGGGGATTACACTAAGCAAAACAAATCAAGTAGAGAAAGACAATTATCATATGATCTCACTCATATGTGGAATTTAGGAAACAAATAGAGGATCATAAGGGGAGAGAGGAAAACCTAAAACAAGATGAAATCAGAGAGGGAGACAAACCATGAGAGACCCTTAACTCTAGGAAACAAACTGCGGGTTGCAGGAATGTGTCATGTACCAAGTGACATGAATGAAAATAAATCTAGGAGCGCCTGGGTGGCTCAGCTGGCTAAATGTCAGCCTTCATCTCAGGTCATGATCCCAGGGTTCTGGGATGGGCCCCACATCAGACTTCCTGCTCAATAGGGAGTCTGCTTCTCCTTCTCCCTCTGTCTCTCACCCCACTCATGCTTGCTCTCACTTGCTCTTCTCTGTCTCTGTCAAATAAATGAATAAAATCTTAAAAAAAAAAAAAAAAGGAGATGCAAAGATGGCAGAGGAGTAGGGGATCCTATTTCAACCGGTCCTCTGAATTGAGCTGGATATCTACCAGACCACTCTGAATACTGATCTCACCCAAATCAGCCTGAGATGTAAGAAGATATATCTGGAGCTCTACAAATAGAATATCTCTGGCAGTTGATCTAGAGGTATGAAGCAGAGAGCCATGATTCTGCAGGCAGATATTGGAAGATAAACAGAAGGGGGTGGAAGCCTCCAGGTCCTGAACCGCCAGAGCACAAAAGCCTCCCACACTGGGGAATAGGTACAGACTCATAGACCAGTAGCAGTGGGGAAAGGACTTTAGGGCAGCCCCCCAGACTGAACCCTGGAGCTGCGGAGGCATGCATGTGAACTAGGAGTGGCTGGCGGTTTTAGAAGCACAAAGGGCAGAGCCATGCCTGGACTGGAAGCAGGGGCTGGGAGTGCTGCACAACCCAGGATGCTATGGTTTTTAGCAGCACAGACAGAAATGGAGACAGTGTGGCCTGGGGAGCTCACCAAAAAACAGACTGCGATCTCTCTGTTCTGAGACAGAGGTTTGGATATAGTCACTTCTGCTCTTACTCTCAGAAGAGATGGGGAAAGCCACCAGGGAAAGCTGCCAGAGGAAAACAAGCTCCCAAAAAAACAGTTCTCACTGAGCCTATCCTCTCCCCCACAGAGGCATGGCAACTCTGTCCAAACAGGGTTGCCTGAGTATCAGGCAGCAGGCCCCTCCCCTTGAAGACAGCCTGGAAGAACAAGAGGCTGACAACCCTGAGGTCCCTACAAAACAGGTGCATCTTGCTGGGATTGTGGTCAATAATTTGGAATCTGTACATTCCTTCAACCACTCCTCAACAGAATGACTAAGAGGAGGAACCCCCAACATAGGAGAGACTCAGAGACAGTGACCTCTGCCATAGAACTAATGGATATGGACATAAGCAAGAAATAGACTTCAGGGTAACAGTTATACAGACAATAGCTAGGATGGAGAAAGCCATTAATGGCAACATAGATTCTGAGAGCTGGTGTGGCAGCTATCAATGAGATCCAATCTAATCTAGATACCCTAAAAGCTAGGGTAAATGAGGCAGAAGAATGAATTAGTGATCTAGAAGACAATCTGATAGAAAAGAAGGAAGAGGAGGAGGCCTGGAACAAACAGCTTAAAATCCATGAAAACAGAATTAGAGAAATAAATGACGCCATGAAACATTCCAATGTCAGAATTTTGGGGGTCTCTGAGGGGGTGGGGAGAGAGAGGGCTTCTGATATATTTAAGCAAACTATAGCCAAGAACTTCCCTAATTTGGGGGATGAAATAAGCATTCATGGCCTAAGGCAGAGAGGACCCCTCCCAATATCAAGGAAAACAGACAAACAAGCTGGCATGTAATAGTAAAACTTGCAAATCTTAGAACCAAGGAAACCATCTTAAGGGCATCTGGGAGAAGAAATTCCTTACATACAGAGGGAGGAATATCAGAATAATGTCAGCCTGTCCACAGAGACCTGGCAAGCAAAGGGGCTGGCAAGACATATTCAGGGTACTAAATGAGAAAAACATGCAGCCAAGAATTCTTTATCCAGCAAGGCTGTCATTCAGAATGAATGGAAAGATAAAGAGCTTCCAGGACCGGCAGACTAAAAGAATACGTGACCACTAAGCCAGCCCTGCAAAAATATTAAGGGAGGAGGTCTATAAAAGGAGAAAGATCTCAAGAGTGATATAAAACAGAAATTTACAGGGCGCCTGGGTGGCTCAGTGGGTTAAGCCTCTGCCTTCAGCTCAGGTCATGATCTCAGAGTCCTGGGATGGAGTCCCGCATGGGGCTCTCTGCTCAGCAGGGAGCCTGCTTCCCCCTCTCTCTCTCTGCCTGCCTGCTTGTGATCTCTCTCTCTCTCTCTAAATCTGTGAAATAAATAAATAAAATCTAAAAAAAAAAAACAAATTTATAGAGACAATCTATAGAAACAAGGACGTCACAGGAAACAAGATGACAATAAAATTACATCTTTTAATAATCACTCTCAACATGAACAGCCTCAATGCTCCCATAAAATGGCACGAGGTTGCAGATTGGATAAAAAGACAGAACCCATCCATATGCTATTTACAAGAGACTCGTTCTGAAACTAGAGATACATCTAGACTGAAAGTGAAGGGATGGAAAACTATTTTTCATGCCAACAGACTTCAGGAAAAAGCTGGGGTAGCAATTCTCATATAAGTCAAATTGGGTTTTAGGCTGAAGACTGTAGTTTGAGATACAGAGGGACACTGTATCATTCTTTAAGGGTCTATCAAACAAGAAGATCTAACAACTGTAAATATCTATGCCCCCAACATGGAAGCAGTCAACTACATAAGCCAACTGTTAACCAAAATAAAGACACATATTGATAATAATAAATTAATAGTGGGAGACCTCAACACTCCACTCTCAAGCAATAGACAGATCATCCAAGCAGAAAATCAACAAAGAAACAGAGTTTGAATGACACACTGGACCAGATGGACCTCATAGATGTATACAGAACATTCCACCCTAAAACAACAGAATATTCATTCTTCTCAAGCACACATGGAACTTTCTCCAGAATAGACCACATACTGGGTCACAAATCAAGGCTCAACTGATACCAAAAGACTGAGATTATTCCCTACATATTCTCAGACCACAATGCTTTGGAAATCGAACTCAATCACAAGAATAAGTTTGGAAGAAATTCAAACACTTGGAAGCTATAGACCATCCTGATAGAGAATGGTTGGGTCAAAGAGGAAATCAAAGAACTTAAACAATTCATGGAAACCAATGAGAATGAAAACACATCAGTCCAAAACCTATGGGATACAGCAAAAGTGGTCCTAAGGGGGAAATGCATAGACATCCAAGCCTCACTCAAAAAAATAGAAAAATTCTGAATATATAAACTATCTTTACACCTTAAAGTACTAGAGAATTAACAACAAATTGAGTCTAAGGGACTTAGAATGGAAATAATTATGATTAGAACAGAGATCAATGAATTACAACCAGAAATAGAGTAGAACACATCAATGAAGCTGGAAGCTGGTTCTTTGAAAAGAATTACTAGGATCAATAAACCACTGGCCAGACTTATCCAAAAGAAAAGAGAAAGGACCCAAATTAATAAAATTATGAACGAAATGGGAGAGATCACAACTGACACTGAGGAAATGGAAAAAATTATCAGAAATTATTATCAACAGCTACATGCCAATAAATTAAGAAACCTGGAAGAAATGGATGCATTCCTGGAAACCTTTAAACTATCAAGACTGAAATAGGAATAAACTGACACCCTGATAGACCAATAAACCAGTAACGAGACTGAAGCAGTGATCAAAAACCGCCCAAAAAAACAAGAGTCCAGGACCTGACGGATTCCCTGGGGAATTATACCAAACATTCAAAGAAGAAATACTACGTACTCTCCTGAAGCTGTTTCAAAAAATAGAAACAGAAGGAAAACCTCCAGATTCATTCTATGAAGCCAGCATTACCTTGATCCCAAAACCAGGCAAAGACTCCATCAAAAAGAATTCCAGACCAATATCCCTGATGAGTATGGATGCCAAGATTCTCAACAAGATCCTAGCTAATAGGATCCAACAGTACATTAAAAAGATTATCCAGCATGACCAGGTGGGATTTATCCCTAGGATGCAAGGGTGGTTCAACATTCACAAATCTATCAATGTGATGGAACAAATTAACTGAGCCCAATAAGGGGGGCTGTGGAAACTTCTGATTTACAGGCAGTTAGTCAGAAGCACAAGTAAAAACACGGACTTGCAATTGGCATTTGAAGTGAAGGTTAAGCTTGTGAGAGTGAGCCCTTAACCTACAGAATCTGATATTATCCTAGGTAAATAGCGTCAGAATTGACTGAATTATAAGACACCCAGCGGGTGTTGGAGACTTGTTGGTTGGTGTGGGGAATCGCACCCCATCCCCCCAACCCATGCTGGAACTGGGTACAAAACCCTTCACCCAGACACACTGAGTCATCAGCTTGGAGCAACAATGGATGTCCAGCACAGCTCTGGACCTAGTGCAGTTATGTCCCCTGAAGTTAGAGGGTGACAAGGCACATGCCTGTAGCCACCACACCTCGCTTATCCCTGTGCCTGGTGGTTTCCAAATGGGAGCAGGACATGTTGGGCCCCGTGCTGGATATGGACAACAACAACAATAACAAAATACCTCTTATAACATATTTTTCACATAAACCTATTTGGGAATGGAAGTTGGCCTACTTATACTATTTTATACTTGGCCTAATTTCTAATTATATCCTTGGAATAATCTAGCAGAGGATGTAAAATTATAATGTCTTTTTAGAGAACAGAGCATGTCTCTAGCATGATTACCCATATTTTCACTTTCTTCCCTTCCTCTGTGGCTCAAATACAGTACAGTTGGAATTTTACCTCATGATCACAGCAATGGCACAGTCATAAACTGCTTTTAATCTCCTTATCCTTGCAAATTATTTACTGTAGCAACTAGTAATCATACTAACTACTTTCTTTAGAGCTTTTTTTTCTACTTCAGTACCACTGACAATTCGGACTGGATAATTCTTCATTGTGGACACTACTATGCCGGTGTTAAGATGGTTAGCAGCATCCCTGGCCTCTACCACTAGATGTCAGTAGCACACCCCTACCCCTCACCCCCAGTCATGACAATCAAAAAATGTGTCCAGCAGCTGACAATTGTCCCTTGGGACAAAATCGCCACTGTTACAAACCCAACATTCTAGAGCATTCCTGATGCAAATGAAACTGGAATACCAAATGCTGGAATTACATTTTCTCCTATCTTACTCTACTTTCTTATCTCCCTGAATCAACCCCTATATTGTACCATATTAATGTACCATCTTAGCCACCAAAAAATGTTGACCACACTGTGACACTGAAACACTAATGATAAAGAATGACTTTTTAAATATTTCATTTCACAAAAGAGCTGTGCATGTACAGTGAAGGCACCTGAACAACTGTGTTGTCCTGGTAACAAACCTTAAATTTCAATCTTCCACAGCTGTGGATGCTTTTACTTAAGCTTTCCCAATTATGTCATGGAACTATAAAATACTACACAGAAATTTTTCTTTTTACTTTTCATATAAACCTCCTTAAGAATATTTATTAGAGTGGACTTATCAGACATGAAATTATTGCTTCAGGATTACGAACAGTTTTATAGCCCTTAAATGTGTTGCCGAATTGCTATACCAAAGAGTCGCACCATCTACCATCTCTGATTTGAAACAATAATACCTGCTAGAGAACACTACTAAAACAGTAAGACTTTTTCTAACCACCTTGAAAATATTGGCTTTCTTGGTTCTTTGGAATGCTTTCCAATTTCTAAAAACACACTTCTAGATATCCAGTTTCTTAAAAGAAATTTATTCAACATGATAAAGGCAATATACAAAAACAAACAAAACAGACAACAGCCAACCCAAGGCTAACATCACACTAAATAATGAAAGCTTTTGTCCCAATCAGGAATAAGACAAGCACATCCACTTTTGCCACTTCTCCTCCACATAATCCTGGAAGTTCTCACTAAAGCAACCAGGCAAGAAAAAGAAATAGGCATCTACATTGGAAAGGAAGAAGTAAAGTGATCTGTTTTCAGATGTCATGATTTTATATGTAAAAAAACTCTAAAGATTCCACACAAAAACCTGTTAGAACTGGTAAGTGAATCCAAGAAAGTTGCAGAATATAAAATCAACACACAAAAACTGGTTCAGTTTCTTTACACAAACAATGAATATTCCAAAATGGAAATTAAGAAAACAATTCCAGGGGCACCTGGGTGGCTCAGTGGGTTAAATCCTCTGCTTTCGGCTCAGGTCATGATCCCAGGGTCCTGGGATCAAGTCCCATGTCGGGCTTTCTGCTCAGCAGGGAGCCTGCTTCCCTTCCTCTCTCTCTGCCTGCCTCTCTGCCTGCTTGTGATCTCTGTCTGTCTAATAAATAAATAAAATCTTTTAAAAAAAGAAAGAAAGAAAGAAAGAAAACAATTCCATTTACAACAGCATCCAAAGAATAAACACTTATGAATAAATTTAACTAAGGAGGCAAAAGATTAGTACACTGAAACTAGAAAACACTCCAGAAAGAAATTAAAGAAGATATAAATAAATAGACATCCTATGGTCATGGAAAGGAAAATTTAGTATTGATAAGATGACAATACTATCCAGGGGTGCCTGGGTGGCTCAGTTGGTTAAGCATCTGCCTTTAGCTCAGGTCATGATCTCAGGGTCCTGGGATCGAGACCCATGTTGGGCTCCTTGCTCAGCGAGGAGTCTGCTTCTTCCTCAGCCACTGCCCTTCCCCTGGCTTGTGCTTACTCACTCTCTCTCTCACAAATAAATAAAATCTCAAAAAAAAAAAAAAAAGATGATAATACCATCCAACATGGTATAGAGATTCAGTGTAATCCCTATCAAAATCCCAATGATGTTTTTTGTAAAAATAGAAAAATCCAACTTAAAATTCATATGACATCTCAAAGGACCCCAAATAGATAAAACAATCTATAAGACAAAAACAAAGTTGGAACTTTTCATACTTTCTGATATCAAAACTCACTATAAATTTTTAGTAATCAAAACAGTGTGATAATGGCATAAGGACAGCCATAAACCAATAGAATAGGACATAGATCCCCAAAATAAACCCCCACATTTATGTTCCGTTGATTTTTTTAAGATTTTATTAATTTTTGAAAGAGAGAGCATGTGGGGGGAGGGGCAGAGGGAGAGAGAGACTCTCAAGCAGACTCCATGCTTAGTATGGAACCCAACGCAGGGCTCTCTCACAACATGACGTGAGCCAAATCAAGAGTCAGCTGCTTAACCAACTTAGCCACCCAGGCATCCCTGGTCAATTGAGGTTTTTTTAAAAGATTTTATTTATTTATAAATAAATAAAGAGAGAGAGAGAGAGAGTATGAGTGGGGGAGGGGCCCAGCACAGTTCCCAATCCCAGGACCCCAGGACCATGACCCAAGCCAAAGCAGATGCTTAACCAACTGAGTCACCCAGGTGGCTGGTTCTGGTCAATTGATTTTTGACAAGGATGTCAAGACCATTTAATGAGGAGACTTCAATAAATGGTGCTGGAAAAACTGGATATCCTCATACCATATATAAATATTCACTCAAAAATTAATAAAAAATTAATCAAAGACCAAAACTTAAAAGCCAAAACAAGAAAACTTTTTTTTTTTTTAAAGATTTTGATTATTTATTTGACAGACAGAGATCACAAGTAGACAGAGAGGCAGGCAGGCTGTGGGGGGAGGAGCAGGCTCCCCGCCTAGCAGAGAGCCTGATGCGAGGCCCGATCTCAGGACCCTGGGATCATGACCTCAGCCGAAGGCAGAGGCTTTAACCCACTGAGCCACCCAGGCGGTCCTAAAACAAGAAAATATTTAAAAGAAAACATAGAAGATAAATCTTCACAACAGTGGTCTAGTGATGATTTCTTGGATAGGACACCAAAAGCACAGACACCAAAAGAAAAAACAAATTAGACATCATCAACATTTAAAACTTCTTAACTTAAAATACTTAAATCTTGCAGAAGTAAAAAGACAACCCAGAGTACATTTCAAATCATAATCTGATAAGATTTAAATCCAGAATATGTAAAGAACTCTGACAATTCAACAAAAAAACAAAAAACAATTCCATTCACAACTGGGCAAGGATTTGAATAGATATTTCTCTAAGGAAGATATACAATGGTCAATAAACACATGAAAGGATGGTCAGCATCATTAGTTATTAGGGAAATACAAATTAAAATCACAGTGAGATACCACTTCACATCCATTACAGGGGGCTACTATAAGAAACGAAAAGAAGAGAAAAGAGAACAGTAAAAGAAAAGAATACGTATTTGCCGGAATATGAAAAGACCGGAACCTTTGTGCATTGTTGGTAGTAATTTTAAATGGTGCAACTGCTCTGGGGGAGTGAGATGAAGGAGATGCATTCTATATTGTTTTAATTTTATAGTAAGCATGCATTACTCTTGTGATTTAAAAAGACATATACATTTTTAAAGGTAAAATGCAGTATCACAACACATAAATTATTCATTATAAAAGGAAATAATAGTAGTAAACATTGGTAAATGATTAAACTGTCATAATCAAAAAGAAACTAATGAAACAAACACAAGGATTTTGCTTCTATCAAATTAGGAAGGCATATGAAATATAATTCCCAGTGCTGTCATGCATCTCTATTGGCAGTATGAATTGCCACGACACTTTAGTAAGGCAGTTTGAAAATACATTCAAGAGCTCTAAAACTATTCATTACCTTGAGACAATAATTTCCTTTCTGAAAAATGTAAGAAAAAATCCATTCTAAGAATAAATATTTATAAGAAATAATATATAAGAGCTTTATATGGAAAAGTAGAAATAATAAATGTTTGGCAATATGGAAATAATTAAATGGATTCTATACATGCATTCAATTAAATAGTAAACAATCAGTAAGAGGACAAAGAAGTCAAAAAGACTATCTGATCACATACTATAAAAATGACATCAAAAATTAGGTAGTATCACAGAAAAAATTTTTATGAAAAATTAGAATTCAAAGTTGTTTATACACTACAATTACAGTTACATACTTTTAAAAATACCTACACATGGAAGGAAAGGAACAGAAATTAATATTATGAATGTTACCCAAAAAATGATTGTGTCTTCATGCAAGTAAGCTTTTACCACAGGGCAAGGACATAGGCAATCTTCAGTAGAGTAACCACTAGTATTGTTCTGATTATCATTATTGATGGGGCTATGGTTTGATTCTATTTTTATTAAGCATGTGTTACTTTAAAATGGAAACGAATCCTTTCAAAAAGCATCAAACATGAAATATTGGTGGTAGTGACTTTTGAGTAGTAGAATTGTGGGTAATTTATACAGTCTTTTTTGCTTGTCTATTTTTTCTGAATTTCATTCCAGAAACATGTATTGCTCATATAAACTTTAAAGGGTTTTTAAGTTTTTAAATTTTTAACACATATATTTAACAAGTGGTTTTCACTGATTTGAAAACACTGCTGTTCTTAAAATCAGCCTCAGCTAATTTATGAAATTATATGCATTACAGTATGTTGATATCACTTAAGTGTCCAGGGAAGTGAGACTTCTACTTTTTACCCCATACACTTCTGTCAAGTTTTACATTTGTCTACTGAACATGCATAAGTGTATTACCTGTATAATTTTTAATTTAAAAGAAAACCTGAAGGGGGGGACAAAAACCCTACTTTGTTCTCAAACTATAATTGGGGTACACAATACTCTTGCTAAAAAATTAATTCAGTATTCAACTAGTCAACTCAAACTAGTAATGTCAAACAGATACATAGCTTTTAGGATGGAGATTACTGTGTTTGGAAGGTAGCTCAGAAAAAGGAAAAAGCCAAGTAGCCAGCTATTTCTTCGTTTTGTTGTCTTGGTAACTAAGGCAGCTGTATGAACTGTTTTCTATTATTTTCCAATTCTGTCACAGAAAGAAAATTTTCAAACGGGAAAGCAGATGTGCCAAGGGTATAATTAATCTCCCTGCAAATGGCCCATTAAAGTAATGTCATTGGACACAGGATGAAAATGAATCCAAACAAAAGAACTAGAAAACTACATGCCTAAAGCCAATGAGTGTTTCACATTTGGTTCCCTTTACACAGTAATATGGAAGATTTTGCGACAGGCCAAAAATCCCCAAGGCTGGAATCTAGGAAGGCCCAGGCAGGCTTACCCAAAAAACAGAGTGGGAAAAAGCTTCCCAGGGCCAAAATCACTAATACAAAGGAATACAGCTCCCACTGGTGAAAGCTCCAAAGAGGAAAGAGTATGACATCATGGGATAAGTCCTTCTAAATGAAGCCTGTCTTCAACAGCCATGTGTAAAATGAGAAATTAATTCTACCAGAAGCTACTCAGTCAAGAAAACACACCGTCGTAAGCAACTGCTGTCACGGGGTCATGGTAGTGTAAGGATGTGTCCCCTGCATGGACACACGCGTAGCTTTCTCAAACTGGTCATTTACCATCAACTACACAGATTGCACCAACATCTGGGAGGTGGAACTGTAAACAGACACGGACTGCTCCTAGATGGCCCCTTGGCTAGTTTCGGCTCAGCCAGACTTGATGCAATTGGAAATGTTAACAACTTTTTAGGAGGTTTAGAGGGAGTAAGACACATCAGGGATCTTGTTTTCTACTTTTTTTTTTTTTTTTTTTTTAAACTCTCCACATTGCCCCGCACAGATGGATGATTTCTCTTTTAGTGAATCAATAAAGCAGCTGGGAAAATGTCAGAGATACTGGTTAGCAATTCTAAAAGAGTTGTCCTCAGATTCAAGTAACTGATACATGAAATGAGCAACATTATTATCTGGATAGGCTAGCTTCAAAAATTGAAGTTAGAAAAAAAATAACCTCAAGGCATTCCAAGAACCCTACATTTTGAGTTACCCTTCACCCAGGAAGATAAAACCTTTTTTTAATATTTAAAAATAAAGTTTCTAGTTATTTTTCTTATTGTAAAAATAAACCATGCTCATAAGCAAAAGGAGGAAAGAAAATGAACCCAGTGAGACGGGTTCATTCATGGGATTATCCCATTATTCATGGGATAAGAAGGACTTATCCCATGATGTCATGAGACCCAGTGTCCCAGATTCAGCCACTGTGGACCATTCTGACATACGGATTTCCAGATTCTCTTCCTTGCAGTACCAATTTTCCCCCCAAATATATTATTTCATAAGCTTTTCTTTTTTTACTTAAAAATATATATTGTGTTTTCCTATTCTTTCCCTTCCTTTCCCTTATTGAACAATTTGGTCCACAAGTCACGGGATCATTACGTGAGGCCCAGCAAGACAGGCATGGGTGTGGTTGAATGTGAGGAGTACAGCAGGGTAGGGCCCAGAGTAGGATGTCAGAATCCTGGGGAGACAGCGGGACAATGGGGACAGGGCAAGTGACATGCAGCCTGGTGGGAAGTGTCGGAAGCCAAGTAGGTGAGGAGGACATCAACGTGACAGCCTGATACACAGTGACCTATCTCAGGGACTTGGAGCCTAAGCAGGGTGAGGAGGGCATCTGTGAGACAGTGGGACAGCAGTGGTGTGGAAGGTGTCTGCCTACATATAGTGGATGAAACCAATAAATATACTGAGGATAATGGGAACCAGTTTTCTCACTGTTAAGACAGGTACTCATATGGAAAAGGAGAAGAACAGAATGAAGCTTCCGGCTATAAACTGAAATCAGAGAGACAGGTGTAAATTCATATATATATATATATATATATATATGTATGTATATATATATATATATATACACACACATATACTTATTTATGAATGTGTGTGTGTGTGTGTGTGTGCATGTGTGTGTGAATTTATACATTTATACTCCCTAGCTCTGGGAACAGGAGACTCCCCAAAACAATGAGCACACCTAGCACTTAGATCTTGAATTCTAAATGCCATTCTACATGCTGAAAGAACCAGGGCTCCTTGAGAATTGGATAATTCTAGGACTAGAACAAGGGAAAAGTGTTGTATTCATTTCTGAGGCCACTGTAACAAATGACCACACACTTTGTGGCTTGAAACAGAAATTTATTCTCTCCCAGTTCTGGAATCCAGAAGTCCAAAATCAAGGTGTTGGTAGGGCTGTTCTCCCCCTGGAGGATTTAGTAAAGAATCCTTCCTTGCCTCTTCCAACTCTGGGGGCTCCAGGAATTCCTCGTGGCATATCACCCCAATCTCTACCTGCCTTCACAAGGCCTTCTCTGTGTCTCTGTTTTCTCCCCTTCTGATTCATATAAAGACACCTGTCATTGCATTTAGAGCCCACCAGATAACCCAGGATTATCTTCCTATCTCAAGATCTTTAACTTGATTCCATCAACAAAGACCCTTTTTCCAAATAAGTTAATATTCACCAATTCTGGTGAGTTGGGTATGGGTGTATCTCTGGCAGCGGCTACTATTCAACTTGCTCTAGACAAAAGGATTCTGAAATACCATGTTCGGCCAAAAAGTACAGAAAAGCTCAAAGAATGATGGGGACATGTCAAAAGAACATAGAAGACATCGTGAGAGCATTCCCACTGGCCAAATATGGAGCAAACTAAATATGAAGTAATAACAGTAACAAATTATAACCCAAAGAATAAAATGTGTCCATGTAGATATAATTAATTAATTAGTTAGTTAAATGGAGAGTCTGATGAAGAATAAAAATTTACATAGTGTCAACATATCTCTCCACAAAATATTTACTAATTACAAAGTGGAAAAAAGAGTAATTTTACAGTGAAGAAAGCTGACAGACTCTCCCTTAATGAAATATCTCAATAATGAGACGCATTAAAGTTGTATGTTATACCACTTGATACAGAATGCAATGAGAAGCATCACTTTCTTTTTGTTTTTTAAGACTGATTTTATTTACTTATTTATTTATTTGACAGAGAGAGACACAGCAAGAAAGGGAACACAAATGGGGGGAGTGGGAGAGGAAGAAGCACGCTCCACGGTGCCAGGGAGCCCGATGCGGGACTTGATCCCAGGATCCTGGGATCATGACCTGAGCTGATGATAGACACTTAATGACTGAGCCACCCAGGTGCCCCAGAGAAGCATCAGTTTCTGAGATCTTCTTGCCAAAAAAAAAAACATATTACTAATCTAATCAAACAAATCCCAAATAAGGGACATTCTATAAAACATCTGTAAAGGTGTCATGAGGTCGAAGAAAGACAGAGGGACTGTTTTACTTTCCTGAGGGACTATTCTTCATTGAAGGACACTAAAGAGACAAGATTACTCCATGCAACACATTGTTCTGAACTGGATCATTTTGCCAGAAAGGACCATTATTGAGATAATCATAAAAACCTGATTGGGATCTAAGGATTAGATAGCAAAAAGATATTATGATGGTTAATTTTATGATCAACTTGGATGGGCCACATTGCCCAAAATTTTGCCAAACATTACACTTAATGTTTCCAGAAAGGTGCTTTTTTTTCTTTTTAAAGATTTTATTTATTTATTTGAAAGACAGAGATCACAAGTAGGCAGAGAGGCAGGCGGGTGGGGGGGAGCAGTAGGCTCCCTGTTGAGCAGAGAGCCCGATGCGGGGCTCAATCCCAGGACCCTGAAACCATGACCTGAGCCAAAGGCAGAGGTTTTAACCCACTGAGCCACTCAGATGTCCCTGGAAAGCTGCTTTTTGAATGAGATTAACATTTAAACTGGTAAAGCAGATTATTCTCCATAATTTGGGTGGATCTCATCCAATCAGTTGAAGGCCTTCCGTAAGCAAAAAAGGAATTCTGCCAGCAGATGACCTTTGGACTTGAATGGGACTTAACTTTTTCCTGGGTCTCCAGCCTGCTAGCCTACCCTGCACAATTGTGTAAGCCAAGTCCTTAAAATACATTTCTATATATCTATAGATATACATTCTATTGGTTCTGTTTCTCTGGAGAGTCTTGTCTAATATTACCAATGTTAGTATCTTCATTTTGATGGTTGTGTTATGGTTATGTAGGAGAATGACCTATACTTAACCACAGTAGACAAATATTCAGGAGGTAAGGTGACATTATGATGGCAACTTATTTTAAAATGGTAAAGGAAAAAAGTATTTACTGTTCTTATAATTTTTCTGTAAGTTTGAGATTATTTCAAAATGAAAAAAATTTTTAATTCAACAGTGCAGTTTTTAAAAAAGTACGTTGTAAACACTTCTCACATCAGCAAGGCCATTCATGTAACATCATTTTAAATGACTATATACACTGGATGTATATATCATTACTTATTTAATCAAATCTTCTATTGTTAGGGACTTATATTCTTTCCAATTTTGCATTATTTCAACATTATTATAGTGATAATAATTGAGTATAGTCTTAATTATTTCCTTCACACAAATTTTCAGCAGTGGAATTTCTGGGTCAAAGGCATTCATTTGAAACTTTTGCATACATAAATTGCCATATGGCCTTTCAAAACACCAAATTCCTTTGCCTCCAACAAACCAACACCATTACTTTAAGTAAAATGATAGACCACGGCTCGGCCAAAACTCACAATTCCTGAAATGCCCTAGCCTCGCTCTTGAAGTATCCACATTCCAACTCCTACTTCTCTTTCCCACCTCAAATACATCTCCTCATTAACATGGAGCTGTCATGCCAGCCAGATGGTACTGATATTCAAAACCCTTCAAAGCATAATGCACACATGTAGGCTTTGGAATCAGACCTGTATTAGAGTATCAGTTCAACCATTTATTAGAACTAACTAGTCTACTTTGGAAGAACTATTTACCTGGTACATAATTTTAACCGTATTATATGGTTTGGGGTTTTGGTTTTTGTTGTTTTTTGTTGTTTTTTTTTTTTTTTTCAAAATTCTAAGGTCAAATTAATTTTAAAATAGGAGATTGCAATGCCTTGTGTGTTAGTCCAGGTCCTCTGAGAAGTAAATACCAAAACGATACTAACATGTGAAGAAAACACCTGTGGGGAAAATGGGGAGGGAGCCAGGAAGGCTGAGAGATCCATCAAACTCAGGGGCAAGAAGGGGGTCCCAAGAGAAGGAAAGAGGAAGGAAAGTGGAATGCAAATATCTTAGAGCACAATGGTTGTGCAACAAGGGCCTTGAGGGGTCATCAGACCAAAGTCAGTTGGCAAGTGGGCCAGTGTTTCCCTGGGATAGGATAGCTCAGTATCCCAACAAAATACTGTGATTTCTAAGAAATGTATATTTGGTCTTCCCCCATGGATGCTGGCTCACAGTTCCTAAAACCCTTGGATCTTTCCTGAATGAAACTAGCAATGGGAGCATTTTGTGCTACAGTATTTGGTCTCTTGTCCTCTATTCCTGAAAATGCTTCCAAGCCATAAAAGTAAAATGGGTGTCTTGTTATTCAAAACAAGCCCCTTTCTGTCACTTCAGTGTTTATGTTAAAGAAGTGACTCCTGGACATCCCCCAAAGATGGGGGCTGGTAGGGGAACCAACCATGAAGACAGGGCTAGCACTTTTAGTCTCACCTTCTGATCTCTACAGAGAGGACAGAGGCTACAGGCTGCAGGCTGAATCAATCACCAACAGCCAATGATTTAATCAAGTATGTCTTTATAATGAAGATTCCATAAAGACCCAAAAGGAGAGGGTTTGGAGAGCATCCAGATTGGTGAACCAGAATGCTTCCAAGGGGGCCACCATGCTGGGACCCAAACTCCAGGAGGACAAAGGAGAAGCTTCTTTGTTCAAACCTTGCCCTATGTATCTCTTCATCTGACTGTTGATTCATATCCTTTAATATCCTTTATAATAACCTGGTAATATAGTCAGTAAATGAGTTTCCTGAGTTCTGTCAGCCACCTTAGCAAATTAACTGAGCCCAATAAGGGGGGCTGTGGAAACTTCTAATTTATAGGCAGTTAGTCAGAAGCACAAGTAACAACACAGACTTGCAAATGACATTTGAAGTGAAGGTTAATCTTGTGAGACTGAGCCCTTAACCTATAGAATCCGATATTATCCTGGGTAAATAGCATCAGAATTGACTGAATTATAAGACACCCAGCGGGTGTTGGAGACTTGTTGGTTGGTGTGGGGAATCGCACCCCATCCCCCAACCCGAATGGGAGCAGGACAACATTTAACCCCAATCAGGAGGGTCAGTAACCCATACTTTGGAACCAATTCTACCTCTTGGAAGAAGGACATAAGGAATTCTGTTTTTTCTAATCAGGAAAAGATCTGGAGGACCTATAGGAAGATATTGACAGAACTTCGTGGAGGACCATGAAAGAAAATTAGAAAAAAAATGAAGAAATATACTCTTTTCCCAAATGGATAAGTTCCTATGTTATAAAAATATCATCTCTTCCAAATTATTTGCCTTTCTAATCAAAAATCCATAAAACTGATGAACTTATTCTAATATTTATCTTAAAGTATAAATGGGAAGGAATAGTTAAGAACATGTTGAAAAAAATGGATAGCAAAGAAAGGTTTTTACACTTACCCGATGGGGAAAATTATAAAAAATTAGTCATTAAAATAATGTGATGGTGATCATGGAAATAGACAAACAGGTGGAAATTATTAGAGTGCTTAGCAACAGATCTAAGTGCAAAGAATATTAAGTCTATGATGAATGGGGCCTTTTAAATCAGCACTGATAAAAATGACTAAATGGTTTTGAAGATGGCTATTTGGAGAAATAAAAGCAGGTCACTAAATGTCACCAAACCCCAAAATAAATTACAGATCATTTACATTTTAATGTATCCAAAAAAGAATAATAATATATGTGATTATAATATACATGAAATTAATTATCTGCATTTAGAATGAAGAAAGCCCTTTTAAGGATACAAGAAGTGTCATAAACCATAACATTAAAGATTGAAAAATTTGACTACGCCAAAAGTTAAAACTTCTGCAAGTGAAAAAACTCCAGAAAAGATTCTGGGAAGATTGTGGTGGGGAAGATGAAATAGTTGTAGAGACTTTCTAGATCCCCATACAGCAATAAACTAGATGACACAGCCAACGTTTACAATAAATTTGGGTGACAGAATATTGCCCTCAAATCCCAAATGCAAACAGATAAGCACAAACCAGCAACAGGCACAGTTTCTGGAGTATATTAACATCTTTACAGAAGGAAGCAGACAAGAACAAGGCATTTATTGGATCTGAGAATAGTAACGCCATAAAATAGCAAATAAATGTTCCTTATTAAGCATGGTAGATCACCTTGAGAGCAAAAACTAAAGCTGTATTCCCATAGTGGGTGAGAGCAAGAACCCATATTTAGGTCTAAAAGGAATGGAACCATCCAGATCCTTCGCACTCTCCAAACTGACCAGCTACCATTCCCTTCCAGAACTGGACTTTACACTAATGAGAAATTCTTGGAGACGGAGTCAAAATTGAGCAGGATACTGACAATAGAGGCAAAGGAAAAACGAGGCACAAATAAAACGGGAGGGAGAACTGAGCCAGAACATTTCAGAAGGCAAGCTGCCATATTTTTCAGCCTACACAAAAATAACAGAAGAGGAAGACCTGTGAAGTTAGAAAAGCGTGACTGAACCACTCCTCCTTCAAAAAATTCAAGAAAACTAATTTCATACAAAAATGAGCAGCTGACAATGATTAGGGTTAAAGCCCATAAAAAATCCCAAATGAAAATAAGGAGCAGAATAATATCCCTATAATCAACGAAAGCACTCCAGAAAGATACGCCCACAAAACATACTTTTATCTGTTACTTCGTAATCCAAATACTTTTAGATTCTTTAGAAATATAGCCAATTGAGCATCTGACGTATGAGGGTAAAAAAGTCAGATTATCATCAAATTTTTTGAAAGCAATGCTATATGCAGAAGTAAATTTAAGATACGTGAAGAAAGAAAATGTGAGCCAAAGACTTTATACCCAGAAAACTAACTTTTAAGTATAAAGAGCTAAAAAGACTATTATCAAAACAGGAGTCAGGAAATAATTTTCTCAGGAAATAATTTTCCTATGGCCCTCCTGAAATATCTTCTAGAAGCTTCACACGACCAAAATTACTAGAGAGACACTGACATAAATACTGGTCATGAGCATTAAATACATGGTTAATTTAAACTAAATCTAAGTGAGGATAAAAATAAAGGCTACAGTGTTTAATGGCTATATACACTATATAACACTAACACTAACCATTGAAAATGGGGGAAGACTGGAGAGAGCATAAGCAAAAAATTTTTAATATTTTTCATTAGCCATTTTAGTGATAAAAGTATTGTTACTCTCAGATTGTTGTGCATAAAGCAAATGTGCAAGATCAGATATTCTAATTCTATCATTCTCAGTGTCTTTGAGAATCAGAATAATCAGTAAGGAAGGAAAACAATATGGTAATGTAGAAGAGATTTAAAATTCTAATTTGGGGGACACCTGGGTGGCTCAGTCAGTTAAGCAACTGCCTTCAGCTCAGGTCATGGTCCCGAGATTCTGGGTTCAAGTCCCACATCGGGCTCCCTGTTCAGCGGGGAGCCTCCTTATCTCTCTCCCTCTCCCTCTGTGTGTGCTCTCTCTCTCTGTCTCTCTCTGGCTCTCACTCTCTCTCAAACAAAGAAACAAAATCTTTAATAAAATAAAATTCTAATTTTGTAAATACTAAATTTCAAGTGGAATATATAAGATAGATGACAGCAAGAGAGAGCGAGGTAGATGGATGAATATGGTTACTAGATCTGTCTGCTGAAAGGACTTATAAACAATAACCATCCAAGTAGCAATAGGCATCCACCAAACCCAGAGAGTGATCTTAAAATACCATCTCCCCTAAGTTGCAAAATGAAACAAAACAAATTAACAAAAAACAAGGATTCTTGATGGCTGGTAACAGGTCTAAATAGAAGATGTAGAAGATAAACCCAGAACATCTTGTCACACCAGGTAATAGGGAATCTGCCACATCACAAAATATTATTTAGGGAGATTTCAGCTCAAGATGGCAACATGGTAAGCGCCTAAACGCAACTCCTCCACAGGCACATTAAATCCAACAGCGACATATGGAACAATTACTTCTGAAAGAAATCCAGAAGCTGACTCCTACACATTGTGTGAATGAGAAAATACCCACATCAAAACAGGTAGGAGAGACTGAGAAACAGTCTTGCCATAAACCCCATCCCCTACACAGTGACATAAAGTCAGGAGGAAACTCACAAATCCCAGCTACTCCCTGAAGACTGAAGGATTTGGACCCAACATCTAATGCCCTGACTTTTCAGACTTCCACCTAAGAGATGGGCCCCCCAAACATGTAGGTCTGAAAGCCAACGGCATGTGCAGGATTATAAAAAGATACAGTACTAGAGGGATTGTGAGGATTCACAGTGGTTCTCCTCCCAGGCCTGAGAAGAGAGGCAGCACACTGAAAATACTCAGCCTTTCCCTGAAAGAGGCCCATTTGCATATTTTAAGAGCTGCAGCCTGAGAATCAGGCTTCTAATTTAACACGAAAGTAGGGACTGACTCCAGTCTTCTCCAGAGACCAGGGAGGAGGCTGATGGGTGCCATCTTTGCACTCTTTCTCTGCTCCATTCCAAGCTACAGGTAGGTAGCTTGTGCACATAGCTGGCGCCCTGGCTTCTGTGGCTGCTGCCCAGAGGACCTACCTCTTGATTGCTTGGCCCTGGTGGCCAGCAGGGATTATGCTCCCAGGTCCCATAGGAGTATAACAAACAGAGAAAATATTCTTGACCAGCTGTCAAGGCTAAGCGCAGAGACAGCCATCAGAAATACCCAACTCCTAGGGACGCCTGGGTGGCTCAGTGGGTTAGGCCGCTGCCTTCGGCTCAGGTCATGATCCTAGGGATCGAGCCCCGCATCGGGCTCCTTGCTTGGTGGGGAGCCTGCTTCTCTCCGCCTCTGCCTGCCATTATTTATAAATAAATACCCAACTCCCAATATTCCCCTGAAAGAGGTCTATTTGTTTATCTTAAAAGCTACAACCTGAGAGTGAGGCTTCTAATTTAACACTGATCTGGGAGACAATTTCATTCCTCTCCATAGACTTGGGAGGGGAGGGTGGAGCAGCAGGAGTGGTTTTCATGTTCTCCCTCAGCCTCTTCCAAGTCACCAGTGTCTCTGTGAAAAAAGTTTATGCATACATCTGGGATGCATATAGCTTATGCATACAACCTAGGTTTTGCAGCTGCATCCAGAGTACACATGCCTTGCTAGCCTAGGTTTGATGACCAGGAGAACTTGTGTTCAGAGGCTCAATGGAACTGTAGCCAACAAAGAAACAGTTCTTAACTGGCCATGCTTGTAGAGCTTAAAGCATAAGGAGCAGAGAGAAATGCTCCTCTCCTGGTCTTTCCCTAAAAGAGGTCTATTTGCATTCTTCAAGAGCTGTTGCCTGAGGGTCTGGCTTCCATTTAGCCTCTTGTAGGTACTGACTAAGATCCTCCCCTTTGGAATAAGTTTAGGCTCACCCTCACCTACCAGCAGCCACTGAAAACAAAGAAGGCTGTTTGGATAATCACAAAAGTTTAAGAGACAACCAAGAGCTAAGGCCAGTCTGAATGATAAGGTTCATCTTCTACACAAGATCATTTGTTCCAGACTGGGAGAAGGGGCTGTTTTATCTAATGCATAGAAACCAATATACAGAGTCAAGGAAAATGAAGAAATAGAGAAATAGGTTCCAGAGGAAAGAAGAGAATAAAACCTCAGGGGGAAAACAAAAACCTTTAATAAAATAGAAATAAGTGATTACCTGATAAAGAGTTCAAAATCAGGGCACCTGGGTGGCTCAGTGGGTTAAGCCACTGCCTTCAGCTCAGGTCATGATCTCAGGGTCCTGGGATCGAGTCCTGCATTGGGCTCTCTGCTCAGCGGGGAGCCTGCTTCTCTCTCTGCCTGCTTTGCTGCTGACTTGTGATCTCTCTCTGCCAAATAAATAAATAAAATCTTTAAAAAAAAAAAAAGTTCAAAATAATGGTCATAAAGATGCTCACCAAGGTCAGGAGAACAATGCATGAACAAAAAAAGTTCAACAAAGAGAAAATATAAGAAAGTACCAAATAGAAATCACAGGGCTAAAGAATACAATAACTTAACTGAAAAATTCCAGAGGGATTCAATAGCAGACTACATGAAGTGAAAGAAAGGATCAGCAAGCTGGAAAACAGAGCAGTGGAACTTATTCAATCAGAAGAACAAAAAGAAAAAAGAATGAAAAAGGGCAAAATGGGTGAGGGTAAGTGGGAAATACAGACCTATAGTTATGAAATGAATAAGTCATGCACAGCAAAAGGAACATAATCAATGGTGTTGTAATAGCATTGTATGGTGACAAATGATAGCCACATTTGTGGTCAGCATAGTGTAACATATAGACACACTGGATCACTATGATGTACCCCTAAAACTAGTGTAACATTGTGTGTCAACCATACCCCAATTTTTTTAAAAAAGTTTAAAAAGGAATGAAAAAAATAGCTTAAGGGACTCATGGGACACCATCAAGTAGACCAACTTTGCATTATAGGGGCCCCAGAAAAAGAAGAGAAAGAAAGGGGCAGGAAGCTTTCAAAGAAATAATGGCTAAAAGCTTCCCTGACCTGGGAGAAAAAACAGACATCCAGATCCAAGAAGCACAGAGAGTTCCAAAGAAGATGAGAGAAGAGTGATGGATATATTAATTATATGAGGAATCCTCACGTACACTTGACTCTTGAACAACACAGGTTTGAACTGAGAGGGTCCCCTTATAGGCAAATTTTTTTTGACAGATGTTGTACAGTACTTTATATATATTTTCTCTTCCTTGTGATTTCTTAATAACATTTTTAGCTTGTTTTATTATAATAATACAGTATATAATACATATGCCATACAAAATTTGTGTTGATCAACTGTTCATGTTATTAGTAAGGCTTCCACTCAACAGTAGGCTAGTAGTAAAGTTCAGAGAGAGCCCAAAGTTATTCGTGGATTTTCAACTGTGCAGGGTGTTGGCACCCTAACTGCCATGTTGTTCAAGAGTTAACCATATATGTATATCAAATCATCATGATGTATACCTTTTTTTAATTAGTTTCAGAGGTAGAATTTAGTAACATATAACACCCAGTGCTCATTAAGTGACCTCATTAATGCCCATCATCCAATTAACCCTTCCCCCGACCCAGCTCCCCTCCAGCAGCCCTTAGTTTGTTTCCTAGAGTTCAGTGTCTCTCATGGTTTGCCTACCTATTTTTATCTTATTTTTCCTTCCTTTCCCCTATGTTCATCTGTTTTGTTTCTCAAATTTCACCTATGAGTGAAATCATATGATATTTGTCTTTCTCTGACTAATTTATTTCACTTAGCATTATGCCCTCTAGTCCCAGCCAAATCATTGCAAATGGCAAGATTTCACTCTTTTTGATGGCTGAGTAATACGCCATTGTGCATGTGTGTGTGTGTATATATGTGTGTGTGTGTGTGTATATATACATACATATATACATATTATATATAATACATATATACATATAATACATACATACATGCATATGTATTACATATTATATATTATATATTATATATTAATATATTTATATTATATTTTATATATTATATATTTAATATATTAATATATTATATTTTATATATTAATATATTAAATATAATATATGATAAATACAATATATAATATATATTATATTATATTATATTATATGATGTTTTCATATATAATATGTATATATGTATGTATGTATATATATGAAAACACATACATCTTCCATATCCATTCATCTGTTGATGGATATCTGGGCTCTTTCCATAGTTTTGGCTATTGTGGACATTGCTGCTATAAACATTGGGGTGCGTGTGCCCCTTCAAATCACTGTTTCTGTCCTTTGAATAAATACCTAGTACTGCAATTGCTGGGCTGTAGGGTTGCTCTATTTTTAACTTTTTGAGGAACCTCCACACTATTTTCCAGAGTGGCTGCACCAGTTTGCATTCCCACCAACAGTGTAAGAGGGCTCCCCTTTCTCTGCATAAGTCACCAACAGCTGTTGTTTCCTGACTTGTTATTTTATCCATTCTGACAGGTGTGACAGGTATCTCATTGTGGTTTTTATTTGTCTTTCCCGGTGCCAAGGGATGTAGAGCATTTTTTCATGTGTCTGTTGGCCACTTGTATGTTTTCTTTGGAGAAGTATCTGTTCACATCTTCTGCCCATTTTTTGACTGGATTTTTTGGTTTTTTGGGTGATGAGTTTGATGAGCTCTTAACAGATTTTGGATACTAGCATTTTATCTGCTAAGACATTGGCAAGTATCTTGTCCCATTCAGTAGGTTGCCTTTTAATTTTGTTGACTGTTTCCTTTGCTGTGCAAAAGCTTTTTATCTTGATAAAGTCCAAGAAGCTCATTTTTGCTTTTGTTTCCCTTGCCTTTGGAGACATGTATAGCAAGAAGTTGGTGTGGCTGAGGTCAAAGAGATAGTTATCTGTGTTCTTCTCTATGATCTTGACAGATTCCATCTCATATTTAGGTCTTTCATCCATTCTTAATTTATTTTTGTGTATAGTATAAGAAAATGGTCTTGTTACTGTCCAGCTTTCCCAACACTTTTTGTTTAAGAGAATTTTTCCATTGGATACTTTTTTAAAAGGTTTTATTTATTTATTTGACAGAGAGAGAGAGATCACAAGTAGGTAGAGAGGCAGGCAGAGAGAGAGGGGGAAGCAAACTCCCCACTGAGCAGAAAGCCCGATACACGGCTCAATCCCAGGACCCTGAGATCATGACCAGAGCCGAAGACAGAGGCTTAACCCACTGAGCCACCCAGGCGCCCCTCCACGGATACTCTTATCTGCTGTGTCAAAGATTATTTGCCCATACAATTGTGGGTACATTTCCAGGTTTTCTATTCTGTTCCATTGTTGTATATATTGGGTTTTGTTATATTTGGCCTCTCCCACTCCCTCTTTTTGCACATAGCAGTCATTCTTCCTTGCTAAATATTGAAATGGGGAAAAACTTCCTAAACAATTGCATGAATATACTACCACAATTTGTTTATTCATTGTGCTTTTGAAGGACACTTGGAGATATTATGGATAATGCTACTATTAACAGTCTTCTATACGTGTTTATTGCACAGGAACACTTGTTGTGTTCAGTAAATATTTAGGAGTGGAATTACTGGATGAAATGATACAAGGATCTTCAGTTTTAGTAGATATGTCAGTTTTCCAAATTGCCTGTAACCAACTGACACTCTCATGAGCTAATTATCAATATTTTTCATAACACTGGTTATTGTCAGTCTTTCATAACTTTAATAGCCATATAGTTATGTAGCAGTATCTTATGATTTTAATTTCCATCTTCCATATTTCTAATGGATTTACTGGTCTTTTAGACAAGCCTGTTCTAATCTCTTGCCTATTTTTTTGTGTGTGTGGGGTTCTCTTTTTTTTCTTTTTTAAGTGTAGAATACAAGAGGGGGAAAAGATATTTTTTTTAAACTGCATATTCAATCATGGTAATAATAGTTATTTCTGACTAATGGGATTATCAGTGATTTATATTTTCTTCCTTGTGCTTTTCTGCACTTTTCTAATTTTCTATACCAATTATGTATTATTTTCAGAACATTAAGTGTTATGCCATTTTAATGAACAGAAACAACGGGTTTTTACAAAAGACACCATCTAGGGAATAAAGATTGAATGCTGAACTGGTAAATTTATTAGATATTTGGATGATTTATGGTAGTGATTTTCAAATGATTCCAAATTGTTCTATAGCTAAAATTGAATAATAGTGCCCCTTTCCAATTTTCAGTGGTTTCCTATATCCTGTTCAATGCCTTAGAACCAAATTTAATACATTAAGTTTCCAAACTATACACACATCGATGAATTATTAATATGCCAAATAGGATTCAGCAAAAACAAAAGTTATGGGAGAAGTATGAACCATAATTAGGACAATCATACTTCTCTATCAAGAAGAATTTCTGCTTTCACTCCCATTAGAACTCCTATTAATGTAGCAGCTTTTAAAATAAAAATATTTGCATCCTGCAAATCACAAATTAAATTAAAAGGTTTTAGATTTCTCATACTCTGTAAAATTAAGTATCAAATACTGCTTGAATAAAACTGTTTTCTGGGCACCTGGCTCCTCAGTTGGTGAAGCATGCAAGTCTTGATCCTGGCATTGTGAGTTCAAGCCCCACACTGGGAGTGGAGATAACTTAAAAATAAAATCTCTAAAAGAAAACTGTTCCCAATAGTGTGCAACATAAAGAATTAAAACATGATAACATGATGTATAACCTCAAAAGTCTTGGCATTTCACTGGAGAAATATATCAACCCCTTATGAAAGTAACCAAATACACGATAATGTATGAATGATGTAGGGACTCAAGGAAAACAGATTTAGATGTAGGACAAAGCCTTAAGAGAATGCCTAATACAAGAGGAATATAAACTTTGGGTAAGTATTCTTTCCTTATTATTAGGACTCTACCTGAGCACTCTGTCCCATAATAGATGCTATCACACAGCAATATAAGAATTTTAATCTAAATTTACGCTACCTTCTTACTGTTACCATAGTGGCAAACCCATGGTTCTATGATGGTCTCTAAGCTATAACTCTCCAGGACTCCAATCCTTTCCCTGCTGCTTTGTTATGTTCTCCATCTACTTTACACAAACAAATGTGCTTTCTTTTAGCCAAGGTACCAAGTGTGTCCTTGAATAATCTGGAATATAATTTGAAGCAGCCCTTAAAATGTTATTAAAAATTAATTTCCAGGGGCACCTGGGTGGCTCAGTCAGTTAACATCTGCCTTCAGCTCCGGTCATGATCTCGGGGTCCTGGGATAAAGCCCCATGCTGGGCTCCCTGCTCAGAGGGGAGCCAGCTTCTCCCTCTCCCCCTCCCCCTTGCTCATGTTCTTTCTCTCCCTCTCTCTCTCAAATAAATAAAATCTTTTTTAAAATTAATTTCCAGCTATCACTCTTAATATTTCTAAATTCCACACAGCAATTTGTAGTAAGTTTTCATAACTGTTTAAGTGGAATTTTGACACTGAGAATTTAAAATGAACTGTTCCCGAATGTAAGACTCAATAAGCGTGGGCTGTCAGGGAAGATGGTAATGGAAGCAGCTCCAGGAATTTGTCTCTCCAGCTGGACAATATTCTATCGGCAAAATCTGTCTTGTGTAATCATTGTAGAATTCTGTAGTCTATTTAAAGACTTGCAGCTTCCAAGGGACAACGTGCTGGGTAAATTGTGGTTAGTTTTGATTCATTTCACCCCAATACAGTAGAAGCTGCACATCCTCCCGCCCCCAGCCCCATGGCAGGCAGCTATACCACTGTTTCTGGAGTAGCTTGTAGGAGCCAGACTGAGCAAAAGGAATTTGCCCACCGAACACCAGGGATCTGTGTTCTAACCACCAACTGCTGCATCTGATGATGCAAATGCAGACAGAGGTAGGCAGCCACTGTTGGCAACTCCCACCATCATCATTTCATGCTCCTCCAACTGAAGCAGCTTCCAGGAGATTTAAAGAGACAACATTTATTTTATGTTCTTCCCTTTTCCCTTTTGCCCCTTTGAAACCAGACATTTTAAGACTAGTTACATCACAGGAAAAGTTAGAAAGCCACTGTACATGCCCAACATGCAGTCTCAGAAAAGACCTGAGAAGACCTTAAGTTACACATCAGGCTGATCCCTGACACAGGCACCTTGCTAAAAACTTTGCAAAGAAACGAACCAAAACACCACACCCTGGGGAAGGAGGAAAACCTGATTTATAGAATTGCCAAATTTAAGATTCAAATGTCCAGTTTTCAATTAAAAATCACAAGGAATAAAAAGAAACGGGAAAGTGTGGTACATTAAAAAGAAATAATAAAAAAAATAAGCAGAAACTATCCCTGAAGAGGACCTGATATAAGAGGTGGGATTTATTTCAAACTGAAAAAAAAAAAACCAATAATGACAAAATAGTCATAGTAATTTTCTTGAGTTATTTCTGGTTCTGGCCTTGGAAGAATTAGTTCCAATTGCACTTATATTCCTTCTATAAACAACTAAAAAACCAGAAAACGTATAAAAACAACTGTGTTCAAGCACTGGGCAGTACTCAGCATAGGGCTAGAAAGGTAGAAAGGTAGGCACGGTAGGTGAGCTCCAAACTCACTGGGACTTCCCCTCTGAAGGCATTTTCCAAAAACAGTACAGGAAAATGGAGGCAAGCAGAGAACTATCTCTGAGCAAAGAAACAGAGGTTGGAGTTCAGAGTTGCTAAGGCACAAGAAATCTGAGAAGCCCATTATCAGAAAGGAAGTTGCTACAGAGAAAGAATCTCCAAAATCTCCCTGGGGTTTTCTTTGGAGGTTTTGTTTTTTGTTTTTTGGTTTCTTGATATATCCTAAGCTATGTATGTGAAGTGTGAGGTTCTCAAAAGCCTAACAGAGAAAAGCTGTTAAGGGACTGAAAGCTAAAGAGAAATAATCAGGGATTTCACAGTACCAGGCAGACACTGACCCAGCCAGAAAAGAGAAGCCTTGGTAAGTATCTTTGCTATTCAGTTTTGACATCAGAATGCTTATTTCTTAGAAGAAAAGACCATGCTCTAGAATTGAGGGCAAAATTGAAATAACCAACATTTTTTTAAAAAATTTTTTAAGATTTTTATTTTTATTTATTTGACAGAGAGAGATCACAAGTAGGCAGAGAGGCAGGCAGAGAGAGAGGAAGGGAAGCAGGCTCCCTGCTGAGCAGAGAGCCCAATGTGGGACTCGTTCCCAGAACCCTGAGATCATGACCTGAGCCGAAGGCAGCGGCATAACCCACTGAGCCACCCAGGCGCCCGAAATAACCAACATTTAAAAACTTAAAACTGGGGACGCCTGGGTGGCTCAGTTGGTTGGACGACTGCCTTCGGCTCAGGTCATGATCCCGGAGTCCCGGGATCGAGTCCCGCATCAGGCTCCCAGCTCCATGGGGAGTCTGCTTCGCTCTCTGACCTTCTCCTCGCTCATGCTCTCTCTCACTGTTTCTCTCTCAAATAAATAAAAAAAAAATCTTTAAAAAAAAAATAAATAAAAATAAATAAAAACTTAAAACTAAGCTTTAATAAGGTTAAGATGGTCCACATTAATTTAGTCACCTATAAAAATAAAGTTCAATACCCTTTTAAAGAAAATAAGATAATCCAGAGCCTCTAAAATAAGTCATCAACTGTCTAGTATATAGTCAAAAATTACTAGAAATTCATGGGGAACCAGGGTGACTCAGCTGTTAAGGGTCTGCCTTTGGCTCAAGTCAGGGGATTCTGTTGCACACTGGGCTCCCCGCTTGGTGGGAAGCCTGCTCCTCCCTCTCCCACTCCCCTGCTTGTGTTCCCTCTCTCACTGTCTCTCTCTCTCTCTCTTAAATAAATAAATATAATCTTTAGAAAAAAATTACTAGAAACTCAAAGAAAGAAAAATGTGATCTAGAGCAAAATGAAAATCAGAAAGAGACACACAGATACCTCAGATGTTGAAATTAGAAGGAATGAGAACTTAAAAATAACGATAGGGATGCCTGTGTGGCTCTATAGGTTAAGTGTCCGACTCTTGATTTCAGGTCAGTTCATGATCAACGGATCATGATCAAGGGTCAGGTCATGGGATCAAGCCCTGCATTGGGCTTCACACTCAGCAGGGAGTCTGCTTGAGATTCTCTCTTTCTCTCTCTTCTTCTGCCTCTCTCCAGTCTCCAAAATAAATACATAAATCTTAAAAAAAAAAAAACTATAATAATATGTAAAAGAACCCAGGGGAAAGGCTGAATATAATGGGTAAAAAGATAAGGAATTTTTGGAGCATTCTAAAAATACACATATATATGAAAAAAGAACCAAATGGAAACACCACAACTGGGGGGGGGGGGACTAGTATCTGGAATCAAATATTATTAGATGGGATTAACTAAAGATTGGACACAAGAGAAGAAGGGATCAGTGAATTGGAAGATAGCTCAAATCATTTAAGTTGAAAAACAAAGAGTAAAATATTAGGATAGAAACAAAGAACAAATCCTCAATGACCTGTGGAAAAATATCATATAGTCTAACTAAGTCTCTGCTGAGCAGAGAGCCTGATGTGGGGCTCGATCCCAGGACCCTGAGATCATGACCTGAGCCAAAAGCAGAGGCTTAACCCACTGAGCCACCCAGGTGCCCCATTTTTTTTTTCAAAGCACTTAAGAAGTTTTATTGAAAACAATAAAATACAGAAACACCAGATTCTCGTTTTAAAGTAAAATTGACAGCATCTTCCAGATCTATTCTGGTCACTATTAATGAAAAACCAAGTTTTCAAATCCAAAATAATTAACAAACCTGCTTATAATAAGCATCGTTCTCATGGTTCTAGCCCCTACCCTATTTTCCTAAAATTTTACATTTGCACCTTTTCAAAAATGAGTAGCAAGTTTTGTTTTTGTTTCTGCTTTTTTAAATGACTGATTAAGATTTGTGAGAACTGAACTTTATATTTAAAAAAAAATACACACGCACACCCTACTCAAACTCAGAGAAGGAATTGTTCAAAGGAATTGTTAACAAAATTCCAAATTTGATCAAAAAAGAAACTCACCAGCAGGAAAAGTCAATGAAGCCCAAACAGAAAAGAAATTCCAACTAGAAAGAAATATACCTACAAAGAAAAATCACACCTAAGCACATCACAGTCACATTATTAAAAACCAAAGATAAAGATAAAATCTTAAAAGCAGGCAGATGCAGGGTCTTAAAGAGCTATCTGTTCTCCATGTTCATAGCAGCATCATTCACAATAACCAAAAGGTGGAAACAACACAAGTGTCCATCAGCAGACAAATGGATAAACTAAATGTGGTGTGTGTGTGTGTGTGTGAGAGAGAGAGAGAGAGAGAGAGATGGAATATTACTCAGCCTTAAAAAGGAAGAAAAGTGGGGACACCTGGGCAGCTCAGTTGGTTGGACGACTGCCTTCAGCTTGGGTCATGATCCCGGAGTCCTGGGATCGAGTCCTGCATCGGGCTCCCAGCTCTGCGGGGAGTCTGCTTCTCTCTCTGACCTTCTCCTCGCTCATGCTCTCTCTCACTGTCTCTCTCTCAAATAAATAAATAAAATCTTAAAAAAAAAAAAAAGGAAGAAAAGTATGACAAATGCTACAATACAGATGAATCTGAGGATATCACACTAAGTGAAATAATCCAGTCATAAAAAAATAAATACTGGGCACCTGGGTGGCTCAATGGGTGAAAGCCTCTGCCTTCAGCTCAGGTCATGGTCTCAGGGTCCTGGGATCGAGTCCCGCATCGGGCTCTCTGCCCGGCAGGGAGCCTGCTCCCCCTTCTCCCTCTGCCTGCCTCTCTGCCTACTTGTGATCTCTGTCTGTCAAATAAATAAATAAAATCTTCAAAAGAAATAATAATAAATAAATAAATACTATATGATCCCACTTATATAAGTTATCCAGAGTAGTCAAATTCATAAAAACAAAAAGTAGAATGTGGTTGTCAGAGGTTAGGGGATGGGAGACGGGGAGTTGTTTAATGGGCACAATTTTGCAAGATTAAAGTTTTGGAGATTATTTACACAATGTGAATACACTTAACACCAATGAACTGTACCCTTAAAAGTTAATAAAGTGGTAAATCCTGTGTTATGCATATTTTACAACAAAAATTATTTAGAAAAATTCAAAAAAGCAGACAAAAAAGAGATTAAATACAAAGCAAAAGCAATTAAAAAATGCATCTGACTTCTTATTAGAACAAGGAGAGGGCAGAAAACAAAGCAAGGGCTACTTTACTTTTTAACTGAAGTATAGTTGACACACAATGTTATATTAGCTTCAAATATACAACGTGGTGATTTGACAATTCTAGACATGATGCTGTGCTCACCACAAATGCAGCTCCCATCTGTCACCATCCAATGCTGTTACAACACTATCAATTTTATTCACTATGTCATGATTTTTATCCCCGTGACTCACTCATTCCATAAATGGAACCTTGTGCCATCTACTACCCTTCACCTATCTTGTACATTTCCCTGCCTCCTTCCCCTTTGGCAACCACTAGTCCTATGTATTTGTGGGTTTATTTCTGCTTTTTTTGTTTGTTTGACTTTGTTTTTTAGATTCCCCATATGCATGAAATCATTTGGTATTTGTCTTGATCTGTCTGCTATTTTTTCATTCAGCATAACATCCTTTCAGTTCACCTACGTTATCACCAATGGCAAGATCCCATTCTTTGTTACGGCTGCGTGATATTCCATTTTACCTCTGTGCCACATCTTCTTTGTCCATTGACTGATCAATGGACACTTAAAGTTGTTGCCATCCTCGGCTATTGTAAATCACACTGCAATAAACACAGGGGTGCATATATGTTTAAAAAATCGGGGTGCCTGGATGGCTCAGTGGGTTGACCCTCTGCCTTCGGCTCGGGTCAAGCCCCATGTCGGGCTCTCTGCTCAGCAGGGAGCCTGCTTCCCCCTCTCTCTCTGCCTGCCTCTCTGCCTGCTTGTGATCCCTCTCTGTGTTCAATAAGTAAATAAAATATTTTTAAAATAATAATAAAATAAAATAAAAATTTAAAAAAAAAAAAGCAAGAGCATCTTTCAAGCCAAAACAAAATTAAAACTATCAACTATCAACCTAAAATTCTACATTGAGTGAAAATATCCTTCAAAAATGAATGCAAAATAGAGACATGGTCACATAAATGAAAATTTAAATAATTTGTTGCCTACAAATCTATGCTACAAGACATACAAAAGAAAATTCTTTAGGTTGCAGGAAAATGACACCATGACAAATGGCAATTCAGTTTCATAAGAAGGGGGAAGAAAGCACTAGAAATGCTAAAGATATTGGTAAAGATAAAAGCAATTTTTAGTTTCTTACATTTTTAAAAGGTCAAATATTTAAAGAAAAATAATTTAAACAGAACAATCTGTGAGAGAGAATCGTATTATCTACAATTAATTAATAAGAATTAACAATATATTATACCATTTATAACATACACAGAGGTAATATATGTGACAATAACAGTAAAAGGGTAGGAGACAGGGTAAGTGGATTTGCTGTTTTGTTTTTCTTCAAGAACTGGTATGACAGAAAAAAATGCAATGAAATGTCGGAAGCATTATGAGAACAGACTTGCAGGCAGCAGGAGCAAAACGAAGGACAACAGTAAGTTCTTCACACCACACAGTAAAAGGCTGAGTGCTGCTATTCTGTATTCTTTTTTTACCCTCTAGTCTCCAAAGGGCTGAAACCTAGAGACCAAGAGCCAAGTTCCATCTAGCTTCTTCTCAGGTTCATCCAATGGGAAGTACCATGGGATCTTGGAGGACAAAAAGAAAGAGAAGTAAAGTATTTCTTGTCCACTCTCTTCCTGTATCAGCACAAGAGGTTTGGCAGTGGCTCTATCCCCCTATAACAGCAGTTTCTTGCTAAGATTCCCTTCCTCCACGACCTCAGCATTTAACCTTCAGATAAAAAAAAAGCTCTAATCCTGCTGTCACTCATTCCTGGTCACTCAATATCCCCTGTTGGTTCTCTTAACTGTGTGCACCCTGCTGTAAATGGCTCCTTCATCACATACACAGAGGGAAATGGAACACTGGGGAAAAATTTTACACCATGGCATCAGGCTTACTCAAATTATGGTGTCTTGGGCATGGGATGGAGTACAGTGAGAAGAAAAGACTTGGAAAGTCACTGGATTGCTGTGGCAATGATAGATGGGTTGGCAGCTCTGAAAAAGAGAAGCTCAGGGTCTTAAACTCCCAACTCAAGGCACGGGTTGAAGTGACACGGCCTCCAAGGAATCTGTTATCCCCATGCGGCAGGGCAGCAATGACGGAGGACGGGGCACCTATTCTGTAAGAGTCATCCCATTATCCCTCATGGTCTCCAGGCACAGAGAAAGAGTTAAACTCCAAAATGGCAGACTATTTACATGGCCTCGAAGTGACTCTCTACAGTTTGCTCATTGTTGCAAGGAGGAAAAATAATAACAATGGAGAAGTCAGACAACACCTTGAATGAGTGATCACAATAAACATCCCCAGCGAGGGGCGCATGGTCATCATATGCTTCCAGATGGGATCCTTGAGAGGATATACCATGTACGTAGTATTCGTTCCACCTGGGGATCTAAAGAAGGATCCAAGGAAGGATCAGACGCAGCCAGAATGAGGAGCTTTCTATTTAAAAGAAAATGGATGGCAGCTATAATTCTTCAAAAATGTCATAAAAGTCATGACATAAGAGACAAAGAAAGACTATGGAAATATTCTAGATTGAAGAACACTAAGTGAAAAAAGTAAATGCAATATCTGATCCAAGACTGGATTCTTCACTCAAGGGGGGAAATGCTACAAAAGAAAACATTAAACATTGGCGTAGAGATGGTAGCTTGGATAAAACAATTTTATTAAGCTTAAACCTGCTGAACTTGATAACTATACTGTGGTTAATGGGAGAGAATATCCATAGTCTCAGAAAATACATACTGAAATATTTAGGAGTAAAGGGTCATGACATGCAATGTAGTCTCAAGTTGTTTGGTAAAAGCATATATTACGGGGGCGCCTGGGTGGCTCAGTGGTTTGGGCTGCTGCCTTCGGCTCGGGTCATGATCTCAGGGTCCTGGGATCGAGCCCCGCATCGGGCTCTCTGCTCCGCAGGAAGCCTGCTTCCCTCTTTCTCTCTCTCTCTCTCTCTGCCTGCCTCTCTGCCTACTTGTGATCTCTGTCTGTCAAATAAATAAATAAAATCTTAAAAAAAAAAAAAAAAGCATATATTACGTATACATACATATATATGCATATATATGTGGGGGTGTGTGTGTGTGTGTGTCTTTGTGTGTGTGTATAGGCGGGGGGGAGGAAATCTATGCATATGACATAGCAAATGAAGTTAACAGTAAGTGAAATTGGGTAAAGGGTACATATTAATTTGCTAGAACTGCTGTAAACAAAGGGCTACAGACTAGGTAGTAGTAGTATCGCTGACTTAAACGACAGAATGCACTGTCTCCCGGTTTGGAGGCTAGAAGTCCTAGACCAAGGTGTCAGCAGGGGTTGGTTCCTTCTAAGCGCTGTGACAAAGAAAATAATCTGCTCCAGGTCTGTCTCCTGGCTTCTGAAAGTTTGCTCAAAGTCTCTGGCATTCCTTGGCTTGTAGTTACAGCACCCTGATCTCTGCCTTCATGGTCACGTGGCGTTCTCCCCATGTACCCATATGTCTCTGTGTCCCTTTTTCCCCTTTTGTATAAGGCACCAGTCCTCTTGGATCAGGGCCTAAGCTCATGCAATAACCTCCAGTTTAAAGCTTGATTACCTCTGTAAAGACCTTTTTTCCAAGAAACTTACCTTCTACAGTACGAGGGGTTAGGACTTCCACAGATCCATTTTTGGTGGACACAATTCAACCAATAACAGATATACAAATAATTTCTATAGTATTTTTTTTAAGATTTTATTTATTTATCTGATAGAGAGACAGTGAGAGAGAGCATGAGAGGGGAGAAGGTCAGAGGGAGAAGCAGACTCCTGAGGAGCTGGGATACTGATGCAGGACTTGATCCTGGGACTCAGGGATCATGACCTGAGACAAAGGCAGTCACTCAACCAACTGAGCCACCCAGGTGCCCTTTCTATAGTATTTTTATTCTTGTAACTTTTCTCTTTAGTTTGAAATTATTTCCACGTAAAACATTTTTCTAAAAGGAAAAGAAATTCCTGAGGCGCCTGGGTGGCTCAGTCAGTTAAACAGCTGCCTTCGGCTCAGGTCACGATTTTGGAGTTCAGGGATCGAGCCTCGTGTCAGGTTCCCTGCTCAATGGGGAGTTTGTTTCTCCCTCTCCCTCTGTTTCTCCCCCACTCGTGCTCTCTAATAAATTAGTAAAATTTTAAAAAAAGAAAAATTCCTGTACAACCCAGAGAGTTACAAAACCTATTCCAGGAATAGACAAAGGAATATATCTCAAAGGAATCATAAGATTCTACCAATTCACATCCTCAAGAACCTTGGAATGGAAAATAAAGGCATTGATCAGAAAGGACAAATTATAAAATTAGGTAGGACCAAATTTATCAACATGAGTGCACTTACCAAGAATTCTAGATTCAGCTTCTTCTCCAAGAGAACACCAAATGGCAGATGACATGGGTGCTACAGGAGCGCCATGAGGGCCTGGGAGCCCTGGAAAGGGAGGCAGGTGGTTACCATGGAGGCTCAGGGAGTGGCAGCAGCTTCGGGGCCCCACTGGAGGGAGGCCACAGAGCTCAGAGAGCGAAGGCCGACAACGAGGAGTGGATTCCCATCCCCAAGCTGGGCTGCCTGGTCACAAACACAAAGTCCCTAGAGGAGATCTCTTCTCCCTGCCCATCAAGGAATCTGAGATCATGGACTTCTTCCTGGGGGTATCCCTTAAGGATGAGGATTTGAAGATTATGCCTGTACAAAAGCGGACCCATGTTGGCCAGTGGACCAAGGGTCAAGGCATTTGTTGCCATCAGAGATTACAATGGACACATGGGTCTGGGTGTCAGTGGATAGCCACTGCCATCCAGGGGGCCATTATCCTGGCCAAGCCTTCCATCCTCCCTATGCAGTGAAGCTACTGGGGGGAACAAGATCGGCAAGCCCCACACTGTCCCATGCAAGGTAACTGGCCGCTGTGGCTCTGTGCTGCCCCCAGAGGCACTGATGTTGTCTCAGCCCTGTGCCCAAAAAGCTCCTGACGACGGCCAGTATTGACGACCTCAGCCAGGGACACTGCCACCCTGGGCAACTTTGCCAAGGCTACTTTGGATGCCATCTCCAAGACCAACAGCTATCTCACCCTTGACCTCTGGAAAGAGTATGAGGAATTCACTGACCATCCTGTAAAGATCCACACCAGAGTCCCCATGCAGAGGACTCAGGCCCCAGCTGTGACCACTACATAGTTTTATACAGGAAAAATGAAGTGAAATAAAGCTTGTTAAAAAGAAAGGAGGTGGGGGAGATGGAGAAAAAGAAGGAGGAAGAGGAGAATTATTCTAGATGAGGAGGAGGAGGAGAGGAAGGGGACGGAGAAGAAGGAAAAGGAGAAGGAGAAGAACAAGAAGAACAAGAAGAAGAGTTAGAATTCTAGATTCAATATGTCCAGCAGCAAACATCTAGGAACTATTCAAATATGCATGTTTTTGTTCCAACAGGCCTTGCTAGAGGTTCCATACATCATTACTATCTATCATATTTGAATTCTACTGGATCTGTTGCAATAGTTTCAGATATGTCTTCCTTCCACTTTGGTCCTTAAGTAGCTGTGAGAGCACCAAATGGCTCCAAGAGATTGTTTGCACAGCCTGATTCAGAGATGACCGAGACTGAGATGCTAAATTTTCCTAGCATACTTTGGAGAATGGGTATGATATCTTAACGAGATGGGAATGTTAGAGTTGACTTATTATGTGCAGCCTGCTTAGCCAACCCTTACCCTACAAACCAGGATGGCTCAGAAATGCATTAGTGAAGGGAGTGCCAGCAGCCAGAAAAATCTCTAGATTAACTGTTCTCTGTAGGCCAGAGATACTGATGGGAGATGCTGCCATAGAATTGGGTTCCCTGAACAGCAAAGGAAATTACCAACAAAATGAAAGGGCAAACTACTGAATGGGAGAAAATATTTGCAATCACATGTCTGACAAAGGGTTAATATCCAGGGGCGCCTGGGTGGCTCAGTGGGTTAAGCCTCTGCCTTCGGCTCAGGTCATGATCCCAGAGTGCTGGGATCGAGCCCCGCATCAGGCTCTCTGCTCAGTGGGGAGCCTGCTTCCTCCTCTCTCTCTGCCTGCCTCTCTGCCTCCTTGTGATTCTCTCTGTCCAATAACAAATAAAATATTTTTTAAAAAAAAGGGTTAATATCCAAAATATACAAAGAACACTTATAACTTAACAGCAAACAAACAAACAATCTGACTTAAAAAGGAACAGAGTATCTGAATAGATATTTTTCCAAAGAAGAGATATGGAAGACCAACAGGCACATGAGAAAGATACTTAACATCACTAATCATCAGAGAAATACAAATCAAAACCACAATGAGATATCACCTTATCCCTGTTAAAATGGCTAACATCAAAAAGTTAAGAAATAATAAGTGTTGGTGAGTATGTGGGAAAAAGGGCACTGTTGATGGGAATATATATTGGTACAGCAACTATAAGAAACGGTGCGGAGGTTCCTCAAAAAATCCTATGTAGAACTACCATGTGCTCCAGCAATTCCACTCCTGGGTTTTTATCTGAAGAAAATGAAAACACTAATTCTAAAATTGTATCTGTACCCCCATGTTCATTGCAGCATTATTTATAATAGCCAAGATATGGAAACAACCTAATCATGATAGATGAATGGATAAAAATGTGGTTTGTTTATACACACACACACACACACACACACACACACATACTGGAATACTATTCAGCCATTAAAAAAATGTTGCCATTTGTGACAACACAGATGGACCTTGAGAAAATTATGCTAAGTGAAATAAGTCAAAGAGAATTATGGACATTGCGGAGGGTATGTGCTTTGGTGAGTGCTGTGAAGTGTGTAAACCTGGTGATTCACAGACCTGTACCCCTGGGGATAAAAATATATTATATGTTTATAAAAAATAAAAAATTAAAAAATAAAATAAAATAAAAGAGAAATACCACATGATCTCACTTATATATGGAATCTAAAAACCAAACCAAACAAACACACTAACTAAAATCACAAAAACCAAGCTCATAGATACATAGAACAGACTAGTGGTTGCCGGAGGGGAGCACGCTGAGGGGCTTGCCAAATGGGAAAGGGGGTGAAAAGTTCCAAAATTTCCGTTATAAGATGAATAAGTCATAGGGGTGTAATGCAGAGAATGGTGACTATAGTTAATAAAACTGTTTTGCATGTTTGAAAGTTGCCGAAACAGTAATTTTAAAAGGCTTCCTCACAAGAAAAAAAGTTTTTTTGTAACAGTCAATGGTAACTATATATATGAGTGGAGGGATGTTAACCAGACTTATTTGGTGATCATTTCACAATACATACAAATGTTGAAACACTATGTTGTATACCTAAAACTAACATAAGGTTATATGTCAGTTATACCTCAAAAATAAATAAATAAATAAAAGCATCAGGCTTCCTGATTTCAAGAGAGCTAACAGGATCCCTGTATCCTAGAGGTCAGGCGGTAACACTTGACCATTAGAGGCAAAGTGGAGACAATGACCATAATAAGCCTCGGGCACAGAGTGGTAATCAGAGCACTTTGGCCCCCAGGCATCTGTGGCAGTGGTAAATCCATCACGTGGTTCCCAGGAATAAGGTAGATGGAGAGCCTACTCACTCATAAAATCAAAGAAAGTCTAAGCCAAGTGAGCAGAAATCTGACTTTAGTGACTGTAAGTGGAAAGTAGCCAATTCCCAGACTCTAGTCAGTTCACAGATCCAGGGTCCCATAACTGAAGTAGAGGCTACATCCCTCTGAAAAAGGACTTTTCAAGGGGCACCTGGGTGGTACAGTCAATTAAGCATCCAACTCTTGATTTTTGGCTCAGATGGTGATCTCCGGGTCGTGGTCTCAAGGTCAGGGGATTGAGCCCAAAGTCAGGCTCCAAGCTCAGCGTGGAGTCTGCTTAGGACTCTCTCTCCCTCTGCCCCTCCCCCACCACGTGTGCATGTGCATGCACGCTCTCTCGCTCGCTCTCTCTCTCTCTCTCTCAAATAAATAAATCTTTAAAACACACACACACACACACACACACACACACACACACACACAGAGAGAGAGAAAAAGGACTTTGCCACTTAGCCACAGTTTCATATCTCCCTTAAAAGGCTTCCACAGAGGACATGCAGTCATTTATCAGGATGATAGACACTGGGAAAGAGAAAACCTGGTTTCCTCAGGGTTGTTAGATAATGAATTAAGGTTGAATTAACTAATTCTGAGTTAGTTCATGACCCCTGAATAACATTAACTGCTGAAGGCCCAGAGCACCACAGCGGCCTACCAGTCAGGTCGTAAGTGATGTCTTGGTCCAAGGCTATCTCAAAGCATGTCCAACAAACCTCACAGGAAATGATCCTGTAATTATTTCCCCACCGATGTGCTTAGAAACTAACAGAAAGAACCTTCTAATTGGTTTCCTCATGGAGTAAGAGCCATTTTGTAGGAAAGGCAGAGTGAAAGTCTCTATTACTGAAAGATGCATGATAGGTGATTCCCATTACATCACATTTAATTCAACTGATGGTTCATCCTTGAAAAAGCAAGATGGATCTTGGAGAATGACTATGAGATGCCATGAACTTAATCAGATATTAGTGTTAACTTCAGCTACTGTTCCAGATATATCTTTATTCTGTAGTAAAAAAAAATTAGCACAGATTCTGATACTTGGTAAACAAATACCAAGTCAAGTGGGGCCCAAAGGAGCAGAGATTCCAATAGAATTCTATGCTTGTGACATAGAGATATTGTGTGGAGCCTCTGACATGGGCTAACGGAAGAATCACAGTCTGAGCTCAAAGTAGTCTCATTTGAAAAGCAGTTCCTAGGGGCTCCTGGGTGGCTCAGTGGGTTAAAGCCTCTGCCTTCAGCTCAGGTCATGATCCCAGAGTCATGGGATCAAGCCCCGCATCAGGCTCTCTGCTCAGCAGGGAGCCTGCTTCCTCCTCTTCTCTCTCTGCCTGCCTCTCTGCCTACTTGTGATCTCTGTCTGTCAAATAAATTAAAAAATAATAAAATCTTTAAAAAAAAAAAAAAAAGCAGTTCCTAGGGGCACTTGAGTGGCGTCTTCAGCTCAAGTTATGATCCCAGGGTCCTGGGATTGAGCCCCACATTGAGCTCAGCAGGGATCCTGCTTCTCCCTCTCCTCCCTGCCACTCCCCCTGCTTGTTCTTTCTCTCTCTCTCTCTCAAATAAGTAAAATAAAATCTTAAGGAAAAAAAAAAGAATGTCTAGAGTGCTACGGGAGCCTGGTGGACATTGACCTCTGACCTGTGGGATATCCACTGACCTGTGATCTGAGGTGCCCATCATGAACTTTCTATTATTTAGAACATCATTCATGATCCCATCATAAAATTAGAGGAGTGTAAAGAATCATTCTTCTATTTAGTGGAAATGCAATAGATAAGAGAGAGCCTGAGCAGGTCTGAAAAGCACAAGAAATTTTCATGAGCATGGCTCAGAGTCCCATGTAGATATATGTCTACTGCCCTACCACCTCTCTCTGAGCTCACATCTGTGGCCTCATGAGAATACCTGGTGACACAAAGGTGTGTACAGTATGCTGGCATCTGGCAGTGGGTGACCACCGAAAGACAGCTACACTCAGGGTTAGCCCTAAAACATAATAAAAGGAAATATCTCCAGCAGGTAGAACTTTGGGCAGTTCTTCCAGTGATCCACTCTGGACCTGAGGTAGGAATCTCTGCTGACATGGGAAGTCAATGACAGATTATCTGACAGATCAGGGGCTTGGAAAGAGCATAATTGGAAGATTAGTGACAAACAGATCTGGGAAAGTAGGAATGTGGACTCTCAGAATGGGTACAAAATGTAAAGGCAGTTGTATTTTGCATAAGTGCTTCCCAGAGGACATCCACGGAAAAGAAGAATCTCACTAAATCAGTGGAAACAAGAAGGCTCAGCCTATGGATGTTGGTCAATCTCTTTCCCCAGCCACTCAGCATTTGCTCAGTGAATCCATGGAAAAAGTGGCCATGGCAGCAGGGATGTGATGTGTGAGCTCAATAGGAACTTAACCTCACCAAGGATGATATGACTGGAGTTACCACTAAGTGCCCAAATGGCCAATGGCAGAAGCCAAAACAAGACCCCCAGTACAGCGCCATTTCCCTGGGGGTGGAGGCTGAGGGGAGCAGTCAGCTACCAAAGCTGATTACTTAACACTGAACCCACTCTTCATGGAGAAGGGAGTGATTTGTCCTCGTGGGAATTCACATTATTCGGATTTGCCCCCATAACATTCTGCCCGTTCCACCATTCACGCACTTACAGAACACCTTATTCATCACCACGGTATGCCATACAATATCATTTCAGGCCCAATAACTCATTCAACAGCAACAGAAATGTGGCAGACTGCATTCACTGGTCTTACTCTGTTCCCATCACCCAGAAGTAGGTGGCCTGACAGAATGGCGGAATATGGACTCCTGGAGGTTTAATGAGGGTGTCAACTAAACCACATCCTATGAGGTTGGGAAGTGTGCTATTGACATAAGATATGCTCTAAACCAAGAAAGGGTGGGACAAGAGAGAGGCACCTCAAAATATACCCAATAATCCACTGGTGGATTTTTTTCAAACAGTTCCCCTCAAATCTTGTGCCCTGAGAACTTGGAAGTCCTATTCCAAAGAGAGGAGGGTAACCACCAGGGAACACAGTCAGGGTTCCACTGAATCAGAAATAAGACCATTTGGTGCTCCTTGCCCCACTGAACCAACAGGCACAAAGGAAAGGGACTACTGTATTAGATACTGATCCTAATTCCCAAGGGAAAATGGTTGCTGCTACACAAATGATGCAAAGGGACTACATCTGGAACCCAGAGGATTTATCGGGTACCTCATAGTGCTCCCATGTCCGGTAGTAATTATTGCCTGACCTGGGTTACCTAGAAATGCCTGAGACAGGGACTTGGGAATGCTCTCTTTATTGAAGGAGTGTCCTTCAAGAAAAGCCCCTAAGGGAAGGAAACAGGATAGGGAAGCAGAAAGAGCTGAACATAGATGTGGCCTCAGACAAACTTGCCCTGAACATAAACTATGCGATAGATTTCCTCTCTTTGAGGCAAGGGCACTACCTTGCATACCTTGTATCACTCCTTGGGAATGGCCAACTTTTGAAGGAAGCTGAAGGCATCCTCTACAGAAGGGCAGAGCTGTGGGCAGTTAGCAGCCCTTTATAGCAGGAGGGGACAGGTGTGCAGACTGGGAGAGGGGAACAGTGCAGGGCGTACAGCATCTACTAGGAACAAGGGGAAGCTGCAGCAGCAGCCCCCGCCCAAAACCCGTGCTCTGCTGGTAGGAATCCATAGAAACAGATGTACACTGTAGATGTGAGAATAACTGATTAGGCAGATTTGTCTGAGGAAGCCAAGCCTATAGGATTTGGAGCACAGGTGAAGATTTTGGCCTTGAACAAAGGGGACCCTCTATCCTCTGAAACCAGAGAGAATGAAATCTCAGGTTTAGGCAAACTGATAAGCAAAGGGTGAAAAAAATTCAAAAATCACCTAAATTTTATTAAAAGTCTACTATTAATAAATGTCTCGCATATCTTAGGGGCCAAGACAGTGATAGCATGAGACTGGCCTCTGATCTAATGGAGCATCATATGTGGTAAACCATTAGTTATAAAACAGTGTAAAGGCAATGACCAAGGAGGGGTGGGTCAGGGAAGTGTTATCTGAGACACAAAGAATTAATTCCCACCATGATAGCAGTAGGAAGTATTCTGAGTAGAGCAAAAATGACAGCCTACGTGAATGCCTGGAGATGAGGGAGAACACAACACAGGGAAGATCTGAAAGAAGTTTTGGTGGCGGGGAGGGGGGAGGTGGCAGAGCCACCATAAGATAAGGCAGAGCCATGCCTACAAGTCAGGTATCAGCACAGTTGGAAACCATCAAAGGGTTTTAAAAATATGTATCTTGTGATCTGTTTGGTCTTGAACCACAAATAGGGCCATGGTTCCAAAACTGAAGGAGGTTGAGTAAGGCCTGGTGGCCTCAATCTACTCTGTTAAAGGCAAAATCAATCTGCTCAAGGTGAAGAGTATGAGTGTTTGAGAAAAATGACAAAGCCTTCAAACAGCTGGTGAAAGAATGGGAAGTAGGAGTACTTGAGGGCCCAAACTGATACTAAGCCCTGGAATTTGGTGCAGCATCAATCTGCGCCTGTGTGTGCTAGTCACCAGCAGAACTCGGCATCCTCTCCATTCGCCAAACATACATTAATTGCACCTATTTCAAGCCAGCTGTATCATCTAGGAAGATGCACGTGGGCTGGATCCAGGGTCGGTAACTTGAAGAGTGGATACACGGTGTGATAAGGATGCACAGACCTTGAACGTGCTGCATATCAGAGCACAGGCTCTAACAGCAGGAAAAGGAGGAGGTCCAGGAGGAGTCAAATATACTAGAAGAATGTAGGTGTCAAGGAAATAGAAATTTGTGGAGCTAAAGTCCAGAAGAGAAATGAGGAAATTGCTGAAAAGAACCAAGTGCAGGCAAATTACCAGGTTGCATTTGTGAGTCTCAAGTTTTCGAGATGGAAATTTAAAAAGCAACATAGAGTTTAATACAAGTCACTGACCTGAGTATAGGGAGCTTCAGGCTGGATGCTGGGCATTTTGCATGGTTAGTAGTTGTGGCAGAGCGGGGAGCCTGGGTGGCTCAGTGGGTTAAGCGTCTGCCATCGGCTGAGGTCATGATCCCAGGATCCTGGGATCGAGTCCCATGTCAGGCTCTCTGTTCGGCAGGAGTCTGCTTCTCCCTCTCATTCTCCTGTGCTCGTTCTCTAAAAAAAAAAAAAAAAGAAAGAAAAGAAAAGAAGAAGAAGTTGTGGCGGAGAACATGGGTCAGGAGCTCAGATTCTTAGGCTTTAGGATCACAGTAAAGAGGCCAGAAGATGGTAATTCCCTTTGTATGGTACCACCTCCTTTCTGTACTTCCAGAAAGGAAGCATGACAGCCAGCATGACATCCTAGGAGAAATGTTTAGCTGAACACCTTTCAAAATTAAGAAGCTGGCAAGAAAATAGCTACAAATCTTACATGGTATTCTAGCAAAAAGCAAGAAGCAATTTCAACTGGTTGGCACCTAACCAGAGTTCCTTTATTTAGCCCCTAGATTGAAAATATTAATTTACAACTGTTACCTAAAAGAACACTAGAGAACTAAATACTTAGGGATAAGTGTACAATTTCGCTTTGGATTTTGTTTTGGTAATTCCAGACCCAAAACATAAAGTTTAAAAACCAAATCAGTCACCCAAAAACCCTTACATAACACTTTATTAAAATTAAATAATGAAAAAAATTTAAGCCAGCTATCTGTTTTTATGACCTATATAAAATAAAAATTACCCTAAGCTGTTAAAGTTCAATTTCCTTCTACAAAGCCAAAAGAATTCTGTCACTGGGCAATCCTGGCCTACAAAGTGATGGCACGATTAGGCTATTGCTGTGCATAATCAATCAGGAGACATTAAACAGCCTCTTTGAAACAAGAATGTTTCCTTAAGTACACAACAGATAGATCACAGAATGACTGATACTAATACAGTGAATCTAGCTAAATATCTTCTGGGTGACTAATGAAACAAAATCAAATTTTTTAAAAATTTTTGAGTAAAAGGGGTGCCTGGGTGACTCAGACAGTTAAGCATCTGCCTTTGGCCCAGGTCATGATTGCCCAGAGTCCCAGGACAGAGCCCCACATCCCGCTCCTTGCTTAGCTGGGGGTCTGCTTCTCCCTCTGATCCTCCCCCATATCATGCTTGCTTGCTCTCTCTCTCTCTCTCACTTTCTCCCAAATAAATAAATAAAACCCTTAAAATTTTTGAGTAAAGGGGAAGATAATTAAAAGTGCTATCTTTAGAATGGTATCATAAACTAAACAGCAAAATAAAAGAGCTTGGTTTTGATAGCAGTGGTGCTTTATACTGCTTCTTTGTGCCTGCCCTTCTTGGCTCTTAAAGTCTAAAGTTAGCATACTAATTTACCATTAACTTGAAGATCATGTATTTATAAATTATCACGATTAGTAAGAATATATTAGACCTTACATATACCCATGTATATATTCATACTTATTTAACATACAGTTTTTCGCATATGTAAGTACCTAGTAATTTCTATTTTTAAAACATACCAGCTTTGAATCCTTAATCTCTTGGCTTTAAATCAAATAAATCGAAGATACCCGTGGTAAACAGAACTTGCTAAAACTTTCTGTATATAGAACTTGGCTTGAAAACTAATGAATCCACATTTTCGTACGTTCTTCTTAGTAGGCAGGTATCCCCTCACCAAAGCAGGGGGACTCTTTTGTTCTCCTTCTCTCAAATGGAAAACAAATCTGGAGTGTCGGTGAAAATGACACTGATTGATGGGATTGTTGGTAAGAGATCCTGCAGGCCACATGTCCATATCATTGTAAAACCCCTGCTGGGACAGGAACAACCTTTGTCGCTCCCACTGCAAGCAGCGAAGCACTTTGCACGTGCTAATTACTGCAAGAGCTCAATGTTTGCTGCAGAAATCAGCAAATAAAGAAACAACAAGATAATATGGACATACTTAGAAAAGATGAAATGCACCAGAACGAACGGTAGGCATCCACCATGGCCCTCTGAGCCTTGGCCCCTAATCTGGACTCAGACTTTTTCCCACAAACCCAATCCTGGGCAACGACCCAGGGACAGGTTCCTCAACTCCGGCGGGCTGAGGGAGCTCTGCCTGCTCCTTCCCACAGCCTCCGAGGCCGCCCTCTTCTTTTTCCTCTCAAACTTCTTCCCAGCCTGGTCCGGGGTACCAGACCTCGAGGTCACCCACGGACCGTAAACCCGCACATCTCCAGGAGGATGGAAGTATCCGCCGAGGCAGCGCGGAGAGTACCGGCACCGCGCATGCTCCCTGACTGGACGACGCTCACGCTGGAGCCCGCAAGAGTGGTAATCCACTTCTCCACATTTTGGAGGTAACCAGGAAAAGTCCTTACCGAAACACTACGTCCTCCAAGGAGGAAGGGGCCGGACGGTTACAGGGGGAGGACTGGAGGAGGCTGCTCGCAAAACACGGAACACTTTTCCGGATCGGCCAACCTCGACATGCGCAGAAGCCTCCCCCGCGGCAGCGGCGGCGGCGGCGGCGTTTCCAGAGCCGGAAGGTAAACGACCTCGGCTGCCCGCGGCCCGACGCCTCCCGGGTCATGTCGGCCCAGGGTGACTGCGAGTTCCTGGTGCAGCGAGCCCGGGAGCTGGTGCAGCAGGACCTGTGGGCAGCCAAGGCGTGGCTGATCACAGCCCGCAGCCTCTACCCCACCGACTTTAACATCCAGGTGAGGTCCGGCCCGCGCGCGCGGCTGCCTCGGTGGAGGTGTGAGCGCTTCGCCGCTCCGGGGCCGCCCTGGCCGCCAGCCCTTCCCGCCTTGGGGGCGGCCGCCTCCAGTTCGGCCCACCCCGACCCCTGCCTTCCCACGTCTCCCCACCTCCCGCGCCCCGCTCTCCGCCACCCCTCGCACGCCTTCTCCCCCGCGGGGCGGGCACCTGAGCCCCAGCGGACCTCGCCTGAGGTCCGGGCGGCTGGAGACGGGGGTGTCTGCTGCTCGGTGGCCGGGCGGCGCCGCGTCGCCCGCGGAAAGGCGGTTCTCCGCTCGTTCGTCAGCGTGGCAGCCATTCGTTGAGTGCCTGCTGCTGCGGAGACGTTATTCGCCCCGTCTTGGGGACCGAAGGATCGTCAGTGAGCCCGAGGGTCGCACTCCTGAGTCCCGCGGCTCTGGGCCGCCGGGTGACGCTAGGCTGTCCCGCCCTCCCGGGTTAGGGGCGCTCGGCCGAGGCCGGCTGGCGTGGCGGGCGGTGAGCCAGGCTGCGCCCTGGGCGGGGGTCGTGACCCTCGCGGCCATGTGTGTTGCAGTACGAGATGTACACCATCGAGCGGAACGCCGAGAGGACCGCCACCGCGGGGAGACTGCTGTACGACATGTGAGTGCGGCCCGCGGGCCCTGGGTCTCGCGCGACGCTCTGTCTGTGCGTGCAAGCGGGGCGGGGAGGACCTCCCCGTGCATCTGCGGCTCCGGTATCCGCGGCTCACTTTGTTGCTATTGCGTCCGGGCCCTCCGTTAACGGCTGGCTGCCTTGTGCAGAGAAGGCTCCCGGTGTTTGATGCCTGCCGAAACTTTTCTTTTCGATCATTTATTTTACTTTAGAAATAGTCGGTACCCTTGCAGTTCAGACAGTACTGACGCATAGAGAATAACAAGTCCGAGTCCCTCCGACTCTACCGCCGTTGAGTTTCGTGCGTCTGTGTGTGCATGTGTGCACAGTACAATACGTATAAGTGGGGAAGGGTACAAAAGTGAAGTCATACTACATACGTCACGCTGCAGCTTGCTTGCTTCGCCCTCTGTTATGGAGCGATGCCTTTGTTTTTCAGTATGTGGAGCTCTTCTTTTTCATATTTGTGTAGCATTTCGTAATACTGGCGGACATTGAGGTATTTCCAATTATTTGAGATTATATTCAGAGTATCAGTAAGCAAATGTGTACCCGTATTTTAGTATTTTTCTGTAGAATAGATTCTTAAACATTGATTTTCACAGTCAAGGATATTATACAATACACTATCAAATTACTCTAAAAAATACTGTTCCAATTTACATGTTCACTTGTAATAAAGAAAAGTGTGTATTTCTCCATATGCTAATGCTCTTTTCTTTGTGTAATACTATATAGAATCTGACATTTTAATTTATTGCATTCATTTTAAAATAGGTTTGTGAATTTCCCAGATCAGCCTGTGGTGTGGAGAGAAATCAGCATTATTACTTCAGCATTAAGGAACGACTCACAGGATAAACAAACCCAATTTTTAAGAAGTAAGAATAGAATGATAAAGGTGTATAAATTACCATTTCTGGAACACTAATTTATGTATAGCCATTTCATAGAAAACTCAACATCTGTGGTATTGGTACCCAAAGTCTGTACAAATGGTGTCACTTGGTCCCTTGAGCATTTGCTTAGAAACCTCTAAGCTCCCTTAAAGAGTGTAGATTTATCAGTTAGCCCAGGGAATCTAATATATTTTTAACAGATTTTATAGTTATCAGAAAGCATCTGTAGATTAAGCAGATCTCCACAAAACAGGAGAGGAACTTTTAGTGATTTATGACCTTTTCCATTAACCTTCAGTCTGTGTTGGTTGTGATAGCCAAAGATTTCAAATTCTGGATGAAAGAGTGGGTGATTTAGGTCATTTCAACTTAAACAAATGCATCCTCTTTATCTCAGCCAACAGCAAGCACTGTTATGACCCTTCACCTACGCCATTCTTACCTTCTGAACCCAAATAAGGCCTCCAAATGATCCTGAAAGGATCATTCAGCAAACATCTGTGTCCAGTACCATCTGAGCCAAAAGCCTCTTCTAGGTTGTAGGTAAAACTCAAACAGTGATTCTAAATGTAGACTTACTGTTCTATATATGAAAATGTCTTATTTCCACTGTAGTGTCAGGATTTTCTTTCCAAAAGAAATTTTTTTAAATAAAATGTGTTATGTACAGGTTTGTTTGAAACTCTCCCTGGTCGGGTCCAGTGCGAAATGTTACTAAAGGTTACGGAACAATGCTTCAACACATTGGAACGATCGGAAATGTTGCTTCTACTTTTGAGACGCTTCCCTGAGACAGTGGTACAGCATGGGGTATGACTTGACCCTTTCCTTTTTCTCAAGAGAAAATAAAATCGATTGACACATTCATCAGTTCGGTTAGAAGCTCTAGTGTGTATTATTCTAAAGCAGAAATTCTCAATTTCTAAATATTTAGAATATCTAAATATTCTAAAGCTGAAGAACGCTAGGTAAGATTGAACTTGAATAAGGAATCTTCATCAGTAAAGCTAAAAGGATTTCACTATCATCAGACTTCATAAATTTCCAGAAGTTGTCCCGTCAGTGTAAGGAAACAGTGACCAAGTTTGACAGTGCTATTTATTTGCAATCTGTAAAGTACAGTAGGGTTTTTTTAAAAATCCTATTTCAGAAGTGGCTGGGTGGCACAGTCAGTTGAGCGTTCAACTCTTGGTTTTGGCTTAGGTTGTGACCTCAGGATGGTGAGATGGAGCCCCACATCAGGCTCGCAGCTCAGCATGGAGTCCTCTTGAGATTCTTTGTTTCTCCCTCCTCTGTCTGCACCCACCCCCATCCCCCGTGCATGCTTTCTTCTCAAATAAATAAATCTTTTTTAAAAATCCTCTTACATTATGGTCAGCAATGTTTGAATTTAACTGAGCGCCATAGTCTGTAGTGTTCACAGGCATGCTTTTCATGTGCTTTTCCCCCATTCCTTCTATCTGTAATAACTATTGAGTGCTATTGGCAGGCATTGGCAGGTATCTTCTTCCATACTCCCTGGACCCCTTGAGGTAGACAGTATTCCACTTCATAGGTGAGGAAACTGAGTCTTAAATATGTTTCATTAACTCTGTTAATTCAAACTCTACTGTTTATTCTTATCCATACTATCTTTCAAGCTTCTGGCCCTGGTTGACATGTTCTGTACCTCCCTTGATTAGTTTCATAGGGCTACTGTAAAAAAGTACCAGAAAACTGAGTGGCTTAAAACAACCAAAATTTATTCCCTCACAGTTCTAGAAGCTGAAATTCCAAAAGCAAGGTGTGCGTAGAGCCATGCTCCCTCTAAAGGCTCTAGGGGAAAATCCTTCCTACCTCTCCCTGGCTGCTGGTGGTCACCAGCAATCTTTGTCATTCTTCAACTTAACAGCTGCGTCATTCCAGTTTCCTCCTCTGCTGTGACATGGCTTTCTTCCCTGGGTGTCTGTGTTCCTGTGTCTTTACATGATCGTGTAAGGATTGTAGTCACTGGATTTAGGGTTTGCCCTAACCCATTGTGCCCTCTTTTTAACTCACTGCATCTAAAAAGACCTTACTTTTTTTAATAAGATAAAATATATGTAGAGTCACATTCTGAGACTCTTGAGTGGACATGAATTTTGGGAGGATGCTCTTCAACCCAATACATTCCTTGATCGTTACTCAACTCTTCGCTTTTTGTGTTATATCATCTTTTCCATTGTTTTACCCCTGCCCTGTGCATGGCCAAGTGATCCCAAGGAAGGTAATGCGGATGTCTGGGTGGATTTTGATAAGCCTGCTTTCTACTCTGCTAGGGAATCCATGGTAGAAAGGAAGGAAAGGTGGCCTTAAAAGTCACAGTTGTGTCCAGCCTAGCCTAGGCTGAATGACTGGCTAGTGAAAGTGGTAAGGTTTGTCAACATAGTACATCTCAATGTAGAGAATACAGTTAGTTTCAACATTTTGTAGAAAATCTGTACCTCTCCTTTTTCATTCTAATTCCAGTGGTTCCTTTAAGTGAAAGTGGTAGTGAAAGTGGTAAGGTTTGTCAACATAGTACATCTCAATGTAGAGAATACAGTTAGTTAGTGAAAAGTGGTAAGGTTTGTCAACATAGTACATCTCAATGTAGAGAATACAGTTAGTTTCAACATTTTGTAGAAAATCTGTACCTCTCCTTTTTCATTCTAATTCCAGTGGTTCCTTTAAGTTTCTATAGACATTTTGATAGCATTTTAATTTTGCTAGTTCAGAGGAGAATAACCAAGACAAAGTAGTCAGTGGTCAGGTTAAATTGGGGTTTCCTTCTGGGCTGTGTTGCTGTATTTTGTATTTTGTATTTTGTTTTCTAGTCCTTAAAATGAGAATATTTGTTTCTTGGGGAAGTTTGCATATACAAACTGGTAAATATAAAAAGCCATTGTTAATGTAATTCTGACATCTTAAACTGTAACACATTTAAATGATTTACTCTATTTTGAAACAGGTTGGCCTTGGGGAAGCATTATTAGAGGCTGAAACTATTGAAGAGCAAGAATCTCCTGTTAACTGCTTTAGAAAATTATTTGGTAAGAAAAATTGTATTTTGTATTAATTCCTTATGTAGGAATATGCTGAGTAAGTATCATTTCAGGGATAAGGTCATTCGTGGAAAGCAAAGGAACTTCTCATATTATGAAATTTAAATCCCTCTTTATTTTTTTAGTCCAAAAAGCATTTAAACAACTTCTAGGGATGCCTGGGTGACTCAGTCAGTTAAGCGTTTACCTTTGGCTCAAGGTCATGATCCCAGATTCCTGGGATCAAGTCCCACATCAGGCTCCTTGCTCGGCAGGAAGACTGCCACCTCTGCCCCTCCCTGGTGCTTGTGGGCTCGCTCTCTCGCTCTCTGGCAAATAAATAACATTTGTTACCTCTGAAAGAATATATTCAAGTATGAGGCATAATAATAAACATCTGAATTGTCACCCAGTGTAAGAACTAGACCCTCAACCATAATGTAAAATCTGCTTGTGTCGTTCCTTACTCACTCCATCCACTAGTGTCCCTGTGCACTGCAATTTTTCAATAAATGTGCCATAAATGTGGGTTTTTTTCCCTATATATTTTAGATACTACATTAAATGAACTCTAAAATAAATTTCATTTCTATCAGAATTGTAAGGTAGCCAACAACTGAATTGGTTTTTTTTTATTTTTCCTCTTCGACAGTTTGCGATGTCCTTCCTCTAATAATTAACAACCATGATGTCCGATTGCCTGCCAATTTATTATATAAGTACTTGAACAAAGCAGCTGAATTTTATATCAATTACGTCACTAGATCTACTCAAATAGAGAGTCAGCATCAAGGTGAGTGAGAAGATCCTGCAGTTTTATTTACACAGATTTTAGGAAGTTGCAAACTCAAAAATCCCTCATCGTTGTGATTATTCTCTGGATGCGTACCAGTGTGATAGTGTTCTTAAAGATGGTTCCTGGAAAAAAATACCACAGGTAAGAAATGAGACTTTTCTGGACTCAGTTTTGCGCTTTGACCGAAACAGTCAACTTGCTGAATCGTAATGTTAATGAACTGAGCTTCATACACGTACCAAAGCTCAAAGGGCATTTTTTGCTGTTCCAGTGGCCAGCTGTGGGTCCTTCAACAAAACACACGATGTGTTGGGATTCTGTGCTCTTGCCTCTTGAATAGGGATTCGGACTTTGTCTTTCTCTCTTAAGTACTACATACATAGTAAATAGTAAGATTAATTGTAGGCCTCTTTTTTCTCATTTCCCAGGTGCCCAAGAAGCAGCCGATTTAATGTCACCCAGCAAACGGAGCTCTCAGAAGTACATAATAGAAGGGCTGACTGAAAAATCATCCCAGATTGTGGACCCTTGGGAGAGGTTGTTTAAGATTTTAAATGTTGTTGGAATGAGATGTGAATGGCAGATGGATAAAGGAAGACGGTAAAAATTGTTCATTTCTAGAATTACTTAGCAAGCCTTCTGATACCGTAATCTTAGGGTTTTTAAAAACAAAAACACTTTCTTAAAAAGCATATAATGTATAGATACATTCTTTTCTTTGGGCAACTCTTGTAACCTTGGTATCTATGCAAAAGAGGGTGGTTTTCACTTTATTTAAAGATTCCCAACAGAAGTATGAGCTTATACGATGCTGTTGAGCTTGAAGCATTCTTTGGCATTCAGAGAAGAGAGTAGCTACTTTGTCATGTCTGTGTCCTGAGAGAGTATTCTGATCACTGCTCTAATTCATGCCTCCAGCTACATTTGGTAAATGTCACGCTTCTGTTGCAGCTTTTCTCTAGACCTTTTGCTGACAAGCCCAGAGTAATTAAATAATTTTTATCATTCTTCATCTTTCAGAAGCTATGGTGATATTTTGCACAGAATGAAAGATCTCTGCAGATACATGAACAACTTTGATAATGAAGCTCATGCAAAATATAAAAACCAAGTGGTTTATTCCACTATGCTGGTCTTCTTCAAGAATGCGTTCCAGTATGTCAACAGCATACAACCGTCTCTATTCCAAGGTTGGTTGAAGAATTCTAGAGTCTCCCAAAACTGGCTTCAGTTGGGGTGATGAAGATAATGAAAATGTTTACTTTAACATTGTTCTTGGATCAAAATCATTGTGGGGTGACACGAGTGCTTTTTTTTAAGTTGTTGGTACTTTTTATGTAAGTACATTTTACTTTAAAATTTCTATTTCGGGGCACCTGGGTAACTCCATCGGTCAAGTGTCTGACTCTTGATCTCCACTTAGGTCTTAATCTCACATTTGTGAGACTGAGCCCCGTGTTTGGGCTCCACACTGGACATGGAGCCCATTTGATTAATCAATTAAATTTCTACATTAAAGGATATAGTGGTACTGTGAAACTAAATACGGATATTTAGTGCCTCTATTTTGAAAAAGCAGATGTAGCAAAGTACTGAAGTAGATTTCACAAAGGCTTTGCTATAGACAGATTTTTTTTTTTTTTAATAAACATAAAATGTATTTTTATCCCCAGGGGTACAGGGGTACAGGTCTGTGAATCACCGGGTTTACACACTTCACAGCACTCATAGCACATATCCTCCCCAATGTAGACAGAGATTTTTTAAATAACATTTTTGCATTTTGCATATAAATTCTAAAAAAAAATGAAAAATAGAAAGGTAAGAGAATGAAATCACCTACCCATCCAATAGAATACAGCTCTCATTTTTGTGTATTACCTTATAGTCTCATATTTAGATTTTGTTTGGAATTTGTAGCTATCAGGTATTACACATATAACTTCATATTCTTGAGTTTTGGGCTGATTTTATAATTCATGATTACTATGAAAAATTTGTAGATACATAAGAAGCACTTGTAATCTCATTGAGAGAGAACATTTATTAATAATCTGTTGTATATCTGTATAGTCTTTTTTCCTATTCATGTATACTTGTTTAGTCTGCCTAACTGGGATCACTCCAAACATACTTTTTACACCTGTATTTTCAAACAACAGCTGAGTAAACTTCCACCTGGTACTAAGTTTTCTTTTCCTTGCCGCATTTCTAAGTGTTGGTGTTTTCCCCCCATCCATAGGTCCTAATGCCCCAAGCCAAGTTCCACTGGTTCTTCTTGAGGATGTATCAAATGTGTATGGTGATGTAGAAATTGATCGTAACAAACATATACATAAAAAGAGGAAACTAGCTGAGGGAAGAGAAAAAACCATGGTAATCCTTTCAGATATGATTATTAACAGATGATATGTTTGTGGTTTGCTGGAAATGAATGTAAAATACAGCTTTGGAACTAAATTGATAAAGCTTAGGTCTTTTAATTCAATTACTGTGTAAATCAGCGGTTCTCAACTGGAGGTGATTTTGCCCCCTCACCCCTCAACCCAGGGACACGTGGCAATGTCTGAGGACACTTTTTGATTTCCATGGCTTGGTGGGGAGGAGTTGCTGTGAGCACCTCCCCTGTAGAGGCGGGGAGGCTGCGAATAGTGCTCCAAGGCACGGGACAGTCCCACCACAAAGTGCTGTCTGGCTTAAAAGGCCAATGTTGAGAAGCCCTGGTATAAATTAGTCCTACCTGTTGTGACTGAATGGCATCAATTAAAGGTAAAAAGCAAAGCCAGATGAACTACACTGAACATCTAGACCCAGTGCTGCGCTGAGTCCTGGCCCCAGAATGGAAAGGGTGAGGTGGTCCGGCTGGGAAGTTGTTACCAGCCAAGGGGAGACGTTGCAGAGGTTTCTTGAAGGACGTCAGCATTTGAAATCAGCTTTGAAGTATCTCGATAGAGGAGAGGGTTTTGTCATTTGGAGTTGGAGGGTGGATTTTGTGAAGAGAAGACCATGTGCACAATGATGTGGGAGGCCAGAGAATGTAAAGACCCGTTGGTCTTCTGAGGGGGCCAGGCAGCGGGTCTGGGCAGAACAGTGATTTCTAAACTTATTTTAAAGCAGAACCTTTCAGTGAATGCTTTCATGGAGGCCCAGTGTGTAACAGTATGACAGCGGAGGTGCTCTAGGTCAGGAATCAGCAAACTTTTTCTGTGAAGGGCCAGGAAATAAACAGTGTAGGCTCTACAGGCCCAACAGTCTCTGTTGCAGCTACTCAGCTCTGCTGTTAAAAAAAAAAAACAAAAACAAAACAAACAAACCATAGACAATAGTAAACAAATGAGGTGGCCATGTTCCAATAAAACTTTATTTATGGAAACAGGATCTGGTCTGCCGATGGTAGTTTGCTAACCTGTGCTGCAGGTGAAATAGCGCAGGGGCGCCTAGAGTCTCACCCTCCTCTGTCCCTTCTCCTCTCCTACCACTTCTTCAGACCCTGAGTTACACTCAGTAGCCCCAGGCATGAGGAGAGATGTGCCTTAAAATCGGTTTAATCTGATGTCTCTGTAAACTGGACTATATGATAAAGAATGGAGCAGGGACGACTGGCTTTCTGAAGGCTTGTAAAGTTATTAAACCTTCTGATAAACTCATTTGTTTCCTCCCAAAGAAAAACCCACACATGCACGATTTTTTTTTTTTTAAAGATTTTATTTATTTATGTATTCAACAGATAGAGATCACAAGTAGGCAGAGAGAGAGAGAGAGAGGAGGAAGCAGGCTCCCTGCTGAGCAGAGAGCCGTATGTGGGGCTCGATCCCAAGACCCTGGGATCACGACCTGAGCTGAAGGCAGAGGTTTTAACCCACTGAGCCACGCAGGTGCCCCCACACATGCACGATTTCAGAAATTATTTCAAGGTTGAAAGATGCTTTGAAATCCAGCCATGAGCCCTAGGTTCAGAACTCTGCTAACCAGGCTTTCCCAGATGCCGTCTGATTCATTTTTTAAAAAGATCACTAAGGCTGCTAGGTAGCTACTCTCTCCTTCTCTCCTGACTGTCCTGGTGGGGTCACTCATTAGCTCTCCCTTCTGGTTTCTGTGAGTGTGTGGTTTAACTGGGCACTTCACACTAAGACCACAGTCATCCTTCCTGCCATGTGGATAATGAGTCGTCTGATACTAGTTTTAACTAAAAACAGTGCCATGTCCCATGTAAGTCAGTATAAATAACATGGCTTCCTCGGTCTGTTTCTCTCTGTCCCCGCCACCTGCTCCCTGGTCCAAGCCACGCCAGTCTTGCATGTGTCATCGGGGGTGTCCTCTTGTCCCCCTTCTTGCACGCTTGCTCCCTACCGTCTTTTCTCTACCCAGCAGCTATAGTGATGTTTTTAAGACCTGAGTCAGACTCACTCCGCTGCTTTACCACCTCTAGTGGCTTCCCATCGTGCTCAGAATGAAATCCAAGCTCTTCACCGTGGCTTCAAACCTGTTACTGAGCAAACCTTTGTGCGCCGCAGACGTGCTGGCCTCTCTCTGCACCTCCAGTGCTCTGAGGCCCTTTCTGCCCCTGGATCTCTACCCCCAAGCTGTGCCCTAAGGTTGGAGGACATCTCTCTGCCAGGCTGTGTCCTTGTCACAGCTCTCAGCCCGGCATTTCTCCCCCTGAGGCCTCCTCAAAATACCCATCCAGTTTTCTTTTCTCTTCCTGTTACTCTAATTCTGCATCGCCCTTATTGTTGTCTGTTTTCTTGTTTCTTCGTTGGCTGGTTTACTGTCTGTGTCTCCTGATGAGCTCTGTACAAGCTCTGTGGGGCCAAGGACACTGTCCGTCTTGTACCCTGGACATCTGGACAGTGCCTGAGCTGCAGCTGGTGAATGAGTGAATTCCCACTCTTCCCTCTCAGCCTCGGCAACCAGGCCATGGCATAGCTGTTTAAACCCTCTGGCTCCCCAGTTCCTCCTGTGTCTCATCTCTCATGGGTCATCTAGCAGGCCCTGTTCTCAAACTCTGGCCCAACCTGGGTTTCCATCCATTTTAGTTTTTACTCTATTAACAGATTTTTTCCTGGTTTTCATTCTGTCCCACAGTCTGCCCCCAACCTGCTGCAAGTCCCACCCTGTCTGAGCCATCGCAGGAGAGGACATAAAGCTCCGCTTAGAGATACATCTTGTTTTACCCATGGTGTTCTGCTGCTTTTAATAACCGAACATCTGGAGATTGGGAGATTTCTCATAACAGTTGAGATGTCTGATTTCCTTAATAATTGGAATATTTGATACACTGGCCCCGATGCTGGCTCACAGCTGGGGCCAGATGGAGGCTGCCCACTTCAGACGGGCATACGTTCTCCACCCACCCTCATTGTCTGGCTCATGTGACGTGGCTGGAGCTGGGGGACTGTCCTTTCCTGTGGGCCATGCATTTTCCACCCGCCCAAACTTGGTGTATGTTCCCTGTAGTCAGGGTTCTCACTTACAGCATCCGCCCAGAACTCCAGAGTATACTTCTGCTTTTCAAAATCAATTTCTCTAAATTTTAGAAACTCTTTGGAAACGAGTCTCACATCTGAGGTCCCTTCCGTAAACTCCAACCTTGTTTTGAGGCAGGAATGTTTTCTATAAAATTGGAACAGAGAATACCCCATTCATATCAGTATATCCTATTAGATTGGCAACATGTGGCAAGGAACTGGACCCTGATGAAGTAGGACACCTAATAGGTTTTGATGGTGAAAGGGATCTGGGTCTCTGTCATTACTGTGGGAGGGTAAGAATAGGGTAGCTAAGTAGAGTAGGTCCCCAGGCATCAGGGACTACCAGGAGAATACCAGGCTCTGAAAGTGGGGGGAGAAATTCTGGTGGGTGGGGGGAGGGAGGTGCTTATTTTTTCTGAGGTCAGCTTGAGGAATGGAGCTTTTTAGCTGAAATATTTGTACATATTTTCAAATGAGCGTAGTTGGGTGAAAATCTTCAGGGAGAATTTAATTGGGGTCATTAAGTTAGTCAAATAGCCTAGGTAGAATGAAAGGGTCAAGAAATTCTCAGCAAAGTAAAATTAAATGGAGCTGTTTTACCTTGACTGTTTTTTGGCAAAACGTCTGACCGTGCTCATTGGCACTTACATGGTTGCAGTTCTCTGAGACCTCTCTTTGGCTTTATATTTCTTGAGATGAAGAGCAAGAAAAGTAGGGCTCTTTATCATAAATACAGAAGGCATTGCTAGGTAAATGCAGGCAAACGTAGTTCCTGGCCACCACCGTGCAGTGGGGAGCGCAGCTAGAGAGGGTGGCCGTGGGAGGAGGGATGTATAGGGAACAAAAGATTAGTAAGAGTCATTTCTCCGATTCTTAGGGCATTTGGGCTTTAATTTTATTCCTCTACATGATAAACTTATTTGGAAGCAAATTAAATTATTTCACATATTGAAAAAAAAAACTATAAAACATACGCCGCGTAAGCTGTATCTCTGAATGTAAAACTCTAACTTGGAGTTTTTAATAACACTTATATATTTTAAACTGTTGGAAGTTTTAACTCCATAGCTTTACTTAGAAACCAACATAAGCTTAGAATTTATCATCAGAAAAACATAAGCTTAATTTTTAAGGTAAAATTGAATGTGGGAGAGTGAAAATATACAAAATTTATGCATTAATTTTTAAAGCCAAATTGTTAAGTTCAAAAAATTATCCTCATGATAGTATCCTTTCATATAAAATCCATACAATAATCAGAATTGGTGATAATAAACATAATTTCCGAGTAGTTTATCCTTGAACAACATGGGGGTAGGGCGCCAACCCCCCCATCCTGCACAGTCATAAATCTCTGTATAACTTTGATTCCCCTAAAACTTAACTACTAGTAGCCTCCTTTTGACCAAAAGCCTTACCAAAAACGTTAGTAGTTGATGAGCCTATATTTGGTATGTTCTGTGTATTATATGCTGTATTCTTATAACACAGTAAGCTGGAGAAAAGAAAATGTTATTAAGAAAATCTTAAGGAAGAGAAATACATTTACAGTGCTGGACTGTGAAAAATCCATGTGTCAACAGATCTGTGTAGTTCTAACCTGTGTTGTTGAAGTGTCACTTGTATATGACTTCAAGTTAATCACCTTGTTCACCTTCTCTAAGCAGAGTTCAGACGACGAAGATTGTTCTGCAAAAGGGAGAAATCGTCACATCGTAGTCAATAAAGCGGAGCTTGCTAACTCCATTGAAGTGCTCGAGAGCTTTAAGCTAGCCAGGGAGAGCTGGGAGTTGCTCTACTCCCTAGAATTCCTTGACAAGGGTAAGAACATGCTTTCACATTAGTGCTATTTCATGTGTTATATAAAATCATTGTGCTTAAGAAAGCATTGTTCTTGAAAAATCAAGACACTGAAAGCTAAATTGCTTATAGTAGTTCACACAGTTAACAGAATTCCTTCTTGAGTAGACGTTTTTGACTTTTTTAAAAAAATGAGTAAAACTCTTGGCATTATTAATATTGAAATGATAAAAAAAAAAAAAATTCAGGGCGCCTGGGTGGCTCAGTGGGTTGGGCCGCTGCCTTCGGCTCAGGTCATGATCTCAGGGTCCTGGGATCGAGTCCCGCATCGGGCTCTCTGCTCAGCAGGGAGCCTGCTTCCTCCTCTCTCTCTCTCTCTGCCTGCCTCTCTGCCTACTTGTAATCTCTGTCTGTCAAATAAAATAAATAAAATCTTAAAAAAAAAAAAAAATTCAAAGGATCATTTATGTCTTAGCTTCTACCCTTGAGTGTTTATTATAATTAGACTTGGGGTGGAGTTTGAGGGAGAGATTTTTGGTCTTTTAACATTCGTACTGCTGGCCTCCTTTCTTTTTCTTGCTGGGTTTGTTTTGTGCTGTTAGTTGTTCTGTCCTGCCTTGTATCTTTCTTAGGTCCTGTGTAGCAGATCTTACAAAAGGTAATGCTATTTTTATCTACACTAACTCCATTGCCTGAAAAACTCACCCTACCCAAAGCCTGTTTTCCTTTTAGAATACAACTATTAAGTATTTCTTCATTACTTAGAAATCACTAGTGCATTGCTAAGGTATGGATTTTTACTCTACTTTGAATCAACAGTGTATTTTTACTGTACTTCTGGCCAGTGGACCTTCATCCCTTGGCCTGCCATCACGTACCTATGCAGAACCCTCGGTCTGGTGTGTCATGTCATTTTTTCTATGTAGAGAGCATCACTCCCTTTGTCCTGGTCACATCTAGAATTGTAAACATGTATGTGACCTTTTGGGGTGAAGGGTAGTTTTCTTTTAGTTATAATTTGGCTTTTTAAAAAAATGATTAAAACTCTTAGCTTTTTATCTTTGTTTTCTGAGCTGGCTGAAAATAAAACTATCTTTTTCTGAGGAGAGTAAAGTAATTTACAAGATAAATGAGGTAATATGTGAAAAACATTTTGAACAGCTCTCGGGATACTGTATGTGCTTTGTAAATGTTGAGGCCTAATAAAAATGCTACTTGTGGGTTACTGAAAAGTATTATATTCTAATTTTACTATCTAATTGAAATTCTAGATCATTATTTTAGAAATCAAGGTCGATAATTACTGTCCATTTTTTGGAAGTTTCTCTCCATTGTTTTGCGGGGTTGGTTTTTTTCCTGCCTCTGTTAACGTGTAAATTTACTTTTGAATTCTCAGAATTTACAAGAATTTGTTTGGCGTGGAAGACAGATACTTGGCTTTGGTTAAGAATCTTCCTCACTGACATGATCATCTATCAGGTAGGGTAATGTATATTTTAAGTTCCTGTGTCCGTATAGGATGATGATTTTCATGAACCGACCATAGCGTGCCCGATTTGTATGTTCCTTCTGTAGACTAGTCATACCCTGAAGACGCGTTCTGTCTTCAGTGGCAGAGGGATGACAGTCCCCTTTCATCTCAAAAAAAAAAGAAAATGACAAGGCCGCATCTTCTTGTTACTTTCACTATGTCCAGCCATACCCCTCTGTAAAAGTAAGATTTTTACTTTCCAATAAGAGATGTATACATCTCGCCCGTCGTTCTGTCCACTCTGGTGAAGTCCTTCTGCCCTGCTCTCCTGTTCTCGAGCCACTTAGGCCTGGGAGGAATGGAGAGAGCTAATAATTCCCTAAGAAGATGGAGAGCTTCTAACCTCTGTAGTCGGAGCAGATAGGTTGCTGCTTCTTTCCTACATAAAGGAGAAAGGGTATTATTAGTAAAATATTTGTAAGAAATGGTATATCCAAAATGTATTTTATCCAAAAGCTTGTTATTTTATTTAACCTTAGGACTTAAAACCCAGGGTGTCTGGCTATCCCTTTCGGTAGAACATGTCACTCTTCATCTCAGGGTCATGAGTTCAAGCCCCATATTGGGTGTAGAGATGACTAAAAAATAAATAAACTTAAAAAAAAAAAAAGAATTAAGACCAGAAAGAAAAATCTTTGTACATATGAAGTACCTGTATAGAGAACACTCTACCTAGCTTTAAATAAGTGGGTTTGATTATTGCTAAGTCTCCTTTTTCCTCCTGAGATGATCAAGCAGAGCTACCTTATCTGTATGCTTTATTAACTCTGGTGATTTTTATTTATTTACTAATTTGGGAGAGAGCGGTGGGAAGGGGGAGAGGGAGAGAGAGTCTTACGCAGACTCCGTGCTGAACACAGTCCCAGTGCAGAGGTTGACCTCACAACCCGGAGGTCACGACCTGAGCTGAAACCAAGACTGTGGCACCCCAACTCTGGAGACACTTTTTTTTTAAAGATTTTAATTATTTATTTGATAGAGCACGAAAGAGGGAATATAAGCAGGGGGAGTGGGAGAGGGTAAGGCAAGCTTCCCACTGAGCAGGGAGCCTGATCTGGGGCTCAATCCCAGGACCCCAGGATCGTGACCTGAGCTGAAGGCAGACACTTAATGACTGAGCCACCCAGGCGCCCCCTGGAGACTTTTCTTTAACGGCAATGTTTTTCACTTCCTTGCTGTTGTCTTTCTTAGGGTCAGTATAAAAAAGCAATAGCGAGCCTGCATCATCTTGCAGCTCTCCAGGGATCGCTTCCGCAGCCGCAGATCACAGGCCAGGGGACCCTGGAACATCAGAGGGCGCTCATCCAGCTCGCAACCTGCCACTTTGCTCTGGGGGAGTACAGAGTGAGTAGTGTGCACAGGGCTTCCTCTTTACCTAGAGTGGCCTTTTAATTCGGTGCATGTTTATTTGAGATAGGATTTTTTTCTGCCTAGATTTTGTCACCTAATCTGCTAGTAAAAATCTTGATAATTTTGTTTTACTTGGTTTTCTCTTTAGTTACAGCTTCTTGAAGTTAGGCTGTGCTACTTTTCAGATTTCCTATTCCTTTTTCCATTTTGTTGGAGGATGGCTTCTATTTTTCTTTACTTTCTTACCTGGAATCCCTTCAGAGCAGAATCAGTGCTATTGTACTTGGACAGAAGAGGCATTTATTAAGTGGGAAATGGAGGAGTGCCATTAGCTTCTCTGAGCATCAGATGCCCTGAGTCTCCAGAGTTGGGGTGTCAGTTAAGTGTCTGACTCTTGGTTTCAGCTCAGGTCGTGATCTCCGGGTTGTGAGGTCAAGCTCTGCACCGGGATTGTGTTCAGCACGGAGTCTGGGTAAGACTCTCTCTCCCTCTGCGCCTTCCCGCTGCTCTCGAAGCATGCAGAGACACGTGACTCTGCAGTCCACCTCATGGTGCTGCGGAGCAGCTACGTACACGAGTCTGTTTCCCTGTGATTGTGAGCCCCTCCTACGACAGGGCGCAGACCATGTGCTTTACCTTTGACTCTCTCATAGCACTGACCACAGAGGTCGGCACAGCTTTGAATTCAGTTATTAATAATTGTTTGAATTCAATTAAAATATAAGCACATTCTTTATTCTTTATACTGTATAAGTTCAAGGCCACAACTGAACACACAGACTCTGATTTCTTTCTCATCATTCTATGTGTTAAGTGGATTACTTTGTGATTAGTAACCCTGAGTAAAGTTTTTAAACTTGAACTTTGAAATATGATTTATAATTTGCCATGATGATAATTAGGAAGAAACAGAGAGCATGTTAAGTATGTGCACTGAAAATTGAAAATATTTTTCTTCCATCATTATGTAATTATCAAGTACTAATTCTAAGTTTCAGTGAATTTCCTGAGAACTTGAAAGAGAGCACATATTTATCCACTCAGATGTCTATATATCATGTAGAATTAGACAGTTACACAAGGCACTGCTGTTCAGCATCATACTAGTAAATATAAAATAAACAGATTTAATTAAGCGGGGCAAACGCATTCTTTTTGAGGGCTTCAGACAAAGCTGATCACCGTTAGGCCTTTATCCTTGGTTTCTAACTTACCCTGCCTCCTGGATCTCAGCTGCCTTCAGCTGTCTGTCTTCAGCTCACCAGCGTGTCCAGATGTGAGTTTCCTTCATTCTCTTGTCATTAGGTATGAAACTCTCAGGTCATGGTTGGCTCTTAACTCTGCCTAATCATTTTGATTCTTCTAGCATAAAGCTAGTATCTTTGGTGTAGTGCCTTTTGTTTCCTCGGCCACCACTCTAATCCATTGCTCTGAATGGAGTTTTTTGCCCCGGTTCTTCTTCCATCTTTGAGTTATGGTCATTGCTTTCAAGAGATTGCTGTCATTGTTCCCCTTAACAGAAGTACTGACTTCCTCAGTGTCCAGAGTTGAACTGTGTGCTGGGGGTGGACATATAAGCAGGGTATGGGGAATGGGGGATCCCTGATTCAGGGCATACAATTTGAGTTACAGAGAAAAGTGCAAGTATCTATTGAAGACAGTGAAAAATCAAATACTAAGTGGTATGCCCTGACATATGCACAGTAGGCATTCAGGAGAGGGTGTTTTCACTGGGGTCCATGTAGTCAAGAAAGGATTTACAGTAGATATTGGCTGGAGGTGGACATATGACTCTGCAGCCCACATCATGGCCCCACCACCTCTTAGCTCTATGACCTGGGTCAAGTTACCTCACCAAACTGTCTAACTCCAGCATTCAAGTTCTGAACTACCAAGCTGTCGAGCTCTTCAAGCTGGAGATTCACAACCCTGTGGCCCTGGGTGCCAAGATACCAACCCTCTCAGTTAGCTGTGGCTTGAGGCAGCCAGAGCCCCCAGTTAATTCTGCCAGCTCTGAGCAGCCTTACAAATATTTCTGGATGCGTCAAGACATGGAAAAGGGTGGGAAGCATGGGTTTAACATTCCACTTCCTCATCTGTAAAATGGGGATAATAAGACGGTTGTGCTAAATGCATAGAACATGTTCCCCACTTGGAATCTAGCTGTTACTAGAATTTGAACAGGTAGACCATAGATGATGGCTCACTCACTATAGATCGAGAGCAATCCCCTCCCCCCAACACCGGTGTGGCACTTGAGGCCTCCCTCAGCCACCAGCACTACATCAGACTGGTTTTGTCTGTGTTACTGCCTAAACCCCGCCCTCCTTCCCCTCACCTAATCACCTAAACAATACCCAGCCCTTCCCCACAGCTTTCTCTCCTCCACTAAAACCCTTTTTTCTCTTTTTCACATTCTAAATTCTTCCGTCCCTTTAAGGCTGAGATAAGGAAAATCTTCCTACCTTGTTTCTCCTTCATTTTACATTATGCTCTATATCATACCGTGTATTTCAGTACTCTGTGTCCCATTTTGTTGATTTTTCTATTCAGTGAGTTAGTGAATGCCTTTAAGATGGGCCTACTTCTTTTGGATGCCGCTGTGCTGTTAATCGCATTGGGGGGTTAGTTAATACTTGACTGATTTTTCATTTTTGTTTTTTCGTTTTAACAGCAAAGAAGGAGTTATTATTCCCCCAAAAGTCTAGTACCTCGATTCAATCTCAGTTACCTTTTCTACATTTTTGCTGTTGAGCAAACGGTAATGGTCTCACAGAGTCTTGAGATAGTGCTACAGACCTCCATGTGCATACGTTGCCCAGTCGTCCACTACACATATATTAGTATTCTGTTGATTTGCTTTCAATGAGAAAATTTCAGATTGGTACCTTTTCATCTGATCTTCTTTAGATGACATGTGAAAAAGTCCTTGATTTGATGTGCTACATGGTACTCCCCATTCAAGATGGAGGCAAATCACAGGAAGAACCCTCAAAAATAAAGCCCAAATTTAGAAAAGGTACAGTGCAAGTTTTATTCTTATTTTGTAATATGGCTCTAGGACCCAAGGCTGGGAAATTCTTTATAATTCCTGATGAAATAATACTATGTGATCTGAGGGAGTTGACAAACTATATAAAAAGTTAATCTCTTGCCAAGCTTGTCCTTGGCACCGATTTCATAAGCAGCTATAAATCTTTCTTTCAAAGTTCTCTTCATTTCCTAAGTTTGTTATCTCTGAGGAATATCCTGAACTCCTTTTCTTATCTCTACCAATTCTCAAAACTTGGGAATGATTAGTTAAGAAGTATCTCCTGTCAATTCCCTCTCAGGCTATTTTGAGCTTCACCTCAAGGAACACATTGCTTGAAAACCTACATAAATTTAGTTGTAATGCTTATATAAGAAAGGAAAAGAGATTCACTGTCAGGGTTCTAAGTTTCTACATTAGAAGTTAGAAAAAGGTAAGCAAATGAAACCTAAAGAAAGTAGAAGACAGGAAATAATAAGTGCAGAAATCAATGCAATAGAAAATAAAATCAAGGAAATTAATAAAGCTAAAAGTTGTTTTTTTGAAAGAAAAAAAAAAAGATAAATTCCTAACAAGATTAATCAGGAAGAAAGTGAGCACAAGTTACCAATAGCGGGAATGAAAGAAGAATTGTCACTGCAGATCCTACTGCAATCAAAAGGACGCTAAGAGAATAAATTACTAATAACTCTATACCAATAAATTCAACAATTTAGAGGAAATGGAAAAATTCCTTGAGAAACACAACTTGCCAAAACTGAAACAGAATGAAATAGAATATATGAATGTTCTACATCTATCAAAGAAATTAAATTATTATCAGAAACTTTCCCACAGAACTCCAGATTGAAATGGCTTCATTGGTGAATTCTCTCTAGCACTTAGGAAGAAATAACACCTATCCTACACCTACTCTTGGAGAAAATAGAGAAAGAGGGAATGCTTCCCAATTCAGTTTTTAAGGCAAACATAACCCTAAGAGCAAAACCAAATAAGAGCATTGCCAGAAAAGGACATTAAAGGCCAATATCCATCATAAACATAGATTCCCAAAGTCCTCAAAAAATGTTAGCAAATTAAATACAGCAGCATATAGGAAGGATAACACATATGATCAGGTAGAGTGGGAATGCAAAGTTGGTTTAACGTAGAAAATCAGTCCCTGTAATATCACCACTTTAGCACAGTAAAGGCGAAAAATCGTCATTCTCTTAATAGATGCAGATAGGTTCCATTACGTTTGCATTTATCATTCACGGTTTTTAAAAAAAAATCTGAGCAAGCTAGAAATAGTTGTTCTCAGCATCATCCTTAACTATGAAATAGCAAATACTTTCCCCAAAATCAGCAACGATACAAGAGTGTTTGCTTTTACCACTTGAATTCAGCATGCTGCACCTTGTAGCTAGCACAAGGAAGGAAGGGAAGAAAAAGGAGGCATAAAGGTTGAAGACTGCTGTCTTCGTTCACAGGTATGACTGTAGCTACATATGTGGCTATATTAGAAAAGCCTACAGAATCTCCAAATAGAATAACCTCAAAAACCATGAAATACTTTGGGAAAAATTTATTGAAAAGTGTGCAAAATCATGTTCATAGTTTGGAAGACTGATATTAGGATACTCATGTTAGGGTTCCAGTTCTCCCCAAAAGTACCTATAGACTCAGTGCAATCCCAGTCAAAATCCCAGCAGACTTTTTTTTTTTTTTTGTAGAAATTGACAAATTCGATTCTAAAATCTATAGGGAAGTGCAATCTAGCTAAAACAGTTTTGAAAAAGATAACAGAACTGGACAACTTACCCACCTGATAGCAAGACTTCTAATAGAAAGCCACAGTTATCCAGACAGTATTGGCATAAGAGTGGAAAATCCAGAAAGAGACCCGTACAGATATGGTCAAATGATTTTCAGTGAAGGCACCAGACCAATTCTTTGGAGAAAGGAAGGCCTTTTCAGCCAATTGGTGCTGGAACAAAGGACCTCTGGTGTAGAAAGAAAAAGGATCCTCAAGCTTTGTGTCACATTATTCACTAAAACCAATTTGAGATGGAGCTGAGACTAAATGGAAAGCTAAAATGATAACATTTTTTAGGAAAAAAAAGTATTGCTGCCCATGTGGGGTACGCAGCAGGCTTAGTGCAACCTTCCTCCCTCCCCTGGGAAAATTGATGGGTATGCAAGCCACAGGAACCTGCAGAGTTTGGTACACACAAAAATGTAGACTGCTCTTACCTTAGGGTTTCCTTAAAGGGAGAGGGACTGCAGTCTTTCAGCTCCAGTGCTGGAGATCGACCCATTTTTATTCTCATCTAGCGTGGCACAGAAAGCCTTTCGGGAACAAAAACCACATAAAGCAACTGAAAACCACTTAGAGCCCACGCCCTAGCAAGGGGCAGTGCTACTCTCCCCAGGCAAAGACACCTGAGAATCAGGGTGGCAGGCCCTTCCGCCGGAAGATCAACTGGAACATCAGGCAGATGCCAAGTTTACAGAGCGCACAGAACTGCCAAACTCCAGGGATAGGGACAGTAGTATATAGAATTCAAGGGTTTCTTTCCTCGTGATTCGTTTATTTTTCAGTTTAAATTTTCCTTTTCTTTTTTTTTCCTTCTCAACTAGTTTCTTATTGGAGCAACTCTTGAAGTCTTTTCTTTTTTTTTTAATTTTTATAATTACATTTTATAAATATAGTCTTCCTTTTTGGCTTCCTTTCCCTGTATTAATTTTTATTTTTGTATATATATGTTTTGTGTTCTTTAAAATTTTGGGATTTAGTGTCTTCTAACAAACAGACCAAAATACACCCAGGACCAAGTGGATTGCTCTGTTTTGTCCACCTGGGAGATTATATTCTCTCCTTTTTCTCTTTTTTTCTCTTTTTTTCCTTTTTCTTTTCTTTTTTGGTTTCTGATCTTTTCAGACTTTTCTAGTGTGTATTTGTCTTGGGTTGTGGTTGATATTTTTGATTTTGTTCTCTCACTCATTCATTCTATTCTGGGCAAAATGACTAGAAGGAGGAATTCACAACAAAAGAAAGAACCAGAGGTAATACTCTGCTACAGATCTAAGCAGTATTGATACAAGTAAGATATCAGAGGTGAAATTCAGGATATCAATTACAGAGTTAATAGCTAGGCTTGAAAAAAGCATAAAAAGCTCTAGAGAATCTCTTAGTGCAGAACTGAAATCTAATCAGGTTGAAATTAAAAATACTTTAACTGAGGGGCACCTGGGTGACTCAGTCATTAAGCATCTACCCTCAGCTCAGGTCGTGATCCCAGTGTCCTGGGATCGAGCCCCGCCTCAGGCTACCTGCTCAGCAGGAAGCCTGCTTCTCCCTCTCCTGCTTCCCCTGCTTGTATCCCCTCTCTCACTGTCTCTCTCTCTGTCAAATAAATAAATAAAATCTTTTTTAAAAAATGCTTTAACTGAGATGCAGTATGAAAATGGATGCCTAACAGTTTGGGTAGATGAGGCAGAAGAGAGAGTTAGTGATATAGAAAACAAGATGATGGGGACGCCTGGGTGGCTCAGTGGGTTAAGCCGCTGCCTTCGGCTCAGGTCATGATCTCAGGGTCCTGGGATCGAGTCCCGCGTCGGGCTCTCTGCTCAGCAGGGAGCCTGCTTCCCTATCTCTCTCTCTCTCTCTGGCTGCCTCTCCGTCTACCTGTGATTTCTCTCTGTCAAATTAATAAATAAAAAAAAAAAAAAGCTTTAAGAAAACAAGATGATGGAAAGGAAGGAAGCTGAGCAGAAGAGAAAAACAACTAGTGGACCATGAGGGGAGGCTTTGAGAAATCAGCAAAACCATAAAGCAAAACAATATTTGGATTATTGTGGTCCCAGAGGAAGAATAGAGAGGGACAGAAAGTATATTTGAGTAAATTGTAGCTGAGAACTTAGCTAATATGGGGAAGGAAACCCCTCCAAAATCAATAAAAGTAGATCGTCATCCCAACATGCATTAGTGAAGCTTGCAAACTTCAGCGATAAAGAGAAAATCTTGAAAGCAGCTCCAGACAAGAGGTTCATAACCTACAGGAGTAGGAATATTAAACTGGCAGCAGACCTATCCACAGAGACCTGGCAGGCCAGAAGGGGTTGGCATGATACATTGAGGGTACTAAATGAGAAAAACATGCAGCCAGGAATACTTTATCCAGCAAGGTTGTCATTCAGAATGGAAGGAGAGATAAAGAGCTTCTAGGACAAACAAACTAAAAGAATTTGTGATTACTAAAGCAGCCCTGCAAGAAATATTAAAAGGGATCCTGTAAGCAAAGAGAGAGCCCAAAAGTAACATGAACCAGAAAGAAACAGAGATAATCTACAGAAACAGGGACTTTATAGGTAATACAATGGCACTAAATTCATTATCTTTTGATAGTTACTAAATGTAATTGGGCTAAATGCTGTGAACAGAAGACACATTGTATCAGATTGAATTTTAAAAAGCAAGAGCCATCCATATGCTATCTACAAGAGACTCATTTTAGACCTAAAGACACCTCCCAATTGATAGTGAGAGGATGAAGAACCATTTATCATACTAATGGACATTGAAAGAAAGCTGGGGTAGCAGTCCTCATATCAGACAAATTAGATTTTAAACCAAAGAGATGAAGAAGGACTCTAAATCACACTTAAACTGTCTATCCAACAAGAAGATACAACGATCATAAATATTCTCCTACCTTGGGAGCAGACAGTTATATAAACCAATTAATAACCAAATTAAACACATTGATAATACAGTAATCGTAGGGGAGTTCAACTCGCCACTCATAGCAGTGGACAGATCATCTAAGCAGAATATCAAGAAGAAAACAAGGGCTTTGAATGACACATTGGACCAGATGGACTTCACAGATATATACAGAGCATTTCTTCCTAAAGCAAGAGAATGCACATTCTTCTCAAGTACACATGGAGCATACTCCAGAATGGTTCACATACTGGGTCACAAATCAGGTCTCAACTGGTAGCAGAAGATTGGGATTATTCCCTACAAATTTTCAGACCACAGTTCTTTGAAAATTGAACTCAGTCACAACAGGAAATTTGGAAATAATTCAAACACTTGGAGGTTAAAGAACATCCTACTAAAGAATGGATGGGTCGGGACGCCTGGGTGGCTCAGTTGGTTAAGCGGCTGCCTTCGGCTCAGGTCATGATCCCAGCGTCCTGGGATCGAGTCCCACATCGGGCTCCTTGCTTGGCGGGGAGCCTGCTTCTCCCTCTGCCTCTGTCTGCCATTCTGTCCGCCTGTGCTCGCTCTCTCTCCCTCTCTCTCTGAAAAACAAATAAATAAAATATTTAAAAAAAAAAAAAGAATGGATGGGTCAACCAAAAAATACAAGAATTTTTAAAACTCATCGAAGCAAATGAAAATGAAAACACAACTGTTGGGACGCCTGGGTGGCTCAGTGGGTTAAGCCGCTGCCTTCGGCTCAGGTCATGATCTCAGGTTCCTGGGATCGAGTCCCGCATCGGGCTCTCTGCTCAGCAGGGAGCCTGCTTCCCTCTCTCTCTCTCTGCCTGCCTCTCCATCTACTTGTGATTTCTCTCTGTCAAATAAATAAATAAATAAAATCTTAAAAAAAAAAAAAAAAAAAACACAACTGTTGAAAACCTTTGGGATACAGCAAAGGTGGTCCTAAGAGGGAAATACATAGCAATACAAACCTTTCTCAGAAAATTGGGAAATTGGGGCGCCTGGGTGGCTCAGTGGGTTAGCCGCTGCCTTCGGCTCAGGTCATGATCTCAGGGTCCTGGGATCGAGTCCCGCATCAGGCTCTCTGCTCAGCAGGGAGCCTGCTTCCTCCTCTCTCTCTCTCTCTCTCTCTCTCTCTGCCTGCCTCTCTGCCTACTTGTGATCTCTCTCTGTCATATAAATAAATAAAATCTTTAAAAAAAAAAAAAAAGAAAATTGGGAAATTTTCTGGGGCGCTTGGGTGACTCTGGGTTAAAGCCTCTGCCTTCAGCTCACGTCATGATCCCAGGGTCCTGGCGTCGAGCCCCGCATTGGGCTCTCTGCTCAGTGGGGTGCCTGCTTCTCCCCTCTCTCTCTCTCTGCCTGCCTCTCTGCGTACTTGTGATCTCTGTCAAATAAATAGATAAAATCTTTTAAAAAAAGAAAACTAGGAAAGTCTCAAATAAACACACTAACCTTACACTGAAAAGACCTGGAGGAAGAACAACAAATAAAGTCTAAACTGAGTAGAAGAGAAATAATAAAGATTAGAGCAGAAATCAGTGAGATAGAAACCAAAAAATTGTAGAATAGATCAATGAAATTAAAAGCTAGTTTTTGGAAGAATTGAAAAGATCTAAATTAAAAAATGACTTCTAAAAAAATGTCTGAAAAAAAAATCTTTAAGACTTACCCCCCCCCCCAAAAAGAGAAAGGACTCAAATTAATCATGAATGAGAGAGGAGAGATCACAACCAACACCAAGGAAATAAAAATAATTTTAAGAACATATTATGAGCGGGCGCCTGGGTGGTTCATGACCTCTGCCTTCAGTTCAGGTCATGATCCCAGGTCCTGGGATGGAACCCTGTATCAGACTGTCTGCTCGACGGGGAGCCTACTTCCCCTCCCCCGCCCCCACCTGCCTCTTCTGCCTACTTGTGATCTCTGTCAAATAAATAAAATCTTTAACCAAAAAAAGAAAGAAAAAAGAACATATTATGAGCAACTATATGCCAGCAGTTTAGGCAATCTGGAAGAAATGGATGCTTTCCTGGAAACTTATAAATTATCAAGACAGGAAGAAATAGGAAACCTGAACAGACCCATAACCAACAAGGAAATTGAAGCAGTAATCAAAAATCTCCCAAAAACAAGAGTCAAGGGCTGGATGGCTTCCCAGGGGAATTCTACTAGACATTGAAGGAAGAACTAATACCTATTCTTCTGAAGCTGTTTTTAAAAAAAAAAAAAAAAAAAAAAAAAAAGTAAGGAAAACTTCCAAACTCGTTCTATGGGAGGCCAGCATTGCCTTGATCCCAAAGCCAGACAAAGACCCCATCGAAAAGGAGAATTACAGAACAATTTCCCTGATGAACATGGATGCCAAAATTCTCACCAAGATCCTAGCCAGTAGGATCCAGCAGTACATTAAAAGGATTATTCACCATGACCAAGTGGGATTTATTCCTAGGCTGCAAGCCTGGTTCAACATTTGCAAATCAACAGCATGATACATCACATTCATAAAAGAAAGGACAAGAACTGTATGATCCTTTCAATTGATGCAGAAACAGCATTTGACAAAATACAGCATCCTTTCTTGATTAAAATTCTCCAGTGTAAGGATAAAGGGAACATACCTCAATATCATAAAAGCCATTTACAAAAAGCCCATAGTGAATATCATTCTCAATGGAGAGAAACTGAGAGCTTTTCCTCTAAAGTCAGGAATACGACAGGGATGCCCATTCTCTTCACTGCTGTTTAACATAGTACTAGAAGTCCCAGCCTCCGCAGTCAGACAAGAAGAAGAAATAAAAGGCATTCAGATTTTCAAAGAAGTCAAATTCTCTCTTTTTGCAGATGACATGATAGTTCATGTGAAAAACCCAAAAGACTTCATCCCAAAATTGCTAGAACTCATACAGGAATTCAGCAACATGGCAGGATATAAAATCAATGCACAGAAGTCAGTTGCATTTCTGTACACTAACAAGAGAGAATTTAAGGAATTGACCCCATTTACCATTGTGCCAAAAACCATAAGATACCTAGGAATAAACTTAACCAAAGAGGTAAAGGATCTGTATTCTAAAAACTACAGGACATTTATGAAAGAAATTGAGGAAGACACAAAGATACGGAAAAACATTCTAGCCTCATGGACTGGAAGAATAAATACTATTAAAATGTCTATGCTACCCAGAGCAATCTATACATTCAGTGCAGTCCCTGTCAAAATACATTAACATTTTTCACAAAGCTGGAACAAACAATCCTAAAATTCGTATGGAAGCAGAAAAGACCCCAAATAGCCAGAGGAATATTGCAAAAGAAAACTAAAGCTGATGGCTTCACAATTTCAGACTTCCAAGATCTATTACAAAGCTGTTATCATCAAGACAGTATGGTACTGGCACAAAAACAGACACATGGATCAATGAACCAGAATAGAGAACCCAGAAATTGACCCTCAACTCTCTGGTCAACTAATCTTTGACAAAGCAGGAAAGAATATCCAGTGGAAAAAGGACAGTCTCTTCAACAAATGGTGTTGGGAATATTGGACAGCCACATGCAGAAGAATGAAACTGCACCATTTTCTTACACCACACAAAAAAATATTAGACTCAAAATGGATGGACGACCTCAGTGTGAGACAGGAATCCATCAAAATCCTAGAGGAGAACGTAGGCAGTAACCTTTTTGACACTGGCCACAGCAACTTCTTGCTTGACATGTCTTCAAAACCAAGTGAAACAAAAGCAAAAATGAACTATTGGGACTTCATCAAAATTAAAAATCTTCTGCATAGCAAAGGAAACAGGAAAACCAAAAGACAGCTACAGAATGGGAGAAGATATTTGCAGATGACATATCAGATAAAGGGCCAGTATCCAAGATCTATAAAGAACTTACCAAGCTCAACACCCAAAAAACAATCCAGTTAAGAAATGGGCAGAAGATGTGAACAGACATTTCTCCAAAGAAGACATACAAATGGGCGACAGACACATGAAAATATGCTCCACATCCCTGGGCATCAGGGAAATACAAATCAAAAGCACAAGGAGATACCACTTCACACCAGTCAGGATGGCTAAGATTAACAACTCAAGAAACAACAGGTATTGGCAAGGATGCGGAGAAAGGGGAACCCTCCTATACTGTTGGTCGGAACGCAAGCTGATGTAACCACTCTGGAAAAAGGTACAGAGGTTCCTTAAGTTAAAAATAGAGCTATTCTATGACCAGCAGTTGCAGTACTGGGTATTTAACCCAAAGATAAAAACAGTGATCCAAAGGGGCTCCTGTACCCCAGTGTTTATAGCAGCAGTGTCCACAATAGCCAAACTACGGAAAGAGCCAAGATGTCCATCAGCAGATGAACAGATAAAGAAAACAGTATGTATATATATAATCATACAGAGATATGATTATATATATGACGAATTATTACTCAGCCATCAGAAAGGATGAATACTTACCATTTACATAGACCTGGAACTGGAGGATATTATACTAAGCAAAAGAAAAGAAAGACAATTAACATATGGTTTCACTCTTAAGTGGAATATAAGAAACAGTACAGAGGATCATGGGGGGAGGGAGGGAAAACTGAATGGGAAGTCATCAGAGAGGAAGAAAAACCATGAGAGACTCTTAAGTATAGGAAACACATAGAGGGTTGCTGGAGTGGAGGTGAGTGGGGGAATGGGGTAACGGGTGATGGGCATTAAGGAGGGCACGTGATGATGTGATGAGCACTGGATATGCAACTGATGAATTATTGAACACTACATCTGAAACTAATGTACATGTTGGCTAGTTGAACTTAAAAAATAAGTAATATGTAACAGAAAAGCAAACAATATGGTATAATAGATAATTTTAAGTAAACATTTATTTTCATTTTTGAAAAAAGAAGAAAAGGTCTTTGTGACTGGTAGGTAGATTTATTAGGACACTAAAATTTTCCTAAAAGACAAAAACACCCCACCCAGTTTGCCATAATTAAAAACTTGGGCTACCTTGTTTCTATTTTTACAATAAGGCCTCCATGTCCCCTCCCCATGCCCCCACCCAGTTCGCCATAACTAAAAGACAAAAGCATGACAGTCTTGATTATTACTGAAAGTGTTTAAGGTACATGGAGGACTTAAAAAAAAAGAAGAAGAAGAAGATATAGCCCAGACCCCTTCAGAAATAGTGTCTCTGAAACAGAAGCAGATCAGGTAGCTTAAGACCGGACCTAGCTGACTTCAAGACTTATTTTAATAGAGGTAGTATAGTGTTGGCATAGAGACTGACTAATGGAACACAACAGAGAACTAAGAAACAGGTGGTATTATAATTCAGTGGGCCAAGAATGAGTTTATCCAATAAGTGGTAGTGAGGCAATTGATCCAAATATAAAAATAATAAAAATGTGATCTTGCCTTCCCACTACACAAAAATTATTTAAATTTTAAGATGTAAAAATGAAAAGTAAAACTTTCAAGCTTTTAGAAGAAAGTATTCTTTGGGCCTTCCAGGTAGAGAATGATTAGGCTACAAAAACCACACAACAGAAAGGAAAAGGTAAGTAAATTTAGTCCCATTAAATTAAAATAGCAACAGTGGGGCGCCTGGGTGGCTCAGAGGGTTAAGCCTCTGCCTTCAGCTCAGGTCATCATCTCAGGGTCCTCAGCGGGGAGCCTGTTTCTCCCTCTCTCTCTGCCTGCCTGCCTGCCTGCTTGTGATTTCTCTCTGTGTGTCAAATAAATAAATAAGATCTTTAAAAAAAATAATAAAATAGCAACAACTGTGACAGATACTGTGACAAAGTGACAGGATAAGCCATAGCCTGCAAGAAATTTACACAGCATGGAGAATCAACAAGAACTTTGTATCCAGGATTTTGAAAGAGCTCCTTCAAACCAGTAAGAAACAGCCAGCCAACCAGACAACCTGTCATAGAAAAACAGGCAAAGAATACAAACAACAGATTCATACAAGGAGAAATCCAAATGACCAGAAACCATTGGAAGGGACCCATTAACAATGTGAGAAATTTGTGTTAAAAAACAGTAAGCTACCATATCAGACAGGTCAGAAGGCAGGGTGGCAGTACTGACTATCGGATGTGAAGACACAAATTGTCCATCTCTTTCTGAAAGGTATATAAACTCATACCATCACTATGGAGACCAATTTAATCATTCCAGGTCAAACATCTCATTACCTAGTTACATAGGTCTTCTAGTTAAATCCCTTAGATCAGTGCTTTTCAAAGTTGGGTCCTCACCTCCCAGGTCATGAATTTCAACCATTCTCTTTTTTTAATGAGATAGAATATAATATTAAAATGAGATCTCCTGTGAAAGGGGCAAATTGTATTTCTTGAACCTTCTGTTTTAGACACATGAACGTGTAATTATGCATGTACAGGATCTCCATGATTTCTTGCTACTTTCATCCTTAGGGTAGAGAAGGATTTAGGATATAAAGAATACATGCCAGAAAGGAAAAGATTAAGGTCTCGGTTTGAAAACTGTTGCCTAAGGGGTTTTTTTTTCCCCACAAGTGCACAAGAAAATATATATAAGAATGTTTATTTTAACATTGTTTGTAATAGTGAAAAAATGGAAATCCCCCTGTCTACCATAAAAGAATGGGTAAATGTATTGTGTCATGTAAATAGAATACTGTATAAACATTGAAAATCAATGAACTAGAGCTATTGGTATTCATATCAAAAACGGTTTGCAGAAGGATGCATACAGTATGACACCATTTATATAGTAGACTAAAAACTTGCACAACTTTCCTCTGTTGCTGAGGAATGAAAACCAGTGCAGTCAGAATAATACTTCAGGGAGGAGGGAAGAGGACGGCGGAAAAGGTGCACAAGAGGCTTCAGCTAAATTTGTGATGCTTTATGTTAACGTTAATGGGGCGCCTGGGTGGGCTTCGTCGTTAAGCATCTGCCTTTGGCTCAGGTTATGATCCTGGGATCCTGGGATCCAGCCCCGTATCTGCTCCCGCTGCTCAGCAGGAAGCCTGCTTCTCCCTCTCCCACTCCCCCTGCTTCTGTTCTCTCTCTCACTGTGTCTTTCTGTCAAATAAATAAATAAAACCTTTTAAATTTTTTAAAAAAATAAAGGAAAACATTAACATTTTATAAGCTGAGTGTTGAGCACAGTATTACAAACACCTGTGTTTGTTTCTCTACATTTGAAATGTTTTATAATAAAAAGTATTTAAGCAAGGTTAGGAAAGAAGATTGATAAATCCGGAGATCATTCAAAAACCGTGAAAAACGTGACAAAAAAACGTGACAGTTAAACTGTCACGAAATACAGTCGTGGTTTAACTGTATTTGAAATCCTATGACTGTTGCTTATATTTTTTTCTGGGAAACGTCTTAAATATATACTTTCCAAAGCCCTTTTCTTCACTAATAACAGACCTGTTGTGCCCTTTTGTGTACAGGCTCCGATCTGAAGTTGCTGCCTTGTACCAGCAAGGCCCTCATGCCCTACTGCCTGCATCTGATGCTGGCTTGCTTTAAGGTAAGCTGGAGACTGATTAGCATCGGCAAAATTTAATTTGGAACACTTCTGATGATCTGGAGTGACTTGGTGGCATCAAGAGAGCGCAGGAGCTAGCAATGAATAAATAGTAACTGTAGGAGGCATTAGGCACAGATCAGTAGGAAATGATCCCCATCCTAGAGCCGTTTTCAAATAGGCTTGGGACAGTTACCCGAATAACCTGCCTCTAGTGATGATCAGTAAATATTTTATGAATTTATGTATGTCAGAATATATGAGCTAGAAGAAAAATTGCAAATGCCATTGGGTTCATAGAGGGATGGCAAGTTTGTTATCCTAAAGACGTAGCAGGTGGAAGCGTTTCAGGCCTTAGGATGAACCCCACAGAGCCAGGAAGGTTTCCAAGCTGTCGGAAGAACACCAGGCCCTTGGCTGCAGGTAGAGCCGAGCCTTAGTGTGCATTTCACCAAGGTGTGTGAGCAAGAGAACAGCAGCATCCGGTCTCTGCTTTAGGGCTGTAATTCTCAGACTTCACTCATGGTCAGAATCCCTTGGGGCAACAGAAACTATTAGATTTGGGGCTTAGCTGCTCGCTGAGTCCTTGGGCCGGTTCTGCATTTCACTGCCACTCCCTCCCCTGTTGCTCACTGCTTTCTGCTCCCAGTCCATGTTCTCCCAAACCTTTCTCTCTCCCCAGCCTTCTGGCCCACCCTTGACCCGCCCTCCCCCTTCAAAGAAATCCCCAGATTCTTGTCTTTGCCACACACAGCCACTCAGCTTCTATCGCCCTTTTCCCAAAGCCGGAGCTTCAGGCCTGCCCGTCACGGCCAGCTCCCGTCAGGATGCTCAGTGAACACACTGCTAGTGACCTTGTTCCCAGCAGGGGAACCCAGGCTTCTGGGTTAGGACTCACCGCCCTTCAGAAGCCCTTATGTTGTTTGCACGGCGGGTATGTGTTCTCCTCTGTTCCCTAGATCATATATTTTCACATAGCAGCGTTTTTTCAGGAAGTGATATTTGGTATATTTACGATCACCCATGATTTCCTTTCCGTTCCGTGTCTGCACAAATCCTTGTCTTGCAGCTCCGGGCTTTCACGGACAGCAGGGACGACATGGCGCTGGGCCACGTGATCGTCTTGCTTCAGCAAGAGTGGCCACGGGGAGAGAATCTTTTCTTGAAAGCTGTCAATAAGATTTGCCAACAAGGAAACTTCCAATACGAGAACTTTTTCAACTATGTTACAAGTATCCTTTTTCCTGTGTAAGCATAAGAAATTCTTACTTTTTTTTTTTTTTTTTTTTTTAAAGAATAAATGCGTGTTACAGAAGTGAATGAATCATTCCAGGTAGAAATACTGATTTTCACTCTACTTTGGGGGAAGAGAGAGAGAATGACGAGTAAAAATGGGACTGTGGCAGTCGGTTTCTCATGAGAGTCCTAAAAGGCTTCACAGAGGTGGTGCACCGAATCAGGAACATGGGTAGCTCAGTCACACTTTCCACCTCAGGTGACTTCTAGGCAGGTACCCAGGATGCCTACATGAAGAGCCTTCCAGTTCCTGAGAGGCCCAGAGTGGCTGGTGAGGGCACAGACTAGAATGTTCATTGGCCTTCATCTGTCAGCACAGGGCCTCCTGGGGCCTCTCCAAGTCACAGGCGTCATAGCTGCCACTGAGAATTCGCCACACGTGCTCCCAGCCCAGCAGCGGCTTCTGGCCGTAGGGCATGTTGGGTTTCATACTGTTGGTACGGAAAGACCACCTTCGAGTTGTGAGGAATGTGCTGTCTTGTCCAAGGGCCTAGAAAGATACGTAACTGTTTCTGGGGATTCAACACCCCCACTGCCCCTTTCATTTTTTATAAAGAAAACAAAAGAGTTTTCTGTTAGGGCCATACAGAATCTGTTCAGTTAGCATCTGTAGGAGGAACCTACTTATTGTTAAGAGGTAGTCTGGTTGGTACAAGAATTGTTCGTTTGGGAATCAGATCGCCCTGGGTTCCAGTACTAACTCTGGTTGGCTGGGTGGCTGTGGGCAATTTACTTGGTCACTGCCCACCCGGTCCTCCTCTGAGAGATAGGGCACCTTGTTTCTGAACGTGGTTAACCTGAACCTGGCCTGCAGATATCGATATGCTGGAGGAATTCGCCTACTTAAGAACTCAGGAAGGTGGGAAAATTCATCTGGAATTACTGCCCAATCAAGGGATGCTGATCAAGTAAGCATGCTGTCTCACTCTCCCACGCTACATGCTCACCTTTCGTGTGCTTGTAGGAAATATTTGTAAGTTTCTGTAGCTTTGGGAAATCTCAAAAAAAAAAAAGGAATCCAAACCTGGTCTCCATTTTTGAGAGAGTAGATTTGATTCTGGGTACCTTTTGCAATTTGGTGTTTCCTTAACTACATTTCTGATAAAACATTGTTTAAACTGGGATATTTCTGTCACTTTGGAAACCTTCCTTCTAAACGAAAGCCTCATTCCTGTTATCTCTTCCTTTCCAAAATGTACAGGCTAATCCTATAAATTTCTGGTTAGACAGAGAACGCTTTTAATTAAGAAAGAGCCATGCTTAATTAAAGTTGTAGTGGATTAGGAAAAGCTACAGACTTTATCTAGAAATTGGATTTCAGTATTTATCTGAAGCCTTCCCAAGCAGTTGTCTTTGCTTGCATAGCGCAAGGGAAACTAGCAGAGACTAGTGTCTCTAAGAACACACCTGCCCGAGAAATAGTGGTGAGGTGCCTGGTCTCAAGCATGCCCTCCCACATCTAGGTGAAGTTGTGACCATTTATGATTTTTAAATAGCTCATAAATCTTGCTTCTATCCTTCAGTACTCATGTAGTTTGGATAATAGATCCTCTGTGCTGTAAATGCCACGTATAGCTTTATTTTCCTACTTCCTCCTTTGCGTCCTGCAGACTCAGCATGGCCAGGAGTCCATGTCCGAGTCACTGCAAGAGACTGAGTCCCGAGTGAGAAGGGAGCATTGCTAAGGCTGAAAAGCTTGTCCTTTTTCTCTCGGTTGCAAAATGAATGAGTTTTCAGTTGTTGAGAGCAAAAATCCACATCTTTTTCTATCTTTGTAGAGCCTTAGAAATGCTGAGGGGGAAGCTCGAAATGTGCACTGGGGATATGTATGACCGCAAATACTACTCCTGTTGAGAAGAGGGTCTTACGGAATCCATTCTGAAGAGTGGGAAGATTGAATGGGGTTTTTGTCCTTCACCTTGTAAATAGGATTAATAGATATTTTAAACATCTAAAATAAAAGAACAAACGCTCTTTTTTGAAAACACGAGACCTTTCTGCATGAGGTTGCTTAGGCAAGATGCGCTGGACATGCTCATCTTCCCATCTCCATTCCCTTCCCTAAGACTGCAAATAAGAACTAGGGGGGAAATAATTGCATGGTAAAAATATTCTTAGCAGTGTTCGAGAACAAAGATGACTTGTTGCTATGGGAGCTTAGGTAGCCCCTTCTGTGGGCTTAAAAATGAAAGATTTCTAGGTTTTGAGGCTGGATATATAAAACATGCCTGATATTAATAGCCTTTTAGTTAACCCACATTAACACTCACGGTACAAATTATCATGATATAGGAACAGCCTTCGAATCACCTGCATTTAGTAAGGGTTAAATGTATAGATGATCTCTCACTTCAGATAGTGCTTAACTGTGGAAGTGTGAGTGAATAGACTTTTACTAAATCAGCAGTTGGATCTCGTACTGAACCCTTTCTTCTGTAGCCAGTTTGTATCAAGCTGAACAGTGTCATGGTTCTGTGCAGACAACCCCTAGGACAAGGAATGGAAGCAGGCGCTCTTGGACACCCAGATAATATCACTGTAAAGAGTCGTTTAGGGCAAGGCAGGGAGACACAGCCTGCATTTCCAGGCTTTGAGAGAGAATTGCAGGCTCCCCCACCTTGGTCAATATAAACTTTAATGCCTTCTAACACCCTGGAGAAGACCACTAAGCCTCTTAGGAATCCTGTTGTTCTGTTTGGAAGCAAGAATAGGGATTGTTACTTAGTGAGCTGACATTCTAGAAACTTGCTTAGTCTTCACTGTGCGAATCTTAAAGTTCATCGGAAGCCTGCATTTCAGATTACGTCTGCCAAACCAGCGGGAAAAGCAAGCTGCATAAAGCCAGAGAGCTCTTACTAAGAAGGGAAGAATTAGAATCTTGAGCAAAACTATCTATATTCCTTTCCCTTTGGGTTCCAAACAAATTCTCTGAAACCACTGCAGACCTTTGGGTGGCACCCCCAGCTGAGGGGCAGAGGTGTTGTGAGAAGTGTACAGCACCCCCTCCCTTGGGTAAGGTTGTGAGTCTGTCCCGCTCTGCTCGGACGCTAGCGGGTACAGTACCAATGCTGAGCGCACCCGGAGCCTGACCAACAGAACAAAGACACTTTGTCCTTAACATATTTTAAAATAGAGAACAGTTCTTTGCCAATATTTGCAGTATCTTAGTTGTATTAGATTGGGTGAAAATGGAAAAAACCGTGTCCTGTGCACTAATTCTTTGTTTCGAATTCAGCAAGGCCATGGGTCCCAGACATTTTATTCCCCGTGTCTGTTCCTTTACTCGATACTTTTTGAAATTAAGGCTCAGCCTTTCTTGGTCAAAAACATGGCCAGGCCCTCTAGTCATCCCAGAAGGGCCTCTTCAGTCTGGGGCTTCAGACCTGGCAAAGATGGTTACCAGAAGCCCCCCAGTCCACCTCTGGTGGGGGCTTGAGCAGAGTGGAGAGTGAAGGTGGCTGGATTCAAAAACGTGTCTTCTCCAGTGTGACCCCTCTCCGCACCGCCGCTCCGTTGCGTCTCGTCATCCTCTTTCTCGGTGGCTGCTTTTACACCAGACCTCGAGTGGGCTGAGCTCGGGGCCCAGGCACAAGATGCTCTGGACATGCCCCAGCAGCAGGTGCAGGGAGAGGACTGCTAGCTTCTCCCGTCCTCCCGAAAGACACCGCTGTGTCCCGGGGGGGCCGTGGAGGTTCAAGGGTTTCCGCATAGTCTGTTCCAGTCTTGTGCATTTTCTCTGGCGTGTTGTTTTTGCAGTGCAGGGCGAGTCGGTGTGGGTGTTTGAATGCTGCTGTTTGCTGTTTTTTAAAGGCCTTCTAGTCCTCCCATGGGGTTACTGCAGCAGGAATTCTTACCTGTGCTTCAGCCCAGCATACAGACTGCTGACAGGTACCACGTGGAAAACACTGCTCATAGTGTGCCGTCTGTCAACATGTTGTACTGCCCATGGTTTCCAGCTCTCTGTTCCTCAGTGCTCTTTTTCATGCTTTATTTATTTTTTTAATTTGTTCTGCATTCCTTGGCAAACCATCTGGTTGTAATATTGTAACATTTCTTATTTTTTTTCCATAAGTTGCCAATGTTTTTGTGTTCGATTTAAAAATCATTATGGATCTGGAGGAAGAAAAAAAAAAACAAAAGTTACATAAAACTGTGTTAGATTAAGCACACGTTAGGTTAGGAGGCATTAGGTTGTGATTCTCTTTTGATAAAACATAAGGCATTCAGTCATAAATATTTAAGGATGCCAAAGCTCATTTTAAGGAAATTTTTATTCATGGATTTCCATATTAGTGACCAGTGTCGATGTTCTGGTGTAACCGGGCCTTAGCACAGCATTCACTGATTTTCCAGACCTTCCCTTTCTAAACTGAAAATCCTTGGTATGCTGCATTTATTAGCTGATTTCTCCTGTCCTTAAACCACAAAAGCTGACTAATTCTCTTCTTCAGCCACACTCACCAGAGGGATAGAGACTGATAGAAATAGAATGGAGTTGTATTGCTTTATCTGTAGAAACAGTATCATTGAACCATGGTTAGCAGGACACAACATTTTATTGTATTTTTACTAGCATGAAGGGAAGAGTTTGCTTTGAGCTTTCAAAGCGCTTTAGCTTGTTGTCTGCAAATACCAGTAACTCTCGGTCGCTCAAGGGTTGGCTCCCATCAGGGGTTGCAGTCTGAGACCCAGAAGAACAGTATCTCAGGACGGCCTACATGGGTCTACTCCCATTCTCAGTGGACCTCACAGCCTCAGCCTCACTGACACCATGTCCTAGTTACGGAATTAACCAGCCGACTTCACTAGAAACGTCCACAAAGAACTGTGTTTTCTCCCTGGCACTGCTGCTGTTGGCATAGTTCTCTCAAATGCCCGTGGGCATTGCAGACTGTCCTGTAGTAGCTTTACTAGTTGGCAGAGCCTAGTTTTGTTTTTCCTCCTGTTGCATGGCAACTTTTTGACTTCTGTTGTACTTATTTTATACAACAGTACACAAGTTTTTAAAAAAAAAAAAAAAAAACAGGAACATTTTAGAGTGGTTTCAACAATTTTGTTTTGGCCCATACATAAAAATCTCATTTGAAATCCCTATCATTGTGTCTGAGGGAAGTTAGGCAGTCGAGGTGGGGAATGGAGGTGCCTTCTAATGGTCTAAACCTACTGAAGTACTGACCCTGTAGTTAAAACTCCTTTCAGCAACCCAGCAAATTTGCTAGATTTTTCCTTTCTTCAATTTGACATCTTAAGTTTTCTGGGATTTCCTCTGTGAGCTCCTTCTCCACAGCACAGCTTCCGGGTATAGCTAGAACTTTTCCTGTGCTCCCACTGACCCTTCTCCTGAGCACGGGGACCAGCTCTGGGCCTAGCAGGCTTTTGCAGGACACTGGCTATTCTTCAGTGAGTCTGCTTCTCTCTCCCCACCTCTGCCAGACTCGTCTTGGGACCTGCAACTCCTCCAGCTTCTCAAACAGATGTGAGTCTGGATGAGCTCAGCAGAGCTGTCCTGTTCTGGCATCACCGGGAGAGAGACGCACTTGGAAGGAACCCCAGTGGCTGAGCACAAGCCCCGGGTCTTTCTGAGCCTTCCCGCAGAGCCCCAGGCCCCAATTCGGTGTGGTGACGGGCTCGTTCTGGCTTCCCTCCTCCCTGCTGCTGCCTCTGTGCTCACGCTCGGCTGGCTTGTCCAGACATGAACTGTGTGGCCATGTGGACTGGGCCCAGTTGGCCCAAAGGGACAGAACCGTGCACAAGTCAGCACAGGGATGCATAGTGTCAGAGCTGCAAGAGTTCAGAAGCAAAGCAAGTGGCATTTGACCAGACGTTTAGGTGCTTAAAATAGCCTTTTATTGAGTGGGAAACACGTCTCTCTAGTTTTATGTCTTTCTGAGAAGGAATGGGCAGGGGGATTGTTTGGTTAGGGCCTTTCTTCCTTTCTGAATTTTTTTACTTATACTTAGATTTCAGTCAGGTTTTACACCTGCCCCAGAAACACTGACCGGGGATGCCGGCACTAACTGTGGTGTCCCCTCTGTTTCCCTGTCGCTGCCCTCAGGCACCACACAGTCACTCGGGGCATCACCAAGGGTGTGAAGGAGGACTTCCGCCTGGCCATGGAGCGCCAGGTGTCACGCTGTGGCGAGAACTTGATGGTCGTGCTGCACAGGTTCTGCATCAACGAGAAGATCTTGCTCCTCCAGACTCTAGCCTGACCGGGGAACCCTTTCCGCCAGAGGAAGGGCAGCTCACAGCCGTGAGATTTTTTGTGAAGACATAAAGCATTCGTGAATGTTGCCGTTATAACTCTTAGAAAGAAGAAAACCTTCTGAGTTCAACTCCTTGGTTGCTTAAAAATAGTTCCCAAGAGTCTGAGAAGCTATCTCTATTTTTCAGAGTCATTTTTTGTAATTTTTGTAAAACAAAAGAACCTGTTTTGTAAATAAAAATCATCCTAAATTTGGGGCTTTTAAGAATGTATTTCAATTCTTACAAGTTTCTGAACAAGACTTCGCTTTATGTAAATGAATATTTTTCATAATCTCAAGGTCTTATTTTCCATAGTTAGGCTTCGGTAGGTATTACGTATCAACATACTTTCACACCTTTCCATGCAGGAAGTTTTAATACCGAAAACCTTCATGCCAGAATGAACTTGAGTGAACTTCCATGAGGGAGTTGTGGGTGCGGGGTGTGGGGGGGTCTGTGCACCAGCCCAGGGAAGGCGCCTCCTCCCTCCCGCCAAGCCCCAGGTGCCTGGTGGCCTGGCTCCCAGGCCTGGCTCTGCCCAGCATCCTGCTGCCCTGTGGGGGAACAGGTTAACTCCTCTGTGCCTCAGGTTCAGCCTTGAAACCCAAGAGATGATGGTACTTCCCTCACAGGCTGTGAAGACTGAGTGCCCTCACATGACATCTGTGGAAGGTTGCCTCATGTGTCCAACTAGGCCAGTGTTAGCTCTCAGGTTTGTTTTCTTCTTTTCCTGTCCTGAAATATATCAGATAAACGTCAAACAAATACTTGTTTCTAGGGGCTACTTGAAAAAGAGAGGGCTAAGACGTTAGTTACTTTGCATTAAAAGTTTTAGGTCTTGGGGCGCCTGGGTGACTCAGTGGGTTAAAGCCTCTGCCTTCGGCTCAGGTCATGATCCCAGGGTCTTTGGATCAAGCCCCACATCGGGCTCTCTGCTCAGCGAAGAACCTGCTTCCTCCTCTCTCTGCCTGCCTCTGCCTACTTGTGATCTCCGTCTGTCAAATTTAAAAAAATAATAAATCTTTTAAAAAATTTAAATAAAAGTTTTAGATCTACAGTTGAACCTTGAACAGTGTGGGGGGCTTCTGAGGGCGCCAGCATGCACCCCACCACTGCACAGTGGAAAATCCACCTATAATGATTCCCCAAAAATGTGTTTACTAATAGCCTACTGTTGACTGGAAACCTTACTGATAAACTGTTGATTGGCATGTATTTTGTATATTATATGATTTATATACTGTATTCTTAAAGTAAGATAGAAAAAATATTAAAATCATAAGAAAAATACATTTATAGTACTGTACTATAAAAAAATCTATGTATAAATGGACCCATTCTTTTCAAACCTGTGTTGTTCAAGGGTCAACTGTATTAAAATCAGTAGTTTAAGTAGTAGACAGCTGATCTCAGGAAATATTCCACCTAGCTCATTTTAAAATTATCAACTTAATATGAGTTGATTACAATATATAAACCATTCCGTTATTTTGATCGAGGAGTGTGTTGGCCCCTAACAGCTTTCAAATTAAACACATTTTTGGTTTTATGCCTTTCTCAGATCAGTATTTGGGGGCAGCATACATCAAAACAGGACTTTCTGACACTAAAATGTGTGGGCACCAGATAAAAAAGAACCAATCACTTTTTTTTTTTTTTTTTAATTCAGTAGTGCCACTCCTGTGTGAAGAATTGCAGGGGCAATGCCATAGAGTAAAATCGGAAGTCAGACAAAGTTTGCAGACAAGGCAGGGGCAGGGCAGGACTGCTGATCACTGGCCCCTGAGGACCCATCCATGCATGCCCTTTGCACTGAAACGTGACCCAACTCCAGCGCAGCTTCTGGCAGCATCAGGCCAGGTACCCAGGATGACCCTAGACCCCCTTAAAGTGCCTGCCTGAGAAGGCTGCACGCTCACAGAATCTGATCCGGCCAAAGCACGGCGATGAGCAGATAGGTCCCTGAACCCCCTCTTAGAGCAGTTACTTTTAGAAAGCCGGCAATCATAAATCCTTCCGCTGCCCTTTGAGATATGAAACTACTGCCAGAAAATATTGGAGCAACCCAAGCTGTCTCTGAAGAGTGAATACCCAGAAGAGCCTCGTTCAGGTGGGCACCTTGCGTCAATGTGCCCCACCACCTGCCACCATAAAGATGGGGGAGAAGCGCCAACTCACAAATCCAATGGCCTTGTCACACAGACCAAGCCCATCACATCCCTCCCTGCCTTTCCCTTAGCGCACCCAGCCTTTTTTAAAAGTCTGCAGCCTTTTTATTCCAGGAAACTGGCTCAGTTCACACCAGACCCCAGTGCAGTCAAGTCTGCCCTCACCCCTTCATCAAAATGGCTGTTTCTCTTTGACATGGGGACAGGCATCACCTGACACAAACGGTCTCCTGGGCAAAGCTGTGTCACAGGCAGGATTTGGCCAGATGGAGGTACCAGTCTACAAGCGAAACGACCTTTGGAGTTTAGTATCAGCAGAAAAACTATTCTGTGTTGAAGTAAATGTGCATGACTACAAACCATCAAAGACAAGAATGAACTGTCATAAAAGGTGGGAAAAGCAAAGACTTGATTTTTTAAGATTTTATTTATTTATTTATTTGACACAGAAGCAGGAAGAGAGAGAGGAGGAAGCAGGCTCCCCGCTGAGCAGAGAGCCTGATGCGGGGCTCGATCCCAGGACCCGGGGACCACGACCTAAGCCAAAGGCAGAGGCTTTAACCCACTGAGCCACCCAGGCGCCCCAAGACCTCATTTTCTGTCCAGTTCCAGGAGTCCAGACAATTCCACCAGAACCCAAAATGGTAATGGACACTGTGGGAAGCCCCGCGCTCCACACTGCAGGGAGCAAGGCCAGCTGTCTGCTACGCTAGCACTTGGGATGGAATTCTATAGAGGAAAGCCAGTGAAATAATGGCATCTTTGGTCAGTGGCAGCGTTCTGACATACAAAATTAGGTAAGGGGTTTATGAGGTCTGAGGCAAGTTATGACATAGGGCAAACTAGGACTTCCATCCACTTTAGATTTGGAGATGCATTTAGCCTAAAAACAAACAAACAAACAAAAAAACCCCACCGTGTTTTTAAACTAATGCCCAACAGAGACTGATCACCAAGAGAAAAATGTTGGCTCACTACACTCTGATGAAAACAGATGACACAGATATGCAACTAAAGACAAACACTAGCAATGTGTTCTCCCACCTCATTTCAAAGTTCAAACAAAAGGAGTGTTAAAAATCTCAAAAGCCGAAACTATACCAAAAGATGCACTATTAATAGGGTCATGGATCCCACCGTGTACTGTTTAGTGTTTTCAAAAGCCTACCCCGAATTTTTTACAATTGATAGAGATCTCTACCCAAAAAGGAGTTTGATATGTGGAGGAACTTTCTCAAAAGTCCATTTGTCTACCCCATTTATTAGGAAAACAATTACATTAAAAGGACAAATAAAAACTACTATGCTGGAATTTCATTTAAGCTGACGCCCTTTAATACATCCTGGATTATTGCACATTTATAAAAGATGCCCTTTATTGACTAGAGTGAAAAGACAAGAAGTGTAAGGACAACAATTTATTCACTTGATTATGAATAGGAATGAGTAATGGAAGTACCAAAAAATGAATAAACAACATTCAGTTACTACATCCCTACTCTAGAACAGTGTTTTGGGCTTAATCACTTTAAGAAACCAACTCCTAACTTCCATGTCGGACACTCTCCCAACTGTGCCACTTGGGCACACTCGTTCCCTCCCAAAGCAGGTCATCAATGTAGCCATGCCATGGGCTCGTCAGTCCGTGGTCCCTTGTCACTGCTGGGTCTCATAAGTCAGATAGGAGACTTGTAGCCAGTGAGACACAAGGGGAGGACTGCTGAGAGGCTTCTGGGGAGGGTTTTCTAACGATGTCATGAGATGCACAGATGGGAAGCCCTCTCCTTTGGGTGGGTGTCGCAGTCAAGTGTCTGTAGCTGTCAGCGTGCGCTGGCCTCACAGGCAAGTGAGCTGGAGCCAGCCCACCTCGGGCCTTCCTATGTGAGCCAAGTTTTCCTTAAAACCCAGCTGAATCAGGATTTCCTGGTGCCTACAGCTCAATACACCCTGATATATCACTCCCTAATTCAAGAAATGCTTCTGGATAACTCATCTGGAGAGGCCCAGGTCAGGCTGACTTGCCAGGACTTGGGATCAATGTGACCATCCACGATGACTCGCTGCGAGAGAAGCACAGCAGCAGGTTTCCTCACCGACTGTCCCCTTACACATTAGCAAAAGCAACATTTTCATGGGGCACTCCGGGCATAGTAATTTTATCAACACTTAAATATTAAAAACAAAAACCACCATTGCTTTGCTTTGTTACATGTTTATTTAGCGCCTGCTAAGTACCAGGCACTGTGTGTGCACCATGAGGAATATATAGATGAACAAGACATAATTCTTGCTCTTAACAAGCTCAGGGACTGGTGCGGGAAATGAGACATGTACACAAGTAACTACATCATACCAGGCAGAAAGCAGTAAATGCCATGAGACTGATCCCAGGAGGTATTATGAGGGAAAAAATACCACCTTCGTCTGAGAATACAAGATTAGAGAAGGTGTTTGAGAAGTAGGGGGTCTAGAGAAAATTAAGGGGAAAATTAAAGCAGGAAAAGCTGTTAAAGACAGAAGCAGGAAGGGCTAAGAGCTGCGGAAGGACGAGCCCAGCTGGCTGGTAAACGCGGGGCGGGCGGGGCCCAGGCCTCTTGGGCAGGGCCCGAGCAGGGGGCGGGGCTCGGGCGGATGGGCGGGGCAAGCAACTGGGAGAAGCGGCGGGCTCCGCAGAGGGTGGTTCTCTAACCACACACGCCAGACAAAGCGGTTCCAACTTTGAGGGGAGCTTCTGAAGAGCGATCTTCCCCGAACCGAGCTCTGCTGCATAAAGCTTCATGTGGAGGCATCGGATAGTGACTTCACAGAGAAAGGACTGAGGGAAGCCCGGGCCGGAGTGACACGGGGCGCGCGGCGAGAAAGCGGGTGTCGGGCAGAAGACAGGAATGACGAAGTATGGCAAAGCGGGCATGGAGGAGGTAAGGTGAGAGGTGACGGAGTGTCGCAGCTGGAGACAGAGAAGGAGCCATTCAGGGAGCTGGGAATATCCCGAGGGAAAGTCTGGATTTGGGGAGAGAAGCGGGAAGATGGGGTGGCGGCGTGCTGGCGGGTGTCCAGGGCGGAGTGACCCGCGGGCAGTGACGAGGGGGGCTAAGGGTTCGGGGTGGAGGTCCACGGCGGAACGCAGGCCGGAGTCGTCCTACTGTGGTAACGGCGGAGAGACGTGGAGGTGGCCCCGTCGCACCGCGGAAGAGCGGGCCCGAGCACAACCTGTTCCACCTTTTCTTCCATACGGAATTCTCACAGAAAAGTCGTTAAGCATGATGATGCATCATAGAAAAGTGCTGTTTTCAAAATGTCTCCTGTCTTCACTCCTGAAACACTATTTCTTCAGTTTCGTGATTCCACACAGGAAAGTGCCTCCACTGTGGAGGGTCGTTCTGAAAAGATTTACTCCAATGAGAGTCTTGCTTTGTTTGTTTAACTTTTCATTATCACTTATTTTGAAGAGTTCTCTGTAATAAAATTATTTTCCTAAGGATTTCAGAAAAGCTACTGATGTATCCCACCTCAGTGAGCCTAAGAGCTGGAAGGAACCAGAGAGGTCATCCCTGTCTCCCTCATTTCACAGATGAGGGAACACGCGCCCAGAGAGGCCATGGGACTTGCTGGCATCTCACACGGCAAGGATGGCAAAGCTGGCGCCACAAGCAAGGCAGTGTGCTTTTCTCTGCCACACTAGACCCTGGGTGCCAGCCACCATCTAGACACACAGTGAGAGACAGACAAGTAGGCAGACAGACAGCCAAATACGTATGTAAGTATTATAACTATAAGCAAGAGTGGCTGGAATAACACATCTATATTTTAACATCCTTTTCCAAGTAGGGAAAAGGAGAGAATCTCTTAAGACAGAAAGGCATTTTTTGGACCCACCAATGCCTTGCAAATCTGAAAAGGAAATTACTGACTTTCTTAAAATACTAAACTGCACTTAACCACAAAAAATATCAGGCCACATCACTACCCATCCCATTCGATAAGACTTCTAGTCAGCCACAGTAGAAATGAAGGTATTCTTGGCTGGCATGTGTGTACCTGGAAAGGCAGTCTACAGGAAAACAAGATAATAAAAATTAGACTTTAGATTGTTTTATCTGTCACAGACACAAAATGCCCATGGCAATTTCCTTTTGAAGAGTTAAATGACAAATCCTTAAAATGAAATTCTAAATTCGTCCATTTACATAGAAGATGGAGAAAAAAGACGATTATATTCCAAACATATAAGTCTCAAATATACAGAGTTCTGATAAACAGCCGCATCATAGTAAACCAGCCAGAGCACATGAGCACCTTCCCCAATCACTGGGAAATACACATCCTACTGATTCTATAATTCATGGTTCCCTTTAATAAAGGCTGCTTCAACACTCCCGCAGGCCCACTAGAGTCTGCTAGCAATGCATTTCAGCTGGAGCTGTCAGATTTTCCAAAAAACCTTCTTTTTATAAAGAATGTAGGCAATGAGCACCCAAACTGCAGTGGCGACTATGTTCTGAGTTAGGTGCTCTTTGTGTGACTGATTATCCTGTAGCTTCCACTGAAAGGGGAAGTAGTTCTCAAACACCTCATGGCCAACGTACACCAGAATAGAGTTCATTCCTGGAGAAGAAATACAGAAAATAATAATAATATTTTCCTGAGTCACATCTGATCATCTGTTTAATTCTTGAAATTTGACTTTAGTGAAAAAAACAAAATGCACACACTTAATAAATAATGCACTTCTTAAATACTTAAGTATAAGCTAAATCAAATATTAGAAAATATTTATAATGATGTAATTCCTGAATACTAAATCTATAAGGAGAGCCAAAATCATTAACTTATCTTTTCTAGGACGGAAACTTGAGGTCAGAAAAATCTGTCAGTGAGTCACTGAAAATGACTGGATCTAGGGCACCTAGGTGGCTCAGTCAGTTAAGCATCTAACTCTTGGTTTCAGCTCAGGTCATGATCACAGGGTCCTGGAATCAGGCCCCAACGTGGGATCTGCACTCATGGCAGAGATTTTCTCTCTCTCTCTCTCCTTCTGCCGCTCTCCACCCTGCATGCATATGCTCTCTCTCTCTCTCAAATAAATAATCTTTAAAAAAAAGTGATTGTGTCTCTCAGTCTTCAGGCAGATTTGCATCAAAACCATTCCATTTATCTCTTGATACCATTTATCTCCAGTATCTCTTGATATTTCTTATGCATCATCTATAAGGCAGAACATTTATATTCGGAAAGAAGGCATGGTCTCATTGCTGAAGCATTAGAAACTGAATGATATCCCCTGGATTGTTTTTGATGCTCCACAACTCAGGACTGCCTGAAGAAACAAGTGGTACTTGGTTGTGACCCTACAATCTTAACCAATAAAATGGGTGGACTCCTTTGGAACAGGCCAGGCATGTCCTGCATGTGGCCCCAGTGGCTTTCTCTCTCAGTCTGCATCTTGGAAACCTGCCACGAGGGGCCATGGCCTCAGATCACAGCACTGGGCATGCTCAGCTGTCTCTGGGCCTGCCCACTAGGTCACCATCATCAACTCCGAATTAGAGGTTTACCTGGGTAGAAGAACGGGGTTCCTGTCCACAGTCCCTTCACATCCACAATGGGGTACAGGATAAGCAGGATGAAGAAGGCAAAGGAGCTCAGTGTGGTGACATATGAAACGGACCTACAAGGTGAATGAGGTGTTTCAGGGCTCCTGAGGAGCACATCCAGTATCAGCAAGATCAACCCAACATTATTTTCTATACTTACCACAGATTTTTGTTTATTGGAATAAAGCCTTCATTTTCAGAAAATTTCGTCAAAGCAATAGAAATAAGCCCCTATAAAAGGGGGAGAAGGATGTTAGTTTTTTAAAATATTATCTCAAAAAACAATTATGCTTCAAAACTGGAAAATATGTTATTTAATTACTTAGGAAGGCCTGAAAATTGTGTCTTACATTTTATTCTTTTAACTGGAAAACTATTTTCAAGATGCATAACTAAAAATATTCTCCAAAACAAAAAATCTCCAAAGCGTTCTCCTGAGTCAAAGGTAAACAAATAAATAAATTAGAGAGGACATGTGAAGGATAAAATGAAGAGCCCAACTTTCAACTCTCCGTCACTGGGAGATCTGGAAGCGGACCTCTGATAGCTATTACCCTGCTCTTCCTGGTCTGGCTCCCCACTGGAACCCACACCATTTCTTCACGACTCCAGCTGGCCTGTTCGACAGCAAACACTCTTAGTTATAAAGACATTTGCCTAAGAAAATAAACCTGAGAGTTCAGGTGTAAAGACATGTTCCTCTCCGCTGTTCTGGTGAAGAATGTAACCCTATGCTGTGGTGGCAGCTGCTGTCCAGTGCTGCTCAACGTTTTCTTTCTTCGAAACATGTATAGATAGGATTTTAGTGAGGAATGCCAGTTACTTACTAGAAAACAAGACCAGGCAGTAAATCTGATCAGAATGTCTTTGGTCTGATCCTTGTAATACAAGAGTATTTTTCCTGCCTGGAGAAGAAAACACAGATGACCAAGAGAACTGCTTAAGGTATATTCGTGTTTTGTGTTCCTCTACATCCTAATCACTCAACAGATAGACTCATCTGCCAGGCATGCTGCTAGATGCGGGGATTACCGAGAGGAATGGAACGTCACCCCTGCCCTTGACGACTGGCCACAGAGGCACGGGGGACTCCTCGGGAAGATGGGAGGAGATGCCAGGGAGGAAGTGCCGTCCGGTTGAGGCTACGAGTGCAAAGCAGGAAGGGCATCTGGGCAGAATGGAACAGCATGCACAGAAACAGGTCAGATGGCTGAAAGAGCACGCGTCCCTGAGCTGCAGGTCACTGAGAAAGGCTAGAGGGTTGGGAAGGTGGGGGGAAGGTGGGTTTGTGGGTCTCACTGGTGAGGCACAGGCTTTCTCCCATGCATAAGAGGGAGCTGAGGAAAGTCACTTCTCCCCCACCCCCAAAAAAAACCAGTAACACGGGACCAGCTCAGACTGGCCTGCTAGACAGCCCAGTTTAGTGGCAGTAAAGAAGAGGCTGGTACTAGAGGCAGAAACAGAAGCAGTACAATCTGGACTTTGCCTCAAATCCCCTGAAATTAGGAATTAATTTCTGAAAAAATCAAAGGATAAGAAAATGTTCGTAATAACTTGTGACTAAAACTAAAATTTATGAATGTTTTCTATGTGCCAGTTCTTAGAATTTCACAGGAATTACTCAGTCCTCTCCACCCATTCCTGAAGTAGATGCTATCAGAGCACAGAGGGATGAACATGCCCGAGGCTACCCAGTTAGAAAGTGGCAGAGCAGGGGCGCCTGGGTGGCTCGGTGGGTTGAGCCGCTGCCTTTGGCTCGGGTCATGATCTCAGGGTCCTGGGATCGAGTCCCACCTCGGGCTCTCTGCTCAGCAGGGAGCCTGCTTCCTCCTCTTTCTCTCTGCTTGCCTCTTTGCCTACTTGTGATCTCTCTCTGTCAAATAAATAAATAAATAAAATCTTAAAAAAAAAAAAAAAAAGAAAGTGGTAGAGCAGGTTCAAGCCCAGACAGTGTGGCCCCAGGTCTCACTCCTAACCCTACCCCAGGCTGCTCTTGGTGGCCTAGATTCATCCTTGCAGATCTGCAGATACAGGAATGAAATGAATATATGTGAAAGTACCCACTGTGAACTGTAGTGTGCTACAGAGGTGAGTATAGAGCAGTATTTCTAAATATGAATCACCAAAATGTATACGTTTTAGATCCACACTATCCAATATGGTAGCTACTAGCCATATTGGAGACTATTTGAAGTTAAATTTAAATTAATTGAAAAGAAATTTAAAATTTTGTTCCTTGGTCATACTAGCCACATTTCAAGTACTCAAAAGCCACATGGACATGAATATTTTCATCAGAGCCTTCCATCTGCTGCTTTACAGACTTTTCCCTCCCCCGAGATAGCTCTGCTCAAAAAAGAGTTCCAAACACCAATAAGGAGAACTTTAGGGGGGAAAAAAATGTAGACTGCTCAGAATTTTTAAAAAATCGCATGTGAGATAAACCAAGAACAACCTGTATTTGACTCTGGTATACAATATGCATAACCTAAAAGCATACAGAGTGGGTACAAAAGAAAGAAATGTGACAGGAGGGAACACAGGGACTTCCCAACACCACCAGCACCCAAACATTTTGCACCCTCCAACAGGGAGACCTTTTACCCAGAAACTGCTATGCCTTCATTCCTAAGATAAGCCATATAAACAATGAGAATTTGGGGGAGAGGTAATATAGGAATTATACCTAATTATTTCCATGTGCTGAATTTTAGCAACTTCTGATTTTGACAATCTGTCACATATAACAGAATTTATTAGACCATAGAAGGTATGCTTCCAATTACTTGTTTTAATTAAACAGTTTTTGAATTAGTGATGAATAATCATGAACTGTCAGAAAAATGTACACCCTAATGAAATGAACAAATACCTGAACGCCTAAAAATGCCATCACAATGGAGTTGATGCTCCCTAAAATTCCCTCTGGATCGTAGGCCACCTGGGTATGATAAAGCACCTTAACAAAACAGAAAAAGAAGGCAGGACTCAGACCACAAAATGCACGCAAACAATTCAGAGATCAAATACAAACTTAAAAACACTCCAGAATTCAATGGTTTTCATTTTTGCTGCAGAAATTCATGGCCAGCTTGTGGGGATTATAGGCAGAATACTTCTGATCATTAAAGTGTGGGGTGTATGATACCAGAAGGGACCGTAGAGCCCAGGGATGAGCCATGACCCAGAACAGCCACTTCAACTTCAGGGGCCAATGATTTGATGCATCCCTAACTGGTTCCAAAACTGTCCATAATACCTTCGTCACTGTCAGGTTTATTCCCTTTAGTCAACCCTACTGTAACATCAAAAAGCTGTTTCTGAGACACCTGGAACTGGCTCAGCTGGTTAGGTGGCTGCCTTCAGCTCAGGTCGTAATCTGAGGGTCCTGGGATCAAGCCCTATGTCAGGCTTCCTGCTCAGTGGGGAGCCTGCTTCTCCCTCTCCCTCTGCCCCACCCTACCCCACTCCCTTTGTGCTCTCTCTCAAATAAATAAGATGTTTTAAAAAAAAAAAAAGTCTGTTCCTTCCTAACTTCCTTTACGGCAAATAACATTTTCTGGGGGCACCTGGGTGGTTCAGTTGGTTAAGCATCTGCCTTTGCCTCAGGGTCCTTGGATCGTGACCCCCATCCAGCTCCCTGCTCAGCAGAGCCTGCTTCTCCCTCTCCCTCTGCCTGCTGCTCTGCCTACTTGTGCTCTCTTTCTCTCAAGTAAATAAATAAAATCTTTAAAAAAAATTTTTTTTTAAAGATTTTATTTATTTATTTGACAGAGAGAAATCACAAGTAGACGGAGAGGCAGGCAGAGAGTGAGAGAGAGAGGGAAGCAGGCTCCCTGCCGAGCAGAGAGCCCGATGCGGGACTCGATCCCAGGACCCTGAGATCATGACCTGAGCCGAAGGCAGCGGCTTAACCCACTGAGCCACCCAGGCGCCCCTAAAAAAAATTTTTTTAAATATATATCTGTATTATTTTATTATAAAACAAGCATCCATGTAGAAACTGCAGAAATTTGGAAACAGTGCAATGGATGCCACAGTGCATCCCTCAGATATTCCCCTGCCCATGCCTCTTAGGACTGAAGTATTCATTCCCTGAGCTGGTAGAAATATCACTGGTCAAAAGCTCTCAGCCAAGTCCCTTTTCTGGATCTGTCCTTGACTGAAGAGAGCTGCCTCTCCAAGAGCCAAACTCCCCTGCTGAGGGTGGTCCACATCCAATGGCCCGATCCCTGACTCCAATTCAGAACAACTCTAAAGCACCAGTATAGGCCCCCAGGAGATTAGCTAAGGTTTTGTGTAACTACCAGCCAGTCCAACGTCCCCTTCTGCCCGTTCCTGCTTCCTCTGATCCTGAGCAGGGGCTGATTCCAAAAGGATGACCTGAAAGCTTCCTACACACCAATCTGGGCCTCAGAGTCTGCTGCCAGGAAGTCTGAGCTGAGCCACCACATGCCTGATCCACTGCATCTGCACTTTCTTTTTTTTTTTTTTAAGATTTTATTTATTTATTTGACAGAAATCACAAGTAGGCAGAGAAGCAGGCAGAGAGAGAGAGAGGAGAAAGCAGGCTCCCTGCTGAGCAGAGAGCCTGATGTGAGGCTTGATCGCAGGACCCTGGCATGATGACCTGAGCCGAAGGCAGAGGCTTAACCCACTGAGCCACCCAGGCACCCCACATCTGCACTTTCAAATCCAAAGTTACTGAGATACACAGCCCCATAATAAACATTCCATTTCCTAAATCAGTGAACTTTTCAAATAAAAATTAGTTCTCATGATAGTTTGTTAAATGGACAGAGTCTCCAGTTGGCCAGCCCTTTCTGTTTTCCTTCACTTCAGAGCTCCCAAGGGTCTCGCTAAAAGTGCAAGGTTGTCTCACTCACGGCGGAAGAAGGATGCTGGTAAATGTGGTCATGTCCCAAAAGCAGGCGGTCAATGTAGCCAGCAGCTCCTCCAGTGCAATTTGGATACTTCCCCAAATCTCCAATACCACCAGGGCCGAGATAACCACTGGGAAAGTGAAAACATGTACTTAATGAACAAGACTTCAGTGGGAATTAAGGCTTATCCTGGCAACAGTCAGAGCCCAACAAGAAGCTTCAAACACAGAGACCCCTTGGCACCACGCACTCCTCACGGATGCTCTTCTGACTTGACTACTCCCCACAAGCTAAGGCGGGCAGCCCAACTTCCCTTCAAACAGACCCCGAAAAAGCCTCATGGAGACAGTCCTCTGGACATACACCAAACTCCTCTCCCAATACACATGATGCCTCAAAAAAGAAGAAAGAGAGAAAGCAAGTTCCTCTTCCTCAGGAAATCTGCAAGTTCTCACCCCAGAAGCTCTGACTTGGCAGAAAAGGACATGCAAAAAGGGATTACCTACATGGGCTCACTTACGTAGGACATCCAGGAACAGGCAAGAAGAATGTCAAAGCCAGCCAAATGCTTTCCAGCATTAGAATGAAGAGCCACTGGGGCCAGCTGAAGATGATGTCTCGAAGGGAAAAGCAGCTTCTCTCCTGAGTGAGGAGTTATTAAAAAAACAGAAATGAACTACATGTAAGTAGAAGAGGAAGAAATAAGCAGTAAACATATTTGGGAAATTCCTGGTGATTCTTCTGTTGGCCTGTATGGTAGTAATACAAAAACAGATGCATGTTTATTTCATATATGTTATGTGGTCTACCTGCCCCTCTCCATGAATATAGTAAAACATTAGTTAAGAAGAAATCACTGGGGGCGCCTGGGTGGCTCAGTGGGTTAAGGCCTCTGCTTTCGGCTCAGGTCATGATCCCAGGGTCCTGGGATCGAGCCCCACATCGGGTTCTCTGCTCAGCAAGGGAGCCTGCTTCCTCCTCTCTCTCTGTCTATCTCTCTGCCTACTTGTGATCTCTGTCTGTCAAATAAATAAATAAATCTTAAAAAAAAAAAAGAAATCACTGGATGGGACACCAGGATGGCTCAGTCAGTTAAGTGCCCAACTCTTGATTTCGGCTCAGGTAAGATCAAGCCCTGCATCCAGCTCTGCGCTCAGCACAGAGTCTGTTTGGGATTCGCTCTCTCCCTCTCCCTCCACCCCTCCCCTACTCATGCTCACTCTCTAAATAAATAAATAAAATCTTAAAAAAAATTAACTGGACAATTCTACTCTTACATCCAAGAGAACTGAAAACAGATGTTCACACAAAAACTTATATACAAATATACATAGAATCTTTATTCATACTTGCCAAAGAATGGAAATAAGTCAAATGCCTATCAATTGATGAATGTATCAAGAAAGTAGTACATTCATAAAATGAAGTATTATTCAGCAATAAAAAGGAATAAAGCACCAATACACAGTCCTTGAAAAATATGCTAAGTGAAAGAAACCAAACCACAAGGCACATGTTATATAATTCCATTTATATGAAATGTCCAAAACAGGTAAATCTACAGAGACAGAAAGTGGAGGAGGGGTTGCCTGGGACTGGGAGAGTCACGAGGAACAGCGAGTGGCTGGTAGTGAGTACAGGGTTTCTTGTGAGGTTAGGAAAACGTTCTAGAATTGGGTAATGGTGATTACTGCACAACTCTGTGAATATACTAAGTATCACTGAATTACACACTTCAAACTGGTGAGTTTTATGGTATGTGAAATGTATCTCAATAAAGCTGCCATTTAAAAAGCTATTTTAGGGACGCCTGGGTGGCTCAGTTGGTTGAGCAGCTGCCTTCGGCTCAGGTCATGATCCCAGCGTCCTGGGATCGAGTCCCACATTGGGCTCCTTGCTCCGCAGGGAGCCTGCTTCTCCCTCTGACTCTGCCTTCCACTCTGTCTGCCTATGCTCACTCTCGCTCGCTCTCTCTCTGACAAATAAATAAAATCTTTAAAAAAAAATAAAAATAAAAATAAAAATAAAAAGCTATTTTAGGGGCGCCTGGGTGGCTCAGTGGGTTAAGCCGCTGCCATCGGCTCAGGTCATGATCTCGGGGTCCTGAGATCAAGCCCCACATCGGGCTCTCTGCTCAGCAGGGAGCCTGCTTCCCTCTCTCTCTCTGCCTGCCTCTCCATCTACTTGTGATTTCTCTCTGTCAAAATAAATAAATAAAATCTTTAAAAAGCTATTTTAAAAACCACATTTTAAGAAAGGAAAATGAAATTTAAACTTTTGGAGCTGTCCTGACTGAAGGAAGGAGTACAGCCTACCTATCCCTGGTATCTCACCCAAACCCTCGCTCCATTGTCGGGGTGGCGGATGAGCCTCCACAGACCTTGGGTTCCACATGACTAACCAAGCCCACATTCATGTCTCATCTCACTTCATCTCAAGAAAATCCACAGCAGAGGGTACACAAACAATGATCTAGAAGGGAGAGCAGGTAAATGAATAATGATCCAATACATTCCAAGGATATATGACCAAGCAATCATTACAGGAAGAGCCAAGAAAATCAGTTTAGTAATGAATTTGCTAGTCACATATACGGAAAGGAGCCAGAAAACAAATACAGCTTTATTAATTTATTAAGAAGGACCCCAAGTAGAAGAATTTAAGCATTTCTTCCTGAATATTTGTCTCTACTATGGGAAAAAAGCTCCACCTGCGGTATCTCAACAGAGTAATTTATAGTAAGATAGAAAGCAATCGTGAAAGAAGTGAGGCTCTCATACTTCCCACAAAAAAGAAATATGAAGTAGCCAAGACTGCCAAGGATAATACTGTCATTCTCCTCTACCCTACTCTGGCATTTTCCTCTAAGATGAATCTTCACAGCATCCATATAGACACTGAAATGTTTTGTGAGTTTTCTAAATATCCTGTACTACGACGAAATGGAAAAACTGGCAGTAATGCCCCCAAAGACTGAACTAGTGAACTAGCTGATGGTGATATTATTTAATGCCATCAAAATGCATTTGATTACTGGGAACTTAAAAATGTATTAAGAGGGTAGATCTCATGGTATTTGTTTTTCTTTCCCCACAACAGAGAAAAAGGATTGATGTAAAGACTAAAGGAAAATAACTAATTGAAAAAAAGATGCACTTGACTAATAGAGTTAAGGAGTCTACTGAGATACACTACTCTGCCCAGAACTAAAGAAGATTCTGAAAATCATACAGTGATTCCCACCATCCCCCCCGACCCTATGTTTAAAAGTAGGATTTCTTACCAAGGCACAACTTTCAGGCACAGGTTTAGCAAAGATGAGCTCTAACACAGCAACTACAAAGTAGGTCACCCCCAGCCTCTGGAGCACACCAGGAATTCGTACCTTATCCCAAGACACTGCAAAAGGCACAAATTTGGTGAAGTGTTAGCCAGCATTCCTCCTCCTGCCCTAGACAACATTACTGTTCTCTAGAGGGGGGAAAGCATATCTCTATCGCACTTAAGTTGTTGTCCAGGCCTTTGGAGATAGGAATGCATAGGGGACTTGGCTCAAACTCATAGCAGGAAGTGGCGAGCTGAGACACAGGGAAAAGAACCCGTGTTCAGGTGCGTAGGTGGCTGAGTTGGTTGGGCAACTGCCTTCGGCTCAGGTCATGATCCCGGAGTCCCCAGATCTAGTCCCACATAGGGCTCCTAGCTCCATGGGGAGTCTGCTTCTCCCTCTGACCTTCTCCCCTCTCATGCTCTCTCTCACTCTCTCTCTCAAATAAATAAATAAAATCTTAAAAAAACAAAACAAAAAAAAAAAACACATGTTCCTTCAGTATGAGATAAAGCAAGGACTACCTGAAGTTCCTCTCCTGGCCCTTTATCATTCTGGGTATGGATTCAGTCGACTCCCACATCCACCAGCAACTTGCAGAGCCAGCACAGGCCACCAACAGACTCTCCCTGTCCTATAGGCTACAAGGCTACATCACTGGAAGAATGGGACCATGTAATGAATCCTATAATATATTCTCCTGGGAGCAGTGGCTCATTTTTTTGAGATGCATCGAATCAACTATTCAATGATACCTTCCCTTCTGACCACAACTGGAAGTGACCTCTATCTCCCCCTAATGGCTACTCTTAGTGCTTCTTGTCCATGGGGACAATCTGGCTACTGTCCAGATAACTGTCCTGTTTTGCTAATGCCACTGTACGCCCCTTGAGCACAGCTAACTATTGCCTTCCCTGACCCTGATGCACGTCCCAAGCACGGGGTATGCGTCCTTCCCTCGGCCTTCCCATCTCACTCACTGCTAAAGCAATAACAGAGATATTCCTTTCCAGCAACCCAGCGGGCATACATGTGATGACAAAGGTGGATTCTTGAACTACCAATCTCCTTACTATGGAAGTCGATGAATCCAAAGTGGCAGGAAGGCAGGGTCCAGAACAAGGTGACCTGATCTGGCCCTACTACTCTGTTCCTGCCTCAGAAGACCCACAGAAAGCACTTCAATCTCTCTAGGACTCAGAGTCTTCCTTTGTACAGCAGAAGGGTCTGAGTGGTCTCAGAAGCTCTTCCCAGGTCTGAAGTCCAAAGACAGTGACAATAATGCCCGAAGTTATACAAGCAGGTATATACTTTTCCAACAACTGTTCTTTTTGCGGGAATCTGAGATGGAGGAATTATATTTCTTTTAAATTATGACATGTAGGGACGCCTGGGTGGCTCAGTTGGTTAAGCAGCTGCCTTCAGCCCAGGTCATGATCCCAGCGTCCTGGGATCTAGTCCCACATGGGGCTCCTTGCTTGGCAGGGAGCCTGCTTTTCCCTCTGCCTCTACCTGCCACTCTGTCTGCCTGTGCTCACTCTCACTCCTCTCTCTCTCTGACAAATAAATAAATAAATAAAATCTTTAAAAAAAAAAAAATTATGACATGTAGCTTCCACATTTCAACCACAATATATACTAACAAGAGGTGAAAAAATACTTACATGGACCAAGGCAATAATTGGGGTTCACAATGACCACTCCTATACAGATTAACAGGAAACTCCTCCATGCAATTTTCCCTAGCAATCTGAATTTTGAACATCCTCGCTGCAGTATCGAAGTCATTGATAGAAAAACTGAAGATCCCATAATAAATACAAACCTAGAAAAAAAGACAGCTATAAAGAGGTGATCATTTCTAGGGTGGCTTTTTTTTTTTTTTGGTCTATATATCATTAATATTTTGTAATCTACTACATAAAAGAAGTGATACATTATTTTTCTAAAGTAGCCAATTACAAAAGTAACACTGGAGGAAGAATAAGAACAAAACCATTTTGGCCTCTAAGGTTTGTGCACCATCAAGTCATATCCTAGAAGGAAAATTCTTCAGGGCTGAGTACAATCCAAGGACAAAGTCTCCCATTAATTATTAAAGAGAAACAATAAGAGACTCTTAATCTCACAAAACAAACTAAGGGTTGCAGGGCGGGGATGTAGGGAGAGGGTGGCTGGGTTATGGACACTGGGGAGGGTATGTGCTATGGTGAGTGCTGTGAAGTGTATAAACCTGGCGATTCACAGATCTGTACCCCTGGGGCTAATAACACATTATATGTTAATTAAAAAATTTTTTTAATTAAATTAAATTTTAAAAAGAGAGAAACAATGATGAAGACTCTAGACATTCAAGACCACACCCTCAAAGTCCCTGAGAAACAAACAACATACATCAATCATTCCTATATTCACTCTTTCTCCTGAAAGAAAAATGAAAGCTATTTCTTTTTCTAATTTTGTCTGAGCCACATACCTCTTTTCTTGCCTTTTACTAAATTAATTCTTTAAAAAAAAAAAAGTCAGAATAGCAATCTTTCCAATGATTGAGCATGAGGGCTAACAGAGGTGAGAGTTTGCCCTTGCCACATTTCTTGATATCCCCTGGCTTCCCTTCTTGGGGTCACCTAATTGGATAAAAAGTGTCCAGTAACAGAAATAAGAACGCATTTCCTACAGGGAATCTCATAAAGAATGTACATAAATGGGAACTCTGGGTGGTTCAGTCCATTAAGCATCTGCCTTCAGCTCAATTCATGATCCCAGTTTCCTGGGATCGAACCAAGCATTGGGCTCCCTGCTCAGCAGGGAGTCTGCGTCTCCCTCTGCCTTTGCACCTTGTTCATGCACGCGCGCTCTCTAATAAATAAAATCTTTAAAAAAAAAAAAGTACAGGGTGCCTGGGTGGCTCAGTGGGTTAAGCCGCTGCCTTCGGCTCAGGTCATGATCTCAGGGTCCTGGGATCGAGTCCCGCATCGGGCTCTCTGCTCAGCAGGGAGCCTGCTTCCCTCTCTCTCTCTCTGCCTGCCTCTCTGTCTACTGTGATCTCTCTCTGTCAAATAAATAAATAAAATCTTTAAAAAAAAAAAAAAAAAAACAATTAAAAAAAAAAAAAAAAGTACATAAATAATTACCAAGTCTTCAGGCATGTAAAACTTCCTCAAACCCAAAACCACCTCAAGCAAGAATCGCAGCTCCTCCGCAAGAAACCCTGAATTCATATTGTGATGAAACAGAAGGGACCAAAAACATAAACCAATAGCTAGTACTACTTCCTACAAATGGGACAAAGTCACTCAAAGCGTCAGAGGCAATGACACAAATCCCACACTATACAGGAAGTCAGGGTCCCTTAACAAGGTGAACAAGTCACAGATGATCAGAGACAGAGTGGGTCATTCCTGTATTACTTTAAATTTTAATTAATACTATCATTGCCCTGTTACATACTTATCAGAATTTCCTGATGCCAATATACTATAATTTCTTCTAGGAAATATGATTTTTATACTTATTTTCAGGATTAGTGGGATTTAACCACATATTCAGAATTTATGATTTCCTATAAGATCCCAAGATGTATATACCATATCTATAAGAACAAAATGTTCCCTGTGAAATCATTCATCTTTTATATGCAGGTTTTAGATACACCCTCTTACCAAGCATATGAACTATCCAGTAACATAACTTTTGGAAGGACCTGTGAGTAACACAGGCCTGTGGCCCAAAACTCAAGGATGGTCTCAGAGAAAGGCTCCAGCATGAGCTGGACACTTGGATGACCTAGGGAAGACCTGGTGGTAGAATGCAACTCACCATGGGAATACGAGGTCAGCCACCGTCAGTCCTGGAGAATAACACAAGCACAAGAGTAAGGAAAAAGACTCTAGAATGTAATACTTCCTAAAATGAATGGCTCCATTATATACTGATATATATGGAAAGTAAACTCACACTGAGAGTTTACAGGAAAACACTGTGAAGTAACATACAGACACTCCTTGGGGACCCGGACCCAGTCACCAGGCCTGGTACATTTCCTAAGAACATGACTGAGCAGGGGAAAACCAGAGTAGAAGTCTGTGGACAAGTCTGTTATCTTTAAGCTGTGTTATTCAAAATCCATTCTTAAACCAACTACTGAGCCAGATTCACAACCATTACTCAACACCACTCAGACCAATCTGAGTTCAATGGCACCCTGAGGAGGACCATGAGTCTTAGAAGGTAGAACTCCCGTGTGGCTGTAATAAAAAGTGTATCTAGATGACAAGAATCATTTACAACTAAATTCTTAACAGCTTCTGCAGAGTCCCACAGCCCTGCAGCAGAGTCTTGGCCATCCACTGTTATCACAGTGAAGCACTACAAAGCCACAGCACACAAAAGCAAGAACAAAACAAAGGGTTAACAGCATCATCTAAAGGTCTGGGGGCAGGAGATCAGCACTCAGAGGAGGCTGGTGGGGCCTTGCCTCTGAGCTCCTGAGGGGATGCTGAGAGGTTTTCTTGTCCACACTTCTCTGAAGGGGTCCTACACAAACAATACCACTTTTAGGAAATATCTTACCATTCCAACTTGAGTGTTTGAAGTACCAGTATTTTCCTCCTCCATAATTGACGAAGACCATGAGGATGAGAGCTATCCTGTAAAGCAGCAAAGAGCACAGTTTCAGGGCTTGCCCATGTGACAGGGAATGGCCCAACTGCAAGAGACACACTTACACTCACAGGGGCAGTCACAACACAGATACACTTAAAGAGCAGGAAACTATTATTTCTAATTACTACAATTTGGGCCCTACACAAAGCCCCTCTGTTGCCAACATTTCCAACCTGATTTTTTTTTTTAACTAGGCTCCATGTGGGGCTCGAACTCATGACCCTGATCAAGACCTGAGCTGAGATCAAGAGTCAGACACTCAAGTGATTAAGCCACGGAGGCACCCCTCCAACATGATTTCTTAAGAGAAAATTACACTGACACTGAACTGTGTAACTTGAAAACAAAGCAGAACATTTCCCATCACTCCGCTCTGTGCTAATTACTTAGATGTTGCAGGTTTAAAGAACTGTAGTAGAAGGCATAGTCATTAGAGCTGAAGGCTCGAATCATGGGCCCTCAACTCTTATTAGGGCAAAACTCTCATCAGTTACCTCAGTGTGCTCCTCTGTAAGACAGGGAACGTACCCACAGGGACCCCTGGAACCACCGAGGAAAATGATATGTATCATGGCACCTAACCAGCGCTTGGCACATTTTAGGCACTTAACAAATGTTAGTTCCTATCTACCAGCTAATATCTCATCTCCAAAAGTGGCAATGAGAATCGAAAAAAAGAGGAATAGGGGCTCTTGGGTGGCTGTTGGTTAAGCTTCTGACTCTTGCAGAGAGTCATGATCTCAGGGTTTGAGATCGAACCCCACACTGGGCTTCATGGAGGGCGTGGAGTCTGTTTAAGATTCTCTCTCTCCCTCTGCTCCTCTCCCTGCCTTTCTCCTAAAAAAAAAAGAGAGAGGAATATGATAAAACAGACTCTAAATATGCTACTGTTTAATGCTGATTCTGTAAGATACTGAAGAATGAAGACTTGAGCGTGTCACTGAGGTTATCCGTGGGGACTCTGGAGCCAAACTCCTGGAGTCGGATCCCAGCCATCCCACATCATCCCCAAGTGACCTCAGACATGTTACTTAACTCTGTGGCCCAGTCTCTTCACCTGTACGTGTTCACATTTTAAAAGGACATGCCTCACGGGATTGTGAAGAGATTGAATAAACTACGACAAGTAAGAACAGTACCTGGCACAGGGTGAGAATTCAAGAATCCTTTGCAGTGGTTTTAATTCTTATTACTGCCTGGCTTCCAACATGCACCCCAGAGCACTCAGTGTCTGAGGAGGCTGGGACAGAATTGTAATTATCACCAGAGTTTCAAAGCCCTCCATAAGGGGCACATGGTGGCTCAGTCAGTTAAGTGTCTGCCTTTGGCTCAAGTCATGATCCCAGGGTCCTGGAATCAAGCCCCACAGGGTCTGTTTCCTCAATCAGTGAGGAGTCTGCTTCTCCTACTCTTTCTCCTCTATCTCCTACTCTCTCTATCAAATAAATAATCTTAATAAAAAGAAAAAAAAAGAAAAGAAAGCCCTCCATGGGTAGAAATGGAAGACCTAACACCTACATGTTTATTTTCAGCTATATGGTTTTAAACTTTATTTCCAGAGTTGGGTCCTGGCCCTCACACTTCTACCCAAACTCTAAAATAACAAGTTGCTGCAGGACGCTGGATTTGCCTCCCAGAAGGCTTGATATTCAAGCTGTTTTGCTAGCAGTGGGGAAGGGCCGGGGCTGGTGCACGCTGGTGTTTCATTTGTCTGATGGGACGGGGGGTGCAGATGGACATGCCACGGCCTGCCCACATGACCTTTAACTCAGCAGAATCTCCATACTAGCGCAAACTCGCTCTGGCCTCATCCCTTGATTCTTCTCCAGCAACTTTATACTTGCTATCGTGACAGTTTTTGAGTAAAGAGAGGCCACTGATTTTATTCTCACAGCAAGAAGTCCTGCCTATCCTACGAAGTAAAAGATATGTAAAATAGTTAAAAGCGTGTTTATGTGTAAACATGTAATTCTAGACTACCTGTGCCCACCATGCCCCATGGAAGCCCCACATACCCCCTGAATGTGTCTACACAGCGGAGGCGTGGTGTTGCGGCGGGCGGACGCCATGCTTCCGGTTGAGCATCGCCACCGATGGAGGCTGCCCTGCTTGGAGACCCCAGCTCCTTCAGAAAAACGGGGAGAGAAACATGCCAGCTGATAATACTAGTGAGTTAATTTCAGTTTTCTGGTTTTTTAGGAAAGAAATTAACAGATGGGAGAGCTAAAAACCATTGTCTGGAACAATCTTTTAATTTGCTTTTGTAAAGGTCCCACCCAGAGGTTTAGTTTTTCACAGTTGATTTCTGTGCTGTCTGCCAAGCCATGCTGATGAACCACCACAAAGACCAGGTCCGTAAGTGCATTTGGTACAAGAGGACAAGCAAATATGCCCATTTATGGACATATCTATGTCCATAATGAATTTATTAAAATAAGTAATATATTTAATTACCACAGGAAGCCATCTATTTTTAATTTCATATTGATGGCTCTATTGTTTTTATCTTAATATTCTCTATTTAACTGGATTGATTCAACAGTGCAGCCTGCAGAGAGAAAAATGTCTCCACATCATGCATATAATGCAACCCAAAGTTCCAGCTTCACTAGGATGGTGCTCTTCACCAGAGCTGCAGATAAGGCTGCTCTTTATGAAGGCTACAGAACACATGACCGACCTGGCCTTCCACAATATAAATAAGATTAATTAAGCCAGATAATAAAGATTATTAAATAGGGAATTATAAATTCCAAATAGAGAAAACCACCACACGTGTTGCATTCTAATAACTCACAGAATTGATGAGGCGATCAGTTTCCCGGGAATTTATTGCTTTAGAAATCCAATTATGAAAGTCGTCTAAACTGTAAATAAATAAAAAGTTCAGTTAATTTATTTTATTTGGCAGAATTTTCAAAATGATTAGGTACTGTACTGAAAAAAATTCATTAAGTTCATACTCTATACAAGTCAAAGAATTAAACATTTTAAGGTGTCTTTAAGTGTGGTGGGTCTTACTTCATCCACACTGCCACCCCTCACCCCCTTGCCTGCCTTAGATGGACTATTTTAAAGAATCCCAAACATGGTATCACTTAATCCATAAATACTGCAGTTTGTAGATCTAAAAAATAAACAACCCCTCTTTTGTTTTAACAGAACTACAATTCCATTATTCAGTCTTAAAATATTATCAATAATTCCTTAGTTTTATTATCAATAATTTTATTATCAGTAATTCTTATCAGAAAAGAGCCAGTTCAATTTCAGTCTCATAAGTTTTTTTCTCCAGCTTAATTATTCAAATCAGCCTCTAAATATGACCCACTTATCTAAGGCATATATTCTTATTTTTTCTCTTTATTCCCCACAACTCACTCCTATTTCTACTTTATTCAGCACTGGTAACATCACCATCACATGAAAACTATTAAAATCAAGACATAAGAAGGGCGAAAGGAGAAGGTAAGATATTTAAAAATTAAAATTTTAGAAACACGCTTGATTTCCTTTTTCATGCTTGTCCTCCCAATGAAAGGAGAGAGAGAACCGGTATTCTTACTACCAACTCAGATTTTGCTCTGTTTCCTCCGACACACCCGAACATTCCTGGACTTCCAGGGGCCCGCTGGAAAGTGCTGGGGCAAGGGACAAGAGACTCCTGCTTTGCCATCAGGAGTCTGATGGCTGAAGAGGTGAACCACAAGCTACGAGGAGTTTCAATTCCACAGTGGAATGAGGTGGGGTTTGTTTCCTTTCCAAGAGCTCAAGATCAGCTACCAATTACTTTAAAAAGTGATGCCAAAGATCCATTCATATTAAAGGGACCAAATGAAAACATTAATAAACTGGAGTAGTATCTGCATCTTACCAAAAGATTGACAAGATAATATCTTAATTCAAACAAACAATTCTGCCCCTAAAAAGCAGTCAGGTTAAAAATCTGCTTCTGAGCAAGAAGTAGTCCTTTTACGCTTACAGACCCTTGTATTTCTAGGATGCACAAAGGAAGAGAGTCAAGAGTATCTAAACTACCCCAAGCTGCTAGGTTTCCTCAAGGCAGCAGATTTGAAATACTAGGTTTTCTCTCTTCCAGTCTGAATATGGTCTGAACACCCATACAGTCAGAATACAGTCTGAACACCCATAAATAAAATCTTGTGATCCTTCCTGACCCTAACAGGCTGAGCATGTGAAAATTCCATCAATCTTACTTCTTTAAAAATACGAAAAAACTTTCCTTTCAAAGGTGACCTGCCAGCCTGTATCTATGTGACTTTCCTTTTCTTTCCCAGTCTATTCACTCACTTTCACTCTCTTATCTCGTGTGGACTCGCTGTTAGCCAGGCAGACAGAGAAGGAACCCCTCGCCAAGCTGCCAGTCTCAAGCAGGGAAAAGCGAGTCCACGCCAAGGTCTGGAATCCAGCACCCCAGCCTCCATCTCTGCGGCCTGATGCCCAGAGGGCAGGAGCTGGGAAGCTGGACAAGAGGGGTGGCCTCAGGGCTCAGGGTAGGACAGGAGAAGTGTAAGGCAGCATCTGCCTCCTGAGATCAGCCCAAGCCACCTCCCACTCACTACCAAAGCAGGCTGTGAGATCCTTTGGGGAATAATGACTCGAGCATTTTCTTCTCTCTTTTCAGACATCTGGGAGGACTGAAGGCAAAGATCCATTCGAACTAGGTTATCATGACCCTGAAGTCAGGGACCACCTCTTATTCTACATTGATCCCTCATACCCCAGGCTGGACTGTGCATGGTGGACCCAGTTAAGTATTCATTTAATCAAAGGTCACTGAAAGGACCAAACTAGCCTTCCTGAATTTATTTTTTTCTATATTCTACCTCCCCCAACTGTGCCCTCCCCTAACATTTGCTCACCTCAACAAAAACCTCAGAAAGGATACTGCAATGATGAGTGCCACACCAATAAGGAACGCGATACACACAGCTATAAAAAAAATCAAAGAAAACACCATATCACCAAAGTATCATCCTAAGCATGGAAGCTGTCAGGTTATTAAGTTTAATCTACAAATTAAAAAATACAAACAAAACAAGGGAAAAGCCTATATTCTTCTGCTAACTTTCCTAAAAACAATTGAGAACATTCATCATTAGAGGAGCGCTCATTTTAATTATGAAAAATATCAAACATAAACAAAAGAACATATTATTGAGACAAAAGAACTTATTATTATTGCATAATAAACCCACAAACACCCATTACCCAGATTCTAGAATTATCAAGATACTGTCACTCTTGCTTCATCTGTTGCTACTTTGCCTCTGGTTTTTTGCTGGAAGTATTTTTAAGCAAATCACAGACATGACATCATTTCCTCTGTCCACCTTCAGTACGTAGCTCTAAAGCACAGGCCTCACAGAAGGCGTGTTGGCATCATGCAACCCCTGACGTGGCCCACTGAGGAGGCTTCTGGAGACATCTATGGAAAATGCATGCCTTCTACCTAGCTGAGAGAAAACAGCAAGCAAGTGCAAATAACAAAATTATTTTGGCCAGTCCTCTTTATATGGCCAGTCCTCTTCCAAAGTGTCAAGGTCAAAAAAGACAAAGAAAGGCTGCAGAAACCTAACAACTAAAAGGACTGTGGGATCCTGGACTGCATTCTGGACCAAAAAATGGGCCTTGAAGGAACAACGGGAGATACCTGAAAAGTCTTCATCAGTTAACAGCACTATATTAATGTTAGTGTCTGATTTCAAGCATTATATATGGGTAACTATACTATATACTGTACTATGATTATATAGTTTAGGGCTTTAGGGTTACAGTTAGGGTTAGGGTTAGGGCTGGGAAAAGGGTTTATGGGAATGCTTTTTTCCCATGTTTCTTGTAAGTCTAAAATCATTTCAAAATTAAAAGATTCTTATGGCACCTGGGTGGCTCAGTCGTTAAGCATCTGCCTTCAGCTCAAGTCATGGTCCCAGGGTCCTGGGATCAAGCCCCACATCAGGCTCCCTGCTCAACAGGAGAGTCTGCTTCTCCCTCTCCCATTCCCCCTGCTTGTGTTCCCTCTCTCGCTATGTCTCTCTCTGTCAAATAAATAAATGAAATCTTAAAAAAAAAAATTTAAAGATTCTTAAAAATGGATCTTTTGTTATATATGTATTTATATCCACCATATCATTAACAACTCCTCTCTAACAGAGTCCATATTTCAATTTTTCTAATTATTTCAAAAATGCTATTTGTGGGGCACCTGCGTGGCTCAGTGGGTTAAAGCCTCTGCCTTCGGCTCAGGTCATGATCCCAGGGTCCTGGGATCGAGCCCTGCGTCGGGCTCTCTGCTCAGCGGGGAGCCTGCTTCCTCCTCTCTCTGCCTGCCATTCTATCTACTTGTGTTCTCTGCCTGTCAAATAAATAAATAAAATCTTTTTTAAAAAATGCTATTTGTAGTTAGTGTGTTCAGGTCAGGATACAAACAAGGTTCACATATTCTATTTGCTCATTATGTCTCTTTAGTTGTGTTTAGACAAAAGCAGACATTGACTTGTTCGAAACAAGTTATCTATGAGGATGTCTCATGTTCTAGATCTGTCGGTCTGCTTCCTCATGGTGTCACTGAACTTGTTCTATCCTAATCCAATGTTCTGCATATGGGCAATTAGCTGTAGAGGCTTGACTAACAAAGTTCAACTTTTTGGGGGAAGAATGCTTCACAGATGGTGCTGTGTCTTTCCCACTCCCCACATCAGGCGCACCTGGGGTGGTTGACCACATGCCCAATACCCATGTTCAGATGGGGAAAGCCTGGCCCTCCTGTCCCAGTTCCTCTTTCAAACAATGGTTTCATCCACTCACGATTTTCGTCTACATCAATTCCTTCATTAAGGGTTACAAAATAGTGTGCCATTCTGCCACATGTAGTAGCTAGAATTATTCCTTGAAGAATTCACCCTCAACATCTCAGACTACTTAGCTATCCTAAAATATAATTAAAATAGGAAACGCAGGGACGCCTGGGTGGCTCAGTTGGTTAAGCAGCTGTCTCTACCTGCCATTCTGTCTGCCTGTGCTCGCTCTCTCCCCCTCTCTCTCTCTGATAAATAAAATCTTTAAAAAAAAAAAAAAAAAAAGGAAACGCAGGATAAATGCTTAGATTCTCCCTTTCAATTAATGATTTTAAGTCACTCTGGTTATCAGGTGTCCTTGTTACCTCCAAAGGCAACCGAAATATTGCCTTTGTTTAGGCAAGTGGCTCTGCTCTTTTAAGTTTCAGAAGGGACTCACTGGTTTTTGTAGATTCAATGTGTTTCCATCCATTACATTCATTATTCTTTCAAATGCTTGAGCTGGCTCATATTGGCCCTTTCATGTTGGTTCTTCCATTCTTTTGACATGACCCTATGGTCTTCAAAAGCTTCGCTGTGCACAGTATTTATTAATGCCACAGGGATTGTCTAATGGTGGACTCAGATCAACAGATCTTCTTTTTCTTTTTTAAGATTTTATTTATCTATTTGAAAGCAAGAGAAAGCACAAGCAGCAAGGGACGGGTAGAGGGAGAAGGAGAAGCAGACGCCCCACTGACCAGGAAGCCTGATGTGGGGCTTGATTCCAGGACACCAGGATCATGACCTGAGCTGAAAAACTAACAGATTTTCTTCAGTGGAGTTATGAGAGAATAAACAGTCCCTCCTTAATCTCAAGGACTTCTGAACTGTCCCTATGAGACCCATACAAGAAATACTGTGCCCTCTATCCTAAAATGAGGAAAGATACTTGACAGTCATTTGCCCTATTTCTAGTTTCTTTCTATTGCACTAACTTTTTTTGGCTTATTTATGCTTCATCATTACACTAGAGAACATCTATGAAAAGATGTTGATCATATAATTTTCTTATATATCACATAATTTTTTTGGTATACACCACCCATGACAAAATCAATACATTTAAATATACCACAACTAAATAAGATAGATAACCTTTAATCCAAGTTTTAAAGTACACAGAGTGTTGCAAAAAGTATTCAAAAACTAAAACCTGTAAAACACAAATTAAAAAAAAAAAATCAACAAAGAGCCTATACGTACGAAGGTTACTGTCGACTGGCTTCTTGTTGACAACTATGTCACAAGCAATTTCACCAACTCCATTATGGGCGTGCTTTACCATGAGTGAATAATTTCCAAATTCTCCAAATTTATATTCCAGCCTACGAAGTTGTGGTAAAATTAAGAAAAATGGTTAGAGCAGGACATAAGGAGTTGGATTATGGTAATGTCATCAAGGCAGAGTGACAGGCATTCCTGAGTGCAGACCGGGAAAGATATAAAAAAATATTTCGATGGAAGTAAAAGCTAAAATCCAAATAGGGGACAAAAACTAGATAGAAACTGCAGGCATCATGTCAGTAGGGTCAAATCAAAGCAGGTACAAACCTACAAACTTCTTTCTCTTCCAAGGTGCCATTAAGCTGCAGGAGAGATCCGTGCTGGGTGCTCACCGCCACCGCGGCAATGCTAGGCTTCCCGGGTTTCCCACTCCAGGAAACATTGACCAGAACCTGAAACAAGCACTGTACAACAGAAACACAACCTGTTAGAGGTATCTGAAAGGCCACCGGTTGTTGGCACACATGAGTATCTACCTGAAGTCCTTATAAATTCCAATAACTTAGATAAAATTAGTCTGTATCACTATGTGTAAATTCTTCACCTAATTAACAAATACATCATATACTGTCTTGTATTCCACTGTTTTACATATTACATACACATAAATTTCCATGATTCTGCCTAATTTGCATATTCAAACTTTTTATGGTTGCATTATAATCCATTAAATGCTAAAATTTTGAGTGTTTAGGCTGCTTTCAAAGCTTTTGTTTTTATCTTTTTGTGTAACATTTATATAAATTATGTTTTTAAAGATATACCATACATATTATAATTTATATTAAATATAATTTATATAAATTAGCTTGTTTTCAAAGATCTACACGTGTTTTGTTTGTTTGTTTTAAGGTTTCATTTATTTGACAGAGAGATAGCAAGAGCAGGAATACAAGCAGGGGGAGTGGGAGAAGAAGAAGCAGGTTTCCCACCAAGCAGAGAGCCAGATGCAAGGCTCGATCCCACAACCCTGGGATCATGACCTGAGTCAAAGGCAGACACTTAATGACTGAGCCACCCAGGCACCCCAATGATGTTTTATTCTTTTCAATTCTTGCCCTGAAATAAATTTCCAAAAATGAGGTTACTGAATAAAAAATAATTGTTTTGGGGCACCTGGGAAATGCAGTCAGTTAAGTGCCTCTTGTTTTCAGCTCAGGTCATGATCTCAGGATAGTGGGATTGAGCCCATTGGGTTTCTCTATCCCTCTCCCTCAGCCTCTCCCCTCCAAATAAATAAATATATCTTTAAGAAAAATCATTTAGGGTACCTGTGTGGCTGATTTGGTTCAGCTCAGGTCATGATCCCAGAGTCCTGGGATCAAGTCCCACATCAGGCTCCCAGTGCCATGGGGAGTCTGCTTCTCTCTCTGACCTTTACCCTTCTCATGCTCACTCTCTCAAATAAATAAATAAAATCTTTAAAAAAAAATCATTTTAATGGTTCTTGTTTTATGTGGCCAAACAGTCCTCAAATAAGAAAAATTACAGTATATTTGTTTCTCATTAGCCTTAAAAGGATTTAAAGATCATCTTTTTTGTTCATGTACTAAATACTTATGATATCACAGCATTTAAGATTACATTTTAAATTATCAGTAAATTAAGTAATTCAATATTCTTTTGTTATTTTATATTTCTTATGGTATGAACCATTCTTAGACACAAATCCCCTTGAACATAATCTTAGAAATATGTCTTCATACTGCAACATTAAACTTTTTTAAGATATTTTATTTATTTGACAGACAGAGATCACAAGTAGGCAGAGAAGCATGCAGATAGAGAGGAAGGGAAGCAGGCCCCCTGCTGAGCAGAGAGCTTGATGTGGGACTCGATCCCAGGACCCTGAGATCATGACCAGAGCCGAAGGCAGCAGCTCAACCCCACTGAGCTACCCAAGCGCCCACAACATTAAACTTTTAACTGTCTCAAATATTTCCCCATTCTACTGCTTTCCTTTTCATCTTGTTATATTTTCTTATTTTTAATTATGTTTTTAATATTTTATATAGTCATACTAATCTGGCTTGCTGTTTCTTCTTTCATTAGTTTAAAAATGTATTTTGTCTCTTTCAGTTATTTTTTACATTTATGGAGATTATTTTAACTTGAATCCACTTGGAGTATTTGACAGATGGTGGTATATAATAATTCTAGATACCTTCCCCATGGTTTCAGTTTTAACATGTTATGTTAAATTCTCAGAGTAAATTAGATTCCACTTCTTGTATTTACGTTGGTCCACTGGTCTTCCTTTCTCTTTTGTGGCTACATAAGTGGTTGTGACTTGGTAATCCATCTTATCTGGTATAGCAAGTCTCCACACTGCCTGTTCTTTTGGGCCATCTTTTGATCCTCTTGCTCATTTACTTTTTCCTATCGATGTGGGAATGACTTACATAGACTCTATAAAGTAGCCATTGCTATGTTAACGGCAACAGTATTAAAGGTATGAATTACCACCATTTTTTCTATGCTTAGTCTTCATATCATATTGGCTATCTCTCCATTTAACCTATATTTTTGCCCTAAAATTTCCTTATCATCTTTATGTATGAACTCTGTTCATGAACTTTATCCTCAGGGATAAAAATATAAGGCATCATGGGGCACCTGGGCGGCTCAGTGGGTTAAGCCTCTGCCTTCGGCTCAGGTCATGATCTTAGGGTCTCTGCCTACTTGTGATCTCTCTCTCTCTCTGTCAAATAAATAAATAAAATCTTTAAAAAAAAATAAGTCAGGCGCCTGGGTGGCTCAGTGGGTTAAGCCACTGCCTTCGGCTCAGGTCATGATCTCAGGGTCCTGGGATCGAGTCCCGCATCGGGCTCTCTGCTCAGCAGGGAGCCTGTTTCCTCCTCTCTCTCTCTCTGCCTGCCTCTCTGCCTACTTGTGATCTCTCTCTGTCAAATAAATAAATAAAATCTTTAAAAAAAAAATAAGTCATCATAAATAAATCTTTCAATATGCTAACTTATTCTACTTGACAGAATTTTATTTAAGACTGTTGTACCCACACTGATTAAAAAGTCTAACCTGCATTTCTTTTCCTGTCTTTGCCAGACTTTTAACATCCTATCTATACTGCAGAATAAATCAGATATTGAGCCATCATTACAAGGGGGAGGGAGCTTATATTTAGGTTGGTTTATATAAAAACTGATAATTCTTTATTATTTGAAAATGTAGAAAAAATACTGTATTTCTAGGTGGAGAAATTCATTATAACTTTCCAGATTTCTTTTTTTTTTTTTTAAAGATTTTATTTATTTATTTGACAGAGAGAGATCACAAGTAGACAGAGAGGCAGGCAGAGAGAGAGAGGGAAGCAGGCTCCCCGCTGAGCAGAGAGCCTGACGCGGGACTCGATCCCAGGACCCTGAGATCATGACCTGAGCCGAAGGCAGCGGCTTAACCCACTGAGCCACCCAGGCACCCCTTACTTTCCAGATTTCTTAATCAGTGACTGATCTACTTATGTTCTCAATTTCTTGAGCCAATCTTCATCATATTTTTTGAAGGAAATCAATTCTTGAATTTCGAATGTATCAGCTTATATTCATTTGACCATAATTATTTTAATTATAGTGGTTATCCATATCCTAATTTCTAATTTTATTAATTTCTATTTATCAATAATTTGCCAATTATACAACTTTTATTTTTAAAAAATCATCTCTTGGGGTGCCTGAGTGGCTCAGTCAATTAAGCATCAGACTTTTGATTTGGCTCAGGTCATGATCTCAGGGTTGGGAGACTGAGCTCCCACACTGGGCTCTGTGATGGTGTGGAGCCTGCTAAAGATTCTCCCTCTTCCTCCGTCCCTCTACCCCCTACTCCACTCACACTCTCTCCCTCCCTCAAAAGAAAAGTGGGGGTGAACACCTGAGTTGCTTATTTTAGTTAAGTCTGCTTAACCCCAAGGGTCCTGGGATTGAGTCCTGCATGAGGCTCCCTGGGAGCCTGCTTCTCCCTCTTCCTCTGTCCCCGGCTCCCCCTGCTTGTGTGCGTGCGCACTCTCTCTCTCTCTCTCTCTCTCTGATAAATAAATAAATAAATACATACATCTTTTAAAAAAATCTCTTGGGGCCCCTGGGTGGCTCAGTTGTTTACATATCTGACTCTTAATCTCAGCTCAGGTCTTGAGCTCAGGGTTGTGAGTTCAAGCCCCACACTGGGCTCCACACTGGCCATGGAGCCTACTTAAAACAAAACAAAACAAAATCATCTCTTGATTCATGTTAATTTTTCTCTCATTTTCACAGGCAGGAAGCGCCAGAGGCAGGATTCAAACCAGGCACTCTGGCTGGCAGAATCCATGCTCTAAACCACTCCATTCTATCACTTTCTGGTCTGGTTCCATTCACCAGTTTAATTCCTAAACCCCACTGAGTCTGATAATAGTGAATACTTATTTCTTTTTTTTTTTTTTTTTCATTTAACATTTAAATTAATTTTTTATTTTTTATAAACATATATTTTTATCCCCAGGGGTACAGGTCTGTGAATCACCAGGTTTACACACTTCACAGCACTCACCAAAGCACATACCCTCCCCAATGTCCATAATCCCACCCCCTTCTCCCACAGTTTTGTTCTGTAGTTTCTACCATCACTTTTTTTTTTTAAGATTTATTTATTTTAAAGATTGATTTATTTATTTTTGAGACAGAATGAGTACAGGGAGAGACAGAGGGAGAGGAGTGAGAAAATCCACAAGCAAACTCCCAGCTGAGCAGGGAGCCTGATATGGGACTCAATCCAGGATCCTGAGATCATGATCTGAGCCAAAATCAAGAGTCAGCCACTTAACCAAATGAGCACCCAGACACTCTACTTATTTAGAGAGAGACAGAGAGCATGAGCAGGAGGGACAGAGGAAGAGACCGAGAGAATCTCAAGCAGACTCCACACTGAGTGCAAAGCACAATGTAGGGCTTGATCTCAACCATCCTGAGATCCTGACCTCAAGAGTCAGATGCTTAACTGACTGAGCCACCCAGGCGCCCCCTACCATGACTTTCCATGTGTTGCAGGGGCCCATCTCAATTCCGAGCCTTTTCATTTGGTGTGCTTCTATTTTAATATTAAGATTTCATTTATCATTTATGCAAATACTAAAGCCTGACCGGCCCCCTTTATTCCCACATCTACCTCATGAAAGTAACAATGCATATGTCTTTTGTTCTTAATGTTTCTTTTTAAGCATAATATGTTATGTACAATATGTTATATTTTAAGTACAATATGTCTTTAATGTTATTAGTCAATGTATTTATGTATAACTTTCCTTTTTCCAACAGGAATTTGAAATTACTCCCAATATTTTAATACAAATGAATCTTATTTTTATGCAAGTTAATCCAATTGTATTTGTTGAAATTAGCCTAGACTTGCTCACTCTGAATTCCTTCCTCTACTTTTATTGTCTTCTTTTGTCATTTATATATTTCCCATATTGCATATTCTTTTCTGATAATATTTTAAAGATATAGTAACATTAACTATTATATTATCATACTTACATGTCTACTTATATTACATACATACATGTCTACTTTAAAAAATGAAATGGCCTTGTTTATTCTAATTTATGTCTGAAAATAATTAACAGTCAAAATTAACAGATCACCTTCACTGCAATGAAAGTCCAGATTTCTGTCTCCCACTCACTGCTTCTTTATGCCACCTCCAGATCCCCCAGGGAATACTGTTTAGGATGCTAAAAAGCAATTTTCTTTTTCTTTTCTTTTTTTCTCATTTACATCTTGGATTTATTTAGGCAGTTATAGTGATTACTCATACTTAACATTACAATACAAACCTTCCTCCAATTTTGGTTCTCTTTTGAAAAGCACTTGCTGACACATTCAGGTACCTTTAGCTTCTTGAAGCTATGAAATCTACACATTTTTCTCAATATGTTTATGTGTTTTTCAACGTGTTTGTATCTTAAGTGTTTCTACTTTAAGAGAAGAGAGATAGGGGCGCCTGGGTGGCTCAGTGGGTTGGGCCGCTGCCTTCGGCTCGGGTCATGATCTCAGGGTCCTGGGATCGAGTCCCGCATCGGGCTCTCTGCTCAGCGGGGAGCCTGCTTCCCTCTCTCTCTCTCTCTATGCCTGCCTCTCCGTCTACTTGTAATTTTTGTCAAATAAATAAATAAAATCTTAAAAAAAATTGTTAAAAAAAAAAAAAGAGAGAAGAGAGATAAAGAAGAAAGAAAATTCTCAATTTAACCAAATAGCTGATTTCCTTCACCTGTAAGTCCATAGTTCCCAAATATTTATTATTTGGTTTACAAAATACAAATTATTATCATTTGCATTCCTTTGAATGTCTGTCTCTATATTTGCTTAAAGATTTGTAAATTATCATTAATGTTCGTAATTTTTTTTAAAGATTTTATTTATTTACTTGAGAGAGAGACAGTGAGAGAGAACATGAGCGAGGAGAAGGTCAGAGAGAGAAGCAGACTCCCCGTGGAGCTGGGAGCCCAATGCGGGACTCGATCCTGGGACTCCAGGATCATGACCTGAGCCGAAGGCAGTCGTCCAACCAACTGAGCCACCCAGGCGTCCCAATGTTCATAATCTTTAAAAGGTTATGTCTCGATAGCATTTTCTGGTTGTTCAGCCTTTACAGGCTCATAAGTGTCTTTCCATATGTCCTTTATCAACAACCAAACAGCGAGGGAAAAAGCAAAAAAGGAGAGAGAAGCAAAAACCAGGAAACAGACCCTTAACTAGAGAGAACAAACCGATGGTTACCAGAGGGCAGATGAGTGAGGGGACAGGGCCCTGAGTAATGTACAGAACAGCTGAACCACCACATTGTAAACCTGAAACCAATAGTAACACTGCAGGTTAATTGTACTGGAATTAAAATTAAAAACTTAATAAAAACAAATAAAGCCTTTATCATCAGGAGGGCAGATCCCTGGAATAAGTGTCATTCTTCAACCTAAGCCTCCCGGTTGTCGTCACTACCTCTGCCCTTGGAGAATTACCAAGGTTCTCACTTCTTCCTTCTCTGGTTCAGCAACAGAGTTATGCATCAGGCAGAGGAAAAAAGTAAAACATGGTCTATCACTTTCACTCATCACCAAGAACTGAGTTTTTAAAAGATGGGGAGGGGGAAAGGTAAGAGACTGACATTGTTCACTGCTAGGCATTCCCCCTGATGATCTGTCTCCTGATTCTTTCTACTTGTGTCCTTACCTATAAAACCAAAGGAACACGTGAAGGGCTTCAGGCAGGAGAGCCCTGGGGATAATTTCAAACAGCCCCAAAGCAAACAACACTGTGAGCATGAACATAATACCTACGTGGTAACAGCGTTCGGAATTCCAGAACACAGTCAGGTTTGTTCCGCGCAGTTCATTGTGGATGAGCAGCAAAGCCTGATCCATCTTCAGCTCTACATGCTTTTTTTTATCTAAGTCTGGCAAGAATTAGGAAAAGAAAGTTTAGGAAAAAAAATGAAAAAGCATCTGAAAGACACATTCGAGACAAAGTGCACCTGTGTGAACAGTGTGGGTTCATAGGCGTGCTTCTCGAAGGCTTGCACTTGGGGGCTTTGGGGTCTCTAGTCCCTTACTTTGTGGACACACAACTGAATGACTCTGCACATGGGCACGTACGCGCGCACACACACACACACACACACACACTTCTGCACACATGCCACCACTAGAGACGAGGATTCGGTTAACACCATTCACATCCTGTGTGTAAACGGACCACGTGGGACCAAGTTCATCAAGTGCTAAATTGTGAGGGGCACTGAATTTACTAGTTTCACAGATCTTCTATCTGACAATATGCCAATCTCATAAGCTGGTATTTTCTCCATTTTGCAGATGAAGAAATTAAGGCTTACAAAGATTTGATCATTGCACATGGCCAGAGTTCTGCAAAATCACTGTGTAGTTCCAGAGCCCGGACTTTCCTGGACCTTGTTACTCCACTCTGAATGCAGCTCAGGAGACGTCAGGATGCCCAGTCAGCAGGGCTCTACAGGGATGTGCATAAACTTTAAAGTTGCGAAACCCTGGGGCGCCTGGGTGGCTCAGTGGGTTAAGCCGCTGCCTTCAGCTCGGGTCATGATCTCAGGGTCCTAGCATCCAGCCCTGCATCAGGCTCTCTGCTCAGCAGGGAGCCTGCTTCCTCCTCTCTCTCTGCCTGCCTCTCTGCCTACTTGTCATCTCTCTCTGTCAAATAAATAAATAAAATCTTAAAAAAAAAAAAAAAAGTTGTGAAACTCTGCCTTATATCACTTGGGTTTGACTTCTGAATCTCTTTCCGGTTTCCACAGCAGATTTGAAGTAAGAACAGAGGATGAGTCTCAGTCTGAAGGAAGAAAGACCCACTGCTCTGTATTCCTTATGCTTAAGAGCTCAGCAATCTACTAGATGCTCGTAGGATGACCTAAAGACCACCATCATGAACAGTCTAAACTTCACCTGCCAACTTGGTAGGCAAAGAAAGAAAACTACTATAGGCTAAAATGAAAGCAAAATGTTTCATTTAGACCTACCCATTTATACTATTATATGAAAGAGAAATTAACTTGCCCTCTAGCTTCTAGGCCAAAAAACTATTTAATAACACAATGAGAAAGGTAAAATCTAGGCTCTTTTCTTTTTTTTTTTTTTAAGATTTTATTTATTTACTTGTGAGAGAGCGCACAGGTGGGGTAGGAAGAGGAACAAGCAGACGCTCCCTGACCAAGGAGTCCAATGTGGGGCTCGGTCCCAGGACCCTGGGATCATGACCTGAGCCGAAGACAGACATTCAACAAACTGAGCCACCCAGGTGCTCCCTAGCCTCTTTTTTTTTTTTTTTTTTTAAGAGGGAGAAGCAGATTTCCCACTGAACAGAGAACCTGATGCAGGGCTCGATTCCAGAACCCTGGGATCATGACCTGAGTTGAAGATGCTTAACTGACTGAGCCACCGAGGTGCTCCTAATCTAGCCTCTTTTATTTTGCAATATGGGATCTTCCTTCAGGGCTCCCCGGAAACTCATGTGAACAGTTAATTGGTTAATTCAGGAAATTTTTCTAAATCGCTCTTTTTAAAGTTTACCTGAATTTACCCTTATTTAGCTCTCCGTAAAGACAAAACCCACAATATATCATTTTCTTTTTTCTTTTTTTTATTTATCTGAGAGAAAGAGAGCACAACAAGCAGAAGGGGCAGAGGGAAAGAGAATCTCAAGCAGACCCCACACTAAGCACAGGGAGCCAGACGTGGCGCTCAAACCCAGGACTCCGCAATCATGACCTGAGCCAAAACCAAGAGTCAGACACTTAACCAACTGTACCACCCAGGCACCCCAACAATATATAACTCTTAATAATCTATTGAAAATCTTTTCCCTCTCTAAACTAAATAAAGTTATACCCATCACTTTTTCTTTTCTTTGTTAACCTTCTGAAGAGCTTCTTCTAGTAGGAGCAGTGGTTAGGACCAGGGATAAAACATGGTGACATGGTGGGTTAAGTGTCTGGACTCCAAGCTACACCAACATGAATTTGAATCCCACCCTGTCTCAGCTTCCTCACCAATAAATTAAGAGTCTAGAGGTTCTGCACTCGATTTCTATTGTGGGGCGAAGCTTCCCACACCACAAGCAATTCTCAGACACCAACTGGGCGTCCTACAATTCAACTCAACTTTGACACTCTTTACCTGGAGACAGTGTCAGGTCCCATAGACAGGGGCTCAGTCCCACAAGACCGCCAGCACCTTTGGACATGGGTGGTGGGTTACCACCCATGCCTCTGACCATTCAGTGAGAGACACCTCAGTTTTGATTAATTTGCTAGAGTGCCTCACGGAACTCAGGGTAACATTTTACTAGTACTTTACTGGTATATTATAAAACTACATAACTCAGGAACAGCCAGATGGTAGAGATACCTAAAGCAAGAGGAGGGGAAAGAGCACAGAGCTACCATGTCCTCTCCTAGGCCACCATTCTCCCCAAATCTCCAATTGTTCTCCAACCCAGAAGTTCTCTGAACCCCATCCTTTGAATTTTTATGGAGGCTTCATTACACAGGCAATTGATGAAACCATTGGTCATTAGTGCCTGATTCAACCTCCAGCCCCTCCCCTCGTCCCTGGAAGCCAGCTGTGGGACTGAGCTCCAGCTCTCTCATCACAGGGTTGGTTCTCCCGGCAACCAGCCCCACCCTCAGGTGCGGCACAAAGGTTACCTCATTAACATAACAAACACACCTGGGCCTGCTCTCAGCACTGAGGAAATTCACAAGAAATGGGGATGAAGACCAAATACCTATTTCTTCATGTAAGCCACGGTATCACGAGTTGTAATATTGTGTTCTTCATAGGACTGTTGGGAAGGCTACGAATGACAATATAGGTAATGTGGTCGGTGCAGAATCTGAAATAAAGTAACTGGTCAACACAGGATAACGGTAACATCCAGGCCACAGCCAACCAATGCAGAATCAGCGTTAGGAATATATGGTTAAATATTCTCCATAGTTGTTTCTGCTCTTTCCATGTAACTTCATTTCCAACTCCTTCCCATTTCCTCTTTCTTCCTAATGTAAGAAATGATGTCATAGACAGCTGAAAATTAACATGGGCTCCTGTTGACATAGTTCCTTAACTTCCAGGAGGGAAATTTTATAGCCTTTTAAATAGTGTTTGCTATGCCACTGCCAAACCCCCCTCTAATTTAGCTGCAATTTATGACAATTGTGTCACTTGCACTCCCAGGTGATACGAATTACACACCCAAAAGTGCACCGGGCCCCAACAGCCCTATGAAGTAGCTACTGATGTCTCCATTTTCCGGATGAGGGATGTGAGGCCTGGAGAGGTCAAACAACTTGCCTCAAGTCACCCACCAGCCATAAGGACTTAGGCTGTGGGTAGTATGACCAGCACCTGACCTCTGTGACCTGAGTCTCCTGAGTCAGGTAAACAGATCTGTTGCCTAGAAGCTGTGCCAGTGATTTTTATTTTTAGCCTTTTAATTTTTTCCTCATTTTTGAGCCTGATGTATAGAAAATATAATTTCCTTATTGTTTTAGTTTTGAAATAATGCTTGACAAGTTTGAAAATGTTTTCCAAATGTTTCCCATCAATATTTCCCTTTCATGGGAATTGTTAGAATGTTCTTTTATTTAACTACTTAACTCCCATTAAAAAGGAGCCTGCAGGCCCAGAATGGAGTCACATATGCTAACCCCCACCCAGATTTAAGACCTACCCCAACTGCAGCTTCAGCTTCTGCCAGAAATGGGGCCTTCAACCAGGCAATCTGGAACTTCCTGGTCAGCATCAGGAGGTAATCTATAGGAAGACCTTTTGCTGCCCCCCCCACCAGAAAGGTCACCTTGCCCAAAACAATGCAAATTTTTGTGAATAATTTCCTTTTTCCTCTCCCTCTCTGCCTTTAAAAACCTTTCCTTTTCTGCAGCTCAATGAAGATCCTTTCTGCAGCACTTGCTAGATGGGATGCTGCCCGATTCATGAGTTGTTAAATAAAGCCAATTTGATCTTTAAATTTACTCAGCTGTCTGTTATTTAACACATTTGGTGGCAGTGGTGGGATTGAAGGAGCCTTCCAACAACTCTGGGGAAAATGGGAAACACAGGCATGGTACCCCACAATCACTCTGAGCTCATGGTCTTACTCATCATGTCCGAGTGCCACGGTAAGTTCTCTCTTGTTTCGGTGCTCCACTCTCTGCATCAAGCCCTCAAAGTAACTGCCTCTGCAGTCCACAATCCCAGGCTTTTTGAGTGAAAAACCCCATCCTTTAATCCTGTCCCAAGTTCTGTGTGGGAACTATTGGTGGGGATATGTAGTTCCCCACCATGGGGAGCCTCCAGGCTGCAGTTCCCATCTGCTGGGCTCTGCTGGTTCAACCCTTTCCCCGGGCCAAGGCTCCACAGGGACTGCAGTTGGTGCACACAGGGCCTTCTACTGGCCACTCCACAGAAACTGCCAAACCCAGGATTTCAGTTAGTTCTCAGATTCCGCTCCAGCAAGTGCTGACATTTCGGTCTGCTGTTCTCTGTTGGGAATCCTTCTCCAGATTCCTTGCCTGTCGGGAGCAGCTGCAGTTCCCATTTGTTTGGAATCAGTCTATAGGTCCCATTCTTTGAGGTTTGCAGGTTCAACACTTTCCCCAGCCCCCAGTTCTTTGGTTACAGCTCATGTCCACAGTTTCAGTTCCTCAGATACTACTACTGGTTTCTGTAAATGTGCACATGATGGAAAGGTTAACTGTTCATGGGAATTGGGGAAGCCAAAAAAGCCACAGAAATTGGTAAGCAGGAGTCAAGCATTTAAGAACTGTTGGAGTGCTCACCACTTAGACCAAAAACACCTGTGTTAGGACTAGCTGGTCACAGAACCAGATGGGTTGACACTAGATCACTTGTCAACCTCAAGAAAAATTCTGTGCAATGAGGTACACCGTGAAACACCACACAACCCCAACCCCACAGCACATCCCTCTGAGGTATTAATCTGGCTCTGAGCAACTCAAAGGCTAAGCTAAAAATTAATAATAAATAACAATAAAGATAAACATAGGATCCTTAATTTCTAAAGAGTGAAGTGTGCCACCATCTGGCATACTTATTTTATGTCTAAGAACTGTGGTCCCAAAAGCTAGAAATATCTACAAAAATGGCAAAATCTCACTAATGACAATCTAGAATTACAGTGGCCATTTTGAGTAATGTTCCAATTAGATCAGCTCATTTAAGAAGTGTCCTCAAAAGCAATGATTCACAGAAGCACCTGGGCGGCACAGTGAGTTAAGCCTCTACCTTTGGCTCAGGTCATGATCTCAGGGTCCTGGGATAGAGCCCTGCACTGGGCTCTCTTCTCTGCTGGGAGCTTGCTTCCCTGTCTCTCTCTGGCTGCCTCTCTGCCTCCTTGTGATATCTCTCTCTCTCTCTCTCTTTCTCTCTCAGCCAAATAAATAAATAAATCTTTTTTTAAAAAAAAAAAAGCATTCCCAAATTAAACAAAGAGAATGTGATACACAATTTTTACTGGTATACAGAGGCCTCCAAAAGGTTCCAAATGGCAAAAGAGCTCCACTGAAATATTTATTGTAAAAGACTACTAAAAATTTTTTTAAAAAGAGGTACCTGAAGCAAAAGGCTACAGTACTGATGTAATCCCTGCTACTCCACCAGCCTCCTTTATCTGAGTGCTCATTCCTCAATATCCTCTCTCTGAAGTAACTTTACTTGACCGTGAACAAAGTCACCCAACTCAATGATTTTACAGGCATCCCCATATCTACCCCCCTTATGAGTTCCTCTCAGAGTTGACAAGACTCAGGAACTTCCTGATAAACTGCTACATTATTCCCTTAAAAAGTCAAGGGAAAACTAAAATTAAGAAACAAAACAAGAGGGCGCCTGGGTGGCTCAGTGGGTTAAGCCGCTGCCTTCGGCTCAGGTCATGATCTCAGGGTCCTGGGATCGAGTCCCGCATCGGGCTCTCTGCTCAGCAGGAGCCTGCTTCCTCCTCTCTCTCTGCCTGCCTCTCTGCCTACTTGTGTTCTCTGTCAAATAAATAAATAAAATCTTTAAAAAAAAAAAAAAAGAAAAGAAAAAGAAAAAAGAAACAAAACAAGAGGGGCACCTGGGTGGCTCAGTTGGTTGAGCGTCTGCTTTCAGCTCAGGTAATGATCCCCGAGTCCTGGGACTGAGCCCCACATTGGGCATGGAGGCTGCTTAAGATTTTCTCCCTTCTTCTCCCACTGCTTCATCCCCTTGTGTGCACTCTCTCTCTCTCAAAAAAAAAAAAAAAAAAAAAAAGAAGAAGAAGAAGAAGGGGAAAAAAAAGACAAGACAAAACAGAAAAGCTCCCAAATTCTAGTAAATTTCAGAGCTAGGAACTCTTTGCTTTAAACCCCATTCACAGCCTACAGATGGGATCCTGGAAAAACAGATGGAAGCTGGCTAAGTCCTTCTCTAAGCTAAATGTGGGAAAGAGAAACATTCCCACATAGGTGGATGGATAGGTCAGTCCTTTCACATCCAGACTATAACCTGAATCTTTGAGGAATTAAAAGCAATTCTCCTGATCTTAAAAATCTTTACAAAACTATAAATGTACATGGAGAGGCAATTCAAAGTTAACCTGTTTATTTCATTGATCTCCAAGCTTCCCCGTTTATCTCAGAAGACATAAATTATTGTCATTGGAAAACCAGAGTCCTTATTGGAGGGACTTACATTCTCTTCCTGTGATTTTGAGTTGAAAATACCAAAAGTACAAACCTCAGTGAGGTAATTCTTAACAGAAGTAGAATGGAAGGAGTAAAAGTCATCCGAAATTTGGATAAACGAAAAATCATGTATCTTCTCCACAAATATTAATAGAAAAAACTTTAGTCCATCTGCCAGAATAAGTTAGGAACCAACTATTCTTTTGTAAACTAGTGAGTTCTGCATTATCCTATCTGTCTTATGGTAAAAATTTTAAAATAGTAACGCCCAGGTTTCTGCTTATATGTTAATGTCTGTCTGTCTGTCTGTCTACCTATCTATGTGTAGGTGTAGATGGGTGGCATTTTCTACCTCTGAAAAATGCTAAATTGCTAAAATTAATTTGTAAAGAGGTCTATAATTGGCTTATAAATTAAGTATTTCTAAATTTCAGAAATAGAATAGAAACTAACTCAAGTGCTTTTTCAGGTTCATACAATCTGGGAAGACATTCATTATTAAACATGGTTTATGTTTGTTGGTTTAATGAAAACAGATATGCCTTTATAGAGTTTTCAACATTAAATAGGACACGTTTATCATAGCAAGTTTTACTCATCAAATATGTTCATATTATCTGTTACTAAATTTGTCAACAAGAAACAGTGGCTATCTAATATCATATCTGAGTTGTACTGTTTTGTGGGTATTCTAACCATTGTTAACAAGTAAACTGAGGGGCGCCTGGGTGGCTCAGTGGGTTAAGCCTCTGCCTTCAGCTCAGGTCATGATCCCAGGGTCCTGGGATTGAGCCCCACGTTAGGGCTCTCTGCTCGGCAGGGAGCCTGCTTCCTCCTCTCTCTCTGCCTGCCTCTCTGCCTACTTGTGATCTCTCTCCCTCTGTCAAATAAATAAATAAAATCTTTTTAAAAAAAAAAAAAAAAGAACAAGTAAACTGAATAGGTAGGTAAAAGGTTTTTATGTGAACTTTTTAAGTAGTTTTCCCAAATCTTTTTGGTAACACTGAAACCTTAAAGTTTTGCTAAATCAAGTTTAATTCACTGGGTATCCAGATCATTTCCAACTAAGATAAAATACTGGAACATTAAGTACTGAATATAGGCTTGACCACTTTTTGCTTCCTTTTACAGAGGAACTGAAGATCTTTGAGTCTATTAGTAAACATGCCTCATGCCACCCTGAGAAATTTTCTATGAAAAAAGCACCTGTTTCTAGAAGTCATAACATTTATAAGTCTGCCTGAAAGAGGATTCAGCTGCCTCCATTTTGACCTCAGACTTTCTGTTGGGTTCTTCTTTCCAGCTTGTCTCTTGGGTCAGGGGGAAGACCCTGAGGGCAAAGCATCCTCTGCAACATCCCCCTCAAGCAATAACGACTGCCCAGAGCCAGCAACATACCACCTTTGATTGACTCTAAGACAGTGGTGGACAAAATCTGATGGTAAAAAAGAAAGATGTAGAAGACTTGTGAAAAAGGAATCTCTGAAAGGAGTTTAATGAGTGGTCAGGCTGGCTACAATTAAAATGAATCTATTTAAAAGTAAGCGGTTTTTTTTTTTAATTCAATTAGCCAACATACAGTACATCATTAGTATCAGATGTAGTGAGGTTTTTTGTTTTTTTAACATAATCTCTATGCCAACACGGGGATCCAGCTCAGGACCCCAAGATCAAAAGTCATATGCTCCACCGACTACACCAGTCAGGAGTCCCTAAAAATGAGTTTAAATGTCAGGAGTACCCTAGTGCAAAGTTAGAATTTGGTTTTTCTCTCCATTAAAAGGACAAAGTTGTTTTAGGTTATTGGTCTTCTCTTAATAAATTATAAGCAAAATTTCTTCTTCATCTTTAATGTAATCTGCCTAGAAAGACAAAAATTCTGTTTTGTCTTTAACAGGTCTTTAATTAGTTAGGGAAAAAAACAGGGTCTTTTCAATATTAAAATAGCCACAGCTATAAATAAATAAATAAATAAATAAATAAAAATAATAAATAATAAAATAAAATAAAATAGCCACAGCTTTGTACAACTATTTGACTCTCTGTATTTGCCTGTGAAGTCTTTGTAACTTGGTGAAATGGAAACTAAATATTGTTTCACAGTGACCTGTGATCCCAAACCTTTTGATACCTTAACAAAGGTCCCCAAAATCAAACTCTAAATGAAGTCTTCTTGACCTTTAACTAGCTTTGGGTTTTCCAGACAGTCCCTTGGAATATCTCAAAGGATCTGTTCTCTTTATAAAAGAGAAGATGTTAACAGGCATATCTGGTATGTTACATTACATGGGAAGCACTGTCAAGCAAATGATGCTAAACCTTCTTGGATTATATCTGCCTGATATATGTTATTAATATAAGTGTTTCAGAAACTGTATGAAATTCCTGAAGACAGAATAGGCACTGATATGTTAACACTTGTAATTACAGTTACTGTCTGAACATGCAATCACAAAAATAACCAAATTTCCTTGTCAATTCTATTGTAGTGAACTTTTCAGATCTGTAATGGGCATTTTTAAGTCTTTTGTCATTTACAGAGAGTTGTTTTACTTAGATGCTTTTACAAAAGCTTCCTGCAAATGTGTTTTATCTTAGAGGAAATTCATGGAAAGAGTCTGACAAGTACTCTAGAATACAGGTTTCTGATCACTTTCAGATCATGCAACTGAACTGGGTAAAAATTTCCAGAACTATGAACCTGGGTGGCTCAGTTAAGCATCAGACTTAGTGTCAGCTCACTTCAGGTCACGACCTCATTGGTCATGGGACTGAGCCCCTCACTGGGCTCTGTGAGTCTGCTTGAGAAGACTCTCTTCCCCCAACTCACAAGCACATGCATGCACTCTTCTCTAAAACAAATAAATCTTTTAAACAAAAGGGGGGGCACCTGGGGCGCCCAGCTGGTTGAGTTCCAACTCTTAGTTTTGGCTCAAGTCATGATCTCAGGGTCATGAGACTAAGCCCACATCAGGCTCTGTGCTTGGTGGGGAGTCTGCTTGGAACTCTCTCCCTTTCCCTCTGTCCCTCCCCCTACTCACACGCTCTCTAATAATAAAAAAATCTTAAAAAAAAAAATTCCAGAACTAGTGGGAAAACAGTATTCAAGTAGGACAAAAATTAATAACATGGGATTGAATGAACCAAGCAGGAGGACTATAAAATTTTTGTGACTTCTTGTTTAAAATGCTGCTAGTGGGTGCCTGGGTGGCCCAGTTGGTTAAGCAACTACCTTCAGCTTCTGTCATGGCCCGGGAGTCCCCACATGGAGTCCTGCCTCGGGCTCCCAGCTCCATGGGGAGTCTGCTTCTCCCTCTCACCTCCTCCCCTCTCATATTCTCTCTCACACTCTCTCTCTCAAATATATAAATAAAATCTTAAAACACACATACACGCGCACGCACACCCATGGTTCTCTAATATTTTGCTTTTCCAGATTTTAAGAAACCACCTTCTCTTTTCTCTAAAGTATCAACAAATTGATAAGATATGCCTTTGGGAACAAAGATGAAACATTTACTTTTTCTCCCTAATTCCTCCAGAATTGGAAACCTCTTGGGTACTCCTTTCATGGCCATATTTACAGATTCAATGAGTCTGATTGTTGTAACCAGACACCACTGGAAACCTTGGCTAGACTACTAAAGCTTTGACCAGCACATCATATTTGAGAGAGATACGCCTACACTCAGATATGACCAAACAGCTTTAAAGAACTAAGATTGATGTGAACTGCTGCGATCTGAGAGCAGTCAAGATAGAATTCTTGAAACATCTTTGGTGCAAAAAGAATGGTTTTATTCAAGCATGGGGACAGGACACACAGAAAGAGCTACACTGGGGTTGTGGGGAGTAACTAATTATATCCTTTCAAGTTGGGAGTTGGTTAGGGATAGCCTAAGTCTCTAAGGAATTTGGAAGCAAGGCTTCCAGGACCTTGAGGGGCGAGCTTCAGGAAAAGGTCGTTTACTGTCTAGTAAAACCTTAGTCATGAGACCCTTCAAGATGGTATCAGTGGGCTATTTGTTTAGAGGATGATTGTTAACACATAACTTGGGAGGGTGGGTGGAGCTAAAGTAAGCTTCTAAAGGGATTTACATATGTTAAAGATTTATAGGATCTCACGAGGTTGTCTAATGTCAAGCTAAGGTTGTCTTTTGCTTCTAGCAAAGTATTAACATTTAGGCAGTTGAGTTCCTGGAGGAAAGTCACTCTGCCTGTCCCAAGTATTTATCTATGGACTCTAAGTTATAAGAAAGTTTAATTTTCTTCCCCTATATTTCTTTAGATTTTGTTCTCTACATCAAGGTTGACTTTGCGGAGCCAATAAAAAGCCTCTTGGCAAACACCTTGCTTACAAGATTCCAGCAAAGTAATATTAAAAAGAGCTTATATTGGGGCACCTGAGTGGTTCAGTCAGTTAAGCATGGGACTCTTGAACTCAGCCCAGGTCTTGATCTCAGGGTTATGAGTTCAAGCCCTGCATTGCGCTCCACACTGGGTGCGAAGCCTACTTAAAATAAAAAATAATTTTAATTTTTTTTTAAAAAAGAGTTTATATAATCCAAAAACTATATATATGTATATACATACATATACATTTATTTATTTATTTATTTATTTATTTAAAGGGAGGGGATGCCTGGGTAGTGCAGTCAGTTCAGCATCTGACTCCTGATTCTGGCTTGGGTTGCGATCTTGGGGTCATGGGATCAGGCCCCATACTGGCCTCCACACTCAGTGCAGCATCTACTTGGGACTCTCTCTGCCTCTCCTCCACCCCATAAATAAATAAATATTTTTTAAAAATAAAAGAGGAGAGGATACCTGGCTGGCTCAGGTGATAGAATGTATGGACTGTTGATCTTGGGGTCATGAGCTCAAGCCCAATACTGGGCACAGAGCTTGTTTAAAAATAAATTTTAAAAAAAGAGAGAAAAAAATCTATAACCAATTTCTAAAAGAAAGAGCTTATATGGTCAATCACTATTGTTGGCAAAGCTTAAAGCAAAGAAATTAGTTTTACTCTTCAAAATGAGGGTATAACTGTAGAGGGAAGAAATGTTTACCCTTTTGTCTGTTTTGATTCTAATCCTCTTAACTGTCTTTGAGGTTCTGCTCTAAGTTGGACTGGCTCCTGAATTATTCTAGTTTCTTCAAAAATTTGGCTCCGACTCTCCAAACGAATGTTTCCACTTTTCTCCCAGCCTTCTGATTTGGAATCACCAAGAACAAAGACTGCCCTTGGATCTCCTTGGGAGGCACTCCAGGTCCTTTTCATCACCCAGATGGCAGCCAGACTTCAGGGACTTAAAGCCTGGAAATGCATCTCACTGCTGAAGAAGGCTCTACCTGACATGGGGTCCTTTACAAGCCCTGGAGACCTCCAGATTCAACTGAACAGGACAGGAAGGAGCTGACAGCAAAGCAGAGTGCTTCCTCCCAAGATGCCACGTCAACACTTCATACTTCAAAAGTGAAACTCTTTCTTCCTCCTTTTCTGTCCTTTACTCTGGCACTGGCCTGGAAAGATAACGCCATCATCTGTATCACCCAGGCCACTGCTAAAATGGGTAACTTCTGGAATTTACAACAACTTTTTATGTTAGGCTAAGAGGAAACCTAGCTGACCCTTTGGCTTGAACAGGAAAATACAAACAATCCCTGTGAATGAATCCATTCATCACGCCCATGTAGCAGGAAGTGCCTTGTGCCCCCAAAAGAGTTTATCTTTATCTGTGGTGGTTATCACTATGAATGCTGCTTAGTCTAACTGTGGGCCTAAGAACTAAGGCCAAATGAACTAAGACAGCTCACCGATTCACCCTCCAGGACTGACACTGTCCAGTTAGAAAGGAATTACCAGAAGGCATTCACGACTCCAACTCACGTCCTTTGGCAGGACCACACTTCATTGGTTAGGAGTACATGTCAACGAGAATATGTTCAGAAACCTCTCCTAAACTCTTAAGGATAATGCAAAATCCAGTGCTAATGACAACAGTTGCCCAATAAAGATCCTATAGAAAGTTGTTCTTAATAACGGGATAGCCCTTGGTTATATTTTAGCCAAAAAAAAGAGATGTCTGAACTATGGCTAAAACCACCGGCTGCATCTGCATTCATGCATTCACACTTCTGGGGAAGTTGAAACGCGGACATATGATCATGGAGCAAGCCACCTGGCTTACAGTGGTGACTCCTTCACCAGGGTCTGTCTTTGACTCAACTGACCTTGATTTTGATTAGTTTGGGACTTGGGGACCCATATGGCTCTGAAATGCACTCCAGACACTGGGAATTATCCTGCTTGTAATAATCACAGAAGTTCTAGCCTCTCAAAAGCTCTCAATACATGTTTACAGCCACTAACCACCACGCAAATGATCTGCTTAATACATGAACATCAGAAATAAACGAAGAAAAAGACCAACTTAAAAGACCGTAAACCTTGAAATTGTGGCCTATGAATCTCACAAAGCTTAAAACAAGGGCGCCTGGGTGACTCAGCTGGTTAGGTGTCTGCCAGGTAATAATACTGGGGTCCTGGGATGGAACCCTGCATCATCCACTCCCTGCTCAGTGGTGAGCCTTCTCCCTCTCCTTCTGCCACTCCCCGGCTTGTACTCTCTGCCAAGTAAATAAATTTTTAAAAATCTAAAAAACAAAACAAAACAAAAAACAACATGACCTATGCATACCACACAAAGGATCAACAAAATTTCAGATTTTGTTCAGATTTGGAGCTGAGAGTGCCATTAGAGCCTTATACTTAAATCACACCTCTCAGTTACGCCGAGAATCTGATCGAAAGGTGGAAATTGCTGGGCGTCTGGGTGGCTCAGTGGGTTAAGCCTCTGCCTTTGGCTTGGGTCATGATCTCAGGGTCCTGGGATGGAGCCCCAAATCGGGCTCTCTGCTGAGCAGGGAGCCTGCTTCCTCCTCTCTCTCTGCCTGCCTCTCTGCCTCCTTGTGATTTCTCTGTCAAATAAATAAACAAAATCTTTAAAAAAAAAAAAAAAAGAAAGAAAGAAAAGAAAAGAAAGGTGGAAATTATTAACAAGGAGACAGCAGGCCCCAAATGCAGTCACTTATGGTACACCCCACCAAGACTTAATACCTAACTGCACCTTCACCTCTCAGAAAAGTGACCTTTAGGCAGCCAACCTGGAACTTCCTGGTCAGCACTGGACCCCTTTCATTACCCTTAGAAGAACATCCTGGCCTAAAATGCATTCTTTGCTAATGATTTCCTTTTTTCCTTTCCCTCTCTGCCTCTTAAAACATTTCCTTCTCTGCTGCTTGAGGGAGCTTCCTTCCGTTTGCTAGATGGGATACTGGCCAATTCATGAATTACTGAATAAAGCCAATTTGATCTTCACATTTACCCAGCTGAGTTTTGTTATTTAACACCCCTTCCGTCTTCAGGCTCTGGGGATTTCTTTACATAGCACAGATGTCAAATCTTTTGTCAAACCTGTCAAAGACATGTGTCATACCATGTTTTCAAATAGTTCTTTTTAGTTTCCTTGCTCAGTTTTGATAGTTTTCATTTTCAAATTTATAGTCACTATCCATTTTGCATAGTTGGAATAACTAATCCTTTTATCCATATTCTTGATTCTCTGGTAGTGGGTGGAGTAAGTTTCTTGATTTATGCTTCATTTTCCATAGGAATTTCAGACTTTAACAGTTTTTTTTTTAAGATTTTATTTATTAATTTGACACAGAGAGAGAGACAGCACGAGAGGGAACACAAGCAAGGGGAGTGGGAGAGGGAGAAACAGGCTTCCTGCAGAGCAGAGAGCCCAATGTGGGGCTCAATCCTAGAGCCCTGGGATCATAACCCGAGCTGAAGGCAGATGCTTAACAACTGAGCCACACAGGTATCCCTAGACTATAAAAGGTCTTAGTAGTCATCATAAGGATGCAACTCCCAAGCCATCCACTATGACATCTAAATTGAACTTGATGCTCAGTTTCAAGAAAAAGCTGCCAACTTCTGATACTGATGACCTTAGAAATACCAGGGTAACACTCAATGAGTATTATATCCAAAACAATTCTTTCCTCCTCTCCTGTCTACAGTGTTCTGTGCCTGAGTAACTGTGCCGTTGATATATTAGAATTTTGTTTCCAAATATTTAATTTCTGGTTCTAGCTCTCTGTTCATGAGTTTCTTTGAGGAACAAATTTTTAAAGACATTGTCTATTTACTATTATTTTTTTCTTTCTACTAAACTGGAGTCCTCAAATCAAGCAGAGACTGAGTTCTTAGGAGGAAGTTGTCCAGCCCGAACCTGAACTCCAGGTGGCACTAAAAGCTTAGCTGTCCTCTCAACACAGCTTCATGAAGGTTCTGGAGTGGATCACTTAAAAATATTAATATGTTCTCCCTCACTCCACTGAATTACTATATACAAACCACCTTTTTCCTAAAATAATTCCTGCTATTAACTGGTGCTAATTCTTTATGAAAAAGAATTGCCCCCTGACAACTTAGGACTGGCGTGATTACATAACTTCTTAGGGTCCATTTCCTCCAATATAAAAGGGGGGTAGAAGAGACAGAGTCAGGGGTGGGGGAGGCAGTTAATACAAAATGTTATCCGCTAAGATGGTTTCCCAAAACTCACTTTGTCTTTGCCCTACAAGATTCTGTTTGGGGAGGTGGGGCCGTCTGAACTACACGCACCGACGCCAAACCCCCCCATTCTGATACAGAAAGGGGGATGGGAAGAGGGGGGCAGGGGACAGGCAGACCTTTCCCCAAACCCTGACCAAGTAGGGTTTGCTGCATTTGACGGATCCCACAATCGCTGAACAAAGCATCCCCCGGGGAGGAGCTGGGGGCTATCATCGGGGCCATCAGGTCCCAACGGAGCCCTGGGATGCCCGTTTCGGGGGCTCTAGGGAGTACTTTTCACCATCCCCTCCCCCGAGAAAGGGGAGACCAGGCAGATCATGAAAACACGAGCGGAGCTGAGCGCGGACACTCCCAGCCGCGCAGGAGACTCACCCCCGGCAAAAACACCCCGCGCGGCCCCTCCCAGGCCAAGAACCTCGTTCCGTGGCTTCCCAGCGAACCCAGGCCGCGACTGTCCCTCGCATCACCTCAGAGGGAAAATGTGGCTGCGGGCGCTCGCTACGGGCGTTCGAGTTTCGCCAGCGCCTGGGACCGACGCCCCCCCTGCGCCGCCGGCGCAGTTTTTAACTCCAGGTCGGACGTGCGCTCGGGAGTTTGGTGCCCGCGGGGCGGAGGCTCTTCCCCGCCCAGGGCAGGCCCGGGCTGCAGCGCGGCGTGCCCCGTCGGCGGCCCCGGACAGCGGCTCCCGCGCTCCAGCCGCCCGCCGCAGCCACGCGCCACGTCCTCTGTCCCTTCGCGGAGCGGACTTGGCCGGCGCAGCGGCCCCGCACACAGAAGCTGGCGGAGGGCGGGCCGTCGCGCACACCCCTTTCCGGGCCGGTCCGCCTCTCACTTAGCCGTACGTTTGGGGAGTAACAGGTCTCCCCATCAGATGCTAAGACAAAAGTCGCCTGGAGACCTGGGTGCCCGGCAGCCTCAGGGCGCGCGCGCGGGCGAAGGGGCGCGGGGTTGCACTGCTCCGTGGCTCTCCCGGCTCCCCGCGGCCCTCCCGCGTGTTTCCCGGCCGGGTGGCGCTCTGCGACGGTCGGGCCCCTCCGCGGGACCAGCCCCAGAGCCCGCGAGGCTGACCCGCGCGGTATCTGCGACAGCGGCCAAATGTGCCGAGACCCCCCCGCCCGGGGGACGCGTACTACGGCGCACAGCGAACAGAAACTAGTTCCGGAGACCGGCTTTCTCCAGAGCGCTCGGCCGCGGCGCTGCCCAGCCGGGAGGGGGCGGCGCGTTGTCCCGGGGGAGGGGACAGTCGCGCGGACCCAGCGGAACGGGCGGCGGAAGGGGGCGCAGCGGCCCGGGGTCCGCTGAGCAGCCCGGGCGGGAGCCGCGGCGCGCACTCACCTCGCGGCGGGGCGGCCTCGGCATCGCGCTCCGGGGAGCCTCCGGGGGCCAGCAGTGCGGCGCTCAACACCGACGCGGCCAGCAGCAGCGCGGCCAGCGCCGGGCCCGCGCCCCGCGCCCCGCTCATGCCGCCCGCCGCCGCCTCGGACACCGCTTCTCCGCCGCCGCCGTCGCCGCCGCGCTCCCGGGTCCTGCGCTTCTCCACGGCGCACGGCCGCGCGCCCGTCATCGCCTCCCTCCCGGCCGCCGTCACCGCCGCCGCCTGACTCACCCTCGGGGGCGGGGCGAAGCGGGAGCCGGGGGCGGGGCGCGCGGGCGCGCGGGCGCGCGGGTCGCTCCGGCGTCCAGGCCCGGCGTCGGAAGGATCCGCGAGCGCAGTGAGGGGCCGAGAGTCTCTCCCAGCGCGTCGGGCACTTTGTCCCGCGGACACAGGCCGCCTGCAGGCCACAAGCCTCGGCTTTCCAGTCTCTGGCCACTCCCCTGAGCAACTTTCTGCCCCAGCGCCGGGTACAAACGGGCGTTAGTGTCCTCTGCCCCCAGTTCTGGAAATGCCTTGGTAAGCAAGACAGCCAGAGCCCCAGCTCCTAGGGAGTTCACCCTCCAGAGGCAGAGATGCGCCTCCAAAGCCACCGTGAGGTGCCCGCACCCTGAAGCTCTGTGTCGGTCTCCGGTGCAGTTAGAGGCGCGCGGGCACGCTGACGCCGCAGGTGCGCTCCTGTGCACCCGCGAAACTGTCACACGTTTGAGACACGTTCGGTAATGCTTGTAGCACAGTGCGTGGGAATTTCAGAAACCTGCGAACACTCTAAACGTCTGTCAGTGGAGAAAAGGGGTAAACTGCGGTATAATATATACAGCTGTAGAAATGATCTCGAGTTATGGCTCTCAACATGGATGAGGCACAAAAATAAAGCTGAGGGCAAAATGCAAGTTGCACAAATACCTTTGGAATAACTTATATGTAAAGTGTAGAGCCAAGAAAAACAATACTATATGTTGTTTAGATATATATGCACATGTAATAAAAGTACAGAGACCTGTGGAAAGATAAACACTCAATTCAAGGAATGGTTGGGAGTAGGGAGGGAGCAAAATATCATTACCCTGGGCTTGGGCTGGCAATGTTTCGTAGCTTAACTACGGTGATAGGCATATGAGTGATCCCTATATTACTTTATTTTAAAGATTTTGTTTATTTGTCAGAGAGAGATCACAGGCAGGGGGAGCAGGAGGGAGAGGGAGCAAGGAGCCCCATGCGGTGATTCATCCCACGACCCTGGGATCATGACCTGAGCCAAGGGCAGACGCTTAACTGACTGAGCCACCCAGGTGCTTCCCCCGTATTATTTTTCATACTTCTCTGTATGTTTGAATTACCTGACAATTTTTTAAAGCGATAGCACAGTATGATGAGTGCTGAGTTGGTAGAAGAACAAGATGCTAAGATAGTATTTGACAGAAGCACGCAAGCTAGTCTGGGAAGACTCCCAGGAAGACTGACATTTAAACCAAGTTTGAGGGATCTTGGCCAGGGCAAAGGAGGAAGTGTTCCTAACAGAAAGAACAGCCCTTGCACAGGCTCCGAAAGCAGGAACCCAGTGTTAAATGAAGCAGAATTCTGCGACAGAGCTAGTCAACAGAATGAGGTTTGTGCAGGTGCTTGGGTGGATTAGTGGGTTAAGCATCTGCTTTTGGCTCAGGTTGTGATCCCAGGGTCTGGGGATTGAGTCCCACATCAGGCTACGTGCTCAGCAGGAAGCCCGCTTTTCCCTCTGTCCCTGCCCCTTTCCCTTCCCCAGTTGTTCCATTTCTTTCCGTCTCTCTCTTGCAAAAATAAATAAAATTTTTTTAAAAGTAACTGAGTTTGGGCTTCTTCCTAAGGACCATAGCAAGCTGTTGATGAGTTGTAAGAATAACTTTCAGGAAAATGATGGTCATGGACTGTCTCACAGTGGTGGTCACATTATTTTTCTCAGAGAAAACAAGCCTCTATGCCTGAATGTCAGAAAAAGTTCAGTTACTCCCTCTTTCTTCTTTGCCCCATGGTTCAGAATCTTAAGACTCAAGGAACAGTGGTGTCTAGGCCATCTGGCAAGTCCACTGCCACCAAGTTGTCTACTGTCCAGCAGCTGCTTCTGGTCCCCACAAAACCAGAATGGGCTACAGGGACCACTGGGTAGATGTATCCCTTTCCCTTCTCTCCTTGAGTACAGCTCTTTCAGCTTTGTTCCCATGGCCAGGAGAGCCTGGAGTTCCTGTTTTAGAGCAGTGCTTGGCTGTCTACCTAGAGTGCCCTTCCACAGATACCTGCTGGCTCCCTCCCTCACTTCACCCAGGTCTCAGCTCAACTATTAGCTTTTCAAGGAGGCTTTCCCCATTACCCTTATCTAAAGCTAAAACATCCTCCACCCCTGTGCCTCACTGTATCTGCTTTGCTTTCTTCCTTGTATTCATCTCCACCTGACATTATAGTATGTATTTGTTTATTGTTTCTCTGGCACTAGAGTGTAAGCTCCATGAAGGCAAATAGTTTGTCCTGAGGACAAGAACCTCCTCTGTTAGGCTATGCTGCACTAATGAACAACCCCCAAATCTCTTAGCTTATCTCAACAGTTTACTTCTTACTCACACTTATACCCAAAGCTTCATTGCAACAGGAGCTTCTACCACTCTTGCAGCAGTGGAGGGATAATGTAGCAAACCCCACACTGGCTCTTAAAGCTCCTTCCCTAAAGAGATGCCTGTGACTTGAATTCACATTTTAGCATCCAAATCAAGTCACATGGCTGCATGCAATGAACATGTGTGGGGTGGGGGGGACCACTGAAGGAAATTCAATACCCATTCAACCCTCAGCTAATAGAAGGGAATAGAATAGAAGGGAATTTCTTCAATGTGATAAAGAGCATCTACGAAAACCTTAGCGCTAACATGACATTTGGAGGACTGAATGCTTTCCTCCTAGGATCAGGAACAAGGCAAGATTATCTGTCCTCACCATTTCTACTAAACATTGTTCTGGAGGTCCTGGTCAGTGCAAAAAGGCAAGAAAAAGAAATTGAAAGCTTACACATTGTATTTATTCAGAGATGGTATGATTGAATATGTAGAAAATCTCAAGGAATCTACCCCAAAAAAGCTACTAGAAATCCAAAGTGAATTTAGCAAGGTCACAGAACTCAAAGTCAATATACAGAACTCTACTTTTATATTCCAGACATAAACAATTGGAACTTGACATTTTTAAATAGCATTTACAAAAGAGTTTTTAAAATGAATATATAGCAGCAAATTTAATAAAACTTAAGATTTGAACATAGAAAACTATAAAACATTGATGAGGAAAGTTAAAGATCTAACTAGTTGGAGAGAAATACCATCTTCATACATTAAAAGAATCATTGCTGTTAAGATGCCAATTCCTTCCAAATCAATCAATCCCAATCAAAATTCTAGCAGGTTATTTTAGTTTGTTTTTGGGGGGCTTTTTTGCACATGTGAAGAAATTGAGAAATGATTCCAAGATGTATATGGAAATGCCAAGGGCCTAGAATAGCCAAAATCATTCTGAAAAAGAAAAGTTACAAGAATTGCATTATCTGGTTTCCAGATTAATTATAAAGCTATAGTAATCAAGATAGTGTTTTGGGGACACCTGGGTGGCTCAGCTGGTAAAGCATCTGCCTTCAGCTCAGGTCATGATCCCAGGGTCCTGGGATCAAGCCCCACATTAGGCTCCTTGCTCAGCTGGAGGCCTGCTTCTCCCTCTCCCTCTGTCATGCCCCTGCTTGTGAAAAATAAATAAAATCTTAAAAAAAAAAAAAAAAGATAGTGTGTCTTTGGTGTAAAGATAATACAGATCAGTGGAATAGCATAGAAAGCCTAGATATAAACACACACAACTGGGTTTTCACCACATTTCCAAAAGAATTCAATAGGGGAAAGGATATTCTTTTCAACAAATGATGCCACAATTAAATGATTCACTGTGACCCTTACCTCATACCACACACCAAAACAAAACAAAACAAGAAAACAACAACCCACAAACCAAACAAACAAAAAAATAGCTTAAAGACCTAAAAGCTTAAACTTTAAAACTTCCGGAAGAAAATATAGGAGAAAATACTTATGACCGGGTGCCTGGGTGGCTCAGTGGGTTGGGCCTCTGCCTTTGGATCAGGTCATGATCTCAGGGTCCCGAAATCGAGTCCTGCATCAGGCTCTCTGCTTGGCAGGGAGCCTGCTTCCTCCTCTCTCTCTCTGCCTGCCTCTCTGCCTGCTTATGATCTCACTCTGTCAAATAAATAAATAAAATCTTTTTTAAAAAATATTTATGACCATGGTTTAGGCAAAGATTTCTTTTTTCCTTTCTTTTTTTCCTCCTCTGTATAGCATTTATTAAAAGAAGAACCAGTTAGGTACTGGGTGAAAGATTTCTTAAATAGTATATAAACCTTTTTTCTTTTTAAACTAAATACCCTAAAAAATAAAAGACACTGTTAAGAAAAAGAAAAGAAGGAGCACCTGGGTGGCTCAGTTGGTTAAGCATCTGCCTTCAGCTCAGGTCATGATCCCAGGGTCCTGGGATTGAGTCCTGCATCTGGCTCCCTGCTCAGCAAGGAGTCTGCATCTCCTTCTCCCTCAGCTCCTCAACCCCTCCCCACTTGTGCACATACTCTCTCTCTCTCTCTCTCTGTCTCAAATAAATAAATAAAATCTTTTAAAAAAGAAAAGGAGGGGCTCCTGAGTGGCTCAGTGGATTAAAGCCTCTGCCTTCAGCTCAGGTCATGATCCCAGGGTCCTGGGATCGAGCCCCACGTCAGGCTCTCCGCTTCGCAGGGAGCCTGTTTCCTCCTCTCTCTGCCTGCCTCTCTGCCTACTTGTGATCTCTGTCTGTCAAATAAATAAATAAATATTTTGGGAAAAAAAAAAAAGAAGGAAAAGGAAACCCACTGACTGTGTGAGAAAACATTTGGAAAACATATTTAATAAGAGGATCTTAATTCCAGAATATGAAATGAACATTTACAATTCAGTAATAAGCAAATGACTCTTTAAAAATGCACAAAGGGGCACCTGAGTAGTTTCATCAATTTAGCGTCTGCCTTCGGCTCAGGTCATGATCTTAGAGTCCAGGGATCCAGTCCCACATCAGGCCTCAGGTCCAGCTCCCTGCTCAGTAGGAGCCCGCTTCTCCCTCTGTACCCCTTTCCCAACTCCTGCTTTCTCTCTCTCAAGTAATAAATAAAATTTTGAAAGAAAAATCCTTAAAAAAGAAAGGTATATACTATATTGCCTGTTTCCATTTATATGAAGCTCTGGAAAAGAAATTCTAATCTTTCTAGGAAGAAAGCAGGGTTCTATCCTGGAGCCAGCAGTGGGGGAAGGACTGAACATGATGGGACACATAGGAAATTCCAAGAGATAGAAATGTTTTGTGTTTCATCTATAGGGGAGGTGACATGAGTACATAAATATATCCAAACTCATTAAGGGACGTTTGGGTGGCTCAGTCAGTGTTATTACTCTGCCTTTGGCTCAGGTCATGTTCCCAGAATCCTGGGATTGAGTCCTGAGTTGGGAGCCCTGCTCAGTAGGTTGTCTGCTTCTCCCAGTAGATAGTTTCACATTTCTGGGTTCCAAAACCACAAAGCTGTGTAATCAGGGGCATCTGGGTGGCTCAGTAGGTTAAAGCCTCTGCCTTCAGCTCAGGTCATGATCCCAGGGTCCTGGGATGGAGGAGGGAGCCTGCTTCCTCCTCTCTCTCTGCCTGCTTTTCTGCCTACTTGTGATCTTGGTCTGTCAAATAAATAAATAAAATCTTAAAAAAAAAAAAGGCTGTGTAATCAAAACAGCGTGGTACTGGCATAAAGACAGAGATATAGACCAATCCCATGGAATAGAAAGCCCAGAATCAACTTACATATATACTCAAATAATTTTCAACATGGGAAAAAACAATGTTTTCAGCAAATGATGTTGGGGAAATTGGATATCTACATTAAAAAAACAAAAACAAAAAACAAAAAACCAGAAGTTGGACCCTTTCTTACACTGTGTACAAAAGTTAACTCAAAATGGATCCAAGACCTAAACATAAGAGCTAAAACTATAAAATTCTTAGAAGAAAGTATATGGGAATAGCTTTATGACACTACGTTTAGCAGTCAGTTCCAAGGTATGACACCAAGAACAAAGGCAACAAAAGAAAAGATAAATTGGACTTCATCAAAATTAAAAACCTTTTTGCATCAAGGGACATGATCAGTAGTGAAAAGGCAACCACAGAACGGGAGAAAATATTTGCACATCATATGTCTGATAAGGGATTGATGTCCAGTATATATAAAGAACTCCTACAACTCAACAGCAACAAAACAAGCAATCCAATTTTAAAATAGGCTAAAAACTTGAATAGGCATTTCTCCAAAGAAGATATACAAATGACCAATAAGTACATGAAAAGACGTTCACCATCACTAATCATGAGGGAAATGCAAATGCAAACCAGGAGATACCACTTCATACGCATTACGGTAGCTAACTAAACAAACAACAAAAGGCCCATGAGGGGTGCCTGGGTGGCTCAGTGGATAAGCCTCTGCCTTTGGCTTGAGTCATGATCTCAGGGTCTTAGGATCGAACCCCACATCTGGTTCTATGCTGGGTGGGGAACCTGCTTTTGCCTCTCTCTCTGCCTGCTGCTCTGCCTACTTGTGATCTCTCTCTCTGTCAAATAAATAAATAAAATCGTTAAAAGAAAAAAAAAAAAAAGGGCCAGGAAATAACAAGTGTCAATGTAGATGTGGAGAAATTGGAATCCTTGTGCATATTGCTGGTGGGAATGTAAGATGGAATCACTCTATGGAATATGTTCCTAAACATAGAATTACCATATGACCCAGAATTCCACTTTTGGGTAAATAACCCCCCAAAATTAAAGCAGGGAATCAAAACAAATATCTGTACACTTGTGTTTATAATAGCGTTATGTTGGTGCAGGGACTCATGGGGGTGGAGAGGGGGTTAATGAGTTGATGTTTGTCGAGTACAGAGTTTCAGTTGAGGAAGATGAAATCAGGTTCTGAAGATGGATGGTGGTGATGCCTGAACAACAGTGTGAGTATATTTAATGCTACAAAACTACACATTTAAAAATGGTTAAAATGATACATTTTTTGTACATTTTACTACAAAAAGGAAGGGGTGAACCATCCTGGAAGAAAACTATTTCTATTTTACATTTAAGAAATGATGGGACATGGGGCGCCTGGGTGGCTCAGTGGGTTAAAGTCTCTGCCTTCGGCTCAGGTCATGGTCTCAGGGTCCTGGGATCGAGCCCCACATCAGGCTCTCTGCTCAGCAGGGAGCCTTCTTTCCCCCCCCCCCCCCCCCCCCCCCCCCCCCCCCCCCCCCCCGCTCTCTGCCTGCCTCTGCCTACTTGTGATCTCTGTCTGTCAAATAAATAAATAAAATCTTAAAAAAAAAAAAAAATGACGGGACGCCTGGGTGGCTCAGTTGGTTAAGCAGCTGCCTTTGGCTCAGGTCATGATCCCAGCGTCCTGGGATCGAATCCCACATCGGGCTCCTTGCCTCACAGGGAGCCTGCTTCTCCCTCTGACTCTGCCTGCCACTCTGTCTGCCTGTGCTCGCTCTCACTCGCTCTCTCTCTGACAAATAAATAAACAAAATCTTTAAAAAAAGAAAGAAAGAAAGAAAGAAATGAAGATCTGGGGGCAGCTGGGTGGATCAGTGGGTTATAGCCTCTGCCTTCAGCTCAGGTCATAATCCCCGAGTCCTGGGATCGAGGCCCCGCATCGGGCTCTCTGCTCAGCGGGGAGCCTGCTTCCTCCTCTCTCTCTGCCTGCCTCTCTGCCTACTTGTGATCTCTCTCTGTCAAATAAATAAATAAAATCTTAAAAAAAGAAAGAAAGAAAGAAAAGAAATGAAGATCTGGAGACACGTGTGTGGTTCAGTCAGTGAAGCGTCTGCCTCCTACTCAGGTCATGATCCTGGGGAACTGGGACCAAGTGCCACATCTGGCTCCCAGTTCAACAGGGAGTCTGATTTTTCCCCTCCCCCCCCAACATGTGCTTGCGTTCACGCACTCTCTCTTTCTCTCTTCCCCTCTCTGAAGTAAATAAATAAAATCTTTTTTTTTTTTTAAAGATTTTTATTTATTTGACAGACAGAGATCACAAGTAGGCAGAGAGGCAGGCAGAGAGAGAGAGGAGGAAGCAGGCTCTCCGAGGAGCAGAGAGCCCGATGCGGGGCTCAATCCTATTATGAGCCGAAGGCAGAGGCTTTAACCCACTGAGCCACCCAGGTGCCCCTAAAATCTTTAAAAAAAAAATAGTGAAGAAAGAACTGAGAGGATCCGTGAGACAATTTCCACAGTTAAGGACATTCAAATTGCAAATTTCAGAAACCAAATCTAAAAATATATTAAATAAAGCCCAAATCTAAAAAATAAATTAAATTTATATTAAATAAATTATATTAAAATTATATTTAAAAATATATTAAATAATAAAAATATATTAAATATATTAAATAAAATATAAATAAATAAAAATATATTAAATAAAAATATATCAACTAAATAAAAATATATTAAATAAATTATATTAAATAATTTAAATAAATTAAATTTTAAAAATATATTAAATAAAACTCCAAAAAGACCGCAGTAAGATGCCCACACCATACCCATTAAGTTGGCTATAATAAAAAAGTCAGCTAATGTAGAGAAATCTGAACTTCCACATGTTGCTGAAGGGAATGTAAAATGGTATAGCTTCTTTGGGAGGCGAGAATTCTACCACTGAACCACCAATGCGTATAGCTTCTTTGGAAAATGGTCTGTTTAATGGCAGTTCCTCAGATGATTAAACGTAGAATTACCATATGACCTAGTAATTCCACTCCTGGGCATATAGCAAGAGAAATAAAAAGGGGGCACCTGGGTGACTCAGTTGGTTAAGTGGCTGCCTTCGGCACAGTTCATGATTCCAGGGTCTTGGAATTGAGCCCCACGTCGGGCTCCCTGCTCAGAGAGCCTGCTTCTCCCTCTCTCTCTGCCTGGCTCTCTGCCTACTTGTGCTCTCTCTATCGAATAAATAAATAAAATATTTTTTAAAAAAAGAAATAAAAACAAGATTTGAACACAAATGCTTTACCACCATGATTTAGAATAGCCCAAAGTGGAAACAACCCAAATGTCTATCAGTGGATTAAGGATAAACAAAATGGGCTCCATCCACGCAATACACTATCACTTGACCATAGAAAAGAATGAAACAATGATACATACAACAACTTGGATAAACCTTGAAAACATGCTGAGTGAAAAAAAAGCATGCTGAGTAAAACAAGCCAGACACACAAGTCCACATAGTATATGATTCCAGTTGTATAAAGTCCAGAATAAAGAAACTCATAGACATGGAAAATCAATTAGTGGTCGCTAAAGGGTAGAGGTTGGGAGGAATGGGAGCATAGGGGACTACAGGTAATGAGTGCGGGGCTTCTTTTTGAGGTGATGAAAATATTCCGATTCTTTTTCAGCTTTGACAAATAATGAAAATAAAATAATGAAATAATGAAAATAATAAAATAATAAAAATAAAATATTAAAAATAAAAATATTAAAAATAATAAAATAATGAAAATAAAAGTGTATATGTTTGAATTGCACAACATGATGACTGGACATAAGTATACTTTGTGAAGTGATATAAACAGGTTAATTAATACATTCATCACCTTACATATGTACCCTTTATTCCCCCTTTGTAGTGCCAACATTTAAGGTCTACTCCCTTATAAAGCTTCAATTATGGGGCACCTGGGTGGCTCAGTCAGTTAAGTGTCTGACTTAGGCTCAGGTCGTGATCCCAGGGTTCTGGGATCAAGTCCCACATTGGGCTCCCTGCTCAGTGGGGAGCCTGCTTCTCCCTCTACCCCTCCCCACTGCTCGTGCTCTCTCTCTCACTTTCAAATAAATAAATAAACTTTTTTTAAAAGCTTCAAGTACACCACGTAGTATTAAGTATAGTCATCATGCCATATACCCCATCCCCAGGGCTTACTCATCTTGGACCTGAAGTCTTGTACCCTTTGACTAACATCTTCCATCTCCTCCCATGTCAACCCCAACCACATACAAATGAGATCATGCAGTATTCGTTGTTCTCTGCTGGCTGATTTCACTTGGCATAATGTCCTCTAGTTTCATCCCTGTTGTTGCTGATGGTAGGATTTCCTTCTTCTCACAGGTTGAATAATGTTACATTAAATATAATATACATATATTACATATAATTTGTTACAGTTATAATTATATATAGTCCTGTATGGTCATACATATGTAAATATACACACATACACATATCTTTTTAACCATTAATCTGTCCATGGATGGGCAGCTAGATTGTTTCCATATCTTGGCTATTGTGAGTAACATTGCAGTAAACATGGGAGTACAGGTATCTCTTTGAGATACTGTTTTTGTTTCCTTCAGCTATAAACCAGAAGTGGGATCCCTGGGTCATACAGTAGTTCTGTTTTGCTTTTATGTATTTATTTGTTTGTTTGTTTAATTGAGAGAGAGAGAGAGAGTGCAGGGGTGGGGAGGGGCATAAGGAAAGAATCTTTAGCAGGCTGTATGCTCAGGGCAGGAACAAACACGGGGCTCAATCCCATGACCCTGAGCTCCGCACCTGAGCAGAAATCAAGAGTCTGACACTTAACTGAGCCACCCAGGCGCCCCTCTGTTTTTAATTTTCTGAAGAATCCATGTACTGTTTTCCATAGTGGCTGCACCAATTTACATTCCCACCAACAGTGTACAAGAGTCCCCTTTCTTCCACATCCTCGCCAACACATTTTATTTATTTCTACTGTCTCTTTTATAAAACCATCCTAACAGTATAAAGTGATAATCTCATTGTGGTCTTGATTTGCATTTTCCTGATGATGAGTGATGTTAAGCACCTTTTTATGTAGCTCTTGGTTGTTTTTTAAGTCTTCTTTGGAGAAATGTCTATTCAAGTCCTATGCCCATTTAAAAATCTGATTATTTAATTTTTTGTTCATATATTTTGAATATTAACCCTTTATTAAATATATGGTTTGCAAATATTTTTGCCCATTCTGTAGGTTGCCTTTACATCTTGTTTCCTTTGCTGCACAGAAACTTTTCAGTCTGATGTAGTTCCACTCATTTTTGTTTTTCTTGCCTGTGCTTTTGACATAATATTTTAAAAATCACTGCCAAGACCAATGTCAAGGAGCTTTGCCCCTGTCTTCCCCTCAGAGTCTATGATTTCAAGTCTTACATTTAAATCTTAAATTCGCTTTGAGCTCATTTTCAAGAGTGATGTAAGACAGGGGGCAACTTCCATTCTTTAGCATGTGCCTGTCCAGTTTTCCCAACACTATTTATTGAAGAGACTATTTATTGAAGAGACTCTCCTTTCCCCACTGTGTATTCTTGGTGCCCTTGTCAAAGATTAGTTGACCAGGGCGCCTGGGTGGCTCAGTGGGTTAAGCCGCTGCCTTCGGCTCAGGTCATGATCTCAGGGTCCTGGGATCGAGTCCCGCATCGGGCTCTCTGCTCAGCAGGGAGCCTGCTTCCTCCTCTCTCTCTCTCTGCCTGCCTCTCTGCCTACATGTGATCTCTCTCTGTCAAATAAATAAATAAAATCTTTAAAAAAAAAAAAAAAAGATTAGTTGACCATATATGCTTTGGTTTCTATCTGGGCTTTCTATTCTGCTCCATTGATCTACATGTCTATTTTTATGCCAGTACCGTACTGTTTTAAACAAGTTTTACAACAAAGTTTGAAATCAGGAGTTGTGATGCCTCCTCCTTTAATTTCTCAAGATTGCTTTAGCTATTTGGGGTCCTTTGTGATTGCATATGAGTTTTAGAATTTTTGTTTCTATTTCTGTGAAGACTGTTGTTGGACTTTTTATAAGAATTGCACTGAATCTCTGGATCACTTTGGACATTTTAACAATCTTCATTCTTTCACTCCATGAACACAGGGTATCTTTCAGTTGTGTCTTCCTCAATTTCTTTCATCAGCCTTATTATTTTCACCTCCTGGGTTAAATTTGTTTCTAAGTATCTCTTTGGTTTTGATGCTATCGTAAAAGGGATTATTTTTTTAATTTTCCCTTCTGAATTTGTTAGTGTGTAGAAGTGCAACTGAGAGTGACAGAAGCATCAACTCTGTGAAGGACAGTTGCTGGCATCTTGGTCTTCCCTGCATGTTTCTTGCCCTCCCATGAGGTTACTGCGGTTTCTGTGATGAGCTCCCATGAAAGAGCATAGTCTGTTCCAGGCCTCAGGTCCCAGGGTAATTTTAGCTTCAAAAATGATAAGTTGGATAGGAGTGTCCAGACCAAGAAAATTAAGGCAAACCTTCATAATGGAGTATGTCAGCACTGTAAATAAGTTCTTGAATGATGTGCAAAACACAGCAAATACAAGCCATTTTTAAGCCTTAAAAATGTGTTAAGTACTTACAAAAGACAGTGAAGTACTGTTATAACATGTAGACCATGTGCCTGTGAACGTGAAGGTTGTGTAAAGGGTGTAAAAAAGAAGACACTGTTATTCTGTTTCATAAAGAAACAGAAAGGGGGCACCTGGCTGGCTCAGTTGGCAGAGCATGGGACTCGATCTCAGGTTCATGAGTTCAAGGCCAATGTGGAGTGTAGAGCTTACAGAAAAGGAAGAAAGGAGAAAGAAAGGAAGGGAGGGAGGGAGGCAGGCAGACAGACAAAACGTATTGAAAATAATGTACATTCCAACCACGGAAGAAACTGCAGAAGAAACGAAAATGACTTACATTTTGATATGGGTTTATACAACACAGATAACAATAAACTGATTACTATATTAAAATCAGTTTGAAAAATGGAATTCTGACCAAATTTTGACTTTAAGCCTTTTACAAAAAACAAAAACAAAACAAATAAAACCCAACTCAACACTGCTAAATCCTAATGACGAACTTGGAATAGCCTGTAGAAAATATGCAAAATTTATACAGGGACAGTATAAATTGTGTATGATATTTGAATGACTATAAAACTTTCATCCAGGATTTACTTATAATAAAGTTCAAGGTAGCATATGTTAAAATAAATGAACCTTGAATGCCTAAATGGACATGAAGCCTCATATTGCAGTTAGTGGGAATTATTTAGAATAGACTACCTAATAGCAAACTGAGCCAGAAAAGCAAAATGGAAAATGTGGGTGTGCTTGCAAGAAGGTGTGCTGTTGACTCGTGGAGTTTTGGGTGCAAAGCCAGAAATTTCAGTGGGAGGTAAGCCTCTTCTTTGGGGTATAGTTTCTCTAGAAAGAAATCTTCCAGTCTCCTGACTGGTGTCACAGTAATAGGCCTGGCTGTGAGCATGGCAGGGGAGGACTTTGTGGGGTGGAGTGGAAAATGCGGGTTGAGGCCTCTTACCATTCTTTCTGTAGAATTTCAGGTAATCCCTCCATTTTCATGATTGAATCTTACCCCCAACATATGTTACATCTGGGGTTCCCATTTAGCTCTTTAGTTCCTTCTACAAATTGTCTTTTTTTCCTGTGGAACATAGAGAGGTAGTATCCTGACTATACATCAGGTTTGTGAAGGCAATCGGGAGTCTAACTCTTCCGTATAGGAACTTTCAACCAAACCTTGTGGCTTTCAGCCCACTCCTTACTCTCACCTTCCAAGGAACTTGGCCTCTCCAATTTTAGAGCTTTCCAGAATTCTGAGTAACAAATGGTCTTGCTTCATGTTTGGCTTTATGCAGTTTATACCTTTTTATTTCTTTACTGCCATTCTAACTTGGTTTCAGAAAGAAGCAGAGATAAATGTGTGCGATCCATCGATGGTTAAACACATGATAAACATGATAAAAACCAATGGTCTACTTTGGTGTTTTTTGTTTTGTTTTTTAAATTTTAAGTAATCTCTACAGCCAATGTGGGGCTTAACCTCACAGCCCCAAGAGCAAGAGTTGCATGCTCTAACAACTGAGCCAGCCAGGCACCCACAACGGTCTTTTTTTTTTTTTTTTAAGATTTTATTTATTTAGAGGCCCCTCGGTGGCTCAGTGAGTTAAGCCTCTGCCTTCGGGTTAGGTCACAGTCTCAGGGTCCTGGGATCAAGCCCTGCATCGGGCTCTCTGCTCAGCAGGGAGCCTGCTTCCCCCTCTCTCTCTCTGCCTACCTCTCTGCCTACTTGTGATCTCTGTCTCTCTCTGTCAAATAAAAAAAAAGATTTCATTTATTTGAGGAGGGGGGAGAAAACAAGCAGGGCGGGGTGGGAGCAGAGGCACAAGCAGACTCCCGGCTGAGCATGGAGCCCAATGTGGGGCTTAATCTCATGACCTGAACCCAAATCAAGAACCACCTAGATGTCAGAACAGAGCTGTGCCCCACCTGGAAGTTTTTTTAATGATAATCTGCAAGGAAAAAGTCAATTTATTTGCTTTTACGGGAATATACCACACACATACTATATGCCTATGTTTTATGATCCATATATATGGTCCCTTTACATAATTGAACTGTATTAACCAAGTAGTGATGGAGTGAATTCTGACATAATTCTGCAAATACTAGTCCTTAAATAATCCGAATAGTCCTGGAAAAAAAATTATGAAATCCCTATTGGAGGGACCTGATGAAAGCCTGATAAAAGCCTATTTTGACAACAAAATAAGTAAAAATTAAGCCTCAAAAATTTACTCCTGGGGCGCCTGGGTGGCTCAGTGGTTTAAGCCGCTGCCTTCGGCTCAGGTCATGATCTCAGGGTCCTGGGATCGGGTCCCGCATCGGGCTCTCTGCTCGGCAGAGAGCCTGCTTCCCTCTCTCTCTCTCTGCCTGCCTCTCCATCTACTTGTGATTTCTGTCAAATAAATAAATAAAATCTTTAAAAAAAAAAATTTACTCCTAAGAAAATTCTAGCACCTGAAACAGTTGGAATTGATTTTTGGCAATTTATGATGACTTTCTTCAGTCTCTAAGAACCCATTTAAAAGGTTAATAACAATTGTCAGACTAAAGGGGAAAAAAAAAGGAAAGAACACAGTCTAGCATAGGCTACAGTTTACATATTACACATATGGTTTTTACGCTTTAAGGAAAAAAATAAACCCAAGGTAAAGGGTTTATTGTTGAGCTTCACAGTTGAGGTCCAGAGTTCCTGTTCTCTTCAGCTGCCTATTTCCAAATTTCTGAATCCAACCTTGGCAATGACCCTGCAGGTATAAGAACTTCTGGTCGCTGGCACTGCCTTGAAGAATCTCGAGGGTCAGAGATGATCTTGGAGCCCAAGAACACTCTCAGGGGATCTCCACAGTCACAGGCTAGTCCTGTCCACTCATGATAGAAGAGAACAGCAACGACAACAAACTGAAAACACAGTGCTGTGTTCATAGGCACAAAGTCACTTTCAGAAGTGAGTACTGTGCCTTACCCATGTGAGATACTCCGTAATCGATCACATGGACTTGGGAGTGAATGAATCAAATTTTCTCTGCGGAGGAGTTAATTCCAGGTAGTAAAACTCTGACTCATGCTTAAGGTATAAATAAAAACACTGCACTTGGAGGTGTCTGGGTGGCTCTGTTGGTTAAACAACTGCCTTTGGCTCAGGTCATGATCTTGGAGTCCTGGGATCGAGTCCCACATCCAGCTCCCAGATCCAAGAGGCGTCTGCTTCTCCCTCAGACCTTCTCCCCTCTCATGCTCTCTCTCACTGTCTCTCTCTCAAGTAAATAAATAAAATCTTAAAAAAACAAAACACTACACTTGGACGCAGTGCTCTTACTGACTTCCTCGGAGTTCTGATTCCAAACTATGTTGTCGCGCTCAAAAAATCTGTTATTCCCTTCATTTTGTTGACCCTTCCAGAAGATTACAAAGGGGTAGGAAAGCATGGTTTCACATTTTAAATTACCCTTAAATGACCAAAACTCAGGCGAGAATAGTGATTACAGAAATTGAGTGTTTATTTTTAAAATAAAGGTGGAGGGGAGACCACCAGGACCTTTCTGCAGAGAGCTGCAGAGCTCTCCACCTCGCTCCCAAACAAACAGCCCCGTGTTCTGTCTCCGCATTGCTGCATTGCCACCAGACGTTTGGAGTGTTCCTAGCATCACCTGACATGAGAAAGCCCATTATGAACCACAGGGTGGCAGTGATTTTTTTTAACATTTGGAACAGGTAAGCAGGGAGAGAGCACTGAATCCTTGGCTGTGCTTTGAGAATGGCTCACTTCAGCAACCTCCTCTCTGGGTCACACACTTCTGTGGAGCGCCAGGCAGCAAGCTGACTGGGCCATGAACTCCCATCCAGGCTTTAGCTAGGCTTGCTTTTAGGATTTTGCAGTTCTTTGGGTACTGAATTATGTCTGAGCACAAGCTAATGACTGAACCCGGACAGACCAGGTTCTGGTTGGCATCCGGCATGATGAAGCATCCGAGAGAATTTAAGAGAAGCACGGTGGAGGAAATGGTGCCCACCGACTCTCATTTTAGAGATCAGGTAGTCTGAGGGCACACAGTGAATCGGCGGCAGGGCTGGGATTAGAACCCTGGTCTTCTGGCCCTAACACAGTGTCCCTTCCCCACACTGCGCTGTTTATTTTAGCTCTACCATCAATATTTCAAAACAAATTTGTTTAAACTGATGGTTTTGCTCCAATGCAAAGTCCTAAAGCTAAGAAAAACCCTCAAATAAGAATTACATCCTGAAGAGGGTAATACAACGAATAACTACACAATAACCACCTACATCAAGTGAAGAGTCATGAGGGATTCACAGCCTTGGCACAGACATGGGTTTTTTCCCCTCGGCTTTATTGAGATATAAATTCACATAACATAAAATTTGTCCTTTTATACAATTCAGTTACTTAATATATTCAGAGTTCGACAACCATCACTATATAATTTCAAAACATTTTCATTGCCCCCAGAAGAAACTCTGTACTCATTAGCAAGTACCCCCCACTCGTCCCCGCTGACCACCTGCCAGCCCCTGGCAACCACTAATCTACTTTCTATTTGTATGCATTTGTTTGTTCTGGACATTTCTTAGAAATGGAAGCACACAACATGTGGTCCTCTGTGACTGGCTTCCTTCAATTAGAATGTTCCCAAACTTCATCCATGTGGGAGCAAGCATGTATCAGTACCTCATTCTGCTTTATGGCTGAGTAATACCTTATTGTATGGATATACCACATTTTCTTTATGCATTCACTGGATGATGAACATTTGGGTTATTTCCATCTTTTGTCTATTATAAATGTTGCTACAAATGTTCATGTACAAGATTTTTTATAGACATGTTTTCAGCTGTCTTGGGTGACTACTTGGGAGTGAATTCCTGGGGTCATGGCAATTCTATTTTTAACTTTTATTTTTTAATTTTTATTTATTTTTTTAATTTCTTTTCAGTGTTCCAGAATTCATTATTTATGCACCACACCCAGTGCTCCATGCAATACATGCCCTCCATAATATCCACCACCAGGCTGTATTTTTTAACTTTTTGAGAAAGTGCCAGACTGTTTCCCAAAGCAACTGCACCAAAAGACATTTCTACCAGAGTATTCCAATTCTCCACATCCTCGACAACCCTCGTTATTGTCCATCCTCTTGATTCCAGCATCCTGACTGCTGTGGGAGAGTTTTTAATAGCAAAAACTAACAGTTAAAATACTCTAGGGAATTATATTCTCTGCTCAGCCATATGACCCAATCAACCCCAAAAGTGGTAGACTAGGACATAATACTAATTTTGCTGCCCTATCCTACTGCTCGTGGTACCCTCCCTAACAGTTAAGGAGAGTGGCTCTCAAAATGTAGTCCCAAGACCGGCAGCACCAGTCAGAAATGCAAAGTCTCAGATTCTGTCCCAGACCTACTGAGTCAGAGCCTCTGTGGTGGGACCCAGCTCCTGCTTCTGGTGATTCCGACACCTGCTCAAGTTCAAGGGAAGGCAGCATCTATTGCTGGGCATCTCTGCCCCTCAATGTCAGCTTTAACCACCTTATTGGTGGTAATTAATACACACCAAATCCATCATCCTCTGCAAATGAGGATGATAGTGACCAAGAAAGAACGTTCTAAAGGATTCTGTCATGCAACTTAAGTGGAAGGGTTTGACACTTTCCAATAATGTGATATTTTTGATATAAATTGTTCTAATAATTAAGTTTGGACACAGAAAACTGAGCTGGAAGGTAAACAGGAATTTCATAAGCACCATCCAAGGCAGGAACACGGATATAATTTCCCTAGTACTTGCTGTCCTAAATATTCCTTGCCCATTCAAAACTTCAAGGAGCCTGCTATCACAGTTCTCGTTTAGGTTTTTGGAAAGAGGATGGCATAAGAATTTCACATTCACTAAAATAAACATTTAAACAATCCTTTAAAATACTAAAGACACTGGGGCACCTGGGTGGCTCAGCAGGTTAAAGCCTTTGCCTTCGGCTCAGGTCATGATCCCAGGGTCCTGGGATTGAGCCCCGCATCAGGCTCTCTGCTCAGCAGGGAGCCTGCTTCCTCCTCTCTCTCTGCCTGCCTCTCTGCCTACTTGTGATCTCTCTCTGTCAAATAAATAAATAAAATCTTAAAAAAAAAAATACTAAAGACGGCCTCATCAACACGTGAAACATTGCAAATACTCCTGTGGCCCTGAATTTGGGAACTGAATTATGTCTGGTCATGTCCATCATCACCTAAAAACATGAGGAAAACAATTCTTTGGAAAACCACTGCATGTTTCTTTCATATCTTTCCATTTAAAAACCTTTTCTATATACATTTCTTACACGCCTCCAGATTCAGTAATTAGGGCAAAGGAAGCCTCTTTGTGGCTAATCTGTTACTTCCTTCAGCTGTGGCTAGACTCCTGCTTCTCTCGTCTTCCACTGGGAGTGATCAGCATGAGAGAGGGAGGCCGGACTTCAGCCAAACCCAGTGTGCCTGCAGCAACTTCTGCCCTGGTCCCCGGGGGGTGAACGCCACTCACGGGTACACATGGACGCAGAGGAAGGACCACACAGCTGAACAGCAAAACCCTCACCATCAGAGCGAGATTTGCTGCATCTCTTCCATTTGTTCCCATCCTTCACTGACAGGACGGGTTTCTAGAGCATTTCTCTTGTCTGGGACACCATGGTATCTCTGAGTAAATTCAAAACCTTCTTGTAAGTGTCTAGAATATCCTGAGCTGTCGGTCGTTCTGCAGGCGTCTGGCTCTTACAGGCTTTATGAATATCAAACAAATGAAACCGGACCATATCGCTCCCTTCAACATGCCCCAAAAGGAAGCTAGAGACATCTGGAATCTTCCAGATGTCAATCTTCTCGTCATAGGAGGGCATGAGGTCATCGTCAAAAGGCGTGTCTTCCCCATAGGGCCACAGCTGCTCTGGAGCCACGAAGTCTCCATGCAGCTCCCGGTGGCCACACTTCACCAACGTCCCAGAGCTGTGGTTCACCAGGGGCAAGGCGTCCAGGTCATTCACCACGAGGCTGAAGTTACTGGTCAGCAGATACTGTGACAGCGTCTTGGGCAGGTCGTTGGAGTCGCACATGACGCGTGTGCCCAGGGGGCTGTGGTGCAAGTAGTTGATGATACTGACGTAGTCCACAGCCAGTTGTAGCCTGCGTTGCCACGTGTTCACGTTCTGGTACTTGGAAAGGTTCAGTGTTGCTTCCAGATTGCTCAAGGAGCCCAAGGGGTGATATTCAGTAAGGATAGTGTTGTCGTCCTCACAGAAGCCGAGCAGGGTGACCACGTGTTTACTCTGTAGACCTTTCAGCATCTCCAGCCCGTGCAGGAAATCCTCTTTCATCTCCAGCTGGGAGAGCCGTGAGAGCGCCACTTTGCGCTCCTTCCACTCAGACAGAAAGACCTGAAACAAAGTCACAGAGAGCATCAACCCCGAAAACCGTCACCTGTGTCAGAGAGCCGGAAACCCCCCCACGGAGCGCCAGAGGTGGTACAGAGAATGCAGAAACGAGGAGACACAGACCCAGTCCCGGAGAAGAGCTCAGTCTGGTTACAAAGGCTCCCTGACGAGCAAACACGGGCCCCCAGCGCAGAAGGCAGGGTGGGCCAGGGATGGAAATGGGTGGGGGTGCCGGAGGCTCCTGGGAGTTGGTCTAGAGGATAACCGGGGCTGGCCTGGCGAATGTGGAGAATGGGAAGTGCATCCCTGGGAGAGGGGCCTGTTGGATAAAGGCATGGAGTGGAAAACTGACCGGAAGCTCCAAACACCTGCAGCACAGATGGACGGGGGGGAGGGGAGACCACTAGAAAAGGAGTGAGTCGAGCCCAGCCAGACCATCACACATCACACCACCACCTGCTTAGCTTCAGGGTAGCACAGTAAATCACAAACAGGAATCGTTCTCGGTCAGGACAACAGTTTTTGTTTTTGTTTATTTTTAGGATTTTTTTTATTTGGGGCACCTGGGTGGCTCAGTGGGTTAAAGCCTCTGCCTTCGGCTCAGGACATGATCTCAGGGTCCTGGGATCAAGCCCCACATAGGACTCTCTGCTCAGCAGGGAGCCTGCTTACTCCTCTCTCTCTGCCTGCCTCTCTGCCTACTTGTGATCTCCATCTGTCAAATAAATAAATAAAACCTTAAAAAAAAAAAAAGATTTTATTTATTTATTTGACAGAGAGCACAAGTCAGCAGAGCAGCAGCAGGCAGAGGGAGAGAGAGAAGCAGGCTCTCTGCTGAGCAAGGAGCCCCATGCAAGGCTCGATCCCATAACCCTGGAATCATGACCTGAGCCTAAGGCAGCCGCGCTTAAGGCACTGAGCCGCCAAGGCGCCCCAGGACACAGTTTTAAGTTGGGTGTGGTTCTGTATTCCTTCAGCTGTAAGAGCAGAAGCAAAAGTGCCCTGCAGACTCTAGACCAGACCCCCCGCACCGAGTGCCTGAACAGGACTCCTTAGACTCCCCATTTCTACTAGCTAGGAAAGGCTTGCAGGAAGGATTGTAATGAAGAACTTTTGACCTCCTGCTTAAATCTCCCAGAAGAGAAGACAGGCTCAGAAGTGAGGGTAGGGAGGTCTGGCTGCCCCCAGGCTGCGTCTGCCGCTTGTGGGCTGTTTCTCCGTGCTGCTACTTACTCACTGCTACAACATAGCTTACGGTTTTTGAAACCAATGTGGAGTATTTATCAAGTGCCTGTAACATCAAATCCAAGATCTATCAAGGCAATAATCTGAAAGAGATGAAAAGCTCCAGGAATAAAAATCTGGCCCTACTTACAAAAGCATGAACTGGAACTTTCCCATCCATCAGAAAATGGAGGCAAGAACGGCAAGATCACTCAGAAGAGTGCGACGTGGTCCGCAAAAATGCATGTATTGACAGAGTTTTCACAGTCTTCACAGAGAACAGTAATGTCACAAATGAATAAGTATATAAGATTTCCTTTATGTTATTGTTCTAACTGAATAAAACAAGACAAAATTACATGGAAATCAAAGGAAACAGGCTAATGTTTCTCTTCATATATTCTCTTCATATGGTAAGATTCTAGGTGATTTTTTTCTTTATGCCTTTCAGTATTTTCCAACTTTTCCAGAATGAATATATATGATTTTACATTTAAAAACACTTTTTAGGGACTCCTGGGTGGCTCAGTTGGTTAAGCGTTTGCCTTCGGCTCATGTCATGATCCCAGCGTCCTGGGATCAAGTCCCACATTGGGCTCCTGGCTCAGCAGGAAGCCTGCTTCTGCCTCCGCCAGCCACTCTGCCTGCCTGTGCTCACTCTCTCTGACAAAAGAAAAAAAAAAAAAACTTAATAGGGGCCTGGGTGGCTCAGTCGTTAAGCATCTGTTTTTGGCTCAGGTCATGATCCCAGCGTCCTAGGATCTAGCCCTGCATCCGGGCTTGATCCCATCAATTCTGCATCAACTGATTTGCATCAATTCCCTGCTCCGCGAGAAGGCTGCTTCTTCCTCTCACTCTCCCTGCTTCTGTTCCCTCTCTCGCTGGGTCTCTGTCAAAAAAATAAATAAAATCTTAAAAAAAAAAAAATTTAAAACTTAATAAACCTTGAAGACAGGCATTGTGATGCCTCCAGCTTTGGTTTTCTTTTTCAACATTCCCCCTGGCAATGTGGGGTCTGATCTGGTTCCATACACATTTTAGGATTGTTTGTTCCAGCTCTGTGAAAAATACCAATAGCATTTTTTTAAAAAAATTCATTTGACAGAGATCACAAGTAGGCAGAGAGAGAGGAAAGGAAGCAGGCTCCCTGCTGAGCAGGGAACTGATGCTGAGCAGAGAGCCTGATGCGGGGCTCAATCCCAGGACCCTGAGATCATGACCTGAGCCAAAGGCAGAGGCTTTAACCCACCCAGGTGCCCGCCAATAGTATTTTGACAGGGACTGCACTAAAAGTGTAAATTGCTCTGGGCAGCAGACATTTTAATGATGTTTATTCTTTCAATCCATGAGCATGGAATATTTTTCCACCTCTTTGTGTCTTTCTCAGTATCTCTCCTAAGTGTTCTACAGTTTTTAGAGTACAGATCCTTTATCTCTTTCATTACGTTTATTCCTAGGTATCTTATAGATTTTGGAGCTATTGTAAATGGAATAGACTCCTTAATTTCTCTTTCTTCAGTTACATGGTTAGTGTATAGAAATGCATCTTACTTCTGTGCATTGATTTTCTATCTTGTCATGTTGCTGAGTTGCTGTATGAGTTCTAATAACTCAGGGGTAGAGTCTTTTGGGTTTTCCACATAAAGCATCATGTCATCTGTGAAGAGAGAGTTTGACTTCTTCTTTGCCAATCTGAATGCCTTTTATTTCTTTTTGTTGTCTGAATGCTGAGGCTAGGACTTCTAGTACTATGTTGAGCAGTGATGGTGAGAGTGCGCCTCCTTGTTGTGTTCCTGACCTTAAGGGAAAAGCCCTCAGTTTTTCCCCATCGAGAATGATACTCGCTGTGTGCTTTTCATAGATGGCTTTTATGATATTGAGGTATGGTCCCTCTATCTTTGTACTTTGAAGAGTTTTAATCAAGAGAGAATGCTGTATTTTGTCAAATGTTTTCTCTGCATCAACTGAGAGAAACATATGTTTTTGTTTTTTCTTTTACTAATGTGCCCTATCACCTTGATTGATTTATGAATGTTCAAGCTATATTACAAAGCCAGAGTCATCAAGACAATATGGTATTGGCACAAAAACAGACACATAGATCAGTGAAACAGAGCAGAGACCCCAGAATAGACCCTCAACTCTATGGTCAACGAATCTTCAGCAAAGCAGGAAAGAACATCCAATGGAAAAAAGACAGTCTTTACAATAAGCGGTGCTAGGAAAACTCGACAGCCACATGCAGAAGAATGAAACTAGACCATTCTCTTATAGCATACACAAAGATAAACTCAAAATGGATGAAAGACCGCAATGTGAGACAGGAATCTGTCAAAATCCTAGCGGAGAACATAGGCAGTAACCTCTTTAACATCAGCCACAGAAACTTCTTTCAAAACACGTCTCTAAAGGCAGGGGAAACAAAAGCGAAAATGAACTTTTGGGACTTCATCAAGACAAAAAGCTTCTGCACAGCAAAGGAAGCAGCCAACAAAACTAAGAGGCAACCTATTGAATGGGAGAAGATATTTGCAAATGACATTTTGGATAAAGAGCTGATATCCAACATCTGTAAAGAACTTCTCAAACTCAACACTCAAAAACCAAATAACCCAGTCAAGAAATGGGCAGAAGACATGAACAGACACTTCTCCAAAGACATACAAATGGCTAACAGACACATGAAAAAATGTTCATCATCATTAGCCATCAGGGAGATTCAAATCAAAACCACATTGAGATACCACCTTACACCAGTTAGAATGGCCAGAATTAATAAGACAGGAAACAACAAGTGTTGGAAAGGTGGTGGAGAAAGGGGAACCCTCTTACACTGTCGGTGGGAATGCAAGCTGGTACAGCATTTCTGGAAAATGGTATGGAGGTTCCTCAAGAAGTTTAAAATAGAGCCACCCTAATGACCCAGCAATTGCACTACTAGGCATTTACCCCAAAAATACAGATGTAGGAAAAAGAAGGGGCACATGCACCCCAATGTGCATAGCAGCAATGTCCACAATACCCAAACTATGGAAGGAGTCGAGACACCCTTCAACAGATGGACAAAGAAGATGTGGTTCATATATACAATGAAATATTACTCAGCCATCAGAAAGGATGAATACCCATCATGTGCATTGACATGAATGGAACTGGAAGGAATTATGCTAAGTGAAAAAAGTCAAGCAGAGAAAAACAATTATCATATGGCTTCACTCATACGTGGAGCATAAGAAATAGTGCAGAGGACCACAGAGGAAGGGAGGGAAAACCGAATGGGAAGAAATCAGAGAGGGAGACAAACCATGAGAGACTCTGGACTCCTGGAAACAACCTGAGCGTTACAGAAGGGAGGGCAGTGGGGGGATGAGGTAACTGGGTGAAGGGTATTAGGAGAGCACGTGTTAGGATGAGCACTGAGTATTACAGGCAACTAATGAATCACTGAACACTAAAACAAAAACTTATAATGTACTATATGCTGGTTAACTGAACATAATTTTTTAATACTTTATTATTTTTATTAATATACAACGTATTGTTTGCCCCAGGGGTACAGGTCTGTGACTCGTCAGCTTACACATTTCACAGCACTCACCATAGCATATACCCTCCCCAATGTCCATAATGAACATAATTTTTTTTAAAAAGTAACTGATAAAAAATATTTTGACAGGGGCACCTGGGTAGCTCGGTGGGTTAAGCCTCTGCCTTCGGCTCAGGTCATGATCCCAGGGTCCTGGGATCAAGCCCCACATCGGGCTCTCTGCTCTGCAGGGAGCCGGCTTACTCCTCTCTCTCTGCTTGCCTCTCTGCCTACTTGTGATCTCTGTCAGATAAATAAAAAAAAAAAATCTTAAAAAAAAAATATTGTGACAATCAAAAATAAATAAATAAATAAATAAATAAGACTTAATAAAAAGATACACACGACATGGACATTGGGGAGGGTATGTGCTATGGTGAATGCCGTGAGATGTGTGTCTGACAATTCACATACTTGTACCCCTGGGGCAAATAATACATTATATGTTAATTTTAAAAATGTAAAAAAAAAAAATACACATGAGTAAAATTCACTGGGAAAAAAAGTCTAAAAGGGATAAATCTCCCACTGTTACCCTCAGAGAACAAGATCAGAGATGGGGAGGACAAGAGGTAGAAGGTAACAGTTTACTTTGTACTTCACCTCCTTCGGTAAATTTTGAATGTACTGCTTTTACAATTAAAGAAAATTAAAGAAAAAAAAAAAGAAAAAGAATGGGTCAATCTGCCTTTCAGTCAAACTGGGATTGCTCCAGGCAATCACAAACACAAACCATAAATAGAGTCTGGGGAAAGAAGGCATTGGCCACAGGCTCCCCCTAGGAGCAAAATCACTTCTGGTGGAGAACTGCTGACTTAGGGGCAAGATAGGGGACAGAAGGCAGCAAGAGGGATAATTAGGAATAGCCCGTGAGGGAGTAGGAAAACTATAAAGAGGCGACGGCACAGAGAGCCAGAGTCACAAGGACAGAGGAGCCAACTGTATCAAAGGCTGCAGAAAAGATCAAGTGAGAGGAAGACAGAGAAATGACCAACCTAGGGTTTGCAGGTCTCTGGATAAGGGCAGTTTCTCTGCAGGAGGGTGTTTGGAAGCCATCCTGGCAGAAGACAAGAAGTGAATGGGAGGAGAGAAGTAGGGACAGAGCTCTGGCAATTTCATTACAGAGGAAAGAGAACGAGCACAGAGCTTCCGAGGAAGAGGGAATGGGGAAAGGGATTTCTGTGTGAAAGGGTGTGTGTCTGCGTGCCAGTCAGAATGACCTTCAGAGTGGGGAAGACTGAGGGTGCAGGAGAGTGTGGACAGCTTCCGCGAGAGACATCATGAGAAGTCATGACACCTGAGCTGGAGGGCTTACAGGTCAGGTGACTGAAGATGAAGAAATTTTGTTTGGGAAGCTCCTGTTTCCATAACAACTTATGCAACAGACCATGAACTAAGGCAAGGGGGAAGGAAAAGTCGCGGAAGGAACACGATAAGACCGCTGGGCTGTGGTGAGAGCAGGGCTGAGGTTTGTGGTCACGCATGAAACCACAGGGCTGTGGGACCTCTCTACCTCCAGGGCAACTGCTCGAATGCAGATGCACAGCTGGGGTCAACCAGGTTCGGGGCTCCCCGGTCAGGCACGATGTGTTTGCGCAAGACTGACTTTGAGGCTAACAGTCACGGAGTCCCTGCTGCTGGGTCAGTGTAGGACCCAATGCAACCACCACGGGATCAACACACAGGTCCCGATAACTCAGGAATTACTAAAGCAAGGGCGCTGGGAGAGGAGGTGGTCAGAGAGCAGGATGCCAAGAACTCTGGTTACAGAAATTCCTACTGAGGAAGCTTATGCCTTCCAGCTTAGGATGCGGAGTGTTGCCCGCGTGGAGGAGCTGGTCCCAGTGATGGGAATCACGTTACATGCAGCGAGTTGTTCCAATAAGTGACTATGCAAAGGAATAAGAGGCTGCCCTGTGCTGGGACCCCCATGTGTCCCACGCCCCAGGGCTCAAGGTGGGGGGACGGATGAGACTCATCACTGATGGTGCAATACCCAGTGCGCAAAATACTGTTGCCCTGAGGGCAAATTTCAACCAAAGACAAAAGAAAATCAATGTAATGGCCTTACAGTCCTATTTCATTTTAATAAACAAAACTACGCTACTCAGTTATTATCCACATTTTTAAACCTCATATTTGCATGGACATGATTTGTAGGGCATCCCCCAAATCCAATCTATCCTCAAACAACAATTCGCCACCATCAAAGCTACCTACTGAAGGGGTGCCTGGATAAAGCAGTAGGTTAACTCAGATTGGACTCTTGGTTTTAACTCAGATCATGATCTCAGGGTCATGGGACTGAGCCCTGTGTTGGGCTCCACACTCAATACGGAGTCTGCTTAAAAGACTCTCTCTCTCTCCCCTCTCTGCTCCTTCCCCTGCTATTCCTCTCTCAAGTAAATAAACAGTTTTAAAAAACGAAACAAAACAAACTACCCACCCAAAAACATATCCTTCAAGGTAAAGAGCAATTCTGAAAAAGAAGTCCAAAAATGACCTGAGCAGTAACCTGGAAACAAGTGGGCGACCAGCCCCTCCAGGTCATGAAGATAGAAATCAACGGGGCCTAAGTCCTCTTCTCTACCCATTTCCCCCCTGTGTGTTCTTCACATCCTAAAGCTTTCAGCATCATCCCAGGTATCTATTCCCACCCACTGCCCCAGATCCGAATGCTAGGCCTGTATGTCCAAGTTCACATTCACTCCCAGCCTTAACATGTTCACCGCGTGCACACAAAATTGTTCTTCATTCTTCCGCACTCAGGCAATGACAGCACTACTCTTGTTGTTGCCTGGACCTAGAACTTTGTGATCACCCTCTCCCTCGCTTACACCCCAGAAATGACCTATTAGGAAAACCTACTGGGGGCACCTGGGTGGCTCAGTGGGTTAAGCCTCTGCCTCTGGCTCAGGTCATGATCCCAGCGTCCTGGGATCGAGCCCCGCATCGGGCTCTCTGTTCAGTGGGGAGCCTGCTTCCCGCCCCACTGCCTGCTGCTCTGCCTACTTGTGATCTGTCAAATAAATAAAATCTTAAAAGAAAAAAAGGAAATCCTACTGGCTCTGCCTTTAAGACGTGACCAGAATCTACTGATTTCTTACTAGGTTCACTGCTAACACCCTTGTCCAGCTGTGACTATCTCTCCCCTGCAAGGCCCAGCCAGTCAGTCTTCCACCCCCCACCAACACCTCAGCCTCCTTTCAACACATACAACACATTTTACCTCTACTCAAATTGCTCCAATGGCTCTCCTGGTCCCACCAAGCCTCATGTGCCCTGGCCACCACTTGGCTTTCCTCTGACTTTATGTGCTACCTCCCTTCTCATCCTGCCCTCTGGTGTCACTGGCTCATTCCAGGTCCCTGAACAACCAGGCATGTTCCATTTTAGGACTCTGCTGGTACCCATCTTTCTTAGAACATATTTTCCCTGGATAGTCACAGGGCTCACTCTCAGATCATTCTGACCACCTAAAGTAGTGAGCCGTGGCTCTTTCCTCACCCTGCTGTCTTCCCAGCACACGTCATTAATATATTTTATTGAGCATCTATTTCTTATTCATTGACTCATCCCCCAACTAGAAAGCTTCAAGAGGCTCTGTTTTATTCATTGCCACAGCTCCAGCACCTACAATGAATGAATACATTTTTTTTTTTAAATAAATATTTTTTTAAAAGTTACCTTGTTCTATGGTTTTACTTTGCATAAATTCCATTCCCTTTTCCCTGACTTCTTCCTTCAAGATGTCTCCTTTCTGGGGCGCCAGGGAGGCTCAGTTGCTTAAGGGTCTACCCATGATCCCAGGGCCTGGGATGGAGCCCAGGCCTTCATTGGGCTCTCGGCTCAGTGGGGAGCCTGCTTCTCCCTCTCCTCCCCACTTGTGATCTCTCTTGCTGTCACTATTCTCTCAGGTTAAGTAAATAAAATCTTAAAAAAAAAAAAGTCTCCTTTCCACATTCATGGTGCACTGGTCTCCCCAAACAAAAGCCAGCTGTCCATGTGGATGCATTTTCTGTTCCCTCTCTCCCTCCTGCCAGTCACGCCATACATCCTCACAAAGGAACTCTGTGCAACAATCCTTCTCTGGCCTCTAGAGGCATCAGCGGGCCTTAGCTCCCACAGAACCAGTAAGTCCGGGACCAGGTGCAGCCAGCACACACTGGTTGCCTACAGACAACAGCTTTTGAGGCATCTGAATGCACCCCTTTGGTTTCTCTTTTTAAAATAAAAAACTTTTTTTTTTTAAATAAAAAAACTTTTAAAAAGTCAAAATAATCCCATGCCAGCTTGAAAAATAAGAATTAAAAAAATTGCCCATAATCTTTTTACCATAGCAGTTTCTATCATTTCTGTATTTTTCTACAAAAGCACATTAATTTTGCAGTTGAAAATCATGTATTATGCAGTTTTGCATTTTGCTTTTTTTATTTATCCTCATAAGATTTTTTTTCCTGCTGCTACACAGAGCTCCTAAACACACTAAATGGCTGCAGAATATTCTATCAAGTGGCTAGCCCATAATGAACTATATCCAATAGTTTTTATTACTGGTTTTCTATTGCTATAAATAACAAAGCAAAATACTCCTTGATGCATTTAGCTTTTTTCCTTCCATTGGATCAGGATAAAGTCTGATATGTTAGATCACTGGGCTCAAAGGCAGAAATATTTTGAGGACCCTTCACACATAATGCCAATTTGCCATCCTGAAAGGCCACCCCATTAACACTCAGAGGTAACCCAGCACTCACTCTCTTCACGGCTCCTTCCCCAACACGCTTCAGCTGCCTCACTTCTGTCCTCAGCTCCTCGCAGGACAGCCACGGTGAACAGTTTTTCATCTGTCCCATTCTGAAATGTCCGTGGGGACAGTGGGTGGAGCCCGGAGTGGAGTGGGGAGGGGCGATGAAAAACCAGTCAAGGCAGAGGTAGAGGAGAGCATTCATGAGAGCCATAGAGAGCAGCAGCCCCACGGCTGGGGGCACTGCTCTGCGGGGAAGGCTTCTGCTGCTGTCCTGGGCTTTCCCGTCCATGCTGCTATCCTCTGCAGGTTCCTGCGATGGGACACCAAACAAGAAGTAATCATGAAGGTGTCTGGGTGACAAGGGGTTAAAAGAAGGCACAGCCTCTCAGTCCTCTTATGCCCAAGGATCCTGCATACCTTTGGGTCCTTGGGAGGATTAAAGAAGGTATCCCGTACTAGGTTCATTCTAAATGCTCAGTGTCAGCTGTTCGCACAATCCGTGTCTTGTTATCAGCTTGTCTGGATTCCACCAGAAGGAAGGTGTTTGTGTGTGTCTGACTTTGTGTCCCTCCCACAGGACTGAGCAAAATGAAAGCAAGCCGCACTTGTTAGTCCAGTGGGACCAGGACAGATGGACAGAGGAGAGCAGCCAAGATCAGATATGGTGGGGGTGAGGGCAAGAATGCTGACAGCCTCCTGAACCAGCTAAGGAATTGGGATAATCCCTGGAAGGTACTAGAAAGCTCCCTAACATTTTTAAGAAGCAAGGCTCCTCTTCAGCAGGTGTGACAGATGTGTCGGGGTGGAAGAGATGGTGGTGGGGAGACTGGGTCAAGGGCTCCATCAGTCGTGTGGGGTTTGAGCTGAGAAGCACGCGGGCTGGAGTAACAGTCGTGAGAACAGAGAGAGGGTGACACGCAGGTGACCCTCGCACCAGGCACCGCCGAGAAGGCTGGACACTCAGCGGCTCAGCTCTAGTGCTGGCGCCGGCGGGAGGCTCACGGTGGAGGTGGGCATTCCTGCCGAGTTGTTGGAGAGGGCTGGAAGGGCCCTGGAGGTCAGGTACTTGACGCTCAGGGTGCCTGAGGCAGAAGCTACGTGTGCACCAGAGCGGAAGCGTGTCGATATTTTGACTAGAATGATGGGCGTAACGGTGTGTTCTCTTAGTGTCAGTACTGGGATGTGTTGGGGACACTAGTGACAGAACTGACCCTGTGCTTCCGGTGTCTGAAACGACTGTGACACGAAGGGTTACCTTCCAGGAGCGCCTTCGTTCTCCCCGCTCAGGCCTCCACCCAGACACCTGGGTCACTCAGTGTCCTGGTTGGTCCCAGGCATGGGTTTGAAAACATTCTGCCACGAAGTACCAAAAAGGTACTGCAACTCTGCACAGAGACAAACGGCAACAGTTCAGATGGTCTTCCCCAGGGGCCCTCCTAGGGTCTGGGCGTCCCCCTCCAGCCCCAGGATGGAGCAGCAGCTGCAGGAAGTCCTCCGACAGCCTGGTGGCCATCGTGGCACCCTGCCAGCTGGCCTGAGTTCAGAGTCCGCACCTCCCCTGCTGCTCCCTTAACCTCCATCGCCAAACACCGATCACTTATTCATTCTACGTTCATGAAGCCGTTTCCCCATGCTCAACCCCACCTAGGCCCTGGGGATCTGTGAGTAAATACACAGATATGGTTCCTGTCCTCTTGGACCTTAGGGAGAAACCAGTGGAGGAGAGAGACAATAAATAAGAAACAAAAAATCTTCTCCTTGTATATTGTGATGAGCTTTTAAGGATAGAGACTAACAGAGAGGAAATCCCTGGATGAAGCAGTCCTAGAACACCTCTCCAAGGATTCGCACCAAGACCAGAGGCCCGAGAGGCGACAGCCGTGAAGAAAATCTGAAGACAGCTCTTTCATACCTTCTCCTGGAGATAGTCAGCCCACCCACCATTCACAGCGCTGGGACAACACACCCATCGAGCCAGGTGTAAAGTTCACAGAAAAACAGCATTTCTCCTAAGTTCACCCTGCAGCTATAAAGACTTTAAAGCTTTAAGGACTATCTATACTTTCTTTCTCCAACACTACCCCTCTTCCTCTAGAACCCGAGGCTACTCCACCCACAGTGACCAAATCGCCAGGACCTCACTATTGCTGAACACAGGAGTCAGTTCAGTCACGGGCTTGACCACTTGGCGGCATCTGGCATGGCTGATCACTCCCTTCTCCCTGAAAGGCCTTTGTTACCTGGTTCCCAGGAAGGTGCACTCTGGTGGCTCTTCTTGCCTTTGTCTGTAGACTGCTGGAGTGTCGGAGGCTGGGACAGATCTCTGCACTCATGCCCTGGGTGCTCTTATCCAGACTTGGGCTCCCTGTCCCCACCTGCTGGCAGCTCCCGGTGTAAAGCCCCAGTCCCCCTAACCTGACATCTCTACTAGAATGTCCCAACGGACAATTCAAAATACTACTTCTTCTCGACAGTAAAATGACAAATAACTCAATTTGGAAATGGACAAAGGGCTTGAACAGACATTTATCTAGAGAAGACAAGCAGATAGCCAACAGGCACGTTGACTTTATTAGTCATCAGGAAAATGCAAATCAAAACACAATGAGATCCTGCCTCATCCCCATCAGGACGGCTGTCATCAAAGAGTAGGCAAGAACGAGTGTAGACGAAGATGTGAGAAAATAGGAACCCTTAGGGCGCCTGGGTGGCTCAGTGGGTTAAGCCGCTGCCTTCGGCTCAGGTCATGATCTCAGGGTCCTGGGATCGAGTCCCACATCGGGCTCTCTGCTCAGCAGGGAGCCTGCTTCCCTCTCTCTCTCTCTGCCTGCCTCTCTGCCTACTTGTGATCTCTGTCTGTCAAATAAACAAATAAAATCTTAAAAAAAAAAAAAAGAAAATAGGAACCCTTATACATTGCTGGTGGCAATATAAAATGATGCAGCCTCTGTGGAAAAAAGCCTGGAAGTTCCTCAAAAGGTTGAATATAGAGCTACCCATACAAATCCATTGCTCAGTATATGCCCAAGGGAACTGACAACGTACATTCACATGAACCCTAGTCACTAGTACGTGAATGTTCACAGCAGCACTACTCCTAACAGCCAAATAGTAGAAATAACCCGAAGTCCATACATGGACAAATAAAATATGCTATAACTAGACATGGAATATTAATTACCCACAAAAAGAAATAAAGCACTAATACATGCTGTAACATGGATGAAACTCGAAAACTTGATGCTAAGTGAGATAAGGCAGACACAAGAGGTCCTGTATCGTAGGACTGTATTATATGAAATGTCCATACAGGCACATCCATACAGCAGAAAGCAGCTTAGTGACTCCTAGGGGCTGAGTGAAAGGGGAAACGGGGAGTGGTTGCTAATGGGCACAGGATTTCTTTTTGGATGAAAATGTTCTGGAATTAGTGGAGATGATTGCACAACCTTGTGAATATACTAGAAATCAATGAACGGTACACTTTAAAGAGCAAACTTAATGGTACGTGAATTATATCTCAGTGTGAACAGATAACAAAAATGCTTCCCAAACACAATGTCTGCCCCCTCCCTACAAATCTGCTGTTTTCGGCGTTCAGACCCTCAGCGCTCAACTGCTCTGTTCTTCCAGTGACCCAACCCCAGTAACCCCCCAAGGGTCAGCAGAGCAACACTGCTTTCTCTGAGCAAGACATTTTAGAAGTAATGGATTCTTCCGCAACCCCATGTAGTTCTTCCTAATTAATTTTTTAAAAATGCTGCCGTGCAAATCGCCACTGTGATTATGAGGTGTCCAGCAAACCCTGGCTCTACCGCACTGTTCCAGCCTCACTTGAGTCTCCGCCTTTTCTTGACATAGTGCCACCTGCTCACCTGCCCCTCAGTCTTCCCCGCTGTGCCTGCTGGGGTTGCGCTGGCTGTTCGCTCACCTTTTCCACAAAGACTCCGGGGCCCGTGTCTTTCTCTCTGGCCCATTCCCTCCTGTCTTTAGGGACTTTGACTAAAACTATGATGAATTTTCCCATTCAGCCCTCACGGTCTCCTCTCTTGGTACCTGATTCTTAGAAGGTGTTCTTACAGAAATGAATAAAACAACCGCCATCTCTCTTCTACAACATTCGAAATGACCAAGTGTGTCTCAACTCAGACCTCAGGTCAAGAAACAGCACTTTGTTCTATAAAGGGCCAGATGGTAAATATTAGGTTTAGGGGCAAAAGGTGAAATCCAGTGACAACTGCATCACGTGACTTGTGGGGCACCAAGAGGCAGTGTAAAGCCATGACAGGCCACAAACTCTCTGTCACTGTCATTCAGCTCTGTTCCCGGGTGTGAAAGCAGCCCCCTACATTACTGAAACAATGAGCGTGGCTGTGTTTGAATAAAACTTTACATACGGAAAATGAAATTTGAATTTCATAAAGTTTTCATGTGTCACATAAGATTATTTCTCTTCTGACTCCCCCCCCCAGAGTTTCAAAAGGTACAAAGCATTCTTAGCTCACAGTCATACAAACGCAGGTGGCAGGCAGAGGCTGGCTGAGTCCCGCACTGGGTGTTGCTATTCTTTTTTTTTTTTTTTTTAAGATTTATTTATTTATTTATTTGAGAGAGAGAGTGAGAAAGAGCATGAGAGGGGAGAAGGTCAGAGGGAGAAGCAGACTCCCCATGGAGCTGGGAGCCCGATGTGGGACTTGATCCCGGGACTCCGGGATCATGACCTGAGCCGAAGGCAGTCGCTTAACCAACTGAGCCACCCAGGCGCCCCGGGTGGTGTTATTCTTGTGGGTCTGCTGCAGACCAGCCTTCCATCCTGAGGCTTCCCTCTGTGTAATCTCGCTCACGCGCATGGCGATGGCACTGGTCTCCAAGTCTCTACGGTGGCCTGGGTATTTCTCCTACACTTCACTCAGCTGGTTTGTCAAGGCCTGGGATGTCCAGAACTTAACTCTGTCCTGTCTCCAGCATGCCCCTCCTCCAGGGTTCCCTCACTGTCACAAGCATACAATGCCCACTTGCTCAAGTCACAAAACAGGCGACTTGGTTCCACCCTCCCCCAACCTCCAAACCGACCAATCACCACGCACGGTCAATTCTTTCACCCAAACCTCTCCCAGCTCTGCTCACTTTTCCCCTCTCCCCTGCCACCCCTTGTCTAAGTCTCCAGCATCTCTTACCTGGGCTTCTGCAACAGCTTCCTGCACGAACTCCCACTTCTTTCTCTTTTCCAGTCCATTCTCCACACAGCAAATAGAAACTTTATTCTTTCCTGAAATGTTTCAAGCACAGAAACAACTAAAAAGTAAGATCATGAACACCCGTCCAGCTTTGTCAAGTAACGGTGCATCACAAAGATCTTTTTTAAAGAAATAAAATAAATAAAGAAATAAAATAAATAAAATATTATATATATAGTTGTATATAGTTGAAGCCCCTTTGGACTCCTCAAGGTCCTATTCTGCTCCCTCCCAAGAAGGAACCACCATCCACAAGCTGATGTCCCAGGACCTGCAGCAGCAGCAGCATCTAAGAACTTGTGGGAAATCTGAGTTCTGGAATCCTCTCTCCAAATCTCCTGAACCAGAAACTCTCAGGTGAGGCCCAGAAATCTCTGTTTTAACAAGTCTTCCAGTGGATTCGGATGCATGCTCAAGCCCAAGAACCACTGGTGTATAGAATTTCCACACATACTTTTTATTTTCACCACCAGTATGTGCCTATAAATAACAATGCATAACACATCGATGTTTACACACCGTATATAAGTAGCTGTACTGTATCCATCCTTTGTAACTTGCTTTTTTAAAAGCCTAACATTAGGGGTGCCTGGGTGGCTCAGTGGGTTAAAGCCTCTGCCTTCGGCTCAGGTCATGATCCCAGGGTCCTGGGATGGAGCCCCACATTGGGCTTTCTGCTCGGCAGGGAGCCTGCTTCCTCCTCTCTCTCTGCCTGCCTCTCTGCCTACTTGTGACCTCTGTCTGTCAAATAAATAAATAAAATCTTAAAAAAAAAAAAAAAAAAAGCCCAACATTAGGTTTACGAGGTTTATCCATGCGGGTACATCCAACTCGAGTTTGCCATTTTCACTTGTTTAACTATACCATCAGCAAAGCGAGTTTTGTACACACCTCCTTCAGCACGTGTGGGAAGTGTCTCGCTGGCGTACACAGGGTGATCTTTCTAAAGCATAAATCCAATCACTCCTTGCTTAAAATCAACTAACCGTCCTTCTCTGTCCTCAGGGCAATGCCCAAACTCCTATAAGGCCCCCTGAGCTCCAGCCTCTGTCCAGCTCTCCAGACGCCTCCTTGCACCCCGCACTCCAGGCCCTAAGCTTCCCTCTGTTCTTGAAGTCACCCGCGTTGAGACGCCCAGGCTCTGGCATGTGCATCCCTTCTTCCTCAACTGTGAGCAACCAGGGTACTGCCTGCCTGCTTGGCGCACCCCTGGGTCCTCAGCAGCTGGTGTGCAACAGGCACTCAGTAAAAATGCACTGCCCGCCGGATCACTCAGACTCCTCTCTGCCACCTTCACAATCCCACCGAATTTGTTCTTTCTCTGTTCACGTGCCTGTCCTCTGATGCTCCCTTCCAGCACCTCCTCCAGTCTGAGTTCACCATCTTTTTACTTCTCCAACCCCCTTGCTGTGACCTTCCTCGATCCTATCTTGCCACAGGTAGGATAGTCAGTTAGTTGTATAGGGCCTAAAACCTATCGTTTTTGTTTTTGTTTTTTTTCTTTTGGAGGGATACTAATTCCTTCATTTCCACACAAAGGCTGCCAGCATCAGGTAGGAAATTCTGCAGAACTCTAGAAATTCATTTTTTCTAATCTACATTAGATCAGTACCCAGTTACCCTTTATTTATTTATTTATTTTAAGATTTTATTTGACAGAGAGAGACCACAGGCAGGGGGAGAGAGGACAGGCTCCCCACTGAGCAGGGAGCCCAACACGGGGCTCAATCCCAGGACCCCGGAATCAAGACCTGAGCCAAAGGCAGATGCTTAACCAACTGAGGCACCCACGCACCCCACACAGTTACCCATTTAATGCATTTCTTGTGGACCCTGAAGTTATATGCCTCAATAATCTTTCAATTATCCCACCTCTGAATCCTCAGGAAAAAAACTCACCCAAAAATTCAACTAACTTTCACACAGTGTCGACCTCACACCAATTCTGTGAGACACATATAATTATTATTCCCATTTAACAGAGAACTGAGGAGAAGTGACATAGCCAAGGTCACTAAACTGTAGTTGGAAGCCTGCAAGTTTTCTGGCCTTAAACTCACCTTATTCCTGGCCTTAAACTCACCAGGAGGGGGGTGGGGAGGGTGTGCCTGGGGGGCTCAGTCGGTTAATCGGCTGCCTTCCACTCAAGTCACGATGCCAGAGTCCCGGGATCAAGTCCCATATCAGGCTCCCTGCTCAGTGGAAAGCCTGCTTCTCCCTCTCCCACTGTCCTGCTTGTGTTTCCTCTCTCTCTGCCAAATAAATAAATAAGATCTTCTTATGAATAACTAAATAACTAAATAAATCCTGCAGCTCGTTCACTGTGTGGGGGTGGGGGGTAGCCCTGAGACTGCCCACTTCTTAAAGGACTCTCTGGCCCACCCCAACACCTGATGGGCCTCTCTCCCTTAAAGGCGTATTTCTGGAGCAGCCCGTGTGGCTGAAGGAACTCTGGTACAAAAAGAAGCAAAATGGCAATGACCGTTGCTGGTTCACAAGGAATGAAGATTGTGGGGCCAGCTGGGTCAGGAGAAATGCAGGCGCTGTTGAGACAAAGAACTTCTGACGTTGGTAGCTACAAGCTGGCAGTGGAAAAAACTGGCAACCACTGCTCTACACTCACAGCTCGTTTACAAGAAAGAAAAGGAATAGCACAAAACCAGTTTTTACCGATTTACGGAGTATTCGATTCAAGCAGAGAAGGAACGGACGGGTGCCACCCAGTGCAATTTAGAACGGAATCCCATTTTGCCACCAGGACACACGGCGCTTCACAGTAATTGTTTCAAACAACTCGGACGCTTACTTAGCCTTAAGCTGCTACGGTCACGGCAAAAAGGACGGAGACAAGGCCGCTCGGCCCCGCTGAGCCTTCACGAACCGAGGCCCAGGACGACCCGCACCACGGAGGCCAGCGCCGGGAGGCGGCGCGCGGCGGCGGCACTACAGGGCCGAGCGCAGCGGCCGCCGGAGGGACGGAGCCGCCGAGCGCAGCGGCCGCCGGAGGGACGGAGCCGCCGAGCGCAGCGGCCGCCGGAGGGACGGAGCCGCCGAGCGCAGCGGCCGCCGGAGGGACGGAGCCGCCGAGCGCAGCGGCCGCCGGAGGGACGGAGCCGCCGAGCGCAGCGGCCGCCGGAGGGACGGAGCCGCCGAGCGCAGCGGCCGCCGGAGGGACGGAGCCGCCGAGCGCAGCGGCCGCCGGAGGGACGGAGCCGCCGAGCGCAGCGGCCGCCGGAGGGACGGAGCCGAAGCCCGGGGCGGACCCGCCGCGCCGAGGTACAGCCGGGCCGGGAGACGCGACGCGGAGGGGCCGAGGCGGCCTCCCGGCAAGGACAGATCCCGCAGAAAGCCCAGCCACCCTCCGCAGCCGCCCTCCGGCCCCCGCCCGCCGCTACCCCGCGCTCCCTCGCGCGGAGCCTCGCCGCCACACCTCCACGCCAGCCGCGCCTACCTGCGGCCCGGGTCGGATCCGCGGCCTCCTGCGCAGGCGCGGCCGGAAACCAGCCCCGGCAGGGCGAGCGCGATGCCGCCCCCTGGCGTCCGCCTCCGGCCACGCACCTGGGGGCCGGCGCAGGCCGGATTCTAGCCCAGGTGCGTCCACCGTTCTCCTATTCTGGCTTCTCTCCGAATCAGTGAGGACAATGAGATGTTGACCTAGTGTTAGGTACCCCCAAAATGGGTCCCCCAATAATGGGTTCGTGATTGTAGGAGCGAGATGGATAAAAAGTGAAGGTCAAGCAAAGCTTTATTTCGCGCCAAGCATCAAGAATCAGACCCACCGTCAAACAGACCAGTTGGGGTTGCCCCTTACAGAGGATGACCCCTCCCTGCTTTCCAGACTCACTTTTATAGAGCAAAGGCCATGTGGTTGGGCCTGGCCACACACAGGTGGCTAATTGAATTACAATTCACCCCACAGTAGCCATGGAAACCAGCCGGGTAGCTAGGAGACAGTCTGTGCCTGGCCTGACCCACCCTTGTATTTGAGCTTTGTAACCTGACTCTGGTTTCCAGGACTTGTTAAGTCCCCTGGAGGAAGGGGAGCAGGGACTGTTTAAGGGTTAAACAACAAAGTTATCGTTTGACCTCAATGGAAGCCTCTGGCTAAAATAAAAATATAAAATAGGTCCTTGCAACCAGTTTTGTTTTAGTCCGGAGTCCCAGCCTGCTGCTCGCTATGGTGGAGGGGAGATGGAACATCTAGATCTTTCATACAGCTTCCGGTCACTGCAAAGCGGGGGTTTCCGAAGGGAGCCTTCAGAGCATACGCGGATGCTTCAGATCTCCAGGAAAACTGTTAGAAGGGCAAATCCTCGGCTCCATCCCACACCTGGAGGCAGGTAGGGTCCAGCAACTTGCGCTTTAACCAGGTCTCCGGGTGATGCCGAAGCGCCCCAAAGCCCTGGTTTTTATTCATGACTTTGCATAGCAGAGTGATACTGCTATGCGTCCTGCTCTAGTAGCACTGACCGTACAAGGGCTTTAGGTGGGTTTTGGATGGAGGAAAGCATCATTAACAGAAAAGGTAGCATAAGGAGAAGACATTTTGAATTTGTAAAGGAATGGCAGTCCAACCTAATATCCAGTAGGACCTATCATCTTTGGGGGGGAATAATAAAGATTCCCCCCATTTATAGGAATTACCTGCCTCAGAGGATCCTGTGATGCTTTAGAAAGGGATGATCTCTCCAAGACAGAGAACATACTGAGGAAAGAAGAGAGCCAAATCTGAGCTCATGGAAACTTAGATTTCAGGATTAGAGAAAGTGTAAAGCACAAAGAAGCTATGAAAGCCAGTAAGAAGAGATTTCAAGGCTGATTCCTGGTACGATGGAGAAAACACATGAAAACTTTTCTCTCCCACCAAACACCACTATAAAATCTGAACAGAACTCATGGCACAGCTATTTGGGGTCTCTGAAAAGCAACTATCTCCAGCTGGATCAAAGAAGAATGCCAGAATTGGAAGTACCACTGATTGGTACTTCCAAAGACAATGTTATTGTCTTTCCTCTGGTATCCTCAAACCTGGCTCAGTACAGCCCCGATTCTGGAAGTGAGCACTGATGGGCAGAGAGAGACCCTGGAGAAACCCTCTGGTCTGGCTCATAAAGCAGAAAAAGAAACTTCAAAACCTCAGAGACAGTGGAGAAAATCCTGGGGTTTTTTCCTTCTCTTTTTACTTAATTTCCTTGCACCCCAGCCTCCAGTCAGTCAATCCTGTGTCAGGAGCAATGGCAGAATCAAAAATGGCAGGCAGCAGAAAACTGCAGGAGCCAAAACTCTGGAGCAGAGTAATCTTCCTCTCGATTCAGTGAAGCTGCAACCCCAAGAGGGAAGAGAGAAACTGCGTTGCTTTTTGTTTGTTTTTCTGCTGCTGTGGCACAATTGTAAGAGTGGGCAGTTACTTATCAGAAGCGGAACTTTTCTGGTCAGAGGACCAAAATGAGAAGTCCCAGGGAAGTGAAAAGTAAGGGAAAACAGTGCAAAAGGAGAAATGCAGGAAAGCAATCCCATTAAAACTGTTTCTGAACTCTGTGGCTCAGTGGGTTAAAGCCTCTGCCTTCAGCTCAGGTCATGATCTCGGGGTCCTGGGATCGAGCCCTACATCGGGCTCTCTGCTCAGTGGGGAGCCTGCTTCCTCCCCTCTCTCTGCCTGCCTCTCTGCCTACTTGTGATCTGTCTGTCAAATAAATAAATAAATAAAAATCTTAAAAAAAAAAAAAAACTGTTTCTGAACTCTAGAGCTCACCCGTGACCTGCACACCATAGATCCCATTCTTTTTTTTTTTTTTTTTTTTAAGATTTTATTTATTTGACAAAGAGAGATCACAAGTAGGCAGAGAGGCAGGCAGAGAGAGAGGAGGAAGCAGGCTTCCCACTGAGCAGAGAGCCCGATGCGGGGCTCGATCCCAGGACCCTGAGATCATGACCTGAGCCCGAAGGCAGAGGCTTTAACCCATTGAGCCACCCAGGTGCCCCCATAGATCCAATTCTAACTGGCATATAAAGACTTTGAGAACTATGCTAACGGATAGCTTTCTGCCCAGATTCCACACTAGCCGCTGTGTGATGCGCTCATGAGAAAGATCCAAATAGCACTACAAAATATTTGAAAATTGGGATGCCTGGGTGGCTCAGTTGGTTGAGCAGCTGCCTTCGGCTCAGGTCATGATGCCAGCATCCTGGGATCGAGTCCCACATCGGGCTCCTTGCTCAGCGGGGGAGCCTGCTTCTCCCTCTGCCTCTGCCTGCTATTCTGTCTGCCTGTGCTCGCTCTCTCCCCCTCTCTCTCTCTGATAAATAAATAAAAATCTTAAAAAAATATATATATTTGAAAACTGAACTGCCTTTGGAACATAGCCACAGAAGAAGTGTTGGAACATAGGACCCATACCTAACTATAACAAGTGTTTGTTAAAATGAAAATATCGACATTCTCCTTAGGATTTAAACAAGAATCAGAGGATCATGACACTCAAAATGCCCAGAAATAGAAAATTACAAGGCATATGAAGGATCCAAAAATCTCAACTTGCATGGGAAAAGACCACTGACAGTCACCAATGAAGAGATGATTCAGATGTTGGGATTATCTGACAAAGACATTAAAACAGTTATACAAATGCTCAATCATGAACACTCTAGAAACAAAGTTAAAATAGAAGGTATTGGTAAAGAAATAGAACTCAAGAAGAATTAAACATTTTAGAACTGAAAAATACATAACTAAACAGACTTTACTGATCCAAGGGCAGAATGGACATGACAGAGGAGAGTCATTAAACTTGAAGAGAGATAAGAGAAATCATTTAATGTGACCAACAGAGAGAAAAAGAAGGAAAAATATGAGCAAAACCTCAGGTGCCTGGGGGCCAAAAATAAAAGGTCTAATATTCTTGTCATCTGAGCCCCATAGGAAAATAGAAAATACTAAAAAACTACTTGAAGAAATCATGGCTGAAAATGTACCAAGTTTGGTGAAAAAGTCAAGATTCAAGAAGCTGAGCAAGAAAGATAAATTCAAGACACACATACCCAAACACATCAAAATCAAATTGCTGAAAACTAAAGACAAATTAAAAATTCTGAAAGCAGCTAGAAAGAGAGAAACCCGTAAGCAAACAACCATCCTAATGACAGATTTCTCACCTGAAGTCACACAGGCCAGAAGTAGTAGCACATTTTTTAAGTGCTGTAAGAATTATACATCTGGGGGCGGATGTGTAATTCAAAGCCTGCTTTGCCCTCTCTCTCTTGCTGCCCGCCTCTCTACTTGTGATCTCTATCTCTGTCAAATAAATAAAATCTTTAAAAAAAAAAAGATTATACACAGAGAATTCTATATCCAGGAAAATGTCCTTCAGGAATGAAGATGAAATAAAGATTTCTCAAACTAAGAAAAAATAAAGAAATTGGGAACCAGAAGACTTACTCTAAAAGAATTGCTTCAAGAAATTTCTTCCCTCAAAAGGGAAATGATACCAGAACATCAGGAATGAAAGAAGAGTAAAAGAAATGGTAAATGTAAAAGAAGACTACTCTTCTTGAGTTCCTTTTTTCTTTTCTTTTCTTTTTTTTTTTTTTTTTAAGATTTATTATTTGAGGGGCATCTGGGTGGCTCAGATGGTTGGGTGTCTCGCTCTTGATTTTGGCTCAGGTCATGGTCTTGGGGTGGTGAGACTGAGTCCCATGTGGGGCTCCCAGCTGGGGAATGGGGTAGGGGATAGTCAGTCTGCTGGAGATTCTCTCTCTCCCTCTGCCTCCGCCCCTCCCCGTTTGCTGTCTCTGAGAGCACACACTTACTCACAGAGGGGAGGGGTTAGAGGAGAGAATATTCAAGCAGATTCCCCACTGAATGCAGAGCCCCATGAGGACTGATACAGGGCTTGATCTCACTGCCCATAAGATCATGATCTGAACTGAAAGCAAGTCAGATGCTTAACTGACTGAGCCACTAATTTTTTTTTTTTAAGCTCCTAAAATATGTTTGACATTTGAGTGCAAAAAGTATAAAATTGTCTGATGGGGTTTTTGATGTAAAAGGGTGTAACATATAAGACAACTACAGCATAAATGGTAGAGGGTAAGGAAACCTATATGGTTATAAGGTTTCTAGAGTAACCACTAAAAACAAAATAAAACCAAACAAATCACAACAGAGGATAACAGGAAAATCTCCTAGTACTTGGCAATTAAACAATATACTTCTGAATATTCCATGGGTCAAAGATGCTGTCAAGAAGGGAAATCAGAAAACAATTAAGCTGAATGAAAATGTAAAATATCAAAATTTCTGACAACAGTAAAAGCAGTTGCTTGAGGAAAATGTATAGCAATTGGTATGAGTGAAAAGATAGAGTTGACATGTTAATTGGAAATGGTAGACGAAAACACTGCGTATCATACATTCTTATAAGAAAAAGAAAATGCATGTATGTCCCTTGCTGAAGTGTATGATATTCTACAAGATTAAAATCTACTGCCAAGGGGCACCTGGGTGGCTCTGTGGGTTAAAGTCTCTGCCTTCGGCTCAGGCCATGATCCCAGGGTCCTAGGATCAAGTCCTGCAACAGGCTCTCTGCTCAGCAGGAAGCCTGCTTCCCCCACTCTCTCTGCCTGCCTCTCTGCCTACTTGTGATCTCTCTCTCTCTGTCAAATAAATAAATAAAATCTTAAAAAAACAAAACAAAAAAAAACTACTGCCAAGTGTTTACCTCTGCGAAGTAAGGGAGGGGGTTGTGAATGAATGCAGGGAGACTTGTTGTCTTTCTTTAGTGTTTGTCTTTTTAATTTTTAACTTTTTAAAGATTTTATTTATTTATTTGACAGAGAGTCACAGTGAGAGAGAGGGAACACAAGCAGGGGGAATGGGAGAGGGAGAAGCAGACTCCCCACTGAGCCAGGAGCCTGATGCAGGACTTGTCCCAGAACCCTGGGATCATGACCTGAGCAGAAGGCAGGCTCTTAATGACTGAGCCACCTGCCCCAGTGTTTGTCTTTTTTTAAACATGCATATGTTCCTTTTATAGTTAAAAAATACTAACATGGGGGCCACTGGGTGGCTCAGTCAGTTGAGCGGCTGCCTTCAGTTCATAGCGCTGGGAAAAATATTAGAATAAACCAAATCAAGTAGGAAGAAAGAAATAATGAGAGAACTCAGTGAAATTATTTTCTACATTTTTTTTTTTAATGAAAAGCTGTTCAGACCCACTAATTTGATATAATTGCCTACTAATGGGTTACAAGCCAGGTTGAAAAACATTGATTTTTAAAACTTCCAGGGGGAAATAAATGTTCTAGACTTTCTTAATTTATAAGTTAGTGTTTAGAATATAACCAATCATAAAATTGAGTGTAAGGTCTTTTTAAAGGATGTAACTAGCCAAATTTGTATCCCTTTGTGATCCTTTCCTGACATCACCAGGCAGATAATCCCTTCCGCTTCTTTGTTCCCAAATAATATTTCTTCAATAGTCAATAAACATTTTCAAAGTACCAAAGCACATAGCATGCTGTTGGCCTCTCTCAAAATTGAGGTCCCTGAGGACAGATATGGTGGTGTCTTACTCTTTTCTAAATCCAATTTTATTAATGAGAGTAGTATTTACCATATTTGAAATTTAAAAATTTTATTAATAAAATAAACCTATTACATGTTGCAAAGAATAACATGTTTTATAAAACCTACATTTTCCAAATTAAACAGAAAAATGGCAGTTCACATTTTTCCAAGTCTCTGTAGTCTAACTTAATAGAAGACATCTAGATCTTCACATTTACTTCTACAATCTGTTGCAATACGGTGTGTTGAAGTATATGAAGAAAATTCAGACTCATACACACAAATATATAGTTGGAAAGGGAATATTTTCATAGCCTTTTCATAAGTTGTGATACTTATGATACTCTGATACTACACCCAAACATGACAGTGTAGTTTCTCAAAGGTTAGTTGGGATGTAGAATCTGCAAACTTATCTATGCACTTTTTGTACTGGTAGGTCTTATTATCTGAATGGATTATAAATGCATGGTAACATCACAGACTGGTCATTTGGAAAATATTTTCTTTCAGTTATGCAGCTCTCCCAACTGTTGACACATTTAAACAGTACCAAAATTTAAAAAAAATTATTCACTTTAATACCATGTTGATTTCATTAGAAAGGTCTGTGGTAGGTATTAGGAAGCTGCCAGGCTTACCATGTAGATTAAAATTTTTCATATGACAGCTCAAATTCTATCACTGGCAACAAACTTGCAGTTGTTTCCTATGACAAACTGAAGTGACAAACTCTCGTTTGTTTTTGAGAAAACATATGCCAGCCATTCAAGTATGAATAACCAGTTTAGCAATTTTTCCTTCAAGTAAAAGTGGTGTTCCGTGGAAAGTGACCTGTTTGGCCCTCTTCACAATCGCACAAATGCTTTTCTTCAAAACAACCAAAAAGATACGCTATATGCACAAACCCATTCAAACAAAGTATTGAAAAGACAGAGTACTGTGAATAAATTATATAATTACTGACTCATCAAAGACATCCTTCCGTGACTATACGGCAGTGAAGAACACAGCAGCTACTAAATACCACTGCCTTGTTTCTGGGGTAAGGCACCAGCAGTTGTACCCACCATTGTTTTGCACCAACAGTGCCAATAGCAACACAGTGACAGTGTTATCAGGCAAGTAGTTTGGAACTAGCAGACCCCTCCACGGACCACATGTTAATTAACATGCATTGTGAGGCAAGGGAAGTGGATGTGCTTTCATGTCCAGTGAAAGGAGTGTGCTGCCAGGTGTATGCGTCCGGTTGCCCATTAGGAGATGTCCTCACCAGGATTAGCAGAGCCTATAGTCTTCATAAATTGAAGTCCTAGAGCCTCCTCACCTGATTCCATACCCACTAAGCAATCTTTTGATAAACAAATTGCCACTTGAGGCAGAAAATGCCAAGTGAGTAACTGTTTGGTCTGCTTCAGTTACATTTCTCAATATAAATTGTGATTTTTTATTAAAAAAAAAGTATCATATGATACTTCATATGAAAATTCTAAAGAGAAAATCAGATTTTTTGAGTCTAAAACCAGCAAAAACATGTAAAATGTTAAAAGTATTACTTCCTAAATTCTTTAGAAGCTTATGCTACTCTATATAAATTTCTTTAGTTGGAGTTTGATGCTTTCACAACAAAAATTCTTTGTTGATGAAGTGAGATTATGTGCAGGTACAGAGAACTAACTTGTTCAATACTTCAACTCCATTCTAGCTTATCTTCCTGAACTGTGGAGGCCAGAAAGCTATCAACTACATTTTCTAGATTCCTCTGCAGTTAAGAGTTTTAGATGACATTTAGGTTCCTTCCAATCTGATGTACTAAAGTGAGTGAGGCTTTAATTTGGAACAGGATTTAAATTTCCCTTCCGTGGGAAGGGAAGCAGATGTGCTCACAAGGAATGTGGCAGAGGTTGACAGTCCTAGAGACCTAGAGTCCTAAAGTCCTAGGGGAACAGCCTCATTCAAAAGTTTTCTGATCCCAGAATTTGATGGCCCGGTTCTACAGCGTGGTTTGGGGATATATTTCTGGAAGATCAGGTGATTATTCTTTGAGCTATCTATATGCCTTAATAAACTCTGCAGGTCTAAACTATCTTGAGCAGATTTTGTTGAAGACAAGAACTGACCAATTCACATTCTAGTAACATTTCCTTTCACGTGATCATGTTTCTGTTTTATATAGTTTTATGCCAGTATTTTCTTTCTCAGTGGCTTTTCCAAGCTGAGACAACAACCCATGTACATAATTAAATGCTATTTAAAAAAAAACAAACTACCATGTCAAGTTTTAGGATACATCTATAATTTTATTACAAAATCATTCTTTTGGCATTAGTTGGTTACAGTGATAGCAAGATACTGTGAGTGTGACATAGCAGCTCTAATGTAACATTGCATTCCCTGCTTCCTGAACCCAAATTTAAGTTATCTTATATCCATTACATACAAGTTACCTGCGTTCATTAATGCTGCAAATCCTGATGCATAGTTCCTTTAGGGAGGAGCTGATGCTAAGGGATTAGAGTAAATGTTGGTAAGTCTACAAAAGTTCCTTCATGAGACTTTGTTTCTTCTCCCTCCCCCCAAATTACTTTGCTTTAGAATCAAATTACTAGTCTGAATAGCAGCAGCACCCAAGGAGCATCACACTTAGTTGTTAAAAAGCAATTACCTGTGCAATTGCACGTTTTACACCACAGGCAAAGGGAATGACTGCTTTAGTTTTAAACTCCTGCATTAAAGTCTCTTAAAAAAATAAAAGCATTCCACTGAGTTCTTCCAGATGGTGTTATTGCTGTACATTTGTTGGTGGGTCACTCTCTGTGCTGTGTTTACTTTGAAGGGATCTTCCAATATATCTCCAATATTCCTTTCTTATAGTGTCCTTTTCTTTAGCTAGAATTTCACACAACTGAAAATGAAAAACAAAAATTCTCTAAAGATAATGGGCAAATCCTTTTCAGCCAACACAGTTAAACTCAGATCATGTTCAAACGAGATCCATCATTAAAATCATACATTGTGTTTACTAGTGATGTGGGTTTTGCCCTCAACAGTGGAAATCGTCCTGCCCTGAATTCTTGAGTGAACACACTGAAAAGGGCATGAATATAGTGGCATTGCACGGACCAAATTCTGAGACACCAAGAACAGTGTCTGGGTGTCTTGACTTACCTCTAATGCTTTATTAAGAATGTCCTCCTTGTTGTCACATTGGTTTTCTAGCATGTCTTCATAGATATCCACGAGAAAGGCAATTAGGTAAGGGGAACTGTGACTTGGTTGTAAATCAAGTAACTGATTTAACAGATTCGGATATTTGGAAAGACCACGATCCTGTAAAATCCTAAAAAAAAATTATTCTCAATTTTGAGAAGAACAAAAATAATAGAAAGATCGTAAGAAAATGACCTCTGTAACGTGACCAAGAGAGGAGACTTATTTTGAATAAATGAAGTTGAAACTAAATGAAATTTTTAAATTATGTGTGAGTTTTATTATGGATGATTATGACCCAAGTATAATTAAAAAGAATAATGAAACTCAAAAGTGATCATTTGTAACTGAAACTACAACACACACAATTAAATCAGAAAATAAACCATCTTCTTAAAATTAAAAAGTGAAGGAAAAGAACAAGAGAGATGTTTCTGTTTATTCTAGAGATGGTTCCTTATTCTTTTAGCTCTCCAGATATTATAGGCCCGAACCCTGGATACATCTCCAAATGTGACTGGGCTCCATACTTTATGTTCTTCGGGCCTCCAGGGAGATCTCTAAGCTCAAAAAGAAGCCTGGTTTTATCAGTGGCCAGGCAAGTGAAACCTTGTCAATTTAAGGAATGAGAGAGAAATGAAAACAGAAAGGTTGGCTATGCATCCATGCAATCTGCTTGTAAGTTTGCTTTGTCTTTACTATGTTCCTGAGCTAAATAGAAACTAAGTGTGTATATCCCATTCTTTGACATAAGACTATAGGATTCATAAATATATTATAGTTGCATTGTTGTTTAGTCATGGACTAGTCCAAAAACACTGCTGGTATGTGCTTGGGGGTTAAAAGGCACTATTTTTGTGGGCCACAATCTAACACTGCTGTAACTTCTTTTAGATCCAGAAAAATGGAAAATTCTTTAGTATCCTTTGGAATCTGATTAACGGAATATATTCAATGATACATCGTATTAGCAGGTGGTTTTTATATAAAACAATCTAAAACAACCTCTTACCCTTTCAAATAGTTCCATGCACTTTCATTATGTGGTACTAGTTTGATCATTTCCAGAGTGTACCTATAAGAAAGAGACCACGAAGAAATATGTGTATAATTTTAAGAGCAGTGCAATAATTAGAAACAGTTTTAATAAGATGGTAACAAGGCTTGGATATACGCTTTCATTTATCTTAGTGGGCTATGACTAGGTCTGCGTCATAGCTAAATTAGAAGCCTTCAAGTCGGTTTTACATAGATCCTCCCTCTTATAAATTTGTAACCAATTCTAGCCAAGGACAGCTAACTAATATGAAGGCTAAATTCACAATAGGAAAATAAACTGATGTGAGGTATTTCCTTTAATTAAGGCTTTCCCTTTGAAGAAAATGTCAGCTAAAACAGGTATTCCTTTTATTGGTAAAGCAATCTTGAGAAAAAGTCCAAGATCTACTTATGCCCAATAAATTGAAATCATTCAAAAAGAACTATGTATCTTAGCAGTCGTAATAAAAAACAGCACAGAAACTTTATAGACAAAGAATAAAAATGAGAAATCAACACAAATGTATATTTCTTATATTCTAAAACAAGACTACTAGTTAACTATGATGTGATCACCAGTCAAAATGGACACTCCCCTTTCTTTTCCCTTTAACCAGATTATTAAATACAATTTAGATCCAAATACAACAAATTCCAAGGGAGTGGCAGAATTTAGCTTCACTACATACTTGCTCAAATGAGTAAGTCACTCACTGACTAAAATTTAGTAATCTTGGTTTTATTGCTGTTTTATCTATTGTCTTATTACTGTTACAATAGCAATCCCCCTCCACCCCCCCAGTACAGCAGTCCTCCTTTCTCTACAGGATAGGTTCCCAAATACTCAGTATATGCCTGAAATTACAGAGTATCAAATCTTATATATACCATGTTTTCTCCTATACATCCATACCTCCAATAAAGCCTAATTTACAGGCACACTAAGAGATTAACCATAAATAGAACAATCATGATATACTCATTGTAATAAAAATTATATGAACGTAGTCTCTCTCAAAATACCTTATTAGACTGTACTCACCCTTCTTGTGATGATTTAAGATAATACAATGCCGACATGATAAGATGAAGTCGGTGAATGACAGGCATTGTGAGGTAGTGTTAGGCTATACTACCTAATGTCCCCCCACACATATGTCCCCAGGAGGATCATATGCTTCTGGACTAAAGCTGATCATGAGTAACTGAAACCACGGAAGGTAAAACTGCAGGGAAGGGGGGAATATACTGTAACGATAAACTCATCCAGCACTACTGAAAGGTTTTTTCCAACTAATTTTGCATGGCCTAATATTTTCAGTTATTTTTCAAACCATGTACCTGCACGTCTTCACTAGTCACTGCAGAAGATTCTTAAATTTCATTTTGGCAATATGTGAAGAATGTTATTCATATACATATGAACTAAAGATGATCTATTTTAATGGTTAAAATATGCACTTTGAGGTCAGAGTTCCTAGCTTATTATTATTATTATTTTTTTTTTAAGTAATCTCTATACCCAACATAGGGCTTGAACTCACACTCCTCGATTGACAACTCCAAGATCCAGAGTTGCATGCTCTACCAACTGAACTGGCTGGCTGTCCCAGACTGCCCAGCTGCTAATCCTAACCCCATCAATTATTACCTGTGTGCTCTTAGCCACATCACAGAACTACTCTGAACCTCAAGTTCTTCATCAAGTATCTCACAGTGTTGTTATGAAAATTAAGTAAGAGGGGCACCTGGGTGGCTCAGTGGGTTAAAGCCTCTGCCTTCAGCTCAGCTCATGATCCCGGGGTCCTGGGATCAAGCCCCGCATCTGGCTCTCTGCTCCACGGAGAGCCTGCTTCCTCCTCTCTCTCTGCCTGCCTCTCTGCCTACTTGTGATCTCTGTCTGTCAGATAAATAAATAAAATCTTAAAAAAAAAAAATCAAGTAAGAATTCCTGGCATGTAGTAAGTGCTTAATAAATGCTAATTGTTGGGGGCCCTGGGTGGCTCAATCAACTGAGCACCTGACTCTTAATTTTGGCCTGGGTCATGAGTTCAGTGTTGTGGGACTGAACCCTGTGTTGGGCTCCATTCTCAGTGCAGAGTCAGCAGGAAAGTCTCTCTCTCCCACTAAACAAAATAAAATCTTTAAAAAATAGATAAGTGTTGGGGCGCCTGGGTGGCTCAGTGGGTTAAAGCCTCTGCCTTCGGCTCGGGTCATGATCCCAGGGTCCTGGGATCGAGCTCCACATCCGGCTCTCTGCTCAGCAGGGAGCCTGCTTTCTCCTCTCTCTGCCTGCCTCTCTGCCTACTTGTGATTGTGGTCAAATAAATAAATAAAATCTTTAAAAAAAAAAAAATATATATATATATAAAATTGTTAACTATTATTTTTTAAAGGTTTTATTTACTTAACAGAGAGAGCAAGTAAACACACAAGCAGGGGAATCAAAGAGGGAGAAGCAGGCTTCCCCTGAGCAGGAAGTCCGATGTGGGAGTTAATCGCAAGACCTCGAGATAATGACCTGAGCTGAAGGCAGTGGTTTAACTGAGCCACCAGGCGCCCCCAAATGGTAACTATTATTAACAGTACTAGTAGTAGTATGAAAACATGGCCATGATATATTAAGTGAAAAAAACAATGTGTATAATACCATTGCGTACGTTGCTGTGTGTACATGTTTGCAAATATACTTAATAAGGCTTGGAAGAATCCACACTAATTGTAGCTCACTCTTAAGAATGGGGTATAAGGGGACGTCCAGATGGCTCAGTCAGTTAAGTGGCTGCCTTTGGCTCGGATCATGACCCCAGAGTCCTGGGATCAAGCCCCACATAGGGCTCCTTGCTCAGCGGGGAGCCTGCTTCTCCCTCTCCCTCTTCCTCAGTCCCTGCTCATGTGTACTCTCTCTCTCTCCCCCTAATAAATAAATTAAAAAAATAAATTTAAAAAAGGGGGGTATAGGAAGAGAGAGACTAAGAGATTTTGATGTTTTACTTTACATAACTCAGAAGTTTCCTCCTATAACCAGACTGCATTACTTTTATAATAAAAGGGAAAAAAGTAATCAGATAAATCTATATTCTTTAGAGTGCGCCTGGGTGGCTCAGCGGGTTAAGCCACTGCCTTCGGCTCAGGTCATGAACTCGGAGTCCTGGGATCGAGCCCCACATTGGGCTGTCTGCTCAGCAGGGAGCCTGCTTCCTCCTCTCTCTCTGCCTGTCTCTCTGCCTGCTTGTGATCTCTCTCAATAAATCTCTCTCAAAAAATTTAGTTAACAAACTAAATTCTAGATAACTAAAGCTACTCTTAGCATTTTAAATATTTCTTTTACCTCTCTTAATGGTATAAGCCTTAAATATGAAAAACTCTCAGATTTTCTTTTTAAATGATTTTTTTAAAGATTTTTGTTTTTTTGTTTTTGTTTTTTTTTTTAAAGATTTTATTTATTTACTTGAGAGAGAGACAGTGAGAGAGAGCATGAGCGAGGAGAAGGTCAGAGAGAGAAGCAGACTCCCCGTGGAGCTGGGAGCCCGCTGGGGGACTCGATCCCGGGACTCCAGGATCATGACCTGAGCCGAAGGCAGCTGTCCAACCAACTGAGCCACCCAGGCGTCCCAAGATTTTTGTTTTTAAGTAATCTCTCTACCCAATACAGGGTTCAAACTCACAATCCTGAGATCAAGAGTCGCATGATCCACCAACTGAGCCAGCCAGGTATCCCTGGAAAACTCTTAAGATCCTTGACTATTTCTATTTGTTAACAGAAAACCAGCAATGTGCCTTTGAAGACTAGGAGAAGTTTCCATTTTTCACTCTTCATGCTCAACTTTTAATTATCTTATTACACTTACCTATGAAGCATGCTATAGTAAATAAGGAATATGTAGTATCTGAAGTCCATAATTATTAACTGGGTTAATTCAAGGAAGAATAACCTGAGGCGTTCTACCTTTACACAAAAAAGCTACTGAACTCTCTAAAGGATGACATTTTATTGTCTTTTGTCCTAATCTTCACAAAAGAATACCAACTCTAAAAAAAAAAGTAATATATAAAGGGCTGGACGATGAGTCTGGATGATGCGTAATTTTCTCTACTCAAGCCCCAGTATTGAGGTTTAAGAGTAATAAAATTATTTCAGTAAGTTTCACTGCTAACCCTCAGATCAATACTATTCAACAGACCTTGCTATGATGATGAAGATGTTCTTTATCGGTGCTGCCCAATTAGTAGTCATTAGCCACATGTGGGTACTGAACCCCTGAGAAGTGATTCATACAACTGAGGAATGGATTTATGTGATTTTCATTAAACTGAACTTAAGTAGCCATATGTGGCTAGTGACTACTATATTAGTGCAGCTTTGAAGAGTCGAGCAATAAAATGAAAGAATGAGATGTGCTTGAGGGGCTACGTGGCTGCTTCAGAAAGAAGCCTGGAGCATTGACACACCTCTTTTCTTTTTAATTTAAATCACCAGAACCCTATACAGAAAAGAGAAAAGAAAAGCTAGCTGCCCTAACAGCTAGCTGGCCCAAACAGAAGTAAGAAAAAGGAAATGAAGACAGATGGTCATAAACATCAGCTCTTCCCAGGAGCTGTTAAAACAACTTTCTGTTTTTTATTTTTAATTTTTTTAAAGTAAGCTCTAGGCCCCACATAGGGCTTAAAACTAAGATCAAGAGTCACATGCTCTACTGACTGAGCCAGCCAGGTGCCCCTAAAACAACTTTTAAATTAAAATTATGAGTATGTTCTCATCAGGCTATAAAAACAAAAAATATGTTCAAATTTAAAACAGACACCGAGACAAAATAGTCAGAAAAGAGGTGGCTATTAATGTTTATGGATATTAATATTCATTCCAATTCAAAAAATTCTAGTGCTTAGAACTGCTTTTTGTACCCTAAAGCAGTAGTTTTCAACTAGGGATGGTTTTACCCCACAGGTGACATTTGGCAATGTCTGGGGACATTTTTGTTTGTTATAACTTGGGGGAGGGGGTTACTACTGATATATAGGGTGTAAAGCCTAGGAATACTGCTCAACATCCTACAAGGTACAGGAGAGCCTCTTACAACAAAGACATCCTACTCCATCCTGCTCAGTAGAGTAACATGGCTTCTGGGGACTATTATCTAAAGGGCACCAGAATTTAATGAGATAGTTTTAAAATAAAGCTTCTTAGACACTATGAAATCAGAGGATTTCTTCTCAATCTGTGGTAGCAACAATATTTTAAGAAACTTATGACACTACAATGTAGAGCTATCTATATAGCTATAAATTCGTCCTTCTAGATTTCATCTAAGTATTCTGTCCTATTAGTTCAACGGGGGCAGGATCAGGGGCAGTCTTGATCTTGAATGGTCACTGGATTCCCAATGCCTGAGACATATATGAGAGGCACACAAATACTCTTTTAACAAATGAACAAGTAAAGAAGATTACTAACTGGACTTCTCTCTCCAATATAGCACGATCATTATAGCCAGTGGTGTTAGAAATTACGAAGTATCTTTGGTTCCAGACAGAATTATTTCTCACATCCTCTTTAAGAAGTTGGTCTACATACTGCAGCTCATTATCCCAAAGTTTAAATTCCTAAGAGAAAATAAAAAATATCCAATTAGAAATGTCTCTCTTTTTTTTTTTTTTAGAACAACCCCAAGATCAAGAGTCACATGCTCCACGGACTGAACTAGCCAGGCACATTATTAATAAAAAATAAAAACAGGGATGCCTGGCTGGCTCAGTTGGTTAGGTGTCTGCCTTTGGATCAGGTCCTGATCCTAGAGCCCTGGGATCGAGCTCCGCATCAGGTTGCCTGCTCAGTGGGGAGCCTGCTTCTCCCTCTCCCTCTCCTGCTCCCCCTGCTTGTGCTCTCTCACTGTCAAATAAACAAAATCTTAAAATAAATAAATAAATAAAATTTCAGTAAAGCTAGGTAGAAGATGTGGGACTCATCACATATTTGGAGGAAAATGATAGTTGCAGGTCAAGGAAATGGAAGGGGGAAAGAAAAGTCATCAAAGACAAGGGAATGGTCACAAAGAAAGAAAAAAATTAGGAAGAGAGCAAAGTTCCCTGTGATTTGTTACTATCTTCTTGAGAATAATTTATACACTAAGAGGCATGTTTATACTATTTAAACAGATCCAAGAAGTATTCTCTAAGGTATTAAATAATAGGCAAGAAGGTATAGGTAGGGCGCCTGGGTGGCTCAGTGGGTTAAGCCGCTGCCTTCGGCTCAGGTCATGATCTCGGGGTCCTGGGATCGAGTCCCGCATCGGGCTCTCTGCTCAGCAGGGAGCTTGCTTCTCTCTCTCTCTTTCTCTCTGCCTGCCTCTCTGTCTACTTGTGATCTCTCTGTCAAATAAATAAATAAATAAATCTTTAAAAAAAAAAAAAAAAAGGTATAGGTAACTAAATGCTTATGCATTAAGATGAAAATTTAGAGGGAAGAAACTAAACTCAAGATGATTATAGTATATTAATTTGATGGATTTGATACAAATACATAATATTAAGTAAAAGAAAGTATTAATATGCACATATATGATAAAATCACATTAAAATACATGTGGAGAGGGACGCCTGGATGGCTCAGCAGGTTAAGCAACTGCCTTTGGCTCAGGTCATGATGCCAGGGTCCTGATCAAGTCCCAGACTGGCTCTCTGCTAAGCAGAGAACCCATTTCTCCCTCTGCCTGCCACTCCCCCTACTTGTGTTCTGTCTCTTCCTCTGACAAACAAATAAAATCTTAAATAAATTAAAAAATAAGTAAAATACATGGACAAATATACACAGCTGTATTTAGTATCTCCCTCTGCCTGCCACTCCCCCTACTTGTGTTCTGTCTCTTCCTCTGACAAACAAATAAAATCTTAAATAAATTAAAAAATAAATTAAACACATGTACAAATATACACAGCTGTATTTAGACAAACAAATAAAATCTTAAATAAATTAAAAAATAAGTAAAACACGTGGACAAATAAACACAGCTGTATTTAGCTGTAATGTAAATTTTTACATTATAAAACTGTTTTAATAAAAAAATATTAGGGGGAGGAGAAAACCAATAAAGACAATCTAAAAAAGGAATAAAAAGGTCAAAACTTACAAATGCTGCAAAAGTTGGGGATTATGAAAAAGCTAATGAAGTTATATATTTCTTATTTGATAATGGCAAAAGGATAGAATTTCATATAAAAAATAAAAATACCAATCTTTAGAAAATGCAACCCTTTAATCAAATTTAGAAAAGTTTAAATTTTTAAGTAAAAAAATTTTTTTTCGGAATTGCTCTTGGTATAATGAATAGTGCACAAAATAGCAACCACTGGAAAAAATTCACAATAAACAACATTAGAATTGTTCGCTGGAATAAATAAATGTCTAGAGTGGGAGTTGTAACTGTACGCTTCTATTCAGGGTTTAGCATAAAATTCTAACAAGTGGGCAGAAATAAAATACTATTTATTACTGTAAAATGGTATTCCAAAGTTTATGTACGTAAAAACCCCAGTAGGTACCATGCCTTTGTTAATTAAAATAACAAAGGTGTATTAGAAAATTACAACTACCTTTTCTATTCAATTTGCTAGCAAATATAAAATGTGATGCAAATTCAATCTAAAAAATACAAAAATTACTATTAATTCTTCTTTAATATGAAGGTACTTACCAACGTATCTTGAGAGAGTATAAGACTAATCAGCATGAAGAATATCAGGTTTTAATTAAACATCTTAATAATTCTCAGTCATTACATTTTGTGTGTAATGGTCTATATGTGTGTTTTAATTCAGGAGTATACTAACAATCTAAGAGTAATTTTAATTATTTAATTCAGTTAAAACAATCTAAAAAACATTTTAACAAGAAAAGCAATACCTGAATAACCCACTGTCGATGTTGCCAGGCATGATAATTCTTTGCATCCTGATTAAGAATATCAGCAATAAACTCAAGCTCCTGAGATGGATCTTTTAGCCATTCCACTAAAACTCGCCTATGGTGCCTAAAGCAGGAAGAAGAACACAAAGTTTTGTGTTAATGTATCCAAGAACTCAAGAATCAACTGCATGTGTTGTATTATGCGATGTGGAGGGACACTCAAAAAACAGAATTTCACCTCTAATTCTCCAGATTATACTGGAAAGAAAAGGTAACAGGAAAGAAAAGTCTTACTAGTCTTCTAGAAGACTAAGTAAGAGTTGAGAAACATAAAACAGTGATTTGTGTGTAAAATGAAATCAGATACTTAGGGTTTAAAGAAGGTTTATTTCAAGCTAAATCTGGAAGTAATCTCTGACAACCACAAAATCCTGTCAAAGAATTTGGAAACATTCCCAGATGGCATAATCAGACTATAGGAAATGTGATACTATTTAATCAAGTATAGAAGCTCCTCTGGTTATAAATAGGCTTTCAATTTTTAAGTCCACAGCATCACATACAAGCAACTGCTCATTCCACCAATTCGTGGGCAGAATTAAGTCTGCTTCTCCTCTGGTAAATAGCTATGACAAATTGTAAATTTGTCGAGAGTTGTTTCTGTACTAGGAAAATGCCTCTAAAAGTTTTCTGTTGGGTTCTTTTTTATAATTTTTAAGCTGAAATATTTATAAAAATCTATTAGTGAAAATGTTCTGAAAGTCATTATAGTGAGGGTTGTACATATTGGTAAATATACTAAAACCACTGAACTACATACTTTAAATGGGTAAATGGACTAATGATGTATAATATGTTGGCTAACTGAATTTAAATTTTAAAAAATAAGTAAATTGTAGGGGTGCCTGGCTGGCTCAGTTGGTAGATCATGGGACTCTTGATGTTGGGGTCATGAGTTCAAGCTCCACACTGGGTGCAGAACTCACTTTAAAAATAAATAAATAAATTGGGGCGCCTGGGTGGCTCAGTGGATTAAGCCACTGCCTTCGGCTCAGGTCATGATCTCAGTGTCCTGGGATCGAGCCCCGCATCGGGCTCTTTGCTCAGCGGGAGCCTGCTTCTCTCTCTCTCTCTGCCTGACTCTCCGCCGACTTGTGATCTCTCTGTCAAATAAATAAATAAAATCTTAAAAAATAAATAAATAAATAAATAAATAAATAAATAAATAAATAGGTAAATGGTATAATATGTGAGTTATATCTCAAAAAAGCTTTTTTTTTAAAAAAATAAATTCATTAATATTCAATATACTATAAGTGAGTAGGAGAGATGGGAAAATTGGAAAGATTTGATGCTGAATGAATGAACATTCTACATGCATCTTACAGAATATTTAAAATTCATCCTACAGAATATTAAGAAGGCAAGATACTACCAAGAGGAAGATCCTAGAGGGAAAGGCTTCCAAATTTATTTCAAAAATCTCCCAAGTTAGTGAACACTAGTAATAATTTCTTTTTCTAGGTTCCTAGTAAATTCTGTAATTTAGGAAAAACTTAAAAATTAGGTTGTTCAGTATGTCAAGTTGACCCACACCATGACCACTACCAGTACCTCCTCCTCCATCTCCAAAATAATAGCAACCTCAGCAGCTTCCATTCAAGAGCTGCCCACTATATGCTGGGTACTGTTCAAACTCCATTTCTTTTCCATGTCCTCCTGCTCCATAATGCCTCCTTTTTTTCTCAACTGTTTTCTGTTCCCCTCACCCATAATAATCCCTATAGTTTTGTCTATGCTAACTTAGGGCTTAGTTTCTAGAGCAAAGATACTCTGTAAAATACTCTACACTACTGTGGTTTTCACACTGCACTGTAAGGTAATTGGCTTTATTATGTACTTTCCCCTGTTAGACTGTGTGGTTCATCTTTGTACCCCCGCATCAATAAAAAAATTCTGAAAAAAACAAATGAACGGAAAATCAAATACCAGAAAGTCATTGTATAACACACTGGACAGAAAACATTTTTTCAGATTCTTTATTCAAAAATTTTCTAGCAGTATTATATGCTAATGTCAAATTTTAAAATTATAATATAATTAATTAATTTAATTAATTAAAATTTTAAAATTATAATAGCAGTACACATATGTGAGTGTTAACTCGAAGATAGGCACCACTTTAAGCACTAAACACAAAATTATCTTATTTAGGAGCACCTAGTGGCTCAGCTGGTTAAACATCCAACTCTTGGTTTCGACCCTGGGGTTGTGAAATCAAGGGGCTCCTTGCTGGGTGTGGAGACTGCTTAAGATTCTCTTTCTCTCCCTCTCTCTGCCCCCTTCCCTTAAAAAAAATTCTCATTTAATCCTCCTAACAACCCTATGAGACAGATAACATTTTAGCTCCAATGTAAAGTACTAAAATTAAAAAGAAACAATTCCCCGTAATCTCATCACCCAGTGGGTACGTAATATTGACATAATGACACAGTTCCTTCCTACTTTCATCTTACCAAACTTGATAGTTTTTGGGCTGTTCCTCAATTATTGCAGTGATGTAGTTCATTTCCTCATGTAGATCCTTTTGAAGTGACTTTAAGAGAACTCTCCGAAAATGCCTATAGCAAACATCAAGCATTGTCTCATTACTCTACACAAACTGCCTAACCACAGTATCATGTTAGATAAAGGTAAAACAACACAGTTAGACACACTTTTTTGGGTAGGCATTCTATATAACCAATAACAGCAATGTAACTGTTTGGTTGTCCAAACTCATACAATTATCTGGTGACTAGAAGAATCAAGCCTTTTGAAGTAAATATAGTAAAAGGCAACAAACATTGAGAGAGAAGAAAAAGACAACCAACTAATGATTATTTTCAGGTAACACTCTGGTTATGAGTGTTCTATTACAGGTGAATCAAAGACATCTCTTTCCTTATAATATTTCCTTATATGGTATAGCTTGTTTGTTTAGATAGATCATTCATATAATAAATTAATTCCATTATAAACATTATCAAATATTTTGCTTTTAGAACCACCACAAATATGCTACTCATATATGAAACAAGTTTCTCTTAATTTCTTTATAGGTAGAATTAAATCATTAAAAAAACTCTTTTCTCGGGGCCCTTGGGTGGCTCAGTCATTAAACATCTGCCTTCGGCTCAGGTCATGATCCCAGGGTCCTGGGATCCAGCCCTGTATCAGGCTCCCTGTTCAGTGGGAAGCCTGCTCCTTCTCCCTCTCCCACTCCCACTTCCCCTGCTTCTGTTCCCTCTCTTGCTGTCTCTCTCTCTCTGTCAAATAAATAAATAAATAAAATCTTTAAAAAAGAAAAAAAACTTTTCTCTCGCATCGGGCTCTCTGCTTGGTGGGGAGCCTGCTTCCTCCTCTCTCTCTGCCTGCCTCTCTGCCTACTTGTGATCTCTGTCAAATAAATAAATAAATAAATAAATAAAATCGATAAATAAAATCTTTAAAAATATCATTATTAATTGTGGTCTATTTTTACTTCAAAATTTCCAACTCAGTGTATAATAAAAGACAAACAGCTGCTTTAAAAGTATCTTTTAAAATGAAATGCTAAATATGACAGATAACAGTATTTCTCTATTTTGTAAGTTTAAGGAAAATTAGGCTTCATAAAGCATGGCCATTAAGAAGCAGCTTGGTTTACCTGAGTAATGTTATCCAGTATACTGCCTTTTAAAAAAACAACAATTAAACTTAGGAAATTTCAAAATGCATTCTAAGTTACTTTGTGTTATGCATGGTCAGGAATTTCTTAAAAGATAAGAGAGAGCCTATTAGAGATATAAAATGATGGAATATTATACTAAAAATTCCAATGAAACATGGGAGATTAAATGAATAAATTTATCCTGACATGCTAATAAAAATCCACAAAAATGATAGTAAGGGAATGAAAAACAGTATAAATGCACAAGAACAAAGAGAATCAGGGACAAGGGGGTATCACAGCAATTGGAAGAGGTCAACAACATTATGGAATATGGTAAGGTGACAGACAAGTTTTAACTGACTTTGAAAAACAAAGTGCTAAAAACCTGTCAACAGAGGAAGAAAAGTTCAGAAATGAGGTGTCAGGTATCCTCGATATTGGGAATCAAGCATGGGGTTAAAAACAGTATAAAATCTAGAAAGAGTCCTTAATAGCCAAGCTTAAGCAGAGAGGTGATAGCATCACTGGCCTGTTGTGAGATAACAGAAAAAATATATATAGGTCTCTGCCCCTGGTTCCTGGCACACAACTCCTGGAACACTTAGAAATTCCTAAGAGATTAGAACACTAGACGTGGGTGCCTGGGTGGCTCAGTGGGTTAAGCATCTGCCTTCAGCTCAGGTCATGATCTCAGGGTCCTGGGCTCGAGCCCCACATCGGGCTCTCTGCTCAGCGCGGAGTCTGCCTCTCTCTCTCCTTCTGCCCCTCACCTCACTCATGTGCTTCCTCTTTCTTTCAAATGTATAAATAAAATCTTTAAAAAAAATAAAAAAGCACTAGAAGCATTCTATTGAGGCAACTCTAGGTGGGTTCCTTAGGTGGCTCCTTGTCACCAGAAAGACCAAACCTTGATCAGAAGCTTGGAATGATCAGTTCCACCTCCAGTTGTCTAGGCAGAAGAGAGAGGCTAGAAACAGAGTTAATAATTGATCATGCCTACATGAGGGACCCTCCATAGCATCCCAGTACTAGGGGTTTGCAGTTTCTAGGTGGGTAAACCTATCCATATTCTGGGAGAGGACATACCCTCTAATGAGGGCAAAAGATCCTGAGCTTGGGACCCTCCCAGACCTTGCCCTATATATTTCTTTATCCGGCTGTTCATTTTTACCCTTTTATCACATCCTTTAATAGACTGGTAAACGTAAGTAACAGTTTTCCTGAGTTCTGTGAGCCATTCTAGCAAATTTGCAGAACTTGAGGAAGGGGTCCTGGGAACCTCTGAGCTATAGGTTAGAGGCTAGGTGACAAATGGATTTGCAATTAGCATCTGATATAGGGGGCAGTCTTGTAGGACTGAGCCCTTAACCAGTGGGATCTGATGTTAACTCAATGTCAGGTAGTTAGACAATGTCAGGCACACAGTGTCAGAACTGAGTTCAATTGTAGAACACCCAGCTAGTATCAGAGAGAACTGCTTGGTAGGGGAAAAACCCACAGCCGTGTCGTGACCAGAAATGTCAGAAGTGAAGTGTTCTGTGTGAAAGTAAAGGACAGGAAGATAACTGTGGTTCTTTATAAAAACATGGCAAGACACAAGTGGCTTTATTCTCTGGAAAAATCTGAAGTAGAAAGGAATACCAGACACAAGAGGAATACAAGGTGAGGAAAAGGACCAGAAACTGGGAAATTAAAAACACTGATATACTAAACTGCTGAGAATCCCCACCACAACCAATCTTTCCCTGTCTGACCCCAAGAATTGTGGCAGCCAAACACATACTCCTCGGGCAATAATCAGGTGACCCTTCTTTGGAGCAACAAACTAACCACAAGAAAAGATCTAGAATTGTTGGGGCGCCTGGGTGGCTCAGTGGGTTAAAAAGCCTCTGCCTTCGGCTCGGGTCATGGTCCCAGGGTCCTGGGATCGAGCCCCACATCGGGCTCTCTGCTCAACGGGGAGCCTGCTTCCTCCTCTCTCTCTGCCTGCCTCTCTGCCTACTTGTAATCTCTGTCAAATAAATTAAAAAAAAAAAAATTTAAAAAGATCTAGAATTGCTGATGCGAAGATTTCACACAAAATAGCCACATCTCCACTCACTAACCTCACAGTGAAGCCTGCCCGTTGACAAGTCCTGCCACATACAGAGCTTCCAATCTGGAATTTTCCTGCTCTATCTTAAGTTTGAAAGGAGAATCAAGGATTTGAAAAAAATATTTACATGAAAGAAAGAGACCAAACAAACACAAAGAGAAATGAAAATACATCACACACCTATGAAATAAAAGACAAGATGCTATTTTAAAAATATTCAGAAAACAGAAAAGAGCTTTGGAAAGTAGAAATTATTCAGTGCAAATAGAAATCAGAAGATAAAGCTGAAGAAATATCTCAAACATAAATGAAAGAACAAAGAAATGAAAATAAGAAAAAGCAATTAAAAAGGTACCACATATGACTTTAAAAAAAAAAGCATTCCAGAAAGAGAAAAAAAATGGGGAAAGAGAAAAGGAATTATCAAGGACATTAAAAAGTTCCTTGGACTTACTAAAGATTTGAACAAAATAACAGGAATGTTCTCAATAGCAGCTAAAGGAAATGGGAAGGCAGTTTTAAATTTCTGAAGCAAAATGATTTCTAATATAGAATTCTACTAATAAAGTTGAGAAGAGACTAACAATGCTTTTCAATATATCAAATCTCACAAATGATTTCCCACCCAACCTTTTACGAGTTCTCTTCTACTGAAGGATGTGGTCGATAAAATGAGAGAGTAAATCAAGAAAGAGAAAGAGGTCAGGTAAGGAGACAGGGGATCAAACGCATGAAAGAGCTGGAGACTAGATGTGCAGTGCCCACACTGGTGAAGAAGGAAAAAAGAAGCTGAAGGATTACCTGTTGTGTTCAGCAGTAACGACACATTTTACACATCAGAGAGCCTGGGAGACAAATTACTTACTGGCACAAAGAAAACGAAACTAAACAAACAAAAAAGGCAATCTGTTAAAAGGAATGTACTCTGAAATACTATAAAATGTAGGTTAGCAGGGCGCCTGGGTGGCTCAGTGGGTTAAGCCGCTGCCTTCGGCTCAGGTCATGATCTCAGAGTCCTGGGATCGAGTCCCGCATCGGGCTCTCTGCTCGGCAGGGAGCCTGCTTCCCTCTCTCTCTCTCTGCCTGCCTCTCAATCTACTTGTGATTTCTCTCTGTCAAATAAATAAATAAAATCTTTAAAAAAAAAAAAAAAAAAAAAAAAAAATGTAGGTTAGCATATTTAGAATATATAGGTTATCTTGGGAAAAAGTAGTTAAGAGTTCTTACCTCTGGGGAGGGGACCCTGGTAGTGATAAGGAATGGGACAGAGGATGGCATTTTTCATTCAGTCTCTGACTTTTAAACTCGCAGTGTGAATTATTATTATGATGACAAAGTTTAGTTAAGAAAAAGAGCCATCTGAACTAAAACATTAGACATTTAAACAGGGAATATTAATCGTAAGTAGTACTTACCAAACTGTATAATTGGCTGCATTTAACTCAATAGCATCTCTGGTGAGTTTAAAAGCTCGTTCACTTCTTTCATCACGCTGCAGAACAGCCCGGAAATAATCATAAACATCTCTAACTGGGGACAGAGCATACACCTGGATTAGGACTATCTTTCTTGTTTAAACTTAGCACTATAATACAAAATGCTGTTATGTCTTACGAGGAAGGATATTGAATTTATATCATTTATAACAATAAGCAAAGGAAAGTCAAATGACTGTGTGAATGCCACCCTGAGAATGCTTTAGTGTCACAGCCACAATATATGGGTAACTGTGCTTCTTGCTTATATATGTACAGGGGCTCATGCCAGACTCCAAATCTCTGAGACGTTATGCATTAAAGTAAAATTAAGAGTGCATATTTTCAAATATATTCACTTACCTGGTTTTCCCATATTGTATTTTGATCAGTTTTATAACTGAAAAAGCAATGTACGCAACGGTAGAAAACTCAAACCCTACAAAAGGTTTACACTAAATTTCCATCTAACTAAATTCACAGTCCTTCTCCAAAGAAGCAACCACTGTTAATTGATCCTACTGTTATCCTTCCAAATATATGTTCTAAACATAACCTCTAATATTTTTACACAAATGAGAGAACATCGGGGGGGCCTGGCTGACTCAGTCAGTAGAGCATGCAACTCTTGATCTTGGGGTTGTAAGTTCAACCCTCACGATGGATGTAGAGATTACTTAAAAACAAAATCTGCACAAAGATTAAAAAAAAAAATGAGATCACATCACACTCTATGTTCTGGGCCTTGCTTTTTTCACTCACACATTATTAAAGTTAGTGCAAAACTTACATACTCATTAACTCAATGATTACAGCTGCAGGAAGTTTTCTTACAGATATACTTCCATATGTACCCAAAACATCCAAAGAAATTTACTGGATTGGTTACATAAACAAAATTTAAAAGGCTGGTCTGATGGTAATGGGTTAATCAGAACTTACTAACGTCAATGTCACTGAAGTTGGTATACACCCCGCCCCTTGATAAATTTAACTGGCTTTAAAAAAAGGAAATGAAAATTGGAAACAAATGATAAAGAATGAGCTAAGTCCATTATGGTACACCCATGCAATGACACACTACCCAGTTCTTAGTATTGAGGCTGCTCTGGTATGCACAGATATGGAGTAACTGCTAAGACTGTTAAGTGAAAAAAGTAAGGTGCAGAGCAGCATGCTATTCATGTAGTTAAAAATATATCCTTATTGGGAGCCTGGGTGGCTCAGTTGGTTAAGCAACTGCCTTCAGCTCAGGTCATGATCCTGGGGCTCCAGGGTCGAGTCCCAGATTGGACTCCCACCTTCACAGGGAGTCTGCTTCTCCCTCTGATCTCCCCTCTCATGCTCTCTCTTACCGTCTCTCTCTCAAATAAATAAATAAAAATCTTTTTTTAAAAAAATATGCTTATTGGGGCGCCTGGGTGGCTCAGTGGGTTAAGCCGCTGCCTTCTGCTCGGGTCATGATCTCGGGGCCCTGGGATTGAGTCCCACATCGGGCTCCCTGCTCAGCGGGGAGCCTGCTTCCTCCTCTCTCTCTGCCTGCCTCTCTGCCTACTTGTGATCTCTGTCTGTCAAATAAATAAATAAAATCTTAAAAAAAATATATGCTTATTTACAAATATACTGAGGAACAGGGATGACAGGACATAATTTTCAACTGCATTCCATTACAAAGTTTTGCCATATTTCTCCAATAGCTACAGAGCATTTCACTATACAGTACTCAAATTTTATCTAGCTTGTCTCCTATAAATGAATGTTTCATTCTTTTGCCATCCTGAATATAAACTGTATGTCGTCCTGAGTATCACTGTGTGCACATGTGCAAATTCAACGTATCTACAGGATAAATTCCTACAAACAAAATTACTGCATCAAGGTGATGTGCACTGTTGATGCTGACAGGTTTTGCCAAATTAAAGATCTGATCAATATACATATATTCCCTCCAAGAATGTCTGAATAACCTATTTTTCCACATCGTGACAATATTAAAATTTTTCATCTTTGCCAATCTCTTAACTGAAGAAACTTAGACTGTGGCAAATAGTAACCTGTTGTATTCCCATTTTCCACAAGACAAACTGAGGCTGAGAGAGATCAACAAGTTCACACTGGGTCAGTGTTCCTTGCAAAGAGAAGTTAAACTCAAATCTAGGGGTGCATGGTTGGCTTAGTTAATAGAGCATTTGATTCCTGATGTTGGGGTTTTGAGTTTGAGCCCCTTGTTGGGTACAGAGATTGCTTAAAATGAAATAAAGTAAGTTAAACCCAAATCTAGTCTGACATCAAAGACCATGCCACTAATCACAATGAACTAGTAGATACTGCAGCTGAAATGCCCTCATAACACAGTACAAGATTCAGGCAGAGAACAGATTATGGCCCAAGGCAGACTATGAAAAATGACATGTGCTAAACATTCCTCAATACTTCTTTTTTCCACAACTAAAAATGTATGTAGACATGCTATTTTTCTTAGAGTATACAATTTTCCAAATACTGACAGTTTAAAAACTTTTAATAGGTATGTATGGAAACCATGTCAAAATATCCTAATTTACCTAACCATTCTGTTACTATTGGCAATGTGGATTGTTTCCAATTTTGCTATATAAAAATCACTGCATTAAGCTTCCAATGACTTTGTATTAAAAATGTTCTTAATTACATATATAATGCATATATATGTATTTACATGTACATTAGAAATTAAAATGTAAATTAAATTACATGTAAATTAAATTAATGTAATGTAAATTAAATTACATGTACAGAAGAAATTTAAAATTTTCATTATTACATATATAATGCGTATATATGTGTATTTACATGTACACATATTGTTTCCTTAGAAACAGTTCAGTTTTAACTGTTTTCTGAAACGGTGCAGAAAACATGAACAATTACAGCTCTTTACAATTCCAAGACATAAAATGGTTACCTACTTCTAAACATTATCTTTTAAAATCTGAATTTAAATCATATCAGAATAAAATTAAGAAGAACGTAAGTAGCAAATTAACTATGAAACATTATGCAGTCATTAAGAACCAAGCTCCGAAATAATTTTCAAGTTACAACAAAATGCTTAGAACACATATACAATGTATGTATGTTTATATATATACGTATCTACACATATAAACCATATACACATCCACATATAGGTAGCATAAAACCAACTTTATGGAAACATCATCACAGACGAGTGGAAGGCTATATACCAAATATTAACAGTGGTTATTTCACTCTCTTTTTTAATAAAGATTTTATTTGTTTATTTCATATAGAGAGAGATCACCAATAGACAGAGACAAAGGGGGAAGCAGGCTCCTTGCTGAGCAGAGCCCGATGAGGGGCTTGATCCCAGGACCCTGAGATCATGACCTAAGCCAAAAGCAGAGTCTTAACCCACTGAGCCACCCAGGCGCCCCTCGCTCTCTCTTTTTAAAAATTGGTGACTTTTACTGCATCATCAAGAATATTCTTTTTTCTGGGACAGCACCTGGGTGGCTCAGTCGTTAGGCATCTGCCGTAGGCTTGGATCATGATCCCAAGGTTCTGGGCTCAAGCCCCACATTGGCTCCTTGCTCAGCGGGAAGCCTGCTTCTCCCTCTCCCCCTGCTTCCGTTCCCTCTCTCGCTCTCTGTCAAATAAATAAAATCTTTAAAAATATATATATATTCTTTTTCTAAAAAAGTTTTTATTTGTTAACATATAGCTTAATATTAGTTTCAGGTGTACAACACAGTGAGTCATCACTTTCATTCATCATCTGGGGCTCATCACAATCACACTTCTTAATCCCCATCACCCATTTCACCACCCCCACCTCCTCTCTGGTAACCATCAATTTGTTCTCTATAGTTAATAGCTTCTTGGTTTGTCTCTCTCTCTTTTCCCTTTGCTCATTTGTTTTGTTTCTTAAATTCCACATGAGTGAACTCATATGGTGTTTGTCTTTTTCTGACTTATTTCACTTAGCATTACACTCGCTAGCTCCAAGTTGTTGCAAATGGCAAATTTCATTACTTTTTATGGCTCAATAATATTCCACTTTATATATACCTCATCTTTTTTCCACTCATCAGTGGATGGGCACTTGAACTGCTTCCATAACTTGCCTATTATAGATAATGCTGCTATAAGCATCGGGGTGCACATATCCCTTTGATTAGTATTTTTGTATTCTCTGGATAAATACCTAGTAGTGCAAGTGCTGGATCGTAGGGTAGTACTTTTTTTTTTTTTTTTTTTTTGAGGAAGCTCTATGCTGTTTTCCAGAGTGGCTGCACCAGTTTGCATTCCCACCAATTGTGCCAGAGGGCTCCCCTTTCTCTATATCCTCGCCAACATTTGGTATTTCTTGTGTTGCTGATTTCAGCCATTCTGACAGGTGAAGTACTATCTCATTGTAGTTTTTAGGATTTTTGTTTTTATGTGCACAAGCAGGAGCGGGGGTGGGGGAGCAGAGGGAGAAGCAGACTCCACACTGAGCAGGGAGCCCAATGCAGGACTCCATATCCGGACCCTGGTATCCTGACCTGACTTAACTGACTGAGCCTCCCACATGCCCTATCTCATGGCAGTTTTAATTTGCATTTCCCTGGTAAGTGATGGTGAGCATCTGGTCTGTTGGTCATCTGTCTTCTTTGGAAAAATGTATATTCATGTCTTCTGTCCATTTTTTAATTGGATTATGTGTTTTCTTGGTTCTTTATATATATGTTTTAAGATTCTATTTATTGGGACGCCTGGGTGGCTCAGTTGGTTGGACGACTGCCTTCGGCTCAGGTCATGATCCCGGGGTCCCGGGATCGAGTCCCGCATCGGGCTCCCAGCTCCATGGGGAATCTGCTTCGCTCTCTGACCTTCTCCTCGCTCATGCTCTCTCTCACTGTGTCTCTCTCAAATAAATAAATAAAATCTTTAAAAAAAAAAAAAAAGATTCTATTTATTTATTTGACAGAGAGACACAGCAAGAGAGGGAACACAAGAAGGGGGAGTAGGAAAAGGAGAGGGAGAAGCAGGCTTCCCACGGGGCAGGGAGCCTGACGCAGGGCTCTATCCCAGGACTCTGGGACTATGACCTGAGCTGAAGGCAGTCACTTAACCAACTGAGCCACCCAGGTGCCCCAAGTTCTTGATATATTTTGGATACTAATCCTTTATTAGGTAGGTCATTTGCAAATATTTTCTCCCATTCCATAGGCTGGCTGCCTTTTAATTTTATTGACTGTTTCCTTCACTGTGCAGAAGCTTTTTATTCTGATGAAGACCCAATAATTTATTTCTGCATTTGTTTCCCTTGTCTCTGGGGATGTATCTAGAAAGAACTTGCTATGGCCAAAGTTACTGCCTATGTTCTCTTCTGGGTTTTTATGGTTCCAGGTCTCACATTTAGGTGTTTAATCCACTTTGATTTTATTTTTGTGAAGGGTGTAAGAAGGTAATCCATTTTTTCCAACACCCTTTGTTGAAGAGACTTCTTCTTCCCATTGCATAGTCTTTCCTGCTTTGTTGAAGATTAGCTGACCATATAATTGCGAGTTCATTTAGGGGTTTTGTATTTTATTCCACTGCTATGTGTCTATTTTTGTACCAGTACCATACTATTTTGACCAATCTTTTTTGTTGTTTGTTGTTCCTTTTCCCTCTTTTTAGAGTATGTGCATGCATGCCAGAGCAAGGGTGGGGAGGTTAAAGGGAGAGGGAGAGAATATGTGCCTGCATGGTCTGCCAGGCGTGGGGAGGGTATAGAGAGAGGGAATGAATTTTTAAGCAGGCTCCACATCCAGCCTGAAACTTGATGAGGGGCTCCATCTCATGACACTGAGATCATTACCTGAGCCCGAAATCAAGAGTCAGACACTTAACTGACTGAGCCACCCAGGTGCCCCAGTACCATACTATTTGGTTACTACAGCTTTGTAATATAACTTGAAGTTTGGAATTGTGATGCCTCCAAGCTTTGTTTTTCTTTTTCAAGATTGCTTTGGCTATATGGGGTCTTCTGTGGCTTCATACAAATTTTAGGATTGTTTTAGCTCTGTGAAAAATGCTGTTGGTATTTTGACAAGGAATGCATTAAATGTGTAGATTGCCTTGAGTAGTACAGACATTTTAACAATATTTGTTCTTCCAATTCATGAGCATGGAATGTCTTTCCATTTCTTTGTCATCATCAACTTCTTTCATCAGTGGGTTTTGTTGTTGTTGTTGTTGTTTTTGAGAGAGTGGGGGTAGGGGGTGGGGGGGGGAGGCTTCATGCCCAGTGCAGAGCCTAACACAAGGCTCAATCTCACAACCCTGAGATCACAACCAGAACTGAAATCAAGAGTTACACACTTAACTGACTGAGTCACCCAGGCACCCCTCATCAGTGTTTATAGTTTCCAGAGTACAGGTCTTTCACCTCTTTGGTTAGAGGTATTCCTAGGTATCTTATTGTTTTTGGCACAACTGTAAATGGGACTGATTCCTTATTTCTCTTTCTGCTGCTTCATCACTGGTGTATAAGAATACAACAGATTTCCGTACATTGATTTTGTATCCAGCAACTCTACTGAACCTACTAGTTTCAGCAGTTTTTTTGGTGGTGTTTCGGGTTTTCTATATATATCATTTACAAATAATGAAAATTTTACTTTTTCCATGCTGATTTGGATGCTTTTTATTTCTTTTTCCTGTCTGATTGCTGTGGCTAGGGCTTCTGAACCATGATAAATAATGGTGGTGAGAGCAGACATCCCTGCATGTTCGTAACTGTAGAAGAAAAGCTCTCAAGAGATTTTTCCCCAACAAGGGTGATATTAGCTATGGATTTTTCATATACGGGCTTTATTATACCGAGGTACGTTCTCTCTAAACCTACTTTGTTGAGTTTAACAGTGGCTATTTCTTGATGATAAGAGTCTTCTTTTAATTTTAACATCCTCAAAATTTTCTTTTCTTTCTTTTTTTCTTTAAAGATTTTATTTACTCATTTGACAGACAGAGATCACAAGCAGGCAGAGAGAGGAGGAAGCAGATTCCCTGCAGAGCAGAGAGCCCGATGCAGGGCTCAATCCCACGACCCTGAGATTATGACCTGAGCGAAAGGCAAAGGCTTAACCCACTGAGCCACCCAGGTGCCCCCATCCTCAAAATTTTCTAAGATGAGCATGTATTACTTCAAAAAATATTTTTAATTAAAAAGAATATATATTCCATACAAACATCATAAACAATACAAAAGTACATGAACTTTCTTCCCTCACCTCAATGCCACTCCTCAATGCACTAGATTTCTATCAAGGGCAATGGTTATTACCAGATATTTTTCTAAGTGTATATATACATATATATTACATAAATATATAGTTTTGTGGTTTATTTTTAAAATTTTTTATTTCTTTTTTATTAAGTAATCTTTATGCCCAACATGGGTCACTCACGATTCCGAGGTCAAGTGATACATGCTCTGCTAACTGAGCCAGCCAGGCACCCACTGTTCATTTTTAATGAAACTGGTGTAACAGTTTTTTTTTTTTTTTAAAGATTTTATTTATTTATTTGACAGACAGAGATCACAAGTAGGCAGAGAGGCAGGCAGAGAGAGAGAGGGAAGCAGGCTCCCCGCCGAGCAGAGAGCCCGACGTGGGACTCGATCCCAGGACCCTGAGATCATGACCCGAGCCGAAGGCAGCTGCTTAACCCACTGAGCCACCCAGGCACCCACTGGTGTAACAGTTTTTATACTGCTTTCCTTTTCGGCATTTTCCTCCTCAATGGTATGTTCTTCCGTGCTAACATAAACACATTTACGTCACTCTTTTTCCACTATTCCATATAAAGAACACAGCATAATTTACATGTGAATGCTATTTTTTTCCCAGAATTCTACAAGTGGGAACAGAATACTCAGACTTACAGTTATATATGTCAGGCTGACAGGCTCATAAATTAATCTGGGGTTATATAAATAGAATTTTATATTCATTAGATTTTTTTCTGTAGTTTTCAATATTAAAATATTCTTATAATTAAAAATTACACATTTGATATACTGTCATACTCAAAGTTTCTAAAACTTATATGGCTTTTTAAACTCAGCATTGTTTCTGAGATCTCTCCATGCTATAAAGGATCTAGATCCTCTTCATGGTTACCTAGTATTCAACTGTATGATAATGATACACTTTATCCATCTTCCAAAACAGATATATACTTGGCTTCCAACATTTTGCTTTTTCAAAAAATACTGCAAATTATAAGAGTTAACATATATAGTCCTTATTCTGAGCCAGACACTGTTCTATTATTTTATATATATAATTTATTCTCTCTCAAAAGTACTGGCCCTTGAATTACATGGGTTTGAACTGCACAGGTCAACCTCTATGCAGATTTTTGACACAGTATAGTACCATATTTTTCTTATGAAAATTTTAAGAGCTTTTTTTTTTTTTTTTTAATTTTTATTTCTTTGACAGAGAGAGGGAGGCTGATGTGGGGCTTGATCTCAGGACCCTGGGATCATGACCTGAGCTGAAGGTAGATGCTTAACTGACTGAGGCACCCAGGTACCCTGATTTTTAAACTAAATTCTACCCTCATAAGGGACTTGAACTCATGACCCCTAGTTCAAGAGTCATATGCTCTGGACGCCTGGGTGGCTCAGTTGGTTAAGCCACTACCTTCAACTCAGGTCATGATCCCAAAGTCCTGGGATCAAGTCCCACACTGGGGTCCTTGCTCAGCAGGGAGCCTGCTTCTCTCTCCACCTCTGCCTACCACTCTGCCTGCTTGTGCGTGCTCTCTCTCTGACAAATAAATAAATTTAAAAAATAATAATAAAAAAAAAAGAGTCATATGCTCTACTGACTGAACCAGTCAGGTGCCCTTCCTTATGATTTTCTTAGTAACATTTTCTTCTTCTCTCACATAGTTTAAGAATACAGTGTATAATACATTTAACATGCAAAATATGTGTTAACTGACTATTCATGTTATAAATAGTAAGACTTCCAGCAACAGTAGGCAATTAGTAATTATACTTTTGAGGAATCAAAAGTTACACATGGGGGCGCCTGGGTGGCTCAGTCATTAAGTGTCTGCCTTCGGCTCAGGTCATGATTCCAGGGTCCTGGGATCAAGCCCCGCATCGGGCTCCCTGCTCAGCAGGAAGCCTGCTTCTCCCTCTCCCACTCCCCCTGCTTCTGTTCCCTCTCTCGCTGTGTGTCTCTGTCAAAAAAATAAATAAATTTAAAAAAAAAATTAAAAAAAAAAAAAAAAGTTACACATGGATTTTCAACTAAGCAGGAAGGAGGGAGGTCAGTACCCCTAATCCTCATGTTATTCAAGGGTCAAATATAGTTACTATGATTATCCTCATTTTACATAGGGGGAAATAAAGGAATAGAGAGGTTAAATAATTTGTCCAAGATTATAGCGCCAGTAAAATGGTAAAGTTAGAATTTAAACCAGTTGGTCTGTCTCTAAAGTGTGTGTTCTTAACATCCTAGTATGTCTTCTGACATTATATGCCAGAGTGTACCCAGAATGTATCAATGGATGCAGTATTTCAAGGTTGTATGATAAGAGTATTTTCCAATTTTACAAGATTAAACCAAACCCCAAAATGGCTAAACATAAAAATTACTATCTGAAATGTATGGATCTGTTCATATACCCAAGTACCTGATATCATAAGATAGTTTTGATTTTTACCCTTTAATGCATGGTTGGAAAATAACATTCCCATCTTATTTGTATATCTTTCATTCCTAATGATAATAGAAACCTCCCCCTCTAAAAGCCAATTGAATTTTCTCTACTGTAAGCCACTAGTTCATGTACCCTTTTGTCTATTTTTTTGTTTGCCCATTTCCTTAACCTCCTGTAGGAATTTCTTATAAAGTTCTGAACATCAATCCCGTTTCATATGGTGCATCTTTTCCCATATTACTTCTTCCCTTTTAACTTGTTCATGGGTGTCTTCTGTTGTACAGATTTTAAATTTTGATATATTCATTTATGGTTTTTGGTTGATAGGTCATATTTCTCTATCTTTTCCTTTATGGTTTCTAATCTATAGCTAAGAATTTTATATGTTAATCTTTTCACCCTGCCCAAAAAAAAAAAAAAAAAAGTTTTTATTAAATTATTTAACCCCAAGAGAAATGTGTGATTTTATCAGTTTCTCCAACATCTTTGTTATAGGTACCTAATGAATCTGAAAGTGGTTTTCATCTCTCTGATCACTAGTGAGGTTAAATATCTCTTCAGATATTTCTTTCTTTCCTGTTTTTTAGATTTACTTATTGATTTATTTATTTTTGCGAGAGAGAGAGAGATAGAGAGAGAGCTTGAGTGTGGGGAGGGACAGAGGGAGAAACAGACTCCCTGCTGAGCAGGAAGCCTGATGTGGGGCTGGATCCCAGGACCTCATGTCCCAAGCTGAAGCCAGACACTCAACTGACTGAGCCACCTAGGCACCCAGACATTTCTATTTCTAGTGAATTATCTCTCCCATATCATATCTCTTCATAGTGTAAAAGTTCTGCATTTTAATGCAGTTATATCTTCTGATCTTTTCCTTAATTCTGAATTTTAAATCTTGTTTAATTATACCTTCTTCATCAAAAGAAAGATTATTCTCTTGTTCCTTGTATGTTTACAGTTGTGCTTTAGAGCTTTAATTCAGGGGTGCCTTGGTGGCTCAGTTAGTTAAGCATCTGCCTTTGGCTCAGGTTATGATCCCAGGGTTCTGGGATGGAGTCCTGCAACAGGCTCCCTACTGGGCGGGAAGCCTGCTTCTCCTTCTCCCACTCCCCCAGTTTGTATTCCCTCTCTCACTGTCTCTCTCTCTCTGTCAAATAAATAAAAGCTTTAAAAAAAAAAAAAGAACTTTAATTCATCTGTAATTTATTTTCATGTAAGACATGAGATAAAGATATAATTTTGCTTATATCCAACTGCTGCAAAACCAATTTGATTAATCCATCTTTTCATACAAGTATAAGATGTTCTTTTTATCACATATTACATTCCTATCTATACTAATCTATTTTTAGATTTATTAATCTATTTATTTCTGTACCAGTTTCACATTTATTTTTAGTAATACATTTTTATACTCAGTAAGTCATTATACTCAGTAAGTCATCATTCTTCCTTTTCAAACATTTCTTGGCATTACTTCATAACCAAAACAATAAACTCTTTTTGTTAAAAAAAAAAAAAAAGGGAATGATCTTGGATATCTTGGATAACAAAGCTTTAACTGAAATGTGTACATACCACACACACACACACACACACACACACACACACACACACACCCACAGAGGAGGTTTGAGGATTATGGGGCCACCACAAGCAACAGAAATCAGAATATATATACACACACAAAAAACGCAAAGCTAGCATTCCATTTTACTCATGTACCCTTTCTTAGAAGAACAACGAACAATGAAGATTTGCAATGACCTTCAATTTACAAAGCATTTTCATTCACATTATGAAAGAATGATACTTTGTCAAAGAAAATAATCCACTCATTTTAATATCAGTAATTGTATTCTGACTGAGCCTAACATTTCATTGCTGAAAGATATTTCAAAATGCACAAGTTTCAGCAACCAGTTTATTCTACATCAACCAGTAACTCGTTTATGTTGTATCTTTTGTACAGATTAAACAATAAATGAAAAGTCAATCACAAGTACCTATTACATATTATAATGTAGCATTCATTACTTATACTTAGAATATGTCCATTCTTTGGACAAAATAAAAGCTTTAACCATGAAAAGGAATGATTAAAAAACAAGTATTAGCTTATCTTAAGTCATTTAGATTTTTATTAGGCAAAAATCTGTCATCTACCTAACCATTTAACTGTCAATTTCAACTCTGCTATTAAGTTTAACTTATAGGCCTTTTCCTAATAAAAAATAAACTTACATTTTTCACTGTAAATGATCTGGACCACTGGATTGGGGCCATCATTCTGCGGTACGGGATCTATATCAGCCCATTCTGCTCTGTCCCTGAAATATATATATTTTTTCAGTGACTGTATTCAAATACATAAGAAGAAAAAGAACTCCAATGTTTTTAAAATTACCAACAACTACACTTCTATTAAATCAGTAACTTATAAATATTTTAATATAATCATGGTTGGATTCTTCATGATCAAGTTTTGCCATTTTGCCTTACATCTTAAACTTTTAAAGTATCATAAAAATAAACTGAATATCTGCCCATTAAAATAAGTTAATAAATCAATAGTTCTCAAATTTAAAGTTTTTATGTAAGTAGAGAAACTTGTTTTGCAGTAAGTACAGGATAGTTTTAAATTAGAAATCTATTTAATTAATTGGTCTAGTAAGACTTTTTGGAGTTAGCATTTAAAAAAATTGAGTAACAAGTTACTAGGAACTGACATTTTAAAATCAAAGTAAGCACTATTATTAGTTCACTATACTGAGAGGTGGTCCAGGTAGTCTTTTCGAGAGCAGGCTCTTGAATCTAATAACTGTGTGGGTTAGAATGTAGGCTTTACCACTTATCACCTGTGTGACCTTGAGAAAGTTACTTAATCTCTATGGGCCTCAGTTTCTTCATTTATAAAATGGAGATGATATTACTAACCAACCTTAGAAGGCTGTTTTGAGGATTAAATAGATAATATGTTAAGCATTTAAATGTGCATAATAATAAGCACATATATAGTAAATTTATTACATATATATACGAATATATTAGTATATAGTATATAATCAATATACGAAACACAATATTACTATACACCTAAATATTTATGCCATATGTTATAAATATAGCATATAATAAATGCATATAGGGGCACCTAGGTGGCTCAATGGGTTAAAGCCTCTTCCTTTGGCTCAGGTCATGATCCCAGGGTCCTGGGATCGAGCCCCGCATCCAGCTCTCTGCTTGGTGGGGAGCCCACTTCCTCCTCTCTTTTTGCCTGTCTCTCTGCCTACTAGTGATGTCTGTCAAATAAATACATGAAAAAAAAAAAGAAAAAAAAAAACTTTAAATAAATAAATAAATAAATGCATATAGTAAGCATTCAATGAATACTATTCTCATTATCATTGCTAAAATAACATAGTGGCACCAATAGGTGCCTATAGACATTTCTGTGCAAAATGCCTAATATGACTAAATTTGCTTTAACCACTCTTTTATTTATACTATTTTCCTTTCACCCATCTTTTAGTTCTCTATACCTATCAGCTATTGACAGCAACGATTCTGTGGAATCCAGACAATCCTTAAGTTGTGTCCACTGTATCAGAAGAAATACAAGGGAAACAATTACCTGAGGTGTGAGACCTTGAGCCTGGGGCAGTAGCATGAAAAAGGTAAGGCTGTCATATAGTCACTGAAAAACCAGACCTAGCCAACTAAAGCAGCTGAATATTTTACAATTCAGAGAGGAGGTGTGAGGATTATGGGACTACCACAGCCAAATTAAATGTGTAAAACAACTCCAGTAACAAAATCTGGATGGTGACTTTCACTCATTCATAAAATCAAGGAAGGCAAATAAGCTATCTAATGGGTTTACCTAGAACTACATAAGAAAAAATAAGACAAAAGAAAAATAAGATACAAGCATTTCTCAACTGTTTTTGCAAGTCCAACTGGAGATGAAAACTTCTAGGAGTGAGAGTCGGGAGAAAAAGCAAGAAAGTTACAAAGTACCCAACTCTGTTTACTATATACCACTTCTATTATACACGAGGTGATGTAACGACGGATTACAGAGTTTAACAAATACCTTTTCGGTTTTACAGCTTAAATCCGGTGCCTGCCTGATGGTAGGCGCTAAAATATTTAAAGAAAATGCTGAATGTAAAAGTCCCAGCCCTTAAAGATCTTATACTAGCTCCGTCCCCTTTAACAGAACAAACCAGGGGAAGCCCTTACACCTTGTTTTTAAAGCGAGCAAATCTGGACCTTATTTATATTTAACTCTTACTTCCTGCCCGGCTATTAAAGAGCCCCCAAACCCTTCGGGACTCTGCGATCAACGAGCTTAGCGCCGTGGGAGCAGGAAAGCGTGCGGGAGATTTCCTAAATTCCTGAATCACACCTGAACAGCCTCAGGGAGAGCGCTGTCCGGTGTGCTGCAGTTTCTACGCTGTCTGGCGTCTGGCCTCCTCCATCTCTGGCCAGACAGGCTGGCCCCGGGAACCAGCAACCCCGGAAAGAGCGCGAGGGCGCCGAGCGGGCCTCGACCCCGCCGAGCGCGCCCCCTCCACCCCGGCCAGCCGGACGAAGAAGCGGCGGAAACTTCGGCCGCACACGCCGAGGTCAGGGGAGCCGACCCGGAACCGCCGGCCGAGGGGAGCACCCGCCTTCAGGAGGAAGGGCCTCGGGCGCGGCGGCCCTGCCGTGGGCGTTACCTGTACAGGACATAGGTGGGCGAGTCCAGGCTCAGGAACCCGTCGTCCATAGGGGACGCCACTGCTTCTCCGGGCTCAGCCGCCATAGCTTCTTCCTGCTGCTGCTGGGGCGGCGGAGGGTGCGGCTGGGGCGGCGGCGGCTCCGGCTGACCGGACTCGCTGCCCTGCGCAGCCTCCCCAACCCCCTCCGTGGCGGCCATCTCGCCTCGGTCCGCAGCGGAGGTGGCGGCGGTAGCCCCGCCCCCCACTGCCCCGCCCCTCGCTCCCTCCCACACCCCCGCGGCGGCCCACTTCCGGTTTTTCCTCCCTTCCTACCATAGAGATGCAGACTAGAGAGACCCGGGCGGGGCCCCAGCCCTGAAGCGCTGGGATGGGTACCAGGCCTTTTTGGAGAGAACGACGCTGTGCCTGAGGACTCCAGATTTCCCGCGCGTCATCCCGTGTGTGGACCTTTCCGAATGCTTGTAGTTGATACTTCGGAACGGATTGTTTTTGTTAGATCCCCTCGCTATGGAGATGGTTCTCTCTTCTCTTGGACAGTGGCTTAGACGCAGTGGGTAAGGGCAGGTGACCCACAGCTGAAGACCCAGCTCCTCCCCCTCAACCCTGTCTGGAAAACTGGCTTCCAGGGCTCCATATTAACCCTAAAGGCCTTTATGTTTCTTGGGCACATTTTTCTTTTGCATGGTGAGCTTAGGCCAGAGAATTTAATACGGGGCTTTTGTCTTTCGAAATTAAAATCTGGGGGCGCCTGGATGGCTCAGTTGGTTAAGCGACTGCCTTCTGCTCAGGTCATGATCCTGGAGTCGTGGGACTGAGTCATGCCTCGGGGTCCCAGCTCCATGGGGAGTCTGCTTCTCCCTCTGACCTTCTCTCTTATGCTCTCCCTCACTCTCTCTAATTAATTAATTAATATCCTAATTATACAAATACTATGTGTGTATGATACAGAAAAGGCAAACATTTAACAACTGTTTACTACCTATTACGTAGCTTGCTCACAGGAGTGTAGAATAAAGTCTCTGTAGTCACGAAGTTTACATTGTAATGAAGGGCAACAGAAAATGTCACCCTAAAATATATCGGTATTCAGGACATGTCACTCCAAAATATACTGCTTTGGTATACTGATTATTTCTGAGCCGTAGGCACTTGAAAAACAGCCTATGAAGGGAGAAGCTTTATCTGAGCTCCCTTTATCTGCCTAAAGACAGATTCTCTAAAAGAAACTGAATTGTCCTAAACCCCACAGTAGAAGTGGAGACCACACCCAGACAAATTTTGTCAAACTGTCCTGTCTCGGGGTACCTGGGTGGCTCAGTCATTTAAGCCACTGCCTTAGGCTAAGGTCATGATCCCAGGGTTCTGGGATTGAACCCCATATCAGGACCCTGCTCAGCGGGCAACTTGTTTCTCCCCTGCCTGCCCTTACCCCTTCTTGTGCATGCTCTCCGTCTCTCTTTTTCTCTCTCTCACTCGCTCTGTGTCAAATAAATCAAATCTTAAAAAAAAAACTAAACCTGTCCTATCTACTGTCTGTTCTTTTAAGGGCCCATTTTTCTTTCCTAAAAATTATTTATTCTCTGGAGAGGCCTACATTGCCACTTCCCTTTCCCTACTAAAATGGTATTTGAGACTGAATTCTAAGCAACCCCAGTGAATTGCTAATTTTTTCCTAAGTATCTTCCATGTATATGTGAGGCATACATGTTAATAAATCTGTTTTTCTCTTATTAATCTTTTATTGCAAGGGTCACAAGCCAAGAACTCAGAAGGGTAGAGGGAGAATTAATTTTCACCCTCTATAATGGGAAGGCTTATCTGGGGGCTATTTGTTATTGTTCTTGTTGTTATTATTACTATTATAACAGAGAGCGTGTGAGTGCAGGGGTGGGAGGAGAGGGCAACAGAGACAGAGAGAAAGAGTGAGAGAGAATTGGGTTTGATGAGGGAGCAGGAGGCTGGCTGAGGATGGAGCAGAGGCTGGCGCCTTGCACCCCCTCTCCACCCACTCCCCTTGGTAATATGTGTGACATTCCACAGGCACCCCTGACTGCCCTAAAAGAAGAACAAATGGTTATCTTGCAGAGATCACAGTCCTGCAAGGCAGAAGTCTCTCTTGGTTTACAAATGTCCTTGAGATTTACAACAAAGAAGTTACCTTATCAATAGCCCAATTTCCAAAGACACATAACTCAGTTCCTCAAGCCCTAACGTCACCCTCCCCTCCATAAAAAACCGAAGGAGGCGGAGGTAGAAAGCAAAGTAAATAAAGTTAAATTTCTTCTAAACCTAAATCTCGCTAATAAGGACGTTTGATAGCAGGAATGTAACATTCCACCAGGAGACTCCCAGTTGTCTTTATGTTAGTGCCTCATTAGAGGGAAAGTGGCCTTGGCTTGATAGTAACCAGGCCTTCAATATCCTGACAGTCTTCTTTACCCCAATAGCCCTTCTGAACAACCCTTTGTCCTCACCTACTCAACTCCTGTGTATATAACCAGCCACTCCTCACATGCCCGGCGCAGCAGCATCTCCGTCTGCCCACGGGTCCCGTCCCCGTGCTCTAATAAACCACCTTTTTGCACCAAAGACGTCTAAAGAATTCTTTCTTAGCTGTCAGCTCCGAACCTCACCCTATTGAACCTCACCTAGGTTCAAGAACTTCATCAGGTTTAACCCTTTCTCGTATGTTGTTCTCCTGATATAATTAGTCTCATTCATGCCATTTTGTTCTGTGTTTTCTGTGTTATGGTTTCTTGTTCTATCTTTCTGTGTTCCTTTTCAGCCCTGACCGAATTTGTGTGTTCCTTCTTCTCTACTGGTTTGAAAGTTAGGCACCCGTTTCTATAAATTTATTAATGAACATATTCAAACTTTTTTAAAGAAAGGGAGTGGGGGTGAGGGACAGAGGGAGAGAGAGAGAATCTTAAACATGCTCCAAGCCCAGCTCGGAGTCCCATGTGGGGCTCCATCTCACAGCCCTGAGATCATGACCTGAGTCAAAATCAAGAGCAGGGCGCTAAACTGACTGAGCCACCCAGGTGCCTTGCTGGGGGCTGTTTGAGCAAAGACATGATAGTGGAAAATGTATGCCATGTAGCGTAGATAGGGAGTGCATACTCACTCTGTTCTTGTTTCAGAAAAGATGCCAGTATCACTGAAGTCCTGAGAGTGAGGGGAAAGAATTGGTAGGTGATAAGGTTAAAGAAAAAGCCAGGGGCCATGCTAAGAATTTGAGATCTTGGGGTGGGAGGGGGGAGGGTAATACAGTCATAACATAAAATTTATCCTTTTAATAATTTTTTAAATAATTTTTTCTTAAAAATTTGATTTATTTATTTGACAAATGGAGATCATAAGTAGACAGAGAGGCAGGCAGAGAGAGAGGGGGAAGCAGGCTCCCTACTAAGCAGAGAGCCCCATGTGGGGCTCGATCCCAGGACCCTGGGATCATGACCTGAGCCTAAGGCAGAGACTTTAACCCACCGAGCCACCCAGGCGGCCCTTTTTAAATAATTTTTAAATGGGGGGTGCCTGGGTGGCTCGGTGGGTTAAAGTCTCTGCCTTCGGCTTGGTCATGATCGCAGGGTCCTGGGATCGAGCCCCACATAGGGCTCTCTGCTCAGTGGGGAGCCTGCTTCTCCCTCTCTCTCTGCCTGCCTCTCTGCCTACTGTGATCTCTGTCAAATAAATAAATAAAATCTTAAAAAATATATAAATTTTTTAAAAAAAAATAATGTTTAAGTGTACTGTTCAGTGGCATTAAGTATGTTTCCATCTTTGTGAAACAATCACCACCATCCATCTCCAGAATTTTGCATCTTCCCAAACTGAAACTCTGTACTTACTAAATAACTCCCCGTTCCCTCTGTTAAGAAGAAAACCACAGGAGCGCCTGGGTGGTTCAGTCGGTACAGCATGTGATTCTTGATCTCACGGTTGTAAGCTTGAGCCCCATGTTGGATGTAGAGATTACTTAAAAATAATTTTTTTTTTAAAAAAGGAAAAGAAAACCACAGGCCCCAAATGGAACCACTTATGTGAAGAGCCCCACATCAGCAAGCCAAGACTTAATACCTAACCTAACTGAAGTTTTAGCTTCTCTGCGCAACCCCTCCCCCACCAGGAACTTAACCTCTGACTAGTCAACATGGAATTTACTGGTCAGCACTAGGACATTCACTGACAGACCCCCTCTGTTCCCCTCAAGAGGGCGACCATGCCTAAAACAATGGATTCTTTGCTAATTTCCTTTTTTAATGCCCCTTCTCCACCTTTAAAAACCTTTCCTTTTCCACAGCTTGACTGAGCTCCCCCTACTTGGTAGATGGGATGCTGCCCAATTCATGACTCAGTTAATAAAGTCAGATATTTAAATTTTACTTGGTTGGATATTTGTCATTGAACCTTTTCCCTTTAGGCGCTAGTAACCAGATTCTGCTTTATCTCTATGAAGTTGACTACTTTAGGTACTTCATGGAAGTGTAATCATACAGTATTTGTCCTTTTGTAATTGGCTTATGTTGCTTCACATAATGTCCTCCAGGTTCCTTAGATGTTAGAATAGCCTTTTTAAAGGCTGAATAATATTTCACTGGTATGTATATGCCACAAATTTGTTATCTATCTGTTAATGAACACTTGGGTTGTTTCTACCTTTTGGTTGTGAATGATGAAATATCTGTTAGAACTCCTGTTTTCACTTCTTCTGGATATAGACCTGGAAATGGAACAAGTGCTTGATCTTTTGGTCATTCTAATTATAATTTTTGGAGGAACTTTTCTCCTACCACCAGAGAACCTAATTTCACTGGTTTAGAGTGAGGTCTTGGCAATGGTATATTTTAAGAGCTCCCCATGTAACTCTAACATGCAGCCCAGGTTGAGGGTTTCTGCTGTAGTCAGTCTATGGTGTAGCCTGCTGCTTTGCCATTAGGTCTCCTAAAGATACTAAGGTGTCTCAACTGCTGGGGAGACAGGCCTAGGCAGGGTTGGTTAGCAATCAGTATGGTCATGTTAAATATGTAAGTCAAGCAATCAAAAAAAATTTTTTAATATATTACCTTTAAAAATAGAAATAAACCACAATATGTGTGTAAATAAAACTACTTACCAAGTGATGTAAGTTGTAGTGCAAATTGTTCTTCAATTTTTAACAGCTTTATTGATAAATATTTTAAATATCATAAAATTTACCTCTTTCATGAGTATAATTCTTCATCAATTTTTTATTTTTAGGAATTACTGATATGAGTTTTTCATTGATACAGCTGATATTAACAACATGATGCTGCTAATTTGATTGCACTCTTCCAGAGATTTCCCCAGAAGTTTGATAGTTATTAGGTGCCTAGGGATTGTGTTAAATGCCTGAGATTTCAACTTCCCCCAGTGCTCTTTAGGCTACATCATTTCCCTCTCAGCTACAATCAGAAAGGAGGATACCTTCAGGATATTGATTGCACTTCCAGAGCTAGTACCTGGAAACTGTGAGCTAGAGAGAGGGGGACAAGTGGGGGAGGGATAGGAGGGGTAAAGAAGATGACAACTAATTAATCTCAGTTGCCAGAACTTGGAGCATGTCTTTGTCTTTTGGCTGCTTTGCCCCACCACCAAGAAAGGACCATTTGCGGCTGCACCCAGCCTAGTCAAGAGATAGTCATACAAGACAGAAAGGAAATGATTGAGTGGGGGGTCCAGTTATTAAGTGAGCCACAGACACAAGTCCGTGGAATGATATCCTGAAAGTGGTGAAAGAAAACATCTGCTAACATAGAATTCTACATCTAGTAAAAATAGTCTTCAAGAAAGCAAAAGAACATTTTCAAATAAATGAACACTAAATGGTTTGATGCTAGCACACCCTCAAAAGAAGGATCATCTAAAGCATGTACTTGAGACAGAAGGAAAATATCCTCAGACGAGAAAATCAGAGATGCAGGAAAGAAAGAAGATCAAAGAAAATGGTTAAGTATGTGGATAACCTAAATAATAATGGATGATATAAAAATCACACTGTTAACGGCTTGTGCAGTTTACAAATGTATGGAATTAAAATGCATGCAACCAGTAACATAAAAGTTGGTTAAGGGGTCAACAGACTCTCTTAAAGTCCTTATGTTTCCCCTGGGAAGGATAAATGTATTTACTTCCTGCATCTCTGACTTTTCCATTTGACAATTTGTCAATTTGTCAAACCAGAAAGCAAACAAAAGGGGCACCTACGTGACTCAGTCGACTAAGCCTCTGACTCCTGGTTTCAGCTCAAGTTGTTATCTCTTGGGTCATGGGATGGAGCCCGGTGTTGGACATCCCACTCAGTGGGGAGCCTGTTTCAGATTCTCTTCCTCTGCTCCCACCCCCCCACCACAGACGTTCTAGAACTCTCTCTCTCAAATGTAAAAAAAAAAATTTTTTTTAAAGACCAAATAAGCAAACCACCATCTCATTGACAGGTTGATTGGGATTGTAATACATCTATAGATCTATAGATCAATTTTGGGTAATGACAACTGTATTAAATCTCCAATATTTGTACACAATATATCTTGGTTTAGTTAGGGTTTTAGATGTCTTATGAAGTTTTATTGCTTTTTGAAAGTGTTATAGTTTTTCTGTACTTTGTTGGATATAGAGTTGTCTTTCTTGTTTCTGGTATACAGAAGTAAAACTAACTTTTATATCCAGTCACTTTGCTAACTTCCATTAATTTTAATACTTTAGCTGAAGCAATTAAGAATGTGATACTGGTACAGAAATAGACAAATAAAGTAATGAATACAACAGGGAACTCACAAAGAGATCTGTGAATATATATGGATACTTGAGATTTGACAAAGCCTCCACTGCAAGGAGTGAAAAAAGGAGATTGTTCTGAATCATGGTGCTGAGACAATTAGGCATCTATATAGGAAAAAACAAAACAAAACAAACCTGTATCCCTACCCCACACTATATAGACTTCAGTGTGAGAGGCAAGAGATAAAGGTCTTAGATGACAAATAGGATGAAATATTCAGGCTTTAGGGTCAGGAAAAATTCTTAAACAATACATTATATCATAATAATATAAGAAAAAAGAATAAATCTGATTATGTTAAAAATAAGAACTTCCTCTTCATCAAAATATACCATTAAGAGAATAAAAGAAATCACAAAGGACCCCGGGAGGCTTTAACCCACTGAGCCACCCAGGCACCCCCCATAAGAGACTCTTTTTTTTTTTTTTAAAGATTTTATTTATTTATTTGACAGAGAGAGATCACAAGTAGGCAGAGAGGCAGGCAGAGAGAGAGAGAGGAGGAAGCAGGCTCTCTGCTGAGCAGAGAGCCCGATGCGGGACTCGATCCCAGGACCCTGAGATCATGACCTGAGCTGAAGGCAGCGGCTTAACCCACTGAGCCACCCAGGCGCCCCCATAAGAGACTCTTAATCTCAGGAAACAAACTGTGGGTTGCTGGAGTGGAGGGGTGTGGGAAGGATGGGGTGCAGGGTGATAGACACTGTATGTGCTATGGTGAGTGCTGTGAATTGTGTAAGACTAATCACAGACCTGAATCACAGACCTGTACCCCTGAAACAAATAATACATTATATGTTAATGTATATTTAATAAAAATAGTTTTTATATTATTATATAGTTTGTATAATATATCTATAATATATAATTTATATATGAATTATATATAAATTATATATTACATAAAAATTATGTATAAATATTATAATTATTATAAATAGTATAAATATTATATTATTATTTATTATATATTATAAATTATATTATATAGACTATTGTAGATATTTATATATAATATAAATATTTATATATGTAAATAGTATAAATATAAAATTATGTATCATATATTGTTATATGATTATATATTATATTATATATAAATATATAATTTATATTGTATACTTTTATATTATATATTTATATTATTTTATATATATATAATATTTTTAAAAGATTTTATTTGCTTATTTGACAGAGGGAGACACACAGAGAAAGGGAATACAAGCAGGGGGAGTGGGAGAGAGAGAATCTGGCTTCCTGCTGAACAGGGAGCCCAATGCGATGCTTTATCCCAGGACCCTGGGATCATGACCTGAGACAAAGGCAGACACTTAACAACTGAGCCACTCAGGCTCCCCTGCATAAAATATTTTAAAATAAGCTCTATGCCCAGCATGGGGCTTGAACTCAAAACCCTGACATCAAGTCACATGTTTTAGCAACTGAGCCAGCCAAGAGCTCCCATATATCTTTTTAATTTTTGTACCTTTTAACACCTTTCTACTACCTTTCTACTTTTAACTTACTTGTGACTTATAACTTAGTTCCTTATAGAAAGCATATAGTTGGGTCTTCCTTTTTTTTTTTTTTTAAGCTTTATTTCTTATTTTAGAGAGAGGACTGCAAGCAGGGGAAGGGAAGGAGGGAGAGAATCCCAAGCAGACTCCTGCTGAGTGCAGAACCTGACGCAGGACTAGATCTCACTACCCTGAGATCATGACTTGAATCAAAATCAAGAATCAGATGCTCAACCAACTGAGCCATGCAGACACCTCTATAAAAGCCTTGCTTTTATATCCAGCATACTCTGCTTTCTAATTGTGTGTTTTAGCCATTTACATTTAATATGATTATTTATATGGCTAGGTTGAAATCTAGCTTCTTGCTGTTTGTCTTCTATTTGAATTGTCTGTTCTTTGTTCCATTTCTTTTTCTGCCTTCTTTTGGAATAATTGAGTACTTTTTATTCCATTTTGTTGCCTTTGATGATTTAATTGTTGTAACTTTATTGTGTTATGTTAGTGGCTGCTTTAGGATTTATGGTATACTTCTTTTTTTTTTTTAAGATTTTATTTATTTATTTGACAGAGAGAGATCACAAGTAGGCAGAGAGGCAGGCAGAGAGAGAGAGAAGGAAGCAGGCTCCCCGCTGAGCAGAGAGCCCGATGTGGGGCTCGATCCCAGGACCCTAAGATCATGACCTGAGCCAAAGTCAGAGGCTTTTAACCCACTGAGCCACCCAGGCGCCCCCAGAAAATTGTTTTTAATGCAGCATAGTTTTTATGTAATTTTCTAGAAAGACATAGTTATGACAATACACATTGTATTCTTGCTGAGCATTTTTGTTGTTTCCAGTTTGTGGCTATTATACACAATGTTTTTGCTAACATTGCTCATGTGTTCTGATGCACAGGAGTACACATTTTTCTGGGGTATGTACCCAAGAGTAGAATTACTGGATGATAAAAATATGTATCTTCAACTTTCCTATATAATGCCAAACTATTTCCCAAATTAGAATAGTCATTTGGAATTGAATTTTTTCATCTTGCCAGTCTAGTGGGTGGATAGTGGTATATAAAAATGTTTTAAATTGGCATTTTCCTGGGGCGCCTGGGTGGCTCAGTGGTTTAAGGCCTCTGCCTTCGGCTCAGGTCATGATCCCGGGGTCCTGGGATCGAGCCCTGAATAGGGCTCTCTGCTCTGTGGGAAGCTTGCTTCCCCCCTCTCTGCCTGCCTCTCTGCCTACTTGTGATCTCTGTCATAAACAAATAAAATCTTAAAAAAAAACCCCATATTTCCCTTAGCATAATACCCTCTAGTTCCAACCATGTCATTGCAAATGGGAGATTTCATTTTGTTAAAAAATATTTTATTTATTTATTTGAGAGAGAGACAGAGAGAGCATGAGTGAGGAGAAGGTCAGAGGGAGAAGCAGACTCCCCATGGAGTTGGGAACCCGATGTGGGACTGGATCCCAGGACTCCAAGATCATGACCTGAGCTGAAGGCAGTTGCTTAACCAACTGAGCCACCCAGGCTCCCAAGGTTTCATTTTTTGATAGCTGCACAATATGCCATTTTTTAAAATACACACACACACACACACACCCTGCATCTTCTTTTCCATTCATTTGTTGATGGACATCTAGGCTCTTTCCATAGTTTGGCTATTGTGGATATTGCTGTTATAAACATTGGGGTGCACATGCACCTTTGGATCACTACATTTGTATCTTTAGGGTAAATACCCCGTAGTGTGATTGCTGGGTAGGTCATAAGGTAGCTCTATTTTCAACTCTTTAAGGAACCTCCATACTGTTTTCCAGAGTGGCTGCATCAGCTTGCATTCTTACCAGCAAGGTAAGAGGGTTCCCCTTTTTCCTCATCCTCTCTAACACCTGTCCTTTCCTGACTTGTTAATTTTAGCCATTCTGACTGGTGTAAGGTGTTATCTCACTGTGGCTTTGGTTTGTATTTCCCTGATGCTGAGTGATACTGAGCACTTTTTCCATGTGTCTATTGGCCATTTGGATGTCTTCTTTGGAGAAATGTCTGTTCCTGTCTTCTGCCTATTTCTTGATTGGATTATTTGTTCTTTGGGTGTTGAGACGGATAAGTTCTTTATAGATTTTGGCTACTAGCCCTTAATCTGGTATGTCATTCGCAATATCTTCTCCCATCCTGTTGGTTGTCTTTTGGTTTTATTGACTGTTTCCTTTGCTGTGCAAAAGCTTTTTATCTTGATGAAGTCCCATGGTTGTTTTTGCCCTTGCTTCCCTTGCCTTTGGTGACGTTTCTAGGAAGAAGTGGCTGTGGCTGAGGTCGAAAAGGTTGCTGCCCATGTTCTATTCAAGGATTTTGATGGATTTTTGTCTCGTATTGAGGTCTTTCAACCATTTGGAATCTATTTTTGTGTGTGGTGTAAGGAAATGGTCTAGATTCATTCTTCTGCATGTGGCCATCCAACTTTCCCAACACCATTTGTTGAAGAGACTTTTTTCCATTGGACATTCTTTCCTGCTTTGTCAAAGATTAGTTGACATTTTTTGAGTGTCCATTTCTGGGCTCTCTATTCTGTTCCATTGATCTATGTATCTGTTTTTGTGCCAGTACCATACTGTCTTGATGATTACAGCTTTGTAATAGAACTTCAAGTCTGGAATTGTGATGCTACCAGCTTTGGTTTTCTTTTTCAACATTCCTCTGGCTATTCAGGGTCTTTTCTGATCCCATAAAAATTTTAGGATTATTTATTCCATTTCTTAGAAAAAAGTTGATGGTATTTTGGTAGGGATTGTATTAAATGTGTACATTGCTCTAGGTAGCATAGACATTTTCACAATATTTGCTCTTCCAATCCATGAGCATGGAACGTTTTTCCATTTCTTTGTGTCTTCCTCAATTTCTTTCATGAGTACTTTATAGTTTCCTGAGTACAGATTCTTTGCCTCTTTGGTTAGATTTATTCCTAGGTATCTCAACATTTTGGGTGAAATTGTAAATGGGATCGATTCCTTAATTTCTCTTTCTTCTGTCTCATTGTTACTGTATAGAAATGCAACTGATTTTTGTGCATGGATTTTATATCCTGACACTTTACTGAATTCCTGTATGAGTTCTAGCAGTTTTGGAGTGGAGTCTTTTGGGTTTTCCGCATAAAGTATCATATCATCTGCAAAGAGTGAGAGTTTGACTTCTTCTTTGCTGATTCAGATGCCTTTTACCACTTTTTGTTGTCTGATTGGTGAGGCTAGGAAGTATTATGTTGAATAGCAGTGGTAATAGTGGACATCCCTGCCATGTTCCTGACCTTAGTGGAAAAGCTCTGTTTCACCCCATTGAGAATGATATTTGCTGTGGGCTTTTCATAGATGGTTTTCATGTGATTGCATTCTAGTTTCAGAGCTTTGTAGTTTGAAAATACGCAGGGAATGATCTCAATCTTTTAGTACCAGCTGCGATCCTGACTTGTGATACACGATGTGACCTATTCTGGAGAATGTTCTATGTGCAATAGAGAAGAATGTGTATTTCTGTTGCTTTGGGATGGGATGTTCTAAATATATCTGTGATGTCCATCTAGTCCAGTGTGTCATTTAAAGCCTTTATTTCCTTGTTGATCTTTTGGTTAGATGATTTATCCATTTCAGTAAGGGGTGTGTTAAAATCCCTTATTATTTTTGTATTATTGTCCATGTGCTTCTTTGATTTTTTTTGAAGATTTTATTTATTTCTTTGGCTGAGACCGATCACAAGTAGGCAGAGAGGCAGGCAGAGAGAGAAGAGGAAGCAGGCTCCCTGACGAGCAGAGAGCCTGATGCAGGGCTCCATCCCAGGACCCTGAGATCATGACCTGAGCCGAAGGCAGAGGCTTTAACCCACTAAGCCCCCCAGGTGCCCCTTGATTTTGTTATTAATTGAATTATATAATTGACTGCTCCCATGTTAAGGGCATAGATATTTAAATTTGTTAGATATTCTTGATGGACAGACCCTTTAAATATGATATAGTGTCCTTCTTAAACTCTTATTATAGTCTTTGGTTGAAAATCTAATTTGTCTGATATAAGGATTACCACCCCAGCTTTCTTCTGATATCCATTAACAGGGTAAATGGTTTTCCACTCCTTCACTTCAAATCTGGAGATGTCTTTGAGTCTAAAATGAGTATCTTGCAGACAGCATATAGATGGTTTTTGTTTTTTCTATCCATTATGATACCCTGTGTCTTTTTTTTTTTTTTTTTTAACCCTGTGTCTTTTGATTGGGGCATTTAGCCCATTTACTTTCAGGTTAACTATTGAAAGATACGAATTTAGTGCCATTGTATTGCCTGTAAGGTGACTGTTACTGTATATTGTCTCTGTTTCTTTTATTTTTTTATTATTTTTTTAATTTTTAATTTTTTTAAATTAATTTTTAATTTTTTATAAACATATATTTTTATCCCCAGGGGTACAGGTCTGTGAATCACCAGGTTTACACACTTCACAGCACTCACCAAAGCACCTACCCTCCCCAATGTCCATAATCCCACCCCCTTCTCCCAAACCCCCTCCCCCCAGCAACCCTCAGTTTGTTTTGTGAGATTAAGAGTCACTTATGGTTTGTCTCCCTCCCAATCCCATCTTGTTTCATTTATTCTTCTCCTACCCACTTAAGCCCCCATGTTGCATCACCACTTCCTCATATCAGGGAGATCATATGATAGTTGTCTTTCTCTGCTTGACTTATTTCGCTAAGCATGATACGCTCTAGTTCCATCCATGTTGTCGCAAATGGCAAGATTTCATTTCTTTTGATGGCTGCATAGTATTCCATTGTGTATATATACCACATCTTCTTGATCCATTCATCTGTTGATGGACATCTAGGTTCTTTCCATAGTTTGGCTATTGTGGACATTGCTGTTATAAACATTCGGGTGCATGTGCCCCTTTGGATCACTACGTTTGTATCCTTAGGGTAAATACCCAATAGTGCAATTGCTGGGTCATAGGGCAGTTCTATTTTCAACATTTTGAGGAACCTCCATGCTGTTTTCCAGAGTGGCTGCACCAGCTTGCATTCCCACCAACAGTGTAGGAGGGTTCCCCTTTCTCCGCATCCTTGCCAGCATTTGTCATTTCCTGACTTGTTGATTTTAGCCATTCTGACTGGTGTGAGGTGATATCTCATTGTGGTTTTGATTTGTATTTCCCTGATGCCAAGTGATATGGAGCACTTTTTCATGTGTCTGTTGACCATCTGGATGTCTTCTTTGCAGAAATGTCTGTTCATGTCCTCTGCCCATTTCTTGATTGGATTATTTGTTCTTTGGGTGTTGAGTTTGCTAAGTTCTTTATAGATTCTGGACACTAGTCCTTTATCTGATATGTCATTTGCAAATATCTTCTCCCATTCTGTCAGTTGTCTTTTGATTTTGTTAACTGTTTCCTTTGCTGTGCAAAAGCTTTTGATCCTGATGAAATCCCAATAGTTCATTTTTGCCCTTGCTTCCCTTGCCTTTGGTGATGTTCCTAGGAAGATGTTGCTGCGGCTGATGTCGAAGAGGTTGCTGCCTGTGTTCTCCTCAAGGATTTTGATGGATTCCTTTCGCACATTGAGGTCCTTCATCCATTTTGAGTCTATTTTCGTGTGTGGTGTAAGGAAATGGTCTAATTTCATTTTTCTGCATGTGGCTTTCCGATTTTCCCAGCACCATTTATTGAAGAGGCTGTCTTTTTTCCATTGGACATTCTTTCCTGCTTTGTCGAAGATTAGTTGACCGTAGAGTTGAGGGTCTATTTCTGGGCTCTCTATTCTGTTTCATTGATCTATGTGTCTGTTTTTGTGCCAGTACCATGCTGTCTTGATGACGACAGCTTTGTAATAGAGCTTGAAGTCCGGAATTGTGATGCCACCAACGTTGGCTTTCTTTTTCAATATCCCTTTGGCTATTCGAGGTCTTTTCTGGTTCCATATAAATTTTAGAATTATTTGTTCCATTTCTTTGAAAAAGATGGATGGTACTTTGATAGGAATTGCATTAAATGTGTAGATTGCTTTAGGTAGCATAGACATTTTCACAATATTTATTCTTCCAATCCAGGAGCATGGAACATTTTTCCATTTCTTTGTGTCTTCCTCAATTTCTTTCATGAGTACTTTATAGTTTTCTGAGTATAGATTCTTAGCCTCTTTGGTTAGGTTTATTCCTAGGTATCTTATGGTTTTGGGTGCAATTGTAAATGGGATTGACTCCTTAATTTCTCTTTCTTCTGTCTTGCTGTTGGTGTAGAGAAATGCAACTGATTTCTGTGCATTGATTTTATATCCTGACACTTTACTGAATTCCTGTATAAGTTCTAGCAGTTTTGGAGTGGAGTCTTTTGGGTTTTCCACATATAGTATCATATCATCTGCGAAGAGTGATAATTTGACTTCTTTTTTGCCGATTTGGATGCCTTTAATTTCCTTTTGTTGTCTGATTGCTGAGGCTAGGACCTCTAGTACTATGTTGAATAGCAGCGGTGATAATGGACATCCCTGCCGTGTTCCTGACCTTAGCAGGAAAGCTTTCAGTTTTTCTCCATTGAGAATGATATTTGCGGTGGGTTTTTCATAGATGGCTTTGATGATATTGAGGTATGTGCCCTCTATCCCTACACTTTGAAGAGTTTTGATCAGGAAGGGATGCTGTACTTTGTCAAATGCTTTTTCAGCATCTATTGAGAGTATCATATGGTTCTTGTTCTTTCTTTTATTGATGTGTTGTATCACATTGACTGATTTGCGGATGTTGAACCAAACTTGCAGCCCTGCAATAAATCCCACTTGGTCGTGGTGAATAATCTTTTTAATGTACTGTTGAATCCTATTGGCTAGTATTTTGTTGAGTATTTTCGCATCTATGTTCATCAAGGATATCGGTCTATAGCTCTCTTTTTTGGTGGGATCCTTGTCTGGTTTTGGGATCAAGGTGATGCTGGCCTCATAAAATGAGTTTGGAAGTTTTCCTTCCATTTCTATTTTTTGGAACAGTTTCAGGAGAATAGGAATTAGTTCTTCTTTAAATGTTTGGTAGAATTCCCCCGGGAAGCCGTCTGGCCCTGGGCTTTTGTTTGTTTGGAGATTTTTAATGACTGTTTCAATCTCCTTACTGGTTATGGGTCTGTTCAGGCTTTCTATTTCTTCCTGGTTCAGTTGTGGTAGTTTATATGTTTCTAGGAATGCATCCATTTCTTCCAGATTGTCAAATTTATTGGCGTAGAGTTGCTCATAGTATGTTCTTATAATAGTTTGTATTTCTTTGGTGTTAGTTGTGATCTCTCCTCTTTCATTCATGATTTTATTTATTTGGGTCCTTTCTCTTTTCTTTTTGATAAGTCGGGCCAGGGGTTTATCAATTTTATTAATTCTTTCAAAGAACCAGCTCCTAGTTTCGTTGATTTGTTCTATTGTTTTTTTGGTTTCTATTTCATTGATTTCTGCTCTGATCTTTATGATTTCTCTTCTCCTGCTGGGCTTAGGGTTTCTTTCTTGTTCTTTCTCCAGCTCCTTTAGGTGAAGTGTTAGGTTGTGTACCTGAGACCTTTCTTGTTTTTTGAGAAAGGCTTGTACTGCTATATATTTTCCTCTCAGGACTGCCTTTGTTGTGTCCCACAGATTTTGAACCGTTGTATTTTCATTATCATTTGTTTCCATGATTTTTTTCAATTCTTCTTTAATTTCCCGGTTGACCCATTCATTCTATAGAAGGATGCTGTTTAATCTCCATGTATTTGGGTTCTTTCCAAACTTCCTTTTGTGGTTGAGTTCTAGCTTTAGAGCATTGTGGTCTGAAAATATGCAGGGAATGATCCCAATCTTTTGATACCAGCTGAGTCCTGATTTAGGACCGAGGATGTGATCTATTCTGGAGAATGTTCCATTTGCACTAGAGAAGAATGTGTATTCTGTTGCTTTGGGATGAAATGTTCTGAATATATCTGTGATGTCCATCTGGTCCAGTGTGTCGTTTAAGGCCTTTATTTCCTTGCTGATCTTTTGCTTGGATGATCTGTCCATTTCAGTGAGGGGAGTGTTAAAGTCCCCTATTATTATTGTATTATTGTTGATGTGTTTCTTTGATTTTGTTATTAATTGGTTTATATAGTTGGCTGCTCCCACGTTGGGGGCATAGATATTTAAAGTTGTTAAATCTTCTTGTTGGACAGACCCTTTGAGTATGATATAGTGTCCTTCCTCATCTCTTATTATAGTCTTTGGCTTAAAATCTAATTGATCTGATATAAGGATTGCCACTCCTGCTTTCTTCTGATGTCCATTAGCATGGTAAATTCTTTTCCATCCCCTCACTTTAAATCTGGAGGTGTCTTCGGGCTTAAAATGAGTTTCTTGGAGGCAACATATAGATGGGTTTTGTTTTTTTATCCATTCTGATACCCTGTGTCTTTTGACAGGGGCATTTAGCCCATTAACATTCAGGGTAACTATTGAGAGATATGAATTTAGTGCCATTGTATTGCCTGTAAGGTGACTGTTACTGTATATGGTCTCTGTTCCTTTCTGATCTACCACTTGTAGGCTCTCTCTTTGCTTAGAGGACCCCTTTCAATATTTCCTGTAGAGCTGGTTTGGTATTTGCAAATTCTTTCAGTTTTTGTTTGTCCTGGAAGCTTTTAATCTCTCCTTCTATTTTCAATGATAGCCTAGCTAGATATAGTATTCTTGGCTGCATGTTTTTCTCGTTTAGTGCTCTGAAAATATCATGCCAGCTCTTTCTGGCCTGCCAGGTCTCTGTGGATGAGTCAGCTGCCAATCTTTTTTTTTTTTTTTTTTTAAAGATTTTATTTATTTATTTGACAGAGAGAGATCACAAGCAGGCAGAGAGGCAGGCAGAGAGAGAGGAGGAAGCAGGCTCCCTGCTGAGCAGAGAGCCCGATGCGGGCCTCAATCCCAGGACCCTGAGATCATGACCTGAGCTGAGGCAGCGGCTTAACCCACTGAGCCACCCAGGCGCCCCGTCAGCTGCCAATCTAATATTTTAACATTGTATGTTACAGACTTCTTTTCCCGGGGTGCTTTCAGGATTTTCTCCTTGTCACTGAGACTTGTAAATTTTACTATTAGGTGACGGGGTGTGGGCCTATTCTTATTGATTTTGAGGGGTGTTCTCTGAACCTCCTGAATTTTGATGTTTGTTCCCTTTGCCATATTGGGGAAATTCTCCCCAATAATTCTCTCCAGTATACCTTCTGCTCCCCTCTCTCTTTCTTCTTCTTCTGGAATCCCAATTATTCTAATGTTGTTTCGTCTTATGGTGTCACTTATCTCTCGAATTCTCCCCTCCTGGTCCAGTAGCTGTTTGTCCCTCTTTTGCTCAGCTTCTTTATTCTCTGTCATTTGGTCTTCTATATCACTGATTCTTTCTTCTGCCTCATTTATCCTAGCAGGGAGAGCCTCCATTTTTGATTGCACCTCATTAATAGCTTTTTTGATTTCAACTTGGTTAGATTTTAGTTCTTTTATTTCTCCAGAAAGGGCTTTTATATCTCCCGAGAGGGTTTCTCTAATATCTTCCATGCCTTTTTCGAGCCCGGCGAGAACCTTGAGAATTGTCATTCTGAACTCTAGATCTGACATATTACCAATGTCTGTATTGATTAGGTCCCTAGCCTTCGGTACTGCCTCTTCTTCTTTTTTTTGTGGTGAATTTTTCCGTCTTGTCCTTTTGTCCAGATAAGAGTATATGAAGGAGCACGTAAAATACTAAAAGGGTGGCAACAACCCCAGGAAAATATGCTTTAACCAAATCAGAAGAGATCCCACATCGTGAGGGGGAGAAAGGGGATAAAAGGAGGTTCAAAAAGGAAGAAAGAAAAAAAAAAGAAAAAAAGAAAAAAGAATTAAAAAAAGAAAACAAATAATGAAAAATATAAAAAAGAAAAAAATATATATATTAGATAAACTAGTTAAAAAACGTTAAAAAAGGAAAAGGTAAAAGTTAAAAAAAATTTTACCAGAAGGCGAGTTAAAAAAAACAAAAAATGAAAAAGAAAAAAATTAAATTAACTGCAAGACTTAGAAAACTCACAGGGAGAAAGCCGTGAGTTCCGTGCTTTGCTTTCTCCTCCTCTGGAATTCTGCTGCTCTCCTTGGTATTGAAACCGCACTCCTTGGTAGGTGAACTTGGTCCTGGCTGGATTTCTTGTTGATCTTCTGAGGTTGGGGCCTGGTGTAGTGATTCTCAAGTGTCTTTGCCCCAGGCGGAATTGCACCGCCCTTATCAGGGGCTGGGGTGAGTAATCTGCTCGGGTTCGATTTCAGGAGCTTTTGTTCCCTGAGCGCTTTCCATAGAGTTCCGGAGGACGGGAATACAAATGGCGGCCTCCTGGTCTCCGGCCCGGAAGAGCCAAGAGCCCGGGGACCCACTCCTCAGTGCGCCCTCAGAGAACAGCGCCCAGTTACTCCCGTCTGCCTGACCTCCGGCTGCGCTCCGAGCTCACCGAGCCTGTGGCTGGTTCAAGGTAACACCGAGCTGTGAGCTTACTGTCGGCCTTGTCTCTGTAGCCGGCTTTCTCGTTCCAATACCCGCAAGCTCTGCGACACTCAGACACCCCCGATCCTTCTGTGACCCTGCGGGACCTGAGGCCATGCTGAACCCGCGTGGGCTTCGCCCCGGTTTAGCCTCTGGCGCGATGTGCCTCAGTGGAACAGACTTTTAAAAGTCCTGATTTTGTGCTCCGTTGCTCCGCCGCTTGCCGGGAGCCGGCCCCTCCCCCCGGGGTCTATCTTCCCGTCGCTTTGGATTCACATCTCCGCCAGTCCTACCTTTCAGAAAGTGGTTGTTTTTCTGTTTCCAGAATTGCTGTTCTTCTCTTCGATCTGCCGATGGATTTTCAGGTGTTTGCAATCTTTAGATGAGCTATCTAGCTGATCTCCTGCTAGCTGAAGTAGTCTCAGCCTGCTACTTCTCCGCCATCTTGACTCCTCCCCGTCTCTGTTTCTTTTAAAAGGTCTATGTCACTTTTAGGTTCTCTCTTTGCTTAGAGGATTCCTTTCAATATTTCCTGTAGAGCTGGTTTTATGTTTGCAGATTTTTAGGTTTTGTTTGTCTTGGACGCTTTTTCTCCTTCTATTTTCAATGACAGCATAGCTGGATATAATATTCTTGGCTGCATATTTTTCTCATTTAGTGCTCTGAATATATCATTCCAGTCCTTTCTGGCCTGCCAGGTCTCTGTGGATAGGTCTGCTGCCAATCTAATATTTCTACCATTGTAGGTTACAGACCTCTTGTCTCGAGCTGCTTTCAGGATTTTCTGTCTCTGGGACTTGTAAGTTTTATTATTAGATGATGGGGTGTTGACCTATTTTTATTGATTTTGAGGGGGGTGTTCTCTGTGCCACCTGGATGTTGATGCTTGCTTCCTTCCCCAAATTAAGGAAGTTCTCTGCTATAATTTGCTCCAATATACCTTCTGCACCCCTCTCTCTTTCTCCTCCTCCCCCCTCCCCCTCCCCCTCCCCCTCCCCTCCCCCTCCCCCTCCTCCTCCTCCTCCTGTCCCAATTATTCTAATATTGTTTTGTCTTATGATATTGCTTATGTCTCAAATTATTCCTCTTGATCTAGCGGTTGTTTATCTTTTTCTCATCTTCTTTATTGTCCATTATTTGGTCTTCTATATTACTAATTCTCTCTTCTGCCTCATTTATCTAGCAGTAAGAGCCTCCATTTTTTATTGCACCTTAGTCCTTTTGATTTCAACTTGGTTAGATTTTAGTTCTTTTATTTCTCTAGAAAAGGGTTCTCTAGTATCTTCTACACTTTTTTGAAGCCCAGCTAGCATCTTTATAATCATCATCCTGAATTCTAGGTCTGACATCTTACTAATGTCTGTATTGATTAGGTCATAAACAAATGCAGAAACCCAAAACCAGATGGAAAAGAAAGGGGGAAAATGTTCTGATTTTGTACTTTGCTGCTCTCTCACTCACGGGGAGCCACTCCCTCCCCCCATGGTCTATCTTCCCTAATATTGCCTGGGATTCACTTCTCTGCATGTCCTACCTTCCAGAAAGCAGCCACGTTTTCTGTTCATAAAATTGCTGCAATTCTTCTCTTCGATCTCCTGTTGAGTTTGTAGGTGTTCAGAATGGTTTGATAACTATCTAGCTGAATTCCTGGGACCAGACAAAATTCATAGGTCTCCTACTCCTCCGCCATCTTGCTCCTCCCTCAAGATATCGATCAATCAGTCTATCTATTTTTTTAAAGATTTTATTTATTTATTTGACAGACAGAGATTACAAGTAGGCAGAGAAGCAGGCAGAGAGAGAGGAAGGGAAGCAGGACCCCCGCTGAGCAGAGAGCCCGATGTGGGACTTGATCTCAGGACCCTGAGATCATGACCTGAGCCGAAGGCAGTGACTTAACCCACTGAGCCACCCAGGTGCCCAGTCTATCTATTTTTTAAGACTTTATTTATTTCAGGCAGAAAGAGAAAGAGAGCACGGGCAGGAGAGACAGGTAGAGAAACAGGCTCCAGTTGAGCAGGGAGCCTGATGCAGGGCTCAATCCCAGGGCCCTGGCATCATGACGTGAGCTGAAGGCAGACACTTAACTGAGCCACCCATGTGCTCCAAGATATATATTTTTTAAAGATATGATTTATTTATTTGAGAGAGAGAGAAAGCATGGCGGTGGGGCAGAGGGAGGAGAGGCAGAGGGGCACCTGGGTGGCTCAGTGGGTTAAGCCTCTGTTTTGGCTCAGGTCATGATCTTAAGGTCTTGGGATTGAGCCCTGTCTCAGGCTCTCTGCTCAGCGGGGAGCCTGCTTCCCCCTCTCTCTGCCTGCCTCTCCGCCTACTTGTGATCTCTCTCTCTCTGTCAAATAAATAAATAAAATCTTAAAAAAAAAAAAAAAAGGAGAGGCAGTCTCCCTACTGGGCAAGGAGACCAATGTGGGGCCCAATCCCAGGACATTGGGATCATGACTTGAGCCATAGGCAGATGCTTAACTGACTGAGCCACTTAAGTGTTCCAGAAAGACGTATAATATTAACACTAATTAAGAGAAAGTAATAATATATCAATATTATTACATATACATATGTATATACATACAGTATCTATAATAATAACAAAGTAGGTGCACCTGGGTGGCTCAGTGGGTTAAAGCCTCTGCCTTTGGCTTAGGTCATGATCCGAGAGTCCTGGGATTGAGCCCAGCATGGGGCTCAGCAGGGAGGCTGCTTCCCCACCCCCCTGCCTGCCTCTCTGCCTGCTTGTGATCTCTGTCAAAATGAATAAATAAAATCTTTAAAAAAAATAAAAAGTAAATTTGAGATCACAGATAATTAGTAGATGAAGAGGATCATTTCATAATGAACAAAGGGGTTGGTTAATTAAAAACAACATAACAGGGCGCCTGGGTGGCTCAGTGGTTTAAGCTGCTGCCTTCGGCTCAGGTCATGATCTCAGGGTCCTGGGATCGGGTCCCGCATCGGGCTCTCTGCTCGGCAGGGAGCCTGCTTCCCTCTCTCTCTCTCTGCCTGCCTCTCCATCTACTTGTGATTTCTCTCTGTCAAATAAATAAATAAAAATCTTTAAAAACAACATAACAATCCCAAGCGTTTATTTTCCTTAAAAGAGCTTCAAAATGATAAAGCAAAAACTGATAGAACCACGGAGACTTACCATAATTATAGTAGGATTTCAACATTTTTCTCTCAAAAACTCATGCAAAAGTAGACCTAAAAATCAGTAATGCTATAGAAGACCTGAAGAACACTCTCAACTATCTTCATCTAATCAACATTTCTAGAACATTCCACCAACAGCAGCAGAATACACATCCTTAATACTCATCCTAGACATTATTCTAGGTCATAAAACAAGTCCCAAAAAACTCATGTCATACAAACCATGTCATACAAACCATTTTCTCTAACCATGATGGAATTAAGTTAGAAATCACTAACAGAAAGATTCTTGGAAAACCCCAAATGTTTGGAAACTAACACATTTTAAAATAACCCATAGGTCAAAGCTGAAATAAAAATTAACATCAGAAAATATTCTGAACTGGATGAATGTGCAACCATAGTATATAAAAATCTGTAGGATGCAGTTAAAGTAGTAGTGATAATGACATTTTTAATACTAAAGGCCTGTATTAGGAAACAAGAAAGGTTTCAAACAAATAACCTCAGATTCTACCTTGAGAAACTAGACAAAAGAGCAAATGAAAAACCAAAGTAAATTGAAGAAAGGTAATAATAAAGATCAGAACAGAAACCAATGAAATAAACACCAAACCAAATCAAACCAAACCAAAACAAAACGAGAGAGAGAGAGAGAGAGAGAGAGAGGATATTAAGTAAGCCCAAATTTGGGCAAATGTATCTCTACATGTTAGCATGGAACAACTGGAAATCAAAATTATAAAGCAATACCCTTTGTAACAGCATCAAAAATTGAGAAATATTTAGGATAAATCTGACAAAAGATATCAAAGACCTGTACACTAAAAGTACAAAACACTGATGAGAGAAAGACCTAAATAAATGGATAAAAAACTCAATATAAAGATGTCATTTCTCCAAAACTGATCTATACATTCAATACAATCAGTCAAAATCCCAGTAGGCTTTGTTTTGTAGAAATCAATGAGCTGATTCTAAAATTCATATGGCAGGTAATGAAAAGGACCTAAGTAGCCAAATCAACTCTGTAAAAGAAAAAAGATGGAGAGCTTATATTATGGGACTTTAACACTTCTTATAAATCTACAGTGATCAGGACAGGATATTACTGGTATCAAACTAGAGATGAATGTAGCAATAGAAATCCAGAAATAAAACTCACATATATTTAGGCTATTGATTTCTAACAAATGTGTAAAATGCAACTTGGTAGAGAAAGGATAGTCTTTGCAACAAATGGTCCTGAGCAGTTCTATATGCTTCTGCACCCCTTCCAAAGAGAGGGAACTTAAATCCATACATCGCACTTGCAGTGTATACAATTAAGTTAAAATGGCTATTAAACATAACATGTAGTATCCAAAATTATGAAACTTCCAAAAATCATAGGAGGGAATCTTCATAACTTTAGGTTAGATAAGGATTTTTTACATACCAAAGACAATACATTAAAGAAAAAATTGATAGAATTATACTTCTTGAAAATAAGAAATTTTGAGCTTTGAAAGATACTGCTAAGAGAATGAAAAACCCAGTAACAGGCTGGGAGAAAATACTTATACATCAATTATCCCATAAAGGACTTAAATCTAGAATATATGAAGAATTTTTAAGTAATTTAATAAGAAAACAATAGAACATTGGAAAGAAATTTGAACATTTTATCTAAAAAGATGTATGGAAAATAAGAAAATGAAATAGTTTTTATGAGTTTGTAGGAAAATACAAATTAACACCATGAAATACTGTTATATACCAATTAGAATGGCAAAAATTAAAACAAAGCAAAAAAGACTATAAAAAAAATACAACCCACAATGAGCTACTACTAAGACCCACTGGGATGAGACTAGAATCAAAAAGACCCAAGTATTGGCAAAGATTTAGAGGAACTGGATCTCTCATTCACTGTTAATGGAAATGTAAAATACAACTCCTTTTTAGTACAGTTTGATAGTTTTATTATTTTTTTTAACATTTAAAAAATTTATTTGAGAGTGAGCGAGCACAAGGACAGGGAGAAGCAGACTCCCCTCTAGCTGGGAGCCTGACATGGGGCTCCATTCCAGGACCTGGAGATCATGATCTGAGCCGAAGGCAGATGGTCAACCATCTGAGCTGTCCAGGTGCCCCCCGTTTGGTAGTTTTAAAAATTTAGTACATATCTACTGTATGACCCAATCATTCCACTCTAGGCGTTTACAAGAGAGAAATGAAAGCACATGTCCACACAGAGGCTTGTGAAGAAACATTCGTAACAGCTTTAAATAGTCCCAAACTGTCAGCTACTCAAATGTCCACCAGCAGGTGAATGAATAAAAAGAGTTGTGAAATACTCACACAATGAAATACTATTGAGTATTAAAGAAGGATGAATTACAGATATACACAATATAAAGATGTTTCAAATTATGCTGAATAAAAGCCAGGAAAAAATTAGTACATCTCATAGGATTCCATTTATATAGAATTATGAACTATGCAAAATAATCCATAGTGACAGAAAGCAGGTAAATTGTTGTCTAAGGATGGGGTCGGGTACAGGGGACCTAGGAGGACCTGGAAGGATGACCAAGGGCACTAAACACTTTTTGGGGTGACAGATATGTTCATTTTGATTACTGTAATGGATTCCTCACTAGTGTCTATATGTCAAAAATTATCAAACTGCACTTAAAAGTATTATTAAAAACTAACAATTCATTAATAAAGAGAGAAGATATGAGAAATAACAGCATATTATTAATGGGAATGGTTCCTTAAAGGGGAAAAACTGAAAATTCAAGGGGTGGGTATCTCTGGAAACATGTCTTTTATTTTTTTATTTAAAATATTTTATTTATTTATTTGACAGACAGAGATCACAAGTAGGCAGAGAGGCAGGCAGAGAGAGAGAAGGAAGCAGACTCCCCGCTGAGCAGAGAGCCCAATGTGGGGCTCGATCCCAGGACCCTGGTATCATGACCTGAGCCAAAAGCAGAGGCTTTAACCCAGGCGCCCCTGGAAACATGTCTTTTAGAAGGCATCTATTATTCAGAGGACTTTGGCTAGGAATATAGACACACAGATGTTTATATTCTCAGCAATTTCCTTTAAACATAGTCCTAGAAATTAACTCAAAGTATAAAAACTTTCAGTCCATTTCATATGCAATTAGATAAAAGAAGTATGAGCATATTTGGGGCTTTAAACTTACTGGTCTATATACCTACCTCGGATTTTGCTCAGACTGATGTTATGTACCTGACTGATCTGTACCATTGTGATCGTGCTTGGCACCGGGATGAGCAAACAGGGAGAGTTTGGGCTTCAGAAGTAGGATTTTCATAGGGAAGTCTTCCTTCTGCTTGAGTGCAGACCAGCAGCAGCTGTAGTAACATGGTCGTTCCTCCACTGAGAAAATTGAGTATTTGGTCAGCCCCTTGAACTGTCTCTAGTCTGTGACAAATCTGACAAATAGAAGTGATGCTGTGTAGCTTTCAGGGTTAGGTCCCAACAAGCTCTGAAGCTTTCACCTGGGTGTCTCAGAACTCACTCTGAGGAGGCTAGCTGTGTGTGTATAATGAGTTCGCCTAGCCTGAGACTCCATTCTGAGTGTCCGAACGAGTCATGTCGGGAGGCTGTGTGTGGTCACCTGGTAGCCCCCAAGTGTTTGTATCCGTCTAGGTATCAGATGTCCGAGAGAAAGCCTTCAGATTGACTCTATCCTAAGCCATCATTTTACTGCGACTGAATGAGGGGTCCCTAATGAGAGAAGCCCAGTTGTCTTCAGATGCGGGAGATAGTATGTTAAAGCCATTAAGGTTTGGAGTGGTTTGTGATGCAGCAATACCCTGAATAGTACATAAATGTACTTTAGGCAAACCGGGAGGCTTTCTCCTGAGTGACAGTTCTATTTGGGAACTTTTCCGTGTTGGGCTTCATTTGACCAAATCTTTGAAGGCAAAACCATTGTTCGATTTTTGTGATTCAACCTACCTTTCTCCTTTGCTTCAGTATTACATACCCAGAAGAGACACTCAATAAATGCTGAATATGGTATCACCATGGTAATGAGTGAAGAAATTTTATTATTTATTTGATGGTAAAATGGGCACTATTTTGACTACATAGCGATTTTCTTCTTATCTTGGTGTGCTAACTTCACTTTGAAATTACTTAGAGGAGTATCTTAATGTAATCAATTTCTACACTGCTATTGTGACTTTACCTGACACTACAGATGTCATATTTCAGTAATGTTTAGGGTGGAGGTGGGGAAAAGGGTAAGTTTTAAGGGTGTACAAGGCAGGAAAAGTGGCTATCACCTAAACAGGATGCTCCAACAATAATGTTTTTCTTTGTTGAAGAATACAGTTACTCTTCCAGTGTTTCCTGGTGTATTGTCTGTGGTAAGACTGAGAGTTCACAGGGTAACTCTAAGAGGGGAGAAGTCATGTTTAACTTTTATTCCTTAAGAACTCTGGACGATCAGCTTACAACTACTGAGTACCAGCCCAAATCAAAACACAATCTACACCAGGTACTGAAAAAAATCTCAAGGGATGTTCCTGATTTGTAATAAATCAATGGCATAATCTTTAAATTGATAGAACACTATGGCAAGTGCCAAAGGCAAGTGAATGAATACTATTAGACAATTAATAAATATGTGTTTGTCATGGTTTAAGAGAAAGGAAAAAAAACTACACTGAATTTTTATACAAGTCTTTATTTACAACTTGTTTAACAACTGTACACTTTTTGCAGCCTTGAAAACATTTTTGTACTTGAATGGGAAAATATAGTTTGACCAAATCTTAACTTTATTCTTCATATACATATACATATATTATATGCATACATATAAACATATACATATAATTAATACCATAACAAGTTGGCAGTCATAAAATTAAAATGAATAAGTGATATCACAAGGAAATACAATAGAAGATTTTGAAAAAATTAAAAATCTGTCTTCTGGTGGTTTATTGGACTTTATGTTGTGATTTTACTGAAAATTTCTTACTGAGGCTAACGAGACATTCACCTCAAGAAAACAGTGAGAAAACCCACTGATTTGGTAAACACGTGGAAAAATCCTTGGATGCTGTTATGTACAATGCTGCTATATCTGCATTGATTCCATCTGTGAATTAAGAAATTTAGAGTTCTATGTGGATTTCATTTTTGGATTACAGTGACAAAGAATGAAGTCGTCAAATTATAAATTCAATGGTCAACCAGAAATAAGAATATACCTAGGAATACCCTTTTTGAAAGCTAAACTCCAAGGTAAATAACTATGATGCCAAGTAGGAAACTAACAACAATTCATAGAATAATCGATAATACTTAAGACATGAGTATAAGGCTTTAGAGCTGGGACTGTAATCAATACAACTCCAACTCCAATGTACTAAGGTGTTTTTCAGCTCATCTGAAAAGTTTAAAAAATGCTATAGGAAAAAAAAGCCTTTTTCTATCCTCAAATCTTTGATAGACTTTATTAGTCAAAATAAGGCAAATTATTAAATTATTAGATATGTTTGAATTTTACCATTCATTACACAACCGAATATTGGGTGTGATAAATGGTGGGGCAACTGTCAAAACATGAAAACTGCAAAACAAGATAACCTAGAAATTATTCTTCTAAGTGCAAAGCATACTGAATTACACGTAACTGGCACACAGCGAAGTTAGTGACAGCAATGACATTTTAGTGCAACTAAATTTTAAATAACTAAGGCTACTAAAAGACAAAAGGCTACTATTAAAAAAAGTTAAAAGTCCTCAAATAATTGATTGGCATTTGTGTACAGTCATTTCCTTTATTTATACTAAAATACTATTTATTTCAAGCATAATGAAAATTTCCCTCAACTAACATGAGTCTCTGTAGTACACACATTAAGTTAGGCCAACAAGAAACCAACCAACCAACCAACCCTCAAATCACACCATTTATCCATCTGTACTTGAACAATAAGAATTTCATAATTTGCTTAGAATTTGACACTACTGGACTGAGTCTGTTGCCTGATTTCAAACATTCAAAAACGAAGAGGAAAGCATCATGACTTTCTAACAGAACAGTTTTAACTAAGCACCAAGCTGACTCACTCAAAAGAATTATGGTTAGTCCCTTATTTTCATTACAAAAATTCAAAGATGCAGCCATATACATCCTTTTCGTTATGTTAAGAAGTAAAATAATACTAAAAATGTTTCATTAAGTCACTAGAATAAAATTCTTTGCTTTATACATGAAACTGAACTTGATTCATAGTCCAAGTCATTAAGAGCAAGAAACCATGAAGAAAAACCAAAGAAATAATTTGGATCATGATGTGCCTAAGGGGGTAGATAATCAAATGTGATATTAGGGAGAAATGTTTAAAAAGAGATAGAAACAGAAAACTTTGCCACTTCATTAGATCTATATATATTTAAAAATAACAGAAGAGAAGAATAAATGTTTAACAATTTTTATTTGTAAATAAGTTAAGAATTCACTGGTTTCTGCTCTACATGTGTTAGAAACTATGTATCATCGATTTGAAAAGACTACAAAAATGGGGAGAAAAGCTGAAAGATACTAAGTTATGATTTATGAAATGATTTAGTAATATCACTTGAAAAGTAAAGTGCTGACACTATTTAAAAATATATTGAAAACTAGTTTCAAAGAATGGGGTTTTGGTTTTTCCAATGTCTTTAAAAAGGGCTGGTATTAATTTTTATAAGAAAAACACCTCTCTTCAACTATGGCAGTAAAATCTAGGAATTATCATAAGTTAATTGAATACTTTCATTTTGTCTTTATTTCCTCTTTGGACATTACAGCACTGTAAAAAAGCATTTTCTGCCATGATGAAAATATTCTGAATTTATGCTAATATGGTAACCACTAACCATGTGTGGCACTAAGCACTTGAAATGTGGCTAGAAGACTGAAGAACCAGTTTAATTTAATTTTAATTTAAATCACCATGTGGCTAGTGGCTAACAAACTGGACAATGTAGGTCTAGAATCTACTCTTACCTAAATTAGCAAAAAGCCACTAGATGATAAAGACATTAAGAAGGGAACTTACCATTCAACCCTTAGCAGATATTCAAACATTATATTTTGTCTGTGTGCGTGTGAGCATATTTCATTTTTAACTTTAGACTTTGGGGGGACAAAAGCAAATCTTCCCTCAAAGGTCAGGGTCTAGACTTCTATATTTGTGTTACTCTCTTCTAAGTGACTTGCTTAAGCAAAGAACATCAGTAGAACGGGGGTAATGTAGAAGAAAATACTACAGAAACCTTTCACACTATAAAAGCATTTCTCTCATGTAAAAGCACAAACAAAACTCGAAGAGAATGTTCTTGTAAGTGCATCTCCCTATTCTTTGGCAATAATCACGTGTCAATTTTTACCCAACAAATATTTCAGTCACTTCTGGACTATGATTTGAATATTAACACATTTAAGTTACAAATGGAAGAATCCTGACTCTTAAAGACATCTCTCAATAGAACAAGCTGAAAACTTTGCTAGATTTGAACTTAAGAATAGCCAAGTTCGTTAAGCACACCTGTTACAGCAGATGAAGAATATTTCCATAGCATTCTGCCATCTGTAGTGTCTGCCTTTTCCCATCAGCTAAACCCCACCGTTTCCCAGATGCTCTGACTTAAGAGCTCCTGGAACCTGGCTTGCTTTCTCCTGTCTTTGGGTCTAGGCAATGATGAAGAAACTATGAAAAAAACTGAAGGGCAACTGATAGGTTTGTATTTTAGGAGAGAGGCAAAGCAAAGGTAAGAACATGCTCTGATTAACTAGAAGACTGTTCACTTTTTATTAACGCAGCTTTAGGAAACAGAAAGTTTCAAGTGTGTTGGCATTTAAGAGAACTTGGCTTCATGAGTATTGCCTTATAAGAGTCTTATTAATGAGAAATATAAAATGTAATTGGTGCCTAGTAGCCGCCATCCAGCTTCAAATAGATCTCTAGACTTAGATTTTCAGATCCCACTTTAGACATTTCAGGAAGAGTACAGAGCCCATTTCTTTGGGCGATCTTTTACCCTCTTCTTAGTGAGTGTTCCGAATTAAGAAAAAAAACCCTAGTGTAAAAGTCGAAAATGCCAAAGAAAAGTAGAAGAAAAATAATTATCTAACATTAGTAAAGTGCTGTGAGTCTTGCAGTAAAGTATAAATAATACATAAATGATTAAATGTACCAGTAAATATTAGGACACTCATCTCTAACAGTGACATAAACACACTATAGAACATATGTACAGTAATCACTGCCCATAGGTTGACAAATACACCGAGAATAAACATGAGTCCCTTTTATTAATTTTAGCAATATAATTGCTAACTTTTCCTTTGTCAACTTTGAGATCTCTTAAGTGATAACACCTGCTCAGAAGTCCCCCACATACATTAAAGCCACACATGCTTTGGTAGTTTCCCTTTTCTCACTTTGAGATTACTCTGGTCATGGTAGTTAATTCTTCCTTTAAGCTCTGTGTCGATACAATTCAGGATCTGTGATAGTCCTACAGGCCTTAAAGTTTGCGGCTATGGACTTTTTTTGATGATTTCATCTTCAAGACTCTAATTCGTCAAGAATGCCTAGGGGTAATTTATCAGGTACATAAAGACTTACTTGAATATATTTTTAAAAATCTCTACTCTTGCCTTCAATTTAAACAAAATTTTGTGTGGGCCTATTATGTCTAATTAGGGAGGAACACAAAATTGAGCCTATGGTTTATAAATTAGATAAAGCAGCAGATCTAGAGAAGTTGGTAGCAATTTTCAGCTACCACAGATTTCTTCTCATCTTATCAATTCATAGTATCCTTAATGGCTTCAAGTCACTATTTTAGATTTAGAAATGGGTAACAGTTTCAAAATTAATATAGATGCTTTCCCCTCCACTGCTAAACGTATAGTGAATATGGTATGCCCAGTTAATGCTCACTGAAGGGAAGGACAATTAAAAAATAAATTATATTTTTGTCTACTCCTCTTTAATAGTCATGTTAAGAAAGTCAGAAGATTTTATGTAAACTATCACTTTAGGAACATTTGTTAAGACAGTGTTTTTATTTTATTTTATTTTTTTTTAAGACAGTGTTATTTTTAATTGTATTAGTACTTCCATCCGCCTGGATATTTGTTTATAATCAGGCCATTTCTTATCATTCCTAGAAATTAGAATGCCTTAATAGCCTTCTGTTACTTTCTCAGATTTTTATGTTCACTTTATAAATACAGCATACAAACCCATCTAACAGAATATTACTGGAAAATAGAAAAATAATGGAGAGACATCACATAACTGTTGATATATAATTGTTAATAAACATGTATAGACTCCCTACAACTGTCAAAAGCCATATACTTGCCATAATTAGGTTCAGGTCTCTTGTTTCTCAAATAAACAAATATCCTTTTCTCTTTTTCAATTTAAGTGTACTGTGAAGAGTCCAAGTATAGTTGAAGATAACATTAAATAAATTTCATAAGTTTTTATATTCATAGATAAAACATATAAGTTGGACTGGATTGATAAAAGGCTATCATAATCAATACATTCATTCTTCCCAAGAACATAATCAATGATTTAAATGGATGTCATGACATTTGTACGGCCCTTCATTTTATAAAATGGAAGCTAAATATTAATACTTCCGTGATTTGGGGGAGTGGGGAAGGGCAGAAATTAGCTGTGTCAGTAGCAAATTTTTTTTTTTTTTTGGGTTTCTGAGAAATGAACAGTTCTTACTACAATACTTTAGAATAAAACTATTGTGCTTAAACTGGACAGTAAGACATTTTCAAAATTTCAATAAAAGGAACGTACACCAATTATTATTTAAATATGCTTTATAGGTAAAGTAAAAAATTGGATGACAGATACATTGAGAATCGCCTTCCTCATATAAAAACTTCATGATATAAAATATTAAAATCATTATAGTTACAAAGAATAAGCTCTGAAACTGCTTTCTAAATGAAACTGGGTTGTACAACTACCAAAATAAGCTGCTGTTTTGACGATTGGGGATTATAGAAAAAGAGATTATCATTATTGAATGGAAACCCTTTTAACTTATAAAAAAAGAAAATAAAAAGCACACTAAAGTAATTTTCAAAGACTATGATACCCCGTTTCTTCTGTTTAAGAACCTCCTTCATCTACTTCAGGGTATCACACAGGCTTGACTTTGAAGAAGTATAATGCTACATCAACTTGATGAGAATCCCTTCATAATACAAGGTAAGAAGTCAAAGTTTCCTTCCATAGTTTAATGAATAGATAACAAAAAGCATTTTGTCTTAATGTTATTCTGTAATTAGCAAAAAGCAAGACAACAAGCACTTTGCTCCCATTTTAGGATCATGGTCGTTCTTACTCGCAGGGCTGTGAACTAGCTAGGCTTACACAAGCTGTGGGCTATGGATGCTTTTTCAGATAATCTCACGTGTTCCAGCTGGACTGGATAAGTCTGAGATCTAGACAACTGGAAATTGAGTGCAGAGAGTTAAGATAATTTTAAACGTTTAGATTTTTAAGACACTTCTCGTCCTGGGATTGAGACTTTCAAATTTTTAACATGGTATTATCTTGAAAAGATGAATGCTTGTCTAAGAGCAAGAGATGCTAAAAAATATTTATCATTAGCTAACAAAAATAAAGTTGTTATGAAAAGGAGATGTATAAAGTAGCTAATAAAATGATCTTTCTTTAGCTTAACTCATCTTTCGCTGAACAATCACTTACTGCTGATCTATCTGCACAGTGTGGATTTTCCATCTAATAAGATAGAAAGGCCAGTGTTTCTGACTGGAGAACATCAAGCTCAATTTTATACAACTGAGCTTTTACTATATAAACAAAACAATAAAACCTCAACAAAATTATCCTATTATAATCTAATCATCTCACATCCCACCAAGCCAATTTTACCAGGCTAGGGCTATCAAACAAATAAATTCAATCTTAATCAATTTTGGAACATGGGTCCTTTATTTAGGGACTTCTTTTTCTTGGTTATTATCAAATAATTAGACAAATGATAAAAAGGTACGATTGAATTTTTGAGCTCTTTTAAGATATATACAGTTGTATTATTTATTCTCTTTTTCTACCTGGTAAACTATGATATTTGTTAGATTTTTTAATTACAAACTTTGTAAATACACACTGCAGAACACAAATGCTATTCTTTTATTTTTAGTTATTTACTTTGTATTTTCTTACCCTGGTTAGAAGGAAAAGAGAAAATAAGCTTTTTGCTGATAAGAGTCCAACACTGCCAGGATGGGTTACCCCCACATAACGCAGTAACACTGTACTTACTCCACTGCTGAGGCCAGGGTTAGCTCCACTGTCCGAGCAAACTGTGGCTTCATGAAGCTACCATATACAAGGAGTTTGTAAAAATACAGCACAGTATAGCTCATATCTAGATAAAGCATCCAATGGCTTTCAACTTCCAGACAGACCGTGCATGCACCATCACAAACCTCCTGAGAAATGATTAATCCCTACTGGAGAAATAGCAACTTATACATCCTGTCCAAAGCTGGGCAAGGAAAACAGGGCTGTCACTTCTACAGCTAAGTTTTACTCCTGCTTTTTAAAAAAGCACCAGAATGTTTAGACATAAAAGTTCTTCTATGTAATGAAAGTAACATACTAAACTATAAAGGTAAAGGAGAGTGAAAGTTATGAATGCAAACACCAAATAATAGCGTGCACCAGATGCTATAGAACACTCAGAAGTAAAACTCGCTTCCAAAAGCCCGGCACCTTTTCTTCCCATTTGGAGAAATATATCAGAGTAGGTCGGTAGGTAGAAAACCAGGACTGGGGCAGTAAATAGAGAATTAAAATTAAAACCTCTCATCTCATAGGATATAACCCATTTAATGAATAGCTCTTTTATTTTCATCTATCTTATTCTGCAGGTAGTATAATTCCCCAATAATTTTAATGTTACAAAGGTTAGTGTTAGTCTTTCTTTAAAACAGCTAAATCCTTACGCTATTTGTGAAATATGGGGGCAGGGGTAGAATCATCTTAAGAAGTTTTTAATCTTTTATTGTTAAAACTATTTTGATGAGGTGTGCTTAGCCTCCTGAAACCCCACAATGCATTCTACTCAGGTGGTTCTCTCCATTATTACAAATTCTTCCTGCTTTACTGTCTTATCAGGCAGAAGCATTCACACCATGCTCAGACTTTTGTACTTAATGTAAAAAAAAATCATCACAATGCATGGAGTCATTTTTGTCTATACTCTTAATACCTTTCTTCAAGTACACTTTCTGAGGACAAATGAAAACACTACCAATTTTTAGATCAATTTTCTTATAAAAAAAAAAAAGTAAGAATTTAAAGCCAAACACCTGAATATAGTTTCTGAAAATTCTTAATTACATGTAGCTTGATTTAGTGTTATTTGTTTGTATTTATTATACAGGACTAAATGAAACCTGAACTTCCAAATAGCAAGTACATGAAATGAAATCTTATTAGAGGGCCTATCTAAAACCAAAAACCAATTAACCAAACAATTAACCTAATTTCAGGAATTTTTTGCTTAAAAAAAAATGGCTACGATGCAAGAAAAAGGCTAGAGGGGAGCATAAATATAATCTGGGACCAAATTCTTAAGTCACTATGGAAGTCAGGCATAGGCATTTCATTTTCAAATGAATGGTATTTCACATTTACATAGCACCTTCTACAAAGTGCTTTCCAATCATTATTACTTGACAGTCATTCAACAATGTAAATAAACATGGTTTACAATCTGTCAACAAATCTAAGAACTCTGAGGCAACCAAATACCCAAGAGAAAGTCTTGGACTAGTACATAGAATTAAGAAAAAAAATGTTAAGAGACCTGTCATAATATCACATACAAGAAGTCACTTACTGATCTTAACGACTGATAGTAGCATGTTAGGTTTAGGAATTACTGAGAAATTGAAGGGTTTATATTAAAGAATAAGTAAACTGAAGTGCAAGTCAACAAGGAAATTGTTCAAAAGGTAAGGCTACCTATTACTTGTAAGTACATGAAAAATAAATCTTTCAGATGTGGAGGGCAACTGAAACTATGTCAGCCACAACGCTAGAATTTGATGTTCAGTTACTAGGATATTCCAGAACAAGAAAAAAATTAATGCACTGCCTGATTTTTTTTTCTTCTGTAATTTCCCCCCAAATAATCTAACCACTGCATTTATCTTCTGTCAGCAAACAAGATAGCAAGAAATAATGAAATTTTATGTATGTTTTAAAAATAGTTTCCAAATCTTCGGACAAATTTAATTTCCTATAAAACAATGTGGAAAACTTATTTTTTCCCTCGAAATAAATCTATCAGGTGCCTTAGGTAACATCTGATTAGCACCTCTGCCAATGTATTTATGTCTTTGCAAAAAGTGCACTTGCCAACCATTTTATATAGTAAATATGCAAGTTATTTGAAGTGCATTTGGAAAACAATTGAAAACACAGATTAATACATCATAAAAAGATTAATTCCCTTTAAACAAAGACATTCTTATAAAGCATGGTAACACAGAGGCACAATAAAGAATATAAATTGTATATCAATTATTGGCAGAAAATCTAATTCATTACAAAGCCTACACAATTGGGGAACGGACGTTTTCATACAAAGAAAAGTACTACACTATTATACAACACTTTTAATTGGGCATTTAAAAATTTTTGGCACATTAAAAGGAACCGAAAGGACTACAAAATAAAGAACCAAGAAACTAAAATATAGACACAGGAGAGAGAAAGTCCTCAAATGAGAAACAACTAAATATCAACATAAAAGAAACAAAAAATAAGCTGGCTGAATTTCCTGAAATGTCATCATATGTAACAGAAGTATGCTTTGAATGCAGGGCGTTTTTTTTTTTATTCTGATGGCAAGACTTGTCTACCTTGCTGTGGCTGGTTGAACATGGCCGGGATAAGATCTTCTTGTGCTGGTTGCTTGTCTTTGCCGAGCCAGAAATGACTGCCCTGAACCTGTACTAGCAAGTCTATCTTCAGCCGCCTTTTTATGCAGGGTCATTCCCTACACAACATAGGGGAAAAAAAGTAATCAACAAAAAAAAGTGCAACATACTCTCACCAAAAAAGAAAAAATCATGCAGAATTCGTCTCATTGCATCATAAGGCACAATTAGGAATGTTAATTCTGTTCATTACAGATTAAAAATCTTATAGAGACATTTTAGTTCTAACAATTAGATACAAATCTTCTCTTGGAAAAATTAAGGTTTAATTTTCTGAATTTACGATAACCAAAACCCAGATAAAAGAGACACAATTTTGGAGTATATTGACCACATTCAATCACACTTCCTTTTTAAATCAAATGTAGAAAGTGATTTCCCAGGAACAAACAGGACGATTGATTGGTAGCAGTTGATTCACATGAGGTTGTGGAAATCACACGCCTTATTTTGAGTGGAAAACACAAATGCACATATTGTTTCTTAAGGAGGAAAGCCACAGCTAGATATAATACATACCACCAGGGTGTTTTTCTTCACTTCAGGCAGGCTTGTATTCCCAAGCAAATTAAGAAAAATTCCTGACAGCCCACAACAGAGGGCCCAAGAGAGCAGGGGGTCTTTTTTGTAGACTGGAGGATGGCCTACTAGCTTAGAAGGGAGAGGATATACAATTGCTGGACCCAGAGCACCTTAACAGGAGGGAGGAAACCTCTGGGAGTGGCCTTTTAAAATTGTTCATCTGTGAGGAAATCAGGGAAAAAATGGTCTGGATACTAATTTAATAAGCCAGTAAAGAACCCTGACCAGGGAACCATTAAGAATGGAGAGCGACTATTTATTCCCACCAGTCATTGGCTACCAGTAAACTGACGAAAAGAAGTGGACACTGCAACAAGGAAGAAAGGAAGAAATAAGCAACTGAGAGCCAAAAGGAGAGCAGGACCTAAGCCAAGCCAACCTATGTGAAAAGTCCTAGGGCTTTCCTAGAGTGAACTGGACAGATTAGCACAGAAGACAGAACACTAAACATCAATCTTCATAACACTTGTTAGCTTCTAGAGAAAACACTAGTCATGGCTTTGCATCTTTTACAGAATTTCGGTCTATCACATATACCTAAATAAACAACATTTCTCCATTTTCCGATGAGAAAATCCAGAATATGTTTTTTACTCAATTTAAAATCAAAGCATTTAAGAATCTGAAGAAAATGGCAAATATCTATTGGTAATCCTTAAATTTATTAAAGTGGCTACATATATTACCAATTCTTTTTTATTTAAAATATATTACCTTTTTTTTACTTTCACATTCCAAGCAACTTATTTCAATTCTTCACACACCTTTAAGACCTTGGTAGTCATGACTGGGTCATTCCCTGAGATACTTAATGCCTTTTCCAGGTGCTTGTCACCTCCTTTCCATTCAGTAGCCCGTGATACAGAACTTTCTGAATGTATGTGTAAGCTGTTACTGGCTATCTTTCTGGAATACAAACTTTGTGAGGCTATTAGAAGTTACTCCTTTACTCCCTGAGACCTGAAGAGTAGAGCTATGTTTTAATACCATGTCACAGAATAAGTAAATTCACTTTATAACCACAATATGTTAAGTCATACAAATCAATCAAAACTATGAAATGACCAATAAGGATCAACTGACCTTTGAAGGTTTGAAAGAGGAAACAGAAAAGGTGGAGTCAGAACTAGTTTTCAGAGAACTTCCTTAGTTTTCCCTTATTCTGTAATTTTTCATTTTTAAGAAATCTATATTTGTTAATCAAAATAATATTCTAAGCCCAATTTGATTTCCTTTGTTTTTTAGGATTGTAGTAAAATTTGAAATATTTTTGCCTTGTGGTTAGAACAACATAAATGTCGACATGTCATGAAATTAGATGAATTTAAGATAAAATACCATTATTAGGAGACCTGGGACATTATCCTTTAAGACATAGTATCAGTTACAATTGTAACACAGAAACAACTACAACATAACAATAGGGAAAGGGGAGATGATGAAAAAAAAATCTGGCTCAATTTCTTGTCTTAGGCAACTAACATTTTGACAAGGCAGAAGTGGTCTTACTGGGAAGAAAATGCAAAAAGACAAGTCTAGGACAAAAATATTGAAAAAAAAGTACAGCACTCTTCAAAATTCACAGCTATTCACATCCAGAAAAATCTCACTGAAGCCCAGAATGTTGATAAGCATTTATTTTTCCCTTGTAATATTTTTAACACTTTTTTGTGTTGGAAAATTCAATTCCAAAACCTCTAGTTGTTCAGGTTTTAACACCATGAACATTTTGCAAACCCTATGAGATAAACCATCCTCTTGTAAGTTCCACTCCTGTGAAGACAATGGAAAAGTCCCATAAAACAAATGCTACTGCATCTGTGTTTTAGTATTATTAAAGTTCCCTTCTCCTAAAATAAAATGGTTCTCAGGGCTAGAAATCAAACTGTCATTTATCTTTCTATCCTTTAGGAATAATAATGTGTTCAAAATATCCTAACCCTAACCCTATTATGGTGGTTCTCATTTCTCCTTTTCAATCCTAAGATCAGCATTAGGTTTGGTTAGTGTGTGTTAGGTTAGCAATTATTTTCAAATTTATTTGGTAGAACTACTTCTATAATACAGTAGTATAATACAGGTAGTATAATAAACATTATATATTCAATGAACTTTGCAATGTGTTTTGAAGTGTTTTCTTACCATATTGTACCAGGCACTAACAATGTATTTCTCCTCCATTTCTCTTTGACTCTTTGTCTTCTCATATTCTTTCTAAAAAAACAAGCACATGTAAACATGTAAAGATGAAAAACACAGTATCAATAAAATACAATTAGTTATATAAACTCATGGACACAGTTGTATATAGCAAGGCTCCTAGAAAATAAAGCGTCAAAAACCAAATGAGCCTGGGTGGCTCAGTCGTTAAACATCTGCCTTCGGCTCAGGTCATGATCCCAGGGTCCTGGGATCGAGGCCTGCATTGGGATCCCTGCTCAGTGGAGAGTATTATTCTCCCTGTCTCTCTGCCTGCCTCTCTGCCTACCTGTGATCTCTCTCTGTGTCAAATAAATAAATAAAATCTTTTTTTTTTTGTTTTAAAGATTTTATTTATTTATTTATTTGACACAGAGAAAGAGAGAGAGAGAAACAGCAAGAGAGGGAACACAAGCAGGGGAAGTGGGGGAGGGGAAGCAGGCTTCCTGCTGAGCAGGGAGCCCAATGTGGGGCTTGATCCCAGGACCCTGGGATCATGACCTGAGCCGAAGGCAGATGCTTAACGACTAAGCCACCCAGGCGCCCCATAAATAATATCTTAAAACAACAACAACAACAACAAAAAACACCAAATATCTTATCATATAGTATAGTACAGCAAACTACCTCTAAAGAATGGAAGAGTCGGTCTCTTTCCTGAAGCTGATTTTTAAGAGCCTGTATTTCTGGTGCTGCTCCTTGATTCTGCTTAGGGTCTAGAGTACGGATAACCTGCAAAAAGAAACAAAGAAAAAAATTTATTATTTATTTATTTATTTATTTATTAAATATTTAATTTATTTATTTGTCAGAGAGAGCAAGAGTGAGCACAGGCAGACAGAGTGGCCGGCAGAGTCAGAGGGAGAAGCAGGCTCCCTGTGGAGCAAGGAGCCTGATGTGGGACTCGATCCCAGGACACTGGGATCATGACCTGAGCCGAAGGCAGCTGCTTAACCGAGCCACCCAGGTGTCCCGAAAAAAATTTTTTTTAAAGATTTTATTTATTTATTTGAGAGAGAGAGTAAGAAAACACAAGAAGAGAGAGGGTTGTAGGGAGAAGCAGACTCCCAACTGAGCAGGGAGCCCGACATGGGGCTTGATCTTAGGACTCTGGGACATTACCTGAGCCAAAGGCAGAGGCTTAACTGACTGAGGCACCCAAGTGCCCCCAGAGAAAAAATCTTATTGTATGGCTCAGCTAACCTCTGCCTCTGAGCAGCCCGATACTTAGAGGAATGGGTCCTGAGGGTTAAAAAGCCTGTCACTGTGACTCTACTGCCTCCTCTGCCAGCAGCTTGGTTTAGGTCATGGGCATGTTATGCAATCAATTCTAGTTGGCCAACTAGCAGTCTTCTGGGAAAGGTCTTTTTGCTTTTTGGCTCAATACTTTTACTATAAAAATTGATCAAACCTATAGAAAACTGAAAGAGGGAAACAGAAACCCATTTCCTTTAACCCCAATTCAGCAACTGCTTCACTGCCACATTTTCTCTACACCTACACACACACACACACACACACACACACACAGAGGCTTGTTTGGGAGCATACTGTAATACTGTAAAGCAATCTGCAGACCTGGGAACATGTAACCCCCTAAGTACTTCGACAGGCATCTTCTTAGACTAAGGACATTCTCTTACACAATCACAATACCAACATCTCTGTAAGAAAACCAATAATTCTGTAAGTCATCACTGCTCAATCCAAATCCGCATTACCACAGGTGTCTCCAAATGTCTTTGATAAATCACTGCTCCTTCCACCCCCAATTTGGGCCCCCAAGATAAATGCACTACAGACACTCACACTTTTGGCTTTCTCTAAGTATTTTTTATACCGTTCCTCCATTTGCTTCATTTCCTCTTCTTTCTTCCGTAAAGCTTCTTGTAATTCTTCAATTTTTAAGGCTGTAGATAAGAGAGTGAAAAAAGAAAAAAAATTTTTTTTAGATTGTAACAACCTGAAAAATATTTCAAATAAGTAGTAGCTTTGAGAGACTGTTTGGTCTATTCCTACATATAATTTTTTTAAAAGATTTTATTTTTTTGAGAGAGAGAGACTAAGAGAGAGAGCATGAGAAGGAGGAGAGTCAAAGAGAGAAGCAAACTCCCTGCTGAGCTGGGAGCCCGATGTGGGACTCAATCCTGGGACTCAAGGATCATGACCTGAGCTAAAGGCAGTCGCTTAACCAACTGAGCCACCTAGGAGCCCCATCCTATATATAATTTTATTTTAAAAATTCATGATTTTTGTTTCTATAAAACAACTTTTTTTTATTTTTATTTTTATTTATTTTTATTTTTTTAAAGATTTTATTTATTTATTTGACAGAGAGAGATCACAAGTAGGCAGAGAGGCAGGCAGAGAGAGAGAGGAGGAAGCAGGCTCCCCGCTGAGCAGAGAGCCCGATGCGGGACTCGATCCCAGGACCCTGAGATCATGACCTGAGCCGAAGGCAGGGGCTTAACCCACTGAGCCACCCAGGCGCCCCAAAACAACTTTTTTTTTAAATAAAGCAACTGTTTTTATAAAATAGCTTTTTTTAACAAAAAGCTTTTCTTGTAAATAAAAACTTCAGTTTAGAAATGCGTAAGTTAAAAAGTATCCACCAATGAAATCAAGTATCCATCAATGGATGAGTTTATAAACAAAATGTGGTCAATATTATAACTAAGTATTACTCAGCTTCAATTCTGATACACGTGTCAACATGGAGACAATATAAATAAAAATGAAAGGCATTCTGCTAGGTGAAGTAGGCCAGACATGAAAGGACAAATGTATGAATCTACTTAGGTGAGTTTACTTAGAACAGTTCTCAGAGAAGGAAAGTAGAACAGTGGCTCCCAGGGGCTGGCAGGACAGGGGAAAATGGGAGGTTACTGTTCAATGGGCACAGAATTTCAGTTTGGAATGATGAAAAAGTTCTGGAAATGGATAGCGGTTGCACAACAATGTGAGTGTACTAAATGCCACTGAATTATATACTTAAAAGATGGTTAAAATGGTCATTTAAAAAGATGATTTTATTTATTTATTTGACAGAGAATGACAGAGCACGGACAGGGAGAGGGGAGCCCGCAGGGAGAGGAAAAGGGACAAGCAGACTCCCCACTGAGGAAGGAGCCAGGTATAGGCCTGATCCCAGGACCCCAAGCTGAAGTCAGATCATCAACCAACTGAGCCACCCAGGTGCCCCTAAAATGGTCATTTTTATGTGATATATATTTCACAACAGTTAGAAAAGGTCTGTGTGTGGGGGAAGGTCTGTGTCCTTTACTAAAAGCATGAATAAAGTCAGGCTACTTACAGGTATAAATATCAAAAGCAGTAAAACATCTGACTTTCATGCAACTATACTATGGAAATAGCTAATTACATAAAATATTCATTACCATCTACAGTTAAGAAAAAACTCAAAACTAGAATTAGAAGCATTATAAAGATGATTATATACTCATTCTGTAAATAAGATAAATTCTTTAATTGCTAGAATATATAATAGGACCTATTTCTGAAAGGAACAATTTATAAACTCATCACTGGGTATCTGGGTGGTTCAGTTGGTTAAGTATCCAACTCTTGGTTTCGGCTTAGGTCATGATCTCAGGGTTGTGAGATTGAGCCCAGTGTGGCATCAGCTTGGGATTCTCTCTTCCTCTGTCCTTCCCCCCTGCACATGCACTTTCACTCTCTCAATAAATAAAATCTTAAAAAAATATAAAATTGTGGTAATTAGTAATATAATATGTTAACTATACTTTAATTAAAAACAACTATGCTAATTAGGGAAAACTCACAGCTGTTATTAAATCGTGGTTCAAGATCTTCAATAATGGCTCTCTTCTTCTGCAATTCATTATTGGCTTCATGAAGCTTCTCCCTGTAACAAAATATGTAACACATTGTTACCTACTACTACTGCTTTTGTTTTTTTTCTCACTTGAAATGAAAGATCTAAGTTCTTTATTCTTGGAATAGACTTGCATATCACACAACTGCTATGAAACAAAAGAGGATAAAAAAGCCTAACCCAACATGAATATATATTTTTAAAATAGGTTAAAAAATAGAGACAAAATTTTCAGACTCTGAAATAGTTATAATTTCTTTTACATAAATAGGCATAAGAGGACACAGAGAACTTAATGATCTTTTTTTCTAGGAAGAGGATATTATAAAAATTAATTTAAAACTTTACAGAGGTTTTACAGTGCAAAATTCTTATTGTAAAATGGTGTTAAAAATAAAAATAGAACACTATCCCCCAATAAAAAAAAATTAATGATACATGCACCCACATGGACAGGTATCACAGAATTTTGAACATAGGAAGTCAAATACAAAAGGGTAATACTGTAGGATTCCCTTTACAGGAAGTTCAGAATGTGTCAAAAACCAATGAAAGGTGGTTAAGAGAGCAGCACAGTGGCTAGTTTGGGGATGGAATCAGTCAATTAGAAGGGAGAATGAAGAATTTTGGGGAGTTTACCGGAAGTATTCTATGTTGATCTGGGGTATCTCTGAATGTAAAAAAACATTAATCAAACTCAGGAACTTAGAATTTGTGTACTTTATGTAAGTTATATTCCAATCCAAAAGTAAAAAATGAACAGAAAGTTTCTTTCTATTAGATATAATATGTGTAATTCTCTATTTAGTTTAACACTTTGTAATAGCAGAGGAAAAAAGGCTGAATAAATTGGAAAATATAGAAAAAAACCAGAAGAAAACAGAGCACTTTTTAAAGTCTATTTCTGGTCTTTTCTATGAGTAATACTCCAATAAGTTTATTTTTCAGCAAATTTTTTGAGTATATCTATATGTATCTAGATATAAAATGAGTATACACAGCAGTTAAAACAGTAATTAACTTTCAGCTCAGTAAACAGGTCATGAAACAGAAATTAACCCAGAAACTTAGGGAACCCAAACTCAGAAGTTTAATCTTTTTCATGACTTTCCTGATGAGCCTTCGTGTGAATTCCTAACCAATATACTGATGAATTTTGCCAAATTTTCACTTTATACATTATACTGTATGTACTGTCCTGTGACGTCCATCTTTTACTTAACACCACGCTCTTGAGATTCATGTATGTTGAGGTGTTAGTTTTGAGTTACACAGCTGACTGCGGCATTATGTTCTGTTGTCTGAACGTAACTCAGTCTAGCTATTGTTTTACAAACTGGTGCTATTTGTATTGGTTCTACTTTTGTTATTGCAAACAATATTCTTTTATACTTTCTTCTACATGTCTCCTGACACATGGTTAAAAGCATTTCTGGGAATCTAGGGTTTATGTCGAGAATGGAACTCATGGGTCACAGCATATGTGCATGTTCAGTTTGCTAAGCAAACTGATAGAAACTCAGTGGAGAATACACTGCTGAACATCTTAGGCAATAGATTTACCTTGCGGAACATCTTCGGCAATACTCAGTATGTCTGATTTTTAATTTTACCCAATTTGGTGTATGTAAAATACAGCATCTTCACTATAGTTTTAAATTTGCATGAGAATGACCTTTTGAAATGTCTATGGACCCTCTTGTGGATTGAATTATAACTCCCAAAAAAGATATGGTGAAGTCCTAACCCCCAATACCCAGGAATGTGAAAACACTGTCTTTGCAGATATAATTAGTTAAGATGAGGTTGTGCTGGATCAAGGTGGGCCTTAAGTCCAATGACTGGTGTCCCTATATGAAGGCCATGTGAAGACAAAACGTACGGAGAGGAGGATGCCATGTGAAGATGGGGAGATAAGAGACTAGAGTGATGTGTCTATAAGCCAGGGAACAGCAAGGATTGCTAGCAGTCAGCCTGAAGACTCCCTTAGAACCTACAGAAGGAACCCATTTTGCTGACTTCCCTGATTTTAGACTTGCAGTGTCAAGAATTGGAAGAAGATAAATTTCTGCTTTCTTTTTAGCCACCCAGTTTGTGGTAATTTGTTATGGAAGCCACTGGAGACTAACAGGCTTCATTCTCAATAATAAATTCTTTTTGATGAAGATATTTACCATGTAAATGAACACAGAACAATGGTTCTGTGGTATGAACAATGGACTGTTGTATGAAACAACAGGTATTCCTTTTTTTTTTTTTTTTTTTAAACAACAGAGAAATGGTTAAGAAAAAAGGACAGAATTCAGGACTGAATTCTTTTTTTTTTTTTTTAATGAAAGATTTTATTTATTCATTTGACACAGAGAGATCACAAGTAGGCAGAGAGGCAGGCAGAGAGAGAGAGAGGAGGAAGCAGGCTCCCCGTGGAGCAGAGAACCCGATGCGGGACTCGATCCCAGGACCCTGAGATCATGACCTGAGCCGAAGGCAGCGGCTTAACCCACTGAGCCACCCAGGCGCCCCAGGACTGAATTCTAACTGTAGGTAACCCCACAATGGTTAGAAGGCAACATTTTTTCTTCTATTAGTGCATTAGGAATCAGCCCCTTGTTATACTTGCCAGCAAGTGTCAGTTCCTGGGATTATCTCACTTTTCCCATATTACCCTCCACCCCAAAAAGATAGCATGAGACAAACTGCCAGATTACAGAAATTTTTTTCCAATCATAGTAGAAGAAGTCAAAATTATCTCTGTGATACCGAGGATGGCTGGTTTACCATAGTGGAATACTGTTAATACCCCCAACAGGCTAGCAATTCATGGCCACCATATATTCAATGTTCGTTAGGAGAGTGTTGCTAAAAACTGATAGGATTAAAACTGTTAATTATCATATGGTTTCACTTATTTGTGGAGCATAACAAATAGCATGGAGGACATGGGGACTTAGAGTGGAGAAGGGAGTTGGGGGAAATTGGAAGGGGAGGTGAACCATGAGAGACTATGGACTCTGAAAAACAATCTGAGGGTTTTGAAGGGACGGGGGGTGGGAGGTTGGGGTACCAGGTGGTGGGTATTATAGAGGGCACGGATTGCATGGAGCACGGGGTGTGGTGCAAAAATAATGAATACTGTTATGCTGGAAATAAAAAAAAAAAAAAAAAAAAAAAAAAAAAAAAAAACTGTTACTGGGTGTGAGGAAAATCACAAAATATTCCTAACGATGTCAACCTCAGCTAAAGATAAAGATGGATAAAGATTTCTTCTTCATGAGAAAACAAATGTAATATTTTTAAAATTTATTTCATTTTTTAGGTTAAAAAGTCACTTTCAAATATATTTCTAACTCAAGGAAATGTCTGAAAATCTGCTACTGATAAGCTCTGTAGTACTTTAAAACTTCACTTAAAAAGGAGATTCAGCTGCCTATACTCTAGAGCTGGCAAACTACAGTCTCTGGGCCAAATTCAGCCAGTTGCCTGTTCTTGTATAAAGTTTTACAGAACAGTCACAACATTAATCTATAGTCTATGGCTGCTTTTAAACTACGAAGCCACATGACTGTGACACAGACCATGGTTTACAAAGCCTAGGGTAACTGCTAGCTGGCCCTTTACATAAAAAGGTTCCTGCTTCCTGATCTATAGTGTCTCAAACTCCTAGTTATAAATACTACCACAAACACATAAAACTCTGGAGTCTTAGGAGAAAACAGTTCTAAAGCAGTACTTATTTTGACTTAAGGACACTGGGTGGAGATGACCCTTTAGACAATAAAGAAGTCTTATAATTTCCTGTATCTTCGAGACCATTGCCTAGATACTCTGTAACCACCTAACAAAATACTTATATTTCACTGGAGGATAGGAGAATGAGACTCAACAGCTTTTATACTTACAGATGTTCTTCAAGCTTCTTTTTTAGAAGAACTGACTGAAAATGGAAAATAAAATAAATTTATTTAACAGTTTAACCAACAAAATTATTTTTTTTAAATAAAGAGTACAGTAGTAACTGACCCTGAGTAAGTTCTCAGTTAAGCTCTCTGGTCAAAGAGCTCAAAATAGACAATGTATTTAAGTCTATTTCTCTCATTTTCTCTCTCTCTTTTTAAGATTTTATTTATTCACTTGTCAGAGAGAGAGAGAGAGAGAAAGAAAACACAAGCAGGGGGAGCAGCAGGCAGAGGGAGAAGCAGACTCCCTGCTGAGCATAGAGCCTGACGCTGGGCTCATCCCAAGACCTTGGGATCATGACCTGAGCTGAAGGCAGCCATTTGACCAACTGAGCCATCCAGGTGCCGTATTTCTCTTTGACTGGAGAGAGAGCAGACCATGAGTGATAGCAATCAGTATAAAATACCTAGAAACTGCATATCTGAAGTCTCTACAGTCAAGAACTGGAAAGGGGTGCCTGGGTGGCGCAGATGAATAAGCATCTGCGTTAGGCTCAGGTCATGACCAGGATCAAGTCCCACGTCAGGCTCCTTGCTCAGTGGAGAGCCTGCTGTTCCCCCTACTTGTGCTGTTTCTCACTATATCTCTCTCTGTCAAAAAAAAAAAAGAAAAAAAAGAAAAAAAAAGAAAGTAATAAAAAGGCCACATATACACAGACCTAATATTCTTGGACCCAATAGGCAGGTAGAATTCTAATAATAATACATCTTTTCCCTAACATACTTTTTATTTATTTATTTATTTTTTAAAGATTTTTATTTATTTGACAGACATAGATCACAAGTAGGCAGAGAGGCAGGCAGAGCGAGAGTGGAGGAAGCAGGCTCCCTGCTGAGCATAGAGCCCAATGTGGGGCTCGATCCCAGAACCCTGAGATCATGACCTGAGCCAAAGGCTCAGTCAGCTTTAACCCACTGAGCCACCCAGGCGCCCCCCAACATACTTTTTATCGACTATATTATTCTCCTTGCATCATGGTAGAGACTGGGATCAACTGCCCAAAATACTGACTTACTCAGAGATTTCTGAATACGCACATAAGTAATTCATGTGATTGTATGGGAATGTGAAGGACGCTGTCTGCACAGAATTTAATTTACTTAAGAATGAAGCTTTGGCTGGAGATTAAAAAAAAACTCTCCTGGTGGGGTGCCTGAGTGGCTTAGTCACTTAAGCATCTGAATCCTGATTTGGGCTCCTTGCTCAGCAGGGAGTCTGCTTGAGGACTCTCTAAAATAAATAAAATCTTAAAAAAATAACAAAAATAAAGTCTCCTGGGGTGGGGCGCCTGGGTGGCTCAGTGGATTGACCCTCTGCCTTCGGCTCCAGTCGTGATCTTGGGGTCCTTGGATGGAGCCCTGCACTGGGCTTTCTGCTCAGCAGGGGGCCTGCTCCCCGCCCCCGCAACCTCACCCCGCACACCTGCCTTTGTGCTTGCTTGTGATCTATCAAGTAAATGAATGAAAAAAATCTTAAAAAAAAAAAAAAAAAGTCTCCTGGCATGCTTGGGTGGCTCAGTCGGTTAAGTACCTGACTCTTAATTTTGGCTCAGGTCATGATCTCAGGATTATAAGACTGAACTTAAAATTCTTCCTCTCCCCCTACGTCACATGTGTGCACTTTCTCTCCCAAAACACACACACACACACACACACGCACACACACAAACGCACACACAGTCACCCAAAAAGCAGATGAGAATTGGCCTTTAAAAAAAAAAAAAGGGCATTCTATAAAGGACCATTAGGTTTTGTACCTATACTTAAAACTTGTTAAGGTACATGTTACTAATGAGTTCTATGAAACATTCCATTTTGAGAAAAATTCAGTCAAACCCAATTTATGTAGGCTTAGAAAACAAATTGTTCAATCAGTCAATAGCAGCAGTGATGGGGGAAAAACCTCCACAGTGACTTTTCTGATTTTCAGTCACCTTATTTAAAAATGATTACTATAATTGTTTATTCAGGTCCACTTTAACACAGCTCTGGAATATATCAAATTTACTTCTTTGTTCAGTATGTAAACTACACCAAGATCAATGGACTACAAGGCTCCCATCAGTGCTTCCCCCAAATAAAAAAGAAAGGCAATAACTCTGTTAATTTTCAGTTATCACTTTGATAACTTTTTCATTCTTTTGTACAGATGGTAAAATGAAAATACTTTTAAGTACCTTAACTGTAATTTTGCATTTAGGTTCTGACTGGGCGCTAGCAAAATTAGTTTTAACTGAGATAATACACAATAATCATTCTCATGAATTGTTAACACAGTAGGCACTGCAGTCCCATGTTCATCTCACCACTGTGAGCCATATCAGCCCATCTGACAGGTGAGGAAGGTGAGACTGGGGAGACATTCAGTAGCTTTCAAGTGGCAGACCCAAAATTAAAATCCCAAGTCTGGAAAAAACAAAAGAAAAGAAACAAAAAAAAACAATATACCCCAAAACAAACCCAGGCCTGCCAGACTCCAAAGTTTGTGCATGGTCTTTACTCCCATGCTTCCTATACTCCACCACCTCTCCACTGAAGATTGCTACTATTAAAGGAGGTGGCAGGAGGAGGCCAGACTGCAATAGGAAACTCCAAAATAATTTATAAAAATGTACTAATTATAACAAGGAGGCAGAGCAGGAGTGGGATGGGGGGAACAAATAAGAGCAGAGGTCTTTTTGGCTTGACTTGTTTTCAATATCCTTTAAATATCTTAAGTGTAAAGGACATAAACTTGTAAGGAAAATAAGATATTCATTTGCACAGAATTCCCATAATTAAAAAATCTCAATACCATCAACCATGATGTTAGAGAATGTATATAAATAAAAAAATTTGCTCAATATATAGAAATGAATAGGAAGCCATACTTACAATAGCCTTTTGAGCAGAAACCATGCCAAGAAACAGAGAGGACATATTAGTATGAAGCAAACACAGCAGCCAAGAGAAGGAACGATTTAGTAATTCATGAACATAAGCAAAAATTATGCATTTTTTTTGAAAAATGTACATTTTTCTTTCTTCTATGGTCTCCTCATCCTGTCTTGTTCTCTTGAGTTTTATACACTGTGGCTAGCTCATATTATCCATATGACTGGATTTAACAATGCTTTTCTGCTTCCATGCTAAAAATAAATGACATAAAAATAATAATAAAAATGTGTAAACCATCCTACTGGCTTAAGGTCACATGAAAGGACTATGCTTTTGGTAACAGAAATGGGCAGAAATTACGCTGTTCTTCAGAGGGGACCAGTTCCATTTGGCCAGTTGTTCTACATACTACCTGATATTCCTGAGATGTGACACTATAGGTTAGTGGAAGAGAAGATGAAAACATCAAACATTTGCTGGATTTGGATCATATCACAATAAGGAAAGCTCCTATCTGAATCTTTTCTATATATATAAAAGAACTCTAAGGGAATATCTAAGAAGATAGAGTAACACCTCTCTAGCATCTGGGCAGTCAAATAAATTGACTAACTTAGGCAAATAGTACTTTCATGGCTGGCATCTCACTTCTGAAGTATGTTCTCTTTAAGTAATGGCACAGAACATAGTTAATCAGATTTGATTACCACAGGGATACCTAGGCAAAATTATTGTTTACAGAACAAACTCCTCTGAATGTTCTAACACAAGTAAGAGAATCAAGCACATATGGCAGCTATCTCTGTAACACTAAGGTAGGGCGGACACTGATGTCCTGCCACTCTTATTTCCCATGTACCACATGCCCTTCCCCTTTCTCCTATAATAAATCAAGAAAAAGTCTCCTCAAAGTTTTAGAGACCAAGTGATTTCATCTCGAAGACAGTCTTGGCCTTCTATGTATTTTAATACATTAATGTTGGTTTTGCTTCATCTCTTTCTTGCTTACCATTCTGGATTAGAAAAACACTTTTAAAAAGTAAACCGTAACATTTCAAACTAGTTCTATTTTAATAAGGGAATAAAGTAGTTTAGATGTTGGTGATAATTTTAGGAACTAGGAATTTGGGGTCTAAGAAGGACTACCCACACATTAATGAAAGGATAAACCAAAACCAGAGATCTTAGAAAGAACATACTACCAAATAGAAGATAGCTACAGGTTTATGAAACTCATAAAATCAGATCAATGATGAGCTATTTAGATCTAATATTCACAGGTTTTAAGTAATATGCTGGTTTAACACCCTTCATTGGTTTCTTTCATTTTCATACCCTCTTATATTACTAAGACTGGATAGAAATGATATACCTATAGTTTTGACGATTCTCCAAAAAGCAACTATGTAGAGGTTTATACAACTATGTAAAGGTTTATACTCAAAGACTAGAGTTTACAGCAAATTACACTAGCAATAATGAAAGAACCAACTCTCTGAAGCAAAGATTGGTCACTAAAATTAAGGTCCCCCCCCTTACACTAATTTTGAACACTCTATAGTTGCGGTTCTACCGTATACTGCTTATTAAAAGGAAAGGAATTGCAAAATTTATTTGCACTTTCATTGGAGACTGACTACTATGTGCTACATAAGCACTGTGGTAATTCAGACAGCATGAGAAGATTAAAGTCCATCTAGTTCTGGCACAACACATTTACTATATTCTAATGTGACCGTGACAGTCAAGCAGGCAAGGCTATGACAGATATGCAGAGTATAAGGGAATATTAAAGTAAAAGAAGGTCTGTGAACTTCTATTTGTGTGGGGCTGGGCTGGGGTAGCAAGAGGGACTCAGAAATTCAGGGATGGTTATTTCTAAGGATAGCATTATTTTTGAAAATATCAATTATACATAAAAAATTTCTACTTGATGGGACGCCTGGGTGGCTCAGTTGGTTAAGCAGCTGCCTTCGGCTCGGGTCATGATCCCAGCATCTTGGGATCGAGTCCCACATCGGACTCCTTGCTCAGCAGGGAGCCTGCTTCTTCCTCTGCCTGCCATTCTGTCTGCCTGTGCTCGCTCTCTCTGATAAATAAATAAAATCTTTAAAAAAAAAAAAAAAATTTCTACTTGAACATGCCAAATTACTAACAGCACTGTTGTTGTTATTGGCCAGAGGGAAAAAACCCTGAACTCTGAATACTGAGATGAACACATTTATAACACAAAGCCTAAGGGCACCTAGCTGGCTCAGTCAGAAGAGCATGCGACTCTTGATCTCAGGATCGTGAGTGTGAGCCCCACAATGGGAGTAAGGAACTTAAATGAATAAATAAAAACTTAAAGAAAAAAATCCTAGTTTTCCCACTTCCTAAAACAAACAAAACTCCACAATGCCTCAGTCAATTCCTTAGCTAATAACTACAAATAAACTTCCAATTTCCAGCAGAGTGATTCCAATCAGTACAATGAAGTACTGTCTGGTCCTTTCATTAAGGAATGTTAGTAAAAGGAAAATATTGCTTCTTTTCTATAACCAATATAATTGTAAATTATTCTGATAGAGACAATCAAATAAAAAACAGAACTTATAGCTTTTCTTAACACTGTGAAACTATTGGTTCATACATATTAAAACTTACATCTTCTGCTTTTGAGCCTTGATCCTGTAAAGATTTTTGCAATTCTTCAACTTGTGACTGTACTTCCAGAAGTCTTTGATTCACCAACCTAGAAATCAACTGTATATTAATTTTCCAAGTTCAGACTTCCTTTTATCTTCTCCCTAGGTTATCATATTGGTTAGAAAGGCAGTATAATTAACAAAACAAACCCTCATGTTAAGATAGTAGTGCAGCTCACTGTTTTGGTTATTTTCTTGTTTTACTTGAAATTTCTATGATGATTTCAAATATGGTAGTTTAGTGGACATATTTTGTTGCCCCAATATGCTTATATACACCTAATTATCTGAAGTTCATGTGAATACGTTTATTGAAACTATGTGTCAGGCACTATGCTCAGCACTGTGCTAAAAGATCCCCATAGTGAAGGAATTCAGTAGGGAAGCAAAATGAATACAAGATAAATACTAATACAAGATAAATACTTCCACATAGCACACAGAGGTACCAAAAGGGAATAATGACTGCTTGAAGCAGAAAGAACTTTCTCTAATCATGTGGAGGAGTTAGGCTCGACTGAACTGAGACTAGAACAAGAAATAAAATACTTAAGCGATTAAGAGTGGAAAGCAGATTTAAAACAGAGAATTCACCATGTCCTAATCACACAGAAAATGAGAGGTTATTGTGACTTTAAGAATGGCATGTCTAGGGCGCCTGGGTGGCTCAGTGGGTTAAGCCGCTGCCTTCGGCTCAGGTCATGATCTCAGGGTCCTGGGATCAAGGCCCGCATCGGGCTCTCTGCTCAGCAGGGAGCCTGCTTCCCTCTCTCTCTCTGCCTGCCTCTCCATCTACTTGTGATTTCTCTCTGTCAAATAAATAAATAAAATCTTTAAAAAAAAAAAAAAAAAAAAAAAAAAAAAAAAAAGAATGGCATGTCTAGAGCCTACTTAAAAAAAAAAAAAAAAAATTCTTTAAAAAAGGGGACGCCTAGCTGGCTCAGTCAGTAAAGCATGCGACTCTTTATTTCAAGGTTGTGAGTTCAAGCTCCATGTTGGGCATGGAGCCTACTTAAAATTAAAAATAAATAATAAATAAGTAAATAAATAACATTCTTTAAGAACAGCATGTCTAAAGACTAAATTATGAGGGAAAGAATGGCTACAGATGAAACCAGAGAAGAGGAGAGGTTGGGTACAACCTTGCACGAATGCAAAAGTATTTAGAACTTATCTTAAAATCTGGCTGAGGGGTGCCTGGGTGGCTTAGTGGTTTAAGCCTCTGCCTTCAGCTCAGGTCATGATCTCAGGGTCCTGGGATAGAGCCCCACATCGGGCTCTCTGCTCAGCTGGGAGCCTGCTTCCCCCTCTCTCTCTGCCTGCCTCTCTGCCTACTTGTGATCTCTCTCTGTCTATCAAGTAAATAAATAAAAATCTTAAAAAAAAAAAATCTGGCTGAAATGGAATAACCCACCCAGCCTTTAAAACAATGTTGATTCTGGAGCTCAGAAATTCTCTAAGTCAATTATGACTGACTTGGTTCCCTAATCTTGGGCAATCACTCTAAAGGACTGCAAGAAGGGTTAAGGGTTAACATTTTAGACAGAGCACATTGGTAGGCAAGAGGAAGATGTTATTAAAAAGGTCAAAGTGAAGGCATGAAGACCAGGAGGAGGCTACCACAGTTATTACCAAGTATGCCTGAAAGAGGAGGTAACAAGGATGAAATCTATCTAAAGGGCAAAAGAATACATGGAATAAAAACACTAAGGATTTTGGTTTGAATTACTGAAAAACATTTAATGAAGGGAATTCAGGAGAAACAGGTTGAGAAGGGAAGATAAACTTATTTTGTATTTGTTGAAAATGCAGAGCCTAGAGATATCTGTCAGACAGCTAGACCTCTGTGTCTGAAGCACAATGAGAAATCTGTGTTGAAAATATAGATGTGAGAGCCATTTGGAGTTAACTGAGCCATAAGCAAAAATAATACTAACTAGAAAGATTGTGAAGAAGAGTGGAAAAGAGAACAAATATGTCCATGGCAGGTAACCAATCACAGGGTAGAAAGAGGAGCTTCAACCCTAAGAGAATTAGGAGAAACATAAGAGAGTTGTGCTAACTGAAATTCAAAAAAAGTTTAAGGAAGGAGAAAATGTACGATGACAATGAATACAATAGACATGAGGTAAGATAAAGTGTTGAATGCTCCTACTGGAGTGGCCATTTAAGGGAGGACTGGTGATTTTAGGAGGAAACACATTAGTGAAATGGTAGGATGGCAGAACTACCTCAAATTAAGGACAAAACAGGGCAATGAATTTTTATTATCTAAACAGAAAATTCAGTAAGCAATTACTTTTTTAACTAAGTAAACTGTAAGTAATTCTTACCATTAATGTTCCAAGTTCTGTAACTAGTGAAAATCACAGTACAAATTCCATTAAATCTATAATAATAACTGATGTTTTTCAAATCAAAGGACAGAAAATTTGGGTGCTTTTTAAATGCTGAAGGAATTACCTAAAAATCCATACTCAACGTGGGGAGATATGTAAATACATTACTAGCGACACTGTAACTTTGCTCCATCTTTTCAGAAAGTAATACAAAAAATATATTTCAAACTATTAGAGTATTTCAACCATCCATCTTAGCCATTTTTGAAATTATTTAATAAAAAAATACTGTGGTAATTAACATAATGTATACTAAATCCGTATCAAGATGTTCCTTTTAAGTACTTGAAAACTCAAGGGACGCCTGGGTGGCTCAGTTGGTTAAGCAGCTGCCTTCGGCTCAGGTCATGATCCCAGTGTCCTGGGATCGAGTCCCACATCGGGCTCCTTGATCGGCAGGGAGCCTGCTTCTCCCTCCGCCTCTGCCTGCCTCTCTGTCTGCTTGTGCTCGCTGGCTCTCTATTTATCCCTGACAAATAAATAAATAAAATCTTAAAAAAAAAAAAGTACTTGAAAACTCAAATGTCTAGTGAGAGGGAAGAGACAATCACAGCAATAGAACTGTTGAAGTGTGAAGTATACACAGAGGGATGAAGATATACAAATACAAGTGAAAAAAAAATACGAGTTCATCTTTTTTCAAAAAATGCAACTTCAAAAAAAAAAATAAATGAGCACCACTTCATGGTGTTGTTTAGAAGAGTAAGATAATATACAGAGTGTTCAGCACAGTACCTGTACATAATAGGCACTCTATAAATGTGAACTGCCTCTAACTATTTTCTCCCCCTTCAGAGATTTAGTTAGTTCACATCTTAAGTAAAGTCTACATACATATAATTGTCAGGAGGTATAGGAAGAGGGTGAGTTTAGGATCATAATAAACTCTCAGTGGGAAGGGAACAAGATCACGTATACTTTGACAAAGAAGTGTATTGTGAGGGTCAGCAAGTATTACAGATTTTAAAAAAGCCAACTTACTGGGAAAACTAATTGGAAAGGATTGTGGAGGTTTACGACAACCCTTTCCTTTTGACAGACAATATATTGATGGTGAACAAATTGAATTTAAGTTAAAAGATTCAGTGGAACTAGTAAGAGGTTAAGTTAGAGACAAGGTCCTGTAAATTCTTATTAAACTCCATTAAGAACAAACTTAGGGTAATTCACTTAAGGGAAAAAGCATTCCATGAGGGGAAGATAGAAAAAAATGATAGGCAAACATGGCAAAAGAGAAACTGAAAAGAAAGAGGGTATGGATGGGGTGCTTGGCTGGCTCAGTTGGTGGAGCATGCAGCTCTTACTCTCGGGTTTAGTTCAAGCTCCATGCTCAGTGTAGAGATGGTTTAAAAATAAAAATCTTAGAAACAAAAACAAAAAAAAGGTATGGATTACATAGAGGCTTTGAATTTAGGTAGCCTGGGTCTGAGCCCAAATTCCCTCACCTGTAAAACTTTAGTAAAGATAAGACCACATACTTAAAATGAATAGCACAGTATTTGGAACAAACAAAACCTTAATAAACATTAGCTGCTATTATTATTGTTGTTCTAGGTTACAGATGGTCATACTACAAAGGCAAGTTATCAATCTGTACTGTAATTCAAGCAAAAGGTCTGCTGGGAAGATGGCAGAGTAGGAGGATCCTAAGCTTGCCATATCCGCATGTAATAACAGCTAGCTACAACTAGATAGCACCACAGGAGTGTAAATAACCCAGGAAACAACTTGAAAACTGGCAGAACAAACTTCACAGCTAAAGGTACAGGAGAGGTCCCACTGAAGAAGGTAGGAAGGGCAAAGTCATGGTTTGGGAGCAAAACATACCTTCACCAGGGAGCCCTGAATAGGAAGGATGGATCTCTGTAATATTTGACTTTCAAAGTAAGAGAGGCTGAATTTCCTGAGTTCTTAAAGCCAGCAAGACTTAAAGCCTGGAATTTAAAAAACTGGTGAGCTCGGCTCTGGTAGAGCCCTGACTGCAACAGGAAGCAGTGCCCCAGCCCTTAAAGACACAGCATGACCAAGGGCAGTGTAAATATAGCACAGAACCAGCACTTTCAAACACCGAGGGCGGACTAGAGGGAGTGATTTGCCCATCTCTGAATGTGGCCCGGAGAAACAGGGATCATGCAGAGACCTTTCTAGGAATAAAGGAACTGGCAGACACCATTTCCCTCTCCCTGTCCCCCAGCAAACACATAGTCACCACTCCTACCTAATTTGTACCAACCACGGCTCCATGGTTCCGCCCTTCCCAGTCACACTCCCCTTAAGCCCAGGGCTGCAGCACATCAACAACCCCCACCCCCCCGCCATCCAGAAAACTTGTGCAAACCCTGCCAACATCACATCTCCCATCTCCCAACTTGTGTGTTTTGTGGGACCTCTGGTCTCATTTGTGGGTCAGATCTCATTTCATAAGCACACCATTGCACACCTTGTTAAAACACTCCCCACCCCTGCTGGGGACCAAACATTGTCCACAATACGCAAAGAAAGCCTCTAAAGACAACTGGAATGAAGGAAAAAGAGGTCAAGACTCAACAGCAGAGCACACACGTAGGAGATGCACCCTGAAGTGCCAGGCCCTGGGGAACAGGCAACACTGAACTACAGGACCTCCTTTTCATTAGGCTGTTATCATTAATAGCAAAAGAAGTAGCTGACTTTCCTAACAGAATTAGACACAGAAAGAAAAGACAAAATGAGGAGACACAGAAATATGGGCCAAATGCAAGAACAGGACCAAACCACAACAAGAGGCCAAAGCAAAACAAATATATGTAATATGCCTGATGGAATGTAAGGTAGGAAACATAAAGTTACTCACGGGACTTGATAAAAGCATGGAGGACATCAATGAGATCCTTCAAATAGCATTAAAAAGGAACCAATCAAAGGTGAAGTACACAATACATGAAATTAAAAATACACTTGATGGAATAAATAGCAGGCCAGATGAAGTGGAGGAATAAATTAATGACCTGAAAGAGCAATGGGAAGTAACCAAACTAAGCCAAGGAGAGTAAAGAAAATTAAGCAAATTCAGGACAGCCTTCCGAAACCAGTGACTCTATCAAACGTATTAACATCTATATGACAGGGATCTCAGAAGGAGAGAGAGGTAAGAGGGCAGAAAATTTATTTGAAGAAATAGCTGAAAACTTCCCAAATTTGGGGAGGGTAACAGATATCCAGATCCAGGAGGCACAGAGAGCCCCCAAAAGTTCAACCCCAAAAGGTTCATACCAACACACATAAAAATGGCAGGAAACAGGGATTAAAAAATTTTTTTTAAGCAGCAAGAGAAAACAGTTACATACAAGAGAAACCCCATAAAGCTATTGGCAGATTTCTCAGCAGGAACCTCACAGGACAGAAGGGTGGCATGATATTATACATGCTCAAAGGGAAAAATCTGTAGCCAAGAACATTCTATCCCACAAGGCTATCATTCAGAATGGAAGGACAGATAGTTTCTCAGACAGAAACTAAAGGAATTCATGACCACTGAACCAGTCCTACAAGAAATATGACAGGGAACTCTTGAGTAGATAGGAAAGGCCATAAGGGAGTATGAGAAGTAAAAAACACAAAAGTAGTAAAAATAAGTATTTCTGTAAAATTCAGTCAAGGGGTTCATGAAAGGATATAACACATGACACCACATGCCTAAAACATGCAGTGGGGCAGAGGAGTAAAAAATGGGTTTAAACTTAATATACTGACTGCTATATGCAGAGGATATGATATACAAACCTAATGGTAACCACAAATCAAAAACCAATAATAGATATGCAAAGAATTAAGAGAAAGGAATCCAAATATATCATGAAAGAAAGCCAATAAATCATGAAATAGAGCAAGGGAAGAAAGGATCACAGAAAAACTATAGAAACAACCACAAAACAAGTAACAAAACCAGCAATACATATTTATCAATAACGACACTGAATGTAAATGGACTAAAAGCTCCAATTAAAACACACAGGCTAACAGTAGATAGAAAAACAAGACCCATCTATATGCTCCTTACAGGAGACTCATTTGAGACCCAAAGATACTTGCGGATTGAAAGGGGATGGAGAAAGATTTATCATGCAAATAGCTGTCAAAAGAAAGCTGGGGTAGCATTACTTATAATGGACAAAGTAGACTTAAAAATGAAGACTGTAGGGGCACCTGGGTGGCTCAGTTGTTTGGGCATCTGCCTTTGGCTTAAGTTTTGGTCTCAGGGTCCTGGGCTTGAGCCCCGCACTGGGCTCCCTGCTCAGCGAGGAGTCTGCTTCTCCTGCCCCTCACCCTGACTCATGCTCTCTTGCTCTCTCAAATAAGTAAAATCTTTATTTGAGAGAGAGAAAGCGAGAGAGGACAAGCAGGGAAAGGGAGACGCAGGCATCCCGTTGAGTAGGGAGCCTCATTCCAGGGCCTTGGGATCATGACCTGAGCTGAAGGCACACACTTAATCGACCAAGCTACCCAGGCACCCCTCAAATAAATGCTCTTTAAAAAACAACAACAAAAAGACAGTAACAAGGGAAAAAGAAGGACACTATATAAGGGGACAATCCAATAAGAGGATATAACAATTTAAAAAATTTATGTACCCAACACGGGAGAACCAAATACATAAAACAGTTAATAACCAACAAGAACTCATCTATAGTAATACAGTAATAGTAGGGGACTGGAACACCCACTTACATCAATGGACAGATCATCCAAACATATACCATACACAAAAATAAACTCAAAATGGATGGAAGACCTAAATGTGAGACCTAAAACCATAAAAATCCTTAAAGACAGTGCAGGCAGTAATCTGACTTCAGCCATTGCAACATTTTTCTAGATATGTCTTGTGAAGCAGGGAAACAAAAACAAAAACAAACTCCTGGGACTACCTCAAAATAAAAAGTTTCTGCACAGCAAAGCAAGCAAACAACAGTACTAAAAGATAACCTATAGAATGGGAAAAGATATTTTCAAAGGACATATCTGATAAAGAGTTAGTATCCTCGGGGCGCCTAGGTGGCTCAGTGGGTTAAGCCTTTGCCTTCTGCTCGGGTCATTATCTCAGGGTCCTGGGATCCAGCCCCACATTGGGCTCTCTGCTCAGTAGGGAGCCTGCTAATCCCTCTCTCTCTCTCTGCCTACTTGTGATCTCTCTCTCTCTGTCAAATAAATAAATAAAATCTTCAAAAAAAAAAAAAAAGTTAGTATCCAGAAGATACAGAAAACATATACAACTCAACAACCAAAACCCAAAAAATTCAATTTAAATAAAGGGCAGAAGACACAAAGAGACATTTCTTTTTTTAACATTTTATTTATAGATTTGAGAGAGTGAGCAAGTGAGCATGAGCAGGGGGAGGGGCAAAAGGGAGAGAGAGAGGAAAAAAGCAGACTCCCTGCTCAGCAGGGAACCTGATGTGGGGCTCAGTTTCAGGACCCTGAGATCATAACCCAAGCGAACTCTGACACTTAACCAACCAAGCCACCCAGGTGCCCCATGAACAGACATTTCTCCAAAGAAGACATCTAGATGGCCAAGAGATGCGTGACAAGATGCTCAACATCACTCATCATTAGGGAAATGCAGATCAAAACTACAATGAGGTATCACCCCACACCTGTCAGAACGGCTAAAATTAAAGACACAGGAAACAAGTGTTGATGAGCAATGGAGAGAAAGGAACCCTCCCGCACTGTTGTAGTGCGGTGCAGCCACCAAGGAAAACAGCATGGAGGTTCCTCAGAACCTCCAGAAAGTTAAAAATATAGCCACCCTATGATCCAGTAACTGCACTACTGGATATTTACCCCAAAATACAAAAATGCTAATTCAACAGGATACATGCAGCCTGATGTTTACTGCAGCATTATTTACAACAGCCCAACTATGGAAGCAGCCAAATGCCCACTGATAGGTGAACAGATAAAGGTACATATACAATGGAATATCAGTTATAAAAAAGAATGAAGTCTTGCCATTTGTAATGACATCAGAGAGCTAGAGAGTATAATGTTAAGTGATGTAAGTCAGCCAGAGAAAGACAAATACTATATTTTATTCATACGTGGAATTTAAGAAACAAAACAAAAAAGCAAAGGAAAGAAAAAGAAGTCAAACCAAGAAACAGACTCTTAACCATAAAGAACACACTGATGGTTTTCAGAAGGGAGGTGGGTGTGGGGATGGGGGAAAGAAGGGATTGGGATTAGAGAGTACACTGATCATGATGGAGAAGTAAGAGAAGGTAAAATGATTAAAAAAAGAGAGAGAGAACAAACAATACTAAGTTGTAAACAGCTGTAAATGCCATCAGGACTTGGGAGATACTCCGTCACCTACAACATGAGTGCTGTTCAAATGACAAGTAGTTGTTTTGTTTCTGATGAGAGAAGGCCAATAACTATAAAGCCTGTGAACAATGAAAAGCATTATAAAGGAAGTTGTGGGTACTGATTCACTGGAAAAAAATCAGGGTACAGAGAAGGCCTTCCTGTAAGATGGTTAAAATATAGCCTAGAGGCAAAGGATGTTGATGGTGCTCTCACCATGGGACTGTGGGACTGAGAGCTGCTTTCTGAAATTCCCTTTTCTTCCTTTTTAAAAACTTTTTCTAAGTATTTTTAAAAAGTATTCATTCATTATGCTCTAAGAATTCACATAAAACTGTTCTCCTTCTGTTTATGCTTAACCGTGCTCTAATAATTACCCTGGTATTTATACTGTTTGCCGATTCTACCTCAGCAGCTTTAAAAATTAAAAGAAGGGCAGGACATGTAAAATTGTAAAAAACAATGTGGACTCACAAGACTGACTCACACCTGGGAAGTGCCAAATCAATTAGGCATAATAAACAAAGAATCTGTATTATCAGGCAAACTAGGAAACCATTAATAAAAATGTCAAATCCCTCAAAAATTATAGCACATCACAGCACTACGGAAAGGAAAAGACACCATATGTTCGTTATCTAAGAAACATTTCCAAAAAGGTAAAGAACACAAAAGACTTTCACAACAAAATGTAAAAGTAATACTTTCCAGAGTAAGCTACTGCTTTACAGTAGTTTTGAATGACTGCATAATTCGATACACTGAAAACGTACAAGCAGAAAAGTGGTTTTCTTGTTTAATTTGCAGATTCTAAACTCTCGTAATTGTTTATAAGATGAATGACATTTAAAGCTCACAAAAAACAAGATTTTTTAAAAAGTTCTTGTCAATTCAGTTATGATGGATCCTTTTTTTCTCACATCAACTGATCCTTCAACATATTGGCTTATAAAAACAGGGTAAACTTTATTAATCTAGTAATACACAGAACTCAAGTTGTTGTGGAAGACTGAATTAATGATCAGACTCTTTAATCCTCTACTTTTAATCAGCAAATAGAAAGGAAAAAGGGGAGGGGTCTGATATCATTCTGCGTGAAGATATAAACAGGGAAATGCTGCTGTAAAGAGGCAGAATACTTATCCACAAATCTGTTCATAAGTAGGAAAATGGATTAATCCCTCTCAACACGAAATGGAATAACACATTATCCGTATTCAAAATACAATTAAAATCTGTGTTTAAGGGAATCAACATCAAGAAAAACAGAGAAAATCTGTGCCTCAATGCTGCCATCTACACACGCTCCTACCTGTTCTCTGTCTCCAGTTCATTCTTGCGGAGATTTGCATCATCCAGAAGACTCTGCAATAAGGCGATTTTTTCATTGTCTGAACCCTCTTGGTTGATTTTTAACATCTTATTCTCATGCTGAAGACGAATAAGTTTCTCCCTGAATGAGCAAAAGAAAAACTGGTTACATGGCACATTAATACCATATTATCAAAATCCAGCTATGCACAATTACAGATTTGACACAGAGAACAGAAAAGAAAAAACCAAAAAACAAAAAACCCTGCAAAGAATTTAGCTCTTGTAATTGGCTAAGATTTTACATTTCAGGTCTTTAGTATGTTCTTTTCAGAATGGATAATCCGAAGATAACAATGTCTTCAAATATTATGATTTGTAATTAATGCCATTTCAAAATTTTATTTACTTTTTGGTTTAAATGTTTAATCTATGAATGCATCTATATATATTTGTTCCTTGGTTCTCATAAAAAAACATGGTCTCTAATGCTACGCTCTTGAACTGCTAATCACTTGGTGGCAAGATATAATATTCAATGAAGAATTCCTTCAAGATATGGATTCCACCCATTCCTATAAATATGGTAAACTGAATTCTTGCTAACAGGCTGGATTATTAGTGCTGCATCTGCTATTTACACTTATTCACAATCTTTTCATATCATTAAATATTACACATCAATGGTAATATAATACTTTAAATGACACGTTAAACAATATAGATGAATTGTTATTTATTTAATCAATGCCCAATTATTCAGAATTTGATTGTTATCAATTCTGAACTTTAACATATTAATAACAATCAGCTTTATTGGTTATTTCCTTAGGATTAATTCTAGAAAGGAATTTTGTGGATATTTGTAGACAATATCCATAATCTGCCTAACTGCTCAAAGGAAAAGCTGTACCACCACAAGAAAATATAATTGTAATTATGTGTGGTGATGAATGTTAGCTAAATTTATTGCAGTGATCATTTCACAATACAGACATATATTATCAAGTTGTACACCTTCAACTAATACAGTGCTATATTTCATCTCTTTTACCATTTCATTTTCTTTCTTTTTTTTTAATTTTTAAAGTGTTTTATTTTTTTGTTTTCTTTTTTTTTTTTAAGATTTTATTTATTTATTTGATAGAGAGAGATCACAAGTAGATGGAGAGGCAGGCAGAGAGAGAGAGAGAGAGAGAGAGAGAGATATGGAAGCAGGCTCCCTGCTGAGCAGAGAGCCCGATGCAGGACTCGATCCCAGGACCCTGAGATCATGACCTGAGCCGAAGGCAGTGGCTTAACCCACTGAGCCACCCAGGCGCCCACCATTTCATTTTCTTGATGGCTCTTCTGGAAACAGTATATTTGAATTTGTATTGAGTCATACTCAAAAAAGCCATTTCATTTGTTGAATATAATTTTTCTCTTCATCAGGTTCAGCACCTCTGAATCAACGGTATAACCTGAAAGCTTCCTTAAAAATTGTTTTTATGGGGCACCATAAAAAATAAATAAATAAAATCTTTAAAAAAAAAATTGGTTTTTAAAATTTTTATTTCTTTACTTATGGATGAGAGAATGAGTGTGTATGCATGAGTGGGGGAATGGGAGGAGGGAGAGAGGGAGAAAATCTTAAGCAGATTACACCTAGCACCAAAGCTCGATCTCATGACCCTGAGATCATGTCCTGAGCTGAAATCAAGAGTCAGATGCTTAACCGACTAAGCCACCCAGGCACTCCAAAACTTTTATTTTTTTGGTATAGCCATGTACTTGGAAGCATTCATAAATAAAAAAATGTTCATTCATTCTACAAATATTATTGGCCCAATAATAAAGCACCACATCAGATGGTAGAAAAGTAAAATGTATATAAGAGGCTTCCAGTGTTGGTGCTGCATTATACTCCTTTTGTTTGTCCTCCTTAAATAAATGTTAACAAGAATAAATTTTGTCGACATTTTCTCAACAAGTAACTAAATGCCTATGGGAACTTTCAGACTTCATAAAACTCTTACATAACTCTTATTTCATCTAATACCCCTCAAAGATGCTATGAAGAGTCAAGGCCAGTGTCAATTTTTAAAGGGGGCAAATAGTCCCAAAGAAGGTAAAAGCAATATTCAGGATTAACCATCCTCTTTCTGCCGGACACCTGGTGCCTCTCCCTTCATTCTTCATTCTTCCATATCAAACCAGGTATATAGTGAAAAAATGGAATTTTACAAATGCTATGACTAAATAAGAATGTAAGGTAATATCGAGGCAAGAGTAGTAAAAATGGGGAGATATTTCTATTATATCTTTCCCAGACCATTTCATGTAATTAAGAAATAAATTTTAGTGACTAATTTCGCAGGCCGTTGGCTACGCATAACCATTGTTTTTAAGCCAAGTGGTTTCACAGCGAAATGTCTCGTAAGGATATCCAATCATGAATATATTAGTTTGCTGTGAATGTGTCAAATGTTGTCCTACTGAAACGGAAAAATCAAGTCTCTTCAGCCAACTGAAAAGGTGCAAACACAGACATTAAATACTGAGTTCATGTTGAAACCGTTAATAAAAATGAGTAAGAAACGGATTCTCTTTATACTGCAGAGGGATAAGTTTCCTCCAGGAATACTGTGCAGCACGACTGAATTTCATGATCTCCTTACCTGATTTCAGGTGTAACAATCTCTGCTGCCAGACTATCTGAAGATTCTTGACTTCCCAGAGGGATTAACCCTATAAATACACAAACAAGGATCCAAGGTTGTAGAGAGAGTACACTGAATTCCTTTAGTTTCTACATGAAACTTGACTTTAAGCATTAAAAATTTTAACATTTAAAGTCTTTGTTTTAGTTATGTAAAAGACCATGTTACAGTCACCTTATTGTCATTTAACAATTGTGAAGTGTATAACTGAGTGGCAGTAACTCCATTCACTATGCCGTGGAACCCCTACTTATTTCCAAAACTCCTTACCCCAAAACACAAATTAATAACCATTAAATAATAACTCCTGGATTCCCTTCTTCCTTAGCCCCCATAATCTTTATTTTACTTTCTGTCTGTCTCAATAAATCTGCCCATTCTAGATACCTAAGTTAAATCATACCAACATTTATCCTTTGGTGTCTGGATTATTTCATTCAGAATGTTCTATAAACTCAAACATGTTACAGAATTTATCACACTTCATTTCTTTTCATGGCCAAATAATATTCCATTTGCTACGTATATGTATACAAATAAATATATGTACATTTTCTTGATCTGTTCATCTGCTGAGGAATACTCAGGTTGTTTCCATCTTTTAGCTACTGTGAATAATGCTGCTACAAACATTGGTAAACTAGTATTTGCTTGAGTCCTTGCTTTGAATTGGATATTTACTTTGGAATGAAGTTGCTGGATCATGTGGTAATTTTATATTTAACTTTTTGAAGAACCACCCATTCCTACCAGCAAGGCATGAGAGTTCCAATTTCTTACATGCTTCCCAAGAATTCTTTCTGTTTCTCTTTTTTGGGTAATAATCCATTCCAAATGGATGAGAACCATCTCACTGTGGTTTTGATTTGCATATCTCTAATGACAATGATATTAAGCAGCTTTTCATGTGGTCTTGTTTTTTTTTTTGGGTGTATTTTCTTTGGAGATACATCTATTCAAGTGCTTTAACCATTAGTGAACTTAGTTATTTCTTTGCTGTTGTTGAGTTGTATAAATTCTTTATATATTCTGGAAATCAATCACTGAATAGATGATTTACAAATATTTTCTCCCCATTTTATGGGTTGTCTTTTCACTATCAATACTGTTCTTTGATGCACAAAGTTTTTAATTTTGATGAAGTCCAACTCCTCATTTATTGTCTTATGCTTTTGGTATCAATTCCAAGAAGTAGATCCAGAGGCATTACAATTCTCCATCTTCTTCTATAAGTTTTATAGTTTTAACCCTTACATTTAGGTCTTTTACCCATTTTGAGTTCATTTTTTAAATATGGCATAAGGTACAACTTTATGCTTTTGGATGTGGATATCCAGTTTTTCCAGCATAGTATGTTGAAAAGACTTTCAGTTCCACCACTGAATGGTCTTCACACTGTTTCTGAAAATCAACTGACCATATATAGGAGGGTTTATTTCTGGGCTCTCTATTCTATTCCATCGGTCTACATGACTGTCCTTAATGCCTATACCCACTGCTTTGATTGCTCTCCCAATCTTTTTCAAGACTACTCTGGCTAGTCAGGGTCCACTGACCTTCCATATGAATTTAGGATGGGTTTTTCTATTTCTGCAAAAATGCCATTAATATTTTAGTAAGGACTGTACTGGATCTATAGATTGCTTTTGGTAGTATTGTTATCTCAATACTTTTGCAGTTTTCAGGGTGCAAGTCTTCGCCTCCTTGGTTAAATTTATTTCCAAATATTTTATTCCTTTTGATCCTATTGTAAATAAAATTTTAATTTCCTTTTTGTATTGTTCATTATTAGTGTATGCATATATATTTATTTCTGTAGCTAATGTAACTGAGTTGTATTCCTGCAAATTTGCTGAATTCATTTTATTAGTTCCAAGAGATGTTTTTTAATTTTGGTGATCATGTCATCTGCAGAGATAGTTTTAGTTCTTCCTTTCCAATTCAGATTAAAAAAAAAAAAATTTGGTCTAATTGCTCTGGCTAGACATCTGTGCTATTTTGAATAGAAGTATAGAAGTGGTGGTAGTTGGTGTAATTGTCTTGCTTCTAATCTTAAAGGAAAAGCATTCACTGAGTATGATGTGCACTGTGGGTTTGTCATATATAGTTTTTATCACGTTATGGAAATTCCCTTTCTTTTACTCTCCCTAATTTATTGAGTGTTTGTGGTGTGTGTGTGCATGTATTTTATGATGAAAGGGTGTTAGATTTTGTCAAATGCCTTTTCTGTATCAATTGAGATGATCAGGTGATTTTTTCCTTCATTTTATTCATGTGCTACACTATTATCTCGAGATGTCTATCCTTACGTGAATTTCATGCATTTCAATTATAGTAGTTTTATTGTTTTGAAACTAGAATGTGTGAGCTGTCCAAACTTTTCCTTTCCATGATATATATATATTTTTTTGTTATACTATCTCCTTTGAAGTATCATATAAATTGTTGGATTAGCTTGTCCATTCCTACAAAAGAAGTGTGCTAAGAATCTGACTGGGATTGCACATCTTTAAATCATAAAGAGAACTGCAATCTTAACTAGTTAATTTTCTGATACCAGAACATGGACTGTCTCTCCATATGGCTAGATTTTTTTTTAAAGGTTTTATTTACTTATTTGTCAGAGAGAGAGTGAGAGAGAGTGAGTGTAAGCAGGGGGGCAGCGGCAGGCTGAGGGAGAAGCAGGCTCCATGCTGAACAGGGAGCCTGATGTGGGACTCAACCCTGGGACCCTGGTAATCATGACCTCAGCTGAAGGCAGGCACTTAACTGACTGAGCCACCCAGGAGTCCCCATATACCTAGGTCTTTATGTCAGCAATGATTTATAATTTTCAGTATACAAGTCTTACACTTTGTTAAACCTATTCCCAAGCATTTAAATCATTATGATACTACTGTAGTTTCATTTTCATATTATTTACTAGTAGTACACAGAAATATAGTTGGTATTTATACACCAATCTTTTATCCTGAGACTTTGCTGAACTCATTTACTAGTTCTATGATCTTTTTTTTACATCCTCCTTTCCAATCTGAATGCCTTTTATTTCTTTTCTTGCCTGACTGTACTGCCTAGAAACTCTGATACTATGATGAAGAGAAGTGGCAAGAGTGAACATCCTTATATGCACCCCCATGTTTACTGCAGCATTATTTACCACAGCCAAATTATGGAAGCAGCCAAAGTATCCAATGATAGATAAATGGATAAAGAAGAGGTGGTACACACACACACACACACACACACACACACACACACACACTCTGGAATAGTATTTGGTCATTAGAAAGAATGAGATCTTGCCATTTGCAACAACATGGATGGAGCTAGAGAGTATAATGCTAAGATTCTCTCTCTCCCTCTCCCTTGGTCCCTCCTTGCTTCCACTCTCTATCTCTCTCAAAAAAAAAAGAAAAAAAAAAAAGAAAAAAAAAAGAAAAGAAAAAGAAAAAGAAAATGACAAACCTAAAAGTAGACTCTCACTCAACTACAGAGAACAGACAACTTACCAGAGGGAAAGCGGAGGGATAGATGAAATAGGTGATGGGGATTAAGTACACTTATCTTGATGAGCACTAAGAAATGTACAGAATTCCTGAATCACTATATTGTAGACTTGAAACCAATATAACACTGTATGTTAACTATATTGGAGCTTAGTAAATAATAACAAAATAGGGGAAAAAAAAAGTGATCATCCTTGCCTTGTTTCTGATCTTAGGGGAAAAGCAGTAAGTATCAGGTTGGCTGTAGGTTTTTCATAGTTATACTTGATCAGGTTCAGGAAGTTTCCTTCTATTTCTTAGAACACTCTTGCTAAGTTTATCACAATGTCACCAACTTTTTTTTAAAGTTGATATAACATACACAACTCTCCATGTCAGGCATGTATGATCTACTTCATTCTTTTTAATGGCTCTACAGGATACAGTTGAATAAGACTACTAACTTTTAGGTTGTTTCTAAATTTTAATATTGTAAATAACGCTTTAATTCATTACGGTAAATTTTCAGAGCAAAATTCCTAGGTCAACAACATATACATAAATAAGGTTAAAATGTAAGAGGTTTATAGGTAGCAAAAAAACAAATGTGTAAATTTAAATAAGATGGTCTCTCTTGATGACAAAGGAGCTGAGAGTTAAAGAATTAAGGCTTAGGCTGATGCCTAAATTTTGGGAAATCTCATACAGTTGGTTAGAGATACATGAAAGGATTACCAAGCAGCAACAAGGGTCCAATTACATTCAGAAAAAATTATGTGTGTGTATGTGTGTGTAAAAATACATACTTTTCTCAAAAGCAAAAATCTATTTCTGACTACTATAAACTAAAAAACCTTTGCACAGCAAAGAAAACTATGAACAAGATGAAAAGGCAATGTAATAAATGGATGAAAATACTTGCAAACTATACATCTGATAAGGGATTAATACTGAAAACAAAGAACTCATACAACTCAACTGCAAAAACAATTAAGAAATGGGCAGAGGATATGAATAAGTATTTTTACAAAGACAAACAGATGGCCAACACACACATGAAAAGATGTTCAACATCACTCATCATCAGGGAGAGGCATATCAAAACTACAATGAGATGTCACCTCACACCTGTTAGAGTAGCTATTATCCAAAGGACGAGATAATAAGCTGTGATGATGTGGAGAAAAGAGAAACTTTGTGCACTTTTGGAAGGAATGTAATCTGGTGTAGTCACTGTGGAAAACAGTATGGAGGATCCTTAAAAAATTAAAAATAGAAATAGCAAATGACCCAGCAATTCCTCTTCTGGGAATTTATAGACAATAAATGAAAATACTAACTTGAGAAAATATCTGTGCTCTTACTATTTACAATAGTTAAGACATGGAAACAACCTAAGTTTCATCAATTGATAAATGAATAAACAAACTGTAGGGGGCAAGTGTTTGTGTGTATAAATACTATTCAGTCATAAAAAGAATGAAATCTTGCCATTTGTGGTATTATGAACCTTGAGAGCATGACACTAAGTGAAATAACTCAAATACAGGAAAATAGATGTATGTCTGATACATACAGACCTACTCTGTGATGACACTTGTATGTGGATGCTAAAGAAAACAAAACAAAAAACAAGAACAAAAAAAACCCCAACCTCACAAATAGAGAACTGATTGGTGGCTGCCAGCGGTGGGATGTAGAGGGTGGGAAAAATGGGTGAAGGGGGTCAAAAGGTACAAACTTCCAGATACAATATAACTAAGTCACAAGGATATAATGTACACAGTATGGTGACCATAGTTAATAATATTGTATTACATATCTGAAAGTTGCTGAGAATAGATCTTAAAAGTTCTCATCACAAGAGAAGCAAATTTTCTAACTATGTATGTTGATGGATGTTAATTGGACTTAGTGTGGTGATCATTTTAGAATATATACAAATAATTAATCATTAGATTCTATACCTGAAAGTAACATAATGTTACATGCCAATTATACCTTTAAAAAAAAAAAAAGAAAAAAGAGAAAGATATAATTGTCTTTAGCAGGCCCTGGTTAATTTGGAATAGAGAAAAAAACTTTAGGCTATCTGAATTGGGGTTTCACAAGTTTTCAAGATAAGGAAAGACAGTGGTGAGGAAAACAGTTAAAATGGCTGCTTGGCAGACTGTGTGAGCTGGAAAAAGGGGCCAGAAGAGAACTGTCCAGCTTATCAACAGAAACAACAAAGAGGGGGTTAAAGGTGAAATCAACAGGTAGAATGAATGAGGAGGAGAAAAAGGAGGGTGTAGTCAGGAGGAAATTCCAGTTTCAGGTAACTGAAAAGCCAAGGGCTGGATACTAGAGGGGCACAAACAACTGTGAAGCTGTGCAAGTCACTGTTCGGGTTCCACATCTGCCAGCATGATGACAAAAGTGGGAGGGACTAACTCTGAGCTAAGTGCTGCTCCTCCCCTGTGAGAACAGCAGAGCTCTACTTTGGACAGAAGTCCTGTAATGGACTGATATCCACCCCACATCTCAGGTGGGAAAAAAAACCCCAAAACCCCACTGACTTAGAAAGTTTGACTTTTAAGGCGGTCATAAGAAACTTGCCAGAATAACTTTCCAGGTTTATTATTAATGCAGGTGACTTAACAAATGTTTACGCTTTGACCTAACAAAATTCAATATTTAAATATAATTAAAATACAAAATGGGCAAGTAAATCTGGTCTCATTACTACAGCCTATTTGCCATAAAATCTGGGTAACAGTTTAGAATTTATATCAACTTCATGGCCTGTTCACTGATTTTTCATTTCCATCCATTGGTACAAGCACTTTAAAATGAATCTAAATTTTTTAAAAAATTAATTTATTTTAGGGGTGCCTGGGTGGCTCAGTGGGTTAAAGCCTCTGCCTTCGGCTCAGGTCATGATCCCAGCGTCCTGGGATCGAGCCCCACATCGGGCTCTCTGCTCTGAGGGGAGCCTGCTTCCTCCTCTCTCTCTGCCTGCCTCTCTTTCTACTTGTGATCTCTGTCTGTCAAATAAATAAAATCTTAAAAAAAAAAAATTAATTTATTTTAGAGAGATAAAGAGAGCATGCAAGTGTGGTGGAGGAGGATAGGGGCAGAGGGAGAATCTTCAAGCAGACTCCCTACTTAGTGTGGAGCCCAACATGGGGCTTGATCCCAGGACTCTGAGATTATAACCTGACGCAAAATCAAGAGTTGGCCACTCGGGGCACCTGGGTGGCTCAGTGGGTTAAGCCTCTGCCTTCGGCTCAGGTCATGATCCCAGAGTCCTGGGATCGAGCCCCACATCGGGCTCTCTGCTCGGCAGGGAGTCTGCTTCCCTTCCTCTCTCTTTGCCTGCCTCTCTGCCTACTGTGATCTCTGTCTGTCAAATAAATAAAATCTTAAAAAAAAAAAAAAAAAAAAAAAGAGTTGGCCACTCAACCAAGTGAGCCACCCAGGAGTCCCTGAAGCTAAAATTTCTACTGTTACCATAAGAAATAAATAATCCTGGCTACTGAAAAGTTTCTACCTTGAGTTGTGAGTTGTCCTTCTTGAGCCTGTACACAACGAAGCTCTTCAATGGTTTCCTTCAGAGAATCCCTTTCTGTTCTTAACCTCTGGAGGGACATTAAAAAGAAGGAAAGCTATAAGTTTTATAAATTTATTCATCAGTGGCCTCTGCCTTACCTAAGAGAATGATGAACATCAGGGAAAATGAGCATGTTTCACCTTTTGATCTTCCACAGAAAGATCATAATGTGTAAGACAATGTTATCCACAGTTAAACATAAGAAACAAAAGTGTCTACACTACCTTAACATAAGTACATTACATAAATGACATTCCTTTCATTAGACATAAAAAAATCAAACAGCAAAGCCTTTAAATATTCATTAACCATTACAAAGTAAACATTTTAAAAAGATTCAAAATTTGCTGAACAAAAAAAATATTGTGTTCTCTGTATTAACTCTACAGAAAACAAAAAGCTACACAAATTTTTAGAAAGTAATGAGGAGAACAATGTATAAGAAGCAACAGTAATAAAAAAGATAAAGATATACAAAAGAAATTAGTGTAACCAAAAATATTCTTTTAATCTTCTATTTTAGATTTATTTGTGAAACACATGTTAATCTATAATTTAAAAACAAACAGGATCTCTAATTAATTTATTAATAGAAGGCATCAAATATCATTATCTTAATTTTAACAGTGCTCAAAGCCAAAACGCCTTATACTCACATCCTTTTCTTTTTGAAGACTGTCAACTTTTTCTTTTAGCCGCTTATATTCAAAATCTAATTTATCTGCTTTCTTCGATTCTTCAGATAATCTATTTTGTAGTTCTACTACCTGATTCAGAAAGGTACCATTAATTTGTATAATTTGAAACATTAAAAATTTTCATTGTTTTCTTTTGCAGAACTATGAAAACTCCCTGCCCCATATATACTAAAAAAAAAAAAAAAAAAAAAAAAAAAAATTGTATGACATAGCAGCCTATCCCAACAAGAGATCTAGTAGAAAACATCTGCCCAGGCATTATGGATTCTAAAACCAGATCATCCAGAGTAGTAATGTACAAAATCATGAAAGAACCTATAGAACAGGCTTCCATATCCTATTATACAGGTAACAAAGGAGTCTCAAACTCTTTGAGCACAAAGCCAAAGAAACATGAACGGAAAACAGTCCAATTGCACAGCTAAGCTTATAAGAAAGTAAGGGAAACCTTCAGGGGCAAAAACTGCAGTGAGAAGTTTGTGTGGAAGCTATGCAGTATCATGAGGCACCTACCAACTGTTAATACCAGGAATCTAGAACTCCAAATTTAAAAGAAGATGTTGTGGGGCACCTGGGTGGCTCAGTGGGTTAAGCCGCTGCCTTCGGCTCAGGTCATGATCTCAGGGTCCTGGGATCGAGTCCCGCATTGGGCTCTCTGCTCAGCAGGGAGCCTGCTTTCCTCTCTTTCTCTCTCTGCCTGCCTCTCTACAGTGATCTCTCTCTGTCAAATAAATAAATCTTTAAAAAAATAAATAAGTAAAAGAAGATGTTGTTACACCACCTTGTACTTTAAAAGGTGCTGAGTCAGTAAACAGGTTGGTTAGGAAAAAAATCCATTAGCTGGGAAAACAGTTAAGGAAGATTGCCTGTCTTACAGTGAGTGCTCTGGGTTTAATGAAGTGTAACTTGAAATTCTGATTCTAACTATGGCCTGCTAATAGGCAGATTTGTTTTCGTTTTTATCACATGATTTATCTTGCAAATCTTAACTCAAGCAATTAATTTAGTCTTGGTTGGTAGTGCTGTGAAATACATGGCCTAATCAAAGCAAACACAAAATCAACCAAACCCCCAAGTATTCCTAAAGAGAAAGATGAGCCAAATGAAAGAGCGAAGGCCATAAAGAAGCGACCATAACTACCAGTTAGGAAAACATTAACAGTAGTAACAATAAAGTAGTAGAGTAAGACCTATAAAGATTTGATTGGAATTATCAGTTATAAAATACAAAGATTAATACATAAAGAGAATAGAGACACAAATCTAAATTATGAAAGGAAGATGATCAGGCAGGTTTGAAAGAACACTCAGAGAACCTGTGGAAAGAAAGATACTATCATTGAAAAAATACATTAAGCCACAGATCAAAATAGGTAGAGAGAATTCATATATTATAGAATTGTACTGCAATATTTCAAGTTATTGACTCCTTATTTGTTTTGTAATTCATTGTTAATACTATCTGTAATGTACTTCATTAGTTCTAAAATATGTTCAGGTTTTTTTTCCTTTATTTATTTATTTGATGGGGGTGGTGTACACAGAGCACAAGGAGGAAGAAGAGGGAGAAGCAGGACCCTGGGATCATGACTGGAGCTGAAGGCAGATGATGCCTAACCAACTGAGCCACTCAGGCGCTCCTGTTCAGGCATTCTTTTCTTCAAATGTCTTTCTTTAACTCTTGCTGTTCTCTCTTCTGAAACCCTAATTAAATCATCCCATTTTAATTTAATATGTTTAAATTTCACACATAGTTTTCCTGGGGTACATTTATTTGGGGTAATTTCTCAGGCCATGTTCAAGTTCACTAATTCTTTCAACTTTACTGTGTGTTGAAAAGTTTATAATAAAATGTGGGAAAGTAATGTAGCCAGCAAAAAAATTTGCCAGTCATTCATGGTGTACAGAGCTGTTCTACTAAAACTTCTTCGACTCATTTTAAGCTAGTATATAGTTTTGATACCAAAATCAGATCAGGAAAGTATGAGATAGAGAACTTCAAGTGAATCATAGAGGAAAAAGATTCTACATAAAATGAACAAAGCAAAACTAACAATGTGAAAACAACAAACTCTCAGTGACTCTATGAAGTTTAACTCAGGAATACAAGGATGGTTTAAGCATCAACAATACATTAATATAATTAATCACATTAATAGAAAGGAATAGTAGTACAGGTATCTCTCCAGGGTATAGGAAAAGGAGCTGATTAAATTCAGCCTCCATTTAAGATAAACAACTGGAGTTCAACATGCTAATAATATGCTGGTAAAACATTTAAAGCATTCTGTATAAAATCAACAAGAAATGGTTGTCTACTATGATTAATTCTATTCAGAGCTGTATTACAAGTCAAATGTGTTGATTAAAAAGAAAAAGGGTATGGAGTAGAAAGAAACAAACAAAACTGCTCTAATTTGTCTATGACTTCTGATGAGAGACCCTACAGACATTATTAGAAGTAATATGAGAATCTGGTATGGTTGTAAAATGTACATAAAAATCAATTTCAATCATTTAAATGAGCGACTAAAAATGATCTTTTATTTTGCTAACTGCAGTTATAAAATCAACAAAACATGTACATGACATTTAGAAGAAACTTATAAAAACTTAACTGAAAGACACTGAAGACCTAAATAAATGGAAAGATGTATTCACCAACAGGAACATTCACTGTTGTAAAGATGTCAATTCTCCCCAAATTAATCAACAGCATCAATGTAATTCCAATTCCCAAAAGTTTTGGGTATAAAGGGAAGGAAAAGGCCTAATGGACAGTTTTGAAAAAGAACAAGGTGTGTGTGTTATCAAATATCAAATTACTAAAAAACTATAGATAATAATAAGTGGGATATTGGTGTAAGACTAGACAAATAAACCAGTGAAACAGAAGAGAGTGCCAAGAAACAAACTTACATTTAAGATGGAAAATATAGGTACTTGTAAGATAGAATTGCAGGTCCTTGTGGAAGAAACTATTAAATAAATGGCACTAGGTTGAATGGTTGCCTACACAGATAATAAAGTTTCACCTGGATCTTTAACCTAGCATCCTACACAAGAACTAATTCCATGTGGATAAGAGACCTAACTGTGCAAAATAAACTTTAAATCTTTGTTAAGAAAATAAAAGGTTGGCTTACACTCTTATGTAGGAAATGATTTAAGACATAAAAGGTACAGATCATAAAAAGATATTTAAAGTTCATTATCTTAGAATTAATCTCAAAAAAAAAAAAAAAAAGAGAGACAGGTTACAGATTGGCAGGAAATAAACGCAGCAAGTGTAACCGACAAAAGATTAATAGTAAGAACATATAAAGACCTTACAGAAATCAGTAAGAAAAAATAATATAGTTGTAAAAATGAATAAAAGATTTAAAGTGGGCCATTCACAAAAGAACTGTGATCAGTAAATATATTTGTAATTAGGGTAATGCAAAGTATAATCATGAGGAGACACTATTTCATATTCATCCAATTGGCAAAATTTCAAGTATGACAATACTATGTGTTGGTGATGATGCAGAACAAGAGGAATTCATAAAACTTCTGTTTAGTAATACAGTCACTTTGAAGAACAATTTAGCAATATCTAATTAAATGAAGATACTCTAAGGAAGAGATTCCATATAGCTGTAAAACTTTCACACATGTATAGAAGAGTACATGTTCTCATTGTATGTATAGTGGCACTTAAATTAAAAAAAAAAAAAAAAAAGTTAAAACATCCTGTACGTCCTTCAATGGGAAAATGGGTAAACTGTGGTATAGTGACTCCAAAGAATAGCATATAGTGGTACAGATGAATAAAGCTATCTTTATACCTATCAACATAAACAAATTTCCCAAATACACTGAGCAAAGTAAATCACAGAAGAGCCCTTTTATTATATCATTTATATAGTTCTGAACCATGTCAAAAGTGTTATACATTATATATATATGAACTAATATATATGCACCAAATGAATAAAGAGATGCATGGAATGAAAACTACAAAATAGTACAGTGGTTACTATAATGGGGAGGGGAAGAGTCTGTTTTATTCTTTAAGCATAGACACTTGTATCATTCTTTTACTTCTGTGTATTTTGTATTACATAATAATTTAAAAATAAAAAACAACAGAAGGATCTGCTATGGACACTAGTCAATAACCACTGGATAAGAATTAAGTTTCAATGTTAACTACATTGGAATTAAAATTTAAAACTGAGTTAAGAAAAAACAACAAAAAAACCCTAAGTTTCGTAGGTAAAATACAATACCTTGAAAACAAAAGTAAGTGGATTTTTGGTAAGCCACAAGGTTATAATGGAGAACGTGCCTGAAAACATCATCAAGAAACTTTGTTACTATTCTTTTTACCTGTCTCTTATATGTCTCAAGTTGACTTCGAGCTGCATTGGCTTTTCTTAACTCTTCCTCTAGACTGACAGTGTTCTGCATATACATAGTATTCTTTTCTTCTAAGAGTTTAACCTGACGCCTCAAATCACCAAGATCTTCTAGCTTCTTTTTATATGATTCCACTTGGCCTTCTAGTTTAGACACTTTATCAGAAGAATGTCTAGAATGAGATGGGAAATCAGAAATCAGAAACATATCCAGAGCTGTAAAGCTGTTTTAATAGTGCTAACCCAAGAGGGACTGCCAGAAAAGAACACATGCTAATGAAATTATAAGACCCAAGGTGATTCCAGATTAATGTTTTGTTCAGGCTAAAAATGACGACCAAAATTACAGCAAAATGTGTAATGGAGAATGTTATGTAATTTATGGAAAGCAAGTGGTGCTGGTGGTGTGTGTGTGGGAGGGGTAACGAGCAGAGTCACATGTAGCTCAAAAGCAAAATAAACTGTGCAGGGTCCAAATGATCTGGCAATTAGAATGTTATTAATGACCACAGGAACAGCTCTTTTCATGGAGTAGTGGGGGCAGGAGGTGGCAAATTTTAGGGAGTTAAGGAGACAATGTAGATTTCACCTTGTGTGATCTAGAATTTGTTTTGGAGGGAAGCAGAGAGTAGTAAGTCTTTCTGTCTAAGAGGAAAGAGACCTAAACATATAAACATATGCTAAGGTGGGAGATCCAGATGCTAAGAGAAATGATGACTGATGTACACAGTCCTTGTGTAAGCAAGAAGTGTTGAGATCCAGAGCACTTAAAAAGGAATTAGTACTAGACGTGCGAAAGAATAACAAGTCTACATTCTAAAAGCAAAAATGAAAAGAGGGTGGGAACGCAGGGCAGTTAGCTGCAGGAACTACAGGACATAGAGAGTCCCACAGTTCATGGCCCCTTTCCTTGATGCAGTAGGAGACAATGTCATCCACTGACACTAAGGCATGGAGAAGTGTGGGGGGTGGGCATCCAGGTGAGAAGTTATGGAAATATGTACTAGCTATGAGAGGAATGGGAGACAGAACTATCTATGATGAGCAGCAGAATGGTGGACCACAGGTAAGAACCCAATGAAGACTAAAGATCATGAATTTATAGCAGGACAAAACTATAGCACTATGTGATTTTCTCTATTCCTTCTCAGTATTCAAAGAGCAAAAGTTAAAATGGCTGGAATGATCCAACAGAGGATAGATTATACAAGTGGAATGGTCAGAAAATGAGGTGGCAGGGAGTGAAGGCGCTTAGTGAGGAACAGGCAAAGTGCAGATAAAATGGTCTAGCAAGGAAATGACTCCTCGTGGGTGTGACAGCATCCAAGGAAGAGGAAGACTGTGACCAGAGGACTTGAAATTAAAGGAGTCGTAATAAGAAAAGCTCCAGAGCTACGCAAGTATGAAGCGATGGTTGGAGGTTAATTTCTATTTAACATTTATATAGCACGTACTTGCTAGATACTGTCCCAGCTGTTTAGAAATATCAATTCCGTTCTGCGTATCAATCTGAGGTGGGTATGTGCATCACCTCCATTTTACAGATGAGAAAAGGGTTACATAGAGATTAAATGAATGGTAGCACTGGAATCTGAACTCAGGTAGTCCAGAAGGGTTAAGTTCTCTTAAACACCATGCTGTGTTCAGAGATCCTAGAGTTCGTCACATCATTGGTAGAGGTGTTCTGGGTGACGACAGGCCTGGGATTGTAACAAGATGGGAAGACTGTTTACCTAAGAACATCTATTTCATCTTTTAGAGACTGAGCTTCATCTGCCAAAGTGGTCAGTTCATCATTCTGTTGCCGAAGTTCAGAGATTTCCTTTTCTAACTCTTCACAGCGTATACGATAATCATCTTTGGCTGCTTCTAGTCTGTAACCAAAACAAAATAGACCAAGAAAGTACTATTTATTGTCTAGCAATTCTCCTTTGAACGATAAAAGGAAATAAAAACACAAGAAAAAACTCTTGAATCTTCTGTGACCATAAACTCTCTCTCTAAGTTTGAACCGTCCTGAAAACAGATTCCACTGGTCCAAGGCTTGTGGAAACTTACAACTGATCACCACTCCTCTATTCAAAAAATTGGAGGTCAAGAAATATTTTTCAAAAGACAGCACACGTAATTCATTTAAAGCTTTATTTTTTTACTATGAAATTAACATGTTTCTTGTTGAAAGTTTACAAAATATAGAAAAGCAAAGAAGATAAAAATCATGTATTGATCTAAATAGATCATACTGTTAACATTATTGAGTGCATCCTCCAGGCCGGTTGCTATTCATAGCTCTTTTCCCTCTAAATATGGATAATACTATTCCTACTTCTTACTTTATTTTGCTTAACATAAAGCCTTCTTTTGATTTACAAGACTGTCATGTCACAAATATTTATTTTTGATTATTTACTTTCAATTTAATTTATATAATCCTTAATGTTAACAGAAATTTATATAATCCTTAATGTTAACAGAAATTTTATAATCCTTAATGTTAACAGAAATACGTAAGTTTTATGTAATTCTATTGATTAATTTTATACTTTATGGTTTCCACTTTAAAGTGTATGATTAAAGATTTTTTCCTTTATTCTATATTTGCCATTAGGATTTATATACTTCCATTTTTAACATGAAATTCTCATTTCCCCTTGAATTCATTATATGATATAATGTAGAAATCTAACTTTTCCTGCCAAAATATCTACCCATGACCCCAAAATCATTTAACAAATAATTTAATCTTTACCTATTGATTTAAAAAAATGCTGCCTTGATTACACATTTTTATATACACTTGGGTTGGTTTCTGGATCTTTGCTTGTATTACTAGTTTGTCTGTATTTTGCTGCACCAGTACCAAGCTTTTAAAATTAGTAGGGAAATAAACATTTCAACATTGGACATGGAAAGTACTCCTTTATTATACTTTGTGTGTAAATGTTCTGGGAACCTCTTGGTCATCAATACGTCCAGGTGAAAATAAAATTTAAACTGGAATCGAGTTAAAATTAATAATTTAAGAGAAAACGGCATTCTTACAATCTTTCATTAAAAACATGTAAACAAACAAGACATGTTAACATGTTATCTCTCTCCATATATTTAAATAATTTCTATGTATAACAGAAGTTTCCATCATATAAGTCCTTCATATTTCTTTTGAATTTATTCTTTGAATACTTTTGTATTTATAAATGCCAAATTTTTCCTGATGATAACCAGTTATTGATAGAAAACCTTATGACCTATACAAATGTCTTATAGTTACCCTCTCCCATTAACTGTTTACTGGTTCTGAGAACTTTTCAGTTGATTCACTTAACATTTTCTAGGTGGACGAGCCTATTACTTTTAATGATTTTAATGATTACATTTAATGATCATTTGTTTTTGGTCTTTCCAAAATTTTTATGTCATTTCTGTTTCATTTTCTAGAAAAGTAATAACTAAAATTATATGTGCCAGGCAATATTCTCAGCACTTTACATATGTTAACTCATTTAATACTAAAAATTTCTACAAGGTAGGTAATTATTTTTTATTTTTATTTTTTAAAGATTTATTTATTTATTTGACAGACAGAGATCACAAGTAGGCAGAGAGGCACGCAGAGAGAGACAAGAGATGAGGAAGCAGGCTCCCTGCTAAGCCGAGAGGCTGATGCAGGGCTCTATCCCAGGACCCTGGGATCATGACCTGAGCCAAAGGAAGAAGCTTTAACCCACTGGGCCACCCAGGTGCCCCGAAGGTAGGTAATTATTAAGACCATTTTATAGTGGATGAAATGGAGGCATGCCCAAGGTTACAGAAATACTAAGTGGCAAAGCCAGGATTTATAGAATGTCTAAGAAAAATTCAAATATTAGATTAATACTCATCCTCATCTTGTTCTTAACTTTACTGAGAATTTCATACACCAAGCTTATTTTATACTATTCTTTGTCCTTTAACTTATGGATTGAAGGAACTAAAATAATAAATTTAATAGTTATTGTAATAGACTTAACAATATTCGACAGGTTAACACTTCTGGGATAAAGTTTATTTTAATATAGTACTGTATTGAATTTGCTATTGTTTTAGTTAGGATTATTTTTAAAAAATTCATAAATGAGATGTCAGTACTCCTTTTTTTTGATGGTAGGATTTTTCTTTTCTTAAAATTATTTTTGCTGATGCTGATGTAAGGGAGGAAAAAATGGAAGCAAAGGCTTAATGTGCCAGCTGTTACCACCGTCTGGAAAACCCTCCCCAACTCTTTATTTTTAAGTAACTGAAATCTATGACAATTGGAAAGGCAGATCAATGAAAATCTGCATATCCTTTGCCAGATTCACCTACTATTAACATTTTGTTTCACGTACTTTCTCTCATTTGCTTAGAAAACAAATGCACATATATTTTTTAGAGAACTATTCAAGAGGAAGCTGCAGAGGTCATGACCCTTCTAATAAAGGACAATCTTTCATACATCATCATAATACCATCTTTGTATCTAAGACAACTAATGTTAATTTAATAATATTATCTAATAGGTAGTCCATATTTAAATTTCACTAACTGCGGTAAAAATGTCTTATAGTTCCCTCTCCCCACCCTAATCCAGGATCCAATGATAATTTTCAGATTATCTTTAATAGTATTATCCCTTTGTCTTTCTCTTCTTTTGTTTTTTATAACTTTGACTTTTTCGAGTAGTCTTAGCCATCTTTAAGGATATTCCTTATTCGGATTATTTCTTTGTGATTACATTCAGGTTAAATATTTGGCACAAATACTACATAGCACTGGGTACAATGTGGGTGGTGCTAAGTTTGATGATTTGGTTAAAATGGTAACTGCCAGATCTCACCAATTAAAAGGTATATTGTCCCTTTTGTAATTAAAAATAAACTATGAGATTACGGGAAGCCTGGGTGGCTCAGTGGGTTAAGCCGCTGCCTTCGGCTCAGGTCATGATCCCAGGGTCCTGGAATCGAGTCCCAAATCGGGCTCCTTGTTCAGCAGGGAGCCTGCCTCTCTTTCGGCCTCTGCCTGCCTCTGCCTGCTTGTGTGCTTTCTTTCTCTTTCTTTCTGACAAGTGAATAAATAAAATCTTAAAAAAAAAAAAAAGAACTATGAGACTTAAATCTTAAAAAGCTACCAACGTTCAAAAAAAGGGAAAGAAATTAAAGGTCATAATAAAGATCAGCCAGAAGCATTATATCTGACTACAAAGAATAATAAACACTGAGGAGTGCCTGAGTGGCTCTTTCGGTTAAGTAACTGACTGTTGATTTCAGCTCAGGTCATGATCCCAGGGTCATGAGATCCAGGCTCCTATTGGGCTCCACACTCTCTCCCTCTCTGTCCCACTTATACAAGAGCTCTCTCTCTCTCAAAAAAAATTAATACATACTGAGATACACAAATATAGTACTGATACAGTATCTGAATTGTTTAAGTGCTTCAAAATATAAATTGCAGTATGTACTGCAATGATAAAAGCTTTAGACGCTATTTCCTTTACAATGAAGGACAGGATATTTCTAAATACCACTTCCCCAAACCATACTTTAAAAACCTAGCCACAATTTAGAAACAAAAGGGTGGGAAAAAAAAGAAACGAAAAGGTACAGTCATACTTAAATTTTATTATCTTCTGATTCTGTCTTAGAAAATCAAGATGCAGGGCACCTGGGTGACTCAGTCGGTTAAGTGTCTGCCTTCAGCTCAGGTCCCGATCCCAGGCTCCTGGGATCGAGTCCAACGTTGGGCTCCCTGCTCAGCAGGGAGTCTGCTTCTCCCTCTGCCCCTTTCCCCAGCTTGTGCACGCGCTCTCTCTCTCTCTCAAAAATAAATAAAAATAAAATCTTTAAAAAAAAAAAAAAGAAAGTCAAGATGCAGATGAAGGGTACTCAAAACTTTTTGGCTTCCTTTGCATTCTTAAAATTACAGAAATTGCAAAGAACTTTTGTTTATATAAGTTTTACCTATTGATGTTTATTTATCATATTGAAAAATTAAAACAAACATCTAAATACATTGAAAATATCAGTAATATATCCACTATACTATTATAGACAACACAGTTTATGAAAAATAACTATATTCTAAATCAAAAAGTGAGAAGAGTGGTAATATTTTATACTTTTATGATTCAAATAATCCAGTTTAACAGAAGATGGCTGAAAAAAAAAAAAAGACAGCTGGATTGTCAGAGCTATTTCTATATTCATCTGTAGTGATGACTTTCTGGCTGAACTGTATGAAGGAAATCCACCATTGCACAGATATGTAGTTAGAAAAGAGAGGTCTGGAGAACTCTCTCAAAGGGTCTCAGGGAACCTGAAGAGGTCCTTAGACCAAATCTTGAATTGCTGATGTAGATCATAGGGGGTGGACTATTTCTGAAGTTTTAGAGAAGACTTAAGAATCATTTTTATTCTTTTCCTGTGAATACAAAATATTCTATTTCTTACTGCTAAGTCCTTCAACTTTGTGGTTCTGTTTTGTCTGGCAGCACAACAAATTTTTCCTTTTCTTCTTTTCCCTTTCACCATCCAACTGCCAAATGGTCATTCTTCCTTCCTTTTGCTCTTTTCCTCTCCAAGATGTGTTTAGAAGACTGTCCCTTTAAATCAGGTTGCCTTTTAAGTAAGTCTGACTCTATAAATCAGGCACCTGGCATTTATATTGTGTCTCTTTAAACCAGTGTCTGCAAAGGGCACCAATCTCTTTAAATTCAGTGCCTCTGTGTTTTTATGGAGTCTGGTCCTTTAAGATGATGTGCTTAATTATGGTATTTTCCCCCTGGCAGTTTCTAATCCAATCTTCTTTTATTTTAAAAGTAGTTCAGTGAATTTAATCTTCTAATCTCTCCAACTCACCCTCAGGCCCCTTCACTAGTGTTTTTCTGTCTTCCTCTAATTTTTTTGTCAGTCTGCCTTTACTTGCCTCAAAGCACCGAGTTGGATGGGGTGGGACAGTGTGTGGGATGTATGGCTCATGTGTGTTTTCTTCACAGTTATATTTCAGTTGAGGCATTCTGTATTCAGGTAATAATGAGCATTTTTTTTTTTTTTAACATTTATTTATTTATTTGAGGCAGGGAGTGGGGGCAGAGGGAAAGGGAGAGAGGGAATCCCAAGCAGACTCTATGCCCAGTGCAGCGCTTAACATGGGGCTCGATCTCACGACCCTGAGATCATGACTTGAGCTGGAACCAAGAACTGGACACTAAGCCGACTGTGCCACCCTGGTGCCTCCAGGGTGTAGCTTTGATAGAATTTTTCCTAGATGTGAAGTTATTGTGTGTCATGTGGTAAGATTTGGGGGAAGTTGTTTATTTCACATCCTCCTTGGTCTGCAGCTATCCGAAAACCCTAACCCTACATTTTTTAACATTAAAAGATAGTTAACCAAATCTTAAAAATAAGACTTTAGTGAGGTCTTTTACCTGAATGTTTCTTCCTGGAGTTGTTCCAGCTGAGTTTGGAGCTGCAGATGCCTTCTTCCTGCAGGACTGTTAGGATCTTCTATAGAATCAGACTGATTAAGTCTTTCCATTAATACCTGATTCTCTGCCAAGAGACTACTTTTCTCCTCTTGCAATGCTGCAACCTGTTAGCATATAGGAAGACAGCAATGATTTCTTCTAATTACACTATGATCAGCATAATCACTTGTGAATTACCATTAGAAAGCCTGTTTTAATCAACTTTCCCTTACAACTGTAACATTACTCTGGAATATTGCACAGGAAGAGCAATACTGTAAGAGTAAGCAGGAATTCTTTCTTTATATCTGAAAAGATAGTTCACCAAATAAGATATGTAAATGGCAACTAAGCACATAAAAGGATACTCATGATTAATCATTAAGGAATTGCAAATTTAAACCACAATGTTATACTCATACACTCCTACCAGAATGGCTCAAATAAAAAATATTGCTATACCAAGTGTTGGAAAAGATGTAGAACTTTTTTGAAGTAGGCTCCACGTGGAGCCCAACATAGGGCTTGAACTCATGATCCTGAGATCATGCCCTGAGCTGGGATCAAGAGTCAGATGCTTAACAGATTGAGCCACCCAGGTGCCTCTGAAGATGTAGAACAAATGCAAGTCTCATACATCTCTGGTGAGAATGTAAAATGTTTCAGGCACTTTGGAAAACAGCTTTGCATTACAAAAAATAAAAAATAAAAAAAAAATAAAAATAAACATGCAACTACCACATGACCCAGTCAGTATTTACTAACTCAGGAGAAATAAAAGCACGGGGCCCATACAAAGACTTATAAAGAATGTTAACAGCAGGGGCGCCTGGATGGCTCAGTGGGTTAAGCCGCTGCCTTTGGCTCAGGTCATGATCTCAGGGTCCTGGGATTGAGTCCCGCATCGGGCTCTCTGCTCAGCAGGGAAGCTGCTTCCCTCTCTCTCTCTGCCTGCCTCTCCGTCTACTTGTGATTTCTCTCTGTCAAATAAATAAATAAAATCTTAAAAAAAAAAAAAAAAGAATGTTAACAGCAGTTTTGCTTGTGATAGAGAAAAACGAGAAATAACACAAATGTTCATCAACAGATGAATGGAAAAGTTCTAATATATTCATAATAGAACACTATTTGGCAATTAAAAAGAAGAATTAACTCTTGATACTGTCAAAAATAATGAACTCAGATGAAAAGTAAGTATAAATAATGTATGATTCTTTTTATACGCAATTCTAGAAGATATGAACTAATCTATAGTGACAAGGCAGAGCTAGGGACTGGAGGGGGAATACAAAGTCATGAGAAACTTTTGAGGGTGATGGGTTCATTATATTAATTGTGGTAATGTTTTTACACATTCACACATGAAGCAACATGCATGAAAATTGTACATTTTAAATATGAACAGTTTATGTGTTAATTACAGCTCAATAAAGCTGTAAGAACAAAAGCCACCTGCCATTTCTAATTCTTACTTGCCACCCCCTACTTTCCCCTGAACTTGTTCTGGTTGGGCTACTACCCTACCATTCCACACAACTGCTCATCAGGATCACCATGGACACTTCCACGTCACTGCAAACAATCAACATATGCCACAACCCATTACATTCTCCTCCCTGAAACAGTTTCTTCACTTGGCTGCCAGGACACCTTACTCTTGGGCTTTCTGGATGCAACCTACCAGGCTTCTCTTTCTCTTTAGTCAATTACTCTCAATTTCTCTGCCATTAGAGTGCCCTACAACTTTCTTCTCTACATGCAGTAATGGCTCACACAGTGACAACTTCAGTGACAACTCACACATTTCTATTTCTCAACTGGAACCCTAAACTGGGTATCATTTCCATGTGAATGTCTAAAAGGCATCTCAAACTTAAATTGTCCAATTAATTATTCCTCACTCCCCAGTTCTTCCAGTTTCTCCCATTTCGGTGAAAAGTTAACTCTATCCTTCCGGTTGCTCAGTCATAAGCCTTAACATCTTTAATCTCATATCCACAACCAATCTGTCAGCAAATACCACTTTTCACACACATTTTTACCACTTACCAGCCAAAATTCCAATCTAATCCAACATAATTTTTTTTTGCCTGGATTGCAATGACTGCAATGAGTTTTTTTTTTTTTTTTTTTTAAAGATTTTATTTACTTATTTGACAGAGAGAGATCACAAGTAGGCAGAGAGGCAGGCAGAGAGAGAGAGAGGAGGAAGCAGGCTCCCCGCTGAGCACAGAGCCCGACGCGGGACTCAATCCCAGGACCCCGAGATCATGACCTGAGCCAAAGGCAGCGGCTTAACCCACTGAGCCACCCAGGTGCCCCACTGCAATGACTTCTTAATTAGTCTAATAAATTTGGCCCTTGCCTCCTTTTAGTCTGTTCTCCATACAGCAGCCCCATAGTCCATCAAAACAAAATGCAGACCACATGACTACTTTGCTCAAATGTTCTACTGGATTCCCATTTACTCAAAGTTAAAATCATTATAAAGGCTTATAAGGCCTCTCCAGACTGATTTCCACTTCACACACTCTCTTCTGTGGGTACTCAGTAATGTTTGTTGAATGAAAGAAGCTAAAATGCCAGCTCTATAATTTGTCAGATTTCCATAAATGCATGGGTCTTTTCTCAGAAGACAGCAGTGGCTCCACCCCGTGCCACTGTCCCATTTCATTTCTGCTCTTTAATCCTTTTTTCAAAAAAGAGGTATGCCTATATAATTAGCAGAAGTCTTTTTCACACACACAGAAAAAGGAGACCACAGGCATACCTCATTTTACTGCACATCTCAGTACTGCAATTTTTACAAACTGAAGGTTTGTGACAACCAAGTCTACAGGCACCATTTTTCCAATAGCATTTGCTCACTTCCTGTCTGTTACATTCTGATAACTCTTGCAATATTTTAAACTTAAAACATCCCCATATAAGATGGTGAATTTAACTGATAACTTTGGAGTATGTTCTCACTGCTTCACCAACCAGCTGTTTCTTTCCCCACTGGCCTCTCTATAACCTGAGACACAATAATACTGAAATTAGGCCAATTAATAATCCTACAATGCACTGTTAAGTATTCAAGTAAAAAGTCATACATCTCTCATTTTAAATCAAAAGCTAGAAATGATTAAGCTTAGTGAGGAAGGCATGTTGAAAGCTGAGACAGGCTGAAAGCTAAGACAGCTGAAAGCTGAGACAGGCTCTTTGTATCAGTTTAGCCAAATTATGAATGCAAAGGAAAAGTTCTTGAAGGAAATGAAAAGTCTAAAGCTATTCCAGTGAACGTGCAAATGATAAAGACACACAGCCTTACTGCTGACACAGAGAAAGTTTTAGTGGTCTGGATAGAGATCAAACCAGACACAACATTCCCTTCAGCAGTCCAAACCCACAATAACTCTGAGATATGCTTGTACTGAAAAATTAATACACAAACATGATTTAAGAAAAAAAAAACCAGACAAGAAAAAGGGGCTTAATAGTCAGTTTTCTGTTGAGTTTTTCTACTTCCAAGAGACAACTAATTTTAACTATTCCAAACTTTACTGTTTTTGGCTGTTATTTTATATCTCTAAAAGTTTTACACCACAATTTCTCGATTTACGAATCTTAGACATTATCTAGTGACTCCTTTGACAGGTTAAAGTATAGTTACTTCTGTCATCCTTCCTTTCCACAAATATAATAATATCACTATTCTTGTTTCCCTCTCTGGTCATCTCTGCAACCATTTTTTTTTTTTAGATTTTATTTATTTGACAGAGAGAGATCACAAGTAGGCTGAGAAGCAGGCAGAGAGAAAGGAGGAAGCAGCCTCCCTCCCTAACAGAGAGTCTGATGCGGGACTTGATCCCAGGACCCTAAGATCACGACCTGAGCTGAACGCAGAGGCTTAACCCACTGAGTCACCTAGGCGCCCCTCATCTCTGCAATCTTAAACAAGTACTTACTCTTTTCACTCAATCCCCTACCCATTCATTCACTCACTCAGATGTTCACTGTGTGCCTATTGTATGCAGCAGGGACTACATGATCACGGAAGGCCTCCCAGGAGGCCTAATTTCATCCTGGGCACATCTCAGTGTCCAGTAAGTATTTTATGACAAATAAGTCAGGTGATTTTGAGCTGCGACTGGATGTCCAGAAGGAACCAGCCATGTAATGGGTGTTGTGCTAACAGAAGTGGTTCCTGACTCTCTTTTGGCAAGAACATTAGTGACCCTATCTTTCCTTCATGTCTTCTGTCCTTGTCTACTGCTGTCACTTTGCTTTTACTTTGGCAATAACATTTCTCTATAGGACAATTCTAAATGTTGAAATGGGTTTGTATTATTACTTTAGAGATCACATTATCAAGTGGGTCACTACTGTTTTCTGCAGAGCTAAGTGTATCATAGGGCTGTAGTTTGCCAAAGTTTATCAAAGATAATGATTATATTCTAGTCATAAAAACCATCATCTCTTATTTATTATTATTATTAATCTTAGCATTTGTGTAGAGTTATGTTTTAAAATTTTGGAAAAGCAATTAATGGCACTTACACTGTGACTAGATAAATATCATTTACTGAATGACCCAGCAAGTGTGCTCTGATTATACTTCCTCCTATGTGCATCCAAAGCAAAGACCAATACCTCTCCCTTTCAACGTAAAATTCTTCTATTATAAAATATTATGAACTCTGTATAGTCATAACCCAGATTTAACAAGTATCAAAACATGGCCAATTGGGCGCCTGGGTGGCTCAGTGGGTTAAGCCGTTGCCTTCGGCTCAGGTCATGATCTCAGAGTCCTGGGATAGAGCCCCACATCGGGCTCTCTGCTCAGCAGGGAGCCTGCTTCCTCCTCTGTCTCTGCCTGCCTTTCTGCCTGCTTCTGATCTCTGTCAAGTAAATAAATAAAATCTTAAAAAAATATATATATATACACACACACATACACACACACACACACAACATGGCCAATTATGTATTTGTACCTTTTTGCCCATGCCCTGATCTCTCTAATTTTGAGGTAAATCATAAATAATTTTTTACTCTTAATTGTGAGAGATTTCCTATACACTTTAACTATCCTGTTAAGTTTTTCACTTTAACAATTCTATTTTTAATTTACTTAAGTGTTTGTTTTCTGATTTTAGCATCATGTCCCAGATGGAATATCTTTACTAATTTCACTGAGAGTATTAAATAGATCTAAAAATATTAATCTCTGCTACCATCCCAAATTTCTCCACTTCCTTTAGGACTATCTTCCTGTTTATCTTCCTCCTTTTCTCTTTTGTAATGCAGACTTTCCTTAATGAAGTAGTCAAAGCAAGGGTTCATGAACTTCACATTAGGGCTTATCTACAAAAAGTTGGCCTTTCTGTGTATTATGAGCATCTACTATGGATACTGGCAAACACTACAAATGAGCGCTTTAAAAAAAAAATCTCCCCCACCCCTCCCTAAAGCTAGCACAGATAGCCCCCCTTTCTTTTCTTGTTATACCATTCATTCATTTATTCTAAATTTAATGGGGCTGCCGGAAGTAAAGAAAATTAATATATTTGATGAGTCTACTATCTTTAACCACAAATCTGTTTTTCCCCTTTTTTTTCCTTAATTAGGGTTGCATGGTAACTCAACAATACTGTATGGTAATACACAGCACGTTTGGTGTTGCTTATAGTGGTACATTTCAAACAGGTAACACACAGAAAACATCTCTAACCTGCATATCCAACTCATGGCACCTTTGAGCAATTTCTTCTTTTGCTGACAAAGCTTCATTTAGTTCCTCTGTAGTTTTCTTCAACTAGTTATAAACAAAAAGATGCAACAAACATTTCAATATGAATAGAAACAATTAATTACATAGGCATAACAAAGAATTAGAACACTTTCCTCTCATTTCTTTCTGAGGGGCTGGGAAAAATTGAGAACTCTTGCCAAGAGTCAGAAACAGCCATTTCTAACTTTGAATATCTTCTAGTCGTTAAGTCTTGTCTTTTCTGTACTGAATCTGGTTCTTTCCTCTTATCAAGTTTTCTTACACAAGTTTTCTTCCTGTCTGGGCTACATGATTCTTGGTAATGTTAATTCTGTAATAACTGAAAATTTTTCCCTTGATAAAATATGTATGTGCTAGAGGATGGGGGTTTCAATTGTTGAAATATATAGCCAGAGGTATTTCAACACAAAATCTTCAAGCATATTACACCTTTACGTTAATTTGTGTAACAAAGTTTTAAAAAATATTTTTATTATTCTGATTCTCAACACAAACCAAACATTTCTGAGTTGTGGCCCATAAACCCTAGGTTAGCAAAGCAAGAACAAATTAATTAAAATTGATTAATTTTAAAAAAGTGATTAAAAATTATATTAGCTTTTCCATTCATGTGACCACACCTGTGTAACATAGATTAAAAAAAAAAAAATCCATAAAAGGCAACAACTTTAAAATCTAACATCACAAAGTAAGAGAAGCAAATTATAACTCGAGTTAAAATTATATCATGATTGAGGGGGCACCTGGGTGGCTCAGTGGGTTAAAACCTCTGCCTTCGGCTCAGGTCATGATCCCAGGGTCCTGAGATCGAGCCCCGCATCGGGCTCTCTGCTCAGCAGGGAGCCTGCTTCCTCCTTCTCTCTCTCTGCCTGCCTCTCAGCCTACCTGTAATCTCTGCCTGTCAAATAAATAAATAAAATCTTTAAAAAAAAAAAAAAAAAAAGAATACAGTAGGTTCCTTGGTGCATTTAAATATCTACTCACTGTGGGATTATGGACATTGGGGAGGGTATGTGCTTTGGTGAGTGCTGTGAAGTGTGTAAACCTGGTGATTCACAGACCTGTACCCCTGGGGATAAAAATATATGTTTATAAAAAATAAAAAATTAGGGACGCCTGGGTGGCTCAGTTGGTTAAGCAGCTGCCTTCGGCTCAGGTCATGATCCCAGCGTCCTGGGATCGAGTCCCACATCGGGCTCCTTGCTCCGCAGGGAGCCTGCTTCTCCCTCTGCCTCTGCCTTCCACTCTGTCTGCCTGTGCTTGCTCTCACTCGCTCTCTCTCTCTCTCTCTGACAAATAAATAAATAAAATCTTTAAAATAAATAAATAAATAAATAAAATAAAAAAAGAAAAGAAAAGAGATGAATAAATAAATAAATAAATAAATATCTACTGACTATTCCCTCACAAAGATGGAAGGGTGTAGGAGACATCTGCCATGGAAGACTCATGTGAAATAAAAGGAATTTTGTATTATAAGTAAATCATAAGATTAAAACTCATGCCACTTGCCAAGAATGTATCTATTGTGCTAAATGTGGCATAAAGATATCACCAATGGGAAGAAAAAAATCATGACTAGAAAACATGAATTACGATGACTTAAATTTATTTTAAAGTGGATCATATAATATTTTAATTATAAATTATAAATTTAATTACAAATGCATAATATCCACTAGTAAAACAGCTTAAGTCTTGAACTTATGGAAAAAACAAATAGTTAAACCAACATATTCTATAAGCAAATTCAACTGAAACATTCTTTTCATTAGTATCTAAATTTATTCTTTTCAATCGCTACATGGATAAAACAATGCATACCTGGCGATCAAGGTCAACATAGGCATCGTTTCCAGCAGAGACAGGTGATTCCTTACTCATCAGCTGAAATTAAGATTTAAATGATTGTAACTATGAGGCAAAAATGACATCATATAAAATACACTTAGATAACAACATGAACACCCGGGATTATAAAAATTAAAATGAAGACACAAATGTAAGAGGAACATTTTCCTATAGATTTTCAGTCTAAAATCTTTTTTATCCCAGGATAATGCCTCCATTTAAAATTACAGGTCTAAATTTTGGTGCTCATTTTCACTGTAAGGGCAGTCATAAGAATTAAGACAAATCTTTAGGTTAAAAAAGTGGCTAAGTATTTAAAAACTGACTTCTCGGTAAAAAAACAGCAACACTGATGTAACTCTATCTAAAATATAAATATGGGCAATATCAGTATTAGCCAAAATGAACTGGCTGATGTTTACCACACACACACACACACACACACACACACACACACACCCTCTATTTCTTAGCCTCTCTCACCCTGGTGTTGCAGAGAGAGGAGCCATATAACATGTGAGGGCTTGGGGGTGAAGGGGATAAATTTCTGATTGTGACAAATGTCAGGGGCAGACTCAAATGGTCCCAATTTTCTACTCTTTCCTTCTTATGTTGAGGGACAAAAGAAAGGGGGACAATTAGAAATGTGGGGATGCACTGCTGAGAGAGATCTTGTAATATCAGCCTTCAGTAACACTCTTTGAGAGATCAGAAAATTGTTATGTTCAGCTGTACTTTTTTTCTCCTCAGTGGTTCTCAAAGTGAAGTTCTCAAACCATCAGTGTTGCCTGGAAACTCTTCAGAAATGCAAATTACTGGGTCCCAGCCCAGATCTACTGACTTAGAAACTGGGGAGGGAAGGGGAGCTGCTAGGGCTCAGCAACATATTTAATAAAGTCCTCTGGGTGACTCTAATACATACTGAAGTTTGAGAATCACTGCTCTATATTAATGGGATGAGAAGAGTTCAAAGTCCCTCAGCATAATTAGGGAAAAAAAAAAATCTCAGGAAGAGTAAAAAACACGGGCTTCAGTGTTTATGCTTTCCTCATGACAATATTAATCATAAGATTTTTGAGACTTCTTCCAACAAAAAATAGTCCCACTGTAAAGAATATACAATTCATAAAAATGTAAAAAGGAAAACCATTATTCTACCATCCAGAACAATCACCTTTATAATTCTTAAATATTTAAGAAGCTACCATCCAAGGGTGTAGCACACATAGGTCAGGTGAGTAAGATAAGCATTATTAGAGTATGATAACCAGCTGTGCCAGGCTCAAAGATGCCCTATCTAATCAGAGACCAGTAATAGAAGGACCAGAAGTATTTCTTCGTCTTTTTCCTTTTCCCACTGTTATAGCTAAGTCCTCATGATAATATAGCAACAACTCTGAATAAAAACCCAAGTGTCCTACACTCTGAATACAACCTTTTCTCAATCCTGGTCTCTCATTCAATTACGTTTAATTTATGTGCTCCTAAATCGGAGGTTTCCAAGCCCTACACCTCCCTCCTTTCTCCTGGGCTTCTAGTGAGACTCCATCACTCTGATATTCACTTTTTTCCTTACTCTGCTGAGACTTTATACTAAACATTATTGTTTTTGCCTGCTCACATTTACCCCTCCTTCTTCTGTTAACAATATCATCTTATTTTTGGGAACTTCCCTCCCCTGCTTTAGGTTCCATGGTTCACCATTTGTTTAACCAATTACCTTCTACTTTCTAGTTCAGATTTTTCAGTCTATTCCGTTGATGACCTTTGTCAATATCTTAATTTTCTTATCTTCAAGTCTTTCTTCCTGGCAAAATCTCAGTATAATATTATTCTACCTACCTATCTCTTCTGGCCATACACCAGACTATTAAGTACTGAGAGTAAAAAAACAAACACACAAAAATTTAAATCAGAAAACACTATTAATACATAGTTTCTAATTTTCAACTGGGCCTTTAAAGTTGCTTCTAAAGTACAATTATGCTTCCACTGTCAGCAGTCTCTTTATTCCTTTTATAGATGATTCTAAACCTTTTTTATTTCTCAAATCTCTGCACTCTTCATCAGAAAACCTTGTCTCGGGCGCCTGGGTGGCTCAGTGGGTTAAGCCGCTGCCTTCGACTCAGGTCATGATCTCAGGGTCCTGGGATCGAGTCCCGCATCGGGCTCTCTGCTCAGCAGGGAGCCTGCTTCCCTCTCTCTCTCTCTCTGCCTGCCTCTCCGTCTACTTGTGATTTCTCTCTGTCAAATAAATAAATAAAATCTTTAAAAAAAAAAAAAAAAAAAAAGAAAACCTTGTTTCCGAATAAGAATGTCCCATGTCTTAATTTACAAAATTGGCAACGTTCATGACCACACTTTCCTTTTTCAATTTTGTTTTAAGACAAGTGCTACTTCTCCCTTGAAAGCTAATCCCACGTGTGCTCCCTGACCCAATCTCTTCTCAGCTTCTTTAGTAGGATGGCTATTATAAAAAGGATGGGCAGAGGTGCCTAGGTGGCATAGTCAGTTCAGTGTCCGACTCTTGGTTCCTCAGCTCAGGCTGTGATGTCGGGGTCTTGGGATTGAGCCCTACATCAGGCTCCACACTCAAGACAGAATCTGCTTCAGTTTCTCTCTCTCCCCCACCCTCTACCCCTCCTGCTTGTGCACGCTCTAAAAATAAATGAACAGATCTTTAAAAAAAGAAAGGACATTCACAAGGTTGGCAAAGAGGTGGAAAAAACAGAATCCTAGTACACTGCTGGTAGGAATGTAAAATGCTGCAGGATGTGTGGAAAACAAGTTGGTGCTTTCTCAAAAAAGTTAAACATAATTACCATATGACCAAGAAACTCAATTTCAATATGCCCAGAAGAATTAAATTAATAGTGGATGTTTAAAAGAAAACCAAAACCCTTATATTAACATTCACAGCATTATTCACAATTGCCAAAAGGTAGGAACAACCCCAAATGTCCCTCAACTTAAGAATAAACAAAATGCTGCACATCCATACAATGGATTTTTCAGCCATAAAAAGGAGCAAGTATTAATATGTGCTACAAAATAACCTTGAAAGTATCATGCTAAATGAACAAAGACAGACACAAAAGGCCACATATCATATGATTCCATTTATATGAAATATCCAGAATATGGAAATTCATACAGACAGAAAGCAGACTTCCGGTTGACATAGGCTGGAGAGAGGAGGAAATGAGAACAGCCTATGTAGTGGACGTAAAGGGTTTCCTTTTGTGGTGATGGAAAAAGGTGGAACAAAATAGTCACCATGTTTGCACAACATTATGAACACACTAAATGTCACTAATGGCAAGTATTTGTTATGCATATTTTATCACAGTAAGTAAATAAATGTCAGTAGTACCTGAATAAAGAAATATAAGTAGAATATACCCTTAAAAAAAAAAAAAAAGACTACCACTTTAAAGAAGCCCTTATTACTTCCATTATTCTATCCAGCTACTCCCCCCCACACCTTCTTCCCCTTGGTCCCATCAGTTACCAATCCTATGGATTCAAGCTCCTATAATTTTCCAAATCTGTGCACCTGTCTCCACTCTGACTGCCATAACCTTGTTCAGGCTTCTATCATTCACTCTTGGTAATTAAATATTAATTACTAAGGTCTCTTAAGTGCTCTCCCTTTTTCTAGCCCTGTTTTCCTCCAAACCATTCTTCTCATCACATACATTTTCTTAAATAAAGACTTTAATATATTTTCTCCTTAAAATCTATTCACTGATTTCCAAAATCCCAATTCCCAAAGGAAACTGCTCAATATTCTAATGACTTTAGATCTCTTGTTTCATTTCTAAGCACTTGCTATACCTCACCATGGTCGCTTTGGGTAACCAACATTCCAGATAAGTCTTGCTTTCTCTTGCCTCCTGGACTTTACCACAATTTTTGCCCTTTCCTTACCTCATCTCATTCCATGCTCAGTCAAGATGCCACCTTCTTGGGGTACCTGGGTGACTCAGTGGGTTAAGGCCTCTGCCTTCAGCTCAGGTCATGATCCCAGTGAACTGGGATCGAGCCCACACTGGCCTCCCAGCTCATCAAGGAGTCTGCTTCTCCCTCTCCTTCTGCCCCTCCCTGCCTTGACTCTGTCTCAAATAAATAAAATCTTAAAAAAATTTTTTTTAAACAAATTACTATCAACTATACTTCCATGAAATCGAGGTAGCCTAATTTAAATACTTGCTTCCCAATGGGTGCACACTGTTGTCATATTTCTATTAAAATAAAATAGTTTGGAGGTGCTTAGGTGGCTCATTCGGAAGAGCATGTGATTCTTGATCTTGGGGTAGTGAGTTCAAGCCCCACACTGGGTCTAGTAGAGATTAACTTAGATAAACTTTAAAACATTATGTAAGATAGTTTGATAAACACTGTTGTGTTCAATCTTGGTCTGAATGTCTAAATAATTCCTTGGGCTAGATTCATAGAATTAATAGTCATTTGGTGACATTTTATTTTTTTTATTTTTAGCAATTTTATAACTTTTTTTTTTTTTTTAAGATTTTAAAAATTTATTTGACAGAGAGAGATCACAAGTAGGCAGAGAGGCAGGCAGAGAGAGAGTGGGAAGCAGGCTCCATGGTGAGCAGAGAGCCAGATGTGGGGCTCCATCCCAGGACCCTGAGATCATGACCTGAGCCGAAGGCAGAGGCTTAACCCACTGAGCCACCCAGGTGCCCCGACATATTTTAATTTTAAAAATATTCCTATAATACAAACCTGTAATTATAGAAAAATTGGCAAATACAGAAAAGAGCACAGAATATCCAACCATTTGGAGATGGTTAACATTTTGTCATTTTTCACTCATCTTAATTTCTATTTTAAACAGAAATGGGATTTTATTGCTCATGTGCCCTGTTTCCCTAATAAGCCTTGCCCATATTTTTATATATTTTTCAGAAATTCACTTTAACGCTACCTAATATGTCAATATATTATTCTACTATAATTTAGGTGGTTAGGCTATTTCTGTTTCCATACTAGAAAATAATGTGAAAAAAATCTTGAGGCACTACAGCATAATGGTTCTAGGCGTGGGCTGGGCTCTGAACTCAGACTGCTTAGATCTGAGTTCTAACGCTGCCGCTACTTCTTGTGTGAACTTGAGGTTACTCACACTGTCTATGCTTCAGTTTCCCCTTTAATAAACTGGGGACAATAATAGTGTATACCTCAAAATATTAAATTTTTCATTTTAAAAATTTTTGATAAAATTAGGGCGCCTGAGTGGCTCAGTTGGTTAAAGCCTCTTGCCTTCGGCTCAGGTCATGATCCCAGGGTCCTGGGATCAAGCCCCACATTGGGCTCTCTGCTCAGCGGGGAGCCTGCTTCCCCCAGCTCTCTCTGCCTGCCTCTCTGCCTACTTGTGATCTCTGTCATATAAATAAATAAAATGTTTTAAAACATAAAGTAAATAATATAAATAAAATAAAATTAAAATAAAATTAAAAAATTTTGCCAATTTACTAATTTTAAGTCTACATTTCAATAGCATTAATTATAATTGTGAATTTTAAATGAGTTAATAGACACAATGCATTTATTAAGTACTAGCACTATCTAGCACATAGTAGGTTTGACATAATATCTGCTATTACTATACTATATCTCTGTATTTCAGATCTCCTTAGGATAAATTCCTAAAAACAGAATTATAGGATCAATTACAGTTAGGCAGAACTGTTAGTGGACCTTTATTCTTTTTCTTATTTTTGGAGTAACAGACTCCTCAGATTTTGGCTGGTTTTGTGACTATCTGTGTAGCTCCATGAATAATATCTGGCTAACACGGTTGAGAACTGCTGAGTTTATTTAGAGGAAGTGGATAACTTTTCCCTCAGTCCTTCCTGATGGCTGGAAATGGAATGTGATAGCTGGAACCTGAGAAGCCACAGCTGAACCACTAAGTCGGAAACATGTCTTAAGGAAATAAGAAAGCTGTGTCCCTGATGACTACAGAGCAAAATCCAAGATGACTTAAGAGCAAAATAACTTCTATCTTGCTTGAGAGATCATCATTTTGATATTTTAACACTCACGACCTAATATCTCATATAATACAAGAGTATAATATTTTTAAAAAGATGTACCAGTTCGATCTTCCTATCATCAGAGCTGACAGCTAAACTGATCGTCTTTTAAAAGCTTTGTTTTTGGGGGGTGCCTGGGTGGCTTAGTTGTTAAGCATCTGTCTTTGGCTCAGGTCACAATCCCAGGGTCCTGGGATAGAGCCCCACATCGGGTTCCCTGCTCCATGGGAAACCTGCTTCTCCCTCTCCTACTCCCCCTGCTTGTGTTCCCTCTCTTGCTGCATCTCTGTCAAATAAATAAATAAAATCTTGAAAAAAAAAATGAATAAAACAAAAGCTTTGCTTTTTTGAATGGTCCTGTAGTAAGGAATTTGGCTGGCCTTTGTCCTGTTACTGGCAAGCAGCCCCCCAATCTCTGGTATTTCCTTCCTGATAAGAGTAACTTTGTTATTTGTGGGTCGTAGGTAGTTAAAGCTAAAAAACTGGATGATCAAATTGGGGGCTGGCCATGCCAGAAAAACCAGTCATGTATCAGAGGACTGTGTCTTTGAGCCACTTCATAATCAGTCTGACTTTTGGGGGGAGGAGCGCTGGAAACTGCCTTCAACCCCATGGTCACTGATAGAATCAATCACACCTACATAATGAAACCCCAATAAAAACTTGGAAACATGAAAACTCAGGTGGGCCTCTCCAGCTGGCAGTACCTTGGAACTGTCACACAGTAATGTGCTGGGAGTGTGATAGATCTTGATTCCACAGAGAGGGAACAATAGAAACTTTGCATTTGGGACTTCGTAAACCTCACTACATGCATTTTTGGGGTGGGGGGATTTGGTTCTGGTTTGTATTCACTTGCTATCATAATACTGTCATCATTCCTGAGTTCTGTGAGTCAGAACCCTGGGGGGAGGTGGTGGGAACTCCTGGATTTATAGTCAGATGGTCAGATTTCTTAAAAAATACAACTTTACTTAACGGACATTTAGCATTTTTCATGCTGTCTGTTGTATTTTTTTCTTTGTCAGTTGCATGTTCGAGTCCTATACTTTTCTCTAGTACCCCTAAGGGTTTATTCCATTGCCTTCATGATTAAAAACATTCTCACATCTGGAAATCAACTGATTATTAACTTACATTTTATTTTTACTTTTATAGTTTTATGTCTCACTTTTGATGGAGCTCACAACACGCTACCCCAAAGTATGGCACCTTGGCACAGTGAATACTTCAAGCTGAATGAATTTGAGAAAGAGCAGGTACAGGATAGATTTTTCTACCTTCTCCTGAAGCAGGTCATAAAATCCTCATGTAAGAGGTGTCTTCCCTATACTCAAAGCAAAGTAAAGAAGCATCCTTATCTCCAAAGATAGAGGGATTTTCAAAGAATCTTGAATCAACAGGAATTGCTGTTTCCCCCAGGTTACTATCCTTAGCTCAAACCCTTGTATACCCTATCACATTTTTCCATGATTCTCCATTCTTCATCAAACTCAGCCCTAAAACCCTCAAGTTTAAACACTTCTTTGAAAAAAATAAATAAAAAACAAATACTTTCTTCATTTTCATTTCCTTAAGAAGGTCTCTATGTCATGTAAAACTCAAATACCTGTGTATTCTTTTTAATCTCTCCTTTGATACAGAGATCTCAGCTGAAAACTTGGATGGGTAGAAGAAAAAGGTATTTTTCCTCCCCTACAGTAGCTTTGGGTATGGTTGGAGTTCAAGACCCACCTTCTGCCAAACGAGAAACCAATAATTAAGCGTGAGGTAGACTGCTAGTTTAAGATATGTATTTACAATGGCTTTAGAAATTAGTCTACTATTTGTAGCTCATTGGGGCATTTCTAAAAATTAGGAGTAGTTACTGAATACCTATACCTACAAGACAAATGTGTAAGATTTAAATACAAATGAGAAATTTAAATGTATGATTTTTTTAAAATAAAAATGAGGCACAGTATATCATAAGTGCAAAGAAAAAAATTCTCAAAAAATGAGGAGAATCTTTTTAAAATTTCCACATCTACTATTCCAGTTTGCTCCTTTAATTTCTCACGAACAGTAAGCATAAAGCTCCAACATACCTCTTGAATGGCTGTCATGACAACATGTTGAACAGATTCCTCCATCATCATAATGGCTTGGATGTACTCTGAAAATAAGAACAATCTGGAATGTCACTGTTCAAGTTAAAGATACTCAAGGAGTAAAGTCTCACACTTCATGAATTCTTTTAAGTAGTTTTCTGTATTTTCATTCTTCCTAGGAATTCTTCATGTTATATGCACCACAGGTAAGTAAAGGCTGCAAATCACAGTACTTCGGTTTCGTTAAGATAAGCCCACCACCACCACCATCACCATTACAAAGTTGAGGCTACAGCTAAAGGTCACAGGAATATAGCTTCTTAGGGATATTAGACGATGAAACAGCAAAGCCTAAAGCCAGAATGGGAAGAATTCCTTATTACTATTCCTAAAATTTAAAAATTATCTGTCTCTGTTACATATATATACTTTGTTACAGGTTAAAAAAAACTCTGATGTCTGTGCTTTATTCTTGTGTGACATCAAAGCATTGCATCATGTGAAATTCCTACCTTAATACTTTCTATTAAAGAATAATCTTAATAAACTTGAGAGCTGCTTAGGACAAAGAATTAAAATGAAGATAGAAAGTGACATCATAATTAAATGAATACTGCATTACCCTGGACTTTAAAATACACACATCACTAATAAGCTAAAGTACCATCTTCATCAATCTTGCTCACTCTACTCTCACCACTACCAAAAAGAGAAGGATCTCTTAGCTGTCAGTAGAAAAAGATAGTTTCTTGTCTTATGAATAAGCACTAGAAGTAATTTTCCTTGTTTGCAAATCCAGCAATGAATGGAAAAAGTGGCATTAAACAAAACAAAAATCAACAGGCCATCTGGGTTCTAACAAATATGGTAAATATGTTTTAATAAGTAACATTTAGAAGAGTAAAGTAATTAGGGAATTTTAGCCTCAACCTGCCTCTCTTCCCATACATCCAAAAAAACCTCTCCACACATATACCAGAAGCTTGTCTCAGCACTTCAAGTATTACATGACGGGAGTCTCACTGTGAAACTGTTAAAGTGATCTTTTGGTAAAAGAGTCATCTATTTGGAATGTCAAGCTGTATAATGCTTTGCGTAATGGATCTCATTTAAAAAAACCAAAGTGTTTTGGCAGCACTACTAAATTCTGACATTCTGGTTGTTAATGCCAAAGCTTTTTGTTAATCAAAAACATATTTTTAAGCAAGTGTTGTTCTAAGGATACGTCTACCCAATCAAATGTGTGGTGACATACAAATATACACAACACCCTTAAATCACAGGCATTTCTTAGAATAACAGTAAGAATGTTCAAGAACAACTATTTGGAAAAAAAAATCCTTTATTCTGAGCTCAATTTTTGTTGTTGTTGTTGTTGTTAACGATTTTATTTATTTATTTGTCAGAGAGAAAGCAGAAGCATGGAGAGCTATAGGCAGAACAGGCAGAGCAGGCCGAGGGAGAAGCAGGCTCCCTGCTGAGCAAGGAGCCTGATGTGGGACTTGATCCCAGGGCCCTGGAATCATGATCTGCCGAAGGCAGATGCTTAACCAACTGAGCCACCCAAGCGTCCCTCAGTTTTTTTTGTTTTGTTAACAAGGAGCATCCTGTATATCTTGGAATAAAAAGGAGTACTTTTTGATATTCTGCTCAGAAGTATGAAACAAAAAAACCACAAGACGCTGGAGAAAATGGTACAGCTAGGATGACTAAACAGCTCTTGAAATAAAAGACTGTGAACATAGAAAAGAAAAAGCAGTGGCACTGATAACGGGGAAGGAAAATTTAATGACAGCCGACTGGAAGTGAAGAAAATAACAGCGGGAACAGGGAGGTTAGGAAGTTAGTTAGGTGTGAGAGGGGAAGCGTTAGTTAAGAAGCGGTGTTGCCACGTCAAGGCCCTTCCCCGCGAACACCGTAAAATGCTACACGGTAAAATGACGAGAACTATGTTAATGTACAATCTGTGAAAAGCAAAAAAACAAAACAAAACAAAACCCAAAACACAAAACAAAACAAAACAAAAAACCAACAAAAACCTTACAAATCTTTAGTGTCCAAAATACAAGTATATACGATTATTGGGTACAGATCTATGAGGCTGGATAATGAGGTATGCTAGGTCAGCAAATTATCCTGAAAACTTAGCTTTTAGGGCCAGAATTTAGAGCAGATTAGTATAAAGAGTATGATGTTTAAACATGGAGAGACATCAGTTGTTGTCCTTGCCTAGCTTTTCACAAACCAGAAATCCTGGGCAAGTTATAGAATACTTAGTTTTCCTAATGTGTAAAAAGTATTTTTTGTTCTATTAGTACCTAGTAGAGCACTGGGCAGAAGAGAGACATTCAGTAATTCAGTGTGTTTTCTACTACTTATCTTTGCTTTTTCAATTTTAGCATCATTTATTTTCCCCAATTTGAGAAGTCAGATGGCCAAGATAAAAGTATCCTAGGTCAATGTTCTGAGCAATCACTCCTTACCTCCAGTAATTGAAAACTCATCTAAACATAAGGCCTTTTTTATTTGTATAGTGCTTTACGGATTACAAAGCAAATACGCATACACAATTTCATTCATTCCTCATGACCACCAGGTTTTGCATCCTCATTCTGTAGATGAGGAAACAGGCTGCGTGCTTAGTCCAATGTCAGTCAGGTAGCAAATGGAAGATCTTTAGTAAGCCTCACATTATACATCAGAAATGTGCAGTAACAAGTAATACTGAACTCAGGAATTAATTTACTTTGATTCTTAGCTCTCAACTTTGTTTCTGAAAACAGAATGCCCTCTGGATAAATATGATGTTAAAAATCCCATTCAAAGTTTTCATCATTTATAAACAATTTCAGGGGAGAAATCGAACCTAAGTGTTACAGGAGAAACTTAGTCTGTGTGAGAAGCTCGATTGTCTGCTTTTCCACAGGACTACGGATATAGGAAACATCCTTGTGTTCTCCTAGTTCTACCCTGTGGTAAATCCAATTAGCCAACTCTTAATAGCTCTTTGCTTCTAAGAGGTGATGACTCTCTTAACAGAATAAACATATAAGAGGTCATTATTTGAATTCAGCGAACTTTATTAAATAAATTTTCATACCCCCTTTAAAATCAAAGCATTTACTTAGAGATTTAATGTGTTTTAAATCTTATTTATATGAATCTTCTAATCTTTGACAAAAAACGTTTAGATATTTTAGTAATATACAAAATGCACAAGTGTAGAAAATTCTCTATTTTAATTATTGAGTTGAACTGAATAAGCAAACTAAAACCTACTTTAAGAGCATGCATGCTAAAAATCTAAAAAGAATGGGGACAAAGAGAAATACATTGTTAGAAAAAACTCAGATCACAGACCAAATACTAGTCATAGCTTCAAGAAAACTACGTTGACCATTATTAAACTTGTCACAAGAACACTTAAAATGTATAGACAAGTCAAATAAAAATCTATTTTACATCACCAGGGGTTAGGTAAAAGGAATAAGTAAAAAATCTTTGGGCTTAAAAAAAAAATCTGTCTCCTATGAAGGTCATAGTCTAGTATAATAGTAAAATACTATTTCATCATTATTTAGAATAATCCCCTTCTGTTTCATCACCCTTCTTCCCTTCCTCACTGTTTTCTAATTATATTTGTGTTTTTTTTTAAACCTCTCAAAGGTAACCTAAGTCTTTCTGACATTCAGTTCCTACTCTTCAGACTACTCTTAGTCTATTCTTCTCTCCAATTTTGCTTAAATAACTTCCCTGGCCCATGCCTGGACCGGCTCCCCCATTACACTTTACCTTCGCAGCACTCATCACCACTTGGATCACACAGCTGTGTGTGGCATTGCTTACTGCCCTCCCCTCCACTCACCGAACAGTTCCACATGGGCAGGTGCGGTGTCTGTTCTGTCTGGCACTGTGTTCCTATCCCTGGCATAATGCATGAGTTCAGTAAATTCTGTGATATAAATCCCTCATACTTGTAATTTAAACTATCCAATTTTAAGTGCCCAGAGCTGATTTGATCCAGTTTAACCTTCTCATTATTACTGATGTTAATTTAGCTGGACCTTGTCCAATTAACAGTAAATTTCATCACATTCAGTGTAGTTAAAAATAATCCAAAGAATTATGTAGTCTTGCTTAAAGGGAAAGAATATCATCACAATCAAGTTTAATCTAAATTGCAAAACTCTTCCACTTGCAAACAAAGTACCAGAAAAATTACAGAAAATGGCATTGTTTGGAACACCTGGCTGGCTCATTTGTCATTTGGTACAATGGACAACTCCTGAACTCTCAGAGTCATGAGCTGGAGCCCCATGTTGGGTGTGGAGCCTACTTTGCAGGGAGAAAAAGAAAATGGCATTGTTTGAGGATGGCCTTATGAAGATATTATTGTTGATATTATTGAAGATATTATTTATAAGTAATATATACAATATGTATTACTTTCCTTAATTATTTCCTTAATTATTAATTTCCTTAATTATTTTAAATGCAAACACTAACATATAAATTACCTTGCTTCTGTTCACAGTTCACAGCACAGCCCAAGATGAGTTGAAGCATCCTTCCGAGCTCTGCCGCATCAGAATGTTCTCCAATAAGATTCACATCAGGAAGGGTAAAGTCATTAATTTGCTGTCCTAAAATCTGAATGGAGACAACAGGATTAGAATTACACTTATATTTTACGTCCAAATAAAACATTTGATACAGATTAGTTTGTCAGCACCAGAAACTCATTGCTAACAACAGAGCTGTTATGTCAGTTTCAGGCCCAATTTCTGTTTTTATCTCCCATACCTAAGTTATAACAACCTCCATCACCACAACTTAGACCCCAATCTGGTATGTATGTACACTGACCAAAGATACTGAGTACTTTGAGCTCTTCACCGCCCCAGAAAGACAATTTCTCTGAAGTTCAAAGTACAGCCTGAACAAGGGGGTACCAGAAAGAGGAGAGATTAAATATAGGTTCTTGCCCCAACAGTAAGATTCCCCCCAAACATGTTCACTCCATTTGACTCCAAAATGCTGATAGCCAAACACGTATATCAGGAAGGAGAATGGAAGACTCCTTCATGGGGAAACTGGCCCCAAATGAAATGAAATATATGCGAAGGGTAAGTTCCTATAAGCATACAGTGAAAAAAGAAAACCCTAAAAACATAGAACCAGGGCGCCTGGGTGGCTCAGTGTGGTTAAGCCTCTGCCTTCATCTCAGGTCATGATCTCAGGGTCCTAGGATCAAGGCCCGCATCGGGCTCTCTGCTCAGCGGGGAGCCTGACTCTCCCTCTCTCTGCCTGCCTCTCTGCCTACTTGTGACCTCTCTCTGTCAAATAAATAAAGAAAATCTGTTTTAAACAACAACAACACAGAAGCAGAATGAATATGGCTCTAGCATTATGGGTAAACAGGTTAAAGAGGTCACGCAGTGTCTGGTGGCTAATGGTAACAGGTAGGAATATGATTCTTAATACAACAGGAAACCATAAAAAACGCAAAAGTGGCATAATCAGACTTATATTTTTAAATATTATTCAGGCTTTTTGGGGGACTGGGTGGCTTGGTGGGTTAAAGCCTCTGCCTTCGGCTCAGGTCATGATCCCAGGTTCTGGGATTCAGTCCCGCATTGGGCTCTTTGCTTAGCAGGAAACCTGCTTCCCATCCCCTCTCTCTGCCTGCCTCTCTGCCTACTTGTGTTCTCTGTTAGTCAAATAAATAAAATAAAATCTTAAAAAAAAAATATTCAGGTTTTAGAGTGTAGAATAAGAACAGACTGTAGAGAGGCAAGGGTGAAATCAGGATTACCAGTCAGACTACTCTAGAAATCTAAGCAAGAGCTAATGATGGCTTGGTAGAAGGTGGTAGCAGTTAGAGATAGAAAAAGCTGTTATTTTGGAGATTTAACTAGTAAGTCTTATGATGATATCAAAGAAGGACTACAGGATTATTTATAGGTTTTGGGCTTGAGTAATAGGGTGGACGGCAGGAGCACTTACTGAGTTGTGAAGATAAATGATTTATGTATGTATAGACGTAGGTATAAACGCAGATAAAATTGTGGGGCTTCCAGGGTATGTTATGTCCATTTGACATCTGTGATCATGAAATTTTAAAGTAAAACCAGTTCTACTGCCTGATTTTTTCCCCCAAGGTATGCCTTGACTGTTCTGATGTTAGATTCAGAGGATAAATTGAAGTAATCTAGGGATGAGGGTCTGCCAAGAAATAAAACTAAAGTAAGCAAGGGAGTAGGCTATTATGATACCAGGATTCTAAACCACCTTCACAAGGGGAGAAAAGAAGAGTTAACAGATGGCAGAAAAGGAAATATAACAAATTAATAATCATCTACAAACTATCTATATTACAGTGAAAAAGAGCATTTACCTACTACCTACCTAATAGATAGCTGTCTGAACCAACATCCTAAAAACCATACAGTGGAAGATAAATGGTAAATTTTGGGTAAATTTTCCTTTACTTGAAACTATTGAAAAATATTGTAAAATTAAATTATCCTATAGTAATACTTCAAAGCAGAGTGAGAAAAAGTCCTTACCTCATGATTGTAATCCAGGATTCCCTTTAAAATTTTCTTTAAATTGCTTATCTGTTTAGAGAGAAATAAAACAACTGCGTAAAAGGTAAGCACAAATCCAAATATAATTTAACATAAAAAATTTCTGGGGGCAGCTGGGTGGCTTAGTCAGTTAAACATCTGCTTTTGGCTCAGGTCATGATCTCAGGGTCTTAGGATCAAGCCCCACATCACTGAGCTCCCAGCTCAGTGGGGAGCCTACTTTTCTTCCTTTCTCTCTCCCTCTGCCCACCCCCCACATACTTGCTCACTCTCTCTGAAATAAAATCTTAAAAATTTCGGAACCAACTAATTATTCTATTAATCATAAATAATAAATAAATAATAAATAATAATAATCATAAATAAATACTAAAAAAAATTCAACAGTACATGTGAACTACCCTAATCATCAAAAATTTATCAATGGCTCAATTTATCAATGGCTCAATTTAAGTGATCTCAAGAGATTTATTAAAAAAAATTTGTTTTCAGGGATGCCTGGGTGGCTCAGTCAGTTAAGCATCTGCTTTCAGCTCAGTTCACGATCCTAGGGTCCTGGATCGAATCCCAAGTCGGGTTCCTTGCTCCCCCTTTGCCTCTACCGCTCCCCGCTTGTGCTTGCTCTCGGGTCTCTGACAAATAACTAAAATCTCAAAAAAAAAAAGATTAATTAAAAAATTGTTTCCAGGGGTGCCTGGGTGGCTCAGTGGATTAAGCCTCTGCCTTCCGCTCAGGTCATGATCTCAGGGTCCTGGGATTGAGCCCCGAGTCCGGTTCTCTGCTCAGCAGGGAGCCTGCTTCCTCCTCACTATCCGCCCGCCTCTCTACCTACTTGTGATCTCAGTCTGTCAAATAAATAAATAAAATCTTAAAAAAAATTGTTTCCAATCATGTTAAATTTTCAGTGTTATAATTACACTGACAAAAACTGATAATCTCTTAAAGTAACCAAAGTATAATGTCTCCAAGTTCTCTCCACCGTCAGAAAAGATTGTGAGGGGGTACAGCTCAGTGGCAGAGCATCTAACTGCAGAAAAGATTGTGGTTTCATTTATTTAAGCACCAAAGTAAATATTTAGGAGCCATATGGTTAAAGAAATACCATTATGTCTTGAAATGCTAGTATAAAGCACTGCAAGATACTTGTGGTATAAGAAGCATCCTGGGGCGCCTGGGTTGCTCAGCTGGTTGAGCATCCAACTCTTGATCTTAGCTCAGGTCTTGATCTCAGAGTCATGTGTTTGGGCCCCACCTTGGAGTCCATACTGGACTCGCAGCCTACTTTGAAAAAAAAAAAAAGCATCCTAGAAACAAGATAAGGGGAGGGACCAACAACGTGTTTCCTCTCACTCAGCCACTCCAAAGCAAGAGTTCACTGGCCTATTCGCTATCTGAGTGAAATGACAGGTAGCTATCACCTATACTATGTCACCTATACTACTTAAGCTATTATTTTTTCCCTTTTCTTTCTTGACCCAACTCATACAGTTAAATTTGTGTTAAGTTAAATGTGTACACATTATGATTCTGTTGACCATCTACCTAAATGTCCCTACTCCATGTTAGTAGCTGAAGATGTCCTAGGACAGAAGACACCAGAACCTGTGACTATCAAGTGAAAGTGGCGTGTGATCCAATGCAATCAGACATTATTTTAAGGGAAAAAATAAACTGAAACCTTTTTTTTTTTTTTTTAAAGATTTATACATACACACACATTTTTTTTTTGAGAGAGAAAAACAACACAAATGTTGCGGTTGGGGGGGCAGAGGCAGAGAAAAGGAGAAAAGCGACTCCCTACTGAGCACGGAGCCCAAAGTGAGGCTCAATCTTATGACCCTGAGATCATGACCTGAGCTGAAACCAACAGCTGGATGCTCAACCAACTGAGCCACCAAGGTGCCCTGAAAACTTATTTAAAAAAACAGCTCATAAAGAAAACTATCATGTTTATACTTCTAGAAAAAATTGGAGACACGGAAAATATATAATACATTTTATTTCCTTTATTCTACAATGTTCATTTTTTTCGTATTTTAACATTTAAAATTAAAATGTCTCAAAAATCAATGTTCACTGATGAAATGTGTTCATTTAGAATGGTAGTTTAGGGGTGCCTGGGTGGCTCAGTGGGTCAAAGCCTCTGCCTTCGGCTCAGGTCATGATCCCAGCGTCCTGGGATCGAGCCCTGCATCGGGCTCTTTGCTTGGCAGGGAGACTGCTTCCTCCTCTTCCTCTCTCTCTACCTGCCTCTCTGCCTGATTGTGATCGCTGTCTGTCAAATAAATAAATTTTTTAAAAAGTCTTAAAAAAAATAATAAAATGGTAGTTTACTTCCCATTGAAAAGAGCTATATAATCAATGATACCTTAAAATTGAAGAAATATAACGTAGGATATAATACAGGGAATAGGAATGCAAATCAGAACTGACTTTTCCAGTTCTGAATGTAAAGAATATAAGTTTTCCCCTCTTCTCTATATTACTGTCCCTGCCACACTCATGACACTGAAGACAGTGTGCATTTTACATGTGTGCTGCATGCATGGAAGGTAGGATATATAACTCTCTCTTTAGTCAAGACACCAAGCAAACACAAATCGATCAGTAGCATTATTTTAAATATCCAGAACTGCTTTACACGTTATAATATTAAAAGGTAATCATTTAGGCATGGCTGTGTGGCTTAGTTGAGTGAATGACTCTTGATTTTGGCTCAGGTCATGAACTCAGGGTTGTGAGATCAAGCCCCATAGTGGGCTCTGCACTGGGTGTGGAGCCTGTTTAGGATTCTCTCCCACTCTGTCCCTCCCTCCCTCGCTCCTTGTCTAAAAAAATAAATAAAAAAAAATGTATATACATATATGTAGAATATTTTAACATGTTATATATAAAATATTATATATATATATATGTCATTGAATTGTCTATTCTTGAAAGATTATTTAGAAATTAAAATAGTGGCTTAAATCAGTGTCCATTCATTCACTCTAGCCTAGTAAACAAAATATTGGCAGACCCAATATTTAAACAATCAATGACTATTTTTTTATCAAGTATGTGTTTTATGGAAGAAATATAAAGACAAACCAAGCTTAACATTTCAAGTCCAGGGACCTCACATGCTCACTCATTTGCATTTCTGAGTCTATACCTTCTATATCAAAGAGAAATGGTTCTAGAACTTTCTGAACTGGCAGTCATAATCATCACTGGGTCATAAAAATCAATTTAGTGTAACAAAATTATAGAGACGGAGAACAAATTAATGGTTTCTAGGTAATAGGGTAGGGAGTATGTGGTGTGGATGTGGTCATGAAGGAAGCATGTGGAGTCTTGCAGAGATGTAATAGTTCTGTGTCTTCACTGTAGTGGGCATTACAGGAAACTACATTATTGCTAGAGCTACACAGAAGTGTACACACAAACACCAAATGGCATAGGTAAAACTGGTGAAACCTGAATGAACTGACTTGTACCAATGTTAGTTTCCTAGTTTTGATATTGGATTATAGTTATGCAAGATGTAACCCTGAGGGAACTGGGTGAAAGATACATAGAACTTCTCTACATTTTTTGGCAGCCCCCTGTGAATCTAGAATTACATCAAAATATAAAACTAATTTAGTGGGTTGCAACTAATTTTTTTTTTTTCAAAGATTCCATTTGTTTATTTGACAGACAGAGATCACAGGTAGACAGAGAGGCAGACAGAGAGAGAGAGAGGAAAGCAGGCTCCCTGTTGAGCAGAGAGCCCGATGCGGGGCTCGACCCTGGGATCATGACCTGAGCCGAAGGCAGCGGCTTAACCCACTGAGCCACCCAGGCGCCCCTGCAACTAATTTTTTAAAAATCAAAATGTCAGTGCCTAGAATAATGGAAAAAACTTGTTCAACTATGTTTGTGCATATGTTTAGGTGGACAGGAGGCTACAATGTAAACTGTATTTCTTTTCATTTTTTTTTGCATTTTTTAAAAGATTTCATTTATTTTACAGAGTGAGACACAATGAGAGAGTGCACAAGCAGGGGGAGTGAGAGAGGGAGAAGCAGGAAGCCAGATGCAGGGCTCAATACTAAGACCCTGGGATCATGACCTGCGCTGAAGAAGATGCTTAACGACTGAGACACTCAGGCACCCCTCTTTTTGTGGGTTTTGACTTTCTCAAAGAAGCCTGAGAAATACTAGAACTTAAGGCTACTAGAAAAGAAATGAAAATACTTCATTCTCTTAGTGTTCTGTGCTCAGTTAGCATTGACCAATATTTTCTCATTATTAATAACAACTCTAGCAACTAACATTACATATGCACTATCCCAAATATGTTATATATACTAACTCATTTATTTCTGTGAGATAGATCCTATTACAATCCTCATTTTACAAATGGGGAACTGAGGTACAGAATGATCAGACTTTCCCAGACACTGAATGGTAGAGCTGTGATACAAACACAGGCACCTTGGCTATAGAGTCCATGCCCACTGTCACTGTGTCCCACTGACTTACACTATCTATGTATCTTTGTGAGAAACTTCAAGTTACCTCTAATCCTTAATTCTGGATTATTTTACTACAGGCAATCTGGGTTTCTGAAGTTCAGTGAACACATCAGATGGAAGTTCAACAGTTATTATATACAAACAACTGAAAGACTATTTAACAGATGGGAAAATAAAAAGAAAATACCTTTAGCCTCCAATTATCTCCTACTTCAGTTTTGATTCTGTTTAGCCAATTTTCATCAAAATATGAAGGATCTCTGCAAATAAGAAAAAGCCAGCATATTAATCATGCAACTATCAAGCTTAAAGAAAAAAAAAAAGAAAACAGAAACCTATCCCATAACCTCACGTAACTGCAACATAAAAGTGTATTTACCACATATTTGTCACTAAATAACGCAGTCTGGAGACCGGATACAATTATACCAGACTTCTCTAAAATCGACCTGTTATCTGTGCATCATAAAGCATATATGTATTATCAAAAACTAAAAGGTGAAAAATGATTACAGTTGATACATTAAGAAAAAACTAATTATAGATTAATCAGCTATACTAAAATTAACATAATTTTTAGATACAATAATATCTAAAACCAGTCAAAACTGATGACACATCAGATGCTTAACTGACTTCTCCACTCAAGTGATTCAACATTTCAATTTCTAAATAATATAGAATGAAAATAAATAAGTAAATAAATAGTATAGACTGAAAACCCATTTTCTCACATGCAATACTAAGCATTAGACAAGTTGGACACTTTCTGCAAAATGCTTAAAATCTAAATAATACTGGTGTGGTCAAATTAAAGCACTTATGAATGTACCTATACTTATTTTTCTTAGGAAAATCTCCCCAAACTACTATAGAAAGAAAAAAAAATTTTTAGCCCAGCATGATCCTCACTTTAAAATTTTGAAACCAATGCTCTAAGACCTTAAGTTGTTTATTCAAGACCACAGATTGAACACTTAATGTTTGTCCTACTTTAGCAAGTGCTAAGCTCAGAGATTTTTTCAGAATGCCACAACTGTCTCCGTTCACCCCCAAAATATAATGGCAATGAGAGAAATGTTAGGGGGAAAAAAAAAATCTACATTTCATTTTAACTGTCACTCAAACTGATACAATCAGCACTAAATTGTGTTCATATTTTTAAATGAAGTACCATGCGACTCACAATTTTCTATGTCATTAAAATGTATTTAGGAATGAAATTTATGGAAAAAAATGGTTACAACTAAAGTCACCTCTAGAAATCTATTATTTTTTTATTTCTAAAAATTTTATTTTTATTATTATTTCATAATTATTTTTGGAGCCTGTTTCATATGGCTTTTAACAATAGCTTTGTCGAGATATAATTCATATACCATACAACTCATCTATTTAAAGTATACAGTGGAATGAATTTTAGTATATTCACAGAGTTGTAGGACCATAACCATGATCTAAATCTAATGTTAGGCCATCTCCATCTTCCCCCAAAATCCTTTATCTATTACCCATCACTGCCTATTACCCTTTCTCCAGTCCCTGGAAATTACTCATTGCCTTTCTGTCTCCATGGGTTTGCCTATTCTGGACATTTCATATAAATGAAATCATACACTTTTGCGGTCTTTTGTGTCTGGCTTCTTTCATTTAGGATGGTTTTAGGATTCATTCATATTGCAGTTTATATTAATACTTCATTTCTTTTTATGACTCAACCATACTCCATTTATGGATATAATACATTTTGGTTATCCGTGCATCAGCTGATGTGCATTTGGGTTGTTTCTACTCTTTAGCTATTACGAATAATGATGCTTTAAACATTCGTTCACCAGTTCTGTGTGAACATGTTTCTTGTGGGCATATGCCCAGGAGTGGAACTGCTGGTCCCACGGTAACTGTGTTTGAAACAAGGCCAAACTGTTTTCCAAAGTATTTACACCACTTTACATTCCCACCAGCAATGTTATGTTGATTCCAATTTCTCCACAGCCATGCCAACACTTGTTATTTTCTATCCTTTTAATTATAGCCATCCCAGTGGATGTGAAGTGGGATGTCACCGTGGTCTTGATTTATATTTTTGATGACAAATCATGTTAAGCATTAGCCATTTGCATATTCTCTTTGGAGAAAAGTCTATTCAGTCTCTGCCTACTTAAAAATTGGGTTGTCCTTTTTATCACTGAGGTTTTTTTTTTTTTTAAAAAGATTTTATTTATTTATTTGACAGAGATCACAAGTAGGCAGAGAGGCAGGCAGAGAGAGGAGGAAGAAGGTTCCCTGCTGAGCAGAGAGCCCGATGTGGTGGCTTGATCCCAGGATGCTGGGATCACGACCTGAGCCAAAGGCAGAGGCTAAACCACGGAGCCACCCAGGTGCCCCTATCACTGAGTTCTAAGAGTTGCTTTGAATTTTGGGTCCCCCCCCCACCTTAGTATTCAAGAAAAAAGCGCCTTCTCAGTCATGAAACACGTAAATAATTTCTCACATTCTGTGAGCCGTCCTTTCATTTTTCTAAGAGTTCTATAGTTTTAGTTCTTGTAATTAGGTCTGGATCCATTTGTGTATGGTTTAAGGGAGGGGTCTAAATTCTTTCTTCTGCATGTGGATATTCATACCCATTTTATTTTTAAGCTTAATCTAGCTTTAGAAGTTCAACAAAAGAATAATAAAAATTGGGGCGCCTGGGTGGCTCAGTGGGTTAAAGCCTCTGCCTTCGGCTCTGGTCATCCCAGTGTCCTGGGATCGAGCCCCGCATCGAGCCCTGCATCGGGCTCTCTGCTTAACAGGGAGCCTCCTTCCTCCTCTCTCTCTCTGCCTGCCTCTCTGCCTACTTGTGATCTCTGTCTGTCAAATAAATAAATAAATCTTAAAAAAAAAAAAAGGAATAATAAAAATTAAGTAACAGAATTTTGAGCAGCCTTGTACAAGAAAGGGAAACTTATTGGAAGATCACTGAGGTATGTTACGATATTGAAGGATAACTAGGACTCACAAAGCACTAGAATAAAGACCCAGGAAGCTGTTAGGAACCCAGATAGTACTCTCCTTCTGACTTGAGTCTTTGTTTCTGCTCATCTATACCATTCTCTCTGCAGACTGACGTTTTCTTTTTCTCCGTGTCCAGTGCTGAAGATAGCTGCAAACACGTTCCCAGTCTTCAAAACTTTAGTTCACACAAGTAGTTTAAAGACCAGTCTTCATTTGGTCCCACTTCTAAATACCCAGATCATTCCAAATAATCCAGCTAGAGTCTCTTTTTAATCCCTAATCCAATTTATATGTGACCAAAAGGATAAAAGGCTTGCAAGTAGGTCACACACAATTTTAGGAGGAAGAATGCCCACACCTGGCAGGATAAGGGTGAATTTTCAGAGAATTGACTGTTACAAAATGGGCAGACCACCCCAGAAAGTGTCCTTTTTCCTTAAAACCTCTTATAAAAATAGATATTGCAAAGAAAAGCAACTGAGTGAATTCTACTAAAACACTGTAGAATCATTATAAAAATAATTCAGAAATTAGAAAATAATCAATATTGTTTGATACTTGAAAAATCTAAAAAACATAGTCATTGCCAACTAAGTGTCAGTGTTTCCAACCAAAAAAGACACATGCGGCCGGCAATCTGAGTTTGTTGCTCTGTGGCTCATGATTATTACTCAAAGCCGAAGGGAACGAACTTACTAGCTCAGTGGCAATTCAGGGTCACACAACTAAGATACTTAAACTTCACCAGCAAGCACATAAACTTATAAAAAAAGAGTGCTTTAAAATGTCTTAAGAAGGTGCACCTGGTTCATTCAGTCAGTAGGGCATGTAACTCCTGATCTTGGGGTCATGAGTTCAAGCCTCATGTTGGGGGCAGAGTTTACTTTCAAATTAATTTAAAAGGTGTCTAAGAAATGACATACTGCAAGAACTCCTAGGATACTTAATTTGCAACTTAGAGCAATAGTTGTAAGTAAAAGAACTCAGAAATACTGAATAAAATACTGCAAATCAAAACTATGATACAGCTTGCTTATTCCTTAAAAGATCACCAAATCAAAATCTCAGAATCATGTCTGAGCCAGGAGGGGAAGACAACAAAAACCGCTGCTAAGCACCAATAATATACTAGGCACTGATCAGGCACTTACATTCACAATGACATTGCAAGGGAGAAATTACTATCCCTGTTACCATTTAAGGAGTATCAGACTCAGAAATCAAGTAATTTTCCCAAGTTCGATCACATAATTAAGTAGCAGAGTTGGCAGCTGAAGCATTTTTGTTAAAAACAGATCAGTAAAGTTCAACACAAAACTGATTCGAGCAAACAACACTAAGGTTCTGTGGCTCATTATGTCCTTCACGCTGAATAAACTGTGTCACAAGGAGAGAGGGACTAACATGGTTCAGGGCAGGTATCTGTTCTCATTCACTCATTCCTAATACCTCATGTCTGACACATAGCAGGTTCTCAGTAACTGCAGACTGAAATACATTTGGAAAGTGAAAGTACTTTTTATCCATAAACTTCCAGTCAAATACTTGGGCGGAACACAGCAAGAACAGTAGTCTTACAATCTTCTTACATCCAGTGCGACTTTTCCTAGTAATAAACTTTGATTCAATTATGTACGCATCTAGCCATAACTGTTTCTGTAAGGAGTTTACAATTTCAGCAATGTTTTCTAAGTACCCCCTAATCAATGTTCTCAGGCTATGACCAAACAACATAAAGGCATTTTTCTCCAAAATCTTAATAACACAGACATGTAAATAACAACTGATAATCTTACTGGAGTGTTCTTCATGAGTTCAAGAAGCTATCTTTAGCTTCTTACTATGTCCTCACTCTTGCTAAGGAAAACAAACAAAAGAACCCATGAAACATACAAAGCCATTTTCTTAGATTTTTTCCAGTAAGACATCTATTTCACTATAACTTATGAACTGGTCCTAGTTTAAACTTAAAAAAAAAAAAAAAAAAAAGCCCATTAACTTTAATCTGTAACATAATTCCAGAAATATATTATCTGCCTGCACTTAATTGCCTTTACAAAAATAAACATATTAAATTGCATTTGCACTGCTAAAATTATTTAAGCACTATAATACTCTTATTGAACTCAGCCAAATTAAGATGGGTTCAAAACCAACACTAAATTTTGATTCCATCTCTTAATATGGCCATTTTTATTAGCAAACCTTAGTACTTTTTAGATATGTTGATTCTTAAGCCTGTTTTCTAATTATCTTTTAATTATCCAAAACAATCATTTTGGTTCCTTGCCATTAAATGCATATTCAAGGGTTAGCTATAACTTTCAGATCTATAATGAGAACAAAAATATAGCAAATTATGCTTAGCTCCTACTATGTCAAATTAAGCAATAAAGGCACATAAGGGATAGGCTTTAAGCCAAGACCCAGCAACTTGGGGTACTAAAAAAAGAAAAGTATTCATTTAAGAGGCTTTCCACCAGTGTCCCCAGCTTGACCTTCATTCTCTCTCTGTTGGTCTCATCTATTCCCACCCCCCCGCTTCTTAAACTCTGAAAGCTAACCTAATGGCTCTTAGAGGCGTAATTTACTACTTTTGCTCTTAGTCTTTAAATCAATATGTGGTTGTGGTATAATAAAAAACGTATTTGGTCTTTGTCCATGGTTCCTGCACTGAGCTCCTAAAACCCTTAGAATTTCCCAAGTGACAGAAGTGTCCTCTGTAATCTATAATGAGTGCTTTCTGACCATAACTGAGTTTATGCTAATGAGGTGATTCATCATGGATGGATCTAGACAGCCTCAGGACGGGCGGCTGGTTCCAAAGGAACAAACCATACGATTAGAGGACTGGGACTTTCAGCCCTACTTTGACCTCCAGAAAGGGGCTGGTGGTTGAGTTCATAATTTCAATCATAACTATAGAATGAAACCCCAAATAAAAATCCCAAACAACATGGTTCAGGGAGTTTCTAAGTTGGTGAACACATTGATGTGCTGGGAGGGTAGCATGCCTAGAGAGAGCATGGAAACTGTGAGCTCTCCGGTGCCCGCAGCCCCATACCTTGTACTATGCATCTCTTTCATCGGACTATTCTTCAGTTATATATTTTTTAAAAAGATTTTATTTGTTTATTTGACAGAGAGAAATCACAAGTAGAGAGAGAGAGAGGGAAGCAGGCTCCCTGCCGAGCAGAGAGCCCGATGCGGGACTCGATCCCAGGACCCTGAGATCATGACCTGAGCCGAAGGCAGCGGCTTAACCCACTGAGCCACCCAGGCGCCCCAGTTATATATTTTTTAAAAAGATTTTATTTGTTTATTTGATAGAGATCACAAGTAGGCAGGGAGGCAGGCAAAAAGACAGGAGGAAGCAGGCTCCCCTCTGAGCAGAGAACCCGATGTGGGGCTCGATCCCAAGACCCTGGGATCATGACCTGAGCCAAAGGCAGTGGCTTTAACCCACTGAGCCACCCAGGCGCCCTAGTTATATTCTTCATAATAAAACTATAATTGTAAGTATAAAGCTTTCCTGAGTTTTGGGTCATTCTTGAGAATTACAGAAAGGGTGGGGAGTGGAGGGGAGTTCACAGAACTTCTGAATTGTAGTTGGCCAGGAAGAAGTGTGGTTGTGCAAAGGACTGCACATGCACCTGGCTTCTGAAGTTGGGGCAGTTTTGTGGGACTGAGGCCTTAACTTGTGGAGTTTGCACTAACTCAGAAGTTAGCGTCAGAATTGAACTGTAGGAGATCCAGCTGGTATTGGGGAAATCACTGATGGAAAATGAGAGAGTGGTGGTGAACTATTCTTGGAGACAAAAGATAAAAGATAATAAAAGCTGCTTTCTTTTAATTTCAAAGTCAAAATAAGTCCATATTCATTCATTCAAAATAAGTTCATATTCATTCATTCAACAAATGGATACCAGAAAGATAACAAGTAGTCCAGATCACTTAGGACATACTACTGTGAGTACTTTGGTTTTCACCCTGAGTGAAATGGGTTACCAATGTAGAGTGCTAAGCAGAAAATCTGACTTACTGAAAAATTACTCTGGCTGCTGGGTTCACATTAGACTGTGGGCAGGTAAGTACAGAAACACCCTCATCAGGAAATTATTAATATGATAAAGTCAAGAGATGATGGTGCCCAATGTTGTAGCAGGAAAAGTAACAATTCTTATTATAAAACTTTTCTAGTGGTGCTTGGGTGGCTCAGTTGGTTACGCATCCAACTCTTGGTTTCAGCTCATGTCATGATTTCAGAGTCCTGGAATCAAGCCCCATGTTGGGCTCTGCGCTCAGTACGGAGTCAGCTTGAGGATTCTGTCTACATCCTTCTGCCTCCCCCTCTGCTAGTGCATTGTTCTAACTCTTAAGTAAATATATTTTTAAAAAGATCTTATTTATTTATTTGACAAAAAGAGACACAGCCAGAGAGAGAACACAAGTAGGGGAAGTGGGAGAGGGAGAAGCAGGCACCCCAATGTGAGCTCAATCCCAGGACACTGGGATGGATCATGACCTGTGCCAAAGGCAGATACTTAACAACTGAGCCACCCAGATGCCCCTCAAATAAATAAATCTTCATAAAAAATCTTTTCCAAATACAGAGAGGGAAAACGTTAGAGGAAACCACCATATGACAGTCACAGAAATTTAACATTCTGCCATACTTGCTCCATATTATTTGATTTTTTTTGAGATTTTACTCCTAAAAACTCCATTGTACATCTCTAATGAGGCACCTTCTTATAGTTCTGATTTACACCTAATATACAAATACTCCCCAAATACCATGTAATAGTTAACTTATTTTCAAATTTCCTACATTAACCTCTAAATGTCTGCTATAGTTGATCTGTTCAACTAGGATTCGAGAAAAATCATGCATCACATTTGTCTTTGAAATTGTGGAAAGAACACTTAACATGAGATCTACCCTCTCAACAAAATTTTAAGTGCACAATACTATTAACTATAGTAATTGCTGTACAATGTTGTACAGCAGGACCCTAGACTTACTCATCTTGTATAAGTGAAACTTTCAAACTTACTGAACCACAACTCGTCGTAATTTGCCCCAGCTGCTAACTCCTGGCAACCATCACTCTAATCCCTGTTTCCATGCATTTGATTATTTTAGATACTTCCATATAAGTGGAGTCATGCACTATTTGTCCTGCTGTGATTGGCTTATTTCACTAGGTATAAATGTCTTCCATATTCATCCGTGTTGTTGCATATGATAGGATTTCCAAGAAGAACCATGCAAAGCATTTGGTTACTGTCTCTTATCTCTTTGGGCAATTTAGTTTAAAACAGTCAACCCCGTTTCTTTTTTCTCATGGCACTGACTTATTGAGGAGACCATAAGTCAACTGCCCTATAAAATAGCTCACTTTCCGGATTTGCCTGATTGTTTCTACATTATTTAGTGTAAATTGTTCTGCTAGCCTCTGTGCTCTTCTGTAAACTGGAAATCAGAGCTAAAGCCAGATTTAAATATACTTCATAGGTATATTTTCAAAGTATAGTTATCAAGATTTCCTGGCAGATTCGTTGTGGGATGGGGAAAGAAAGGAAGGTTTTATGGTTTGATCAACTGGAAGGAAATGCCAACAACGGAAATGAGAAGATTTCTGACCAACTGAGTTTTAGGTAGAAGATAGGAAGTTTAGTTTTAGGTACGACAGATTCTGAGAGGTCTTTGAGACTCAAATGGAAACACTGAATAGATAATGAGTTTAAGTGTGGAGGTCAAAGCAAAGATTCATGCTGGAGATATAAACTTTAGAGTCACCAGGATATGGATGCTGTTTAAATCCATTAGACCAGATGAAGTCATCAAGTAAGTGAACGCAAACAGAAAAGAGTAGAGGAACAAGTCCTTAAGCACTCCAGCATTAAGAAGTAGGACAGAAGAGGGGCACCTCGGTGGCTCAGTGGGTTAAAGCCTCTGCCTTTGGCTCAGGTCATGACCCCAGGGTCCTGGGATCGAGCCCCGCATCCGGCTCTCTGCTCAGCGGGGAGCCTGCTTCCTCCTCTCTCTCTCTGCCTGCCTCTCTGCCTACTTGTGATCTGTCTGTCAAATAAATAAATAAAAATCTTAAAAAAAAAAAAAAAAAAGAAGTAGGACAGAAGAGAAAAAAAATGAGCAAAAAAAAAAAAAAAAAATACAGATCATCAGGTGAGACAGGAGAAAAACCCCGAGGTTAACAGTATCCTGGTAACCAAATTTTTAAGTGTTACAAGGAGGTAAAATCCTTTGAATGCTGCTGCTAGGTCCTGATAAGGGCTGAGAATCAGTCATTAGAATCAGCACTGTGGGGGCACCTCCGTGGCTCAGTGGGTTAAGGCCTCTGCCTTCGTCTTGGGTCATGGTCTCAGGGTCCTGGGATCAAGCCCCGCACCAGGCTCTCTGCTCAGCAGGGAGCCTGCTTCCTCCTCTCTCTCTCTCTGCCTGCCTCTCTGCCTACTTGTGACCTCTGTCAAATTAATAAATAAAATCTTAAAAAAAAAAAAAAAAAAAAAAAAAAGAATCAGCACTGTGTAGATAATTGGTGGTCCTAACAAGTGCAGTTTTAATAAAATGGTGGGGGAAAAAGTCCCCGAGTGAAAAGTGGATTTAAAAGAGCAGGAAGCTAGGAATCTGAAACAGCGGGATACAGACTATTCTTCTAAAGAAGTTTTTGTTACAAAGGGGAGGAGAAATTGACAGAAGTGAGATCAGAAGTATTTTTACTTTTATTTTTTTATTTACTTGTCAGAAAGATAGAATTCACACAAGTACAGGCAGGGGGAACAGCAGGCTCTCTGCCACACAGAAGCCAGATGCAGGACTTGATTCTAGGAACCTGGGATCATGACCTGAGCTAAGGCAGACACTTAACCAACTAAGCCACACCAGCACCTTGAGATCATAAGTATTTTTAAAGATGAAAGAAGTAACCGTTTGCATGCTAGTAGATATGATCCAGCAGAGAAGGGAAAAGTGATGATATAGGAAAGAGAACCAAATTGGTAAAGTGACAATCTTGTAGGTAATAGGCAATGGGATGTAATATACAAAGTGTAAGTACTGACTTTAAGATAAAAACCTTCCCCACCAACCCTATAGCTCTATGGGTCTCCCCATAGAGCTCCTTCAAGTAATCATAACAGGTAGCAAGGCAAAGTCAAAATAATGCTGGCAGAGGGGTACATGTAGTCATGGAATTCTATGGAAATTGTTTCATTTGTTTTAACTTCCTTAGAAGTAGGATGCATCTACCTTGTAAGGTGATCAGATAAAAGAGACAGGAAAGGTGACACTGGAGGTTTGAAGAAAGAAAATATAAGATAGTTGTCTGGAAGAGGGGGCGAATGAAAACACTAGGGAAACACAGTATGACTGTGGGATTCCATAAGGTAACACTTGCAGTTTTGTGGTGAGAAATTTAAAATGAAATTCATCAGTATGTTTGCATTTTTTCCCCAGCTGTGTTCAGCTGCATAGGTAAGAAGCAGAACTGGCAGGGCATTAGATTTAACCAGAGTTGTGGTTTTGTGGAACAAATACAATATGAGAGGGGCAGGGGAGCTAAAAGTGTATGCAGGAAAGTAATTATGATTGACTATAAAGTTTCAGCTAAATAAGAGGAAGGAAAGAACAGTGAAGGTGGACAGTGTTAAAATCCCACTGACATAAGAGAATTAAAGAATTACTGGAGACTTGATACAGAGAAAGGGAGATGGAAAGATAGGGAACAATAATCAGACAGTGGTAATGAGAAAACTGAGATCACGGGGGATTACACATTATCAGTAATTATACAGTAATCATGGGAAGGCGTGCCTGAAATCTACCGAAGACAAGGTAAATGGAGAGGCATTCAAGAAAGTGGTAGCCAAGGACATGAAGGATCATCTGGGTATACACCCAAATCACCAAGAATGTAGATAAGTGCAGTACTGGAGAGAGCCGACAGTGTGCCAGGATCCAATACTGTTGCGAAACGACAAGCAATGACAACAACAATGAAGGGTAGTGGATAATGTCATAGGATTCAAAGCTAGAGATTTAGGAAGATGAAGAATGGTGTGAAAGCAGCAACAAGGAGTACCACCTCTGGGCTAAGTGGTACTTGCTGACTGTGGGAGAAAAATATAGCTATCACTTGAAAAGCCTGCAGAAGTAGTGTCGGGGAGAAGCAGATTTCTTTCAGAGCCGAAGTTGGATCAGGCAAAGTGCTGACTGTTCTTTGGCACAAGTACTGCAGGTTAACCAAGAATCACAGGCTTAAGAGCATAAACAACCAATTCAAATTCTTGTTATCTCATATAAAACATCCCGTGCTCTCTAAAGTGGATTCTGCTTGTCATTTTTTTTTAACCAATATTAATTTTCTTCAAACCAAAAAGTTGAAAATAGAAAGTTCATTTAACAGTCACTGGGGTTCCTGGGGCTCCTGGGTAGCTCAGATAATGATCCCAGAGTTCTGGGATTGAGCCCCACATCAGGCTCTCTGCTGCGGCGTGGAGGGGATGCTTCTCCTTCTCTCCTATCTGCTCTGTACGCTCTGTCAAATAAATGAGTAAAATCTTAAAAAAAAAAAAAAAAAAAAACCGTTCTCTCAAGACTCAAAGAAAAAAAAAAAAGGTTTTCATTTTGTATCTATTAATGTACAGATGTAAAAGGAGAGAGTACATCTTAATGTTTTCAGTGACTGATCTATAGTAAAAATTAAACAAGAATCTAATCATTTATGGTTGGTGTCTGGTCACGCAAATCAACATAATCAAAAGTTCTGAAAAGATGGAAAAGGAATCTTTTTAATAAACAGTACACCCAAAACCCCACCACCACTGACCTTAGCAAGTGATGGTGATACTGGTGAAATAAGAACGTTCACACAGTGCTTGTGGAAGCAACAACAGCACATCCACTTTGGAAACACTCTGGCAGTCTCCTAAATATTAAACACACACCTGACCATATGGTCTAACCATTCCACTTCTGGGTAGGATTTTATTAGAAGGAAATGAAAGGATACATCCATACAACCAATCTGTATGCTACTGTTCAGAGACGGCTTTATATGTAATAGTCCCAAACTAAAATAACCCAGATGTCCATCCGCAGATGAATAAATACATAACTAGATCACAGTATATCCATAGAGTATGTATGAACTATGACAGGAAAGAACATGAATTTCAAGATAGTTATGTTGCATGAAAGAAGCCATACCTTCTCCCTCAAGTAAGAAAATGTATTGTGTGAGTCCATTTACATAAATTTCTAGAGAGTGCAAATTGATCTATAGTGGTTGCGTGGGCATAAGAAAGGGTGGCACAAAGGAAGGACTGAAACAATTCTTCTTTTTTCTTTTTTTCTTTTTTTTTAAAGAGTCAGAGAGAGAGAGGGAGAGCGAGCGAGCACAGGCAGACAGAATGGCAGGCAGAGGCAGAGGGAGAAGCAGGCTCCCTGCCGGGCAAGGAGTCCGATGTGGGACTCGATCCCAGAACGCTGGGATCATGACCTGAGCGGAAGGCAGCTGCTTACCAACTGAGTCACCCAGGCGTCCCGACTTCTTTTTTTTTTTTCCCAAAGATTTTATTTATTTATTTGACAGACAGAGATCACAAGTAGGCAGAGAGGCAGGCAAAGAGAGAGGAAGGGAAGCAGGCTCCCTGCCTGCGGAGCAGAGAACCCGATGTGGGGCTCGATCCCAGAATCCCGGGATCATGACCTGAGCCAAAGGCAGAGGCTTTAACCCACTGAGCCACCCAGGCGCCCCATGGACTGAAACACTTCTTGAAGTGTTGATATGTTCGTTATCTTGCCTATAGTGATAGTTCCACAGGTATCTAGATAGGTAAAAATTTTTATCAAATCCTATACTTAAAAAATGTACAATTTACTATAGAGGGAGCACTAAAAAGAAATGAACTATCAAGCTACATGGAGAAATCTTTTTTTTTTTTTTTTAAAGATTTTATTCATTTATTTGAGAGAGAGAGAGAGACAGTGAGAGAGAACATGAGCAAGGAGAAGGTCTGAGAGAGAAGCAGACTCCCCGTGGAGCTGGGAGCCTGATGCGGGACTCGATCCCTGGAATCCAGGATCATGACCTGAGGCGAAGGCAGTCGTCCAACCAAGTGAGCCACCCAGGCGTCCCAACATGGAGAAATTTTAAATGCAATAGTGAAAGAAGTGAAAGAAGCCAATCTGAGAAGACTACATATGGGTATGATTTCTGTTATATGACATTCTGGGAAAGGCAAACTATGGAGGCAATAAAAAGATCAGGGGTTGCTGGAGGTCTGGGGTGGAGGGAAGGTTGACTAGATCCAAGGGGATTTTTAGGGCAGTGAAACTACTCTGTGTGATACTACAATGGTAGATACATATTACGTATTTGTCAAATCCATACAGAGAATGTAAAACACAGAGTGAACTTTAATGTAAATCAGGGACTTTAGGTAATGATGTTTTGGTGTAGGTTCATCAATTACAACAAATATACCTCTCTGGTGTATATGTTGATAGTGGGGGAAGGCACTGTGCAGTGGTGCAGAGTGTGTGAAAATTTGCCATAGTTTACATTCAATTTTTAAAAACATTTTTTTCAAGTAGTAAAATATACACAGCATAAAATGTCATTTAAACTTAAGTGTGCGGTTCAGTGGCATTAAGCGCACTCACACCACTGTGCAACCATCAATCACTATCATCCACCCCCAGAACTTCGTCATCCCATAATCCAACTCCTTGCCATCACAATTTCGCTGTGAAGCTAAAACTGTTCTAAAAAAAAAAAATCCACAAAGTCGTATTAATTAAAAAATAAGTGCGGTGGCATGAACCTACATGGACAAAAAGAGAGAAAGACGACAATAGCAATAACATTTTGGATGGGAAGATGGATGGGAAATGACTAAAAAGCTGAAGAAAGAAAATCTTATACTAACAAGAAACATACTTAGGCCCATTCATATTTGATAAAATTTCTACTAAAACCACAGAAAGATACAGTTTTTCACTTCTCGGCTCAGACAAAATGAAAAGATCTGCAATTTCCAATGAAACTCTCTGCTTAGCCCCCACATTCTTTTGGCTTTCCTCATACTTCTCTGGTATCTCTGTTGTTTGAGGTTCTAACCAGAATTAATTGTCAAAGTTCTTCAAAGCTCAGGCTACATGTATTTCCTCTTATGCTATACTATTCCCTAAGTGACTTAATCCACACTAATGCCTTCAATTAAGATACCCAAATTGAATCTGGATTTCTCTTCTGCACTTTAGACCCACATGATCTAATGCTAACTTGGCATTTTCTCTTGATGTCTCAATACCACTCAAATTCAACGTCCCCCAAACTAAACCCATGATATATCCAGTACTCCTCCACAGGAGATTCCTTTTCAGCATTCCCCTATCAGTGGTTTGTCCCCCTTTCTGTGTATCTGCTAAAGTTAGAAATTTAAAGTCAATTTTGATACCTTCCTTTTACTCACACACCGTTATCATTCATCAACATTTGTTTTCTCTATTATTTTGGGTCTATCCATTTGTCTCCACCTCCTTCACTACCTTCTAATCCAAAGTATCATAATTTCCTTTCTGCTTTACTACAAATTTCTTTCCACTTGATCATTCCTTATCATTTATGGCATCTTCTAACTCATTTTACCCCTGCAGCCAGAATATTTTCAAAATGTAAACGAACCCGGACTTTAAATTAAAAAAAGAAAAAAAGGAAAAAAGAAAACTGGTGCAGCCACTGCAGAAAACAGTAGGGAGGTTCCTCAAAAAGTTAAAAAAACAGAACTACCTGGAGTGCCTGGGTGGTTCAGTTTGTTGGGCATCTGCCTTTCGCTCAGGTCGTGATCTCAGGGTCCTGGGATCGAGCCCCACATCAGGCTCCCTGCTCGGCAGAGTCTGCTTCTCCCTCTCTCTCTGTGCCCTACTTGTTCTCTCCCTCCCTCCCCCACAATCAAACACACACACACACACACACACACACACACACACACACACACACACTTCTCTACCCTATGACACAGCCACTGCACCACTCGGTATTTAATCTAAAGAACACAAAAATACTAATTCAAAGACATACTACATGTACTCCAATGTTTAACAGCATTATCTACAATAGCCAAATTATGGAAACAACCCAAATGTCCATCAACCGATGAATGGATAAAGAAGATGTGGTAATATATACAATGGAATGTTACTCAGTGATCAAAAAAGAATGAAATCTTGGGGCGCCTGGGTGGCTCAGTGGGTTAAGCCGCTGCCTTCGGCTCAGATCATGATCTCAGGGTCCTGGGACTGAGTCCCACATCGGGCTCTCTGCTCAGCAGGGAGCCTGCTTCCCTCTCTCTCTCTCTGCCTGCCTCTCCGTCTACTTGTGATGCCTCGCTGTCAAATAAATAAATAAAATATTAAAAAAGAAAAGAATGAAATCTTAATATTTACAACAACATGGTTGAGGCAAGAGTATTATGCTAAACAAAATAAATTAGAGAAAGATAAATATCATATGATTTCAGTCATATGTGGAATTTAAGAAAAAAAGAGCAAAGGGATAAAAACAGAGAGGCAAAGGAAGAAACAGACTCTCAATTACAGAGCACTGATGGTTACGGTGAAGGTTTAAAAAGGTGATGGGGATTAAGGAGGGCACTTTTGTAATGAGCACCAGGTGCTGCATGGAAGTGTTGACTCACTACATTGTACACTTGAAACTAATATTGCACTGTATGTTAACTGGAATTTTAAATAAAAACTTAAAATGTAAATCTGATCCTGTCAACCCTTCCCTGCCTCCACACCACCCAAGTTGCTTCTCATATCCCTTGGAATAAAGATACAAGGCCCTCCATGGTCTGGCAACATCTCTCTTTCCACTCTCAGTCTATAACATGGTCCCTCTCTCTTTTGGTGGTGGTGTTGACCATACTCCATCAGCTGGTATGGGCTCCTCTGTATACCATCTTCTGTATGCTAAGAAATTTGTTACCAATCATCTTTTAGATTTAAGATCTTTATTTTTTCAGGTAAATGTTTGTGACTTAAGCTAAATATGTCTTTTTACAAACTTTCATAACATTGTGTATTTCTGCCCTGTAGCACCGGTTATAATAGCAATTTTGTTTGCATAGTTATTGAAAAATCTGGTTTTCCCAAGGTTATAAACTCTCTGAAGGCCATTGGGTTGGGGCTTACCGCTGTATCACCAGTGCTGGACACAAAGTAGCCCTTCAATAAATATCAAAGAGACAAGGAGGAACTGAACTTCCCTGAATCTGTACATATTATACAGTTATTAAAATAGATAACATGCAACAGTATGAATCTCAGACATTACGTTGAGTGAAAGGAGTCTGACAAAAAAGAATAAATACTGTATGATTCCCATTATAAGATGTCCAAAAACAGAAAAAAAACTAATTGCTGGTGTAGAAGTCAGAATCATGGCTATTACTGGGCAAGGGTTATTGATTAGAGAGGGTGGTGAGGGAATCATCTGGGTCTAGACAGGTTATATATTTTAAACTGGGTGGTGGTTACACAGATGTGTATACACAAATACATACACGATATACATACACAGGTACATATTCATCACTTTTTTTAGTGTACTTTTCTGTATGTGTTTTACCATAACAAAAGAAAAAAAAAGAAGACATTTTTGGGAAAAAAAGGTAAAAAACCAAGTATGGATGAAAAATATGCCCACAAGACCTTGGTAAATTAACTAGTTTGCAGAACATAATATATGCTATGATCCTGATTTGGTAAAACAATACATGCATACAGTTCTTCTGGTTTTTGCAAATGACAGAAATCCTACCCTAACTTAAGCAAAAAATTCATTTACTGACACATACCTGGAAAGCCTACTTAGCTTCAGTGAAAAACTCTAGACCATTCAAAGGCTAAAAATTATTAGGGAACCACTCAGAGGTCACAGGATCACTGTTCTCAGAGTGCCAGAACCAAGCCTAACAGGTTTCAAATGAGACTTTTCAAGCTCCATCAAAAAGTCTATGCTCCTGTGTATCTGAAGAGATGTGCCATGTAGTTACAGAAGAAAGCGACAGCAAGCTAGTTTCCAAGCATCAGTCCCTCGTTCTAAAGACACACAGAGTCTCTGAATTGCAGGCATCTGAACTGCTTTTCAGATGGGCAACTCTATATAGCTCACTGCAAAGTGAACAGGAAGAATTCATTTACTGTTGGTATGGATTCTTACCAAAACTTCAGGAAATCCCATCTAGTCATATGCAAATCTTCCAATAACATAAGACCTACCAGTGCTCAGTGCTTCAAAAGACAAAAGTATACCCCACAAGTCACATCGAGCCTTATGATTTCTTAAATTTACAAGTAATGTTTTATTAGAAAATTTCCTAGCTCAAGTTGGAGATAGCCATGTATCAATTTTACAACCATTGCTTTTTTCAAGTACTTAGAAGAATCAGGTATGTTTCATATATCCCACACATGAATGTTATTCTTTTAATCATTTGGTGACATGAGTATCTACGACCCAGGCTGAATCATGAAAAACTGATGGTATTTAACCACTTGTGACCTACAAAGGGCATTTTCATTATGATTCAGATAAAAACCATACCTTGTGAACAAAACAAATTCCCTGCCTCTGTGTGGATCTCACATGAGTGGTGGGGGAGCATCACAAAACAAATGAATATATGGTATATAAGATGGTGTTACATACCTCAAAGAAGAACATAAAAGGTTAAAAGGGATACAGCAGAGTATAGGGCAATGGCTGTCACTTATTTTATATGAATGGTCAGAGGAGGCTTCATAGATATAACAACATTTGAGCAAAATCCTAAGGAAAGAGAAAGCAAGCCTCTAGATTCTTCTACAATGAGAAAATATTAACGTGAAAATTTCTGCTAAGCTTATGCTAAAAAAATGAGAACAAATAATTCTGCTAAAACCAACTGAGTGTTTAAACAATTATGGCCGTAATTAAACTCTCAGCCAATCTATACCAAACAAGTACATGCCATCAAAATTAAAACGGACATTTATAAGCTCTTATTCTTCGCGCAACACACATTTCATGTGAACATTTTTTTCATCCATGTTTTCAATCTAATAAATATTCACATATAAGACTTTACAAAAACATAAAGCAATTCTTACATTTTCTGAAGAACCTGGGCCATCACAACCCCATTCGTTAAATCTTCCACGGTCTGGCATGGTGCATCCACATTAAATGTCTGGATCTAGGGAAAAAAAGGAAGGGGATTGGGGGGGGGAGATTCCCTGGTTAATTATACAGTAGATTTCTTAGGCTTCCTTTTGTGATTATCGCATCTTGACAGTTGGAATAAATTTTAAAAAGCAGTAGAGTTGGAATATTTTTCCCTTATGGGAAATTTCCTGCAGGTTCTCATTGTCCCTTAGGTAGAAAAGAAATTGAGGTGGACACCTGGTGACACCCTAGCATCCCTTCTCCTCACAGATGACCAATCTAAGCAAGTCATGGTAACTCCATCTCCTCTACCAGTGACTAACTTAGGATTCACGGGGCAAAGACAATGTGAACCAAAGAATTGGAGTGAGATGCTTAAACTTGAGTTTCTAGGAAAGAAGAGCCAATCTCCTCTTGCTGTGGTCAAGTATGTTGCCTCAACTGCCACCAGCAGTCATCTTAGGGCTCCTAACAGAGTATATTTTAGGATGAGGCTGATATACTCTACGACAGAGAAGAGGGATACAAAGAACTGGGTCCTTGAAAAAACTGAGCCACTGAATTAAAAAAAAAAAAAAAATGAAGCCTATTTTGTGAGAAAGACGTGCTTAAGGCTAGCCAGAGATTTCATTTATTCAAAACCAAAATATCTTTATAAAGAATTCTCATTCACTAAAGTTGAGGTTAGATATTCAATTTTGATTCTAAATGTACTGTGAATTAGATCTAAGTTTGCAAAAAACCAAAAAACTAACAACTAATTTTGCACTGGTCAGCATGACATGGCTGAGAAATAGAAATTATTTCCATAAGATAATACAGCTGAGCCAACAATGATTATACCCAGTAGTGCAACCAAGATTTAGAAGGAAATAAATCACTGAGAAAAGACAGATGCGGCCATGCTCTCCCAGTTTATAGATTTGCAAAATGAAAGAGTATGACAGGATGTGCAAACAGCAACACAAAGATTAGAAGTGAGTGGGATGCAGTCTAGGAATGAAAAACAGCTTAGCATGGGATGGAGGGGTGGGAATAGGAAGAGATGGAAGAGGGAAAAGAGTATAATGGTGAAAGATGGGGCATTTACTGTGCAAAACCTCATAAGCCATGTTAGGACTTTATTCTAAGAGCAATGAGGTAGGAGGGTGGCTAAGCAAAGAACTCTCATGAGACTAAAGCCATGAGATTTATGCTGTATAAAGATCATCCTGGCTGCAGTATGAAGAAAGGATTGGAGGGGAAGAGGCACAGAGACCTATTTTTGTAGGTTTATATTATTAACACAGATGAGGTCCAACTAAGTAGAGACAATGGAAATATTGGGAATAACACTCAAATCTTCTCACATTTTTATTTATTGGGTTACATACTCAGAAGTGAAATTACTGGGGGTGCATGGGTGGCTCAGTTAATTAAGCATCTGCCTTTGGCTCAGGTCATGAACCAGGAGTCCTGGGATGGAGCCCCCACATCATGCTCCCTGCTCGGTGGGGAGTCTGCTTTTCCCTCTCCCTTTGTTCCCCCCTCCCTCCCCACTGGTGTGCTCATGCTCTCTCTCCCAAATAGATAAATAAAATAATTTAAAAAAAAGATTCTTTAGAAGTGAAGTTACTGGGTCAAAGTGTATGCACATTTTAAGATTTTTGATAAATACAAACTGTCCTTAATTCTCATAATTGTTTTAGTCATTTTCTCACTTTGTAACAGTAGATGAGTAGCTACTTCTCTGTAGTGTATCATTTATCAAATCTTAAAAAAAAAAGCTACAGACAAATGCAGTCAGTAGCTTCTTTATATTTCCTATATGGGAAAGTCTTATGAGTAGTGAGGATTACAGTGGTGGAAACTAAAGGAATTATCTTAGAGATCACATAGTAAGTGGTTTTTATCTAGGTATCCATTTGGGAGAGTAATGAAAAGAAGCCATCCCCTGACACTAACTTCATATACAGCAGAGGTTCAATATAATTAGTAAATGAATAGATGGAACAAATAAATATCTGCAGGAACTGATTCTATATTATCTCCAGCTGCCTCAATAGTAATGTGATAACAATGTAGTTTAAAATGAGATAAGCACCTGCTTTCATTTTACAGTTGATAAATTAATCTCTCACAGGTTTAAGAGGAAAAAGAGACAGCAGTGAGAGCCACATCTCATTTATCTCTTTACTACTAATCTTAACACAATTCTGACACAGAATAAGCCCCAAATGAGCATGTTTTGAATGTAATGAACTAATTCTACCCCGGCTTTGCTCTTAATTTGCTGTGTGAACCTGGATGTGCCACTTTACCTCTCTTAACAGTTTTTTAATCTAGCAATTGGGAAAAATACCTTATGGAGAGGTGTTTTGCTAAAGGCATAAATGAGAAAATGAATGTAAACTAGGTATTTTGAAAAGTTTAAAGCAGTAGTTCCCAAACCTGGTGTACATCAGAATCATCTGGCAAGTTGCAGAAGGCTGGGTATTGACTTTTAATATACTCATCAAAAAAAAATTTTTTTTAAAGATTTTATTTATTTGACAGACAGATCACAAGTAGGCAGAGAGGGAGGCAGAGAGAAGAGGAAGCAGGCTCCCCGCTAAGCGGAGAGTCCGATGTGGGGCTCGATCCCAGAACCCTGGGATCATGACCTGAGCCTATTGTACATTTTAAAAGCATGTATTCTGGGGCTCCTGGGTGGCTCTGTCTGTTAAGCATCTGCCTTCAATTCAGGTCATGATCCGGGGGTCCTGGGATCGAGTCCCCCATCAGGCACCCTACTCATCAGGGAGGCTCCCACTCACCCTGCTTGTGCACCCCTGTGCTCTGTCAAATAAAGAGAATCTTAAAAACACTCTAAAGGAGGGGCGCCTGGGTGGCTCAGTGGGTTAAGCTTCCGCCTTTGGCTCAGGTCATGATCCCAGGGTCCTGGGATGGAGCCCCCCATCGGACTCTCTGCTCAGTAGGGAGCCTGCTTCCCTTCCTCTCTCTCTCTGCCTGCCTCTCTGCCTACTTGGGATCTGTCAAATAAATAAAATCTTTAAATAAATAAATGCATTTTTTAAAATAATAAACGCATTAAAAAACAGTCTAAAGGAACATTAAAAAAAACGAAATTTATGGTATATGAATTATATTTTAATTTTTAAAATATCTATCATCTACTAGTCTCATCAACTGAGTTTATATCTACAGGATGTGTCTGGAGATCAGCACAGTAAAATTTAAAGATAATTACACCTAAGTGCATTAAGGTGTGAAATTCTACCTAAAAGATCATAACCTCTATTTCAATTCCAAGACGCTCTATTAACATCTCCCAACCTCCATCTCACCCTCCCCCAAAAAAGCATGAGAAAAGTAATACAGGAGATCACCTGGAATTAGTATCTCCACAGCAGTTCTCAACCAGGGGTGGTTTTGCTCCCTAAGAGACATTTTTGTTTTTAACAAATAGGTTTGCTACTGGTATCTAGTAGGCAAAGGCCAGGGATGCTACTTTCAAATGTCCTACAATGCACAGGGCACTGCCACTGAATTCTCCAACCCCAAATGCCAATAATGCTAAAATAAAAAATCCCTGCTCTTAGAACAGTTCTCAAGGTATATGGTCCCCAGGCCACTAGCAACAGCATCACCTGGAAACTTGTTAGAAATCAGAATCTGGAGCACCTGGGTGGCTTGGTGGGTTAATGCCTTTGCCTTCGGCTTGGGTCATGATCCCAGAGTACTGGGATGGAGCCCCGCCTCGGGCTCTCTGCTCAGTGGGGAACCTGCTTTCCCCCTCTCTCTAACTAATATGAAAATTTCAAGGATATGCTAATGTTGCTGGGTTTCACAGAAGAAATGTACTTAGCCTATGTGATGATTCTTTTCCCACTAAACTGGTAGCATTCCAGATTCGTTCTGGTTTTTTAGTCTCTACACCTAGGAAAGAACAATCTTTTCACGTAAAGTTCAAGAAATTAGGCTTGACAGGTGCAACAGGCAGGGCAGATTTCTTTAACAGGTAAGAATACAATTTGACTCAGAGGGTGGGGAGAGGAGGTAGAGTGGAAATTTTCAAGCACATCCTGCTGAACTTGCTTGCTGCATAAACTCTAATTTGGAATTTAACCTTAAGGTGTTTTCCACTGGTAGAAGGATACTCTGTCTTTTCCTAACTATTCCTCTTTCAACAAAATTTTGGAACATTTGATTCTTGGGCTAGTAGGCACTCTGATACAACAACTATTTATCCAGCATTTAAGGCAATTTGATGTCCACATAAATGAATTCTGGACAGACAACTAATAGTCACCCCTTTTAAGTGCCTGAGTTTTCATTATTTTAACTATTTCTAGTGGAAGAATTTCTAAAGTGTACTATCTACCTCCTACCTAGTACTAAATTGCTAAGTTTAAGTGAAAATAAACTTTTGATATTCAAGATCCTAATTATGATCTTCAATAATTGAGCATGGAGGTTCTTGAATTCTGTAAGGCTGTCAGAATCAATCATGTAGTACTGAGCTTTCAGTTTTTGGATCTTCTAGGTCACCGGCAGCTGCCTGTACCTTGCCAAGTATTGCAGTTACCGCCCAATCTTCTGTGTGCACAGAACCCACACGACCAACATGGCTGTAAGCTTATGTAGAGTAAATTAGTCCAAATGGGAGTCTTGTCTTTTCTTTTTTAAGCAGGTTCCATGCCAACTCTTGGGTCTGAACTCAGGACCTTGAGATTGAGAATCACAAGTTCTACTGACTCAGCCAACCAAGTGTGCTAAGGGAGTCTTCTTTGGAGCGTATTGCATACTTTCCTCCCCCTTACACTTGGTTTCGGAATTGTTTTCAGCATAAACTGGCCTCCAGATATGAGGGGAATTGCGAGGCTAAATGTACACTTTTAGCTACCTCATTGTCTGCATAAACATTTATTCTTTTTATAATAACAAAGGAAAGCCAGCATTTAAACTCAACTTTATTTTGAAAGATTTCAATGCACAAGGTTTTAAAATGTTTCCAAATCTTAGAATTGTACATTTTTGCAGAGACTCTGCCCCTCCAGTTGTTACTGAAAATCTCTAATCTTATTTTTTCCATCAATTTTCCCTTTGGGCCTTCCAGTGACAACTCAAAAATTCTTTTCTACAACACCATATTCCCTGGTTTTCAGGGAATCTGATAACATAGGTTCTGTTTTCTTGACATTTACCAGATCCTAAATAGATGCTCTCATACTGTGTGCCTCCTCAAACTTCTCCAAGACTCTTCCTCTATATTTTTATTAGCATTTCTCACTCAAATAACTGCAATGATCACCATCTTCTTGCAGATGGCCTTCACATACACCTGTTTTCAAGACTTGTCTTTCTAGACTTTAAACCACGTAGCCCTACTTCAGATTCAGTTAGCCCCTCATCTTTGCCCTATTGCCTTTTTCTAGCATCGAGGGAGGAACTTACTAGTACAGACTCAAAAAAGCACACCTTAAGATCCTCATCTTCTGTTTACAACCTCTGCCAAATCTATTCCTGCCACAGGATCAAAGAATGTGGTCATTCTTTTCCTTTATCTCTCCCATGCCTTGGCCATATTATGCAGCTTAACAGTTTCCCTCTTCTCTAAAATACAGTAATGAAACCCTTCTTGTCTAAGTTGGAGCCTACTATATTTGTAAGCTATATGTTAACTATATATTTTTGCAAAAACCAAAAAACACCCTGAAATCCCAGTAATAGTCTAACGTAAAGTTACAGAACATATCAAGCCCTAGCAGTGCATATATTATTTCAGAACACATAATCTGATTCACAGAACACATTATGAAAATCTGAGTAGGAGCACATGGGTGGCTCAGTCAGTTAAGCATCTGCCTTTAGCTCAGATCATGATCTCAGGGTTCTTCGGATCAAGTCCCATGTCCAGCTCCCAACTCAGCACGGAAGTGTGCTTCTCCCTCTCCCTCTGCCCCTGCTACTGCGCGCGCGCGCTCTCAAATAAATAAATGAAATCTTAAAAGAAAGAAAAAAAATCCCAGAGTATTTACACTACCTTTGTTACAACCTACCTAACGCAATGCTTCTTTAACCTTTCCATGAAATGCCCCCACACAGGAAAGTGACACATACATTTCAGAGGTCTGAAACGACTCAGATACCACTCAACAGAACTTTTTTTGACATCTGTATCTTATCTTTAACATTAACCCTAATGCTGTAGTTACCTCAATAAATATATTAGTGTCCTATTCTAGAAATGACATTTAACATTTTTAGCAGTGAGTAAAACTCCTGGAGAAAGCACTAGGTTTATCCCATGGCTCTGCGGACCCTATACATACACACACACAGGCCAAGAACTGACACCTAGGTTTGTGAAACACAGCCTGGGTTATAGGTCCGGCTCTCGAAAAGGCTGCTAAAGACACAATAATCAGCACTAGAACGAAACAGATACTTTAAAACGTGACATTTTAAGTGTTCAATAATTCAAGATCAGAAGCCCACAACGTCGACCCAAAACGTTCAGTTCCATCACTGATTCCTACGTAGCTTCCAGATTTGTTTTTATAGTTATCCCTTTAATAAGTATCTCCACGCGGCTGACTTTCTCATCTCTGAAGCGTATCTCGCATCTTAAATACCGTCTCTGGGTGCTCTTCCGCATTTTTCCTACCCTCCCTTCAAAGTACTTTTCTCTTCCAGGGCGCCCGGCTCATCCCGCAAGGGGCTCCCCTCTCAGTGCTCTGTGAACGCTACAACAAAGGCGAGGAACGTCGTAACCAGGGGTCCCGAATGCCTCTACCGGCTGCGCCGGGCGCAGAGACAGCCGAGCTCCGGCGTCCCCGGCAGCGCGAGGGAAGCGCCCGCACCTCGTCAGCTGCAAACAACAACAATCCTAATCACAGTGCCGCCCGCACCCCATCATTAGCCTCCACTGGGCCGGTTTCCACTCGCAGAGCAGCCAACACCTCAAGCCCGACAAGTTTCCCTCGGACTCGGGGCCGAGTCCCCCCGCGCCCGGCCGCTCCCCGCCGCCCCCCGCACGGCCCGGCCGCTGGGGTTGACGCGGCCCGCACCGGCGGCCCCCGGCTCCGCCCGCCCCAGGCCCCGGATGTGACGGCACCGCCGCCCTCGGCGCTCGCCCCCCGCCACAAGCGTGGGGGATCCCGGAAAGGAGGCCTGGGGGAGGGGGTCTTCCCCGACGCGCCAGTCACCACATACCCAAGTGAGAAGGCTCTCGCACAGCTCCACCCGCTCCACCGACTCCACGTTGAACATCTTCCCCAGCTGGGGCTTGGCAGCGCCTCCCCGCCTCACCAGAAACCGCTGCCGCTCGCTCTGGGGCTGCGTCCGAGGGTCGGGGCAGCTGACCTGGCCTCTGGCCCACCTTCTCCTCGGCCCCGGCCGCCGACGACCGCCCCGGCGCTGCCAGCGGCTCTCGCACCGTCACCCCCGCTGCCCCTCCTTCTCCTTTCACTCGGGACCGCGCGCCCGCCGCGCGCGCCCCCGGCCACGCCCGCAGCCTCGCGTCCCCGCCTCCAGCCCCCACACCCCTCCTCCGGAAAGCGCCGGCCCTGGCCAGAGCCGCGGCCGACGAGCCACTGCGCACAATCGCGCTCCAGCCGGCCCGCCTCCTCGCCGCCGCCGCCGCCGCCGCGCGCGCCCCGACGCCGGCCCGCTGCGTGTCGCCGCGCGCACGCGCCCGGCCCTGGCGGCGGCGGCGGCGGCGGCGGCGGTGGCGGCGGCGGCGGCGCCGGGTTCTCCCCGCCTGGCCGCTCGCAGCTTCACGGAAGCTCGGCAGTGCGCGTGCGCCGGTGTCCGCACTCCTAATTAAAAAAGACCTAGTGGTTGCCTGGGAGGGGTGGCGGGGGCCGTGCCCGGAAGTAATCTCTAGTCTCAGTCACCGGGAATTGGCGAGGTATCCTCTGCGGTGGAGAGGTACGCGCCCCCTCCCCCTCCCAGCCGCCCGGGCCGCGGCCGGCCACGCCCACCCGGATCCGGGGGCCGGCGCTCCGGCGTGGGCGGGACTGCCCCGGGGTCGCCTTCGGGCTTCGGGGCGGGGGGAGTCGCCGCCTCGGACCCCGGGGCTCCGCCTTCCTTCGGGAAGCCGGGGGGCTGAGCCCCAGAGCCGTCCGGCTCCCGCCCGGAGTTCCGGAGGCGGTGGAAGGGCCGACGTGGCGGGCGTCTCGTGGTTCTGGGCGCTGGGCCGGGTGAGAAGAGCCGGCCGTCCCTTCCCGGGTCGCGGTGAGCGTCGACTCCCTGAAAACTTCGGCTGCTTAGTAGGGAGAGGGTGTGCGCCAGTTGTGAGTCCGCGAGGACTTCGGCCGTTCTAGGGCCTGCTTCTCCTCGTGCGGAGCTGGCAGGCGGCCTTCTCCTTGGATGGCTCGGCGGGTGGTCCGCCGCGAGCACCCACCTTTGTAGAGGCGTGGGTTTCTGCAGGGATATCAATATATTTTTATGCGATACGACCTATGCAGAAAAGTGCATACAACGTACATGGTTAAAGAAAAATGATTAGACACCCGGATAAAAGAACACTGCTCACCCCTCAGGAGTCCTGCCCACACCTAGCGTTCCTTCCTGAGAACAATATCGTCCCTAGACTTGTATGATACTTTCCTGCTTTTCCTTCTAGCTTTACTGTCTGTATATGCATGCCTAAACAATACAGTTTTACTTTGCTTGTTTTTGAACTTTTACGAATGGGATCTGTGTTTTGTGGCTTTGAATTTATAGTAAATTTGTATATGTAGGTAATTTTTATTGCTGCCTAGTATTCCATTGTATGATTATAACAGCGTAACCGTTCTGTTAATGGACGTTTTGTTGTCCCAGTTTGGGGGTACTAAAAAGAGTGCTGTAAGCATTCTTCTGCCTGGATCCTAGTGCAAATCTGTAGGGGGTTTCTTTAGGATACATGCCTTGGAGTCCTAGGAGAATTGTTGAGTCCTAGGGGAATACATAACTTTATCAGGTAATGCCAAAATTATTTGGAATGCAGCAAACATAACTTCCTAGAGCACGTCTTTGGTTTGCAAGCTCTGGAGCCCCCCTTTTCCCATTAGGAGTAGGTTTTATCTTTGAACATTCATAATCAGAGTGAGGTGTTTTTTTTTTTAAGATTTTATTTATTTATTTGATAGAAATAGACACAGCGAGAGAGGGAACACAAGCAGAGGGATTGGGAAAGGGAGAAGCAAGCTTCCTGCTGAGCAGGGAGCCCGATGCGGGGCTTGATCCCAGAACCCTGGGATCATGACCTGAGCCGAAGGCAGACGCTTAACGACTGAGCCACCCAGGCGCCCCTCAGAGTGAGTTTTTAATGGTGCCTTACAGAGTCCCCGTTAACAATTCACATGTGATGAATTTATTTTGTAAATGTAAGAAAAATCTTACCTAGACTCTTCTCAATGGTATTAAAAAAAAAAAAAAGTATTCTTCCTTCCACCATGGGCAGAGAAATCTTTAAAAAAAAAAAAAAAGCAGTGGGGGAAAAAAGTTGTTTAAAAAAAAAAAAAAAAAAGAAAAAAAAGAAATGATAAATGTGTCCTACCGGCCTTGTTTCCTCTGTTGGTGCTTGTTTCCTCTGTTGGTGCCTCTGGATCTCCGTCAAACCAGAGTTCCTACATTCCATGCTAGGTCGTTTCTGTAGAATCCCTAGCACTTTAATGACCTTTACCCTTGTTGGGCACATAAAATCAGTAAGTATATGTTACATTGACCTAAGCCTGACTCACCTGCAACTTGTCTTTGGAAGTGAAGAACAAGATGCTAACCTTTTCTGGAGGGACTGGTATAGTGAACACCTTCACTCCAGCTGCTTAGGTTTCAAGACTTTGACACAAATGACCTAAGCCTCCTTTTTCAGTCTTGACCGCTCACCCACAATACATTTATGTAAGATACTGCAGTGTTCTTGAGATTTCATTTATGGCTCCAAATACCCTCAATATTAAAAGCTGCTTGGATGTAATTATCTATGGAAGTGATGTAATTATCATGTTTCTACATGAACTTGGGTAAAAAGACTGAGTTTCTTCTTTGGAAGTTATGAAATTTCCTATATTTCCCTTATTCTTAATTATTTTTTTCTGAAAGTTTTGGAAAAGACAAAGGAGAGAGGTGAGTGCAACTTGTTTTAGCTGTCTCCTTAGTCTGGTTAGTTGGAGACTAGTTCTCATCTATTATAGCTGTGTGTCAGACTTAATTATTTTTATAGCTGCTTATCAGATTTAAATAAACACTGTAGTGTGCGTGGCAATGCTCCCAAATTTATGGAGTATTCCCGGGGAGTACATATTTATAGCTTTGATTAAAGAGAATTTGAGGGGCGCCTGGGTGGTTCAGTGGGTTAAGCCTCTGCCTTCGGCCCAGGTCAGGACCTCAGGATCCTGGAACAGAGCCCCGCTTCCGGCTTTCTGTTCGGTGGGGAGCCTGCCCCCCCCCCAACCGCCTGCTGCTCTGCCTACTTGTCATCCCTCTCACTCTGTCAAATAAATAAATAAAACCTTAAAATTTTTGAATTTGAGATGCAACATAGTGCAGCTATGGGGAAGGCACGACTAAGTTTTATAATGGTTCTTGACAGTTGTTAATGATAGTAATCAAGGGTACCTAGCTAGCTCATATGGTTGGGTATGTGTCTCTAGATCTTGGGATTGTGAAGTTTGAGGTCCATATTGGGTGTAGAGATTACTTTAAAAATAAAATCTATAAAAAATTAGTAATCAAAATACTACAGCTTGAATTTACTGAGAGCCTGTATGATGAGCCCAGCAATATGCTAAATACCTTCATTATCTTGTTATCAAAGTCCATAAAACAAAGAGCTTTTGGGGGGGCTGTCAAGTGGGCATTTGGGGGGCACCTGGCTGGCTCAGTAGGTAGGGCATGCGACTCTTGATCTTAGTGTTGCCAGTTCGGGCCCATGATGGGCGTGGAGATTACATAAAAGTGGGCATTTGGTGTGGTTAAAATTAATTTTATATTTTACATATGAAGAAGCTGAGATGCAAACTTTACGTAAGTACACAGTTGTCTGACTCCAGAGCTTACGCTTTTCTGCCGTTAAGCTATTCCTCAATAAGACTTAGCTAGTTAATCAGTAGCAGACCAGGGGTGCCTGGGTGGCTCAGTCTTCAAGCACCTGCCTTTCGCTCAGGTTATGATCCCAGGGTCCTAGAATCCACCCCCACATCAGGCTCCCTGCTTGGCGGGAATCCTGCTCCTCCCTTTCTCACTCCCCCAGCTTGTATTCTCTCTGTCAAAGAAGTAAATAAAATCTTAAAAAATAAATAGCAAACCAAAGCTAGAAACCAGTTCTCTTCAGGCTTCTATCAATTATACCACACAGTTTCCAAGACCTATGGTGTTTTTTTCTGTGAATCTCAAATAGTAAAAATGAAGTCCTGGTAACTCTTATTTTCTTATTTGTAATGGGGGAAGGAACTTAAGAAACCTCAAGCCCAGTTTTGCAGACAATGAAAGGTCTTTAGAGATTAAGTGGGAACTCAGTTGTGGTAGTAGAACTGGAACTAAAATCTGACTGTTAATGTCCAGGCAGGCTTGAGTTGAGGGCCTGTGCTTTAGGGCAAAACCAGCCTCACAGTTCTGGTCTAGACAAGATCTAACCTTGTAAAGCATGAGTTGGAGAACTGAAGTTCAGATCGAAAAGACTGACTTTTCAAGATTGAGGTATTATGTAATCTCCTCAAGTAGAAAATTTTCTTTTTATCGTTTATCCTCTGTAATCTCAGATCTGCATCACCCCATTTTTGAACTATTGAACTCCTACAGTTCCATTTTAAAACTACGATTATAAGAAAAACTACTAGTGGAAATTGAGCTATTGGAAGCGCCCAACAAGGTCAGTCATTAATAGTTTTCTTCTCCCAGTGAGAGTGCTGGCTTTAGCTGGGGTTTCCATGTGACAGGAAAACATAGCTGACCACCCTGTTCCTCTCAGGAATTTATCAGTGGCCTTTTCCCCTCCTCCCCTTTCTCTGCCCACTTTCTTTCCCCTCCCCTCTCTCTGCCCAAACACTTTCTTTGCAATACCAGAATTTGTGGAAGTAAAAAATAACTCTTCATTTCAATAACATCGGGAGCTTCTGCAGTAAAATGATGCAAATAACATTATGTGGCTCTGTAATACTTAGAGCATCCTGGGATCTCTGAGCTCTTGGAACTGTGCTTGAAGCAATATCATAAGCAATATCTTATTTACAAAGAAGTTAAATATACAGCAGAGTGAAAAAACATAATTTGTGCAGTGGAATTTACTCACATTACCCTTGATTATACTTGGAAGGACACCGAAACAAATGTAACCCATTTAAAAAAATACAAAGGAATCTGGGGAAGAAAAAACTATCCCTCTACTCTATTAGGTTCTTGGCCGAGACTCCCTTCTAATAAAAGACATTAACAAGAAAAAAACAGAAGCTTAATTTATAAACTTCCTGTGTACATGGGCGGGACCTAAGAAAACTGAGTAAACTCCAAAATGGCCCAAGCAGTCATATTAAATACCGCCTTCAGCTAAAGACATAGGTGTTGGGGAGGCGGGGTAGACACAGTCACGGGGAGGTTACCAGGAAAAGCACAGTAAACAAGGGTAAAGTTGTTATGCAGATTTAAGTCAGTGCTTTCTCGAAAACAGTCTGTAGGGATTTAGTCCTCTTCAGGTATTGAGAGGGAGATACCTTTACAAGTGGAGATTTCCCTTGTATGTCTCTTTCACGGAAGGATAACTTCTTGAGTTTCAGAACTTTTCCTTTGCTGTTTTTAAAAAAAAAGAAAAAAAATCATGATTTGGGGGTGACAAATTCTGCTCCCCTTCAGTAGTAGTAAACTGCCCAAAGTTAATACCATTGGGAAAAGTCGTTACAACTCTGTGAAGTAATTAGATTCAGATGATACTTGAAATCTTGACACAAGGGAATAACATTTTGGTTATCTTTTGTACAGCTGCAAGTAGTTCTCACTGCCCATAGGACTTTTGACACAGCTGTAGAAAGCATTTATAATTTTAAAAGAGAAACCTGGGCTCCTGGCTGGCTTAGTCATTGGAGCCTAAAACTTTTGATCTTGGGGTTATGGGGTTGACCCCCACGTTGGGTTTAGGGATTACTTAAAAATAAGATCTTTAAAAAAAAATAAAAAGGAAACCTGGTAAAATAAATGCCTAAATTTATTGCGTGACCCACGCCTAGATTATTTGAAGCTGTTTATTCAGTTTCAGTTGGCAGTTCGTTTGATTATTCTTTTGAATGGAAATAATGAAATTAGAGCGGTTTCTGAGTTTCCTGGTGTGTGGCCTTCATAATGGTTGTTTGAAACCCATCATTAGAAAGTTCCTGATACATTGGCTCTTACTATGTGTAAAGATGGAATTTGGCTTTGATCTGTTTGTTTGCTTAGGTTTCTTCCATAAGGTACTTTCCTTATTTCAGCAGCCAGTTCAGATTCTTTCAAGGGTCTTAGACTTTCGCAAAGTTTCCTCTTAACAGAGTCAGTAGGTTGATGACAAACTTTTCAGTGCAATGTTACATAGATACAGAATTTTATTTAGTTATAACAGTCATATATGTTTATGTTTTCCTTTAAGGGTCTTAAGAGACTAAATTTTTCTGTTTTGCAATATAAAATGTGAATTACCTGTGATACTTGGATTCTGATACTTGGGTTATTTCCCTTCATACCTATAGGAATTGGGTATTACCATTTTTCTGAAGCTTAGTGTATGGGAAGGAGAGTTTCATATCCTCCCTTTTCTCTTCATAAGGAAATGCAGCCTCAGAGTGATTCCATATTCCAGGCAGTTCAAAGAATTCTCAACCATAAGCTGAGCTTAGTTCCAGGTGAGGCTAATAGTTTTTCAAGCCCCCAAATTTTCATTAATTCAACTAATCTTAGTATAGATAACAAATGTTCTGTAGCCTAAATGTCATTTACTTTTCAAATTACTAACAATAAGTAAGGTAAGTCACTCATATTTAAACATATAGTTATTAGGTCCTACTGTGTGCAGAGCACTATGCGAGATAATACAGGAATATTTACAGAAGAAGAAAATACATTGCCTTCCCTATCCATCCATGGTACATTCTAGGACCCACTCAGTGCTGTGAGGGTGAAGAGGGATCTGATTTACTGGGAGAATTCATTTGGTATACAAGAATGAGAAGAGCAGTTGGCCATGAGGAATGTCTTTTCCTTAAGATTAAAGGAACAGAGCTTGAAAAAGAAAGGGTGTTTTTAAAAGAGTTTGTTTTAAAAAAAGGTGAATAGATGATAAATTAGAGTAATTGTTTATCTTAAAGGAAATAAAATTTTGTAGTCCTCAAAATAATGTGTCTGGCAAATTTTAAAGAACTCTAACGGGAGAATCTCCACTAGAGTTGTACTTAATGCAACTTTCCTTAAGTGGGCGCTTAAAAAAATTATATACATTAGAAGTCAGTTATATTTGTGTGGTTTTGATTAGTATATGTTATTTTCACTGTGTCATTTGTAACTTTTTTTTCTTTATCTTTTAGACTTGGAATGGCCAAATATCAAGGTGAAGTTCAAAGTTTGAAATTGGATGATGATTCAGTCATAGAAGGAGTAAGTGACCAAGTACTTGTGGCAGTTGTGGTCAGTTTCGCTTTGATTGCTACCCTGGTATATGCACTTTTCAGGTGAGACTAAAGGACAAAAGAATTGAAATAATGTATATTTGCAAGGGCCACTGCTTTCTGATTGCTTCTAATAATTTTTAATACTTCATTTAAAGAACTAGTAATAGAGCTCGGTAATTGTGATTTGGAAATGGAGTTTGGAGCCAACCATCAAGAAAGAATTGTAGAGATGTCTTCAGTGCAGAAAGGAGATTGGTTTTTTTTGTTTTTTTTGTTTTTTTAAAAAACTTTATTTATTTGACAGAGGGGGAGAGAGAGAGATCACTAGTAGGCAGGGAGGCAGGCAGAGAGAGAAGGGGAAGCAGGCTCCCCGCTGAGCAAATAGATCACTATGGGGCTCCATCCTAGGACCCTGAGATCATGACCTGGGTCAAAAGCAGAGGCCCAACCACTAAGCCACCCAGGCACCCCTAAAAAGGAGGTTTTATTAAAGAATGAGAACAGGATCTGTGGGCAGAAAGAGCTGCACTGGGGTTGACGGGTGACTGATAATGTATTTTCAAGTTGGGAGGGGGTTATAGGTAGCATCAGTCTCTAAACAATTTATTTATTTAGATTTATTTATTTTAGAGAAGGGGGGCAGGGGGACAGAGGGAGGAGAGAAGCAGAATCCCTGCTGAGTACAGAGCCTTACACAGGGCTCAATCTCAGGATCCTGAGATCCTAACCTGAACGGAAACCAAGAGGGGGATGTTTAACTGACTGAGCCACCCAGGCACTCCTCTAAAGAGTTTTGGAAGCAAGATTTCCAGGACCTTGAAGGGGCTCGCTATTGTTAGGAAAAGGTCATTTATTACTTTCTAATTAAATGTTAGTCGTGAGACCCTTCAGATGTGTATCAGTGGGCCATATGCATGGAAGATGATTGATAACATATATCTTGGGGTGGGAGGGGTAGAGATAAAGGAAGTTTCCAAAGGAATTAAGGTCGATTTACAGGAACCTGCGGAGTCAGGATAGTGTTAAGCTAAGATTGCCTTTTGCCCTTAGCAAGGGGTCAATATTGAGGCAGCTGAGTTCCTAGAGGAAGGTCACCCTGTTTCAAGGACTTGTCAATGAGCTGTGGGCAATAAGGGCACTTAATTTTTTCTTTTGCTTTTGTTTTTCTCATCACTTGTATTTTTGCTAATGTATTTTATTTTTCACTAGGCTCTAAATGCTACCATATATTGTTCCTCTTGTTGGCTGTCTCATGAGATAAAATTTAAATACCATATTTTGAAAAAAATATTAATATTTTCCATGGAAATATCACAGTTTTAAAATGTAATTTTCATAATTGAATCCTTCAATTTTTAGGTAATAGAGATAGTAAGTACAAGATATTTTAATTCTTGGGGCGCCTGGGTTCTGCTCAGGTCATTACCCCAGCATCCTGGGATCAAGTCCCGCTTGGACCCCCTGCTTTTCAGGGAACCTGCTTCTCCCTCTCCTACTCCCCCTGCTTGTGTTCCCTCTCTGGCTGTGTCTCTCTCTGTCAAAGAAATAAATAAAAATCTTTAAAAAAAGAAAAGTACTTTTAGTCTTTAAATAGAAAAACAAGCAAAAGAACAAAGTTGGACAATATGGAGGGAATTAAGATTAAAGTTAAAATTACTGTTATAGAATCAGGAATAAAACTTAGAGGCTTCAGGTGTTTATATATCATTAAGTAGACACTGGGATATAAACTAGAAATTTAAGTGTTAACACATGGAGATAAATAAAATTTTAAGTATAAGTATGTGTCATTTGAAAACAGAAATAGAAAAAAATACAAAATAGAAAAAATAATTTCTAAAATTACAAATCAGTGAGTTTGCTCTAAAATTATAGAAAAGATTTTAAACATCAAGATTCTTAGATATGACACAAATTATGAGCGACGAAAGAAAAGAAATAGATAAATTAGATGTCATCAAAATTCCCAACTTGCGTGCTTCAAAGGATATCATCAAAAAAATGAAAAGGCAGGGGCACCTGGATGGCTCTGTTGATTAAGCGTCAGCCTTGCACTCAGGTCATGATCCCAGGGCCTTGAATCAAGGTCTGCCTCAGGCTCCCTGCTTCTCCCTCTCCCCTTATCCCTTCCCCCTGCTTGTGTTCCATGTCTGTCTGTAGTCTCTCTGTCAAATAAATAAATAAAATCTTAAAAAAACAAAAAAAAAAAAAAAGAAGAAGAATGAGATGCAGATATAACTTTATCATGTGGAAGTATCCATGAAATTTTTGAGTGAGAACTGATGATTGAAAGACATCACAAAACCAAAGGTCAAGTAAACTATACTGTTTAAAAATTATTTTTGATAAGAATAATTTTTAAATATTTTGTTTTTTCCTTATTTTTCTAATTTTCTTGCTATGGGATTTATTACTTATATAATAAAAGTTTTCCCCACAGACTGGAAAGATATAAAGTGCAAACCAAAAGTTTTGTTTTGTTTTTTTTAATTTAATTTAATTAATTTATTTGACAGAGAGAGCACAAGTAGGGGGAGCAGCAGGCAGAGGGAGAGGGAGAAGCAGGCTCTTTGCTGAGCAGTGAGCTTGAGGCGGGGCTTGATCCCAGAACCCTGGGATCGTGACCTGAGTCGAAGGCAGATGCTTAATGACTTAGCCACGCAGGTACCCCCAAACCAATAGTTTTTATATTTAAAAAGGCAATTGTATGTTGTAGATGTGAAAAACTTAGCAGTATTATGCTGCATTAGTCAAAATAACCAGATAAACACATTTGGGTAATTTACAGTTTGGGTGAATAATTTTAAACTGGTAAACATTCAGGGGAAGTTATCAGAGTGGGTAAAGCTATAAAAACCATATAAAATGCTTGAAGGGACTGGGGATATAGAGCTTAGTGGAAAAGTCTGTTGGACATAAGAGCTGTCTTTAAATATGATCAGGGCTTATTTTATTGGAAGAATTAGATTTATTAGATTTATTTTATGTGGCTTCATGGACAGAACCAAGGCCAATAGGTAAAGATAAATAATAGATTTTGGATCTACCTTAGAAGTAACTTTTCAAAATATATAAGGTACTTCATATTATACTTAGAATCTTCAGTCTGTCATATGATTGGGCAGGAGGTCAGTTTAAGTTCCTGTCCAGCTCTTCAGATTCAAATTCAGTTGGCAGTTGTAATCCTGTTACTTCTACTGAAGTTACCAATTAGTAATGAGTTGGGAGAGGGGAGCATGTGTAGTTTACAATTTAGATAAAACTTTTGTCTCTTTTCAGTAATTTCTTTGAGGTTTTGAGCCATTATAATTATTTTTTTGTATTGTGGTGAGATAAACACAGCATAAAATTTACCACTTCAGGAACACAGTTCATTGGCATTAAGTACATTGACAATGTTGTCTAGCCGTCACTACTCCCTTGCCAGAACTTTATCATTCCAAATAGAAACTGTACCAGTTAGACAATAACTTCCCATTCTCCTTCCTTCCAGCCCTTGGAAACCTCTATTCTACCATTTATCTAAATGAATTACTCAATTCTGGGTACCTTATAAAGCGGAGTCATATAATATTTGTTCATTTGTGTCTGGCTTACTTCACTTAGCATAACGCTTTCAAGGTCCAGCTACATTCTGGCACATATCAGAATAGCATTCCTTCTTATAGCTGAATAATACTCCATTGTATGTATATACCATATTTTGTTTATCCATTTGTTTTTGATGGACATTTGAGTTGCTCCCACCTTTTGGCTATTAGTTCAACAAATACTGATACAACATTGAACATTAGTGTACGAGTACCTGCTTTCAACTGAAATTGCTGGATCATATGGTAATTCTATTTTTAACTTTTTAAGGAAAGTGTTTTTCACAGTAGCTGGCCCATTTTACATTCGCAGCATCAGCAGTGAACAGTGGTTCCAATTTTTCTGTATCTTTGCCAACACTTGCTACCTTCTGTTCTTTTTATAATTGTCATCCAAATGGGTGTAAAGTAGTATCTAATTGGAGGGTTTTTTTTTTTAAAGATTTATTTATTATTTATTTGAGAGAGAGGAAGTGTACGTGCATGCACGTGCACTAGTGGGCGGAAGAGGGGCAGAAGGCAGAAGAGAGGAGAACCCAGAAGCAGATTCCCCACTGAGTGCAGGCCAAATCCCAGGACTCCAAGATCATGGCCTGAATGGAAATCAAGAGTCCACTGCCTAATAGGCTGCGACACCCAGGTGTCCCTCTGGTTGGAGTTTTGATTTGCATTTCACTTAGGATGGATGATGTTGATCATTTCATATGCTTATTAGCAATATATTTGTCTTCTTTGAAGAAGTCTACTCAAGGTATTTGCCAATCTTTGAATTGGGTTGTTTGCTTTTTATTTTCAGGTTATGAGAGTTTTTGTTTGATTGTTTTTGTAGACACCCAGCATGGGGCTTGAACTCAAGACACTGAAATCAAAAGTCTCATGCTCTACCAACTGAGCCAGCCAGGTTTCCCTATGAGAGTTTTTTCCCGTTGAAGTATAGTTGACACAAAAGTTATGAGAATTCTTTATATATTCTGGTATTACTTATCAACAGTATGATTATAGATGTTTTCTTCTATTCTGTGAGTTGTCTTTTTACTCTATAGTGTCCTTTAATGCACAAAGTTTCTAACATTGGTAAAGTCCAGTTTATTTTTTCTTTTGTTTCCTATGTTGTTGGTGCCATACTTAAGAAATCGTTGCCAAATCTAAAGTCACGAAGATTTTCTTTTATGTTTTCTTCTAAGATTTTTGTAGCTTTAGCTTTTAAGTATAGGTCTTTGATTCATTTTGAGTTCATTTTTGTATGTGATAGGAAGTAAGGGTCCTTCTTCATTCTTTTGCATGTGTATATTCAGTTTTCCCAATAACATTTGTTGAAAAGACCACCCTTCTTTCTTGAAGGGTCTTGGTATCCTTTTTTTTTTTAAAGATTTTATTATTTGACAAAGAGAGACACAGCAAGAGAGGGAACACAAGCAGGGGGAGTGGGAGAGGGAGAAGCAGGCTTCCCAATGAGCAGGAAGCCCAGATGTGGGGCGCGCTCAATCCCAGGACCCTGGGATCATGCCCTGTGGTGAAGGCAGACACTTAATCATTGAGCCACCCAGGTGTCCCCGGTCTTGGTATCCTTATCAAAAATAACTTGACCATTTATATGATTTATATGATTTTATTTCTGGACTCTGTGTTCTATTCCACATATGTTTGGTACATATGTTTGTCCTTAGGTCAGTACCATACCATTTTGATTACTATAAATTTGTAGTAAATTTTTGAAATCAGAATGTATGTGTCCTGCAACATTGCTCTTTTTCAAGATTGTTTTAGCTAATTGGGGTCCATTGACATAACATAAATTTTAATTTGGGTCTTTATTTCTTTCTTTTTAAAGATTTTATTTGTTTATTTGACAGAGATTACAAGTAGGCAGAGAGACAGGCAGGGGGCGGGGAAGCAGACTCCCCGCTGAGCAGAGAGCCTGATGTGGGGCTTGATCCCAGAACCCTGGGATCATGACCCGAGCTGAAGACAGAGGTTTAACCCAGTTAGCCACCCAGGCGCCCCAGTTTGGGTCTTTCTTTCTTTCTTTTAGAGTAGATGATTTTTTTCCCCTAGTTTTTATTTTTTAATTATAGTTGACATACAGTATTAGTTTTAGGTGTATAACATGGTAATTCAACAGCTTTATGCATTATCAGATGCTCACCACAGTGAATGAGTTTAGTTGCCATCTGTCAGTGTATTAAATTACAGTATTATTCTCTGTATTTCCTATGCTGCACTTAACATATTTGTGATTGAAACATTGGAGAGTTTATACCTCTTAATCCCTTTCACCTATTTTGCCCATCCCCTTTCCCTCTTACAGCCATCAGTTTGTTTTCTGTATTTAGGAGTCTGCTTCAGTTTATTATTTTGTTTGCTCATTTGTTTTGTTTTTTAGATTCCAGATATAAGTAAAGTCATATGGCGTTTTTGTCTTTTCTCTGACTTGTTTCACTTAGAGTAATACCAGCTAGGTCCATCTGTGTTGTCATGAATGGCAGGATTTCATTCTCTACCCCTCCTAGATTTCATTATTTCCTATGTTGAGTAATATTGTGTTGTGTACATGTATCACATCTTCTTCATCAATTCATCTGTCAAAGGACACTTAGGTTTTTTCCATATCTTGGCTATTGTCGATAATGCTACAACAAATATTAGGGTACATATATCTTTTTGCTTTGGTGTTTTTCTTTGGGTGACTCCCCAGAAGAGGGATTATTAGATTATATGATATTTCTATTTTTAATATTTTTTAAGTGTGAGGGTTTCTCTTATTTTTTTTTTTAAAGATTTTATTTATTTGACAGAGATCACAAGTAGGCAGAGAGGCAGGCAGAGAAAGGAGGAAGAAGGCTCCCTGCTGAGCAGAGAGCTGGATGTGGGACTCAGTCCCAGGACCCTGGGATCATGACCCGAGCCCAAGGCAGAGGCTTTAACCCACTGAGCCACCCAGGTGCCCCTATTTTTAATTTTTTAAAATTAAAACTGCCATTTGATTTTCCACAGTGGCTGCACCAATATACATTCCTACCAGTAGTGCACAAAATTTGCCTTTCTCCACATTCTGGCCAACACTTGGTTATTTCTTTTTTTTTTTGATAATAGTCATTCAGACAGGCGTGAGGTAATGCCTCATTGTTGTTTTGATTTGCATTCTCTGATGATTAGTAGCACTGAACATCTTTTCAAATGTCTGTTGGCTATCTGGATGTTTTCTTTGGTGAAATGTCTATTTGGGTCCTTTTACCATTTATTAATCAGATTATTTGGGGGTGTTGTAGTGCTAAGTTGTATGAGTTCCTTATATATTTTGGATATCAACCCCTTAGTGGATATAAAATTTGCAAATATCTTCTATTCAGTAGATTGCCTTATTACTTTGTTGATAGTAACCTTTAGTGTGCAAAAAGCTTTTTAGTTTGATGCAGTCTCAATAGTTTATTTTTGCTTTTGTCTCCCTTGCTTGAGGAGACAGATCCAGAAAAATATTGTTAAGGCTGATGTCAATATATAAAATATGTACATACTTTGTTTTCCTCTAGGAGCCTTTTGGTTTCAGGTTCTAATTTAGGTCTTTAATCCATTTTGAATTTACTTTTGTGTATGGTATACAAAACTGGACTAGTTTCAGTCATTCGCATGTAGCTATCCAGTTTTCCCAAGACCCTTAATGGAGAGACTGTCTTTTTCCCCCATTGTATATTCTTTTTTCCCCATTGTATATTCTTGTGGTACATTAATTGGCCATAAAAGCATGGGGTTATTTCTGGACTCTATTCTGTTCCGTTGATGTTTGTATCTACTTTTGTGTCATACCATATCCATACTATTCTGATGACTATAGCTTTATAGTATATTTTGAAAACTGGATTTGTGATACCTCCAGCTTTGTTCTTTTTTCTCAAGTGTGTTTTGGCCATTGGGGCTCTTTTATGGTTCTGTACAGATTTTAAGATTATTTGTTCTAGTTTGTAAGAAATACTGTTGGTATTTTCTTTTCTTTTTTTTTCAAAGATTATTTATGGTGGAGAGGGGCAGAGGGAGAGAATCTTCAAGCAGACTCCCCACTGAGTGTGGAGCCTGATGCAGGGCTTGATCTAATGACCTATGAGACCATGACCTGAGCCAAAACCAAGAGTCAGATGCTTAACTGACTGAGCCACCCAGGTGCACCAAAAAATGCTGTTGGTATCTTTGTAGAGATTGCATTGAGTCTGGATTGCTTTGGGTAGTATAGACATTTTAACTATGTTAATTCTTCTAGTTTATGAGTGTGCTATGTCTTTCCACTTGTTTTTGTTGTTTTCAGTTTATTTCATTGGTGCGTTATAGTTTTCAACGTACAGGTCTTTAACCTCCTTGTTAAATATATCCCTAGGTATTTTGTTCTTTTTGAGGCAGTTGCAAATGGGACTGTTTTTTAAATTTTTCTTTCTGCTGTTTCTTTGTTAATGTATAGAAATGGAGCAGATTTTTGTATATTAATTTGGTATACTGCAACTTTCCTGAATTCATTTATTCTAATAATTTTTGATGGAGACTGTAGGGTTTTCAGTGTATACTATCATGTCATCTGCAAATCATTACCATTGTACTTTTTCACCAATTTGGATGCATTTCATTTCTTGTTTGATTGCAGTGACTAGGACTTGAGTAGTGTGTTATATAAGTAATGTGGGGAGGATGGACATCCTCGTTTTGTTCTTGCTCTTAGAAGAAAGCTTTCCACTTTTGACCATTGACTATGGCATCACCTGTGGGTTTTTCATATATGTACTTTATTATGTTGAGGTATCTACCCTCTAAAACCCATTTTATTGAAAGTTTTTATCATGAATGGATGTTGAATTTTATCAAATGTTTTTCTGTATCTATTGAGATGATCATATGATTTTTATCCTTTATTTAGTTAATGTGGTGTAACATGTTGATTGAATTATGGGTATTGAACCTTTCTTATTATTGTGAAATGACTCCCACTTGATCATAGTGAATGAATCATTTAATGAATTGTTAAATATGGTTTGCTAATATTTTGTTGAGTATTTCTGCATCTGTGTTCATCAGAGACATTGGTCTGTAATTTCCTTTTTTTAAATTGTGTCTTTGTTTAGTTTTGGTATCAGGACAATAATGGCTTCTTAGAATACATTTGGAAGCATTTCTTCTTTTCTATAGTTTTAAAATTATTTGAGAAGGGTAAGTATTACCTCTTCTTTAAATGTTTGGTAGAATTTACCTGTGAAGCCATCTAGTCATGGATTTTCTTCCTTAGTTGTGTTTTGATTATTGATTCAGTTTCATTGTATTCACTGGTTTGTTCAGATTTCCTAGATCTTCTTGATTCAGTTTTGGAAAATTATATATTTCTAGCAGTTTATCCACTTCAAGGTCATCCACTTTGTTGGCATATAATTTTTTGTAGTAGTTTCTTAAAATCTTTTTTATTTCTATAATGTTGGTTGTAACTTCTGTTTCATTTCTGATTTTCTTTATTTGAGTTCTGTCTTTTTTTCTTGCTGAGTTTGGCTTAAGGTTTATCAATTTTGTTTATCTTTCTAAGAACTAACTGTTAGTTTCACTGATCTTTTCTTTCTGTTTCTTTTTTTTTTCCTTGTCTCTATTTCATGCATTTCTACTCTAATCTTTATTATTTCCTTCCTTCTTCTAACTCTGAGCCTTATTTATTCTTTTTCTAGTTTCTGTAGGTATAACATTTGTTCATGAGAATATTCTTGTTTCCTGAGGCAGGTCTCTATTGCTATTAACATCTCTCTTAAAACAACTTTTGCCGGATACCAAAGATTTTGAACCTTTGTGTTTCTATTTTCATTTGTCTCCAGGTATTCTTTTTTATTTCCTCTTTTATTTCTTTGTTAACCCGTTGGTTATTTAGTAGCATGTTATTTTCCATCTACATGCTTGTGTTTTTTCCAGTTTTTTTTCTTGTAATTGATTTTGTTTCATGTAATTATGATTGGAAACAATGCTCAATAGGATTTCAGTCTTCTTAAATCTATTGAGACTTGTTTTGTGCCCTAATGTGTGATTTGTTCTGAAGAATGTTCCATGTGCACTTTAAAAGAATATGTATTCTGCTCTTTTTGGATGGAATGTTCTGTACTTAACTGTTAAGTCCATCTGGTCTAATGGGTCATTCTAAACTATTGTTTCTTTATTGATTTTCTGCCTGGATGACGTATTTATTAATGTAAGTGGGGTGTTAAAGTCCTCTCCTATTATTGTATTGCTATCAATTTCTCCTTTGAGTCTGTTAGTCATTGCTTTGTGTATTTAGATGGTCCTATGTTGGGCACATAGATACTTAAAATTGTTATATCTTGTTCCTGGATTTATCCTTTTCATTATGTAATGTCTTTCTTTATCACCTGTTAAAATTACTGTTTTATTACTAAAGTCTATTTAAGTAGTGCTATCCCAACTTTTTTTTTTCTCTTGCAAGATATGTCTTTTCCCATCCCTTCACTTTTGGTTTAGGTCTGAAGTTAATTAACATTTGATGCATCTTTTTTGTGGGGAGGGGAGGGAGGTTTCAGGAGTAGAATTCAGTGATTCATCACTTACGTATAACACCCAGTGTTCATCCCAAGTGTCTGCCTTAATGCCCATCACCCATTTAGTGCATCCCCGTACCCTCCTCCCCTGCAGCAATCCTCAGTTTGTTCTCTACAGTTAAGAGATTTCCCTCCCTCTCTGTTTTATCTTAGTTTATTTTTCCTTCTTTTCTCCTATGTTCATCTGTTTTGTTTCTTAAATTCCACATATGGGGGAAATCATAATGATATTTGTCTTTCTCTGACTGACTTATTTCAGTTAGCATAATACACTCTAGTTCTATCCACATTGTTGTAAATGGCAAGATTTTAAACTTTTTTTTAAAGATTTTATTTATTTATTAGAGAGTGCATGAGCATTGGGGAAAGGCAGAGGAAGTGGGAGAAGCAGACTCCCCACTGAGCAGGGAGCCTGATGCAGTGCTCCTTCACAGGACTCTGAGCTCATGACCTGAGCCAGAGGCAGGTACTTAACTGACTAAGCCACCCAGATGCCCCAAGATTTCATTCTTTTTGATGGCTGAGTAATACTCTGTTTTATATATATATGTATATATATATATATACATATATATATAAATTCACACAGACACACATATATGCATACACACACATATACACAAACATATTTTATATATATATATATGTGTGTGTATATATATATACATATATATATATGTATATATATAGTCTGTTGAAGGGCATCTTGACTCTTTCCACAGTTTGGTGATTGTGGCCATTGCTCCTATGAACATTGGGGCTCTTTTTCATAATTTGGCTATTTTTTAAAAAATATTTTATTTATTTATTTGAGAGAGAGCAAGAGAGAACACAAGCAGGGGTGAGGGGGAGAGAGAAAGAGGGAGAAGCAGACTCCCCAGTGAGGAGGGAGCCTGATGTGGGACTTGATCCAAGGGTCCTGGGATCATGACCTGAGCTGAAGGCAGATGTTTAACTGACTGAGTCACCCAGATGCCCCTTGGCTATTGTTGATAGTGCTGCTGTAAACACTGGGGTGCATGTGACCCCTTTGCATAAACATTTTTGTATCCTTTGGATAAATACCTAGTAGTGCAATTGCTGGGTCATAGGGTAGGCATCTTCCTTTTTTTTTTTTTTTTTTTTAATTTTATTCATTTATTTGAGGGAGAGAGAAAGTATGAATAGAGGGGAGGGGCAGAGGGAGAAGGAGAAGCAGACACACTGCTGAGTAGGGAGCCCAATGCAGGGCTTGATCCCAGAACCCTGAGATCATGATCTGAGCCAAAGGTAGATGCTTAACCAACTTAACCATCTAGGTGCCCCAAGAATTCAGTTTATTTACATTTAAAGTGATTATTGAATGCACCCAACATGCATAAAACAGTTAATACATAAAATACATAAAACAGTTAATAACAAATGTAAAATAATTGATAGTAATAGAATACTCCACTTGTATCAATGGACAGATCATCTGTATAGAAATTCAACAAGGAAACTGGCTTTGAATGACATACTAGGCCAGAGTGATTTTATAGACATGTTCAGAACATTCCATCTTAAAACAGCAGAATACACATTATTTTCAAGTGTATATGGAACATTCTCCAGAATAGATCACATATTGGGCCACAAAACAAGTCACTCAACACATTTAAAAAAAATCTAAGTCATATAATTTATCTTTTCTGGCCACAATGCTATGAAACTAAAAATCAACCACAAGAAAAAAATCTGGGAAAAACACAAATACATGGAGGTTAAATAATATTCTCCTAAATAATGAGTGGGTCAACCAAGAAATCAAAACTTATATGGAAACAAATGAAAATGAAAACAATAGTTCAAAATCTTTGGAATGCAGCAAAAGTGGTTCAAGAAGGAAGTTTATAGCAATAGAGACCTGCCTCAAGAAGCAAGGAAAACCTCAAATAAACGACTTAACCTTATACCTAAAGGAGCTGGAAAAAGAGGAACAAACAAAAATCCAAACCCAGCAAAAGGAAGGAAATAATAAAAATTAGTGTAGATATAAGTGATATAGAAAGTAACAACAACAACAAACCCACTAGAACATATCAATGAAACCAGGAGCTGGTTCTTTGAAAATATACAACTGATAAGCCTGTGGCGAGACTCATTTTTAAAAAGAGAGGGAGAAAGAGAGAGAGGATCCAAATAAACAAAATCACTAAAGAGAAGTAATAACCAATACCATAGAAATACAAGCAATTAAAATAGTTTTATAATAGTGTGGAGACCTCTATGCCAACAAATTGGACAACATAGAAAAAAAATGGATAAATTCCTAGAAACATATGACCTACCAACACTAAAGCAGGAAGAAGAAGAAAATTTGAACAGGCTGATTACCAGCAATGAGATGAATCAGTAATCAGAAAACTACCAAAAAACAAACATCTAGGAACAGACAGCTTTGCAGGAGAATTCTACTGTACATTTAAAGAAATTATACCTATTTTTCTCAAACTATTACAAAAAATACAGAGGAAGGAAAACTTCCAGTTTTATTCTGTGAGGCCTGTTATCACCCTGATACCAAAACTAGAGAAAGATACCATAAAAAAAGAATAGTATACGCTAATATCGCTCATGAATGTGGGTGCAAAGATCCTCAACAAAATATTAGCAAACTGAATCCAACAATACATTAAAAAAAATCATATACCATGATTAACTGGGATTTATTCCCAGTATGTAAATGTGGTTCAGTATTCACAAAACAGTCACTGTGAAACACATCAATAAGAGGAAGGATAAAAACCGTATGATCATTTAAACAGCCCTTAGAGCCTCCTGGCCTGGTCCTGGGAAACTCTTAAGTCTTAGGGCCATAAAAACTGGAGTGCCCTTTCCTTTTTTTTTTATTTAACTTTTTTCAGTGTTCCAAGATTCATTGTTTATGTACCACATCTAGTGCTGCATGCAATATGTTCCCTCCTTAATACCCACCACCAGGCTCATCCATTCCCCCACTCCCCTCCCTTCCAAAACCCTCAGTTTGTTTCTCAGAGTCCATAGTCTTGCATGTTTCGTCTCCCCCTCAGATTTCCCCAAGTTCACTTTTCCTTTTCTTCTCCTAATGTCCTCCATGTTATTCCTTATGCTCCACAAGTAAGTGAAGCCATATGACAATTGACTTTCTCTGCTTGACCTATTTCACTCAGCATAATCTCCTCCTGTCCATGTCCATGGACAGTTCTGTCCATGTTGATACAAAAGTTGGGTATTCATCCTTTCTGATGGAGGCATAGTACTCCATTGTATATATGGGCCATATCTTCTTTATCCGTTCGTCTGTTGAAAAGCATCTTGGCTCCTTCCACAATTTGGCAACTATGGCCATTGCTGCTATGAACATTGGGGTACAGATGGCCCTTCTTTCCACAACATCTGTATCTTTGGGGCAAATACCCAGTAGTGCAATTGCAGGGTCATAGGGTAGCTCTATTTTTAATTTCTTAAGGAATCTTCACACTGTTTTCCAAAGTGGTTGCACCAACTTGCATTCCCACCAACAGTGTAGGAGGGTTCCCCTTTATCCACATCCTCTTCAATACTTGTTGTTTCTTGTCTTGTTAATTTTAGCCATTCTAACCTGTGTAAGGTGGTATCTCAGTGTGGTTTTAATTTGAATCTCCCTGATGGCTAATGATGATGAACATTTTTTCATGTGTCTGTTAGCCATTTATATGTCTTCTTTGAGTGCCCTTTCCTATTCTGACTCATTCCCAGGTTTATGGGTTGTCGCTCTCGCCAGCAAGAACGACCCGCAAACGTGATGAGGAGCAAACTTCTTTATTAGGGTTCAAGAAGGCTCGGGCTGTTTTTGCCTTTAAGGGGGTACCGTTCATCTTGAGAACGTCTTTTAGGGGATCTTTCATTCTACATCTACTAAGCTCGTTCCCCATCCCGAGGAAACTTTCACTTGTATCGTCCCTGCCGAGGGAACTTTCACTTGTATCGTCCCTGCCGAGGGAACTTTCACTTGTATCGTCCCTGCCGAGGGAACTTTCACTTGTATCGTCCCTACCGAGGGAACTTTCACTTGTATCGTCCCTACCGAGGGAACTTTCCCTGTCACTCACTAGACAGAAATAGGTGCACTCCTTACCTTATCGTTGCTCTATCTCAATCTCCGTTTTGCGATGCGGACAGTTTCCCGGGTTGTCGGCACCAGTTGTCGCTCTCGCCAGCAAGAACGACCCGCAAACGTGATGAGGAGCAAACTTCTTTATTAGGGTTTTTATTAGCGTCTCTACTACTACTACTACTACTACTTTTACTTCTACTATTACTTCTACTTCTACTATTACTTCTACTTCTACTTTTACTTTTACTTTTATTATTACTTTTACTTTTACTATTACTTCTACTTCTACTACTCTCTCAAGCAAGTTCTGGCAATATATACATGTAGGCGGTCCAGCCCAGTTATCTAGTCACTGCCCTGTGCACTCGGTCTCCTCGTGAACCCTTATGTAACCACAGAGGGCTCTATTGTTTTCAAGCAGTAATCATGCATTTCTCTCTTGGCTCCTGGTGCTGTTCATGCATCAGCCACGAGCGCACCCATACCCTACCTAGCCAATCATTCTCACTTCCTTAATCTTCAGGCATTTTCGTCTACGTGACTCCTTGCATCTGCTGGATGGCTCTCCACAATGGGTTGCTGTTTAGCAAAACAGAAGAGCCTCTAGTACATTAGTACATTTAGTAACAGAGGAGTAGGGGAAGGTGTTGGTGCAAACATAAGGGGACAGGCTCAGAAAAGAACATTTCAGCATCACAAGAAAGGATAAAGACCATATAGTCATTTCAGTAGATGCAGAAAAAGCATTTTACAAAGTACAACATCCATTCATGACAATAACCTTCAACAAGGTAACTTAGATGGAACATACCAGGGCATAAGAAAGGCCATATATGAAAAACCCATAGCTAATATCATACGCAGTGGTGAAAAGCTGAGAGCTTTCCCCTAAGGTCTAGAATAAGACAAGGATGTCCACTCTTATCACTTTTATTCAATATGTACTGGAGGTCCAACAATCAGATAAGAAAAAGGTATAAAAGGAATCTAGATTTGTAAGGAAGAAGCAAAACTGTCATTATTTGCAGATGACATGAAACTATTCATAGAAAACCCTAAAGACTGTCAAAAAACTACTAGAACTAATAAACGAATTCAGTAAAGTTTAAGGTTACAAAATCAGTGGACAAAAATCTGTTGCATTCCTATACAGTAATAAAAGAGAACAGTCTCATTTACAGTTGCACCAAAAACAAATATTTAGGAATAAATTTAACCAAAGAGGTGAAAGATGTATACTTTGAAAATTATAAAACACTAAAGAAAGAAATTTAAGGCAATGCAAAGAAAGGGAAAGAAAATGCTCAAACAATCTTGAAAAACAATACTGGAGGTATCACAATGCCATACTTAAAGTTATATTATAGGGCGCCTGGGTGGCTCAGTGGGTTGAGCCGCTGCCTTCGGCTCGGGTCATGATCTCAGGGTCCTGGGATCGAGTCCCGCATCGGGCTCTCTGCTCGGCGGGGAGCCTGCTTCCTCCTCTCTCTCTCTGCCTGCCTCTCTGCCTACTTGTAATCTCTCTCTGTCAAATAAATAAATAAAATCTTTAAAAAAAATAAAGTTATATTATAAAGCAGTAACTAGCATAAACATAAGACACATAGAATAGTGCTTGGGTAGATCAGTTGGTTGAGTCTGACTCTTGATTTTAGCTCAAGCCTGAGGCTCAGGGTCATGAATTGAAGCCCCAAGTTGGGCTCCACGTTGGGTGTGGAGCCTTGTTAAAAGAGAAAAAAATACACACATAGATCAGTGGAACAGAATGGAAAACCCAGAAATAAACCCATACTTACATGGCTGATCGTCATCGTCTTCTTTTTTTTTTTTTTTTAAAGATTTTATTTATTCATTTGACAGACAGATCACAAGTAGGCAGAGAGGCAGACAGACAGAGAGAGAGAGGATGGGAAGCAGGCTCCCTGCTGAGCAGAGAGCCTGACGGGGGTCTCGATCCCAGGACCCTGAGATCATGACCAGAGCCGAAGGCAGAGGCTTTAACCCACTGAGCCACCCAGGTGCCCCACATGGCCGATCTTCAATAAAGGAGGCAAGAATATATCAAGATAGTTTCTTTAATAATGGTGTTGACAAATCTGTACAGCTGCATGCAAAAGAATGAAAATGGACCACTTTCTGTCACCACACACAAAAATAAATTCAAAATGAATTAAAGACCTGAATGTGAGACCTGAAACCATAAAAATTCCAGAAGAGAGCATAGGTAGTGATTTCTTGGACATCAGCCATAGTAACATTTTTCTAAATTTGTTTCTTGAAGTAAGGGAAATAATAACAAAAATAAACTGTCGGGACAACGTCAAAATAAAAAGCTTCTGCACAACAAAGGAAACAGGCAACAAAACAGAAAGACAACCTACTGAATGGGAGAAGATGCTTGGAAATGATATATCCAGTGAGAGGCTAGTATCCAAAATATATGAAGAACTTCTACAACTCAATACCAAAATACCCAAATAATATAATTTTAAAAATGGGCAGAGGGAGGGCGCCTGGGTGGCTCAGTGGGTTAAGCCGCTGCCTTCGGCTCAGGTCATGATCTCAGGGTCCTGGGATCGAGTCCCGCATCGGGCTCTCTGCTCACAGGGAGCCTGCTTCCCTCTCTCTCTGCCTGCCTCTCCGTCTACTTGTGATTTCTCTCTGTCAAAATAAATAAATAAAAAATAAAAAATCTTAAAAAAAAAAAAAAAAAAAAAAATGGGCAGAGGGAGTGAATAGATATTTCTCCAAAGAAGACATCTGGATGGCCAACAGACACATGAAAAGATGCTCAACATCACTCATCATCAAGGAAATGCAAATGAAAACTGATGAGATACCACCTCAGAGCTGTCGAAATGGCTAAAATCAAAAACACATGAAACAACAAGTGCTGGCAAGGATGTGGAGAAAAAGGAACCCTTGTGCACTGTTGATGGGAATGGAAACTGGAGGTGTCCAAAAAATTTAAAATAGAGTGATTCAGTAATCACTCTACTGGGTATTTACCCAAAAAAATACAAAACCACTAATGAACAGGATACATGTACCCCTGTGTTTACTGCAGCATTATTTATGGTAGCCAAAGTATAGAAGCAGCTCAGGTGTCCACTGATAGATGAATAAAGAAGATGTGGTATACATATACAATGGTATATTATTCAGCCATAAAAAAAGGAATGAAATGTTGTCATTTACAACAATATGGATAGAGCTACAGAGTGTAATGCTAAGTGAAATAGTTGGAGAAAGACAAATACCTTATGATGTCACTCATATATGGAATTTAAAACAAAGCGGATGAGCAAAGGGAAAAAAAAGTGAGAAAGATAAACCAAGAAACAGAGCCTTAATTATAAAGAACAAACTCATGGTGGTTACCAGAGGGGAAGTTGTTTAGAGGATGAGTAAAATAGGTGATAGGCAGTAAAGACTACACTTAAAATGGTGAAAAAAATAATAAAAATAAAAAGTGATTATTGATAAGTTTGTAGTTACTGACATTTTGTCAGCTGTTCTCTGGTGGTTTTTGTTCTTCTCTTATCCTTTCTTTTGCTCTCTTGCCTTGTAATTTGAGGATTTTTTTTTAAGTGTTTGCTTGGATTCTGTTCTCCTTATGTTTTTTATATCTATTATGGGCTTCTGGTTTGTGGTTACCATGAGATTCATATATAACGTCCTACATATATTTAGCTGTCTGTATATACTGGTTAAGTTGAAGGTGCTTAAGTTCAAGCACATTGTAAAAGCAATACATTTTTGCTCCTTCCCCTGCATGTTTTATGTACATGATGTCATATTTTGTATGTATTTTATGTATGTCTTTTTTTTTTTTTTAAGTTAGCTCTGCACGTAACATGGGGGCTTGAACTCATGACCCTGAGATCAAGATTGATATGTTCTCTTTTGTGCATGTGTGTGTATCTCAACTAGTTCTATAGATATGGTTGATTTTACTACTATTGTATTTTAACCTTCATACTAATTTTATGAATGAATGATGTACTGCCTTTATTGTATGATTGCTTTACCAGTGAAATTTTTTCCTTTCATAATTTTGTTGCTCATAGTTTTGACATTCTCTTTCCTGCTTAAAGAAGTCAACTTAACATTTCTTGTAAGGCTGGTTTAGCCTTAACTTTAACTTTTGTTTATCTGAGAAACTTTTTATATCTCCTTCAATTCTGAATGACAACTCTAGCAGATAAAGTATTCTTGGTTAAAGGCTTTTACTTTAGGAGTTTGAATATATCATACCAGTTATTTTTGGCCAGCAAAATGTCTGTGAAAAATCAGCTGATAACCTATATCTTAGAAATATTGCCTTCAGTCTGTGAACACAAGATGTCTTTCCATTTTTTTTGTGTCTTCTTTAATTTCCTTCAGTAATATATTATAGTTATAATAAATTTCTTTGTCTTAAGCTGTTGTGAATAGTTACCATTTGTTGACATACCAAAAGCCAGTCCAAAGGGTTTGGTAAAGCAGTTTAACGTATAAACCACAGACTTGTGCATTTGTAAACTTTGATTTCAGACTTTGTTTCTTGACCCAGGGATTGGGCATCATTTCCTTCTTCGTATTAGAGCTTCCTGGCTTCTTTCCAGGGCCACATAACTTAACTGGTTAATTTTGGTTTCTCCTTTCGAAGAATAACGAAGGACCATTAATCATTAGTAAATCATGTACTTTGTTTCTGTATTAGAGCCACTGTTTTCCTGGCATCTTACTTTATTTAGACCTACTTAGTGTCATTTCTCATAGCTGAGATGATCACATTTTTTAAAAGATTTATTTATTTATTTTAGAGAGTGAGAACATGAGTTAGGGGAGAGGGAGAGATAGAATCTCAAGCAGACTCCCCCAAGTGCAGAGCTTGACATGGGGCTTGATTGCATAACCCTGAGATCCTTACGTAAGTAGAAACCAAGAGTCATATTTTTCTTTTTTAAAGATTTTACTTATTTATATGACCGAGAGAGAAAGGGAGCACAAGCAGGGGGAGCAGCAAAGGGAGAGAGAAGCAGGGAGCCCCATGTGGGGCTCGATCCTAGGACTGTGGGATCATGACCTGAGCTGAAGGCAGATGCCCAACGCCCTGGTCCACCAGGGGATTTTTTTTTAAGATTTTAAAAATTTCTTTGAGAGAGAGAGAGCGTGTGCGCACAAGTGAGAGTGGCGGGCAGAGGGAGAGGCAGGCTCCTCCCTGAGCAGGGAGCCTGCTGTGGGACTTGATCTCAGGACTCTAGGATCATGACCTGAGCGGAATGCAGCTGCTTAACCAGCTGAAGCACCCAGGCGCCCCTAGATAATCATATTTTGAAGACTGTCTAATCTAGCTTTCAGTCTGTCTTAATTATCCCATTATCTTCTAGATTTTTGGTTCTGTGCTCATAGTTGCTAATCACACTTAACCTCCGAGCTACAGGCCATGTCAACATCTCTGTTTGTTCTTGTTTGTTCTTGTTCTCTGACTATACTTTGACTTTTCTAACATTCTACTACCAGATTTTACAGTCTTTTACCTTCTCCTTTATGGAAAGAAACCAGAAGAAAGACCTTCCAGTTACATGGTTTATATCTACACTCTGAAAAATAGTAACTATCTTTTTCCAATGAGAAGGGAATGGTTTTCAAGTGTCATAGAGAAATGTTGTTTAGTTAGGTGTGTACTGGTACTCAAATGAGACGGTTCATGTGCTGTTCCCTGATCGATTGTTTCCACCAGAGAGTAGCTTTCTTCTGGAGGTGTTTACTCAGTCATGAGAAGGTCCTATTTAAAATAAATAATCTGGGGTGCCTGGGTAGCTGGGTTACTGGTTGAGCATCTGCCTTTGGTTCAGGTCATGATCTTAGGGTCCTGGGATTGAGCCCCACATCGGGCTCCTTGCTCTGTGGGGAGCCTGATTCTCCTTCTTTCTCTCTCTGCCTGCCTTTCTGCCTAGTTGTGATCTCTCTCTCTGTGTCAAATAAATAAATAAAATCTTTTAAAAAAATAAAATAATCTACCGAAATTTAAGATATTTAAACAGTTCAAGTAGCTTTATTACATTCATGGTTTATGTTATGTTGTATTATGTTGTGTTGTGTTATTTGAGGCGGGAGAGGAGCAGAGGGAGAGGGAGAAGCAGGCTCTTTTCCTCCACTGAGCAGGAAGCAGTATGTGGGGCTTAATCCAGGACCCTGGGATCATGATCTGAGCCAAAGGCGGACACTTAACTGACTGAGCCACCCAGGTACCCTTATGTTTAGTTTCTGATTAGATATTTGACTTTTTTTTTTAATGTTCTGTTAGAACTAATGGTCATGTTTTGTCAGCTTTTTACCTAAAATTTGAATTTTTTACTAAAAGTTGAATAATAATAAGATGTATTTTAAAATTTTTTCCCTGTCTCATTAGGATATTGATGTAGAGGGGGATGTTTTTTGTTTTGTTTTTGTGTGTGTTTTGTTGTTTAGTTTTTTTTTTTTTTTTTTAAGATTTTATTTATTTGTCAGAGACAGAGGGAGAGAGAGCGAGCGAGCACAGGCAGACAGAGAGGCAGGCAGAGGCAGAGGGAGAAGCAGGCTCTCTGCCGAGCAAGGAGCCTGATGTGGGACTCGATCCCAGGACCCTGGGATCATGACCTGAGCCGAAGGCAGCTGCTTAACCAACTGAGCCACCCAGGCGTCCCTGTTTTGTTGTTTAGTTTTAAAGATTTATCCATTCATCTTGGTGGGGGTGGGGGAGAGGGAGTGAGAGAACCTCAAGCAGACTTCCCGCTGAACAGAGCGGGACATGAGGCTCGATCCCATGACCCTGAGATTATGACTGGAACCAAAATCAAAAGTCAGAAGCCCAACTGACTGAGCCCCCCCGAGTGGCCCTGATTTAGAGCTTTTATCACTGTTGACTATTAGCTCACCCGGAGGATAAAGGCTCTTATATAATAGAGTAATGCTGGGATTTTGTGAACTTAAAATATTGCTCTTAAAAGTGTTAATATTTAGAGCGTGGATGGCTCAGTTGTTTAAGCCCAGGTCATGATCCTGGAGTCCCAAAATTGAGTCCCACATCATGTCCTACATCTGTCTTTCTGCTCAGCGAGGAGTCTGCTTCTCCCTCTGACCCTCCCCCCACTCGTGAGCTCTCTCCCTCATTCTTTCTCTCTTTCAAATAAATAAAATCTTAAAAAAATGTTTAAGTTTAAGGGCACCGGGGTGGCCAAATGGAATTAAGCTGTGAATCAGATGGAAATCTTCACCCTCACACTGCCAGCCTAACCACGAGTTCCGATTTCCAGTCATCCACATGTCTTATCTCATCCTTTATTTTAGCCTCTAAATTCTTGCCTTTGAGTCTCTGTTTGAATTGTTAATGTTAAGATATTAGTGGTATGTTAGGTTTGGGCTTTTCTATATGATACAGTGTTATTTTCTGCTACACTCCTCCCCTTATAGGTGGAAAGATCTAATTAGATATGGATAAGTGTTCAAATGCATAATAATATAATTATATAGTTGCTTTTTTGGGAAGGAATTTTACAGAAGACATAAATGTATTAGTTATTCTTCATATGATTTGTAAGCCTGCAGTTACATCAAATCAAATACAAGGTCCTAGGCCTCTGGATTTCATCATTTGCCAGTTGAACCTGAAATCAGCCCAAACTCAGTGATCCTAGAATTCCTCACAGAGTAACCTGGAATGTTCAGTCCTGGAATTGGAGACGATTATATGCCATCATTTGCATTTATGAAGTTACCAGTAGTTCTTGGTTGAAACTTAGACCCATAAAGAAAACTGATTTGGGGTGCCTGGCTGGCTTAGTCAGTAGACCATGTGACTCTTAATCTTGGGGTCCTGACCCACGTTGGATGTAGAGATTACTTTAAAAAAAAAAAAACCTTCTTTTGCTGCCATCTTGGAGCCTATGGAGGCCTGCTAGGAACAGGACATCTAAAATGCCAAAGCATATCTGGAGGGCTGTGGTCCAAGGCCATTTTTGCTATAAGCTGGGTCTTCGGAGTCACGGGGAGCACATAGTTCTTCCAATCGAAGGTGTTTATGCTTAAGATGAAACAGAATTCTATCTAGGCAAGAGGTGTGCTTCTGTGTATAAGCAAGGAACAACACAGTGACTCCTGGTGGCCAACCAAACAAAACCAGAGTAATCTGGGGAAAAGTAGCTTGTTCTCATGGAAACAGTGGCATGGTTCATGCCAAATTCCAAAGCAACCTTCCTGCTAAATCCACAGAATCCGTGTGATGCTGTACCCTTTAAGGATTTAAACTAAATGAAAAGTAAATAAATAAAGGTGTAAAAAAAAAATCTTACAAAAAGAAAACTGATTCATCTAACAATATTTTATATTCAAACTTACTATATTTTACTCAACAGAAATGCACATCAGAACATTCACCCAGAAAACCAAGAGTTAGTAAGGGTACTTCGGGAGCAACTTCAAACAGAACAGGTACTGTTGTCACATGGATGTGTGCATTTATATAAGGAGTAATGTTATTATTCCCCTTGCATATGAAGTTGTGATGAAAGAGCAAATAACTTTTTGGAAACATGAACTGATTTCCTGCTTTGTTATTTAAACTATTCTATTATTGTATATTTTCAAATTAGGTAAATGACTAGTCTTAACTACTCATATTTTCATGGGTGTGTGTGTGTGTGTGTGTGTGTTTAACTTGCTTTAAAAACAGCAGTTTCGTGTTATTTGTGAGGAAATAACCACCGTCTAATTGCCTTTAATAAAATGTAGTAGAAAAACTATTTTTTTTACCCAATGACCTACATATTGCCTGGAAACCTACAAAGAGATGACTACAAGGGGTGGCTTTTTTTCCCTCTTCTTTTTCTTCCATGGTCAAAGTTAGCAAAACTAATTAGGCAAAGAAGAAAACTTTTCTTTCCCTTCTGTGCTTTTCACCAGACGGACTCTAAGAGCCAGAAATGTAATATATTTCATGAAGGCTGGAGTGAGTAGGATATTGTACATCTTCATGCCAAAATAGCTAATGTCACAAAATAAAAATTGATTTCCCACTCACCAATCAAAATTTAATTCCAAAGAGTGTTTCACAATTTATTCATTCACCAGATATTTATTAAACATCTACCATATGCCAGACACTGTTCTAGGCATTAAGGATTCAGCTGTGAGCTAAACAAATAAGAATTCCTGCCTTCATAAAACTTAAATTCACTGATGCAGAAGTAGTTATAAGCATGTTAGTAGTACTCTGTTCCAGAGCTGCTGTTAGTAATAATTCATGCTGGGATAGTGTTTTGTAATTTACAGAGTGTTTGCACATACAACTGTTTTATTTAAGCTGCAAACATGGTCAGTAAGTCAGTAAGTATCATTCCCATCTAACATGTTAGATCACTAAGATGGACTTAAATTCCTGCTGGAGTTACACGAATGGATCTGGCTATCCAGAAGTCCCACACCGAGTGGCATCTTCCAGATGCCTTTGCGCCACTGTGCAGTTCACCTCCCCCACACCTTCCTTGGACATGGCATTTAGTTCTAGTTAGAATAAAGCTAGTGACTTAGCCCTTTTTGCACTGTCCTATTTGGTAGCCACTACCCATATGTAGCTATTTAATTAAATTCACTAAAATTAAATTTAAAATTCAGTACTTTTTTGTTAAACTAGTCACCTTTCAAGTACTCAGTACCCGCAGGTAAAGCTTCCATTACTGCATGAAGTTCTGTTGGACAGCAAACGGTAATTGGTTTTGGTTTTTGTTTTGTTTTAGTTAATTTCCAAATAATAATAATGAAGACAAAAGATAGAGGAGAGACATTAAGAGCTGTATGCTTTCCTTTTTTGCACCATTAAAAATGATACAAAAGACAGTAAGATCAACGTGTCACAGTGGCTTATAAACTATTGTAGTATTTTAGGACTAATTTAAGGAAGAGGTTTTAGTTAAACGTTCTTAGTTTTAGGTGACAGAAATCTTTGATTCAGTTTACAATGAATAGTTCATATTTGGCAAATTTGGTAATTTGATGTTTTTAATGCTGGCTAATTTGTTTATAAGAGTTGTGCTAGATGTGATAAAAATTGGTTTTCATATGTCTTTTAAAAGATACATATTACACACTACTGCTAGATACTTTTCTAGTTCCTGGGCCACTACAGTGAATCCTATAGATAATGTCCTTATCCTCATATCACTTACATTCTGGTGGGTTCTTTGATATGTGGTTGCTTCTTACAGTAGTGATTCTGCTCTACATTCCTGTACAATCACAACAGTGACATAACTGAGAAACATTAAATTCTATTAATCTGACCATGTGAATGATTAAGCCCAAGTTACCAATATATTAAATTTTCCTTCTTCCAAAATGACCAGTATTCTTCTTTGAAAGTTTAATTCTGGACCCTTGTGGGGTACAGCACACATGCAACACTTGTCAGGAACGTATGAATGAAAAAGATGCTAAAAATGGTTAAAGCAGGGAGGTGGGGTTGGGAAGGATGGGGTAACATGGTGATGGACATTAAGGAGGGCATACGATGTCATGGGCACTGGGTGTTATAGAAGTCTGAGTCACTGACCTCTACCTCTGAAATTAATAATACACTATATGTTAATTAATTTTATTTAAGTTAAAAAATGATTAAAAGCTAATACTTGGGAAAGAGTTGACATTTCTTGAGCTTTTGCATTAGCTCAGCCTTGTGTTTCTCAGAATAACTTACTCATTCCAACAGAGTGAAAGAGAAACTCCGGAGTTAATACAGGTTTTTGTCTTTATGTCATGTTCAGGAAGGAAGGTAGAGAGACCATGCAGCTTAAATAAAACAATGATACAGCCTCATAACTTTATCAAACTTATAAGACTTTACTGCACATCTAAGATTGGATGAGGCTTATGCGCTCTGGCTGTGTTCTTGGGTATGATGGTACTCCTAGAGATAATCATGTATAATCATGAAAACGTATTTTCTTATCAGGATGCCCCTGCTGCTGCTCGACAGCAGTTCTACACTGACATGTACTGTCCAATCTGTTTACACCAAGCCTCCTTCCCTGTGGAAACAAACTGTGGACATCTTTTCTGTGGTAAGCAAACAATGCTATATTTGGGGAAAGTGAATCTTTTAGACCAAGACCCATATGTTTACATGGGCTGGATTCTTAATTTTGTCACATTTTGTATTACATGAATGGGGTAGGTGTCTTCTGATATCCTGCTGTACTTGTTAGCCACTTTCATTTAGTGTCTGTGAGCTCAACGATTAAAAAGCACGAGTTGTTCAACTTCTCAATAAACAGAGATGTGTTTCTTTGAATGGTAATTCAAGTATATGAATACCAAGAGGAATACACTAAATCCCTCATGGTTTATCAATTTTTGGTAGTCTCATTTATTATTCATCCTTCCCAAGGCAGGGAAGTTCTGTTAAGGACCCTGCCCATGACCTTCCCTTTAGCCCTCTTCCCTCCTTTTTACCCTGCATCAGCACAAAAGTTATTAGCTGGGTTTTTTTGTCATGACCTCAAAGGGTTGTTTAGAGAGAATGTTGAATGTAGAGCATACAGTAGGACAGGAAGGGAACATAGATTGCACACTTGGCTTAGTATCAGTAAGGGGTCCTTTCTACCTCTGGGGTGTTTTTCCTGACCCTCCAGAAAGACTTCATAAAGAATGAGATACCATATAGTCAGTTCTTACTACGGTCATATGAGTTTGAGCGAATCAGTTTATTGCATGCCTACTCTGTGCTGGGCACTTAACATACTTCATCTCCTTGAGTCCCACATATGAGGGAACAGCAGCTGAGTTAAAAAATTCTACAAAAAGTAACCCAGCTGCTAGGAGAAAGCCAGATTTTAAATGTAGGCCTAACTTCAGACCCTGTGGTCAGTTCTGCTATGTGATTAGTAGCTTCTACGACTACTCTCTACTTACATTTATCCATTCACTAAATCTGTTGTTTTATTTGTATTATTTCTTTCTGTTGCAGTGACGTGTTCTAAATAGGGTTCTAATCGCTCCCAAAATGTACCCATTTTCCATTTTAAGACAGTTTAAAGTGTAGCATACCATGATACTTTAAGTTTCTTTTTCGCCTTTGTTGTGTGAGTTTATATGTAATTACTAGGTATATAGTGCTATTATTTACACTTTGGGGGTGACATAAATAATTTGAAATCCATATCATGCACTGCAGGGTTTTCCCTACCTGTGCTCCTTTAGTAAACACCAACCAGTATCATTATTGCATCATCCATTAATTTCCTCCTCTTCCTTAAGGTTTTTCCCTAAGATAGCTAACAAGTTATAAAACACTCATTTCAATATCTGTCTTGGTCTGTTGGGAATGCTAATGAGCTGCAAAATCATGAAATACCAGATAGAATTAAATGGCCATCAGAGAAAGCAGATACTTTTTCCCTTCTCAAACCTCTGGTAGATATTCTTAATCAATTGGATATGCTTTCCGAGTCTGGATACAGCTTCAGCCATCCTTTAACACAGTACTCGAGGCATGTGTTAAGAATCAATGAGGTTTGGCAGGCTAGATGAACTCCATTTGCCAACCCAGGCTTAGGTAATTCACTGAGTGGATAAAAGATGGCAGTATTGTGTTCTTGGTTTCTGGGTCTGAGGTAATTGGGTAGATTGCTTCTGATAGCCTGCTGTACTTGTTAGATACTTCATATACTGTCTCTAGGTTCAAAGATTTAGAAAACTAGTCATTCAGCTTCTCAAGAAACAAATGTGTTTCTTTGAATAGTAGTTCAAGTATATTGATACTACTTATATATAAAAGGCACCTTAGTTTAGTTCCTATATATGGAATTACAGTTTTTCTCCTTTACAGTGAGCTAAGAAAAATAGCAACAACAGACTTCATCTCACTTACATTTGTAACCCACACTGTTTCACTGAATTCTTCAGCAGTCTTAGGAAGTGTTATTCCCATTTTACAAATAAACAGAGATTATGACCCAGATTAAAGTCAATGAGTTGTCTTCTCCCACCATCTTATTTAGGTGGATCTCTCTTTTTATAGGGGGGAAAGTTGAAGAAAAGGGAAAACCTTGAGCAGTATCATAGCAGATGTGTGTGAACTGGAGCATTTGATTTGTTGGACCGTAGTTTTTCTGTGCAGTTAGTGGCCGTACATAATTTACAAAGCAAGGACACCATACTCCCAATTTGTAGGAAAGAGATGTGGAATTAAATAAGTGAATATATGTCAAGACACATTGAATTTTGGAGTGAACAAGTAGTAGATAGAGCTGAGGCATCACTACGGATGTTAATAATAATACTAAAAAGGTTTAGAAGTTTTGTTTTCATATAGTTTCTGTGTGAAATTAGGTTGTTTAGATTAATAAATATTATCTAACAGCACTTTGAGATTAGGAAAAGATACCAGATATTGTTTGGCTTTTAAATTCATCTTTTAAATCATCATACCTCTGTTTCCCCATAGTCACTGTAATGTCCAATGTGGATAGCCTTTGCTTAGCCCCTTGGTTTGCTCACTGTTCTCCTCAGATGTCATTTATTTCTACTTCTGGCATTTGCTCCTTTCTATTCATAATACTGGGAGCATGCTCCTTTCTGTTTTCTGTATCTAAATCTTACCTAACCTACAAAGTTCAGTTCAGATCCTTTCTCACGTACAGATTACTCTCTGCTGCATCCCAGAGTTCTCCCTCCCTGTGTTCCCTTTGTACTTAAAGTTAATAGTAAACGGTTTGCGATTTAACTATCTCCTCATTGATTTCACTGTGTCATCTTGGTCTTCTCAGTTTGACTGTCATCACTCATTCTAAATTCTGGACATTAATTTGATCTGGAAGAATCAGAATAAGGAATTCAGGAGGGCTAAGCTAGGTTGCTAAGACAAGAGTAAGAAAACAGAAAAGATCCTAGAGGCTGGAAGCACTTAATTCAGATTCACTGAGGGACCTGGATTGTCTGAGAAATAAGTGTTCTGCAGAGAAGAAATGAATTGACCCCTCAAACATCAGACAGTGTTTTTTTTGTTTTGTTTTAAAGATTTATTTCTTTCTTTATTTGACAGACAGAGATCACAAGTAGGCAGAGAGGCAGGCAAAGAGAGAGAGAGGGAAGCAGGTTCTGCCAAGCAGAGAGCCCAATGTGGGACTTGATCCCAGGACCCTGAGATCATGACTTGAGCCGAAGGCAGAGGCTTAACCCACTGAGCCACCCAGATGTCCCTGGACAGTGTTTTAAAATATTCCCTCTTGGGATTCTTGGGTGGCTCAGGTCATGATCCCAGGGTCCTGGGATCGAGTGTAATGTTGAGCTCCCTGCTCAGCAGGGAGCCTGCTTCTCCCTCTAGCCCTCCCTGCTTGTGCTCATTCTCTCTGTCAAATAAATAAATAAAATCTTTAAAAAATAAAATAAAATATTTCTTCTTCATTTGTTAGTGACCTGAACTTTAGTGCTTCTGCATTTAGCTTACCTGCTACTTTTTGAGGCCTATAAACTGTTCTGCTGCTCATGAACATCTTCTAGCAGAAAAATCAAATTCATCCACTACAAAAGTTGGTTCAATTATTGAACTGGATTATAAACTTTATTAGGTCAAACAGCATGTAATCTTTGTATCCTATGGTTCTTAATTACTATTGATGCCACTGTAACTTGGCTTTCTAAATTCTTAAAAAAATAAAAGTAGTGTTTTTGTAACATATATACCAAATTTGGAACAGAAAACTTATTTATACTGTGATTTGTTTGTTGTTATATTTGCAATGATGTTTACTTATTCTACATAGGAAATGCAATATTTCTATTAAGGCTCAGCATTGAAGCAGTTAATATATGGTTGCTTTGGATTATATAAAAATATCTATATCTTAACTAGTAGTTTAAATAAAAATATTTTCAGTGGCTGGGAATTATTATGAGATTTAAATTTGCCTAAAGAGTTGGTTGGATGAAATAAAAAATATTTTTAAATAAGATGATACTATAAAAATACTTCAAATATTTGAAACTTTCTGAGGATTTATGGGCCTTGAAATTTAAAACATCAGTATTAATGGTTTTTTTTTTCCCCCTCATTAGGTACCTGCATTATTGCATACTGGCGATACGGTTCATGGCTTGGGGCAATCAGTTGTCCAATCTGTCGACAAACGGTAATGTTTATATCCAGAAAGCATCATTTATGCTAGTTCATATTATAAATTTTAATAATTTCTGTATCTAACTTTGAATTGTTTTGATTTTTTTTAAGTTTTTATTTAAATTTCAGTTAGTTAACATATAGGGTAATAGAAGTTCCTGGTGTACAATACAGTGAATCAACACTTCCATACAAGTGCTCATCACAAGGGCACTCCTGAATCCCGGTCACCTAATTCACCCGTTCCCCCACCCACCTCTCCTCTGGTAACCATCACTTTGTTCTCCTTAATTAAGATTCTGTTTCTTTCTTTGCCTTTCTTTTTTTCCCCCTTTTCTTGTTTTGTTTCTTAAATTCCAAGTGTGAGTGAGATTCTAGGGTCATAGATCCTTTCTCTGACTTATTTCACTCAGTATAATACTCTGGCTCCATCCATTCATTGCAAATGGCAAGATATCATTCTTTCTGATGGCTCAATAATATTCCACTATATATACATGCCACATCTTCTTTATCCATTCATCAGTCAGTGGACACCAGGGCTCTTCCATAATTTGGCTATTGTAAATAATGCTGCTAAACACTGGGGTGCGTGTATCCCTTTGAATTATTATTTTTGTATTCTTTGGGTAAACACCTACTAGTGCAGTTGCTAGATTGTAAGAAGTTCTGTTTAATCAAAGCTTCCGTAATGTTACTCCATTATTATTTTTTTTTATTTAAAGATTTTATTTATTTATATGACAGAGTGAGAGAGAGAGATCATGAGTAGGTAGAGAGGCAGGCAGAGAGAGAGAGAGAGAGAAGCAGGCCCCCCGCTGAGCAGAGAGCCTGATGCGGGGCTCGATCCCAGGACCCTGAGATCATGACCGGAGCTGAAGCCAGAGGCTTAACCCACTGAGCCGCCCAGGCGCCCCTACTCCATTATTTTTTTTAAGGTCTTAAGGACAGCAAAAAAGGGAAATACCTTTCTAAATCTTTCAATTATAGTAAAAAACTGGTAAATGAATCCTCCCCCAAATTCTAGTAAGTCTTTGTTGTAATATGAACAGAGGAGTAATTGAACTAGCTAATCAGGCTTAACCAGATATTTCCCCTACATATAAAAAAATGTTTTCCCTTTTCAGTTTACTTTAAAGCTGCCCTTCTCTAGTGAGGGTCAAGATAGCTTTATATGATGAACAATAGTTTTTTAAAATGTGTCTTTTGGAGACATATCTATATTACATGATCCAGAACAGATCAGACTATTTTAGTTAGTATAGGAGTTACTTTGGGGGGGAGATGATAAGTTTTTATAAACATATACTGAAGACTGATAGGTCAGCATAGATTTTTCTTAATTTCTCTGACAAACTGGAAAAGCAAAATAATGAAAAATTGGAGAAATTGAAGTTCTTAGTTTTTTAATTAGTAAATATAATGAAATAGAACATTCTATCAGTTGTATACAGTTTTTTCATAATTTTCTATATACTTATTTTATCTTTCATCTAAAATAAATACCTACCTTTCTACTAATGAGTTATGAACACGTGAAAAGATAGCAGCTCCTTAGGAAGTCTTCCACTGTGTAAAGTGACATCCCGAAGGGATAGAGAGCTTTCAAGTAAAGATGTTAAATTGAATACATGTATTTACTTTTGCTCGTGGCCACCCCATTAAAAGAACAGGACATTTTGTAAAGGCATAAACTCATGGAGGCCAAAAAATGAAACAAAATGGTAGAAAAGGCAACAATTTTTCTAAAATTCTTTGTAAACTATAACAGACATACAGAAAAGCACAAAAAACAGAAATATTGCTCATTGAATTATCACAAAGCAACACTTCAATAATCACCACTCAGATAAAGAAATAGGAACTGGCCAGTAGCCCCCAGAAGCCTCCTCAGGACCAAATCTCCAACTCCTTCCTCTCCTAGAGGCAACTACTATTTGACTTTTATGATAAGCTTTTCCTTGACTTTCTTTTTTCTTTTTTTAAAATATTTTATTTATTTATTTATTTGACAGATCAGAAGAAGGCAGAGAGGCAGGCAGAGAGAGAGAGTGGGGGAAATAGGCTCCCTGCTGAGCAGAGAGACTGATGCGGGGCTTGATCCCAGGACCCCAGCTGGGATCATGACCTGAGCTGAAGGCAGAGGCTTTAACCCACTGAGCCACCCAGGCGCCCCCCTTGACTTTCTTTATAGGTTTATGACCTTAGCATGCATCTCTAAGATTATTGTCTAGTTTTGTTTGATTTTTGGACTTTATATGAAAAAAAACCATATAGCATGTATTGGCACACACAGACACACCCTTTCAGCCTTGTTCGGGCTATCCACTCACCCCCATACTGCCTCATTTTGTGGCGTGGAGAGGGAAGTTCAGGGCTTTATCTTCTTTCCCCCTAGCTTCTACATTCCCAAATTCTGCCTCTTTCACATTTGACTTTGTATCACACGGCAGGAGGAAAATCGGTGGAGTTTCTTTTGTTGTTGTTGATGTTGTTTGTACTGCTTCTCTGGCTGATTTGATTATATGAAACAAGTCTGTCACCAGTGAAATTTATTTGCTAATACCACTTCTCATAATCGTTAGCCATATGCCAGCAATGCTGAGACTAAACCATAGGTCTGACATTAAAGAATTAGTTCCACCACCTGTCCCCTCTTCTTGGCTCTATCCATGGCTTTTCATAGGGTATATATGTGATATATATATATAGGTGATATCCTTTTGACCACCCATAAATTGCTAGAGTCCGGAAGGGTAGAGATAAAATTGTTTCTGTATAATAGGTTTTGGTTCCGTAACTAGAGAAGAATACATCCTGGAAGTCAGACAGGTGGCAGGTACCCCGTCCCCACCCTGTTCCGCTGATGCGGTGCACAGGCAGCTGCACCTGACTGCACCTTGCTCACCACTTCTCTTCCCGAATGCATACGCTGAGACACCAGTGGCCCGAGCTGCACTTCCAGGGCCAGCTTAGGTTTCCAGCTTAGGTTTCCAGCTTTCTGGGCACCCCAGGCAGAAGTCCTTATTCTCAAGCAATACTCTCAAGCGCCTTGTAACAGGTCTACCTCCCTTTCCATCTTGGGTGTTGTGGTTGGCAAGGGGCAGGGCTGTGTCTTCGGTTTTGGGGTCCATGTAGCTTGTAGTACAGTGCCTGGCCCACAGTAAGCGCTCACTTACTATTCATTGCAAGATGATTTTTATTAGCAAATTTGTGAAGAGAGGCTGTGTACCTGCTTTCCTACCACCTTTCTCTTCATCACTCCTTCGCTTGGCTGTTTGGAAAGCATCTGAGTCGTGGGAAGGCCTGGTTTTACAGCTGAACTGAGGAAGGATAAAAACAGCTAGATGATTTAAACCTAAATCTTCCCATTTTTATCTCCTCACACAGTGACCATTTCTATAGGCATTGATATATTTTAAAATGTACTTGTTTTTCAAGATATTGTCCTCTTCAGATTACCTCAGTATGGTCCTGGGACGCTTGTGTATCTTTACCTCTGCCATGGAGGAAACCAGGTTAAAAGTATTACGTTACATATTAGTATCAAGAATTACCTTTTTTGGGACGTCTGGGTGGCTCAGTGGGTTAAAGCCTCTGCCTTCAGCTCAGGTCATGGTCCCAGGGTCCTGGGATCAAGCCCCGAATCGGGCTCTCTGCTCAGCAGGGAGCCTTTTTCCACCTCTCTCTCTGCCTGCCTCTCTGCCTACTTATAATCTCTGTCTGTCAAATAAATAAATAAAATCTTTAAAAAAAATTACCTTTTTTGATGATAGTAGGGATGGATGCTTCAGAGTGGGCTCCTGCAATAACTTAATCTCTGTATTATGTTTGGTAGCATTCAAAGATACTTCAGATACCAGTGAGGTTGAAGAATAATGATTGTAATCACAAAACACATTCCTAATTTTTCACTCCCACAATAATAAACATATATTTTTATATTACTTTGCTCCTGAATATTTTCTCATCATTTGTTAGCCCAGAGCATTACTGACTTTATCCCTGGTGTCAACTGGAAGATATTAGAACCAGTGTTTGCTTGAGGTACCCATTTGATTTTGTGGGAATTCAAATTACATTTTACATTGGATTTTATTATAAGTCAGTGGTACCTTACTTTCCTCACCATGTTGCTTTTATTTAAAGAAATAACTGAAAAAAAATAAAATGAGTGAAATATAAATTTAGAAGCTTTTCTCATTCTATTGAATAATAACACAAAATGAAAAAAATTAATGCTACAGAAAAGTCTAACAGTGTTTTTTTTGTAACATACAGGTGACTTTACTGCTAACAGTATTTGGTGAAAATGACCAGTCTCAGGAGATTGTATCATTGCGTCAAGATATTAATGATTATAACCGGAGATTCTCAGGGCAGCCTAGATCTGTGAGTATTGTTATAGCAGGTGCGAAATTAGAGTATAATGATACTTCTCTTTGGTAAGGTGAGATTTACCAACATGTATTCTTTGACTATAAAAAGTCTCATTGTTTATGTGTGTTGGATAAAGTTTTAACCTTCCTTGTTGTTGTCAATCACTGAGTTACAGCTTTCCCAAGGACTATAGTTTTCTATCTTTAAAAAAAAAAAAATGGCATTATAAAAGTCTTTATGAAGGAGATTACAGAAAAAAAAATTGGAGGGAAATGTGAAATTGGAGGGAAATGTGAAATTTCTAAAATAGGGATTATCTAATGAGAAGCTTAGAACTAAGAACTTCTAGAGAGTTTTACAATTTGTGTTTTCCACTTTTTTATTTACCCTGGGCCTCCTCTTTGAAATGTTTCCCTAACTAACTCTAGGTGTTAGGGAAGTTTTTTGTTATGTCATTTTAGTTACTCAAAAACATTTGATTTTTAAAAAACACATTAATTTTATGATTGACCTCCTACTCCCCAAAAAAGGCATTTGATAGATTAAAAACTCTATCACATTTTACTAGCTTATTCCAGTTTTTTCCAGAATCTAACAAAGAATTCCAGAAGTGTGTGCACGACTAACTATGTACTTCAAAAATCAGAATATTCTAAGTACAGATTTATATGGAAAGCCTAGATCCCTCCTCTGAGATCAAAGCATATGTCTGAGTGCTTGGCTTACGTCTCCACTCGGGTGTTGCATCAGCATCTCAAACGTGATACGTGCGATATTAAATTGCTTCCCTCCTCAGCTCGGTGTTTTCTTTTCTCAGTCTACTTAGCTGTTTTGATTTCTTCCTTTCCCTCATTCGCCTCATCTGGTATATAAATGAGTTGTATCATTTCTTTTCTCATTTGGGGAGATCCTCTCATGTTTAGCTCATAAAAATGTCCTGTGTCCGTAGCCATCATTCTAGCCTAAGCCACCATTATCTCTTGCTTAGGATAATTGCAAGTAGCCTCTCGCTGTGATTTTTTTCTCTGCGCAGGAGCCCGAGTAATATTTTGAAAACATAAGAACATGATGTTCTTGTATTTTAAAACTTCCAGTGGGGGCGCCTGGGTGGCTCAGTGGGTTAAGGCGTCTGTCTTCAGCTCGGGTCATGATCCCAGGGTCCTGGGTTCAAGCCCCACATCGAGCTCTCTGCTCAACAGGGAGCCTGCTTCCCCCCCCCCACCCCCGCCTGCCTCTCTGCCTACTTGTGATCTCTCTGTGTCAAATAAATAAATAAAATCTTGGAAAAGAAGACAAAGAAGAAAAAAAAACTTTCAGTGTTTTGGAATAATGTTCCAACTCTTTCCTGTACTAAAAGGCCCCCAGCATGACCTGGTTTCCCGCCTCCCAAACTTCACCCAAAATGCCTCACCTCCACCAGCCTCCTTTCAGCTCTTGAAGTGCACTCCCAAGTTTTCCCATCTTAATGCCTTCACACATGACCCTTCAGTTGGGAATGCTTGTCTCTCTGCTCTTCTCGTGACTGACTTCTCATCCTTTAGGTCGTTCTTAAATAGACCTTTCTAAGAGAGGGTTTCTCTGATCAACTAAGGTATCCTCTATCACTGTCCTCTGCACCATTCCTTTGTAGCATTTGTCACAAACTCTACTCAAATCTTGTTCATTATCTTTCTCTCAGTAGACTGAAAGCTTCATGAGGGCAAGGACTGTATGTATATATTCACTGCTATATTCCCATCACCAGTTTCAGTACCTGGCATACAGTAGGCCCTTAATATTTGTTGAATAAATTAGTGAGTTATCTTTAAGAGTTGATACTACTACTGTCAGCCAAGTAGTACTTCAGTACTAAAGTGCTTCAGTACTAAACACTTGTGTGCTCTCGTGCTTCCTCGCACGTATTTCTGATACATGATGTGGTGTACATTGAAGGGCATACAGTTTCAGCTGTTGTGGATAAAGGTAAATCTTCTAGATGTCTAAACAAAAAGAAAACTTAATCCAATCACTGGTGTCCCCCACAGATATCCGGGGACCTCTTCTTTTTCACCCAGCAACTTTTTTTTTTTTTTTAAACATATCCTCCAGTGACATCTAGAGGATGATTCTTTGAAAATAAGCATGTTCCAAATTCAAGAACTACCACTGAACTTAAAAAAAAAAAAATCATTTTAAGATATTCATTCCTGTTTTTAAGTGTGAAAGCATATCGTTGCTCAATTACTAATTTTTGGTGGGTGTCAGATATTTAATAATTAAGAAGTAGGTGATAAAATTACAGTATGATAGAGACTTTTAGCTCTTTGATATTTCCTCATCCAAAGTTGGAGCAAGATTGTGATTAATACACAGATATTTCTTAATAACCCATTTCATACTTCTTGTCTGCTTATTACAGATTTTATATATAAGTCATACCATATGAGAAGTGAACGAACAGTTCTGATAAAGGACAGAAAAGAATTCAAAAGATACACTGGCTGGTCACTAGAATATTTAAAATAATTTACCATAGACTTGTAAAAGTTGTGCAGCTGTTTTGCTTTAAATGTGAATTTCTCCCATAAAGAATAGAAAGTTAACATAGGAACTCATTCTAAAAAGACCATTTAGGTTTTTTTGTGACCAGTTTTCCAAAAAGGATTTACAGGATTTTCTGGTGGAATTTATAGAACTGCTTCCTTATCACTTGCTCAGTTCTTCCCATTTTTGTCTCCACTTCCCTCTCTACTTACTTGGCACTCATGAAAAACAAAATATATACTTGGACATACTGTAATTAAATGGATTGTTAATTAGAACTGAGCTAATTAGAACAGTGGAATTACCAAAGGAAGTGACTTTCTTCGTCTGGTCAGTTTCTCTGTATCTACCAACCCCTGAGAAACGAGATAGTGAAAGAAGTTATGTTGAGAAGTCATGGTAGTTCCTTACTACACAGGACCATATAGTCCAAACAGACTACACAAAGAAAATGCAAAGTTTGCAGACAGAGGGTAAACTAACTTGCTCAAGATCATACAAATAGATACTAGTACTCGTTTGTTAACAGCTTTATTTAGATGCATTTTACACAGCATGAAGTGCAACCTGTTTAAAATATATAATTCAATGCTCTTTAGTGTATTCAGAGTAAATATAATCTAGTTATTGTCATAATCTAATTTTATAGTATTTTCATCATTCCAAAGGCTTTGGCATCCCTCCCCATTCTCCCCTTTCCTGTCCCCTTTCCCCAGTCCTTGGTAACTACTAATTTACTTTCTGCCTCTATAGATTGGGCTAGTCTGGATATTTCATTTCATTGAAATGGGATCATATAATATCTGGCCTTTTGTCTCTGGCTTATTTCCCTTAGCATAGTGTTTTCAAGGTTCATCCATGTGGTGATATATAAACCAGAACTTCATTGCTTTTTATGGCCAAGTGATACATATTATTTTGTTTATCCATTCATCAGTTGATTGATGTTGGAATTGTTTACACTTTTTGGCTATTATGAATAATGCTTCCATTCATATTTGTGTACCAGTTTTTGTGTGGACCTTTGTTTTCATTCCTCTTGGGTATATGCCTTACTGCTGGATATTATGATAATTCTGTTTAACATTTTGAAGAACTGCCAAACTGTTTTCAGGGAGGTGGTTTAGTCACACCAGGAGTGTGTGAGGGTCCAATTTCTCTGAATGCCTCAATTTTCAAAAATTTATGCAATTTGTTAAATTTCAGCTGTGAAAATTATGCTCACTTATGTAGAAACCTGGTAATTGATGTTTTTATACATATTCAGAAGCTTAATTATTTTCATAAAGATAGGGTCTGGCACTCCAAAAATCTTTGTGGCAATTAATAATTTGCTTAAACTCAAGCTAAGCCAAATAAACATCCTGGGAAGGAATCTGTTTCATTGCTATTCTTAGGCTGTCAAAGCCGTCCAAGTTAATGCGTCTTTAAAGTATACCACTTTTATATTGTCTGGCAATTTATAAATGTCTTTTGTATACTGTATCTCTTTTAGTTCTTAATAGTCCTTGTGACACATGCTTGGTTAGTTGTTGTCGGATCTCAATTTGGTTGTGATCTGGTTTCCCCCAGATCACCTGTCTACCGAAAGATTGACGTTGAGTTTAAATCCAGACCCTGCTTAAGCCTCAGTCTCTAATCCTATATACACTAAGTACTTCGTTTGGTTTATTTTACTAATTCAAATTAGAGAGGACTTGAGTTACCTCACTATATCCTATATTTTCAGTTTGTTGACATTTTAGTTGCTTTCCAGTTACCTGCAGTAGGATCGATCGTATAAGAACCTAGTTATCAAAGAGCTGTTTCCAAATAAAATGTGTAACTAGAAAATACATGAAACTCCTTAATTCATGTTAACTGAGTTTGCACATTGTAAGGAAATTATATTATTCTGATACTGACATATTAGATGACTAGTCATATTTTGTTCTTCTCCCTGCCAGATTATGGAAAGAATTATGGATCTACCCACTTTACTGAGGCATGCATTCAGGGAAATGTTTTCAGTCGGGGGCCTTTTCTGGATGTTCCGCATCAGGATTATACTTTGTTTAATGGGAGCTTTTTTCTATCTTATATCACCTCTAGATTTTGTACCTGAAGCCTTGTTTGGAATTCTAGGCTTTCTAGATGATTTCTTTGTCATCTTTCTGTTGCTCATCTATATCTCTATTATGTATCGAGAAGTGATAACACAGAGACTAAACAGGTGAAAAAATGTGAGTTTACTAATATTTCAGCCAGTGTGTGAAATCAGACAGAAGGGCCAATGGCAGTATATAGCATTTGACTATTATTGTACAAGCTTAAAACCACTGTATGGCAAACATTTGATTTCATTTGGCAAATGCCTAGCAAGATATGACTGGAATTTTTACATTACAGGTTCTAATATTAAGGTTAGAATTATAATAATTTACAATTATATCTTGATTCTGTGTTGTCTATAAAGTCTCTGGAAAAACTATAGAATTATATAAAAAGGGATGATTTTATATGTTTTTCTTTTTCCAAAAATTAGATTAATTGGATGTATAGTAAGATATTGTTTTATAGTTTATCCAATTTATTCTTCTCAGTGTGTACCTATATGATAATATATTGCTATGAAATGCATCTAATTATTTTTGTTACAATAAAATGTTGTACAATATTGGGGGAAAGTCACTGTGTCTTTTAGTACTAGCTACGTTTTATGGACTTAACAGCAGTTAGGCTTTGTCATCCTGATAGAGTTCTTTGCTCTCAGCTAAAAGTGAAAGAATGAACTTGAAATTTATAATTTGATTCCATGTTCTGGTTTATAAGACACTTCTTAATCAATAGAAGTATTAACGTACAAGATATTTATCTGCAGTCAGCACACATGATTTTCTCAGTTCTGAAATTTAAATAAGAATTTGGTACTTTTATAGGAATAATACATAAAAGTAACTTGTAAAGGGAAATTTTTTTCAGAAACTTCTGTGAAACTTCAAGCACATAGAAGTTTGATGCATTTCTGAGGAAAGTGGCAATGAGTATCAAAGACCTTGGGAGGGGTATAGGAACACTGTTTAAATTTGACAAGAGAAATTATTGGTGAGCTATGTTCAACAGAATGGACAAGTTTGGTTTTCTCGTCAGAAAACTTTTATAATACCATCCCTAGATGGCAGCATATAGCCCGAATTCCTCAGGTCTAACACAGAATGAGCAAATGTTGTCCGAGGCAATTCAGTAAGAAAGCTATCTTGCTTTTTTTTGATGGCTACAACCTAAGTACCTAATGCTCTCATCTGCAGTTTTTTGTTTCAGAAGAATCAAAACCACAAGTGGTATCAAATCCTAACTCCCTCAGCTGGCACTGCTCATCTGTGGAGTGGACAGCAGGGTCATCCATGCCAAGGAGTCTGTGTTGGCTCTGTCACCTTGCAGTCACCGATAGTCATACTGTCCATTCATGTATTAGCGAGCTTCATTTATGTATGGATATGGAGGGAAAACCCAAATATGTTACGTTCTCTCAAGTTCATCAGGTTAGTCATCAATTAATAAGATGCTGAGTGAATATCCAGAACAGTATTTTCTAATTTGGGTGGAGGACAAAGCTGTTGCTTGTCATAGAGAAAACAGTAATGCCTAATTATAGCACATTATAATTAAAGGATTTCTCGCATACTTGACATCTTATCCTTAGGACACTTGTGTGAAAAAGGCAGGGCATCGCCTTCCTTTTCATAGTTGAAATCCATATGTCACAGGTGAAAGTTTGGTCTGAAGCCATTCAGAGATAAGTGACTAAGCAGGTATTAGACTCTTAGTGAACTTGTTAGTATGGATTCAAATAGATGTGAAGGTTATGAATAGGGGAAGCAGGAGAGAAACTGGGATCCTTGGGAAGTCTCCAGAACACACTGGAGTAGCATCACTTAGGTGATTCTAAGAGGAAAGGTCCAGAAAGGTTACATATCAAGATTTCATGAATCTTAATTCTATACTTCCAAATTAAATGTCCAGTATGGTGGCATGCTGCAGAGAGAACATTTCAGCTGCAATCACCAAGTAGAAAAGCTCATGAGTTGACTTTGTTATGCCACCATTTACCAGATTAGAAATGGATTTTTTTGCCAATTACAAATTTGGTGTGGGGCTACAGCAATGTCATTTTTTTAAAAGGATTTAATTTTCTGCATGTATTCTGCTTCAAGTATCGCGTTTCTAGTTACAATTTTACTGTAATAATGGGAATTCCGTCTAAGGCTTTCCCAGTAGAGGTGTACTGTACCAACTTCTGTAACATACAAAAACGCTATATAATGTGAAGTCTTACTAAACTGAAAAGGGAACACGTGGACATCTCAGAGTTTTTGGCCTGCTTATTATGTCATCCTTACTGATCACTGAAAATAAACGTGAAAGAGATCTGAGAAAGTATTTAAAGCAAGTAGAGTTGATCAGTGTTCTAAACATCGTAGTAATACTTCTATGATTCAGTTAGATAATATAAATCAAAGGAACAGTTTGGATTTTTATAAAATGCGATATTGTAACTTTCACAAAAACAGATGGTCCAGCCCCAGGGGCAGAAGATAACTTCGGGCAGCTGTGTGGGGAACAAGATGGTGGAAACAATTATTCTAACTGTCCACCAGAACAGTGGTTTCAGCTACGACAGTTCTCATCATTTGAGAGCAACAAGGGACTAAAGGACTTTGTCAGCCCCTGTGGCTGTGCGGATACAAACAGGGCTGTTTCGGTGGACTGGTGGTTTGGTTCAAACTTTGTGACGTAGGTTGTCAAGCAGTTATTCTTTTGAATAAAAACAACATATCTAAAATGAAAGATTTGTGTTATATTCCTGTTTAATATTGTTTGCTTTAAAATTCAGAACTCCTGGGGCGCCTGGGTGGCTCAGTGGATTGAGCCGCTGCCTTCGGCCAGGTCATGATCTCAGTATCCTGGGATCGAGCCCTGCGTTGGGCTCTTTGCTCAGCGGGGAGCCTGCTTCTCTCTCTCTCTCTCTGCGTGACTCTCTGCCTACTTGTGATCTCTCTCTCTCTGTCAAATAAATAAATAAAATCTTAAAAAAATAAAATAAAATAAAATAAAATTCAGAACTCCTGAAATAGTGTTCAGTATGATTGTTGCAATGACTTTGTTTTTCACTAATGGATATCCAGTGTCTCATCACATTTCTAATTAATTATGCTTAGATATTTTAAACTGAAAAAGTAGAAATGTTTTTGTTTTTGAGGAAAATTATTTAATCTGGGCAGTCTATTCTGGGAATAAAAGTGGAACTGGAATTAGAATTTAGGCTTGTACCCTGATTCCCCACCCCTATTTCTTTCAAGTACATATTTGATAACTGAAATGTTACCTTTTTTTAAACTTATTTAAAAAAAATTTTAATTCCAGTATAGTTAATATACAGTGTTACATTAGTTTCAGGTATACAATATAGTGATACGCAATTCTGTGCATTACTCTGTGCTCATCATGATAAGTGTGCTCTTACTCCCCTCGCCCATTTCACCCATCCCCCACCCATCTCCTCACCCATCACGAGTTCTCTTTATTTAAGAGTCTGGTTTCTTCTTTTTTCTGTGTTTTGTTTCTTAAATTCCATATGTGAATGAAATCGTGGTATTTTTCTTTCTCTATCTTAATTACACTTAATATATGTTCTAGATCCATCCATGTTTTTGCAAATTGCAAGATTTCATTCTTTTTTATGGCTAGTAATATTCCATTATATATCTATACCATATCATCTTTATCCATTCATCTATCAACGGACACTTGGGCTGCTTCTGTATCTTAGCCATTGTAAATAATGCTGCAGTAAACATAGGGGTGCCTATATCTTTTCGAATCAGTATTTTCATTTTCTTTGGGTAAATACTCAGTTGTGGAATTACTGGGTCACATGGTAATTCCATACTGTTTTTCACAGTGGCTGCACCAGCTTGCTTGTCCACCAGCAGTACAAGGGGGTTTGTTTTTCTCTACTTCCTCAGCAACACTTGTTTCTTGGACTTCTGATTTTAGCCATTCTGACAGGTGTCAGGTGGTAACATCTCATTGTAGTTTTGATTTGCATTTTCTTGATGATCAGTGATGTTTGAGCATCTTTTCAGTCTGTTGGCTACCTGAATGTCTTCTTTGGAGAAATGCCTCTTGATGTCTTATGCCCATTTTGTAATTAGACTATTTGCTTTTTTGGTGTTCAGTTGTAGAAGTTCTTTATGTATCTTTGGTAGTAACTCCTTATTGGATATGTCATTTGCAAATATCTTCTATTCAGTAGGTTTTTTTGTTTTATTGTTTGCTGCATAGAAGCTTTTTATTTTTATGGAGTTCCAAAAGTTTTTTTTTTTTTCCTTGCCCTAGGAGACCTGTCTACACAAATGTTGCTACAACTGCTGTCAGAGAGATTCCCGCCTTCTTATTCTCTTCTAGGATTTTTATGGTTTTAGGTCTCATGTTTAGTTTAAATCATTTTGAATTTTTGTGTGCGGTGACAGAAAGTAGTCTGGTTTCGTTCTTTTGCACATAGCTGTCCAGTTTTCCCAACACTATTGAAGAGACTATTTTTTCCCATTGCATATTCTTGCCTCCTTTGTTGAAGATTAATTGATGATATAATCGTGGGTTTATTTCTTGGCTCTCTACTCCATTAATCTGTGAGTCTATTTTTATGCCAGTATCATACTGTTTGATTACTATAGCTTTGCAGTATATTTTTTAAGTCTGGAATTATGATACCTCCAGTTTCGTCTTTGTCAAGATTGCTTTGGCTCTTTAGGGTGTTGTATGGTTCCATACAACCTTCAAGATTATTTGTTCTAGTTCTTTAAAAATGCTGTTGGTATTTTCATAGGGATTGCATTGAATCTGTAGATTACTTTGGGCAGTATAGACATTTTAAAAATATTTGCTCTTTGGGGTGCCTGGGTGGCTCAGTGAGTTAAGCCTCTGCCTTTGGCTCAGGCCATGATCCCAGGCTTCTGGGATTGAGCCCCACATTGGGCTCTCTGCTCAGCGGGGAGCCTGCTTCCCCCTCTCTCTCTCTGCCTGTCTCTCTGCCTATTTGTGATCTCTATCAAATAAATAAATAAAACCTTTAAAAAAATATTTGCTCTTCTAATCCATGACATGGAATATCTTTCCATTTGTATTGTCTTCAGTTTGTTTCATCAATGTTTCATAGTTTTCAAAGTATAGGTTTTTCACCTCCTTGGTTAAATTTATTCCTAGGCATTTCATTCTTTTTGATTTATTTCCTTAATTTCTCTTTCTGCTACTTCATTATTAGTACTTAGAAATGCTATGGATTTCTGTATACTGATTTTGTATCTTACAACCTTACTGAATTCATTTATCAGTTCTAGTAGTATTTTGGTGGAGTCTTTAAGTTTTCTGCATATTATGTCATCTGCAAAGAGTGGAAGTTTTCCTTCTTCCTTACCAATCTGGATGCCTTTTATTTTTCTTGTCTTATCTCTGCGGGTAGCAGTACTATGTTGAATGAAAGTGAGAGTAGACATCCTTGTCTTGTTCCAGACTGTAGGGGGAAAGCTCTCAGCTTTTCAGCATTGAGTAGGATGTTAGTTATGGGTTTTTCATATATGGCCTTTATTATGTTGAGATATGTTCCCTCAAGCCTACTCTGGTGAGGGTTTCTATCATGAATGGATATGTACTTTGTCAAATACTTTTGCTGCATCTATTGAAATGATCGGATGGTTTTTATCCGTTCTTGGGATGCTGAAATGTTCTTTCCTGAATCGGTGCCCTTATGTTTGCATCAACACCTTCCCTCATTCCTCTTGGAAGCATTAAATGTACTAATGTACATTTGTAATGTACAGGCTCTTTTTTGCTAAGCAGCAATGAATAAACTTGGGAATGGGTCAGAATAGGAAAGGGCGCTCAAGTTTTTATGGCCGTAAGTCTTAGTTTCCCAGGACCAGGCCAGTGGGCTGAAAGAGCTGTTGACAGGAGGTGATACTATTAAAGAAATAGACAAACACTGAGTTTTTGTTATTCTCTCAGAACCCGACCATCTTCATGGGATCAGTATTTGTTTTAAGCATTGCCTACTAGCAAATTTGAGGTGTTACCAGTCACTGTCGTCTTCACCCACCCTCATCCTCTGATCTGTTCCATGTCCCAGAAGGGTGCACAAGAGGAGTAAACAGTTGGAAAGTTTCCATTTGGAAACACTGAATATGTTTGGACACTGTCCTTATTCTTTCAGACTAGTGGTATTTAGCTGTAGGCCTTTCGAGGGCAGTATAACATGTGATATAGGAGAGGGCTAAAGGCTAATAATGTTTAAAACCAGTATCTAACAGTTTGGATTTTATTTAAAAACAAAATTTTGAAAAGGTGTTTAAAAATGCGGGACATTCATGGGGCGCCTGGGTGACTCAGTCAGTTAAGTGACCGACTCTTGGTTGTGGCTTAGGTCATGATCTCAGGGTTGTGAGATTGAGCCCTGTGTCAGGCTTTATGCTAGGTGAGGAACCTGCTTAAGATTCTTTCTCTCTTCCCCTCTCTCTCTAAAATAAGTAAATAAATCTTGGGGGGGAAAAAAAAAACAAGAAAATAATACCTGACATTCAGATTAAAACACTAATCCTTCTAATCAATCTTAGAGAAAACCTTTAATTTATATCTACATGAAAATTAATCTTTGTTTCACGAATCCTAGAATATTAGACTGAAAGGGACCTTAGGAAACCAGATGAAAGCTACAGATAGCTCCCCAGAAAAAATGCACATATACACATGTATGTATAATTTTCTTTCATTTTCAGATGATTCAAAGACCTGGCCATTCATGAATTCCAAATTAAGAATTCTTCATTTAGTCCCATAGCTTTACTCTATAGATAAGGATAATGAGGGCCAGAGAGAATGAATGCTAGGGTATTTTTAATAAAAGTTGTTTATAGAAAAAAGAGCACAGTTGGATAGAAATTAAAATCTGAGCTATATTAGTGAGTTTAAAGCATCTTTAGTTCTTATCCCTCTCCTACATCAAAACAAGTAGCTTGTTTTTTTCCAGTTTATCTAACAAGACAGTTTACCCTTCTTGAATAATTGACAGAAGTTACCCTTTCAAGGGTTACATTTTCTTTTTTTTCCCTTAAAACCTGTATTAATCTATTTCCTTAAAAAATCTATTAGTTAGTAAATTAGCTCTTGGCCTCTTAAGACTTTGAAAAACATCAGACTTCTAATCAGCCTTCCTCAATTTACCCCTATTTATTCTCATTCCCTTAGAAGGGCATATAAAGCTAAGAGATATTTTCATTTTTGACACTTTATGTAAGGGACCAAATGAAGAGATCACATGAGTACATAAACATCTTTCCTGTTTTGTAAAAGAAAGGCAATTTTGCCTATCTTGTATAGCCCTTGTTTGCGTAGTAAACTATTAAAGTAGAATAAACACCAGGGATTTTTAAGAAATTTTTTATTTAAATTCAGTTTAACAGATAGTGTATTAATGGTTTCGGACATAGAATTTAGTGATTCATCAGTTGCGTAGAACACCCAGTGCTCATTGCATCAGGTGATCTCCTGAATGCCTGTCTCCTGGTTACCCTATCCCCCCACCCACCTCCCCTCCAGCAACCCTCAGTGGACTTACACCAGAGATTTTTTAAATCATCAGGATCAGATGATGAATTATCATAAAGTGAACGTAGTGTTTAACTCTCACCTCTGTCAAAAGACACATTACCACTATCCTGTAAGCCCCCTTTCATTGCCTCTCTACCCCAAAGTAACTTCCGACTTTTACTTACCTTTTTTACTCTTTAAAAAAATAGGATCCTATATTTGCTTTTGCGGGACTTCTTCGATATTAGGTAGGAACCATCCATATTGTTGTGTCAGTTTCTTTACTTTGATTGCTGTATAATATTCCTTGGTATGACCATAACACAATGGACATTTGGATTATTAAAAAGGCAGATTATTATCTTTGAAAGTAAATGTTCCTGGCAGTCACCCCTTGACAAGTAGAGTGTAGTTCTTTGAGCCTTATGAAATGTTGAGAAGAAACAGGCAAGGGAGAGAAGAAAAACAGACAATGAGTACCAATTTGTTTAGAGAAAGTGGAAATTATTATTCTATTAAGAAATTTCTATTCTAACTTAATTTCTATTAAGAAATTAATTTGTAGGGCGCCTGGGTGGCTCAGTGGGTTAAGCCACTGCCTTCGGCTCGGGTCATGATCTCAGAATCCTGGGATCAAGTCCCGCATTGGGCTCTCTGCTCAGCAGGGAGCCTGCTTCCCTCTCTCTCTCTCTGCCTGCCTATGTGTCTACTGTGAACTCTCTCTGTCAAATAAATAAATAAAATCTAAAAAAAAAAAAAAAAGAAATTAATTTGTAGACCACACAAAGTGAAATTTTAATTTGGGACGGTGTTTTAGAAAGAAAAATGCAACATTCAGTTCAAGTAACATTTTTAAAATTATAGGCAATTTACTTTGTCAGTAAATTAACCATTTCAGAGTAAGGAAACATTAGGATTATTTTCAGTAAATAATAAAAATGTAGATTTCACTTCCAAGTTACAATAGCTGGAAGAAAGAAAACAGAAAAAAAGGGAGTGAAGAAGAGAATTTCACTGAGGGAAACCCAACCAAATAATGAAATTGACTAGTTCCACTCTAAACGGATTAAAAATGATCAGAGACCTCAAAAGGGTGCTTTGCACTGGTTGGTGATCCTTGCGTGTTTCTTTAGTGGCTTGCATTACCAACCTCTGCACATTCATACATTCTTTCTCTTCCGACATTTCCCAGTCCTACACTCCCAGAGCTCATGACCCCACTTCATAAATTGCTCCCATCCTGCGAGTCCATCCTGTTTGGTGGGGGGTATATAGCTCTCTTCTTTTCTAAAGGCCATCTGCATTTCGGTAAAAGGTACCACCATCCCTCCATCTAAATGCTTAAGCCAGAAATTCAAGTACAAATCAACCTTAATACCTCGATTCCTCTGTCTTCTTCATTCTCACATCCATCTGTCAGCATCAAGCCTTGACATTTCTACCTCCAACTACTCTCATATCCTGGTCATTCTGTCTCCACTGCCACTACCTTAGTCCAAATTACCACGCGGTATTATTTGCCTGCAGTGGCCTCTTAAATGGTCTGCAACTCACGTGCACTGCTTCCCCTCTGATAAACTCTTCAGCTAATAGCCAGAATGATGCTTAAAAATGTCACGTCTCTTCACTGCCTAAAAAGGTTCATTGGCTTCCTTCTGCATTTAAAATCACCTACTTCAACCTCACTTCATGTCCTTTTCCCCCTGGCTCCCTAGGTCTACACCCCAGCCTCCATTCAGTTCCCAGAAAATACGAAACTCACTACTGCCACAGGGCCTTAGTACACACTCCCTGTATGGAGAATGCTCCTCCTGGCCTCCCCATTTTCATTCTTTTATTACTAGATTTTTTTCCATTCTTTGGTCCTCAGCAAAATGTTCACGTCTCTGACGACCTAACTACCCAAACGACCTAACTACCCAAACTAAAGTTAGTTAGCCCTCCTCTAACCTCATTAACCCTTATAACATTCTAATGTATTCAGGAATCTCAGCACAATACTATTATTATTTTTTAGAGATTTTATATATTTGACCAAGAGAGACCCCGCAAGAGAGGGAATTCAAGCAGCAGGAGAGGGAGAAGCTTGCTTCCTGCTGAGCAGGGAGCCTGAAGCTGGGCTTGATCCCAGGACCCTGGGATCATGACCTGAGCTGAAGGCAGATGGTTAACCAACTGAGCCACCCAGGCACCCAAGCACAATGTGATTTTATTCACATTTTTTTGTCTGCCTTCCCTCACTAGGATAAGCCCTGTGAAGAGAGGCACTGTTAACCTTACTCTCCAAGAGCAAGACCTAGCATAATGTCTGCCATCTGCTCAGTAAAGGTTAATAAAGAAATGGAAGGGGGAAAAGGGAGAAGACAAGATCATTTCTTACTCCTTCATTGTTACCACCCAGGTGTAAGTCACAGAAGCCTGCCTACCAGTCAGTCTCCCTGCCTCTAAGATGCCCCTGCTATCTATATTCAACACAGCAGAGTGATTGCTTTAAAACACTGGATCACTACTCTGCTTAAAGCATGTTGTCCATCTCAGAGTCAAAGTGAGAAGTCCTTACACTAGCTTAAAAGTCCCTGCAGGACCTCATCCTGTTTACCCTGGCTACATATTTGTCGTCTTCATCTCCCAGCCCAGCTTGGCTCAGTCTGCTCCAGCTACACAGGCCCCTTTACTGTTCTTTGTATAGGCTGGGGACACTGAGCCTCAGGAGTTTTGCCTTAGCCATTTCCTCTGCCTGCAAGGCTCTTCCCACAGATATCCTCCTAGCTAACTCTTGCCTATTCCAAATCTTAGCTCGAGTCACTTCCTCTATTAGGCATATCCTAACCATCGTATTTAAAATTGCAATCCCCTCACAACCACATAGCTCTTTTCACCTTTTAATATGACATATGGTGGTATGTTCTCTGTCTGCCTTCTCTAACCTCCACTAGAACATTAGCTCCGTGAGGGCAGAAATTTTTTTTAAATTTTTTATTAACATATAATGTATTATTAGCCCCAGGGGTACAGGTCTGTGAATTGCCAGGTTTACACACGTCACAGCACTCACCAGTCACAGCACTCACCATAGCGCATACCTTCCCCAGTGTCCATAACCCAATCACCCTCTCCCTACTCCCCTCCCCCAGCAACCCTCAGTTTGTTTTGTGAGATTAAGAGTCTCTTTTGGTTTGTCTCCCTCCCGATCCCATCTTATTTCATTTTTTCCTTCCCTACTCCCCAAACCCCCCACTTTGGTGGGCAGAAATTTTGGTCTTATTCACATGCATCCCAAGCTCCTAGAACCTAGCAAACGTTTAGTAAATATTTAATAAATATTTGCTGAATCTATTGATGAGTAAAGAATTTCAGTGAACTCTTAAAATATACTTTTCAGTTCACAAGCAATTATCACATTCTGATCCTTACTGACAGCAAACCACGGAGGAATTTACTGCCTGTCTATCCCTAGAAATGCTAATAAAATAAATTATTTTAGTATTTGGTAAAGGGATATGGCTCTGAAATTATTTTAGGCACAAGGTTTCTGGGCCCAGTTGATTTAACAGACATTTTCTAGATACTTAATTTATGCCAGACACTGCAAGCTGATGGGGTTACAAGGCTAAGTAAGACAAAGTCCTTCTCCTCAACAGGATCTTAGTTCATGAAGTGAGACAAGCACACATATTACAGTATGGTTCAAAATCATATAGAGAGGTTAAGTGCAAGTTTTCATTGGAGCAAGAGAGATGCCCAAGTTGGGCAGCTTAAGAAAAATAGGATAAAGAAAGCTTGTTAGGAAACATAACCACTGAGGTCACATTGTGAAGGTGGGAGGGGGAGGCCAGAGAAAAGCATTTTAAGCTAAGGGAAAACAGCCTATTTATGTAAGTCTGTCCTGTGTAAAATAGAATCCTAGGAAAGAGTTAAGTTAAAGACAAGTGGGTGGAGATGACGGTGAAATAGTAGAGGTAGCTGGTCCTCAAGGACTTTATGACTCACCATTAGAAGTCTGGATTTTATCCAGTAGAGGAGGCAGCGTCTGAATGATGTGAACAGGTGTATGACAATTACTTAATATGGAGGAAAGACTGGAGAGGCAAAACTGGAGATGGTCAGGTGTGGTTGCATTTGTCTGAGGGCCTGATCAAGAACAATTAAAAGACAGATGGCGAGGAGTGGATTTAATAAGTACTCTATACTTACTTACTCTATACAATTAACCTGGCCATCAAACGCATGTAGTGGGTAAGAAAGAAAACTAAGGTTTCCGGTTTAAGCAAATGAATAGGTAATTCACGGATGATAATCCGAAGGCAGGAAAATTTACATAAGAAATAGAAGATTTAGGAAATCATAGCATTTTATTGAATTCAAGCAGCAGGGTGTTTAGAGTCAGAGAAGGGCTGAGGATGGAACCCTGGGGAAACATCAGGATTTAAGGGGGTTGGCGGGGGAGGGGGGGCGGGGGGGAGTGGATCAGGAAAAGTGTAATAGAGCCATGGAGTTTGTCAACAGCCTACTATCCAGATTTCCAGGCTCAGATCTACACAGAGGGGAGGGGCACGCACCAGGAGGCAGATGGTGGGAAAACAGCCGCAGCAGTTCATGATTTTCAACAGCACGTGCAGAACACTACAGCGATGGGAGCCTTCAGAGGGACTGGGTGTCTTCTTTCATTGCCAAAATTCTGGCGCCTGAGCTCTCAAGAGCCTTTGTTATACCTGCAGCGACAGGTAATGGGATGAAAACTGGCGATGTGGGAAAGGGATCCACGAAGTTTCACTGATAAATCATACACCATCCGTGGCTGCCCTTTTAAATCAAAAGGAAGAACCTCAGCTTTAACACCTGTCCTCCTTCAGGCCGACCGCACTGCTCTCCACCCTAAACCGTCCCGGATAAATTAACACAAGGAAGTCACACAGGTTGCTGAGCCTTGCCCTACGCTCACGCCCGGTCCCCTCCCCTCTCCTCGCCTCTCCTCCCAAACACCCCTTTCTCCCTTCCGGAAGCTCGAGGCCCCACCTACTTCCGCAACGCCTGGCCTTAGCCAATGGGCTGCTTCCCAAGGAACGTTACCTCTGACCTCGGGGCTAATCGGAGACAGTGAGACACACTCCTCGCGAGAGGTGAGGTTGAAGCTGCCTCCGCCATCTTGGAGATGGGAGACGGGCGATGGCTGTGCTCCTTCCGCTAATGCAAACAACAAAACGGGTACAATAGTCAACCCTAGTGAGCTTATCATCACTCTGACTGCTGACCAAAGCTACAGAAGAAGCGAGGGCGTCAAAGCCCAGCGCGGCGACATTGATAGCAGCTTCGCCTGCCTGCTGGAGCGGCCGAAGTGAAGTGACTGAAGACCGGAAGGATGGTGCAGTCTTGTTCCGCCTATGGCTGCAAGAACCGATATGATAAGGATAAGCCCGTCTCTTTCCACAAGTAGGTACCCTGCGCGTCTCGCGGGGCTGGCCCCAGCTCGGGCTGGGGGCGCGCGGCCGGTTAGGCTCGGGGGCGGAGCCAGGCGCGTGTCCGCGCGAGACCTAATGGGAGGGGCGGGGCAGGGGCGGAGGCAAGGGCGGGGCACGATCGAGCCCTCCTCAAGGTCTGTCCGGCCGCGCGCGGTGGGCGTGCCCGCCCCCGGGTGGAGCTCGCGCCCCACACTGCCCAGGGCTGCGCGTTCTCGGCGCGCGTCGCCGCGGTGACCGTTTCTCGCGCTCGTGGGTCGGAACCCGTGTGCGAGGTTCGCCCGGGGCCTCGGGTTGGCGTGTTCGCGACCCAGGAGCGATGTCCGACGACCCCCGTGCCGAGAGGCACCTGGATCTCGCCCTGGGGTAGTAGGGAAGCCAGGTGGCACTGGAAGTGAGTCTGGAATCGAGGCACAGACCTTTAAAATGACGAAGCCACTTTTTGCCATCCTTGCTGTGGATGGGAGACATTGGTTTCGGGCCAGGATTTCAGGGAGGACGTGCTTACCCCATTTCTAGGAACTAACCTTTAAGGACCTCCAAGTTTAGAGAAGCTTCTGGTCCGGCCCAGATGAACACTTGCGGTTTTCCGCGCTCGGCAGCAATAACGTGGACAATAACGACACCGGCCAAAGTCCGGTGTCCTGATAGGACTCAGGGTGACCTGTCACGGGCGCCTGGGGGAAGCCCTGGGAAAAGCACCTGCCCCACGACTTCAGGTCTGTTTCATCCAGAAAGTGCTGCAGTTAGAGTCCTGGAGGGAGACATGTTCTCTTGAAAATGGGAAAAGAAAACTGCCAAATGAAAACAATTTAATGATCATCGGATGTCTGCAGAACGGGACACGGCAGCGTTTTCATTCAGCCAAATGCAGTATTTGCAGATTTTTCTGCATTTCCATTAACTTGTTTTGCAAGAATTCCCGACTGTAAATAGATGACAGCCAAGAAATGAAACCCTGTGGTAAATTATAGCAATTATTCATAGGTAAATAATTACCAGGGCAAAAATTCAGTATTTCTTCAGTTCTCTTGATGGGGTCGTTTGTGTTTAACAGGGGATGTAGATGCACTTGATGTTTGATTTGAGAGGAACCCAATAGAAACGAGTGCCTTACAACATAGATCTTGAGTATTGATTGATGTCCCACCACCACCACCCCCTGCCCTTAAACTTACTTCAGGATCTACTGGTATTACTTCTTTAATTTACTGGAATTTCTTAAAGCTGATGAGTTCCAGTTCTTTGAAAGTGTGGAAATCAGTCAGAAGATGGTGACACAGTTGCATACAGTCTGCTCCCCACAAACCCCATTTCTAATGATATCTCAGAAAGAATCTAAAAATGTGGAAAATCTCTCACTGGTTCTGGAAACCAAGGCTGGCATTCACACATCAGAAATAGTTTCTGCTGGCTGTTAAATGAATCACAGGAAGAGCTGGTCTGCCTCTCATTTTTAGCTATAAAGAACCGTTTTGGGGGGACTAGATGGGAAACATCTTGACAGACCTCCATAAACAGCCTGAGCATTTTGTAGTGCTTGACACAGGAGGTGTAAGGAGCTGAATTTTACCAGTGATTGCTACCACAGTTTGTATTTCTGGAGGCCATTTCCAGCAGGGATCTTCTAGGGATCCTTTTACCTATACTAGTTTTTCATGGTGGCCCCGTAGCAGCAGCTGTTCTGGGCAAAGGAAAGAACTGTCCCAAAGATTGGTCAGTTCTTCATGATAGCAGAGTTAGGCTCTAGCATGCCTTACATGGAAGAGAAACTGGAACAAGGGGTTGAAACATCCTTTGGTTTCTTTCCAGTCTCCCCAGTTCACTAAATACTTGACCTGGAAAAGTAAAATCACACACAAAAAAATTTTTTTTTAAATTGAAGTAGCCAATGGTGAAAGTTTTTTTTATTTTTAAAGATTTTACTTATTTATTTGACAGACAGGGATCACAAGTAGGCAGAGACACAGTCAGAGAGGAGGAAGCAGGCCCCCCGCTGAGCAGAGAGCCCGATGTGGAGCTCAATCCCAGGACCCTGAGATCATAACCTGAGCCGATGGCAGAGGATCAACCCACTGAGCCACCAAGGCGCCCCAAAATCACAATAAATTTAAACTCTTCCCAAGCCCCCTTATCTGTGCCTGATGGACATATTCCAGTTGATTTTGAGGTAAATTAAGAAAAGTAATATTCTTATGCTGGAATTAAAAATAAATTGGAAGACTAAAATAAATAAATAAACATTTTAAAAATTAAAAAATAAATAAGAACTTCCCAAACCTGGGGAGAGACTTGGACATCCCAGTTCATGAAACTAATAGACCACTGCCTTTCAGTTCGTCTTCTCCAGACATATTATAGAAACAAATGAGTGAAATTTTAAATTTATCATTGATTATCATTTGATTAATTCATATTTGTCAGACTGATCCTAAGAGAACTAGAACCTTCTTTTTGGTAGATATAAACATGCAATTTTGTTTTCATTGGTTAAAAAAAAAAATCAGTAGAGATTCACCCTTTCGTAATTATTTTACCTGAAACTCTTAGTGTCTTTGACATAAAAAGTTAAACATTAATAACTGAGATAGAGGAGATATACCACTTACCTTTGTATATTTAGATGTGTGTGTAATACCAACCTGTATCAGTTAGTGAAAGTTATTTACTGTAATAGAGGAAGACAAGCAATATTACTGCGTATGTTCCTTGACTTCCCACCTCCATTTCCTACTGCATGCATCTGTCTGCATGGCTGACTTTTAATATGTGTCTTTTTACATTTCGTAAATTTTTAATCAGCCTGTCCTTTTTAAATTGTATACATCATTGTATCTGACATTCTTGTAACTACTCTGTGATCAAAAGTTTCCTGTAACAAATACTGCTTTTTATTTTTTTTTTTTAATTTTTATTTAAATTCTAACTAGCTAACATACAGTGCAATGTTGGTTTCAGGAGTAAAATTCAGTGATACATCCAACACCCCCAAATACTGCTTTTAAAAAAAAAAAAAAAAAACACCCCTCCATGCTGAGAGGCCCAACTTACGTCACACGTAGTGGGTGGTCACTTTATTTAAAGGATCTTTCAAACAAGTACATTCTTAACTAAGGTGAATAAATGCACAATCAAAAACTGTCAAAAAAAAAAAAAAAGCAGCTCTAGGGTTTTAATCAGATGTCCCTTAGCTTGTTAAAACCAGTATAAGATACTTCTTTCCTAATCAGGAAAGTCTGAATGTGCTTTTTTTTTTCCTTTTAAAAGAAGGTCAGAGAACTGAATTATGTCTTCTTCTTAGGTTTCCTCTTACTCGACCCAGTCTTTGCAAAAAATGGGAGGCTGCTGTCCGAAGGAAAAACTTTAAGCCCACCAAGTATAGCAGTATCTGTTCAGAACACTTTACCCCGGACTGCTTTAAGAGGGAGTGCAACAACAAGTTGCTCAAAGAGAATGCTGTACCCACGATATTTCTCTGTACTGAGCCACATGACAAGGTAACGTGTGTTTTAAAATACTGGGCTTTCTATTTATAAAATTAATGTTTTTATTGTGGAAAATTCAGAGTAGTGTTAATAAATGTTACTGGAAGCCATCACTTGTGAGATAACCACTGTTAACCATGATACACTTTTTAAAAATACAAAGTACGGTTTATTTAAGTTAAACATCTACGTCAAGAAAGTCAATCTAGCTTTGTAATTTACCTTAAGGTCGCTCTCTACCTCAACATGTATGTTGATAAGTTTTGGGTTTTCTTTATCAGGGACCATTCAGTTTCAAATATTTCCCCCTCAGGTTTTTTTTGTTGTTGTTGTTGTTTTAAGATTTTATTTATTTGACAGAGAGAAAGAGAGATCACAAGTAGGCAGAGAGGCAGGCAGAGAGGGGGAAGCAGGCTCCCCACTGAGCAGAGAGCCTGATGTGGGGCTCGATCCCAGGAACCTGAGCCTGTCCTGAGCCGAAGGCAGAGGCTTAATCCACTGAGCTACCCAGGCGCCCCCCACCCTCAGTTTTAAGTGCTTGGTATTTCATTAAATCTTACCAGTTCTTCTCTTTCTTGCATCCCATTTCTACTTCAGGTGTAAAACTATAATGAAAACTTAAACTGTTTTCTCATTTTAGAATGTTCCTATTTCAAGGCTTCACAAAAAAAAGTCTAATATTCCTTCTTTTTAATCGAAGTGTAGCTGACACATGATGATATTACATTAGTTTCAGGTGTACAACATGCTGATTAGACAAATCTACCTATTATGCTGTGCTTCCCACACTATAGCTACCATCTATCACCATATAAGGCAATTAGAACACCGCTGACCATATTCTCTATGCTGTACCTTTCATCCTTTGTCTTATTCATTCCATAACTGGAAGCCTGTACCTCCCTCTGCCCATTTTTTCCATCTCCCCAACCCCCCTTCTCCCCTCAGGCAATCATCACTTTGTTCTCTGTATTTATGGGTCTGTTTCTGCTTTTTTGTTTTTCAATTGTTTTGTCTTTTAGATTTCACATATAAGTGAAATCACATGGTATTTATTTGTCTTTCTCTGGCTTTCTTCACTTAGCATGATACCTTCTAGGTTCATGCCTGTTGCAAAATGGCGAGAGCTCATTATTTTTTATAGCTGAGTAATATTCGTGTGTGTGTGTGTGTATGTATATATGTATGTATAGATATATATGTATACCCTCTACACACACAAACACACAGAACATCTGTATGCATTCATCTGTTAATGGATGCTTAGGTTGCTTTCATATCTGGGCTATTATAAATAATACAGTCAACATAGGGGTGCATGTATCTTTTCAAATTAGTGTTTTCATTTTCTTTGGGTAAATACCCAGTAGTGGAATTATTGGATCATATGGTAATTCTATTCTTAAGTTTTTGAGAAACGTCCATATTGGTTTCCACAGTCGCTGGACCAACTTGCGTTCTCCCCAACAGTGCAAGAGGGTTCCCTTTTTTCCATAACCTCACCAACACTTGTTATTTCTTGTCTTTTTGATACTAGCCACTCTGACAGATATAAGGTGATAACTCCTTGTGGTTCCAATTTTCATTTCCTTGATGATTAGTGATGTTGAGCATCTTTTCATGTTTGTTGGCCATGTGTAGGTCTTTGGGATAATGTCCCTATCCTCTGCCCATTTTTTTTAATGGATTATTTATTTCTTTGGTATAGTGTTGTATAAGTTCTGTATATATTTTGGTAATTAACTCTTTATCAGATATATTGTTTGCAGATATCTTTTTGCATTCAGTAGGTTGCATGTTTTTTATTATTATTTATTTATCAGAATGGGAGAGAAAGAGAGAAAGCACAAGCAGGGAGATGGACATGCTGAGAGAGAAGCATGCTTCCTGCTAAGCAAAGAGCCTGACTTGGGACTCAATCCCAGGACCTGGGATCATGACCTGACCCGAAGACAGACACTTAACTGACTGAGTCACTCAGGTGTCCCATATGTTACTTTTTAATTTTAATTTAATTTTTTAAAAAGATTTATTTATTTTAGAGAGATTGTGCATGGGGGCAGAGGGAAAGAGAGTATCTCAAGTAGACTCCCCTACCGAGCACAGAGTCCAACACAGGACTCAGTCTTACAACCCTGAGACCACGACCTGAGCCAAAATCAAGTGTGGAGTACTTCTCCGACTGGGCCACCCAGGCGCCCCACACTAGTTGCATTTGCTGATGGTTTCCTGCCCTATGCAAAAGCTTTTTATTTTGGTGTAGTCACAATTGTTCATTTTGCTTTTGTTATCCTTGCCGGAGGAGACACATCTAGAAAAATGTTGCTAAAGCTGATCTCAAAGAAATTACTGCCTGTGTTTTCTTCTAGGATTTTTATGGTTTCAGGTCTCACATTGAAGTTTTTAATGTTTTTAACTTTGTTTTGTGTATGGTATATAAAAAATGATCCAGTTTCATTCTTTATCATCTAACTGTACTTTCTCCAGCACCATTTATTGTCTTTGCCCTATTATATATTCTTAACTCTTTTGTTGTAGATTAACTAACTGTAAGGGTTTATTTTGGGGCTCTCTATTCTGTTCCACTGATACATGTTTGTTTTTATGCCAGCTTTGATTCTGCAGCTTTGTAGTATATCTTGAAAACTGGGATTGTGATATATCCAGATTCATTCTTCTCATGCAAGTGTGCTTTGGTTATTTGGGGTCTCTTGTGGTTCCATACAAATTTTAAGACTATTTTTTTCTAGTTCTTTGAAAAATGCTGTTGGTATTTTCATAGGGATTGCACTGAATCTGTAGATTGCTTTGGGTAGTATGGACATTTTATTTATTTATTTATTTATTTATTTTTAAAGATTTTATTTATTTATTCGACAGAGAGAGATCACAAGTAGGCAGAGAGGAAGGCAGAGAGAGAGGAGGAAGCAGGCTTCCTGCTGAGCAGAGAGCCCGATGCGGGACTCGATCCCAGGACCCTGAGATCATGACCTGAGCCGAAGGCAGCGGCTTAACCCACTGAGCCACCCAGGCGCCCAGTATGGACATTTTAACAATGTTAATTCTTGGGACACCTGGGTGGCTCAGTCAGTGAAGTGGCTGCCTTTGGCTCAGGTCATGGTCCCAGGGTCCTGGAATCGAGTCCCATGTTGGACTCCCTTGGTTGACATGAAGGCTGCTTTGCCCTCTGCCTGCCACTCCCCCTGCTTGTGCCCCTCTCTGTCAAACAAATAGTTTAAATCTCTAAAACAAACAAATAAATGATGTTAAGTCTTCCAATCCATGGTAATGTTATATATCTTTTCATTTATTTGTGTCATCTTCAATTTGTTTCATCATTGTTCTACAGTTTTCAGAGTTTAGGTCTTTCACCTTGGTTAAATTTATTCCTAGGTGTTTCATTCTATTTGGTGGAATTATAAATGGATTTGTTTTCTTAATTTCTTTTACTGCTACTTCATTATTAGTGTATAGAAACACAACTGATTTCCATATATTAATTTTGTATCCTGCAGCTTCACTGGATTCACTTACGACCTCTAGTAGTTTTTTGTTGGTGTCTTTTGGGTTTTCTATATATAGTATCATTTCATCTGCAAATAGTGATAGTTTTACTTCTTCCTTACCAATTTGGCTGCCTTTTATTTATTTTTCTCTTCTGATTGCTATGGCTAGGACTTCTAGTACTATGTTGAATGAAAGTTGTAAGAGTGGACATCTTGTCTTGTTTCTGATCTTAGAGGAGAGGCTCTCAGTTTTTCACCACTGAGTGTGATGTTAGCTGTGGATTTTTCATATATAACCTTGATTATTTTGAGGTATATTCCCTCTAAGGCAACTTTGTTGAGACTTTTTATCATGAATGGATATTGAGTTTTGTCAAATGCTTTTTCTGCATTTACTGAGATGGTCATATGATTTTATGGTTTGTTTTGTTAATGTAGTGTTTCACATTGACTTATGAATATTGAACCATCCTTGCATCCCTGGAATAAATCCCACTTGATCATGGTGAATGATCCTTTTACCATATTGTCAAATATGCTCATATTTATTTTTGCATCTATGTTCAACAGAGATATTGGCCTGTACTTCTTTGTTGTTGTTGTTTTTGATACCAGGGTAATGCGGGCCTTATAGAATGTATTTAGAAGTCCTTTCTATTCTGTTTTTTGGAATATTTTGAGGAGAATAGGTATTTACTGTTTTGAGGAGAATAGGTATGATTACTGTTTACATATTTGGTAGAATTTATCATCTGGTACTGGACTCATGACTTTGGGAGTTTTTTGATTACCTTTTCAATTTCATCACTAATGATGGATCTATTCATATTTTCTATTTCTTTCTGATTTGTTCTTGGAAGACTGTATGTTTCTGGAAATTTAACCTTTTCTTCTAGGTTATCCAATTTGTAAAAATGTCATTCTTAAATTTCACAGGTGGATTCTTTTAAACTGTTATTTGTAGTTACTAAACTTGAACATACTCTGCATTGTTGTTGTAGAAGGAAGATCTTTTGGAGCCACAAGAACAGCTTCCCCCGCCTCCTTTAACACCTCCCATTTCCCAGGTGGATGCTACTATTGGATTACTAATGCCTCCTCTTCAGACCCCTGATAATCTCTCAGTTTTCTGTGACCACAACTATACTGTGGAGGATACAATGCACCAGAGAAAAAGGATTCATCAGCTAGAACAACAAGTTGAAAAACTCCGAAAGAAGCTCAAGACTGCACAGCAGCGATGCAGAAGACAAGAACGACAGCTTGAAAAATTAAAGGAGGTTGTTCACTTCCAGAAAGAGAAAGACGACATATCAGAGAGAGGTTACGTGATTTTGCCGAATGACTACTTTGAAATAGTTGAAGTGCCAGCATAGAAAAATGATGTTTGTATTGGTTTTTAATGGGGCAACACCACACACCCTCTTCTAGCCTATAAGGAGTTTGAAAAAAATAACACTTGAGTACTTGTATAAAAACATTCAGAATATTTTTTTAAAAAAATAAATTAGATATATACTATAAAATTGTAAATTTTTTGTTTGTAATTTCAGGGTTTTTACATTTTAACAAAATATCTTAGAAGTTGTAAACTAACCTCAGAACTCCAATGTAAGTTGGTTTCAAATTGAGGAGTTTTGTTTGGGTATTTATAGAAATGTAAAAATGAAAAGTAAAGTGAATGTGAACAGTATAGCAAGGACAATTTAAGTTTAAAATTTAAAATTAATGCAGGTTATTAAAAGAATGTAGTTACATTGTAAGTCAGAAGTATAGGTCAGATCACGAGATGTAACTTCTCAGAATATATATATTCTTACTATTCTTATTTGTAAAGTCAGAAGATTTGTTTATCTTTCTTAATCACTTGTCAAAGATAAATTGACAAGTCAATGCTTAAAAAAATAAATTGGTTGTCTTCAGAGCAGGAATTGAAGAGTCATTCTATACCTAGTCAATATGAGTAAATAAGTATGAAATTTTTAAAAGTGGGTTCAGCTTTTTTTCCCCACTAATTTTTAAATTAGAAGCATATCCCCAGTGGAAGAGATGTTTGTTCTTCAATAAAGTAGGCATTGTTATGAATAAAGTAATAAAAATGGGGGCCTGATTCATAGTATACCTTTTTCTTTCATCACCCCCAACATTAAGGAGCTTCTAGTTCCCAACTGTTGTTAGATATAACAATCTGTATCCAAATCTCTAATGAAAGTGTTGTGTCAGTAGAGTTTGATTTGTACCATAATATGACAAATTGATTTTGGTCACATCTTCACCTAAGAAAGGATTTCTTCACTTTTAACACAAGTTAGAAATTATATCCCATTTACTTAAATGAATGATTTGTATTCCAGAGCAATCTAATATGTACTACTTATGTTACTGAATGTTGAAATTTGAACACTGAAGTTTCTGTTCAAACTATGAGATGTATTCTGACTTTGTGAGAAGTTTTAGTTACACATTTGAGATGAAAATATGTTCTGAGTAAACAGATGCTGCCTTAGGAATTATCTACTTAGATTTAGAATAATTGTTCCAATTTACAATTATTTTATATTTCAAAGTACGCCGAGATAGTTGAAAAGTAACAGACCTTTTAAGGCAGTATTAAAAATATGAAACAATAACATTCAAAAGTGTCTTTTGTAGCTATGGTTTTCAATGTGACTTACTGCTATGATGCCAGTGGATAATACCTTGATTTTTTATGAACCAGTATTTCAAAAACAGAAAGTTATAATCAAAAGATTACTTGAAGTTGTATGTTCTGATAACATATAGAACTAACTTTATGGAATCAGAGGATGTTTTCTAGTTATTCATGGATCTCATCAGTGTTTTGGAAACTCACAAAGTAGTTTGGTTTTATATTTCATCTGTCTAGCAATTCCTGGAGGATATGAGTAAACATCTTGCAAAGCATATATCTTATTGTTGTCTACCTGAAAGGAAATGTGTGTGTGTGTGTATGTGTGTTTGTGTCCCCAAAACCAAGAACCCAACACTGAATTATAAAAGTGTCAATCCTAATTACTTAGCATCTTAACATTATGATTTAACCTGGAGTTTCTTTTCATAACAAACATAAATCTCTGGAGAGAACTGAACAAGCAGCATGTATGCCAGCTGTTTGCATTTAAATAAATTATCATAGTTTAGCATAGGGAGTTTGAGGTATTGCTGGTTATTTCTGAATGCGAGATGTAACATTTGGTGAATGTTTTAAAAATTCATTTTGTCTACTGTAGTGTTTATTATCTTGCCAAGTAAAGGAAATAGGTCCTATTCAAGCATGATGAAACTCAGTCTGAAACAAATGGACACAGTCTCAATCTGGAACAAATGGGGGGCACACTCGTGCAAACTACAGCATATTATGAAAGATGACATTTATTTTAAGCACATACAGTAACATACTAAAATTTCCATTTATGTGTGATGACGTAATCTGGCAATAATGGTGAGAAGAAATAACTTTCCTGGTAAATTTTAGAATTAGAAGGGACTTACAAATGACTGAACACTAGCCTAACTTCCAAACCCTGCAGAAATCTGTTTGTAAAATATCCGTGACAAGTGGTCATCTGTTCTCTGTTTACTGTTTACATTTAAGCAGTTGTTCTCAGATTCTTTAAAATGGGTTTCTGGGGCGCCTGGGTGGCTCAGTGGGTTAAGCCGCTGCCTTCGGCTCAGGTCATGATCTCAGGGTCCTGGGATCGAGTCCCACATCTGGCTCTCTGCTCGGCAGGGGGCCTGCTTCCCTTCCCCTCTCTCTGTGATCTCTTCCCTTCCTCTGTCCTACTGTGATCTCTCTCTGTCAAATAAATAAATAAAATCTTTAAAAAAAAAATAATAAAATAAAATGGGTTTCTGGATTAGGATGGAATTAGTTGCCATTCTTTTTATACTTGGTTATAGTGAAAATAAAAACTTCACTTTGAACTGCTGCATAGTTTGAACTGTCAAATTCTGAGTTAAAGAAGTTTTAAAATTTTGTAAAATAATTTAAATGTCTAGTAACTGTATATCTGTTATGTGAACTAAAAATAATTGTCATTGCAGTAAAGAAACAGTGCTGTTTTAAAATTATTAGCAAAACTTTTTACCTGGAAGTCCAAGTACATGAGATCTTTTTTTTTTTTTTCCCCTCTTAACTATAATTTGTGTAATTCCTTTGTTAGAAGTGTAACAGCAATGGTGAAAACAAATGAAAGTTTCACTTGATATGGATTTTTTGGTTTAAATAATATTCTCTGATCATCTCTTGCTATTAAAAATATTATGCACACATACTCAACACCTATGGCTTTTGTAAAGTCAGTAGTAAGCAACATTAAACAAGATACTTAAAAGGCCATATGATCTGTAAAAAGAAAACTCCCATTTATGTTCCAGGATTTTTAAAAGACAGCCATCCATGAATAGCATTCAAAGGAAAAAGAAGATTTATAAACCTGCTTGATTATTACTCTTCCTGATATTAACAACCATGTGAATTGGATAACCAATGAATGAAGAGCATTGCTCTTGTGATGATAACTGGTGTTTCTGAGCATTATGATTTTATATTATGTATTAAAATACAATCCTCAATGTGAAAGAAAAATATCAAAAAGCAAACAGTGATTTACAAATAAGCAAAAAAGCAGTTATAATTATTGTACTTAAAGTAATGGAAAGGTTTGCTCTTAAAATTCCATGTCTTGATATCTTTTTTACCTTGAATATGTTTTATTTTACTGAGATTTTTTTCTGAATGATAAATTTTTTTAAACTCAAAAGATCTATTGAGAATTTTTATTCTTTTCTAAATTCATAGTATTTGGGGTTTTGAGATCATCAAAATTTCATTTTTAAAATATCCTAAGAGATATGAATAGACATCCTTTGTTTTTAAAGTATTTTTGGTGAGGCAAACTGTACAATATTAGCAACAAATAGATGACTTCTGGAATGGCAACATGTTCACCCTAACTATGATGATTGGTCAAAAAAAGTTTTTTTGAACAACAATTTAAGGTCTCTGCAAATTGTCTTAAGGTCTTACAGCAAATGAAGAAACATTCATGAAAATCTAAATCTCTAAACTAACATTAAGAGCCTGGCTTTTTTTTTTTTCCCCATGCAGATAGCACTCTCGGAAACATAGTGAACATTCCTTTTTTTTTTTTTAAGATTTTATTTATTTATTGGACAGAGAGAGATCACAAGCAGGCAGAGAGAGAGGAGGAAGCAGGCTCTCTGCTGAGCAGAGAGCCCGATGCAGGGCTCGATCCCAGGACCCTGAGACCATGACCTGAGCCGAAGGCAGTGGCCTAACCCACTGAGCCACCCAGGCGCCCTCATAGTGAACATTCCTAAAACCCACTGGACTTTCTGCAAGAAGTGTGGCAAACACCAACCCCACAAAGTGACACAGTATAAAAAAGGCGTAAGATTTTATGTCCAGGGAAGGTGGCATTATGACAGGAAGCAGAGGGGCTATGGTGGGCAGACTAAGCCGATTTTCTGGAAAAAGGCTAAAACTACAAAGAAGATTGTGCTGAGGCTTGAATTTATTGACTCTAATTGCAGACCTAAGATTGCTGTCTCAAGAGAAGCAAGCATTTTGAACTGGGTGGAGATAAGAGAAAGGGCCAACTGATCCAGTTCTATCCATATTTTGTTGTATTATGAAGACAATAAAATCTTGAGGTGATGTTCACTTCAAAAACAGACGCAAATTAACAGCCTGATGGCATTTACACCACGACTTATTCTTGCCTTAAACCATCACCACTGCCACCACCCCACACACAGCTTAGTGCTACAGAAACCATTCTGAGTGGATATGTCCAAAAAGACATATCCTCCTCCCCACTCACGTCCTGTGGTATCTCCCAAGAAGGGAGGCAGCCAGTATTTCTCATACCCCTAGGCTTGTGTTACAAAGGCTGTTCTGCAGGCAAGTGCAGCCAAAATGTCAGGACTCCCTCCACCCAGCTCCCACTCAGGGAGGAGACTTTACCCCAGGTGCAACAGGCCAAGAGTACCAGGACTCTGATCACCCTCTTCCTAGATGCTCATAAGGTGAAGTTTCCATGCCAGGAGAGGCAAACTAAGAAGACCAGAAGCTACCATCCCAATTGAGTTCTGATCATAAAGTAGGCATACCAACCCTAGAGAAACAGATCTGTAACACCCCTCCCTACAGAGGAGTGATAGATCTCCCCTCCTCCAGGGGAGAGGAAGCCATAAGAACAGAGAACACTGAAGCTTTCCCCAAAGGAACTGATTTCAGCTGAAAGAGTGTGGGGAAGTTCAGGACTAAGGGAACTCTTAAGGACAGTGGAAAATTTCATGGTAAAAAGTGAAAAGGGAGCTGGTAGTTCCACCAGAGAACACATTCGGTTATTTTTAGGCTAGGTAATTTACCAGAGAGAACAGAGAAAAAGGTAAAAAGAGCCTTTAAGGCTCTTTTGAAGGTCGTAACAAGCCTCAAACACTAACTTCAAAAATTTCTGCAAAAAGGCCCAGATCTAATTGGATCAGACTACAGAACAATTTAAGCACTAGTACATCATTGAAACAAAGAGCAATCCATTGCCATGGAGCTAATATCTGAGTTTGACACCAGCAAAGGCAGATAGGTTAACAAAGAAATTAGGAAAACAGAAAAAGGCCTTTTAGAAGCTCTGTCACCCCAGGTGACTATGTGCATGCCCAAGGCTGCACCTTCTAAGAAAGGAAATCAGAGACTTCATTCACCGTGAAGGGGAAACTAACTTCACTAGTTAGTCAAGTAATTAAATTAAAAAAAAAAAAAAAAAAACCAACAAACACAACAAGCCTGGAAGAAGGATGGGTGGGTCACTAGAATCGGTGTCCAAAGATCGTACCATATATAATCTAAAATGCCCAGTTTTGAACAAAGATATGCAAAGAAATAGGATAATTTAACTCATAAGAAGGGTGGAGGGAGCAGGCAACAGAAACTGAGAAGGGCTAGATGTCAGAATTAACAAAGACTTAAAAGCAATTATTATAAATAAGCTAAATAAATGTTAGTTCCAATGAACTAATGAAAACCATGCTTAAAGGGAGAAATGAAAATATCTCCTCAAAAATAAAAAAAGGTACAAATTTTACAAAGGATATGAAATTTTACGAAGGATATTCTGAAGGTATAAAGCACAATAATTAAAACGAAAAATTCACTAGAGAAGCTCAACGGTTACTTGAACTTGCAGAAGAAATATCAGCGAACTTGAAGATAGATCACACAATTTGAAAAACAGAGAACATAGAAGGAAGAAAATGAATAGATTCAGAGAAACAAAATACCTCTAAACATGTGAATATAGGCATAATGGAAGTACCAGAAGAAAGGAGGGTGAAATAGAAATGATGGAGAGAGGGAGAGAAGAACAGAAAAATATTTGGAGAGGGGTGCCTGACTGACTCTTGATCTTAGAGTTAATAAGATTCAAACCCCACCTTTAGTGTAGAGATTACTAAAAAAAAAAAAAAAAAAAACTTAAAAAATCTTTGAAAAAATAATGGGTGAAAATCCCACACATTTGATGAAAAACACTAATCTACAAATTCAAGACACCCAACAAATACTAAGATAAACAGAGATCCACACCCAGATGCATCATAATAAAAAATGATCAAAATCAAATAGAAAAATAACATTATATGCAAGGGAACCCTAATAAGATTAATATCTGATTTCTTACCAGAAAAAAATGAAGACCAGGAGGCAGTGGGATGACAATCAAAGTGCTGAAAGAAAAACCTGTTAACTGGGATGGGATGCCTGAGTGTCTCAGTCGGTTAAGCATCTGTCTTTGAATCCGGTCATGATCTCAAGTCCTGGGATTGAGTCCCTCATCAGGCTCCCTGCTCAGTGGGAAGACTGCTTCTCCCTTTCCCTCTGCCTGCCATTTTCCCTTGCTTGTGCTCTCTCTGTCTCTGTCAAATAAATAAAGTATTAAAAAAAAACCCAATCCATTAACCAAGAATACTATATGTAGTAAAACCATTTAAAAAATGAAGGTGAAGGTTTTCAGGAAGATAGTGCAGTAGGAAACACCGGGAATCTGTCTTCCCCACTTAGGCAACAATGGCCCTGATGTAATCTATCTATTGAAATGGGCTTGCAACTCCTAGAAGAAGGCTTTGATGGTACACTGTGGTTAATATCAGTCAATTTCAACTATTAGCTCAGAGACAAGCACCAATTTGCCACCTGCAGCCCCATGGCAGGCAGTGGAGGAGTGGTAGGAGAAACGTATATGCAGGTGGTGGGAGCTATGGTGACCAATACAGATCCTGTCCTCTAAATATGAAAGATCTGTGTTCTAAAAGATGACTGCTATTTTGATCATAAAGGTGAAGACAGAGGTGCTGTGTGTCTTCTCTTCCCTAATTCGTTTTTTCTTTCTCCTCTGTTGGAAGCCAGGCAAGACTAGGACTAGAGCATTCAAACCATCCATCCATACAGGAATATTAGAAAGTCATTGTGCATACCCAGGGAATAATGAAATCTTGGAGAAGACCTGAGAAGATGTTAAGTTTACACTTTATGCTGACACTTGGAAGATTCTTAGTAGATAGCCTAAATAAGAATAAGATAACAAAATAAGATAACAATAAGAAGCAAAATAAAACCCAGCAAACCCTGGGGAGGGGAGAGAATCAGATTTCTAGTTACCACATCATTAGAATCAAATGTCCGATTTTCAACCAAAGAATCATAAGGCATACTTTAAAAAAGGAACATATGGCCCATTCAAAGGAAAAAATAAATCCAAAGGAACTATCCCTTAGGAAGATCAGTTGGCAGACATACTAGACAGATTTAATATTAAAACAACTTTAATAAAGATGCTCAAGAACTAAAGGAATACATGGAGAAAGTCAAGAGAATGATGTATGAACAAAATGATAGTATCAATAGAAATAGAAAACCTGAAAATGAATTAAAAAGAAATTCCAGGAACCCCTGGGGCTAAATTGGTTAAGCCTCTGACTCTTGATCTCAGGATTATGAGTTCAAGCCTAATGTTGGGCTTAAGATGGAGCCTGCTTTAAAAAAAGAGAGAGAGAAAGATAAATTCTCGAGCTGAAAAGTACAATAACAGAAATGAGAATTTTTAAAAAAGAGTTTATTTACTTATTTGACAGACAGAGATCACAAGTAGGCAAAGAAGCAGGTGGGGGGGCAGGCTCCCCACTGAGCAGAGAGCCCAATGCGGGGCTCGATCCCAGGACCCTGGGATCACGACCTGAGCTGAAGGCAGAGGCTTTAACCCACTGAGCCACCCAGGTGCCTCCAGAAATGAGAATTTCACTAGATTTGATCAGACAAAAGAGTCAGCAAACATGAAACTAGGACAACTGAAATAGGTGAATCTGACCAAGAAAAAAAAAATTACAGAAAAGTGAACAGAATCTAAGAGATTTGCGGGACACAAATTGGTAGACCAATATATGCATTGTGGGAGTCCCAAAAAGAGAAAAGAAAGAGAAGGGTCAGAGAGAATATTTGAGATTCAGTGGTTGAAAATTCCCCAAGTTTGATGAAAGTCATGAATATAAATATCCAGGAAAGTGAACAAACTCCTAATAGGACAAACTCAAAAAGACTCATACTAAGACACATTATCATCAAACTGTCAAGCAACAAAGAGAATACTGAAAGCAACAAAAGAGAAGTGACTCATCACCTACAAGGAATCCTCAGTAAGTTATCAACAAACTTCTCATGTGAAGTTTTAGTGGTCAGAAGGTTAGAAGGCCACTGATATATTCAAAGTGCTAAAAACAAAAACAAAACACCTGTAAACCAAGAATCCTATATCTGCCAAATTATCTTTCAAAGTGAGAGAGAAATTATGACATTCCCAGATAAACAAAAGCTGAGGGAATTCATTACAGCTAGTTCAGCCTGCAAGAAATGCTAAAGGGAGCTCTGCAGGTTGAAATAAAAGGAAACACCAACTTGAAGCAATATTAAAAAATAAAGATCTCAGTAAAGGTAAAAACAAGGGCCACTGCTCTTGTAACAATGGTTTGTATCTCCACCTTTTGTTTTCTTCATAATTGCCTAAGCATTAAAAAAACAGTTATTAGTTTAAAAGGTGGTATTATGGTAAGTTTCATATGTAATACCACATTTTGTTTTCTACATAATTTAAAGGACTAATACATTAACAAAAAATTATTAGTTTATGTTTTTGGACACAAGTGTAATTTTGTGGCATCAGTAACTGAAAGGGGTAGGAATAAAGCAGAAAAGAAGCAAAGTTTTTGTATGTCACTGAATTTAAAATAGTATAAATTCAAATTATAGTGTTATAACTTTAGGATGTAAAATGTAATCCCCATGGTAACCACAAAGAAAATAGTTATAGAATATACACAAAAAGAAAGAGAAGGGAATTTAAATGTCTCACTATAAAAAGAATTCAATTAAGCACAAAAGACAGTTGTACAGGAAATAAACAAAAAAGCTATAAACTGTATTGAAATTAAATAACTAAATGACAGAAGTAAGTCCCTCCTTATCAGTAATTACTTAAATGTAAATGGAATAACTCTAATCAAAAGACAGAGGTTGGCAGAATGGGTTAAGAAAAAAATGATCTCACTATATGATGTCTCTAAGCGACTCACTTTAGATACAAATAGATTATACAGGAAAGGATGGGGAAAAGATTCTCAATGCATACAGTAACCAAAAGAAGGCAGAAATGGCTATCAGACAAAATAGGCTTTAGGTAAAAAAAAGTTTACGAGACAAAAAAGGATATTTTGTCTTAATAAAAAGTTCAATACAGTAATAAGACATAATGATTATAAACACTCATTTACCTAATAAAAGACCATGAAAATAAATAAATAAAAATTTGGCACAATTGAAGGGAGAAATAGTTCTACAAAAATGAAGATAAAGTAAAAAGATTCTCCGATAAACAAAAACTGAATCTGTTGCGAGCCAACCCACCCTAAAATAAACACTAGAGGAAGCTTTTCAGACTGAAAGCAAGTGACACTCAGTAGTAACTTGAATTAAAAAAAAAAAAAAAAGATTGCCAGTAATGGTAATTGTGTAATTATTAAAGACAGTACAACTACATTTTTTTTACTCTTAACTAACATAAAAAGCAATTACATAAATCTATGTGTGTAATTGTTAGCCTATAACATAGACAAATGTAATCTATTTTACAGTAACAAGTGGGTGGGGGAAAAAAGCTGTATTGAAGTAAGGCATAACACCAGATGGTAATTTGAATCTGAGAGAAGACATGTCGAGAAATAAAAATGATAAATAAAAGGTTAATAAACTATAAATATATACTTGCTCTCCTTTTTTTCCCTCAGCTTTTTTTGAAGATATGTATATACATTGTAGTAATTATAAAAATATATTATTGGAGTCAATCAGAGAAAGACAATTATCATATGATCTCTCTGATATGAGGAATTTGAGAGGCAAGGAGGGGTTTCTGGGGGGTAGGGAAGGAAAAAAATGAAACAAGATGGGATGGGAGGCAGACAAACCATAAGAGACTTTTTATCTCAGGAAACAAACTGAGGGTTGCTGCGGGTAGAGGGGGTAGGGAGAGGGCAGATGGGTTATGGACATTGGGGAGGGTATGTGCTATGATGAGTGCTGCAAAATGTGTAAGCCTGATGAATCACAGACATGTACCCCTGGGGCAAATAATACATTATATGTTAATAAAAATAATTAAAATTTTTTTTAAAAAAGAAAAAAATGTATTATTGGGTTTATGACATATATAAATGAAATATGTATAATAATTATAATAGACAAATGGGAGGAGAGGTAATAGAGGTACATAGAAGTAATGCTTCTATATCTCCCTGGAATTAAGTTGGTACAGCTCTGAAGTAAGTTCTTATAAATTAAGATAAATATGGTAAGCCCTAGAGCAACCACTAAGAAAATAACTCCAAAATGTAGAAGGAAGAATCATTAAAGAAATTAAAATGTTAAACTAGAAATGTTCACTTCATGCAAAATAAAGCAATAAAGGAGGAATAGAGAAAAAAGACACGAGCAATATAGGAAACAAAAATCAAAACACCAGATATAAATCTAGCTACATCAATAATAGCATTTAATGTGAATAGATTAAACAATCCGATCACAAAGCAAAGATTGTCAAATCAGATAAGAAAAGTAAGCTCCAACCATATGTTGTTTACAAGAAACACAGTTTACCTTAAAGATAAAAATAGGTTGAAAGTAAAAAGATGGAAATGACATACGAGACAAATAGCAACCACAACAGAGCTGCGGTGTCTATGTTACTATCAGACAAAATAGACTTTAAAGGGAAAAAAAATTACTAGATGTGGAAGGATATATGGTAATGATAAAAGGTCAATCCCTCAGAAAGAGAACTATTATAAACACATATGCACCTAACAACAGAGCCCTAAAACACTTGAAGTGAAAAATGAAAGAAATTGAGAGATAGACAATGCAATAATTAGCTGAAGACTTTAATACTCCATCTTCAATAATCAGAAAAATTAAGTAGCTAATTGATAAGAATATGGAAGATTTTAACACCACTATAAATAAATTAAACCTAACAGACCTCTATAAAACACTGCACCCAACCACTGCAGAGTATATACTCTTCAAATCACACAGAACAGATGCTGGGCCGTAAAAAAACAAAGTCTCAATAAGTTTTGAAGTATTGAAATCATACAACGTATATTCTCTGACCATGATGGAATTAAATTAGAAATCAATAACAGAAGGAAATTTGATAAGTAGAAAGAAATGTAAGAATGTAAAAATTACAAAATACACCCTTATGCAACCAGTGAACAAAGGAAAAATCACAAGAGAAATTAAAAAATACTTTGTGATAGATAAAAATAAACACAAAGCACCAATACTTATGGAATGTGGCTCAAGGCAGGCTTAGAGGGAAATTTATAACCTATGTTTTAAAAAAAGAAGCAAGATAGCAACTCAATAATCTAATCTTCCTCCCAAAGACATTGGAAAAAGAACAAGCTAAACCTAAAGTATGCAGGAGGAAGAAAATAATAAATATTAAGGTAGAAATTAGTAAAATAAAGAATAGAAAAATGATAGAGAAAGTCAAAGAAACTAAAAATTCATTGTATGGGAAAATCAAAAGGAAGAAACTTTAGCTAGACTAACAAACAATAAGTGAATGCCAATATGAAAGACTTCTTAAAGGCTTTTCACAGAAATGGAAATGCATCTGACTGATAAATACAAAATATTTTGTATTTTGTCTGATATATACAAAAATGTTTAATCCCAGGGTGGTTGGGTTATGAACATTGGGGAGGGTATGTGCTATGATGAGTGCTGTGAAATGTGTAAGCCTGATAATTCATAGACTTGTATCCCTGGCGCAAATAACAGATTATATGTTAATAAAAATAATTTTTAAAATGTTTAATCCCATCAATAATTAGATAAATTAAAATAGAGACCATAATGAGATACATAATTTCATATTCGTTTGATAGTTAAGAATTCAGAAGTGAAAAAGTAAAAATAAACTTAAATCTATTAGGGACACCTGGGCGGCTCAGTTGGTTAAACATCTACCCTCAGCTCAGGTCATGATCCCAGGGTCCTGGGATTGAGTCCCACATTGGGCTCCTTGCTCAGTGGGAAGCCTGCTTCTCCCTCTGCCAGCTGTTCCCTCTACTTGTGCTCTCTCTCTCTCTCTCTGACAAATAAATAAATAAAATCTTTAAAAAAGCAATAGAATAAAACAAAAAATAAAACAAATCTGTTAATTTATTATTCAGTTAATGAATAATAATAATTATTCAGTTAATGAATAATTAACTGAATAGCAATCTGAATCATGTCTCATAAGAAACAAAAATACAGAATTCATTCATTAAAACTTCATTCAATTATTATTATATTTTAACGTAGCATTTTAATCATAATGTATACATGTAGCTCATGAATGAACAAACATAAAATTAAGCATACTTTGGCAGCACAGCTTCCATTCTATTCTTTTTCTGTTGAACACAAGATCAACTTTGATGCTCAGCAATTGAAATGCCATATATTGTTTTGAAATATCCTTCTCAGTTTTTAACCAACTAAACAACCCAGGCACCCCACTATCTTCTCTATTTTTAATAAATTAACATAAAATCATTTGCTTATTGTATAGTTCCCAAACAAGGACAAAAATTAAATGTATTACTGAAAAAAAAAGTCGGATAATACCAAGTATCAGAGAGAATGTAGACCAATGTGGTATTTTTACATATTGCTAGTAAGACTGTATACTGGTACGCCCATTTTGGGAAACAATTTAGCATATAAACTAACACATCCCTTGTATTTATATATCCAAGAGAAATTCTTACACATATGCACCAGAGACATGTGCCAGAATGTTCATAGAAACACTGTTAGAAAAAAAGGAAAAAAGGAAGTAATTGACTCCACATTGATAGGAGAATCAATGAATTATGGTTTGGTCACACAATAGAATACTATATAACAGTGAAAATGAATGAATTAGAGCTCATGAAAAAAAGATGACTCATAATAAAATAATGTGTGATAAAAGCAAGTCTTAGAACACAATGTATAGTTTTGTACCCTATTCTAAAGTAGAAACACAATGATATTAAGTAATATATATTGTTGAGCCATATAGTTATATAACTTAGTTTTTTATTTTTATTTTTTTTTAAAGATTTTATTTATTTATTTGACAGAGAGAGATCACAAGTAGGCAGAGAGGCAGGCAGAGAGAGAGGAGGAAGCAGGCTCCCTGCCGAGCAGAGAGCCCGATGTGGGACTCGATCTCAGCACCTGAGATCATGACCTGAGCCGAAGGCAGCGGCTTAATCCACTGAGCCACCCAGGTGCCCTATAACTTAGTTTTTTAAAAAGTATTTAGGAGTAACACAAAACTAAAGATGGTGGTTATCTCTGGGAGGAGCAAAGTGAAAGATGATGACAAGGTGAGAGAGAGCCTTTAAGCAGATGCAGATTATTGGTAATAGTCTAGTTCTAAGGTTGAGTATGTTGATATGTACCGAATATACTATTAAACAAGCTAATATAGAAAAATAAAAAAAAGAACACAAATTAAATAAAAGGAATAAGACAAAAGAGTACCATATATGGGCCAATGATGATAGTGGGTTATGAATAAAAGATTAATTATAATATAATTATGTTTATTATAATTATATAGTTAACTGTATAATTCATTTAACTGTGTAATAGAATTATACAGTTAATATAATTTTGTACACCTGAGGTTCCAAAAAAAAAAGGCAACAAATGGCCAATCTATTAGCAGTCAATATACGTCAGATACCTTACAAAACATTTGATGCCATATGATCCTTAGGACACCTGAGCAAGTTAGGAAGATACTATTATTATCCTCATGTTACAAATGGAACCACTGAGGGACTAAGAAAATCCCACAGTTAGAGGCAGAGCTAGAATTTGAACTCTGACAGCCTGATACAAAAATTGGCATCCTTAGCCATTATGATATGCTGCCTTCCCTAAGAAGTAAAATAGTGGTCCTAACCCTAGGTGAGAGGAGTGTATGGTAAAGAAAACCATGCCTATTAGACATGATACTATTCTTTTCAAAGCAAAGAATCTGAAAAACCATGGCTTGATTAGGGTTCTAGACTCTTAAGAAAAAGAAATGGTTACATACATATCTTGAACATTCTGAATTCTAGCTTCTCAGAAGGAAGTATTTTAAACACTAGCAGCAAGCTGGAAATGACTTCAGAGATTTATTTGCACAAATTTTAGGGTATGTAGGAAGCTTATGAATATTTGTTGCCATTTGCAACAAATTGATGAAACTTAAGGGCATTACATTAACTGAAAGAAGTCAGAGAGAGAAAGACAAATACAGTATGATCTCACTCGTATGCGGAATCTAAAAATGCTGAACTCAGAAACTAGAGAGTGGAGTGGTGGTTACCAAAAACTGGGCCGGTAAGGTAAATGGAAAATGTTGGTCAAAGGGTATAAACTTCCTAGTTATAAGACAAATAAGTTCTGGGGATCTATTGTATGGCATGGTGATTATAGTTAATACTGTATTAGATTCTTGAAAGCTGCTAAGAGATCTTAGATGTTTTTATTAGCAAAAAAAAAAAAAAAAAAAAAAACGTTGGGGGGAGAGGGGGTAATTGTGTGACCTGTTGGAGGTATTAGCTAAAGCTATGGTAGTACTCATTTTGCAATATATAAATATATCAAATCAGCATGTCATGCACTTTAAACTTACTGTTATATGTCAATTATATGTCCATGAAGCTGGAAAAAAAGAATTCATGAAAATGAATTTAAGTCACAGTATAATTATTTTTAAAAATTATTATCATTATTATTGTTATTCATGCAGAAAGCACTTCTATATGGTAAAGTATTTTTCATTTGGAGTTTTGGTTATACTTTGATTTGCATTATTCTAAGTTAAAATTTAAATTCTGAATCAGGTAATAATGAATAAAGATCCTATTATAAAGATTTTATGTTATTCTGCTATATGAAATCTTCCCTTAACTTGGAAATTATAGTTTTTAGACCTGTAATAAATTTTATTTTTTTCTTGATGAGCAATCATAAGTTTTCTTTTTTTTAATTTAATTTAATTTTATTTAAATTCAGTTAATTAACATATAGCATATTATTAGGTTCAGAGGTAGAATGAATCATCAGTTGTATATAGCACCCAGTGCTCATTACCTCAGGTGCCCTCCTTAATACCTGTCATCCAATTTCCCTATCCCCCCAACCCCCTTCCCTCCAGCCACCCTCAGCTTGTTTTTATATTTAAGAGTCTCTTATGGTTTGTTTCTCCCTCTGATTTCATCTTATTTTAATTTTCCCTCCCTTCCCCTGTGATCCTCTGTTTTGTTTCTTAAATTCCACATATAAGTGGAATCATATGATATTTGTCTTTCTCTGAATGACTTTTTTCATTTAGCATAATACCTCTATTCCAACCACATCAGTGCAAATGGTAGGATTTCATTTTTTTTTGTTGGCTGAGTAATATTCCATTGTATATATATACCACTTCTTCTTTATCCATTCATCTCTTGATGGACATCTGGGCTCTTTTCCCAACATCATTTGTTGAAGAGACGGTCTTTTTTTCATTGGATATTCTTTTCTGCTTTGTTGAAGATTAGTTAACCATAGAGTCAAGGTTCCATTTCTGGGTTATCTATTCTGTTCCATTGATCTATGTATCTGTTTTGGTGCCAAAACCATACTGACTTGAAGAAAACATCATAAGCAATTATATAGAGCTTGAAGTCTGGGATAGTAATGCCACCAGTTTTGATTTTCTTTTTTAGCGTTCCTCTGGCTATTCAGGTTTTTTTCTGATTTCGTACAAGTTTTAAGATTATTTGTTCTAGCCCTGTGAAAAAATTTGATGGTATTTTGATAAGGATTGCATTGAATGTATAGATTGCTCAGGTAGAATAGATATTTTAACAATATTTTTTCTTTCAATCTGTGAGCATGGAATTTTTTTCCATTTCTTTACGTCTTCCTCAATTTCTTTCATGGCTGTTCTATAGTTCTCTGAGTATAGATCCTTTGTCTCTTTGGTTAGGTTTATTTGTAGGTGTCTTATGGTTTGGGTGCAATTGTAAATAAGATTGATTTCTTAATTTCCCTTTCTTCTGTCTCATTGTTAGTGTATAGAGGTGCACTTATTTCTGTGAATTAATTTTATATCCTGCCACTTTGCTGAATTCCTTTGTGAGTTTTAGCAATTTTGGGGTACAGTCTTTTGGGTTTTCCACATAAAGTATCATATCATCTGCAAAGAGTGAGAGTTTTCTTCTTTGATGATTTGGTTGTCTTTTATTTCTTATTATTGTCTGATTATCAAGGCCAGGACTTCTAGTACTGTGTTGAACAACAGTGGTGAAAGTGGACATCCCTGCTATGTTCCTGACCTTAGGGGAAAAGCTCTCAGGTTTTCCCCATTGAGAATGATATTCACTATGGGCTTTTCATGAATGGTTTTCATGATATTGAGGTATGTTTCTTCTATCCTTACACTATGGAGAGTTTTAATCAAGAAAGAATGTTGTATTTTGTCAAATGCTTATTCTGCATGTATTAAGAAGATCATATTGTTCTTGTCTTTTATTTATGTAGTGTATCACAGTGATTTTTTTGTAGATGTTGAACTACCCTTGCAGCCCAGGAATAAATCCCAGTTGGTTGTGTTGAAAAATCCTTTTAATGTATTGTTGGATCTTACTGGCTAGTATCTTGGTGAGAATTTTTGCATCATGTTCATTGGGGATATTGGTCTATAATTCTCCTTTTTTGTGGGGTCTTTGGTTTTGGAATCAAGGTAAAGATGACCTCATAGATTTGGGAAGTTTTCCTTCCATTTCGTTTTTTTTGGTAACAACTTCAGAATAACAGGTATTAACTCTTCTTTAAATGTTTGGTAGAATTTCCCTGGGAAGCCATCTGGCCCTGGGCTTTTGTTTGTTGGGAAATTTTTGATCACTGCTTCAATTTCCTTGCTGCTTATGGGTCTTCAAGTTTTCTGTTTTTCCCTCTTTCAGTTTTGGTAGTTTATATGTTTCTAGGAGTTTAATCCATTTCTTCCAGATTGCTTGATTTGTTGGCATATAATTGCTTATATTGTTTTCTTAGAATTGTTTGTATTTCTTTGGAATTGGTTGTGATCTTTCCTCTTTCATTCATGATTTTATTAATTTGGGTCCTTTCTTTTTCTTTGTGATAAGTCTGGCCAATGGTTTATTGATTTTATTAATTCTTTCAAAGAGTCAGCTCCTAGTTTCATTGATATGTTCTGCTGTTCTCTTGGTTTCTATTTCATTGATTTCTGCTCTAATCTTTTTTAATTCTCTTCTTCTGCTGGGTTTAGGCTTTATTTGCTGTTCTTTCTCCTGCTCCTTTAGGTGTAGGGTTAGGTTGTGTATTTGAGACCTTTCCTGTTTCTTAAGAAAGGTTTGTATTGCTATATAGTTTCCTCTTAGGACTGCCTTTGCTGCATCTCAAAGGTTTTGCACAGTTGTGTTTTCATTTTCATTTGTTTCCATGAATTTTTAAAATTCTTCTTAATTTCCTTGGTGACTCATTCATTCTTTAGTAGGATGCTCTTTAGCCCCCATGTATTTGAGTTCTTTCCAAATTTCTTCTTGTGATTGAGTTCCAGTTTCAAAGCACTGTGGTCCAAAAATATTCAGGGAATGATCCCAATCTTTTGGTATCAGTTGAGACCTGATTTGTGACCAAGTATGTGATCTATTGTCGAGAATGTTCCAAGAGCACTTGAGAAGAATGTGTATTTTGTTGCTTTAGGATAGAAGGTTCTGAATATATATGTGAAGTCTATCTGGTCCTGTGTTTCATTCAAAGCCCTTGTTTCCTTGTTGATCTCCTGCTTAGATGATCTGTCCATTGCAGCAAGTGGGGTGTTAAAGTCCCTTCCAATTATTGTATTATTATCAGTGTGTTTCTTTAATTTTGTTATCAAATGGTTTATATAATTGGCTACTCCGAAGTTAGGGGCATAAATAATTACACTTGTTAGATCTTCTTGTTGGATAGACCCTTTAATTATGATACAGTGTTCTTCTTCATCTCTTATTACAGTCTTTGGTTTAAATCTACGTTGTCTGATAAGAGGATTGCCACCCCAGTTTATTTTGATGTCCATTAGCATGGACATGGACCCCCTTACTTTAACTCTGGAGATGACTTTGGGTCTAAAATGACTCTCCTGCAGACAGCATATTGATGGGTCTTGCTTTTTTTTTTTTTTTTTTTAATCCAATCTGATGCTGTGTGTCTTTAGATTGGTGCATTTAGCCATTTAGCCCATTTGTAATTACTGAAAGATACGAATTTAGTGCCATTGTATTACCTGTAAAGTTACTATTTCTTTATATTGTCTTTGTTACATTCTGGTATTTGTTAATTTTGGGCTCTCTCTTTGCTTAAATGATCCCTTTTATTATTGCAGGGCTGCTTTAGTAACCACAGCTTCTTTTATTTTCTGTTTGTTCTGGAAGCTTTTTGTCTCCTTCTCTTTTGAATGACATCCTCAGTGGATAAAGTATTCTTGGCTGCATATTTTTCTCACTTAGCACCCTGAATATATGATGTCTCATTCTTTGTGGCCTTCCAGGTCTCTGTGGGTAGGTCTGCTGCCAGTCTAATGTTTCCACCCTTGTAAGTAACAGACCACTTGTCCTGAGCAGCTTTCAGGATTTTCTCTGCCATTTCCTAATGGCACACAGGAGAAGAATGAGGCACAAACAAGTCAGCTGCAAGAGAAAGGGAACAGAGGTTGACATTAGAAAAGACTCACCCTAAACAATCCCTCAGTCTCATATTTATTGGAAAGTAGGTAAAAACCAACAAAGAAGCAGAAGTAGATTACCCACTGACCATAAGTCTTGCAGATAAGTAAGAAGAAAGGCAAAATATGTCTGGTCATGTAGTACATGACCTATAATTGAACAAGACCAAACAAAAAAGGATTGTCTGAACACTGCAGGAGCTCTCTAGGGAAGGGGAGATATCATAAAAATGAAGCAGGTGGCATTCCACCCTGAGTGGGCCAGGCGTTTCCAGCTGCTCAGCTTTAAGAACATATATCATCCTCTCCCCCAGAGGCCTGTTGCTAGTACATGTTTTTCTCAAGGCTATCTTTAACTGTGCTTGGTAACTAGTATAATTTCTTATAGGTTACATTTTAAGCAGTATGTTGTTCTGAGGGATGGTTACATTCTCTTTGTCTCTGAAATTTGCAAGTTTCACTATTACCTGTCATGGTGTTGACCTTTTATATTGATTCTGAAGGGACTTCTTTGTGCATCCTGGACTTGAATGCTTATTTCTTTCTCCAGATTAGGCAAGTTCTCCACTATAACTTGCTCCAATTCTGCCCCCCTCTCTGCCTTTCTCTCTTTTTCCTTTTCTTCTAGGATCCCAATTATTCTAATATTTTTTCACTTTATGGTATCTCATATCTCTCAAATTCTCCCCTCATGATCCTGTAGTTGTTCTATTTCTCTCAGATTTTTAATTCTCCATCATTTTGTCTTCCATATCACTAATTCCTTCTTCTGCTCCATATATCCTAGTAGTTAGAGCCTCCATTTTTTATTGCATCTCATTAATAACCTTTTTAAATTTCAACTTGAGTAGATTTTAATTCTTTTATTTCACCAGAAAGGGATTCTCTAGGGTCTTCTGTGCTTTTCTCAAGCCCAGATAGTATCTTTATAATTGTTATTCTAAACTCTAGTTCTGACATCTTATTTATGTCCATACTGACAGTCTCGTTTTTTTTTTTTTTCTTGCTCTCTTTTTTGAAGTGAGTTTTTCCATCTTGTCATACTGTCTGGAGAAGACTAGGTGAGCAAGGGAACAAAATTCTAAAATGGCAACAATAACCCCAGAGAAATATACAGTAAACAAATCAGAAGGGACCCAAATCTGAAAACAAAACAAAACAAAACAAAAAACAAGAGAAAGATTGAGAATGTAATTGGGCAGGTGAACAGAACAGAGCAATTCTCTGAATCCTATGTGTACTTTGGTCTGTTTTTTAGAAAAAAGGATCCCTATATATACACACAAAAATATTAATTTTATTAATATTTTACAACAAAATGATAGAATGTAATTGTAAAAGTGAAAATTAAAGACAAAAAGAAAGAAGTATAAACAGACAGGTGAACATAATAGATCAGTACAATATATCCTGAGTGCATTTTGGTTGGTTTGTTAGAAGAAACTACACCTCAAAACTGTAAAGAAAGAAAAACTTACATATATACAAAAATAAAATTAAATATATTGAAAGTATAGAATGTAACTGTAAAGATGAAAATTAAAAAAGACTTTAACAAAAAAAAAGAGAGAGAGAGAGAGAGAGAGAGAAAATATAATCAAATGGGTGAAGAGAACAGAGCCACACACTAGATTCTGGGTGTGTTTTGGTCTGTTTTTTAGAAGAAACTGTATCCCAAAATTGTAAAGAAGGAAAAACTTATAAATATACAAAAATAAAATTAAATACAATGAAAGGTTAGAATGTAATTATAAAGATGAAAATTAAAAATATTTTTTAAAAAGAGTTGATAAAATAAGAAATTCATTGATAAAGGAAGAGAAAAATATTAAAATTGAAAGACTAAAGAATCATGGGGAAAAAAAACCCCATGAATTCTATTTACTATTTTCCCCTAGTACTGGTGTTTCGCAGTTTTCAGTGGTAGATAAACTTGGTCTTGGCTGGCTGTTCTCCCTGATCTTCTGGGGGAGGGGCTTGTTGCACTGATTCTTGGGTGTCTTTGCCCCTGGTGGAGTTGCTTGCCAGGGACCAGGCTGAGTAATCTTTTCCAGATTGCATTATGTGCCTTTTGTTTCTTGAAGGCTTTCTGCTGCTACTTTAGAAGATGAGAATGAAAATGGCTGCTTCCTGAACTACAGCCCTAAGCCTAAAGCTCAGGGCCCCACTCCTCAGTGAGCCATCAGAGAAAAGCAGTCAATCACTCCTGTTTTCCCTGGTCTCCAGCATTACTCTGTGCTTATCTCGCCCATGACCAAGTGTTTCTATCTCAGGCATAGGGCCCTGATTCCAGCCTCCAAACCCTGCAGACTCCTGCAGCGAGCCCCCATTCTGCTCCTCCTTGAGGGAAGGATGGGGTTTCTGTATCTGGTGGCGGTTCTGCCAGTTGCTGGGCTTCTGCTTGGAGAATGGTCACCTGACTGTGTCTCAGTTCACAGTTTATGGCAACGCTGTGCTGAGAGCCCACTCCTAAGCTCACTGATTACAGCCAGCTTTTCTGTTCTGGTGCCTAAGAGCTCTGCCACACTCAGGCACCCTTGGTCTTCCTGTGACCCTGAAGATCCTGAGACCACACTGTCCCACCCAGTATTCCAGCCCGCTTAGCTTCCTGAGCACCTTTGAGGCGGGGATGTCCCTCAGTGGAGAAGATTTCTTAAAGTTCTGATTCTGTGCTCCGCTGCTCTATTACCTTCTAATATCCGGCTGATGGAAGTTTCCTCCCCCTACAGTTTATCTTCCCATTTATCACCTTAGATTCACTTCTCTGCACCTCCTACCTTGCAAAAAGTGGTCTCTTTTCTATTTGTGGAGTTGCAGCTATTGTTTACTTAGATCTCTGGTTGAGTTTGCAGGTATTCAGAATGATGTATAGCTCTTTAGCTTAATTCCTGGGACCAGATGAAACTAAGGTCTCCTAGTCTTCCACCATCTTGGAGGTGATGCTTCTTAAATTTTCTACAAATCAAAAAATATCTTAGTCTGAGGACACTAGCATAGAATCAATCAATCTTTCTTTCTTTCTCTCTCTTTCTTTCTTAGATTTTACTTATTTGTTTGAGAGAAAGCATGCATGAGCAAGGGGAGAGGGAGAGGCAGATTTCCCACTGAGCAGGGATCCTGATGCAGGGCTTGATCCCAGGACCCCAGGATCATGACCTGAGCAGACACTTAAATGACTGAGCCACCCAGGGGGATCAGGATAGAATTTTTCAATTTCTATTTTCTCATAACTTAGATTTTAAAATTGTTGAAACCTTTTTTTAAGGAGCTGCTATTTTCAAATATATGAAGGACTTTCCAAAAGTAAAAGTGGAAATAATTTTTTCTATTATGATTTTGGACAGAAGAATCAGGACCAATGAAGCTGAAGCATAACTTCTGATAGGCACAGAACCTCTTGACCTAGTAGTACAGTCTCTGGGGATCCTTGGTGTCCTTGAGGCTTTGATTTTGGGGTAGGCTCAGAGTTTTTGTAGTTCTGACCTCTTCCCAGCATTAACAGTGATTAATTTTTTTTTTAAAGAATTCATTTATTTATTTGACAGAGAGAGATCACAAGTAGGTAGAGAGGCAGGCAGAGAGAGAGAGGAGGAAGCCCTGCTGAGCAGAGAGCCCTATGCGGGGCCCAATTCCAGAACCCTGAGATCATGACCCAATCCAAAGGCAGAGGCTCAACCACTGAGCCACCCAGGCACCCCTGTGATTAATTTTTTATTTTATTATTTTTTTTTTACCATGGGCCTCCATAGAAGGACATTATGATTTCATCAGTAGGAGGTCTTATCACAATCCTCTCTGTGTGGATATTTGTCATTCTTTTTGGCTGCCCCATGTCTGAATCCCTTTTTATAACTGGAGAATTCCCTTATCTCTAAGTACTTACCAGATACCAAGTCCACTTTCCACTATGAAGGACCAAAATGCCAATACTGGTTTTGCCTGTCTCTGTGGCAAGGGCATTAATATTCACCTTAGTCTTTGTATCTGAAGCTAATAATGCAAAAGTTGAGACATAAGGACTGGAGGGGAGGAAAAAAAGGTGAGACATGGTCTCTAGTAGGGATTAAAATAGAGCAAGGTTGAATTCAGGTGAGCATTGTCTATGATGCTGGTGCAGCAGTAGTGCTAAGGGTATTGGTATCCATGTTTGGGAGTGGAAATAATGGTGTTCACACAATACCATTTTTGTAATTTGCAGCATGGTTCTTTTTTTTTTTTTTAAAGATTTATTTATTTTATTTATTTTAAAGATTTATTTATTTATTTGAGAGCAAGAGAGAGTGGCAGAGAGGGGCAGAGGGAGAGGGTGAGGAAGTCTCATGCAGATTCCATGCTGAATGAGGATCCCAATGCAGGGGTTGATCTTCTGACCCGAGATCATGACCTGAGCCAAAACCAAGAGTCTGACGCTTAGCAGACTACACCACCCATTTGCCCCTAAGTATTGTTCTTGACTTCTGACCTCAATTTTGGTTCTTTGGTTCTCTTGATAATTCTTATTTACCATACCATCTTAATCATCATCAAATCTAAGAAACCATCAAATGATCAATGAATGAACAGTTCATGTACCACTATGATAGAGAAATGGCTGCCAATTTAATGATGATGCAATGTCCTCTTACCACCAGGAATTTTAAATCTAAATACTCATCAAAGGTGTTTTTTAGACATGTATTTAGACATAGTTCCTTATCATATATCACCTGTGGATACATGAAAAGGAAACTATTAATAGAACAAATGGTTTAAGATATTCCTAAAACATCTCATTCAAGAGTCTGATTTTTTAGAATCCTTAAAAACATTTTTATTCTCCATACAACATTGTCCTCTAGGCCACTAAGAGCTTAGGTGATAAAGCATTTATTAAAAGAGTGCCCCACTATTGTCCACTCAAGGTTCTTCCATGTCCCTCATACCAGTTTTTCAAGCTGCGATGCTCACCCTTTCTTGATCATACCATAGATGTCAGACAAAAACAGGCTCAGATTCTTCCCTCAAGTGAACCTTAAATGGCTTGTTGACAGAAATGTCCAGGATTGCAGTTTTCCATAATGCCAATGGGAATATCAACCTATTTTGTGTACATTCAGGCAATGACAACTATGTCACGACTGCCACCTGGCCAAACAGTAGTTTTAAGGCACCGCCTGTTGAAAGATATTCCTGATTTCAAAAGTGTTCAAAAGTAAAAAAATATGTGTATAGAAATCAGTGAAATATGGTCATTTTTTTTCCTCTGCTTAAATTAGCGAGAATTTATTTCTGTTTGCTTAAAACAAAGAGCCTTGACAGATACACTCCCTAACTCACACATTCAAATTAGACATTCATAATAGCTAGGGTCTTAAAATAGAACTCTGGGGAATATGGTGCTCAGAAGGACTTAGTGTGCCCCACTTTATCTCTTCCCCATTTCACTGTCTAGTATAGGATGTCTGGTCACCAGCTGGGTCCCCATTCTCCATCTTGGGGGAATCATGATGAACAGGGGTACCACTTAGTTGGTTAAAGCAGTAACATCCAAATAGTTCTGTCTGCTGAATTTAGGCTTCTTGCTTAAATTCTGCTGAGAGATGGGGAAAACTTCAATATCTGATCAGCATCTGGCTTGGAAGAGCTGCAAGGTACAAGAGTTATGGTCATTGGCTAGCTCCTCTGTCATTTATTTGAAACCTTTGTTTTATTTACTGTTTTTTGTTTGTTTGTTTTACTTTTGGAATCTGTTTTTTATGGGTGTCCAGAAAAGTTCTTTTCTCTCCTCCTTTTAGCATTTCTTATTAGGGAAACTGTATGGTATATTTGACACAGGATTCCCTGTTAGGTCAGTATAAGACCTTGGAGGGCCTAGGTCTCTGCTCACATTCATTCATTCAACTTGCTACAAGATGCCTGGATATTTATAAGTTTGGCCATCATGGGACTACTGAACACACTTCTGTGATATCAGGTGTTGGCAGTCAAGTTGATAGCTGTTTAACAGGTTACTAACATACTCACAGCTAAGTCATTTGATAGTTCCCATGAAAAAAAGGACACCAGGGTGCCTGGGTGGGTGGCTCAGTGGGTTAAGCCGCTGCCTTCGGCTCAGGTCATGATCTCAGGGTCCTGGGATCGAGTCCCGCATTGGGCTCTCTGCTCGGCAGGGAGCCTGCTTCCCTCTCTCTCTCTCTCTCTGCCTGCCTCTCCATCTACTTGTGATTTCCCTCTGTCAAATAAATAAATAAAATCTTTAAAAAAAAAAAAAAAAAAAAGGACACCAACACAGAATGTAATGCATGTACACTGAATGGGAGAACTCACTTTGGAGTCATTTTATCCGAGGAGATATCTAGACAATCTCTTCCAATTAGAAGATGCTAATGATACTTCTCCCTTAAGAAGAGAACAAAGCAAGAATGCCTACCTTCATCACTTCTATTTAAAATAATATTGGAAGTTCTAGCCAGAACATTAAGGCAAGAAAAAGAAATAAAACACATCCAAGTTTGAGTGCAAGAAGTAAAATTATCTCTGTTTAAAGGTGCTATGATTTTATGTGTAACACACACACACACACACAAGCTGTTAAAAATAATCCATGGATTCAGCCAAGTATCGCCCTCGACCCGCAAGGACGACAAGAAGCCCCAGTTCAGATGTATCTTCTCTCCCTTTATTTCCGCAAGTCTACACACTTATATACGTTTACATGACCAATCAGCGAGCAGGGTACAGGAGGGAGCAAATCAGACTGTGCACCTAAATGAACAACTTCACTAGCAACCAATGCTGCTTACTTCCTCTTTGGGCGTTCCGCTTAGTCTCACGAGGCAATCCTAACCTGGCAACTAGCCAGGCGCCATCTTTTAATGGCGGAGGCTGCCCTGGCCAGGGGCCTGCCTCTGACAGCCAAGTAGCAGGTAGAAAATCAATATGCAGAAATCAATTGTTATCTATATACACAAACAATAAACAACTCGAGCAGGAAATTACAGGAGCAATTTCATTTACAATAGCATAAAAAAATTCTTAAGAATTAACTTAACAAGGAGTAAAAGACACATGTATTGAAAAGTACAAAACATTGCTGAAAGAAATTAAAGGAGACATAAACAAATGGAAACACATCCTATGTTCATGAATTAGAAGACTTCATATTGTTAAAATGTCAATATTGGGGCACGTGGGTGGCTCAGTTGGTTAACCATCTGCATTTGGCTTGGGTCATGAACCCAGCCAGGGTCCTGAGATCAAACCCCACGTCGGGCTCCCTGCTTGTCAGAGAACCTGCTTCTCTCTCTCCTTCTGCCATTCCCCCTTCTTGTGCTCTCTGGCTCTCTCTATCTCTCTGTCAAATAAATAGATAAAAATCTAAATAAATAAATAAATAAAATGTCAATATTGCCCAACAATACTACAGATTTAATGAAACCCTTGTCAAAATCCCAATGGCTTTTTTTTTTTTCCAGAAATTAAAAAAAAAAAACCCGTTCCAAAATTCATAAAGAATCTCAAGGGGTCATGCCAAAACAATCTTGAAAAGAAAAACAAAACCGGAAGACTCACACTTCCTGATTTCAAAACTGACTACAAAGTTACAGTAACAGAAACAGTGTGGTATTGGCATAAAGACAGACATAGACTAATAGAATGAATATAAAACCCAGGAATAAACCCTCACATAGATTGTCAAATGACTCTTGACAAAGGGACCAAGCCATTAAGGACAGTCTTTTCAACAAATGGTATTGGGAAAACTAAATGCATGCAAAATAATAAAGTTTTTATTACCTAACCTTACCTAGCACTATACAAAAATTAATTCAAAATGCATCAAGGACCTAAATGCAAAACAAAAAATGTTAGATCAATAAAACTGATAGGAGAAAACATAGAACAAAAACTTCATGACATTGGATTTGACAATGATTTCTTGGCTATGACACCAAAGGAACAGATAACACAAGAAAAAATAGATAAATTGGATTTCATGAAAATTAAAAAATTTTGTGCATCGAAAGACACTATTTACAGAGTGAAAAGGCACCCCACAGAATGGGCAAAAAAGGGTGCCTGGGTGGTTCAGTGGGTTAAGCCTCTGCCTTTGGCTCAGGTCATGGTCTCAGGGTCTTGGGATCCAGGCTCAGATCAGGCTCTCTGCTCAGCAGGGAGCCTGCTTCCCCCGCCTCTCTGCCTGCCTCTCTGTCTACTTGTGATCTCTCTCTCTGTCAAATGAATAAATAAAATCTTTTTAAAAAGGGAGAGAAAACACAAGAAATAATTATTTTAAAAATGGGCAAAAAAAGGTTTGCAGTTCATATATCTTGTTAGAGATGGATTAATATCCGTAATATATACAGAACTCCTAAAACTTAATAACAAAATACCAAACAACCCAATTTGAAAATGGCAAAGAACTTCAATAAATATTTCTCCTGAGAAAATATAGGAATGGCCACTAAGCATGTGAAAAGATGCTTAATATAACCAGTAATTAGGGAAATGCAAATCAAAGCTACAACAATATATAACTCACATTAGCATGGCTACTATAAAACAACAACAACAACAAACAAACAACCCAGAAAACAATGTTGGCAAAGATGTGAAGATGGAGATCTTGTGCACTGTTTGCAGAAATGTAAAACGGTATGGCTGTGTGTGGTAAAAATATGGTGGTTCCTCAAAAAGTTAAAAATAGAACTACCGTATGTTGCAGCAATCCCACTTCTGGGTATATACCCAAAAGAACTAAAAAGCAGGGTCTCAAAGAGTTATGTATACCCATGCTCATAGCAGCACTATTCACAGTAGCCAAAGGGTAGACGCTGCCCAAGTGTCCATTGACAATGAATGGAGAAGCAAATGTGATGCAGATATACGATTGAATATTATTCAACCTTGGAAAGGAAGGAGATTCTGCAATATGCTGTAATATGGATGAATCTTGTTTCATTATGCTAAGGAAAATAAGCCAGTCAGAAAAAGACAAATACTGTATGATTCCACTTACATGAGGTATTTTAAGTAGCTAAAATAAAAAAGACAGAAAGTGTACAGTGGCTGCCAGGAGCCGGTGGGAGGGGAGAATGAGGCACAGAGTTTCGAGTTTTACAAGATGAAAAGAGTTCTGTAGATGGATGGTGGTGATGGGTGACCAACAAGGACCATGTATTTATACCACTTAACTCTACACCTAAAAATGGTTAAGACAGTAAATTTTATGTTATGGATATTTTCGACAGTAAAAACAGAGTGACGAGGGATTTTTGAAGATCAGGCTGCGGAGACAGGTCACAGAGCAGCCATGTATGAAGCGTGTGCCACTACGCTTCAGTCTTGTAATAGCCTCGTAAGGTAGTTTTTTTTTTTTTTAAACCTATTTTTTATTATTTTTTTAAAAAGTTTTTTATTTATTTGAGACAGAGAGACAGAGAGCACAAGCAAAGGGAATGGCAGGCAGAGGGAGAAGCAGGCTCCCTGCTGAGCAAGGAGCCCTATGTGGGACTCAATCGCAGGACTCTGGGATCATGACCTGAGTGGAAAGCAGCCAGATCACTGACTGAGCCTCCCAGGTGTCCCTTGTGAGGTAGGTTTAACATCTAACATGTGGTAGATGAGGTGAGGACAGACAGTCCAGGAGATACTGGAGGTGCAGGAGTAGCCCAGCAAGAGACTGTCCTGGTAGGCTGTGTTCATTATGGTTTTTGTTTTTTTTTTAAATTTTCTGTATCTTATGTTGTTTTGACATCTCTTGGGAGCCATTCGGACCTGCACAGAAGAGACTGCACTTCCCAGGGCTAGCGACTTCCTGTGGACAATGGGTAGCTTGCCTAGAATACACATTTCATGTACAGACCGGCGGCAGATGCAAAGCTGAGCCTTACCCACCGCCTTTTCTGATACTTGCACACCAAGCTGGTATCTCCCCATCCCTAAATCACCTCAGTGTCAGGAACAGGACGACTAGAGACGACCACTTACAGCCCAAGCCACTGTAATGATCTGAACAAGCCAGTCCTAATCCGTAACCGCCACCCCCTCTCCCTACTGCCTTGCCTTTCCCCCAAACCAAAGTAGAAGCTCTGGCCTCAGCTTTCCCCTCCTTCCTGTCTTCTGCCACCTGACCAAACCTGGCTTTTCCCCTATGACCCTGCGTGACCTTACAATGTCCCCTTCCCTTGGGGAATGCAAGTGGTAAGTTCTCTCAATGGCATTGGCCTCTCCTGTTGGCACTTGGTCACCTGCATGAATTGAAATCGTGCAGAGATAAGCTTTGAACACAGTTCTATTGGGCTGAAACCAGAGGTTGTCTCTGGAGGTCCGTCTTTCTAAAAAGGTCACCTTCTCCTCTAGAAAGTTCCCGTAATTATGGCTTTACCTAAATGTTCCCTCTGGCTTTCCCCCTCCCCGATAGTTAGAGCGTTATTATGCAGTGAGGTCCTTCTCTTGGACACCTCGGTGTTGTGGCCAGCCCTCTGTACCCGACCTAGCCTGCTGACCTGCGGGATGGCAGAAGCACAGAGAACCTTTGGACTCAGCTGCCTTTCCATGTAAGAGCTTCCAAAGAAGCAATAGTCTTCATTTATACCTCTTGGTGCTACTGTTGCGTAGTTTGGGGACCCTCTTAAACAAGGCAGTCACAGAGAGTTTATTAATTTACCTGTGGTCTCACAGCTAGCAAATGGTTGTGCTAGGATTTGAGCCTGGGTTCCAAATGTCAACTTTCCTGATTTTTACAAATCTCATGGGCTACCCGCAACCTCTTACTTTTTTCCAAAAGCATAAAATCATCTTAGCCCAGCATTTCTCCACCTCAGGCACGTGATGCTGCTGAAATGTTGCTATTAGACAGAGCAGCTAAATGACAATTCAGAACAGTGTGTAATTAAAGGCTATAAACAGTGGTTGTGACAAGTAAAATGATTGGCTTTTACACCTTCTTGCCTTTGATGGTTCTTCCCTCTCTGCCTCCCCTCCCCAGCACCTGTGCAATGCCTCTGGCTGTTTTGCTCTCCTACGAAGGACCACCCCTTCTTAGTACCTCTCCGTGCCCTGGGAGACTTAATCATAGTACTTATAATAGAGCTTTGAACTTGATCATTGACATGGCTGTTTATCTCTGCTAGAATGTAGGATAGTCATTCACTTTAGTCCTCAGTAGAGTGCTTAGCCCCTAATAGGCATTCAATTGTTAAGAAATAAGAGCCAAAACTTGGAAGTAAGGCCAAGAATGACTGCAAGTGTTTTCAGTGTCAAACCAGAGCGTTATCTGACAGCCCACCAAAGTCTAGTACATTCTCTCAGAAATCATACCTTTGTCTGATTGACTAGTTAATAGTGATTGGAACAAATACCCTTCGAAGTTGCATGCTAACCTTGCAATTTTTTCCCAGTAGGAATGCTTGAGATTTCTGTCTGGTAGAGGCGATAACCCCACAGGTGACAGTTTTATTTCCAAAACATTAACGTGTTTTGAATCTCAGAGTCATTCTACACAGCATCTGGCTTCAGTACTCTTCAGTCTTTCCAGCGCTCAACCAGCTTATTACCCTGCTGATTCCTGCAGGAAGAAGTTAAATGACTCTTCGACATATACTTTGTTAAATAACAAAAATTCAATGGAGTAAATTTCAAAGATCTAATTGGCTTTATTAATGGATTCATGAATCCGGCAGTATCCCACCTAGCAAGCAAAAGAGAGCTCAGAGGGCTTCAGACAGGGAAAGGTTTTTAAAGGTAGAGAGGGACTGGTAAAAAGGAAATCCATTAGCCAGGAATCCATTGCTTTAGGCAAGGTTGCCCTCCTAAGGGGAATGGAAGGGGTCTATCAGTAATCTTCCTAGTGTTGTACAGGAAATTCCTATGTTGACTGCTGAAAGGTCACATTTCTGGGGGTTTGAAACAGCGGTTAGGCTACCTAGTAAGTCTTGGTTTACTGAGTTGCGGCCTCAACCTATAGGACACCATTTTGGGCCTGTGGCTTTCTTTTTAACCATAGACTATACATTTAGAAAGTGAAATGAACTATTCTTTATTTTAATTTAAAGATTTTATTTATTTATTTGACAGAGAGAGAGAGCAAGCACAAGCAGGGGAAACAGCTGAGGGAGAGGGAGAAGCAGACTCTCCACTGAGCAGGGACCCCAATGTGGGACTCGATCCCAGGACCCTGAGATCATGACCTGAGCTGAAGGCAGAGGTTTAACCAACTGAGCCACCCAGGTTCCCCTAAGTATTCTTTAAATGCTCCCACTGATGCCTCAGATCTCAGGAACAGGTATTTCTACCAGGTCTTAATTTTCAGGGCAGAAAAAAGATAATGAGAGAATGTGACACAGTTTATTTTATGTGGCCAATATGCCAGAGCCAGACAAAGAGTGTAAGAATAGAACATTTCAGACCTGAGCTTACTCATTTTGACATAAACTCATGTTAAGTTTATCCCCCAAGTGCAAGAATGGTTTAAGTCTGAAAAAAATCTATTAATGTTGCTTACTGGAGTAACAGGATGAAAGAGGCAAACCAAATAGAATTATCAAGACATGCAGGACCAAAAAGATAAGTTTTAACATGCATTCATGGTTAAAAACAATACAAGAAGTAAACTCTTGCAAAACTAGGACTAAGAGGAACTTCCTGATAAAGATCATGGACTATCCAAAGGTGCTGTTTTTCGCCATTTCTATTCAACTCTGTACTAAGTGTAATAAGATCAGGAAAATGGGGAAGGAGGAGAATTTAAAAAGAAAAAAGATAATAAAAATCCATAGAAAATATGATTACCTTCATAGAAGATCCAGAAGAATCTACAAATATAGTTTTAGGGGTTGATGAAAGAATTTAACAATGTTACTGGACAGAAAACTGATATAAAAAATTAGTTGCATACCCTAGTACTGAAAAAAATCTGTTGGAAATGTCATTTAAAAACAATACATTTACAATAAAAATATGAGCTACCTAAGAAAGACTCTAATAAAAGCAATGGAAGATTATAAACCTTTATTCAAGATGACCTCAATAACTTGATTCACAGATCTGGTGCAAAAGGCCATCAACATCGTGAAATTAGTCACAAAGAGATATCACTGCACACCCACCAGAACTACAAAAATTCAGGAACCTGATAATATCGAGTGGGGATGAAGGTGTGTAAACATCATGACAAGAAAATTACATTATTGCTATCTGAGAAACTCAACATTTACATATAAGGACATAATCTAGAATGTTCAGACAAGAAATGTGTGTATTAGTAAAAAATTGGAAGCTATCTAAATACACATCGAAAAGATTAGGGACAAATAACTTATGACATATCTACTACATAGAATTTTTTTTTTAAGATTTTATTCATTTATTAAACAGAGAGAGAGAGAGCGCACAAGCAGGGGAAGGGGCAGAGCAAGGAGCCCCGTGTGGGACTCGATCCCAGGACCCTAGGATCATGACCTGAGCGGAAGGCAGACGCTTAACTGATTGAGCCACCCACGCATCTCTACATAGAATTCTTTATGGCAGTGAAAACTCAGTTGGTGGACATGGATGAATCTCATAAACACGATGTGGGTGGGCGCCTGGGTGGCCCAGTCGTTAAGCATCTGCCATCAGTTCAGGTCATGATCCCAGGGTCGCAGGGCCCTGTGTTGGGCTCCCTCCTGGATGGGAAGCCTGCTTCTCCCTCTCCCAGTCCCCCTGCCTGTTTTCCCTCTCTCGCTGTGTCTCTCTCTGCCAAATAAATAAATAAAATCTTTAAAAAATTAAAAATAAAAGAAATAAAAAGTAACCTGCAGACGTCATAATGAAAATTCTATACAAAATGATACCCTTTATATGAACTTAAAAAACATGCAAAACAACACTAGCATAACTTAGAGATACGTACATACACAGAAAAATATGAAATGTGTTGGGATGATAAACTTATAATTCAAGATGAATACTTTGGAAGAGGAGGAAGATGTGGTCAGGGAGAGGAATACAGGAGGTTCCAAATTTTATTGATAATATTTTATTTCTTAAGCTGGCACATTGTGGGTGTCCTCTTCATACTTTATGAATTATTCAGATTTTTTTTTAAAGTTGCAACCAATAACCAGCAGGTGGCAGGGAACGCTTGGTATTCGAAATGTGTGAAAGGAAGAAAAATCAGGTTTTTCGGTCCCCTTTAATCACAAAAATAGAGCCTCCTTGAAAGGCCCTGTGATCACATATCGCTCTCCAAATTAAAATGAAGTAGCCAAACTGTTATTTTCCTTTTCCATACACATTAGCATTCTGGTAGTCCTCATTCTTAATAATAACACTGTGATCTTTCTTTCATAGTTTCCCTGACTTTCCAGTGGGGCAACTTGGGCTTATACTCTGCTAGTGCCCTCTCTGCAATGTTTTTGTGAAAAGGGCTTGTCCTGAAGGTCTGTGGTAATGAGGGTTATTGCAGTCTGTTTCTCTCTCTCTCTCTCTCTCTCTCTCTCTCTCTCACACACACACACACACACACAGCTTCAGTCATCTCAGCCCTGTGAGTTTCTTACCGTCCCCCTCAGTTTAAGTGTAGACCATCGATCATATTACTGACATCTGCTTTCCCAGTCATTTTTCCAAGTCATTTTCCCAGTCATTTCCAAGACATTTTCTTCCTTTTTTTGGCTTCTAAATTCCACGCAAATGACACATTTACCTTACTTTGTTATGTAGAGCAGCTCAGCAAGGCAGACTAGCTCAGCAAAAAGATCCATCTGCATATTTTCTTAAGTGATACCTCAATCCTCTACCGATACTGTTTTTCCTCTCAAGGAGAATTAGAAAATTCTAGAAATTCTAGAAAATTCTATGAGGTCTTGGTCTGCATCTGGTCAGCAGACATTTTGTGGGGCCACAAGCTATTTTAAGATGTTTTTAAAATGGAATTTTAAAAATAAAATAAAATGTTTTTAAACTTGTCAAAATTAAGAATCAAGAGAGGGGTGCCTGGTTGCTCAGTCGTAGAGCATGTGACTCTTGATCTTGGGATTGTGAGTTTGACCTGCAGATTGGGCATAAAGATTACTTAAAAGAAGAAAAAAAGAATCAAGAGAAATCACATCTAATGGAAAGTTTGTGTTTTTCTTGAAAAATCGGCAATCCTGGCAACATCATCCACGTGGCCCCATGGGCTGGAGCAGAGAAGGGCCCTGGCGTATCTGGAAAGTCAGATGTGGGCAACTTCTACCACCTGCCCTTTTACTCCCAACTGTTACTTGTTTAGCTCTAAAAGGTGTTTGAATTGGCAGCCCTTGCTTAGAGCAACAGTCTTAAACTGCAGCTTGCTTTTAAAATAGTAAATCTTGGGGCACCTGGGTGGCTCAGTAAGATAAAGCCTCTGCTTTCAGCTCAGGTCATGATCCCAGGGTGCTGGGTTTAAGTCCCACATCGGGTTCCCTGCTCAGTGGGGGGTCTGCTTCTCCCTCTCCCTTTGCCCCTCTTCCCGTTTGTGCTCTCGTGTGTGCATACTCTCTCTCTCTCGAATAATAAATAAAATCTTACAAAAATAAATTGATTTAAAAAATGAAAATAGTAAGTATTTTCTCTTCCCCACCATACATTTCCCCTGTGAACCTTGTGGGATAAATCTGGGCCAGCAGCGGAACTCCTGGATTCCATGTACACTGTCATCTACCTAATTCTCTCGATTATCAGCAATGAGAACCGCTTAAGAATATCAGATCTGTATTTGCAACCAACTGCAGTTCTATTGTCTTTTTTTAAAAAGGGGCATTGGTTTATTATACTGTTGTTTATTTATACTATTTATTTATTTATTTAATCATTATTTTTTAGATTTATTTATTTGTCAGAGAATGAGAGAGAGAGAGAGAGCGCACAAGCAGGGGAATGGCAAGCAGAGGGAGAAGCAGGCTCCCCACTGAGCAAGGAGCCCAATGTGGGACTTGATCCCAGGACCCTGAAATCATGACCTGAGCCAATGGCAGATGCCCAACCTCCTGGGCCACCCAGGTGTCCCAATACTGTTTATTTATTACACTGTTTTTAATTTAATTTAATTTAATTTTTTTAAAAGATTTTATTTATTTATTTGACAGAGAGAGATTACATGTAGGCGGAGGCAGGCAGAGAGAGAGAGGAGGAAGCAGGCTGCCTGCTGAGCAGAGAGCCGGATGCGGGCCTCGATCCTAGGACCCTGGGATCATGACCCGAGCTGAAGGCAGCGGCTTAACCCACTGAGCCACCCAGGCGCTCCTATTATACTGTTTTTTAAAAATGTCAGAGAGGAGAGTGGCGTGGTTTCCTTTTTTTCTCAGATATATATCACCCACTGGCTTCAAAGTTTAGATCCTACATTTTTTCCTTCTGTGAAACATTGAGTAAGTGCCCCACGGAGATATCATAAACTACGAGTTTGCCGGAAAGGGGCATCATTTTTTTCTTTTAAGACTTTATTTATTTGTTTTTGGGAAAGACAGAGAGAGAGAGAGAGAGAGAGAGAGAAGGAAAGCAGGGAGGAAGGGAAGAGGGAGAGGGAGGAACAGACTCCCCGCTGAGCAGAAAGCCCAATGCATGACTCAAGCTCAAGGCAGACAAGGAGACATCTTATTTAGAAATTTATTATTTTTTTTGCATATGTGTAGCACATAACATCTAGTATTGTAGGATGTTTTATCATCAATATAAAGTACATTTCTAGGAAAATAGTACTTATGTATTTGTACTATTTATTTGTATGTAATTTGAATGTAATCCCTTGTGCATTTTAAAAGCTGCCTCTGTAGTTTTTGTGTTTCTTCATTTTCAAAAATTTGTAGCTCAGCAGCTCTGGAAGTTGGAAATGGCCAGTGGCTTTCTGGATTTCTGCATTACCAATAAGCTCAACTGACAGTTCTAGATAAATATCCTTCTCAGAGACCCCCAGATTCTTTTTTAATTATGCATCTAAATCTTGCCAAAATATGCACTTAAAAACACACTTAAGGGCACCTGGGTGGCTTAGTGGGTTAAAGCCTCTGCCTCCAGCTCAAGTCATGATCCCAGGGTCCTGGAATCGAACCCCACATCGGGCTCTCTGCTCAGCAGGGAGCCTGCTTCCCCACCCCACCTCTGCCTGCCTGTTTGCTTACTTGTGATCTCTGTCAAATAAATAAAACCTTAAAACACACACACACACTCACACACACACACACACATACACACACACACACAAACAGCTTTTTTGTTGTTTTTGTTTTTATTTTTTAAGGGAGGGAGTTGGGGGGAGGGACAGAAAGAGTGGGAGAGAGAGAATCCTAAGAAGGCTCCATGCCCAGCACGGAGCCCAATAGTGGGGCTCGATCTCACAACCCTGAGATCATGACCTGGGCTGAAATCAAGAGCCAGTCACCCAGCTACCTGAGCCACCCAGGTGTCCCTTAAACAGCTCTTAGCAAGACATTTAGGAGACAAAGAATGGAAACTCTTTAATATCATATATTCTTTCTTAAACTACAAGGTTTTTGTAGCATACGATTCAGAACTATGAGAAAACATGTCTTTCCACAGTGTTTGCTTATTTTTTAGGTAACCAGTGTAACTGTTTAATATTCTGTTTAATAAATTGTGGACTTTTTCTTCAAATTTCGTATTAAACCCAAACCTTATGATTACAACAAATTTTAATTTTGGACCAAAGCTTCACTTGATTAAATTTGTTAGAAGCTCCTAATGTCTTGCTGAATGAGGAATGTTACAGGTGTTCCTGGAACAGAGAAATGCCAGGTACATATATGTATATACACTTAAACCACAGTAAACAAAATAGCCCAAACAGTTTGGTCCAGTCGAATTTGGCTATTGTTATATGACTATGACCTTAAGACTAGAGTTCTTTAAGTAATTTAATTTAATGTTTAGCTTGAGAGCCACCATAATCCTGTCTTTTAGCTCCTTGACATTTAAAATGCCTCTTTACCCAGAAAATCACAGTTACAGGTTAGCGCAGCAAGATTCAGGCAGTGTCACCACAGAGTGTCTAAAGCTTCCCTCTCCCTCCACGATTGCAGGTCTTGCCTGAGTGGATAACCTTTATTATCATCTTGCCTTTACCATCTCACCATCCTATATATAAATATCTCTGTACACTGTATTTATGTAATAGATCATTCCCTTAGTCAAATAAGCACTGACATTCACTACTAAAGGCATAAAGAGTTATAAAATATGACTACTGCCTTTACGAGGTCATCTTCCAGCTTGGGTAGATGGTTTGGAGTTTGCACATCCACTCCTTAATTAAGGTTCTTGGGGGTGTGGTTGATCTCAAACATCCATTCCACCCCAAATAATAAGGATTTAAATCAGCATGACAGCTCCCTCCTCTTCGCCTGTGACTGGTTTAAAATTGGGTGTGTGACCTAGTTCTGACAGAGGAGATGAAAGGGGAAGTCGGCTGAAGAAGTCTCTGGGGACATTCTTCTTTCTCCTAAGGAAGAGTCATAGGAGACAAAGCTGTAGTTAAAATATGGTGGATTGAATAATGCCTGTCATCCAACCGAAACTCCATTAAAATACTAGGAAAGGGATTAAACAGCCTACGTTCATAAGAGTAAAGGTGATGGGAGGAAAGGACAAAATTTTGAAAGCTAGAAGCTTTATGAACCCAAGAAAGCTGAAACCGAAGCCAGCAGTCGAGAAATCCATCAATCCATTGGCAGATCCCCAGAAAAGTCAGGAATTTGGAAACACTGGATACTTATGAAATGAGGGATACACATGAGGACAAAACCAGGCAGATTTATGAATGTCTGTATAGTAAACACTGGACCCCAGATCTCCTTTCTTCCTCCAAACAAAGGGCTAGTTTCATTGTCTTGAGATAATGAATCAAAGGGAGTCAGTCTGGCCCAGCTAAACATGGAGCTGGGAGGAGGGTACCATGTTAAAAATAAGGAGATAAAGTGAGACCTTGCACACTGAATGATGAAACTCTTCCTTAGGGTATAATAAAGTGAATGAGGCTCTTGCCTTAGGCACAAAATTTAAGAGAGTATATTAAAACAACAACAACAACAAACCCTTAGCAGTTAAGGAATGTTTGTTTACACCAACCTACATGTTTACAATGCTCTTTGCTGTTTCTTCTTTCTTCTCTGATTAAATAGGATCAATTTCCTTCTTTGTTAAGTACATCCTTTAGATGGTACCACAGTGAGGGCCTCTTAGTTTTAACTCTTAGGTTGTATTATCTCTGTTGAAAATCTTTATTTCACCTGGCTTTGAAAGATAGTGTTACAACTGTAGGTTAACTATGATTTTCTCTAAGCACTTTGAAGATAGTAGTTTACTACCCTCTGACCTCCACTGTTGCTACAGATAAATTTACATTCAGTCTAAATATCATATTTTTGAACTTGATTTGTCTTTTCTACCTTCCTTTTGAGATATTTTTCCTATGGCGTTCTGCATTTTCATTGCAGTATGGATTCCATTTTAATTATCCTGCTGGATATTTATTTATACCAACTTATGGAGGCACTGTCTTTAATAAACTCTAGGAGAGTCTCAGCCATTATTATTTCATCGATCCCACAAACTCTCTTGTGACCCTAGTCTATTGCCTCCAATTAGATATATCTTAGACCTTTCTCTTTCATCCATGTCTCTTAATATCTCTTTTATATTTTCCATCTGTCTTTGTGCTACATTCTAAATAATTTTTCAAATTGTTAGTTCATTATGCCTAGTTCCAGGCTAAGCCATCCATTCAGTTTCTAATTTCAATGATTATATTTTTCCTTTTCAGAATTTCTATTTGATTCTTTTTCATATATGTCATTTGGTCATTTTGAGAGTCACTTGTTCCTTCATTGTGTTTCTGATAACCATCTTTCTTTTCTCTTTAAATATGTAAAATATATTTCAGAATCTGTATCTGACAAATGATTTAATAACGAAAACTTTGCAAGCTTTATTCTACGGTTTATTGTTTCCTTGGACTTTTTAATTTTCTTTTTAAGTGTCTATTGATTTTTAAAAACTATTCTTCATTTTACTTTGAGTTTTATCTGTGGGGAGGGTTTTTTTATTTTTTTAAAGATTTTATTTATTTATTTGACAGACAGAGATCACAAGTAAGCAGAGAGGCAGGCAGAAAGAGAGAGGAGAAAGCAGGCTCCCTGCCAAGCAGAGAGCCAGATGCGGGGCTCGATCCCAGGACCCCAGGATCAAGACCCGAGCCAAAGGCAGAGGCTTTAACCCACTGAGCCACCCAGGTGCCCCTGTGGGGAGTTTCTGAGGACTGGGTTTCAAAAGGGTACATCCAAAAAAGATATGCTTTGCTTCTTTCAGGTACCTGGGAGAAAGGGGCAAGTGCCAACCTGTGAACTCTGTACATTTTATTTTTTATTTATTTGTTTGGGAGAGAGAGAGAGAGAACATACAGCGCGGCAGGTGGCAGAGGGAGAGGGAGAAGCAGACTCCGCACTGAGCAGAGAGTCCAATGTGGGGTTCAATGTGGGGTTTGATCCCAGGACCGTGGGATCATGACCTGAGCTGAAGGCAGATGCTTAACCTACTGAAATACTTGGCTGCCCTTGCACTCTGTGCATTTTAAACTGAATCTTCCCCTTAAGGTTTCCTGTGTAACTGAGATAGGATGAACCCCAGCTCCAAACTCAAGTTCTGCTTTTATGTATGTGTGAGGGGGTGAGGGCTCTACAGGTTTGTCTCCTCTCACTCTGAAACCTGAGATCAACAGATGCCACCTCAAGACAAATGTTCGCTTTATTACTTCATTAACTATCTGTGTTGGCTTCATATCTATCTGAATTCAGGATCTCTAATGTTTCTTCCTTCCTCCCTCCCTCCCCCTCCCTTCCTTCCTTTCTTTTTTTCACTTTAACAATTTTCTTTTCTTTCCTGCCATCTCATCCATTAATTAAAAGATCGTTTTTGTATTTTTAATATCATTTTAAGTGTTCTGTTCTCAAAAGCTTTCCAGTATTTCTAGCATACATCATATTGCTAGAAATAGAAATTCTATAATTTTCTATTTATTGATTTTTTTTAAAGCTATGGTCACACTTTGGATGTAGCAGTGTTAGTCTCCTGATTAATTTATACTGACAGTAATAATTTTTCTGATTCCTCACATCTAAGTTATCTGCGAAGTGTTATTAACCAAAGCACATCCAACTTCACTGAAAGCATGCCTCAGGTCCTGCTATCACAGTGGAATAAACAGGATTACCATTAACTTCTAAATTGACTTAGTAGAAAGGAAATTGTGCTTGAGATAGGAGTACCAGTTTGGGGGGTGTAGTGGACTGCCTTTATTGCACCCAGAGTATAAATGTGCTGGTCACGGTTGTTAAGCAGTGAAAATGAAGAACACTAGAAAGAAAGATGATTTATTAAGTTGTGGAAGATCAGACTTGGTCTCAGAACAAGCAGATGCTTTGTACTGTAATAAATTAGAAGTATAATCTGAATTTTCTATTTAGAAAATAGAAGTTTGGACATTAGAATACTTTTACTAAGCTGAACTGATAAGTTAGGTTAGTGATCTTTTTCTGGATCATTTTTAAAAAAAGGAATGTAACAAAGTGGGAGACCCATGGGCCAGGAAATTCTTATTAACAGTCCAAAGTCGATTCTTCCTTCCACCTAATCCTTTTCTCTAAAGGTTATCCTTGAATATTTCTGGGAGGATCTTAAGTAGACAATAGCTTCTAAATGTTCAATGAATTCCTCAGATTTCTAGAGAGAAAATGGTCCTCCTCTGAGTTCTAGCTATCCTTCCTCCCAAACATATTAGTCTTTAAAATGCTTCTTTCTGTGGATCAGTGTTTGAAAGAGTACAGTCTGAGAACTTTGACTTTCTGTGTTTGGCAAAAATTAGAGTCTTGGGGATTTGCATTAATAAAAAAAATCTGTAAATGATTCTTATATATTTGCAAGTTTGAGAATCTTCTAGATTTTAAGGTATCTGAGGGTAAGGATCATTATTATTTATCTGAGTAACCTCTGCCTTTGCCCCAATACCTCACATGTAGTATATACTCTATGGACACTTTTCTTTGTTATTTATTTATTTGTTATTATTATTATTATTATTGAAGATTTTATTTATTTGACAGAGAGATAGCACAAGTAGGCAGAGCAGCAGGCAAAGGGAGAGAGAAAATGAGGCTCTCTGCTGAGCAGGGAGACCGTTATGGGGTTTGATCCCAGGACCCTGGGATCATGACCTGAGCTGAAGGCAGAGGCTTAACGAACTGAGGTGCACCTATCTATTTATTTTTAAAGATTTTATTTATTTGTTTGTTGGAGAGAGAGAGAGTGAACACAAGCAGGGGTAGAAGCAGGCAGAGGAAGAAGCAGGCTCTCTTCTGAGCAAGGAGCCCAATGCAGGACTGGATTCCAGGACCCTGCGATCATGACCTGAGCCACTCAGACATCGCTCTATGGACACTTTAAATTTTTTAAAAAAATATTTTATTTACTTATTTGTCAGAGAGAGGGAGAGAGAGAGAGCGCACAAGCAGGGAGAGTGGTAGGGAGAAGGATAAGCAGGCTCCCCGCTGAGCAGAGAGTCCAATGTGGGACTGGATCCCAGGACTCTTGGGACCATGACCTGAGATGAATGCCTAACCAGCTGAGCCACCCAGGCGTCCCCCTCTATGGACACTTTTAAAAGAAAATAGAACATTAAATGTATAGTAACAAAACATATAACAATATAATCAGCCGAGCTATACAAAATTACTATTTTTATAGATCAAAGCAGTTGAATTTCTTTGGTTTAACCTCATATTTGCTGTTGGAGGCAGGCCCCTGGCCAGGGCGGCCTCCGCCATTAAAAGATGGCGCCTGGCTAGTTGCCAGGTTAGGATTGCCTCGTGAGACTAAGCGGAACGCCCAAAGAGGAAGTAAACAGCATTGGTTGCTAGCGAAGTTGTTCGTTTAGGTGCACAGCCTGATTCGCTCCCTCCTGTACCCTGCTCGCTGATTGGTCATGTAAGCATATATAAGTGTGTAGACTTGCGGAAATGAAGAGAGAGAAGATGCATCCGAACCAGGGTTCTTGTCGTCCTTGCGGGGCGAGGGCGATAAATGGTGCCGAAACCCGGGAACTAATAAAAGGAATCTTGCAAGGTAATCCGCAGGAAAGCGGGGAGTAAAGGTCCGCAGGTAAGCGGGGACATTAGCCACGTTCAAAAGTGGGAATTCGGCGGTAAAGCGGGGAGTAAAAATAGAAAAACCTTGCAAGGGAGAAGTCCACAGGTAAGCGGGGTAAAACCACGACAAAGGTGGTGGAAAACTTGTACAAGACCGCAACAAGAAGCGGGGCGGCCATAGAGCCGGGATTTTCTTATCGAAACCGCAGGTAAGCGGGGAAGGGACCACGATCAAAGTGGTGGGAATCTTGTACAAGTCCGCAATAAGAAGCGGGCCGGCCTCAGAGCCGGAATTTAGCGGCGAGTCTTTAACGTCCGCGTCTGTTGTCTGTGTGTTCATAATGGGATCTGAAGTATCTAAAGTGCGGTTGGAAGTGTCTTTAGAAGACCTGCTGAAAGCCAATGGAACTCCACTAAAAGCAAAAACTGCTCGGGCCTTTTTGAATACAGTGGAAAAGGCGGCTGCATGGTTCCTAGATGAAGGCTTGCTAAACATACCTCAATGGGACCACTTAGGGGAGGATTTGAAGAAACAGGATGCTTTAACTCTTAGCCTCAAATTTAACATAACAAAAGCACAGGCATGGGACATAGTAGTCTCCTGCAGAAATTGCGTGATCTTACTACCTGCACCGTCCTTGGGGGTTAATCCTAAGGGTTTGTTACCTAATCATATATGGCAAATGGATGTCACACATGTTTCAGAATTTGGAAAGTTAAGATATGTTCATGTCTCTGTAGATACCTGCTCTGGAATAATTTTCGCCTCAGTGCATACAGGGGGAAAAATCCAGAGATGTTATGACCCATTGCCTACAGGCTTTTGCGGCATGGGGAAAGCCATGCCAATTAAAGACAGATAATGGTCCAGCCTACAGCTCACAACCCTTTAAAGCCTTCCTACAACAACTTGACATTCACTTGATACATGGAATACCCTATAACCCACAAGGACAGGGTGTTGTGGAGCGTGCGCATCTTACAATAACAAATGCGCTTTATAAACAAAAAGGGGGAATAGGGGACACCTTCAGGTCCCCTAAAGATAAGCTCAACACCATTCTCTTTATTTTGAATTTTTTAACGTTGGACAAAACGGGTAAATCAGCTGCAGACAGACATGCAAGTGATGCTGCTGCTTCCCTTAAGCCTTTAGTACTTTGGAAGGACATCCTCACAGGAAAGTGGAATGGACCAGATCCAGTGTTAGTATGGAGTAGGGGGTCTGTATGTGTTTTTCCACAGGAAAAGGAGGCTACAATTTGGATCCCAGAGCGGCTGGTGTGTGCAGCCTTGCCTCCAAACACCAGTCATGATGCTGAAGATGCTGATGACAACTCTGGGGATGCTACACCTCCTGTGGCCGACTGAAGCCAGAGAGCTGTGGGCAGTGGTTAAAGCATGGCTATATCCTTTACCAGTAACTAACTCTTCTCTCATATTCCCTCCTCTCCCTTTGATGCATGGCAGGTCTGTAACTTGCTAGGAGCATGTACTGATATCTCAGCAGTGTCCATGTTAAATGGTGGCAAATTCCTCAACTGTTCTTATAAACAAAATGACTCTAGTACCTTTGAGACAACAGTTAATGTGTCTTGTCCCAATAATATTACTTATCAGCCCACTCTCATATGCGTCTGGCCACCATTCCTTTTCCTCGTAACAAATGCTAGCGAACTGAATGATACGTTGAATTGCACTAAGAATTGCTATCTTTCCCAGTGCTGGAATGTCACGGCCTTCAAGCTGGCTGTGATTATGCGTATCCCTACCCATGTTCCTATCCCAGTTTCCATTCCAGAGGACAAGTTACCGGTGGTGCTATCCAGAAAGAAGAGAGATTTTGGTATCACAGCCACCGCTGTGACAGCATTGGCTATATCTACAGCAGCTGCCACGGCAGCAGCAGTCTCGCTTGCTGCAACTATACCCACTGCGGAAGCTGTGAACACCCTTGCAGAAGGAACGGCGGCTGCCCTTCAAACATAGACTCAGATCAATGCACATCTGCAAGCAGGAATCCTGATAGTCAACCAGAGAGTGGATTTGGTTCAAGAACAAGTGGACATATGGGGGGCCCTATTGGGACTGGGATGTATAGTACCCTTCCCGGCAATTTGTGTAACTCCCATAGCCTATACTAATATGAGTGACTTACAGAATGTCTCCCGACAGCTCTCCCAAAACTTGCGGGGGAATTAGTCCGCAAAATTCCAAAACTATACTCAGCACCTGGTACTAGGAATAACAAGGATAAATAACACCAGAGGTGAGCTTGCAATCGTCCCAGAGATAATCAAAACATTGCAAGATGTGTTAACCTTTACGAAACAATGGACTAGTGTAATTGGTCTGATGACAATCCTCGTAGTGGGCTTGATTCTGCTAGTAAGGAAACTGCAAATTTGGAGGCAACAGCAACATAGGCAACAGCAAGCCATGGTGCAGGCCTTGTTAGCCATCGAGGCTGGAACATCCCTCCAAGTGTGGCTAAGTATGCTGGATCGGTAGTCAACGACGGGTAAGATTGGTGGGGGAAATACACCAACCTAAGACAGGACGCAGATCATTGATATCTGCCGTCTGATGACGGGTAAGGATATTCCCCGCCACTGACAACCTAAGACAGGCACGATCCCTGCCATAAAAGAAAAAAGGGGAAGATGTCGGAGGCAGGCCCCTGGCCAGGGCGGCCTCCGCCATTAAAAGATGGCGCCTGGCTAGTTGCCAGGTTAGGATTGCCTCGTGAGACTAAGCGGAACGCCCAAAGAGGAAGTAAACAGCATTGGTTGCTAGCGAAGTTGTTCGTTTAGGTGCACAGCCTGATTCGCTCCCTCCTGTACCCTGCTCGCTGATTGGTCATGTAAGCGTATATAAGTGTGTAGACTTGCGGAAATAAAGAGAGAGAAGATGCATCCGAACCAGGGTTCTTGTTGTCCTTGCGGGACGAGGGCGATAATTTGCTAGGGAAAGTGAAAAACAGCCTTGCCAACTATTTCAACTGAACTATAAAATGTCATATAAATTAATCTTTTTAGTTTTGAACTTCAAGAGAACATATGGAAACTAATTAAACATATAATTCAAGTCTTATAGATTCCTTAAGTTCAAACTAAAATGTAAAAACTATAGTAGTGTACTATAAGTTTACAGTAGATTCTAAAACTTTTCTTGTAAGTCATGAGAACAATGGATTTGAAAAGAGCACAGGGTTTTAAAGTCTTAGGATTTCTTAAGGGAATTAGTTTAATGAATTTCAATCCCTTTAAATTCCTTCAAATATGCTAAAGAAAATACTTATAAATTATTAAGAACAAGAAGTCTGATACACCAAAACAAACACAGCGTAAGGTGGAAATTAATATTCTCAGACTATAGTTTCCATCATGTTAATCCCATGTTCAAACTTTCCAGTGGTTACCTATTACCCAAAGACCAAATATGTTAGCTTAGCATTCAAGTTCCTCCAAAATCTAGCCCTGAGCTCTCCATCCAGTGAGGCATCTTCACTCCTCAGTTAAGTAGCCAAATTCATCTGCTTAGCCTGTCCAGAGACCTTACATTTTCACTTCTTCCTTTTTCCCTTGATGGATTACTTCTCTTCATTCATGTCATTTAAGTGAATGTTTTCTTGCTTTCCTTCAAGGATGTCTGCACCTCTCTGCACCCTCTAATACTAGGCTAGTTTTTAAGTTAAAACACTGGCTACAGTAGGCTACCACAGCAAGCACATTTGCTCACGTCACTATAGTTCGTTGAGTAAAACTAAGAGCGGGGGCCATGAGTTCATCTGGTTTTATCACCTCATTTGAAGGAAGAAGTTGCTGCCTAAATCAGGGGCAGAGCTGGGTCTCTGGACGTGGCCATGGCTTCTTCCAGCATAATTTTTGACACTATGTTCCAGGAAGTGGTACATTTCCCTGGCCTCAAGTTTTATTTTCTTTCTCCTCCCCATGAAACTTTATCTATGAGTAACAGCACATTGAGGGAGTTCCCACAGGGCTTCCTGTGGGGGCTGACTTCTCTCTCCCTCCTCAGTCCCTCCATTCACTTATTGTTTCTGGACATTGGAACTTTCTGGTGCCAACTCTCTTCTTCTCTCTCTCTCTCTCTTCTCTCTTCTTCTCAATTCATATCCACAGCAAGGTTCAGGCCTCTGCCTTGTCAGTTTGAGGAAGAGGGAAGTGTTCTGGTGTGGGGGCTCGAGAAAAGAGAGTGCAGGGCTTAGCAGATGAGACTCTAGCCTGGCCGAGGGCCTAGCTGCCACCTCTTCCGCCATGTTTAGAAAAGTCTAGATAAGACTTGCGGCAGGTGGGGGTAGCGAGTCTTTCTGGTTCGTCCCTGCTTGGATCACCTCCCCCATCCCGGGCCCTCCAAACCCCCCATTCCTCATCCCTACCACTCAGACCTTAGCGAGGCGTTGATGTCAGGAAGATAGCCATGCTCAGGAAGCAGCGGGAAAGCCCCAGGCAGAGTCAAGCTCCCGTGAAGGAGGCGTGGACAACAGCCGAACACCAGGGCAGCATGGGGAGGGGCTGCAGCCTGCGTGATTGCCAAGATCAGCACCTTAGGACTAATATGGTCTTAGTTATATTGGGACCCATGAAACCGGAGCTGTGTGGCTTCTACCCATTATTAGCTTCACCTCTCTGGCTCTTGAAAAAGGGAAGACCGGATGCAACATTTTGAGCTTTGCAAGAAAGAGAAGTTTGGAGCATTATCTTGGGATTTTTCATTTTGCTTTTTTGTGGACAGTGTTCTGTACACCAAAGATTACTTTTTTGCTTTTTGAGACTTTTTTGGTCCTTCCAAGAGATCCATTTTTGTAAATGTCCCATGGATACTTGAACACATAAGTGTGTATTTTCTACAACTCTATTTCAGCATCTCTCTCTCCCTGTGACCAGAGCATAGTAGGACTTAGTAAGTGCCTATGTCAAAGGAGCTATTTCACACAAAACACAGTGCCTGTACAGCAACTTTGGAAGAGCTCTAACGTTTTTGTTTCATGACCTACCCATTTGTGGGGGCACGTTTGTCCTAGAAACGTCTAACTCTATCAGATCACAGAAGCGTACTGTAGATGCACCGTGTGGAAATCCTTCCTTGGCTTGCTGGAGGAGCTCAGAGGTGTGCCACTGCCCACTGCATCAGGGTCAACTCAGGAGCTTTTATAAAAATGCAGTTTCCAGGTCCTGCCACAGACCCAGCGAATGAGAAATTCTGAGGACAGGACCTGGAATCTAAGCTTTTAAAGAGTGTCCCCTACCGTTGGTTCTGATGCACACTAACAGTTTGGACTACCAACCAGGAGCCACAATATAGGTGACTTTTTGGATTTTCTTCTTTGAAAGAATGAGAAATCTGGCATTTTATACCAAAACAGTCATACTTTCTGGCCCACCCCCCCAAGTCCTTGAAGTCCGTTGTACACATCAGAGTACTGTTCTCTGGGAAAAGAAAATGCACCTGCATTGCCCCTACATTGTGTCTTAACCCCCCAGTAACAGTGAATGTTATGGTCTTTGAAAAAGGATCTTTGCAGATGTAATTTAGTTAAAGATCTTGAGACGAGTTCATCCCGGATTACCCAGCAGGACCTAAATCGAAGGGCCAGCTTCCTTGTAAGACACAAGAGAGGCAAAGCCACAGGCATTGAGCAGAAGGCCTTGTAATGACACTGGCAGAGATAAATGTGGTGCAGCCACAAGCCAAGGGACGCCTTGAGCTACCAGAAGCTGAAGAGGCAAGGAAGGGTTCTCTCTTACAAGCTTCGGATGGAGCATGGTCCTGCTGACACATTGACTTTGACTTCTAGCCTCTAGAACAGTGAAGGAATAACTTTCTGTTGCATACAGCCAGCAAGTTTGTGGTAATTCGGTATAGCAGCTCCAGGGAACGAAAACAAACTGGCAGTTACTCGCATTTACAATCACAGAGCCGGGTCTACATGGCATACAATTTTATTACAATTTTATTTCTGCTGGGTTGTGGGACAATGGTAAACTTGAGTCAGTTCTTTCTTTTAGGGGATTTGTGATTTTTTTTTTAAGATTTTTTTTTTTTTTTTTAATTTACTCGACAGAGATCACAAGTAGGCAGAGAGGCAGGCAGAGAGAGAAGAAGGGAAACAGGCTCCCTGCTGAGCAGAGAGCCCGATGTGGGGCTCGATTCCAGGATCCTGAGATCATGACCTGAGCTAAAGGCAGAGGCTTAACCCACTCAGCCACTCAGGTGCCCCTAGGGTATTTGTGATTTAAGCACTTTCTCTTCTACCTTGAAAGACCCAGAGATAATTGCTGCCCATTTAGTGATGGGGAAAGGCTGGAGGGAAGTTACAGAATTCCCAAAGGTCTGTGTAGGAATCATTCTGGCTGGAAGAGTGTGGCCTTCCGTGCCTGTCACCGGTAAGTGCTCAGTCTAGCGACCTTCACAGCACAGCCAGCAACAGCTGCCCCGAGGATGGGGTAGTGGCTGCCATCGCCCACTGTCCCAAGTTGGGAACGTGCCCGATGTCAGCTTAGGGTTTAAGTGGGGCAATCTCTGGGCTTTCATTTCTGTGTGGTATTACGTGCTCCGTTCCAACTCCTTTTATGTATTCGCTTCTGCTTCCTCGACTCATGTGAAGGAGCCACAGCAAATGAAAATGAAGTTAGTGCTAACCATGGCCCATTTCAATAACAACCATCTTAGAATATATTGAACTTATAAAGTATTCTAGGATCTAAAAGGACTTGAGGATAGCTTTAAAGTTAAAGCGTCAGCTGTAGATTCAGACGGACCGAAATGGGAATCTTAACTCAGCCACTGATCAGCAATGATGGAGCTTTAAGCAGGTTACTTAACCTGCTTGAGTGTCTGTGTCTTCACTACAGCATCGAAGCTCATTTCTCGAGTCACTGTGGGGATTCAAGAGAGAATGGAAAGGGCTTTGTCTGCTGATTGCCAGACAGGCTGCTGGGAGGGAGCTCTCATTACCACACACGGTCTTAGCTTTCAGCACAGTTATGACTTTCTCTCACTGCTTTACCTCACCCCAGCTTCGGAGGCTTTCTCTTTTTCTTAAAATGTAGGTGGACCCGAGGTGGGCATTGTAGGATTAATTCGAGCCTCTCTTATGAGCTATTTATGAAATATTTCTTCCTGGTCTAAAATTAGCATTTAATTTGAGTACTTCCCCTGCTGCTGTTTTCTTTTTCCTGCATGCGAAATGTCAAGTGGGGTGACTGTGAAATACTACTGACTGGGGGTATTGCACATGTGACAGTTTTAATGACAGTAGTTAAAAAAAAAAAACAAAACCAGGCATATGGGATTGTTGAATTATTGATGATGTTTTGCTGCAGTGGATTTATAAATAATACATGTTTAAAGGGTTATTTCCTTTACATTTCTTTAGGGACAACTAGAGAGTCTTCTCGTTTTGAGTTTAAAGAGAACTGACAGTTGGAGAAAAATCAACAAAATGTTCATTCGTGCAGTTTCTATGTCAAAGAGCGCTCAGACTTCAACTACGCACTTCGCCAGTTTTACAAAACTGTATCAAACATTCACCCTAATTCTTAGAGCCCACGAGGCAATGCTTTAATTTAGCAATTGGAGGGGAGAAAATGCTTAAAACAATATTAATAACTAAAAGTTTCATATTAAGCAGTATCACTTTTTTTTTCTTTAGAAAACCTCTATATTGAAGTTATTGTCTACAGATAAAAACCCAGAAGGAACCCAACAATGAGTCTCTGAAGCTTATGGGTTTCCTGACACATTAGCTTTCTAGAATGTTATTTTAAAAAGGGATGATGTGGGGGCGCCTGGGTGGCTCAGATGGTTAAATGCCTGTCTTTGGCTCAGGTCATGACCCCAGGTCCTGGGGTTGAGCCTCACATCGCACTCCTAGCTCAACGATGGATCTGCCTCTCCTTTTCTCTTTCCCTCTGCCCCTGCTTGTGCTTTCTCCGTCTTTCTCTCTCTCTCCCAAATGAATAAATAAAATCTTAAAAAAAAAAAAAAAAAAAGGATGATGTGGGGCGACTGGGAGCAGAAAGTGAGAAAACAATGGGTTACCTTCCCCTCAGGTTGGAAATCCCCAGGAACTAGATATCAAATTTTATTTGGGAGACATGAGGGCATGGAGACGTGTTTTCGTCATGGACCCAGTTTTCATCAGATGTGTGGCCTTGGAAAAGTTAAGATGCATTTCTTCTTCATTATTCCTTTTGGAACAGGCTAAGAGGAATGAGGGGGCACAGGGGTGGCGGGGTGTTTATATGGTAGGGGTGAGGGTGGGGAGGGCAAGACAGCACTCTTCCCAAGGTAATGAACCTCTCCCTCCCTTCAACCTTTCCATCTCCATCAACCATGAGCAGCACTAAACTTCTGGCTGGTTTGAGAGCACAGCTAAATGAATTATTGGAATATGAACATGCAGTGGTAACCAGCAACATTAGAAAAAGACAAAATGTCTTTAATTCTTTTGTTTCTTGAATTAAATTTTTAGAAAAAATTTTTGAAAGTATGCTTCTTTTCTTCTTTGTATTTGGTTTTAACTTCTATCCTCGCAATTTTCAGAAAGGGATTGAAGCAGGATGTAAAGCCATAATTAAGTTACAAAACTCAAGCATTTTTCTAATGATGAGTGGTTAGTATAAATGTTTTCTTTGAATGGGAGAGTGTATATTCGATTTCTGCATTTAAAATACAGCACATTTTTCCTACAAGTTCAGACCCGAGAGCTACTCAGTTCTGTTGTCTGTTTGCAGTGGTAATCTCTTACCACTGAGAAAGGCACCTGGCTAGTATAGTTGGAAGATGGTGTGGCTCTTGATTTTGGGGTCATGGACTCAAGTCCCATGTTGGGGGAAGAGATTACTAAAATAAAAAAATAAACAACAACAACAACAACAAAGAGAGTAAAAATGACAGAAAAAATTAGGTAGGGAAAGGTGAAATGATTTATACTACTGAAGTTAATCACATTTCTTCTGGTGACAGAGCTGAGGGAGTTTAAGTAACTTGCCCAACATTCCCCACGTATCAGCACCAGAATCCAAATCCATGTCTGTTTGACTCCAAAGTCCATGCTCTTCCCTCTGCATTCCTTGTGCCTCCAGTAAGGCTCTCCTGTGATCTCCTCTCATCAACTCTCCCATTCTCCCATTCTGCGCGGCGGCTCCTGGGAGCAAACCGCGTGCTCCTGGAAGGAAGCAGGGCTAATCTGGGACGCATTCCAGAGAATCGCTGCTCTAGAGTGGTTCTTTAAGGCCTCAGGTGAAGGCTATAGAGGCTTTTTGGATAAAACAAAAATGTGAAATAACAGTTTTCTTTTCTTTCTTTCTTTCTTTTTTTTTTTTTAAAGATTTTATTTATTTATTTGACACAGAGATAGAGATTACAAGTAGGCAGACGGAGGGGGAGGGAGAGGAAGAAGCAGGCTCCCTGCTGAGCAAGGAGCCGATGTGGGGCTTGATCCCAGGACCCTGAGACCATGACCTGAGGTGAAGGCAGAGGCTTAACCCACTGAACTACCCAGGCACCCCATCTTTTTTTTTTTTAAAGACTTATTTATTTGGGAGAGGGAGAGAGAGTAATGGGGGGGGGGGCAGGAGGGTCAAAAGGAAAAGCAGAAGCCAAATCTCTGCTGAGCAGAGGGACCTGGGACCTGAGATCATGACCTGAGCCGAAGGCAGACGTTTAACTGACTGTCACCTAGGTGGCCCAAAACAACAGTTTTCTTGACAAACTGCACTTTGCATTTGTTAGAGAGTGTGAACAAATCAGTTAAAGGCTGAGAAATAGAAAGATTTGGGATATTTTTGGTTCTTTGGAAAACAGCCAACTTGATTTGTGTTTCGCTCTAAAGACGACTGAGGCATTGCCCCATTTTGGGGTGTGGCTTGGCATTTCATCCATCAAGGTAAAGGATTGTCCAGTCTTTTTCTTTTCACCACCTTAGATTCTCTCCAAACTCCACAAAACACTTCAGCAAAGGACAAAAGCCCATCTGCTAAGGGGAGCGCTTGAGTTACATTGCAAGATGACATATTTGAAGCAGGCAGTCAGCCAGCACTGGCCGGGTCTAAGTTTGGTTCTAAATGTTGGTTCCTCTTTTGTTTTCTCAAGAGATATGAATTTGATAGAATTTTGAGGAAGGTCATTGGTCTGAATTTGGCACAACTGGAAATGTACTACCGTTGTGATGCTGTCATAGAATGTTTGGATGGGAAGGCCCTGAGGCCTTCCAGTCTAACTCTTCCAGTCTAACTCTTCTTTTCCCCCAGTTTTATTGAGGCCTAATTGACAAATAAAAGTTGTATTTATTTAAGGCATATGATGTGATGATTTGATATGCATATGCATTGTGAAAGATATTACAGTCAAGCTAATCAATATATCCATTGCCTCACTTGGTAACCATCTGTATATGTGTCTTGGTAAGAGCACTTAAGATCTATTCTCCTAGAAAAATAAAAAAAAAACTTTTTAAAATTAGTTTTTTGTTGTTGTTTTGTTTTTTTTTTAAGTAGACTCCATGCCCCCTGTGGAGCTAGAACTCACGGCCCTGAGATCAAGAGTCACCCGTCCTACCGATGGAGCCAGCCAGGTGCCCCTCTTTTAGCGCATTTAAAGTATATATTAACTCTAGTCACCATGCTGCACAGAAGATCACCAGAACTGATGAATTTTTATAACCGGAAGTTTGTATCCTTTTATGAGTTAGACTTTTTTTAGATTCCACACATACATGAAATCATACGCATTTGCTTTTCTCTGTCTGGCTTATTTCACTCAGCACACTCTCCTTCAGGGTCATCCATGTTGTCTCAGGTGGTAGGATTTTTCATGGCTGAATAGTATTCCCCATGTGTGTACATATATACACCACATCTTCCTTGTTCTTTCACCCACATTTCTTCTGGTGACAGAGCTGAGGGAGTTTAAGTAACTTGTCCAATACTCTCCATGTATCAGCACCAGAATCCAAATCCATGACACTTAGGTTGTTTCCGTACTGTGATAGTTGAGAAGAATGCTGCCGTAACATAGAAATGCAGAAATCTCTTTGAGACCCTGATTTCATTTGCTTTGGATATATTTTTAGAAGTAGAATTGCTGGATCCTATGGTAGTTCTTTATTTTTTTAAAGAAAATAAACAAAAGCCATCACCATATTTATTGAGTTGACTCTAATCTAGAGAGAAAGATGTCAAAAGAAAATCTAGGACATGTACATAAGCATACACCTCCCTCAACCCAGAAAACCTAAAAGAAAAAATAACACAAAGTCCTGTGGAACGATAAATTTACCTTCTCTTCTGGAAGATGTTTCCATGCCGCAGTCTGTGTCCTCCTTTTTTTTTTTTAAGATTTTATTTATTTGAGAGAGAGAGAGAGAGTGCACATGAGTAGGGGGAGGGGGAGGGGAAGAGGGAGAAAGAAGTAGGTCACCTGCTCAGCAGGGTAGCCTGATGCGGGACTCCATCCCAGGACCCTGGATGAAGACCTGAGCCCAAGGCAGACATGTAACCCACTGAGCCACTCAGATGCCCCTACTCGGGCTTTCAGAATAGGAGCTTTTTCCTGGTCAGCACCCGAGCCTTAGTTTTATTTTTTATGCTCTTTAAAATGGGCACGTTTTTCAGCATGTCAGGCAAAATGAGAGAGCAGGTCTTGCTGCCACGGGTGTACACCCACCCCAGTTGTGCGACTTGGCCTTCTCTGTATGTGAGTGTGATGTTGGACACCTGGCAGCTTATGGTGTCCTCTGCCTCAAAGGGCTTCCCATGCTACACCTCGTTGGCTTGGTCTCACACATCACCGTGTGACCCTCAGCCACCCGCAGGACTCTAATCAGCACACTGATAGACATCCCAGCAGGAAGAGAGCTCTCACCAGCTCTGGCCTACTCTTCCTTCTGAGTGTGAGGTAAGATTGGTGGCTGCGAAGGTGTGAGGCAAGTGAATGGTGGTTTCACAGTCCTGGTAGTTTCTTTTTCAAAATTTTTAAGGACCCCATACTGTTTTCCACAGCAGCGGCACCGATTTCCTTTTCTTTTGCTTTTTCTTTTTTTTTTTTTTAAGATTTTTTTATTTATTAATTTAACAGAGAGAGATCACAAGTAGACAGAGAGGCAGCCAGAGAGAGAGAGAGGGAAGCAGGCTCCCCGCTGAGCAGAGAGCCCGACGCGGGACTCGATCCCAGGACTCCCCGAGATCATGACCTGAGCCGGCGGCAGCGGCCCAACCCACTGAGCCACCCAGGTGCCCCCCGATTTCCTTTTCTCCACAACCTCACCAACACTTTTTATCTCTGGTCTTTTTGGCAGTAACCATCCTAATAGGTGGGAGGTAAGATCTTACGATGGTTGATTTGCATTCCCTGCTGATCGGGGACTTGGAGATCCTTTTTGTATACCTGTTGGACATTCGTATGTTTTCTTTGGAAAAATGTCTATTTAAGTTGTTTCCCACTTTTTAATTGGGTTTGATACTGAGTTTTATGAGTTCCTTATGTATTTTGGATATTCACTCCTTCTCAGACATGGGGTCGCAAATATTTTCTCCCGTTCTGAAGGTTGCTTTCCCATTTTGTTGTGGGTTTGCCTCCTCTTTAACCAACACCAAAATCTGACCAGAAGGCCCAGTTCATCAGAAGCCCTATCGACACTACTAGGGGCAAAAAGAAACTTGTGACAAAGCCAGTGGATGGCAAGGATGTTTCAATAAGCATAGGGCTGTCCGGGTGGCATCCCATGTTCAGTACTTATCCCTCTGGTTCTCAGACACCTAATCTCTGGTCCTGGATGGTGATTGCTGAGCGCAGAAAGACAAGACACCAGAAGCCCTGGAGTCAGACGAAACCAGGTGAGCACTGCTCGAAGCCGCACGTATTAACACAGGAAAGGAAACTTCTATTTTAGAAAGTTTTCTAATAACAAGTCTAAGCCTTGATTAACCAGAGAACTCAGTGAATCAGGACACACTGTCTGGGACCCAGCACCTGCTTTCCCTGGACTTGGGGCTCAGTCAAAGGGTGTTTCTTCCCCCCATCCCCAAGGATGACTGCCCAGACTGTGCAACGAAAAGCTCGAAGCCTGACAGTGTTCCCGTCCTCCCTCGGTCCTGCCTGCCCGGCATTCCCTCACTGCTGCTCTTCACTGTTCTTGCACGAAAAGGGATCTGGGGTGACAGGAAAGTGATGACTCATCTGACATCTGGTTGAATCCTTTTTATTTGCCCTTTTGTTGGCCTTAGGCTCTGATCCTGGGAACATCCGTGTTGCATTTGGGAATGTTTTTATTTCACAGAAGACACACGTGGATTGCAGTGGGACTCTGATGATTTAAAGGTCTGATGCGTGTGGCTGTCTGATAGCTCTCTGTTTTCCACAATCCTTTGACTAGAAAAAGAAATCAAAGTGTGTTTTAATCATGCTGACCAGCCAGGGACAGGTACCTCTTCCCTTTGGTTTGTGTCTCTGGTTCTGTGTCTTCGTGCCTTGCTTGAAAGGTAGGTTTTATTTCTGCTTTATCTCATATTCTCTTTTCAGCTACATGCCTTTGCTCTTCTTTTCTAGCTGTGCTTGACGGAGCAGAGATGAGATATTTTATGAGCGAACATGTACAGGGGCTGCAGAGGAAGGACTACAGTTATAACTGCTAATTAATCTATTTCTTACTGGGTAGGTTTAACATGTAACGTGAGGTTTAGGGGCTGGGGTGGGGAGGACAATGAAGCATTGTAAACCATACCTTATTTATTGTCCCACTAAAAATATGGTGATAATAATGATGCAGCTTTCTATCCATCTCTGCTATAGGTATATTTGACTGATTTATTTGTATTTGTATTTAATATATATTTTTAAAACTGTGATTTGTTAGCTGATACTATGACTTAGTCCATGAACCCTTCCATTTCGAAGGTCATCATCATTTTTTTGGGAAGCATGTCATAGTACTGTGCTGGAAATGAGTCCTAAGAGTAAGATTATTCATTTTAAAAGTTAAGCCTTGGAAATAGCTGCTATTCTGCTAAAGAAAACCACATTTCCACGTGCTGGTGGCTTTGCTGGAGCTTGCTTGCTCTTCAAGACTCATGAAGGCTTCTCTACAGGGTCTGGGGGGGGGAGGGGGAATGGATAATGGGGTAATGGAGTGAATTGTTTCTTGTCTGTTTCATGTAGAAAATTTCTACCATTATTGATTATGGTAGCAAGGGTGCTATTTTACATTTAAATTTGTTCTTTCTTGCTGAAAGCCCAGAGTTTCAGTGTTTCCCACTGCATTTGTCAAATGACTCTCTTTATTTAGTGATACAACAGCTATCCTTTTGTTCATTTTTGCAGAAAAAATTTTCAGTCCCTTTAATTTTCTTTCTTTCAAGGTGTAAATCCCTCTGGGAAATTTGTAGAACAGTATTTCAGATGTCAAACTTGGCTTCTATAAGGGAAAATATAGAGGGGTATTAATGAAATGGATTATTTCAAATGAAGACAAGTAACCCAGTTTTAATGCATTCTTGGAAAAATACATACACATTAGACTACTTAAAATTTAGTGACTAAAATCCTATTATTTAAGAACTAATTTTGAATTCTTTTTTAAAAAAAATTTTTTTTAAAGATTTTATTTATTTATTTGTCAGAGAGAGAGAGGAGCGAGAGTGAGCACAGGCAGACAGAGAGGCAGGCAGAGGCAGAGGGAGAAGCAGACTCCCTGCCGAGCAAGGAGCCCAATGTGGGACTCCATCCCAGGACGCTAGGATCATGACCTGAGCCGAAGACAGCCGCTTAACCAACTGAGCCACCCAGGTGTCCCTGAATTCTTTTTTTTAAAAGATTTTATTTATTTATTTGACAGAAAACAAGCAGGGGGAATGGGAGAGAGAGAAGCAGGCTCCCCACTGAGCAGGGAGCCCAACGCGGGGCTCGATCCCAGCACTCTGGGATCACTACCTAAGTTGAAGGCAGACACTTAATGACTGAGCCACCCACGCATTCCTAATTTTGAATTCTTTAAAAACTATTTAAATAAGTTTGCCTCAGAGACCTTGCACTTACACAAATCTCCGAAATAATTGAATTCAAAGCTGATTTTAAAAAGGAGTATCACTTGTTAAGATCTTAAGAAAATCACTAGTTATTTCAGTTTGCTTGGTGGTTTCCCCAGCTAAGCACCTCACTGACTGTAGAAACAGGTAGTTGGATCAGCATTTTGACAGGAAAGGGCAGGACTCTTCCTTAATAACCAGATCCGAGAGGTCATGAGCTATCCTCAGTGACATAAGCAAAAACTGGAGTTCATGTTACCCCTTTACACGTGTGCATTACACTTTTAAAGTGCTCTTGCCAATATATATATATTTTTTTGATATCACACCAGTTCTGGGCATTACTCTTTTCATCTTCAGGGCCGAGGAGACCAACTGAGGCTCAGAGAGGCAGGGCACAATGGGCACCAGGGGCCGTCTGTGTGGGTGGACAGAATGCAGGGGCGGGAGGGCTCCGTCGGCTTAGACATCCCACTGCCCGTGTCACCTGGTGATGGAAGCTGCCAGCACCCCTCATCTGTGAGCACCCTCTCTGCTTCTCTAACCCCTCTGTCTGCTTGGCCATGCAGGTTCTGCCGCCTGTGCCTCTGAAGAGAGACTCTTCCACAAACTGTTTTCTCATTATAACCAGTTCATCAGGCCTGTAGAAAACGTTTCTGATCCCGTCACGGTGCATTTTGAAGTGGCCATCACACAGCTGGCCAACGTGGTAAGTGCCACCAGTTCACCACTGGTTCCCAGAGGAACCCTGACTCTGCCAGGGGTGGGGGTGGGGCAGCCAAGCAATTCTCGACCTTGTCCCAGTTATTGCATGTGGTAAATATAGAAAATTTAAAAATATGAACAAACACACATTTGCATGAATGCTGGGTCTTCAAAGCCCTCCGGTTGGGAAGAAGACCCTTTCCCAATGAAGCCGTAATTACTCACATGAAGGCAGTGTCTTTCCAGAAGTGCTTTTAGAGGCAGTTGATGAAACAAAGAGGGGAAAGGGAGGTTGAAGGGAGAATACAGAGGGAGCTAACTTCACTGTGCATCTATTAGGCACCAGTCACTGTGTCTACATTTAGTTGCTTTCAGCTGCATTTTACAGCTGGAGGGAAGCTCAGGTAAGCAACCTTCTTAAGGTCATACGACTATAACATGGTGGAACTGGGGTCTTAATCAAGCCCATCCCGACTCCAAAGCTCATGTTCTTTTCACTCCATAGAAAAAGAATGGCTCTAAGTCTTCTACATTATGCAAGAAAGGAAAGAATAAATCACCTTCTTTAATATAGAGTTCCATCCAGCCCTGAAAAAAAAAAAACAGATGGGAATTTGTAGTTTTTACTTTAATTTATGGCTCCTGAGTTCAAGGGCAAGTAGGACTGCAGTTCTTTTTGAATAATCCTCATGTCCTAGTTGACAGGAGAGGAGGTAGCGTGCCCTGATATTACAACATAGAGCAGGGTTCTAGCCCCAAGTCATGGGACGGGGCTGAGCTGGCTTGGACCAAATTCCAGGAATAGGCAGGCTCAGGATGTAGGGGGTGAGGATAAACAGTCTCCAGAGAGAGAGCAGTGCACTGCAAAGGGAGCCCCTTTCATCGGTCCCAGCCTATGGATGAGGACTTTGCCCCTTGGGAAACAGTGGTGGTTCCCAAGGTTCTCAAGGTTCACTGGGGAAAGACTTTAATTACAGATAGGAGGTCAGGGCCCATGATATTTCTCCAGTCCATGCTTCCCAGTGGATGAGGCTGACCCTGGCCTGGTCCTCTGGCTTCTGGCCCAAGTTGGAAGTATGTATATACTGGTACGTATTGGTTTTAAAAAAAGTCACATGTTTTGTTTTGCTTAGATGGACCCAGTCATGCCTTTAAAAAATATTTATTTGGTACCTATCCTGGTCCTCTCTACCCCCAAATAGTGTTGTACTGGTTACTGGCCTCCTACTGGGCTGGGAGCCATAATTTGCTGTGGAGGGATTGTTGTAAAGTAAGTTTCACCTAAAGTTAGTCTATTTCACTGCACAGTATCACTTCAAATTCCTGGTTGATATACTCTTTCAGGACATTGTTCTGAGGATGGTGGGTGGGGACAGAAGAATACAGATTTTGACATTTGCATTTGGCTGCTCTCAGAGATTTTAAAAAATAGCACAGCCTTAATAAAACAAGTTTAGAAGGTTAATACCAGGTGGATTCATGATGTTAGTGACTGTACCACTGTGTTCGGTTGTTCACGTTAGGCACTGTACAACATCCAGGGGATGCCAATCACACAGACCATGATAATAGACATCTGTGACTTCCTTGAGGAGCTTTGTTAGAAGTCCTACTAACATCCTTGGCTTCCTATCTCATGGGCAACCTCTAGCTGTGAGGGAGACTTGGGAAATTTATTTTTTGAGTTGAATTTTATTTACTGAAATAATATTATAGATTCATATGCAGTTGTAAGAAATAATAGAAAGATCCCTTGTACACTTCACCCAGTTTTCCCAGGGGCAACCACTAATATGTCTTCCATTTCTAGAATTTTGTCATTTTGAGAAACTTATATAAAATGGAATAATATAGTATGTAATCTTGTGGGATCGGTTTTTGCACTCAGTATAATTTTCTAGACACTCATCCCAGTTGATAATTATATCAATAGTTCATTTCTTCTTGGTACAGAGTAGTATTTCATGGGTATATTTGCACTGCAATTCATTTTGCTTTTCACTGGTTGAAGAACATTTGGGTTGATTCCAGTTTCATTCTATTACACACAAAAGTGCTATGAACTTTCAGGTCTAGGTTTTTGTGTGAATGTAAATCTTTATTTCTCTGGGATCAACCCCCAGGTGTGCGATTACTGGGTCATATGGTAGTTGCATGTTTAGTTTTTTAAGAAACTGCCAAAATGCTGTCCAGAGTGGCTCTATCCTTTTACATTCCTACCAGCAATAATAAGTGATCCAGTTTATCCACAACTTCACCAGTATTTGGTGTTATCACTGTTTTTTTTTTAATTTTAGCCATTCTAATAGGTATATAATGATATTTCATTGTAGTTTTTTTTTTCATTGTAGTTTTAATATGCATTTTCCTAATGACTAATGATATAGAACAGTTTTTCATGTGCTTATTTGCCATCTGTATATCTTCTGTATATCTTCTGTATATCTTCTTTGGTGAAATGTTTGTTCAAAAATGGTTTTTGCCCATTTTCTAATTGGCTTGTTTGATTTTTTTTTTTTTTAACTCTTCAGTGTTGAGAGTTCTTGCTATATTCTAGGTACTAATGCTTTGCCAGATAAATGCTTTGCATATACAGTTGACCTTTGAGTAATGCAGGGGTTAGGGACACCTGCCCCTACCATAGTCAGAATTCTTCAAATAATTTTTGACTTCTCCAAAACCTAACTACTAATAGTCTAGTGTTGGCCTAAAGCCTTACTGGTTACATAAACACTTGTTTAACACATATTTTATATGTTACATGTGTTATAGTCTGTATTCTTACAATAAAGGAAGAAAAAATAAAATGTTATTAAATCATAAGAAAGAGAAAATACATTTATAGCACCATGTCCTAAAAATTCTACATGGACCTACACAGTTCAAACCTGTGTATTCAAGAGTCAGCTATATTTTACCCTAGTTTGTAGCTTCTTTTTTCATCTTTTTCATGTGGGCTTTCACTCAAACTTTTCCATTTTTATGAGGTCCAATTTATCAATTTTTCCTTTTATGTTTTTTTGCTTTTAGTGTTAAGCCTAAGTCTTTGTCTTATTGCAGGTCCCAGAGATTTTCTTTTTTTTTTCTTAAAGTTTTATTTATGTTTCTCATTCAAGACTGTGATCCATTTTGAGGTTTTTAAAAAAATAATTTTGTATAAAATGTGAGGCTTGGTCTTTTTGGTGGGGTGGGGTGGGTACTCCAGTATCATCTGTTGAAAAGTCTATCCCTTTCCCCGTTGAGTGACTGTGCACCTTTGTGAAAAATCAGTTGAGTGTATTTGTGTGGGTCTATTGCACGGTCCTCTGTTCCATTCCATTGATCTATGTGACTAACCTTCCACCACTACCACCCAATCTTGATTACTGTAGTTGTATTGTCTATTTTTTTTAATTTTTAAAGATTTTATTTATTTATTAGAGAGAGAGCAGGAGCAGGGAAAGGGGCAGAGGGAGAGGGGGAGTTAGACTCCCCACTGAGCAGGGAGGCTGATGGAGGGCTTGATCCCAGGACCATGAGATCATGACCTGAGCCCATGGTGGACATTAACCAGATAAGCTGCTCAGGCGCTCAGCAAGTCTTAATATTGGCCAGAGTGATTCATGTCACCTTATTCTCCTTTGTCACAATCATATTAGTTATTCTGGGGTCTAAGTCTTAAAATAAGCTGCCTATATATACAAAAAACCCTGCTGGGATTTTGAAAGGAATCACATTACATCTATAGATTAATTTAGGGAGAAGTGACATTTTTACTGTTGTTGAGTCTTCCAACCCATGAATGCAAGATAGTTCTCCATTCATTTGGCTCTTTTTTCATAGCATTTTGTAATTTTCAGCATACAGATCCCATTCATGCAGTATTATGTGTAGATGTAGGTATTTTGTATTATTTGAAGCAATTGAAAATAATGTGCTTTTAATTTTGGTTTCTTCATGTTCATTGTTAGTATGTGGAAATTGAATTGATTTTTGTATGTTGATCTTGTTATCCTGAGATCTTGCTGAACTCACTTCTTAGTTTCAGTATTTTTATAGATTCCATGGATTTTCCTATGTAGGCAACCATGTCATATGCAAATAGAGATAATTTTATTTCTTTCTTTTCAATCTGTCCTTCCCTCCCCGCCCCCCTTTTTCTTGCTGTATTGCATTGACTAGAATTCACAGTACTGTGTTGAATAAGAGTGGTGAGAGTGGACATCTTTGCCTTGTTCTCAATCTTAAAGAGAAGGTATTCAGTCCTTCACCGTTTAGTATAATGATAGCTGTAAGCATTTTTTAATAATATTTTATTCACTTATTTGACAGATAGACATCACAAGTAGGCAGAGAGGCAGGCAGAGAGAGAGGAGGCAGCAGGCTCCCCACTGAGCAGAGACCCCTCAATGTGGGGCTCGAATCCAGGACCCTGAGATCATGACGTGAGCCGAAGGCAGAGGCTTTAACCCACTGAGTCACCCAGGCGTCCCAGCTGTAAGCATTTTATAGAGCTTTTCATCAAGTTGAAGAAGTTCTCCTTTATTCCCAGTTTTCAGAGAGTTTTTATCATGAGTTGATGTTGAGCTTTTGTTAAATGCTTTCGTTTGCATCAATTGATATGATCACAAATCAATTTTCTTCATTACCTTGTTGATATGGTAAATTATATTGATTGATTTTTGAATGTTGAACCATTCTTACATCTCATTAGTCATGATGTATAACTTTTTATATATTGTTGGATTCAGTTTTCTACTACTTTATTGATGGGTTCACAACAGATATTGATCTATAATTTTCTTTTTTTGTACTGTCTTTGGGTTTTGTGTCAGGATAATACTTCATAAAAAATATTTGGAATTGATCCATCTTCTTCTATGTTCTGGAAGAGATCATATGGAATTGATAATACTTCTTCTTTACATAGTTGGTGGAATTCTCAAGGGGAACTTACTACATCTAGAGACTTCTTTTCCAGGAGTTTTTAACTATAAATCCAATTTTTTAAAATGGCTATAGGCTATTCAGACTGTCAACTTCATCTTCTTTGAATTCAGGTAATTTGTGGCTCTTGAGGTTTTAATCCACTTCTTTTAAATTTTTGGGTGTATGATAAAGTTGTTTATAATATTGTCTATTCTTTTTAATGGTTACAGGATCTGTAGTATTCCTATTTCATTTCTGATGTTGGTGAGTTGTGTCCTTGTTTTTATTTATGCCAATCATGTTACAGGTTCGTCAATTTTGTTGTTTATTTTCCCAATAGAATCAGCTTTTATTTCACTGATTTTTCTTTATTGTTTTCCTTTTCAATTTTATTGATATCTACTCTGTTTAAAAAATTTATTATTTTTTATTTAAGTAATCTCTACATCCAATGTGGGGCTCAAACTCACAACTTCCAAGATCTCAAGAGTTGCATGCTCCAATGACTGAACCAGCCAGGTGCCCCATAATTTCTAACCTTGTCTTTGTTTTTCCTTCCTTAAGCTTGCTTTGGGTTCATTTTGTGCTTTTCCCCCCTAATTTCTTGAAGTACAAACTTGGATTATTCACTTGAGGACTTTATTTATTTACAATATAAGTATATAATGTTATAATTTTATTTTCAGCACTGTTTTAAAGCTATGTCCTTCATGTTCTGATATTTTGTGTTTTCATTTTCATTCAGTTCTATGTATTTTTTAAAATCTTCTTTGCGGGACACCTGGATGGCTCAGTCAGTTAAGCATCTGACTCTTGATTTCGGTTCAAGTCATGATTTCAGGGTTGTAAGATCAAATGCTGCATAGGGCTCTGTGCTCAGTGCAGAGTCTGCTTTCGATTCTCTTTCTTCCTCTCCCCCTTCCCCTCCTCCTGCTCGTGTGCATGCACGTGTTCTCTCTCTCTTTTAAATAAGCAAATAAATAAAATCTTTTTAAAAATCTCCTTTGAGACATCCTCTTTGACCCATGGATTATTTAGAAGAGTATTGTTTAGTTCCTGTGGGTTTAGAGATTTTCTTGTTATCTTTTGTTATTGATTTCTAGTTTGATTCCATTATGGTAAAAAACACACTGTACATTTTCTTTCTTTTTTTTCACACTGTACATTTTCAATTCTTTTAAATTTTATGAGGTTTATTTTATGGCTCATGATAAAAATATGGTTTATTATCTTGGTTAATAGTCCATGAATACTTGAAAAATATGGGTATTCTGCTGTTTTGAGTAAGTGTTCTATATATGTCAGTCAGAGGCTGTTGATTGATTATGTTCTTCAGATCTCTGTTTTTGCTGATTTTCTGTCTAGTGGTTCTATTGGTTGCTGAGGGAGGTGGTGTTGAAGTCTCCAACTATAATGGGAGTTTGTTCCTTCTTTCAGCTTTATCAATTTTTGTTTCATGTCACTGAAGACTGTTGTTTTGGTGTGTATACAGTTAGGATCATAATGTCTTCCTGGTGAATTGACCCTTCTAGCATTATATAATGTCCCTCTTTGTCTATAGTAATTGTTTTTTTCTGAAGTCTACTTTGTTGGGTATTAATGTAGCCATTCCTATAGAAGCCACCTGTTCTCAGGTGGGGTACCAGAAGTCCCTGTGCACCATACATTATTGTCCTTGAGTGATGGTGAGCCCTGGGGGGACTCTGTGATGCAGTACAGCCAAGCTGCCCAACCTCCAATTCCCTTCTCAGACCCCCTAAGTCTTTTGCTGCTCTACCCAGAAGTGTTTTTGCTGCCCTACAGAATGACTCTGGCCACAAAGTTTTCTGGGTGGATGATCTTTCAGTGTAAGAGCACATCTGCTGTCCCCCCAATAGCAATTCAAGACAAAGCCCCTGTCTAGTGTTTTGATGACTTCCCATATCTGAAATGACTAACTTAAAGGCCTTCAAAGTGTAGTCCACCTGGCCTTTCTCATCTCATTCTCTGGTGCTCCAAAAGCTACTCACTTTGAAATTGTAACTCTAATCCTTTGAGGCAGGCTGGGTGTCAACTAATTTATTTTCCCAAGAAGGAGATACAGGGCAATGGTCCCAGGAATGTGGACTGGTGGGTCTCTGGCCTCCTCCAGCTGTGCTGACTGATGGCAGTGCCCATGACCATTGGTGTGGTTTGGAGTTGGGTGGAAAACAAGACTTGTCAGAACAAGTTCTGATCCATAAAGTTGGCTGACACCCCTGATGATGTCCACACCACATGGTGCCTCACCAGCTTGTGGACGTGTTGGGGGGCAGAAGGGGATATTGTCAGGATGATATTGCCAATGGATGTGAATGATCTGAACACAGTGTACCAGTTCACAGTGTACACTAGTTCTATCAACACAGTATACTAGTGTACAGTGAAGACGCAGTACTTGGAAGATACTTATGACATGTACCACTGAGACCTTTCTAGACTTCATAGTTAGTCCATTCCTGATTGGAAGCCAGTGGATTTATTGACATGGCTCTGCTGGAATCTATAGGGCACAACATGAACTTTTCTTAAGCAGAAGGCACCAGCTTTAGGCTTGGGTAATTATAAAGTCATGGACTGCTTGGCCAATGGATAAGTATAACCTTTTTTTCGTTTGTTTGTTTGGTTGGTTGGTTGGTTTTGTTTTTTGTTTTTTTGTTTTTGCTTTTCCTGGCTAGTAGGAAACCATAAATGTAACTCCTTTGTTGAACTTTTAAAACCCTGGGGCTTACCATGACTTGATACAAACCCATTTGAAGAAGGAAGCTTGACAGGGGCCGTAGTGAACTAGAGAGCAGCTCAGTGAAAAAGAGCAGATTGGGGGCCTGAGTCCTGGCCACAGCTCTGTCAAACACAGTTGAATTCATTTATTCTGAGGGTGTCCATGTATCTTTTAAAGCAAGGTTTGTAAGTTGTTTTTATTTTTTTAAAAGATTTTATTTATTTATTTGAGAGAGAGCTCAAACTATGTTGACTTTGAGAGAAAATGTGGCTTAAAACTGTCTTTCAAATCTGATTTAAGTCTCACCTCTTTTGTGAAACCTTTCTTTTTCTTTTCTTTCTTTTTTATTTTTAAAGATTTTACTTATTTATTAAAGAGAGAGCAGGAGCAGGGGGAGAAGCAGAAGGAGAGGGAGAAGCAGACTCCCTTCTGAGCAGGCAGCTGGACATGGGGCTCGATCCCAATGCCAGGACCCCAGGATCATGACCTGAGCTAAGGCAGCTGCTTAACTGATGAGCCACCCAAGCGCTCCTTGTGAAGCCTTTCTGATCTCTGCAGCTTGTAAAGATTTATGATTCCATGAAGGGAGGAAGAGAAGGGCAGTGGGAGGGGAGGGGAAGTACTGCACATGGTGATAAGTATCAGAACCTGATTCATCGTTTTTACCATCTTCATCCCCAGTCCTTGAAAACCTCCCAACCTCAGCTGTGCTCAGCACTCTCTAGGCTCTGAGTCCTGAGCCCAATTGCTCCTTGAAATGTCAGCCTCAGCTCACCATGGAGTTTTCCAGCTGGGACTACCCCTCTGCGGCAACACATCCCAATTCTTTTCCAAGCCATGCTGATTGCTTCAATCATTCATTGTTCAAATATTTATTGAGTACCTACTATGTGCTCTATAAATGCTAGGACTGCAGCAGTAAACAGGATGGAAAAATTCCCTACCTTCATGTGTCTAAACGGTTAATTGGGGAGACAAAAACATCAATAACAGTTATAAATCCCATGAAGAAAAATAGAGAGGGATGGACACATACTTACACATGTGTGCACACATATCTGTTTTAGACAGCATGGTCAAAGAAGGCTTCTCTGAGGAGATAGTTTAAGCTGGTAACTAAATGGTCTGAAGAGAGTCATGGAGCTATCTGAAAGAAAACAGTTCAGGTCAATATCCCAAATATAATGTGTTCATAAGCAGCTAACAGCCTTCAGTGGGAAAACCACAGAAAACATATCCAGAACTTTCATCAACCTTACAACACAACAGCTTGGAAGCTATTGGGTGTTCCCAGTGGCCCACAGTGCATTCCCCAAACTTAGCAACTGGGGCACTTGGGTGGCTCAGTTGGTTAAGCTTCTGCTTTTAGCTCAAGTCATGATCTTGGGTTCCTGGGATTGGGATAGAACCTGGAGTCAACCTCCTTGCTCAGCAGAGGGTCTACTCCCTCTCCCTCTGCCCCTTTCCCCTGTTCATGCTCTCTCTCACACTCTTTCAAATAAATAAATAAAATCTTAAAAAAAAAGTTTTCATAGAAGAGGTGAGACTTAAATCAGATTTGAAAGACAGTTTTAAGCCACATTTTCTCTCAAAGTCAACAGGGTTAGGACCAGATGTGAAAATATATTTCTGGTTATTTTACAAGTTGCTTTTTTAGTCCTTTTTTTTTCTTCCTCCATTAGTATGAATAACTTAGATTTGGCTCTCCTTTGTTGTAATTCTTGTTCTAAGATCCCCCTGTATTAGCAAGTACATTTAAGGCTAAAAAATACTGTTTCTTTTTCCCAGGATGAAGTCAACCAGATCATGGAAACCAATCTGTGGCTACGTCACGTATGTGTCCTTCCCTTCGACGTGTCTTACTTATGCACCAGCCTAACAATGTCTAATGGATAAACTCTGCTAGCATTACCTCTTTCCATCTCCAACTTATAACAGAGCGTAAAATATTATCTGTCACCAAAGCCTAAAGTTCAGCTCTGGTCACAGCTGCTTGATGTAAACTTCACAGGTGCAGAAACATAGTGATAAAGTTCTCTGGGACATAGAGACTTCTCCCTTCTGGTTTCTGCCCTCAGGTATCCTATTTCTATCTGTAACTTGAGCCCCAGAGTCAGTTGCTTGCCCACCTTTGGTCCTGCTGTGCCAGACCTAGGAAGTCAGGAACTGAGTATGAGAGCACCAGCTGGTTTTATCAGTTATACCATCTCATGCTTCCCTCTTGTCTTAATCTTTTACACAGACTTTGTAACAAGTTCATCATTGTACACTTGAACTATCTTTTTAATATTAGAAATGAGTTGCTACTCCAGTGTGAATATAGTCTATGGAACATACAAGTTGAGTTTTTAAACTTGGCTAGCTAATTAATAATCAATAGTTAATTATCTAAGTTATATTTGTCAAAATCAGCTCAGCTATGTAGCCCTCTATTCCACACGGATTTACCCTCTCAACTTTTGATAGAAACCAATGTATTCTTGGACGCCTGGATGGCTCAGTTGGTTAAATGTCTGCCTTTGGCTCAGGTCATAATCCCAGGGTCCTGGGATGGAATTCGAATGGTTCCGTGTTCAGTGGCGAGTCTGCTTCTTTCTCTGCCCCTCCTCCTGCTTGTTCTCTTCCTCTCAATCTGTCTCTCCCCAAAAAAAAAAAAAAAAAAAAAAAAAATAGAAGGAAAAAAGAAAAACCAACATATTCTTTATTTAGTTTTTTAAATAGGCTCCATGCTCTGTGTGGGGCTTGACCTCATGACCTTGAAATCAAGAGTTGCATGCTTTACTGACTGAGCCAGCTAAGTGCCCTCCAATGTACGCTTTAAATTAGAACATACTTTTTCCAAAATCCCTGCTAAACCAATATAGAATTAACACTGGAAGAAGGTTACTAAGAATTTTTTATTCAATTGACTTCTACTACCTTTAGATCTGGAATGATTATAAATTGCGCTGGAACCCAATGGAATATGATGGCATTGAGACTCTACGTGTTCCTGCGGATAAGATCTGGAAGCCAGACATTGTTCTCTACAACAAGTATGGGCTTCCGACAGAAGTAGTCTCTTTCTGAAGTTGCCTTTGGTACAGCAAAGGGAGTGTTACTAATGGTGTCTGGTTTACTTTGCAGTGCTGTTGGTGATTTTCAAGTTGAAGGCAAGACAAAAGCTCTCCTTAAATATGATGGCATGATAACCTGGACCCCACCAGCTATTTTCAAGAGTTCCTGTCCTATGGATATCACTTTTTTCCCTTTTGATCATCAAAATTGTTCTCTGAAATTTGGTTCCTGGACATATGACAAAGCGGAAATTGATCTTCTAATCATTGGATCTAAAGTGGATATGAATGATTTTTGGGAAAACAGTGAATGGGAAATTATTGATGCTTCTGGTTACAAGCACGACATAAAATACAACTGTTGTGAGGAGATATACACAGATATAACCTATTCTTTTTACATTAGAAGATTGCCAATGTTTTATACCATTAATTTGATCATCCCCTGTCTCTTTATTTCATTTCTAACTGTGCTGGTCTTTTACCTTCCTTCTGATTGTGGTGAGAAGGTGACACTTTGTATTTCAGTTCTGCTTTCTCTGACTGTGTTCTTGCTCGTAATCACGGAAACCATCCCGTCCACATCTCTCGTGATCCCACTGGTGGGTGAATACCTGCTGTTCACCATGATCTTTGTCACCCTGTCCATTGTGGTGACCGTGTTCGTGTTGAACATACATTTTCGCACCCCAACAACACACACCATGCCCAAGTGGGTGAAGATGGTTTTCCTCCAGCTGTTACCCCAGATCCTGATGATGAGGAGACCTCTGGACAAGAAGAGGGAGATGAGTTCTGATAAAAACTCCAAAGGCATTTCCAGTAGGTCCACCAAAGTCAACTTTGACCATCGCAGAGAGACCAAACTTCCTACGGCATGTTGCCGCTGTCCGAAGTCAACTGAGCTTGCCACCGGCAAGAGAAGATTAAGCCATCAACCTTTACCATGGATGGCTGAGAGTTCAGAGCCCTCACCTGATGTCGAAGATGTAATTAATAGTGTTCAGTTCATAGCAGAAAACATGAAGAACCAAAATGAAACAAAGGAGGTAGGTACATAGCCTCTCTAGTCTGTCCACCTGCAGCAGGCTTAGAGGCATTTTATAGATCAGCAATATGTGAGTTCTCTTTCCAAGAGGGTAAGGAGAATTATTCTAAGACCAAGTGGTTATTATACAGTTATGGGTGAAGTAAACCACAGCTTCATGGCAAACCTCCACCTCCACAAATGGTAACTCCAGTGAAATCTGGTTAAAGTAAACATTCAGGACAAACTTGGTTAATGAAAGTTTTTCTTTTTCTTTTTCTTTTTTTTTAAGATTTTATTTATATATTTGAGAGACAGCATGAGAGCAGGGAGGGTAGGGAGAAGCAGGCTCCCCAACAAGCAGGGAGCCTGAAGTGGGCCTCGATCCTAGGACTCCAGGATCATGACCTGAGCCGAAGGCAGTTGCTCAAACCACCTCCAGGTGCCCAATGAAAGTGCTTCTTAAAAACAGTGGCAGAGGGCACCTGGGTGGCTCAGTTAGTTAAGCAACTGCCTTCGGCTCAGGTCATGATCCCGGAATGCCAGGATCGAGTCCCGCATCGGGCTCCCCGTTCCACGAGGATCTGCTTCTCCCTCTGACCTTCTCCCTGACAGTCTCTCTCTCACTGTCTCTCAAATAAATAAATAAAATCTTTAAAAATCAAAAACAAAAACAACGGTGTCGGAGGGAAGGGTGAATGAGGAGACCTGCTCGCAAATCAGCCTGTAGTCTGAGCGTGCTGGAAGAGGGGAGTGAGTCCTCTGCAATTCCAGCCCCACTGATTGCTACTGTAGAGTGATTTAGGTGCAGACTGAATGAGCCTCAGGGTTATTTTTAGCAGCAACATATTCTGTTTTTGTTGCCCAAAATCTACCTATAGCAGCAAGGACCTCCCCCATCCTCCAAAGAGAGAGCTCAAGAAAATCATGCCAGTTTCCCACATCATCAGGATGACCGGCTGAGGGCATCTGAAAACCTGTGCCAGGTGTCTGGGTTTGGCCTCATACTGCAGCCGCCGGCATCTGTATCTCCTAGTTAAAGGATGGCTGGAGACCTGAAGTCTGTCCATCCTGTTGGTGCAGAGGAGGGTACCGTGACTGCGGGTCACAAAGCAGGGGGTGGGGAATGCATCCTGGGACAGGTGAGCCCAGAACTGTGCTCTCATGGTGACACCTTCATAACATGGAGGGAAGAGTTGTTGATTTAAACATCACCAGGTAGGGATGTCAAGACACAACCCGAGACCTAGGTCTCAGGCGTAAGCTGGAGGCGTAATACATGGAGGTCAGAAACTGGAATGTTACAGAATGTTTTCCCTCTCTCGGTGCCCACAGTTCTTGGTTGTGCCCCTTTGAAGAAGGAGGAGGTAGACCAGACAGAGTGGTGGGCAGCAAAGCAAGGCTTATTGAGAGATAGAAAAGTGATAGCATAAAAGCTCCCAGGGAGTGAGGGGACGCCAGAGGATTGCCCTGGGAGTTTCTAATCTAGGGTTTGTATGGGCTTGTTGGCGGGCTGTTTTATCTGATGAGCCCTCCCTGCGCCTGTCACCCAATCAGGCATCTGTCATAGGGGAAAGGATGGAGGGCTCCTTCCAGGGTGATGTAAAGTCCTTTTAGTAGTGGTTTCCTCTTAGGGCGCTGGGGGGTTGGGGAGAGGCTCGGGCCGGGGCTGTTCCCTGCCTGCCTTCAACTATCCTTCATCAGAAAGACATGAGAAATGCAATGAACTCTCCACAGCAGCATTTCTTGCGGGCTGGAGGGCTGCCTATGCCTGAGAAGGGGGCCCTTCATCCTTCCTCATGTCCTGCACTCCCTGCCTCCAACCTGGTTCCCAGACTTGCCAACAACTCAGAATATTCAGTGCCAATGGCAAAGGTTGAGCTATCTCGGGAGTGCTTTTTTTGCAGGAAAAGTCTTCTGTGCCCCGTGCGTCCTGCTAACTCTGTTACCATCCGCATGAGGCGTGGAAGGGTTTGCATACCCACGCTCTTTGGACAAAAGTTCTGTGAACTCTATAGGCAACATGGCTTAACCAGGATAAAACTAATATTTGCTTTAAATATTGCCAGGGAAGTTTTCTTTGAAAAAGAAGCAGTTTATTTATGAGTGCATTTCCTAAGGTTTCCATATATATTTTTTAATTGTTTCAACTTTTTGTTTGCCTTTCAGGTAGAAGACGACTGGAAATATGTAGCCATGGTGGTGGACAGGGTCTTTCTTTGGGTATTTATAATTGTCTGTGTGTTTGGAACCGCGGGGCTCTTTCTGCAGCCGCTGCTGGGGAACACGGGAAAGTCTTAAGGATGTATTTTCCTTTTAGCTTTTGAACCTTACAGATGCTGTATTTGTTCCATGCTCCGACCATCAGGAAAGGGACGTAAAGGTTTCTGTCCAAGTCCCCCATTTACTGAAGCTGATGGCTAGATGGAGAAAGAGGACTTTATTGCAAATCAGGAGGCTAAATGCCCTCCTTTGTAGCACAGGGGAGTGCCTAAAGATGTTTTATAATCCTGGAGCCCAGAGTTGGCAGCATCCACAGGCTTCTCTTTTCTGGATACGTCTGACTTCCAGGAGCATGAATGACCATGAAATCAACCATGTAATCAACATCAAACCACAGTAGAACAGAGTACTCTAGTACCTCCAGTTTCCACTGCTTATCATCAGACATGGAGCTCCAGCTTGTGCCTTGCGAGCTCCTGTAGCGCTGGGGAACTATTACACGCTTGCTTCCTTAGGCATGCCTCTGGGATGTACTTAGACATGTCAACATTATTTGATATATTAATAGGCAAAAAGTAATAGATCATCAGGGTCTAACCCAGCAGGCTGCATTAATTAGCCTTCATCTGACAAGAAACTTAAGTGGTAACCCAGCACTGTGCTAGGCATGGCAAAGGCTGCCATTCCCAAGTGCTTGCAGCTTTTTCAGAAAAGTCATAAACACAGAGATCTCTAGGACCAGGCAGTGCATGGGGAATGTGCCTAGAGCAGCCAGAGTGGGACAGCATGACGTGTTGTGGCTGTGAAGGACCTTTTACTGAGGGTTAAAGATGTGGCTGTTCTTGTCCGCTGTTTCTGTCTGTTAGTTGTAGCTAAGGCTCCAAATAAAGTTATTTCTTCTGTAAGACATTGTGTTCTGGTACCTTTTGGAGCAATACCATCTCTGAGAGGGACACTTTGGGATTTCTGTTTCATTCCACTCTAATTTATCTTCATGTTTGTTGTATAAATATTATTGTAATAAAAAAATGTATTTCTTTTTTTTTTTTTTAAGATTTTATTTATTCTTCAGAGAGAGAGGGAGAGAGTGAGCACAGGCAGACAGAATGGCAGGCAGAGGCTGAGGGAGAAGCAGGCTCCCTGTGGAGCAGGGAGCCCGATGTGGGACTCGATCCCAGGACGCTGGGATCATGACTTGAGCCGAAGGCAGCTGCCCAACCAACTGAGCCACCCAGGCGTCCCTAAAAAATGTATTTCAAAGCAGAAAAATATAAATCCACTTAACAAAGAAACTAATTTTGTTCTTGCGTTTCCCCATCTCATCCTTGTCTGTGCACGCACACGATTTTACACTTCACTTTTACCTTTCAATTTTGTATTTTGCTGTTTTCTCAAAACATGTCCGCAGTATTTCTCCGTGATGTTATAGAGGCTTGAATGGGGGGTGTCCCTGCTGGTTGGGGATGGTGGTGCCGCTGGTGAGAGAATTCACGGGAGGCAGAACAAAGGAGATTGAAGTTTATTGACTACACTGCAAGGGAGCAGCGGGCAGGACAGCCAGGGACAGATGGTCTGCCATGAAGTGGTGGGGAGGGATACAGGTACAGGGCGGAATGAAGGAGGTATGGGAATGAATGGAATTTTCCCTTTTTTGGTAACCATGCCTGGGTCTAAGAAGCCCATTGGTCAACTAGGGTCTATGGCTGTTTGGGGACAGGCTGCTTCCAGAGCCTGCTTACACTCAGCCCCAAGTTCACTGTGGGCCCTTGTTCCTTGCTCAAGTTTCCATTGCTCAAGCCCGCTGCTTTCCAGCAGCCTCTACCCTGATGTGTACTTTTTGTGATTGCATATTCCCCATTGTGTTGCTACACCAGAACTGTTACCTCATGCTCTTCCTTCCTTGTCTAGCTCATCTGGAGGTCTCAGGCACTCTGTGGCACACCAGGCAGAGACTGTGAACTTGAATTGCTCTGTTTTAAAGTATTCTGACTGCCTCTCCTATTTGCGATCATATCTAGATTTTATCTGTCTTACAATTTTTGGTTTACTTGATACTTTTTAAAAACTAGTAAGCTAAATTGATATTTAATATCATTATTTACAAAGTTTTGTTTATTTTTAGAAGGATTTTATGTATTTATTTGAAAGAGAGAGAGAGGGAGAGTATCAGCAAGGGAAGGGGCAGAGGGACAAACCACTGAGCACAGAGCTCAAGGCAGCACAGCACAGAGCCCTGAGCTGGATCCCAGTGTTACAAGATTCTTTCCTCCGTCGGTTTCCACAGTCCTTGGAAGAATGGAGAGATAGACCAGACAGAGTGGTGGGCAGCAAAGCAAGGTTTACTGAGCGATAGAAAAGTGATAGCACAAAGCTCCCGAGGCGGGAAGGGACCCCGGAGGGTTATCACTGGAGTTTCGAAGTCTAGGGTTTCTATGGGCTTGTTGGCGGACTGTTTTTATCTGATGAACCCTGTCACCCAATGGGAAAGGGCGGAGGGCTCCTTCCAGGGTGGTGTAAAATCCTTTTAAGGGTGGTTTCCTCTTGGGGAGGGGGGCATTTCCCTGCCTGCCTGCCTGCCTTCCAGCTATCCTTACTCACAACGACCCTAAGATCATAACCTGATCGTTAAGTCAAACACTGAACCGACTGAGCCACCCAGGTGACTCTAAAAAGTTATTACAGCGGTAAAACGCACATAACAAATGTTACCATCCTCACCGTTTTAAGCCTATTCACCCCCATCCCTCCACAGAACTCTTTCATCCCATAAAACTGAAACTCTGCAGACATTAACAGCAATTCTTCATCCTCCCCTACCATGGTCTGCTCCCGGCAACCACCAGTCCACTCGGGCTCTATGATTTTGACTACTTTAGGCGCCTTATCTGAGCAGAATCATAACAAGACTGGTCTACTCGGGACGGGCTAAGCTCACTAAGTATAGTCTTCAAGGTTCCTCTTGCTGTAGCATGTGTTAGCATTTCTTTGCTTTAAAAAAAAATAATTTTAATGAAGTACACACTTAATTCTGACATAAGAATTTATTTTCTTTTTGAGACTGAATAATATTCCTTACAACATTTTGTGCAGTATGTATTTACAACATTTTGTCTATCCATTCATCCTTCAATGGATGGATGTTTCCTCTACCTTTTAGCTATCAGGGAAAATGCTGCTAGGAATAGGTGTGTACAAACGTCTCTGAGTTTCAGTTCCTTGGAGTATATACCCAGAAGTAGAATCGCTGGGTTATATGGCTCTATGTGAAGAGCTGCCATGCTGTTTTTCCACAGTGGCTGCACCATTTTACAACCTCACCAACAGTGCACAAAGGCTCCGTTTTCTCTACATCCTTGCCAACATTTGCTATTTTCTGCTTCTTTTCCACTTTTTCCCCCTTTATAGTAGCCATTCCAATGGGTGCGAGGTGATATCTCCTTGCAGTTTTAATTTGCATTTCCCTAATCATTGGCAACTTTTCATGTGCTTACTGTACATTTGTATTTCTCCTCCTCCTCCTCCTCTTCCTCCTCTTCCTCCTCCTCCTCCTCCTCCTCCTCCTCTTCCTCCTCTTCCTCCTCCTCCTCCTCCTCCTCTTCCTCCTCCTCTTCCTCCTCCTCCTTCATCTTCCCCTTCTTCTTCCTTCTTTGCAAACCTTCTTTGAAGAAATGTATATTCAAGTCCTCTGCACTTGTAAAAATCAGGGGGTTTTGTTGTTTTTGTAGAGTTGTAGGAGTCCCTATGTATTCTGGACATCAACCGCTTATTAGATATAAAAACAAGACTTGTAAGAAATACAAAATAGGAAGATGGGAGGAAACTGCCCTCAGCCAGGAGCAGAAAACCCCAATCCTGGCTTCTTTACACATTTTTTATACATGAATATACCTCAGACTTTCCAGAATTTGCTCAGTGATCCTCAGAGGAGAGAGGATCTTTTTACTCACAGGTAGGCACGACCAGCAATATGAATTTAAAAGAAATGAGATAAACATGTGAATAAAAGGGAAGTCTCAGCGTTTTTTCAGAAGAACAAGGGGAAGAAGGATTGAAAATTCATAGACGGTCACAAAGACGTAGGTCATTAAAGAATTCTTTATTGGGACAACTGGATGGCTCAGTCATTAAGCATCTGCCTTTGGCTCAGGTCATGATCCCAGGGTTGTGGGATAGAGCCCTGCATTGAGCTCCCTGCTTGACGGGAAGCCTGCTTTTCCCTCTCCCACTCCCCTTGCTTGGGTTCCCTCTCTTGCTGTGTCTCTCTCTGTCAAATAAATAAATCTTTAAAAAAGAAAAAAAAAAAGAAAGAAAGAATTATTTGTTAACTGACATTTTAAATTTTTACAATTGGCTTGAAATTATCCTGGTTATGATTACATTATCAATAACCGTGGGGGGCAGGGAGTGTGCGGTGCTTGTCCTCACACTCACACAAGTGCACTCACGTGGGAGTGTCTGTGTACCTGAACTATAAGACCAGTGACTTTTAGGGATGGAATGGAACACATAGATTGTTTAGCTCATCTCTTTCTAAGATTCTTTTTTTTTTTTTTAATCTCAAGAGGTAGAGTGGCTTGCCCGTGATCACACAGCTAACAGATTCCACATCTCTTGACTCTTTATTCATTTCCTTGGCCCCAGGACAGTTCAGTGGCTCTTGTGGGAGGGGAATCACCTGAGCTGGCCCATCTCTTCCCATCAACAGCCCCACATCTGCCTCACAAGGTGGGGAGAGCCTTGCACTGACAGGAATCAGGAGGAAGATATGTAATGTAAGTGAGACGTCAATCAGGTTAGGGAGAGGAAGCTACCCACACTCTCTTATTTGGGGAAGGTTGTATTAGTGTCAAAGTTTATTTTAACAGTGGCAGGGGATACCAGTATGGGCTTGGGTGCTTGAGCTTCTGATTTTTAAGGAAAAACTGAAAATCCAGTTTTTATATAAAGTCTCCTAGTTTTAAAGTGTGCCAACTAAGTTAAGAAACAAGAATAAAGTCGGGGCGCCTGGGTGGCTCAGTGGGTTAAAGCCTCTGCCTTAAGCTCAGGTCATGATCCCAGGGTTCTGAGATGGAGCCCCGCATCGGGCTCTCTGCTCAGCAGGGGGCCTGCTTCCTTCCCTCTCTCTCTGCCTGCTTCTCTGCCTACTTGTGATCTCTATCTAATAAATAAATAAAATCTTTAAAAAAATAAAAAAGAAACAAGAATAAAGTCTTCGTGTTAACCAAAGAAGCCCAGTGTGCTGGGCCAGGCATTGCAGTGTTGACTGAACGAACTGGGGCTTGATTGCTTCTGTTGGGTGAGGTCCTATGAGGGGGGCGAGGTCTGGGTGGAGGGAAGTGTGAGCAGTGGGAAGGGAGGGAGTGGACTCCGAGAACCTGGAGACACCCTCCGAGAGCCTAGGGAGCGTCTCCTTGGGATGCCTCCATCCAGCCCCATCTCCCCACAGGGCCGAGCATGGGCCTCTTGTGTGCAGGGAGGGGACAGAGCAACAAGAACAGGGGAACGTCTGAGCATCTCCCTTTGCCCATCCCCCCTTTTTGACTTTGAAATGTCCTCTGGCCATTTCAGCAATTTCCAGCCATTCTGAACCAGAAATGCTACTGCACCCCTTACACACACACACACACACACACACTCTCTCTCTCTCTCTCTCTCTCTCTCTCTATTTCCAGTTGGTGTTGGGAAATCTCTAAAAGGGCATTTTTGCTTGTCACAATGACTATTGTCACTTAAGGCCTGGGGGCGAGGGATGCGAAGCGTCGCGCGATGTGCGGGGCAGACCAGTGTAGAATTATCAAAATACCCGTGAACGCCCCTTACGAAAAAGCGGAGGCCTCCTGAGGGTCTCCGTTTGGAGCACAGGCCTGGGCAGACACACATCACACCTCCCACTGCCGGCACACCCTCACTGGTACCTCTTGGTGGCAAGAACCTCCTTTCTGCAGGACAAATGGTAAGATTGATCCTTCCCAGTCTTTTCCCAGGAGGGTCATCTTCTGCCTGTGAAGAGGACCTTGACCTGTGAGCAGGGATGAAGAGAGTGCTTTCCTCGTAGGGCTATTTAGAAGTCTATCTGAGTTAATCTTCATAATGTATAATCTTTTTTGGTATGATTTCCCTTTTCATGCAGCATTCTTCTGGCCTGGTGGGTCTCCTTTCATTACCCAAAGCTGGGACCACTTTTGAGCTCAGGGGTACATCTGATTTTACAACAGGCCAGGCTGCCCTGCCCTGAAAATGGTCACTCTGGAGTGGATGATACACCAGTATTATACCAGTGGGTATACTGCTGGTCTCAGCTAGCTTTCCCAAACCCAAGACTGTGGGGGAATCAAAGGAGTAATGGTGCTTTTATTTTCACAATTATTTTATTGACACACTGAACAGAAAGTCTTAATACAAAGGAGGAATCCATACCAAGTTAAACATAAATGGTAGTCACCAGGGTGTTCTTTAAACAAATTCACTTTAATACATAATAGCAGGTGCTCTGAGAAAGAATTATGACTCAATCAAAGGTATTCTAATGTAGCTGGTTGGAGGCCAACTTTAAGGGGTCCAAGGTGATAGGTGAGAGTCTTTATAACCTTGCTGTGTGTCATAGCCTATACCAGTAATATTTACCACTGGGTAGGGGGAGAAATCAGACAGTTATCATCTTGATCTGAGGATTAGTCTTAACACTAATGTTGAGATAGCCTGACAGTATGTCTTCTACTACCGCACAGTAAGAGCCACACAGTACAATCTATGACATGTTCTGTCCAAAATATTTAACCAGGATTATGTTGTAACTTCCAATTTGTAGGAAATACAGGAAACAGAGGAATAAGCAAAATGACACCAAAAGCCAGTGACCAGGTAAATCCCCCAAATGAGCACATTCTTGGTGAAAATTGACCTGGTCCTTTCAACAAGTCAGAGACAAGAAAATACATTTAAGAGGCATTAACACTATGGTTGAATCCTCTTTTAAACAAGCCGGCTGTGAATTTAAGCTGTTCCTGAGACAGTTAGGAACTATGGTTAGGATAGTTAGGAATATGGAATAATTAATTTTTCTAAATATGATTGAGAGTATTTTAGAAATTTTTCAATGTAGGAAAATGTTTCTTTAAGATGTATACTGAAAATTACACCTGCCTGAACCCACACACAGAGCTGGAAAGAAGGAGAGAGGCTGAACAAGAAAACAAATGTGTCCTCATTTTGGACAAATTAATAAAATTTTCTGGTGTTGGTTTAATTCATCAACACATATTAATTAGGCCTTGGCCATGCACTCAGCCCTATTAGACGTCGTTGGAGATATGACAGATGATATGCTATGCTGTAACTAAAGGAAATAAAATTCACTTAATAAAATAATAAGGGACAATTACATTCTACACTATCCAGCAGAGGTTGAAAACACCATAGGCTTTCAGAGACAGGGAGCTTAGTTGAGGGCATGTGTTCTGTAAAGGCTTCATGAGGTAGGGTGTGAACAGGGATCTGAAAGATGAGGACAATTTAGGACAGCTCTCTGTGTGTCCACACGGGTGTGTGTCCCACATGCCCACACTTGTGATAGAGAGTTGTATGAGTTTCACAACATCCACTTGTTGGAAATAGCCAAAGAGGACTTCAACCACCTACAGCTACTCTGACCTCCATTTGTTCTTTCTAACTGATCAAGTTCTTCTTTCCAGCATATCTCTTAATTCAGGCAGAAGACTCCGCTGTAGGCAAAGCATCCCGTGATGGGGACCAAAACCACTGCCCCTCCAGCAACAATGGCGGCTGCTCTGATGCCAGCAGGACTCGAGATGATTGACCCCAAGGTAATGATCGACTTTACCTTTTCTGCCCACCTGCACGTGCCCACCTGCACGTACCCGCCGACATTTGTCCCACACTTCCCTTATATAAACCTGGAAGCATTTTCAGCACTTTGGAGACAGTCTTGGAGACTTTAATCCACTGTCTTCCCTCACTGAAATGAATTCCTTTGTTCTGTTTAGTTTTTTAAGATTTTATTTATTTATTTGTCAGAGAGAGAGACAGAGCGTGCACAAGCAGGGGGAACAGCAGGCAGAGGGAGAAGCAGACTCCTCGAGGAGCAGGGAGCCTGATGTGGGCCTCGATTCCAGGACCCTAGGATCATGACTGGAGCTAAAGGCAGATGCTTAACCAACTGAGCCACCCAGGCACCTCATTTCTCTGCCCTTGAGTTTTGTCAGCAGAGAGTGGCCAAACCTGGTCTGTTTGAGACCCCGGAGCCAGGTGCTCTTGGACCCCTGCCCTCCCTCCGGTAGCAATAGCTGGGAGGTTTTGCCCACAAAAGATTTTTCTTGAAATACATTTGAAATTAAATTTTTTTTGCTTTAAAGTAATCTTTTGTAGTGACTGTCTTTGGGTTATTGTGATGTATAAATATTTATGCTTTCCGGCATTTGAAACAGTTGCTGCGTCCCACCTTAAGCTTTGTGTACACATACAAATGTTTGACCTTTGCTGTATTTGTGTCTGGTCAGAAAGAGGCTTGCTGTGGATAGTGTTTCATGTGGTATTTTTTCAAAATTTAAAACTGAATTTGAATTTAAATGCATTTTTCTAGGATTAGAATTGTCATTTACCTAGCAAACTAATGAGTTAGATAAAGTTAAGTAATGAGTTAAAGTCAATAGTGTTCTCAATAAAAAGAAGAACAGTGATTTGCCCTTTAAGTCCACAATCCGATCAGGGATTTGAGGCGGGAAGCCTTGATTTTCATCACAATGTATCCCTGCAAATCCTGTTCTAAGGCAGTGATAAAACAGATGACATTTCCCAAAGGAACAAAGTTATGATTAAAAGTTGTGTGGCTTAAAAATTGTGAAAATCTCCAAAGTGTAGTATTTTAGAGCAGGAGAGAGCCATGAGTCATTACCTTTAATTAACTGACTGGAAAACCAGAGGGCAAATGACCCACCTAAGACCCCACAGCCCACACAGCTAGGTAATGGCTGGTCTAGAACACACAGGTCCTAGTGCCCTGTGTTCCCCTTCACCATGTTGTTTCCCTTTTAAAAATCCAGTGTAATGTGCAGAAAAGTAAGATTCTATGGTATAAAATTTGGTGTCTATTGAAAAATGTACTGACCACATTAAGTATTCCTGAAACACTGAAAAATACATAAAAGTGATTTCTGTTTTGGAATTTTTAACTGCTTTTGAGGATGATTTGAATGGCATGAATCTCTCTACTGAAAGCATTCCAGGCTATATGAAAACAAACTCTATTATTTCTTTTCACTATTGTCTGTGTCTGTTGTAAAATGAAAGCTGATCTAAGCACATTTTAGACCTAGGAAAGGAAGCCATACAAGACAGACAGGGTAATTAAAGACACCATTTCCAGGAGGAGAGATCAAGGGCACAAGGGAAGGAGAGACAAGGTACGAGAAGGACAAGGGCTAGTTGGTGTGAACAGGATGGAGATCGGACTGGAAGCAGGAGAGGCCGTTTGGAAGGCAGTGCAGATGTCCAGGAGACTGTAAGCAGCCAGGTGTGAAGAACCCCATCAGCCCTCCTGCCAAACTAACACATATGTGAGTCATTAACTTCAAGACATGCTTCACTTTTTTGGGTCAATAATTAATAATTTTATCCCCCACAGAATCATCTTTCCAGTCTCATCATGCCCAGTATCCACCAGTCTGTAAAGTTAAGATGAATCAGAGTCCTTAAAAGAGATCACACTCTTCTCAGGAGAGTATAGATCAAGAACATCATGAGATTTTCTTTCTCATGATATAACGATAATGTCCTGGTTTCCATATACAAATGGACATGTCTATAAGGATTGAGATTTAGAAAAGATCAGTATGAAATGGCTGGCTGATATGTTTCCTTTTCTTCTTAAAATTGTTTTCCTGTTGATATACCAAATCTTATTGATATATCAAGTCCTACTGATGTATCAAAAGAAATGTAAAAAAATACAACCATAATAGCATTGGAAAGTCGGCTGAGATACCTTCATAGATCAAAGTGGTGGGGAATGGCTGAAATGTGTTAAGACAGGAGGTCAGATTTAGTATAAAAACCTAAAAGAACAGGGGAATTTTGGTCCCCTGAAGGAAAGATGGGACCACCAAAGAAATTATTTTCTTTCTAACAAAACCCCACAGTAATTATAAGATTATACGCAGGCGAGACTTAAAGTATAACTACTGAGTAATCAGGTAAAGGGACAAGAGCAGTTGCAGCAGTCTTCCAGTTTTTATCATGGCTTCTGTGGTCTGCCCCAGTTGGTGGACATTCTGACAGGAGAAACTAGAGTGGGCATTGGAGTCAGAGAAATAGTTTGGTGCCCCAGATACTTTATGGCTGCCAAGAAGAAAGGGGTTCCTCGAATGTAGAAGATGACTGGTCACACACCTTAGAGAAATGGTTCCTTGGACACAGACAGTAAAGGAAAACACCTGGAGCCTGGTTTCCTATAACTGTCAGATAAAGAAACAATATCAAAAATCAACAAGTGTTGGGGGTAAAACTACCACACAAAGCATTAAACAAAATCAGTAAAAGAATTAACCACCAAAGAAAAATTATTAATCCAGACAACAGAAGGAGACTTAAAAACAACCACAATTAGTATTCCCCCCAAGTTATTACAGAGCATATGACATCCAAAAAGAAGAACTGAGTTCTTAGAAATCAAATACATAATTCTTCCACAAACAAACAAAACCTCACCTTGGTAGGTGTGTTGCATTGCAAAGTAGATAATGACTGAATTTCAAAGTAGTCAGCGGTATTATCAAGCTGACAATGTAAATAATTAAAGAAATAAAAAGTATAAAACAAAAGCTAATAAGTTAATAAACATGGAAGGCAGAAATACTGAGATCCTTCTAGAAATTTCAAAAAGAAAGGAGGAGGATAATGGAGGATAGGAAATAACAAAAGACAGAAGAAAAGAAAATTTGCATGAGGTGAGGAAAGACATTAGTTATCAAGTGCCAAGATAAAACCAGAGAGGGAGAAAGAGCAAGAGAGAGTACAAGCCCTTCGTTTGGATACACACAGCACATTCAGGTGACATTTCCGAAGTCCAAAGATAAAAAGAAAAGTCCAAGAGTTTCATAAAGAGAAAAACAGGAATCTATAGGAAAAAAGAATAAGAATCAACCCTCACCATACGTCTCATCTAGAATGTGGGAAATTGAAAAGAAAAAAGATAATAAGAAACTGTAGAATACTATCTTCACAGTTCTGAGTAAAAATGATTTTGAATTCAAAATTCCACACTCAACCAACCTATCCTATGAGGGCCAACCTAACCAGTCTTAGAAATGCAAGGATTCAGAAAGGTAACCCACTCAAAACCATCTAAAAGAATTGCTTGGGGATGTATTCCTCTGAGATAATAAAATGAATCCGGGGAAGGAAAACAGGAGAAAAAAAAGTGGTGAATCAAGAAATGAGTAAAATAATTACTTGTTTATAATGCGGTCGTGGACAGAATATATTGTCAGTAACTTATTCAGAAGAAAGAAACACATACTATAAAAAATTAATAACCTGGAACTAAAATTCTAGTGATTTAGATAAAATATAAAAGGCAGTAGAAGAAGAGGGGAAGTGAAAGTGCTGAAGGAATTGTTTCATTTCAAGAGCGGTGTCTAGGACATTAAATCCCAATGCCAATTAAAAGAAGTTTGGGGGCACCTGGGTGGCTCAGTCAGTTAAGCATCTGACTCCTGGTTTCAGCTCAGGTCATGATCTCAGGACTGTGAGATAGGGCCTCATGTGGGGTTCCACACTGAGCATGGAGTCTGCTTAAGATTCTTTCTCTCCTTCTTGAGGTGCCTGGGTGACTCGGTTGAGCATCTGACTTTGGTTCAGGTCAAGATCTCCGGGTCCTGGGATCGAGCCCCACATCAGGCTCCCGGCTCTGCAGGACGTCTGCTTCTTCCTCTCCCTCTTACCCTCCCCCCCAACACCCGCTCATGTGTTCTCTGTCTCTTTCTCAAATGAATCAAATCTTAAAAAAAAAAAAAAAAGATTCTCTCCCTCTGTCCCTCCTCCATACTCTCTCTGAATAAGAAAAAAAAATCTTGAATATGTTCATTAATAAATTAATAGAAATGGGTGCATAGCTTTCAAACCAATAGAGAAGAAGGAACAACAGACAAATCAGTCAGGACTGAAAAGAGGCAAAAAAAAAAAAAAAAAAGAAAGAAAAAAGAAAAAAAAGATCAAGAAGACATTACACAGAAAACACAAAACGAAATGACATGAATGAGACTAACCATATCAATGGTAACAAGGTATGTGAACGGGTGAAACCCCATCTCAGCTGTAAACTATTTAAGGGAAACATAGCCCCCACAAAAATCTAGAAGGGATTAAGATTTAAATCTGGGCTGGGGCGCCTGGGTGGCTCAGTGGGTTAAAGCCTCTGCCTTCAGCTCAGGTCATGATCCCAGGGTCCTGGGATCGAGTCACATGTCGGGATCTCTGCTCGGCAGGGAGCCTGTTTCCCCCTCTCTCTCTGCCTCCCTCTCTGCCTACTTGTGATCTCTGCCTGTTAAATAAATAAATAAAATCTTTAAAAAACAAAACAAAACAAATCTGGGGTAAAAGAACAGTTGCTTCAAGCTAAGATTCAGGATTTGGCAGCAACAATTTTGGAGAGCAAAAAGCATCTGAATTTATTCTCCCTGATGAATCTTCAAGAGGGAGTTGGCAGGGTGAGGATGAACAGCTCCCTCGTTTTTTTATTGCGTAATCTCTATGCCCAACAGGGGTCCTGAACTCACAACCATGAAAGCAAGATTCTTGGCAATGCTTTTTTATTTTATTTTTTTTAACACCAAAAGCAAAGGCAACACAAGCAGAAATAAGCAAATGGGACCTTACCAAACTAAACTTCACAGCAAAGGAAACCATCAGCGAAATGAAAAGACAGCCTATGAAACAGGAGAAAATATTTGGAAACCATGTCCCTGGTAAGAGGTTAGTATACAAACAATACGGAACTCACACAACTCAACAGGAAAACGCCAAATCACCCAACTGAAAAATGGGTAAAGGATCTGAATGGACATGCTTCCAAAGACACACAGACAGTCAACAGGTCCATGAAAAGTGCTCAGCATCAGCAAAGTGCAAATCAAGACCACAGGGAGAGAGCAGCTCAGGGCCGTTAGAACAGCTGTTGTAAGAAAGACAAGAGGTACCAAAACCCTGGTGAGGATGTGAAGGAAAGGAAACCTTCTGGCGCGTTGGTGGGAATGGAAATTGGTACGGTCCCTATAAAAAAAAGTTATGAGGTTTCTCAGGAAATGGAGAATAGAACTACGATGTCATCCATCCACTTCTGGGTGTGTCCAAAGGAAACAAAATCATTTTCTCAAAGAAATATCCACACGCCTGCGTTCACTGCAGTATTATCCACCATAGCCGAAGTATGGAAACAACCGAAGTGTCTGTTGATGAATGAATGGATGGAGGAAATGTGATCACACACACGCACACACACACACACACACACACACATACACGGGAACGTGATTCAGCCTTAAAAAAGACACAAATCCTGTCGCTTGCAACAACACGTGAATCTGGAGGGCATTGTGCCTAAAAGTGAAAAAAATCTGACAGAGAAATACAATGCTGAAAAAAAGGTCAGAGTCATAGAAACAGAGAGTAGAAAAGAGGTTGCCAGGGGTCGGTGGAGAGGGAAGTTATGAAGAGGTTGGTTAAAGGGTATCCACTGTCAGTTATGAGATGAATGAGTTCTGAGGATCTGATGCACAACATGGTGACAAGCTGGTTACACTACATTGTATAATTAAAATTTGCTGACAGTAGAACTTAAATATTCTCATCAAAAAAAAAATGAAGAAGAAGAAGAAGAAGAAGAAGAAAAAGAAAAAGAAAAAAGAAAAGAAACAGAATGGAAAGCCTCGAGTGTACTGTTGAAATGGATTAGATTGGGTTCAGGGACATAAAAACCCATCATTAGAGAATGTTTGGTCCTTGTATTTTCTAGGAAAAGGTAACGGGTATTAATGGCTGCACTCCCGGTAACAGACGGCACTGTTTCTCTTGTCAGTTATTTTGATATGACCCTTTAAGCAAGTCGCAACTCACAGTAGGCTCTTGTTTCAGCATCAGAAAACCTTTATAATGTTCTGAATAATTCATGAATACCAGCTACCTGAGAGGCCACCACATTCAAGAGAGACTATTTTCTTCCTTCATTCTTTTTTTTTTTTTTTTTAAGATTTTATTTATTTATTTGGTAGAGAGGCAGAGCACAAGGAGGCAGAATGGTGGGCAGAGGGAGAGGGAGAAGCAGGCTCTGCACTCAGCAGGGAGCCTGATGCGGGGCTCGATCCCATGACTCTGGGATCATGACCTGAGCTGAAGGCAGCTGCTTACCGACTGAGCCACCCAGGTGCCACAAGAGAGATTATTTTCAACAAATACCATGTTTGTAGGGAGAGGAGAGGGACTAGTTACCAGACATCTTGGAATCTTCGTGAAAACCAGTGTGCTGTGCCAGGTCTGTCCAAGCGAGGCAATTCCCCCTGATGGTTGTTGAGATTTGCAGCAACATGACACACAGCACCAGTCTGCAAACTCAGGCAAAACCACGCAGGACACCAGTGGACGCAGGAGGCCCAGGTCTGAGCAAACAAAGAGCTTGACCAGGAGGAGACAGTCTTGAATTCCCAGTGTGCGTCCTTGGCGGGGCCTCAGTGCGGCTCTCTGGGGGCTCCTCCAGTCCACCAGCAACACGCCTAGTGCGTTCTGGCTGTGATGTCAGGCCTGGAACCTACGAGTCCCTGAACGTCTGAGGAAGCCAAGGCAGGGTCCCTGAGGAGCTCCAGTGGCAATGAGTTTACGGTGGGCAAACCCACATTTGCCAATGTTCAGTTTCCCTGAGTCCCACCCAAGCCCTTCTAAGCAGCTCATGCATTTGGATACTGTATGTACAGCTAGCTGGAGGTCAGTCCTAAGGTGTAATTTTGTCTTTATAGTATTTTAGACGGCTCTGGCTTGCTAGTGGGAACTGTGGAGCCACATCCTCAAAGCAGGAGTAAAGATCAGAACAGAGCCGGTAACTGACACTATCAGAAAGAGCCACAGAAAGATTCGGTCCAGAACTTGGGCTACGAATTTCCAGTCTTGAACCACCTGCAAAAGAGAAAAAGATGCCTTCCTTTCAAGATGCAGGGCAACTGTTCTGAACTCACTTCCAGGGATCGGAAAGGGGTAATACTCAGATGTGCAGGGCTTCTGTTCTCAAAAACGCACGTGTGAGTGTGGCTGCTGCACCTTGGGAATGCCCGGAAGCCACCAAGGACAGCGGTGATCAGGACAGGATGGCAATCCATAAGGGGGAGGGGAGACCGGGTCCCTTTGGAGGAAGGGAAGTTAGGGGACAGTGGGCAGGACACTATCAGAACAAGGTCAGAGCACGAACAAGTTGAGAGGTGTGGAGGACAGGGGCTAGTTCTCTTTCGAAGGAAAAGAAATGTTCCATTTCTCTTCTGTGGGGAGTTTGTAAAGATGGAACCTAACAGGAATTCTCGAAGGGGCGTAGTACTGATGGAGAGCCTGAAAGCATTCAGCACACATAGAGCTTTAGGAGTAAAACTCTGGGGGAAAAACACAAAGAAGACACATTGGAATGTTTCAAGTGTCAACCTTAAGTAGTGGGATTGTTAATGATTTTAATTTCCTTGTTTATGTCTTTTGTATTTTCCAAATTCCTTACCCTGATAAGGTGTTACTTCTATAATTTTTTAAAAGGCTATTTGAATCTTGGAATTAGAATTTTTAAACACTGTAAAGAAACAACAACAAGCAACCCTAAGAAAAGCCGAAATGTCTGTTCTATACCAGCATTTTCCCTAATGCTTTAAAAATGTTTTTCAGTAGATGAAAAACAGAACAAATAGTGAGAGGCAATATACTAGGTAGCGTCTAGATAAAATAATAGAAGGATATTTCTTTATAAAAATTCTTTCAGCACATGATATGATGAGCACTGGGCCTTATACACAGCTGATGAATTATTGAACACTACATCTGAAACTAATCATGTACAGTGTGTTGGCTAATTGAATTTAAATAAATAAATAAATAAAAATAAGAAATTCTTTCATAATTTTGTTTATGGGATCAGGCTCTTGGCACTAATTCTCACTGACTTTAGAGTAAAGTAATCGAACGCTCTAAATTGGCCTGTAACTTGTTTTAAGCAGCAGGTACTATCTGAGTCCACAATTGCCTTGAGTCTGAAATCCACAATATCGCCACACTTCTTTCTTCTTCTTTTTTTTTAATCTGTAAGCTAAATAACTATGCCCTTTTCTCTCACCAAAGGAACAGTATTCTATCTGTTGGCACACTATATTTGTATATTAATCCCAAAATCTATTCTGTTCTTTTGTCTATTATTGGAATTTTTTTGTCTTTTGTTTTGTCTATTTTGTCTATAGTCTTTGCCTATTGTTGGGGTTCTTTGTCTATTATTGGGATCATTTGTCTATTTTAGGATTATGTTAATCCCAAAATCTATTCTATTCTTCTGTATATTAATCCCCAAATTCTGTTCCTTTATTTCCAAATACTACAGATGGAAATAACCATCATCGCACTAAAAATGAGAGATATATTACCAGAGACCAGGATAACCAACTTAAAATGTAAAATTAAATTATTTTAAATAGAATCCTGTCTAATTATAAGGAAGGGTGCATAATTTACACTTCCTTCACTTTCGCTCCTTCTGTTTCTGTGAACTGCATCCTAAAAATCCATATTAAGATTCTTACTCATGTCAGGGCTCGCTTAACATTCTACACGTGAAAAGCAGAGAGTTAACAGTGTCACGTCTAAACACTGTGTTGTCAAGAGATGTGAGAATGTTGGTTCTTGCACACTTTGGTGGCCCTGTTGGGATTGACTCACCTGGTTGATGAAATGCTGCTTTTTCACATGCCTTGAGATGTACCTGATGGAATCAGCTGCCTTTTCCAAGAAAGCAACAAGAACGGTTTCTCCATCACTCACCTGTCTCTGTTTCCTTTTTTCTAGAGTTTTACCTTTCACCACTGGCTGACTTTCATCTTTATCTGGGAAAGAGTAGCGATCCACGTGGTCCTTCATACAAAGCAATGTAGGAAGTTTTTGCAGAAACAGTCGTTTCACCCAGGGGGCCATGGGGTGGTAAGTGGAAGAGGATCTGTGGTGAACGTTAATCACGAAAACAGTCACAATAATCGACAGGGTCACGAAAATCATAATGAACAACAGGTACTCCCCAATGAGAGGAATGACTTTGGAGGAAGACGGGATTATTTCCTCAATGACCAGGAGGAACACAGTCAGGGAAACCAGCACTGAGGTTGACAGGGACAGCTTTTCCCCTTCATCAGAAGGGAGATAGAACACGAGCACAGTCAGGAAAGATAGCCCCAGGCAGGGGATGATCAGGAAGAGGGTGTAGAACAGGGGCAGGCGGCGCAGGACGAACGAGTATGTGACGAACGGATAGGAGTAGACGCCGTCTCTCCTGTTGCCCTTCGTCCCTTTTGCATGGAGGATCTCCCATTCTCCGTTATCGAAGAAGTCCTTTCTGTCAACATTTTCATTGATCAGAATGAGGTCAACCATGGTTCCATCGTAAGTCCACGACCCGAACTTCATGGAGCAGTTCTGCCGGTCGAATGGGAAAAACGTGACGTCCATGGTGCATGAGCTTTTGTAACTGGCGGGGGGCATCCAGATGACCGTGCCGTTGGATCTCACGATGGCTTTGGTCATGAGGGAGCCTTCAAACCGGCCATCGGCGCTGTGGTGAAAGCGGTTGAACACTGATGAGTTGGGTCTTTGCCCACCCTTCCCTCTACTTTTCACATTTATTACTCTTCTACCACAGAATCAAAACAATATTTTAGAAAAGAAACGGTTCTCCTCTTACTCAAAGTTGCACATTTCTCTTAATTATTTTGCCAAAGTCAGGATTTTCCCTCTCTGGTCCTCAGTGGACCAGGTTATTTTTCTTCTGGGATACTTACTTTTCAAAGAGAACTATGTCAGGAAGCCAGAGAGATTCTGATGGAACTTTAATTGAACGAATTCCACCGTATTCATCAGGATTCCAGCGTAATTTGTGGTCTGTCCATTCCTGCATCAAAGGAGCGCACTGTCATTTCATTCTGAAAATTCAGTGTATTGGACTTTGGAATCTTCAAATTTATGTTTATTTACCAAATCCTAGTGTTTTATTTAAAAAAGGAAATCCATCCATTTTAGATCTTACGACCCTGCCTGTGGTTCATTATACTTCTCAAGATACAGGTTGAGCTAGCCTGGCCTCCGATCTTGCCCAGGCCCACACGACCATCCTACCTGGGATTTCCAAAGTTGCCATATATCTACCTCCCAAAGAAGAGTCCTGGCAACAAACACCACTGATCTGTGATCTATTTTTTCAGCTTCTTTTCTTTTTTTTTTTTTCAGCCTATTTTCTCTTAAGAAGCAAAAGAAAAGCAATGATAATTCTAACTCAGTTTATTCTAGCAGAGTTGGTCCAGTAATATTTTCATCTCATGATAATGGGCACAAACAATTTTGAATATCACTCAAGAGTCTTGAGCAAACATCCACCCACTATGTTATTAAGAAACATTCAGTATCCACTGACTGGTCTTGATGACATTATAACTTTAATCCAATGAAAAAATATTTTCCAAGAATTTCCTTTTAAGTTCTAATCTGAATTTATTTTGTGACCACCGAATTATAGTTTTAAATTATATCCCTAATATTGTTAGCCTCCAGATACCTACATATTTTTCCTCATAATAGAATGAAATCATTTAACATGTTTTACAGGAGCTACTGGACCCAGGTTAACAAACCTGACCCCTAATTGATTGGATTATGAAGGTCAAGAGGATGATGTATGGATGATCCAATTATAGCAGGATGGACTTTCTTAAAAAGATTTGGGTCCAGAATCTGATGAAATCTGACCTGAAAATTAAATTCTTCTATCCTACTGTCCCTCATGTAGACAGCTGAGTAATGATGTAGGATAATATTAAGTGACATTTCAGAAAGTCTGAAGAGTGTGCCCAGTGCAAGCCTTCCTGTCATTAAAAAATCAGGAGTCAGCAGATGGGTAACTTCACTAGATGGTGAAGTATTGAAATATGCATGATGCCTGAAAAAGTACGAGACCGTACACCCCAGATATGACGTTGTCTATCCTAGACAATAGTTGTGAGGCTTGATCCTGGAAAAACAAATTGAAAAGGATATGGGTCATTAAAAAGCTATGATCTAAAGGATAAAAGACTGCATGCCTATTTATGGAAAAGCACGCACATGAAGATGGACAGTTTAAGAGCCCAAACTTATAAAGTATTTATCATGTTTACTTGGTACTCACAGGATTCTCTCATTTTTCCTCCTCCTCTGCCCATTTTGAAAAGCAAATACATTTTCCTTTCTGTGAATAATTTGTCTCCTGCTAAGGAGACTTGTACTACCAGCAGCAGGTCTCAATCTTAGAAACGTGGAAAGGAACTCTTTGTTTCACTTGCACTCTGTTTACTTTCTAAAAATTGACATACAATACAGTTCACTCTTTGCCTATGGTTCTAAACACAAACATTTGTGTAATCTCTACCACCGTCAAGGTATAAGAACAACTCTGTTGCCCAAAAAAGTTTTCCTTATGCTGCTCCTTTGTAATCAACTCCTCCCCTCCCCCACCCCAGGCAACCAGGTTCTACTTTCTGATCCTATAATGCTGCCTTTGGTCATAAAAATAGAACTGATCATAAGGTAGACAGCCTTTCGATCCTGATTTCTTTTATTTACCATAATGCATCTTAGATTCTTCTATATTTGTAATTTGTTCATTTTTATTAGTTGTAGTTTTCCCTTGTATGAATATACCACAATTGATTTATCCATTCTCTGGGTAGGATGTTTGGATTCTTTTTTTTTTTTTTTTTTATAAAGATTTTTTTTATTTATTTGTTATATATAGAGAGAGAGATACAGAGCGCAGGCACAGGCAGACAGAGTGGCAGGCTAGAGGCAGAGGGAGAAGCAGGCTCCCTGCCGAGCAAGGAGCCCGATGTGGGACTCGATCCCAGGACGCTGGGATCATGACCTGAGCCGAAGGCAGCCGCTTAACCAACTGAGCCACCCAGGCGTCCCAGGATGTTTGGATTCTTATAGTGTTTAATGATTACAAACAAAGCCACTATAAACATTTTGTGCAGCTTTTTGATTAGAAAGCATTCTTTTCTTCTCTTGGGTTAATACCCAGGAGTGGGATGGCTGGGCCATATCCTAAGTGTACATTCAACTTTATATGAAACTGTGTCCCCGAGTAGCTGTCTCATTTTGCATTCCCACCAACAACGTACGAGACACCCGGTTCTTTGGCACCTTCTCCAGTACTTGATATTGTCTCCTTTTTTTACTTTGGTTAGAAGAGTTGTGAAATTGTATTCTTGGTTTCCAATATGCATTTTCCTAATGACTAATGGTGTTGAGCATTTCTTCATGTACTTTTTTGTCACCCGTATATCTTATTTGGTGAAGTGGCTGTTAAATCTTTTGCATGTTTTTTAAATCACGCTGTTTGTTTTATTACTGAGTTTTTAGACTTCTTTATATATCCTGGATAAAAGCCTCTCATCAAATATTTGAGTTGCAAATAGCTTCCCACAGTCTGTAGTTTCTTAATTCTCTAATCAGTGTCTTTCACAAGATAGAAGGTCTACACTTGGATGAAGTTTATTTTACCAATTTTATCTTTTATGAATTATGTCATGCCTAAGAAATATTTGCTGAACTTAAGGTCACAGAGATTTTTCTTCCATGTTTTCTTCTAGAGATTTTATAGTTTTGGGTTGTACATTTAGATCTAAAATCCGTTTTGGTTAATTTTTTAATTATGGTGTGAATGAGGTTTTTGGTTTTTTTCGCATATGGCTGTCCAGTCGTTCCTGTACCTTTTGTTGAAAAGACTAAACATTCTCCATTGGGTTACCTATACATGTTTGTCAAAAATCAACTAACCGTTAACTGTGTGGGTCTATTTATGGGCTCTTTGTTCTGTCTTGTTAATCTGTGTCCCTCCTTTTCCCAGTACCACTCTCTTTTAACCATCACTTTCCAGTAAGTTTTGAAATTCTGTAGTGTGAGTCTTCCAACTGTATTCCCCTTTTTCAAATCATTGTGGCTATTCTCGTTTCTTTGCTTTTCTCCATAAAATTTTAAATCAGTTTGTTGCTATCTATAAGAAAAATCCCTCTGAAATTTTAACTGTGGTTGTCTTGAATCTATAGATTGGTTTGGGGAGCACTGACATCACAATATTGAGATTTCTGACCTAGGAAAATCATTTCTCACTCCATGTGTTTAGGTCTTCTTTGATGTTTTTAATCAGTGTTTTGTAGCTTCAGCTTATTAGACCCTGTACATATTCAGTTAGAGTTATACCTAAGTATTTAATGTTTTTTGACGTTATTGTAAATGGTACTTTGACATCAAGAGAAAAAATCCAATTGTTCATTGCTAGAATATAAATAAACAATTGATCTTTGTATGTTGACCTTGTGTGTATCCTGTGACCTTGTTTAAGCTCATTTAATTTTAGAAGTTTTTGGTAGATTTTCTACGTCAACAATTACATCATTTACAAATAGAAAACTCTATTTCTTTTTTTCCAATCTGAATGCCCTTTTTTTTTTTAAGATTTTATTTATTTATTTATTTAACAGAGATCACAGAGAGGCAGGCAGAGAGAGAAGGAAGCAGGCTCCCTGCTGAGCAGAGAGCCTGATGCAGGGCTCGATCCCAGAACCCTGGGATCATGACCTAAGCCGAAGGCAGAGACTTTAACCCACTAAGCCACCCAGGCACCCAATCTGAATGCCTTTTATTGTATTTTCCTTGTGTTTAATCACTGGCTATGACATTAAATAGGAGTGGGAGAGTAGATATCCTCGCATTGTTCTTTTTATTTTTATGAAGTTTTTTTTTTAAGATTTTATTTATTTATTTGACAGACAGAGATCATAAGTAGGCAGGGAGGCAGGCAGAGAGAGAGGAGGAAGAAGGTTCTCCGCGGAGCAGAAAGCCTGATGTAAGGCTCAATCCCAGGACTCTGGGATCATGACCTGAGCTGAAGGCAGAGGCTTTAACCCACTGAGCTACCCAGGCACCCCCTCTCATTGTTCTTAATTTTGGGTGGGAAGCATTTAGTTATTCACCATTAAGTATTACATTAGCTGCTGGTCTTCTTAAATGCCTTTTATTTGATTAAGGAAGATTCTTCCTATTTCTGGTTTGCTGAGTTTTTTTTTTTTTTTTTTTTTACAGATTTATTTATTTGAGAGTGAAAGAGAGAGAGTGTGAGTGAGGAAAGGGGGAGGGGGAGAGGGAGAAAGAGAGAATCCCAAGCAGACTCCCAGGCCAGTGTGAAGCCCTACACTGGGCTGGATCCCACAGCCCTGATATAAACATGTGAGCCAAAATCAAGAGTTGAACACTCAACAGCTGCTACCCAGGAACCCTAAGATTCTTTTTTTCTTAATCACAAACAGATCCTCAGTTAAATAAAAAGCTTTCCATCTTCTATGGAGATAATTACAAGATTATTCTTTAGTCTCTTAATGAAATGAATTATATTGATTGATTTTCTTTTCCTTTTCCTTTTTTTTTTTTTTTTCCCTTAAGTAGGCTGCGCACCCAACGTGGGGCTCAAACTCAAGACCGCAAGGTCAAGAGTCACGTGCTTAACCGACTGAGCCAGCCAGGTGCCCCTATATTGATTGATTTTCAGATGTTGAACCAGCCTTGCATTCTTTGGATCCACCCCACATAGTCTTAATGTATCACAGTTTTATGTAATACTTCTTCTTGTTATATAAGAAAAAAAAATAGGTAGACCACTGCCTTATAAAGAATAAGGATGCCCTGGCAAGGAGGGTGTCGCTCTGTTTTCCTGATGTTTGAATTCAAATAAAAATACAGTGAGGTTTCCTTGAGAAAAGACAAAGTCAGTGAAATAGGTGGCAGGCACCTTTATGTTTTTGCTACTAAAGCATTGTTAAAACAACATTTGTTTGTAGATGTAAAAACTACATTCCAATAATTCACCAAATATCTAACACAAATTTGGGCTAATTACAAGAGAGGAAAGCAACACATACATTACCCTCTTAGCGGTGGGAGTTTTTTTCTTTGGGAGTGTTTCTATGATTTTTCAGTACAACTGTAACATACATTAAAAACCTATTTTGTGGCTGTGCTGATAATAGAATAAAAATGGCAAAGTAGAGAAGGTACCAAGTGCCGATGATATGCCAGGCATTGACCTAAGTGCTTTATATTTATTAATGCTGATTTCTTTAATAACCTACAAATGACCTATTAATAGTGCTATATTAGATGAGGGACCTGTGGCTCGGAGGGTTCAAGTGACTTGTCCCAGGTCACACAGCTGGTCAGCAGGGAAAACAGGATCAAGTCTGTTGTATATGACTGGGTATGCTAAGGGCATCATAAGTCCAGGAAGTGCCTTCCACATTGACTAGGACATGAAGGGCACTCCCTGGAGGTGTGCCATGGTCCAGCAAAAGCCATATCCTGTACTCTTTTCCCTCTTCCCATGCTACCTTAGGGTGAAAAAATATGTGACTTAAAATTCTTCATAATGTCAATGGTTTGTTGAAGCTTTCGGTGGCTCCACTCTCAAGGATGTTTCCAGTGTTGAGCGTTGTAAGGCTTATTAATTTTGTACTCAGGCTAAAACAATAGCTTATTCCATCTTTTCCTCTGTTAAAAAAAGAATATGAAGATAATAACTACAGAAAATCTGGTTGGCCTTAATGGTAAAATATCTGTCCAAAGGTGAAGGAATTATGCAAATAGACATGTTATACTGTGTCTAAGTTCGTGGACAACCAAGGGAAGAGAAATTACAAGATGAAGAGGAACTGTTAATGACAGGAGCCTTCAGCTGACCTCCACTTAGGTAAGACTTCATTCGAGAAGAAAGTGGCATGTCAAGAGCTCTTTATAGAAAGAGGAGAAAAATGAATTCAGAAATAAAGTGGATGTATGTTGCTTGCTGCCTCAAGTTCACCTACCTTGCTGCTGGTAAGAGCACCCCAGTTTCCTCTTGGGGAACTACCTACTGCACTGTCACTCACCAGATGTGGGTGGATCTAACTCTTCCTTCTGCCCCAGAAAGGGGGCTGTACCTCACACCTGCCCACTGTGATCTTCAGAGATGGCAGGTGACCAAATGGGAAACAAAAAAGTGGGATAGCATGAATCTTCTGGAACCACTGGAAAAGAGGTTGGCCGTTCTCTCTCTTGCTGAACTTGAACACAGGTAGCACTTTGAGGCTGAAGCTGATACAGCCACTAGAGGAGGGCTGAGATGAGATTGGGGTCATCCAGAGGACGAGGAACCCAGAGACATGCACAGGGAACACCAAATAGTGCTTGAGCCCCTGGATCAAGCTGCATGTAATGCTGGCCTTGTCCCTCTACTTTCTAGGCTATGAAAGCCAATACATTCTATTTTTGCTGAAGCCAGTCTGGGTTGCGTTCTCTGTCATGCGCAACTGAAAAGTTCTCAGTGATCCTGGGAGAATCTGAGTAGCTCTCGAACAATCAGTGGGCTGCCAGAAGGCAGGTGGTGAGCCCCAGGTGCAGACACAGACTTGGGCAGATTGGCTGGAACTGTGTGCTTATGAACTGGCTTGTCTTGAATGGACAATGTTGGTGAGTTCAGCCACAGAGTCCAATCTTATACTTCCTCCATTTGGAATGTGAAGATTGCTGCAAACAAAATTCCCTGCTTCTTGGATACAGTGTCCTCTCCGCTCCAGGCACAGCTGTCTTTTCCCATGCCTGGTTCCACCCTGTAGGGAGGGTGGATAGCTACAACGCTGGGGTTCCTGCCTTCTTGCAAATCCCAGCAAACACATACCTGGTTTTACACGCTGTTCTAAGGGAACTAGGGCAAGCCCTAGGGTGTGGGACTTTTGGGTCAGAAAGGTTTGCCTTGCTCACCAGACATCTAACTGCAGAATGAACAGCTGCAGCCAGAGAGAACAGAGCGGTGGTGTTTTATTGGGCTCACGGTCTGGGGGGGAATGATGCATTCCACAAGTATGCAAGGCATGTACTCACACAGAGCATACTGCTGCTGCTCTGTATTCCTGGCCTGGGGCCAACTCAGAAACAAATGAGCACACCTAGTGGTCATTGCTCTGAAGAGGGTGCCATTTGGATATAATGGCAGGGAACATTAGGGTGGACAGGGAAGGTAGTTCTGAGAAGACAACCTTCAGAAGTTGAGCCCTGCATGGTAAGGAGGGGCAGTGAGTGGCAGCGTGAGGCAGGGAGAAGGAAGGGGGCTTGGGAAGGTGCTGGGGCAGAAATGAGTGAACACGAAGGAGGGGTGCATTGGATCCTCAAGGAGGACATAAAGAGATCTACAGTGATTTAGGTTTTTTTTTTTTTTTTTTTTTAAGATTTGATTCATTTATTTGTCAGAGAGAGAGAGAGAGAACAAGCAGAGGGAAGCAGCAGGCGAGGGAGAAGCAGACTCTCTACTGAACAAGGGGCCCAATGCGGGGCTTGATCCCAGGACCCCAGTATCATGACCTGAGCTGAAGAGAGACACTTAACCACCTGAGCCACCCAGGTATCCCCTAGGTTTCATCCCAGACCCGTAAAGAGAAAGGGGCCAAGTGGGGCTTTGGTCAATGCTGTTGACTTTGGAGTACCCAGAAGAGCAAGTGTACTGAATTGGAGTTAGAATCCCTGAGTCCTCCACCTGTATGGTCTTCCACTGACTGTACTCCTTTCTGAGGTGTCCTTCAGAACCAGACCTGGGGAATCAGAGATTCTCCCTGCCACATCCGTCCAAAGGGGTTCCTTGAATTTCTACCAACATACACATCCATCATGATGCAGACAGAGCCCCATGTCCCAGGACCACAACACTTGCTAGGTCAGAGTGCCAGGGTGAGGGTTCAGAGCCCCCATCCTCTGTCTTGGCTAAGGAGTTCTGAGACCTTCTGGTTACTTCCTGTTCTCTTTGAAAGCCTGGGGGCATCTGGAGACTAATCTCCTGTCTCTCCCTTCTTCAAGTAAGAGATTACAAATAATACCCTGTGTTCATATAGCATGTTCCAGCCAACATTCTCAAAGCCGTTGACAAACATCAGCACTATCACGAAGCAGTTCTCCGGTGGAGAGCTGTGTCATTGCAGGAAACAGGAGAGCACAGGCTACGTCAGGGGCCAAAGAGCAAAGTTAATCTGTGACTGAGAAAAAGAGGGGAAAATAGCTTTCTTAATTGTGAAAAGTGCAATTTCAAATCCACATCATATATATTCCTTTAATTTTTATTTATTTTTATTTTATTTATTTAAATTATTATTTATTTATTTAAATTATTATTAAGTTTTATTTATTTATATTCCCTTAAATTCATTTTCTTACATACATTATCTGAAATATCACTCATAGATGTCTGGCTAATATCCAGAATAAAATTTCACTTAAACTGAAATCAAAGACTTTTCACTGAAAAAAAAAAACAACAACAAAAATTCTCCTACTTATTCTTAGTTTAATACTAAGTCCAAAAGATGGTAAGGAACAAGTAGTGCCTTGATTTGTAGCCTCTGGGACATCCCTGGGATCTTCAGTTATCTAAAAATCAAGTGTGAAAATCTTCTTCTTTTTTTTTTTAAGATTTGATTTATTTATTTGAGAGAGAGAATGAGAAAGAAAGCACTAGTGCGGGGAGGGGGGGGGAGAGGGAGGAGCAGACTCCCTGCTGAGCAGGCAGTCCGATGTGATGTGCGATATGCAGCTCCATCCCAGGACCTTGTGGTCACGACCTGAGCCAAAGGCAGATACTTAACTGACTGAGCCACCCAGGTGCCCTCAAGTGTGAAATTTTTAAAACAAGTTAATGTTGGTTCTTAAAGAAAACAACATGCCATATTATATATCTCATATTTGCATTATAACCATAAGTGGTCAGGGCCAAGAAATGAGATTTGTCAATAAGGATGAAAAAGCCTCCAAAGGTGGCAGGAGCAAATGACATTTATTGAGTCCCCACTACACACCAGATAACATACCAGTCACATTCACACACACGATCGCATTTTACCTCTTAACAACACCGTGAGCTAGGCATCTCCTCTCTTTTATAGATGAAGAGACTGAGGGTCTGAGAGGCAAAATGACTTGCCCAGATTTACATAGCAGGATTTTGGATTCCTAACTCCTAATTCTTCCTCAACTCTCACTCAGGGTCCACCAAACCGGCCTCCTTTGCTAAGGTCTGAATGAGGCTGGGAGAAGAAAGGAAGAAAGGAGAAGATGCTGAGTAAAGGTCAGAGATGCAGGTTGTGGAAGGCATTAGACTTGAGCGAAGATCCCCTAACATTTAGAGCAAGGCCAAGCCTTCTATGGCAGGTTTGTTTCTGATTTCTCCTTCGAGACCAGCTCCAGGGGTCTAGCCTCTGAGGCCTGCATATGTTTGCTGAACTTTTGGTTGGTGTAAAAGGGGAACCAGCTGTTGGAGAAACAAGGCTACTTTGAGATGCTGGCCTTGGCAGACATTCAGGCAGTTTTCTTTTCCTTGGGGAAAATGAAGGGGGTAGGACAGCAACGTGCTCTCAGCTGTAATGAAGTGCGGTTGCTCAGAATCTTACTGTCTTATTGGTGTTAACACCTGACGGTGCCTAGCCCAGCGTCTTACACGCCGTGCCCAGTGCATAGTAGGTGCCCAGTAAATGCTGTTGAGTGAGTAATTTTGACATCTGTTGTCTTAGAGATTGCTCACATGACAGTCTCTAGGCCAGGGGCTCAACCCTTTATCATCAAAGAAAGGGTGGTCTCATATCCCATTTTCCTTGAAGGTGTTTGCGATGCAGTTTTCCTAACCTTGAACGTGACGGAGCAGAATCTGAGCAGTGAGGCACTAAGTACTTTCTCATGTAGTTTTAGTGAGTCAGTGTTAATAATCTATTTATGATTTATGGGGTTTTGATTACTCCCTGGAAGTAGGAAGGAGGAAGACAAATGAGTTTCCAAAATAAGATCAATAAAATAAAAATAGCTCCACGGAGAGGACTTTCTCAGGATGTCACTAAATTTGTGCTCGATAAAGCTCTTCGGTTAAGAGGATGAGGAAGAACATCTAAATATACCAGAGAAGAACTATGGAAATAGAGGATAAGACAGAAGAATTGCATTAAAAAAACCAACCGAGCATCTCAGTTACGGAAACTGTGTGGAACACGTTTTTGTTTCAATACGAAGTTTTATTCTCTCTGTGATGTGAATCAGGGAGCATTTTACAGTGTCTGGGTGGGAAATGAGAAAAGAACAGGGGTTTGTCGTTTTGGTCTTTGCTCTGACTGAGGCATACAAGGGTGGCTGGGAAGAGTTTCCTGTAGGTCTGTTCTGGCATGAGAGCTTTGGGAAGTTAAGTGATTGGGAAGGGCATACAGGGGTTCACAACTTCTCTTCCTTTTTGGATTGTGGAACCTCTACTGATCATCTAAGACCTAACTTAAATACCTCCTCCCTTGGGAGCTTTCCCTGATTTTCTCCCTTTCTCGCTGTCATTTTTGCAATGACCCAGTACTTATGTAGATTTTCCTTAGGGTGTTTGTTTATTATATCGCCGTCATTATTCTTCACACAAGTTCCGCTGTGTCCTCTCCTTGAAGGCAGGGCTGTATCTTACTCTTCATATACCTGGGATCTAGCAGAATGGCTGACACTTAGTAGGTTCTCAATAAACCTTGTGGAATGAATGGAAGAGGGAGTAATCTTTACTTCATTCCCTCCTAAATGCCTTTTTAGACCAGATGTCGCAGAGGTTGAGGCACCAAAACCTTAGAAGACAGGGACTGGGGGTGCCCGGGTGGCTCAGTCGTTGGGCGTCTGCCTTCAGTTCAGGTCATGATGCCAGGGTCCTGGGATCGAGCCCCGCATCGGGCTCCCTGCTCAGCGGGAGGCCTGCTTCTCCCTCTGCCACTGCCCTTGCTTGCCCTCCCTCTCTTGCTGTCTCTCTCTCTCTGTGTTAAATAAATAAATGAAAAAAATCTTAAAAAAGAAAAGAAGAAGAAGACAAGGACTAGGAAGGAGCTAGTCTCCACAGGGACAGCACTGAGCGGAGCACTGGACATCTTCCATCCACGCCCTAGTGCGAGGCAAGGGAAGGATTTCTTCATCTGAGCCCGATTTCACTTAAGTGCCCCACCTTGGACAAGTCACTCCAGTTCTCCAATGTTCAGTTTTCTCATCTGCAAAGTGGGAATCCTAATAGGGCCTACCTCATAGGGTGGCTGTGAGAATGAACTGAGTTTATTTCTATGACACACCCAAGCACGGCGACTTAACACTTAGGACGTGCTTAATAATCCTTAGGTATTATCATTAGCTACTCTAAAACTGAGATCTGTATAACACACCCATGGTTTTTTTTTTTTTAAGATTTTATTTATTTCCCCTCTCTCTCTGCCTGTCTGTCTGCCTGCTTGTGATCTCTTTCTGCCAAATAAATAAATAAAATCTTAAAAAAAAAAAAAGAAGTCACAGGGATGAAAAATACAGCGTAGGGCGTGTAGTCAATGGTATTGTAATAGCGCGTACAGTGACAGATGGGAGCGACACTTGAGCGAGTGCGGCATAAGGTCACCATGTTGTACACCTGAAACTATGTTACATTGTGTACCAACTATAATTTAATAAAAAAAAAATCTGTTATCCTCATTACTTCTAGAAAATGGGACCCTGAGTCTCCAGGCTGGCTTTTCCAAGCATCAGCTTGCCCCATTCCTATGGATTTCTCTTGCTCTGTGTTGGGTACCGGAGACGCTTAGATTGTGACCCTGTCTTGACCTGGAGGCCTTCACCAGGCCCTGGGATTCTCGTGGCCCAGCTTTGCTGGAAGTCACTTCCATAGTCGTAGTTAAGGTCTGAGGAGCCGTGGCTTCTTGTTTGCTTCCACTGAAGTGACCTCGTGCTTTCAAAATCTCAGGCTAAGTGAAAAGTATAAATTTTGAAGGCCAAGAGTCCCTGGATTGCTGTTTTATGTGACAGCTTAACGGAAGATTAATCTCAAGGAGCAGTTGGAGAAGGACTCGTGTGTGAAGCAGTGAGAGGTTTTTTGTCTGTTCTATTTTTGTTAACTTCCTAAACCCATTTGCACTCTAAGAGTTTTTATCCTCTCTCCTGCAAACTCAAATACAGCACTTCTTACTGATTTTTATTAACTCAAAATATTTCTGAATTCCACAGCCTCTAAGTTGCGTCATGGAGGAAGGAGATGGGTATACAGAAAAACATGTTTATTTAAATTGTATTCTTCTATCTGTATTACCAGCTTACTATTTTCTCCTAGACATCTTTATTCGCAAGTGAAATAAAGATCCATTTCATAACTTGCTAAGATATCTACCAATTAAAGAATCAGCAAAGATGATAATAATTCTTTAACTCTGACCAAAGTTTTTGGGTGGGAGAAATAGGACATAAAGGAAGCCCAGGGAATCTCCCTCTGCTTCTATACCCTTAGCAGAATGGAACAATGTCTCCTGAACCTGAAGGTAATTAACTTATTTCAATATAAATGAACAAAAATAGAGTGTATGTATGTTAAAATTCAGTGAGATATTTAAGATTCCTCACCAGGAAGATTTTAAGTCTATCAGGTTAGGCAATCACTTGGACATTCAGGGGGAAAAACAAACAAACAAGTAATTGCTGACGACAGCAACAACAAGCAAAAATAAACAATGAGACCAAACTTTTCGCCTCCTCTCAAAGAAGTGTCAATATTTTCTCCTTTCCATTACTTATGCAAAATTGGGCTTTGAAGGGTAGCTACTTCCTGATCATTCTAGGACGAGCTCCTCCGAGCGGATGCTTCTGGTTTTAGGAAACAGGGCCCAGTTGAACTAAAAGCAAGCTCTCTAAGCAGGGATTTGAACCTATTCAAAATGCCTTTTTAGTTATATGGGGAAAACGTATTGTCATTTTGTTTGTCTTCACTTTGTTCTGAAATTGATGGTGAGAGGCCTTCTGCCTTCCCTGTTTCTCTTTCTAGGGAGCCATGGGAAACATTCCTCCCACCGAGGACCCGGAGGGATGAGGGAGAATTTAAGATCGCTGATTGCCTATTCCAGATGTGGTACCTTAAAGAGGGGGACAGTGGCAATCTGGAGCTCCCCCCCCTTCTCCAGGTAGCCAGGGAGCAGGGCCGAGGCCTCGGTGTCAGAGAGTCCCCTCCAGGCAGGCCTCTGAGCTTCTAGCACCTGTTCTCTGCTCTCCAATTCCCGCAAAGGAAAATTAAGTAATGGACCCTTCCCAGCCATTCCCAAATATCTCCCCAAGGAACCCAATATGCTCTGTAAAATAATTGTTTTTCAAATGGGTGTCTTTCTAAATAGAAAAGCATGGAAATAATTAGGTTAGCAGATATAATGCTTGCACTGACAGTTACCTGTTTGAGCCACACATTTGTTGTCATCAGCTGATTCTTTTCATCCTAAGAAAGTGACAATTAGGAAGATGTGAATTCAAGTAAATGAAGTTGTCTTTTAGATTGTTTTTTCTTTTGTCAGAAAGACCTCTCTATTTGAAATATTCAAAGTATAAAGGATTCTCAACTGAAACAGTTAAACAGCCTGGGATCCTAAAATACTATGCATATTTTCCTTAAAACAAAAAAATAATAATTAAAGCAAGTAGTAGTTCATTGTGGTGATATTTATCTAAAATTGCATAACCCAGAAAGCATGGTAAGGTGGTAAAGCAGAATGAATATGAACTAAATCAGAGACAGGATTTGTGTGATTTTCTAGAAGGAATCCTTGGGTATTGAATCAGCTGGGGTGGGTGAGTGTGTGAGTGGTGGGAGGGGGATTGGGGCAAGATGGGTTATCCTGGAACTCTGGGGACTTTGCAGTCATGGGACTTTGCAGGATGACTTTGCAGTCATGGGCTTGTTGAAGTTCACTGATTTCCCAGGATGCCAATCATGGCAGAAGTGGGAAACAGGAACACTTTGAGTGGAGAATGTTAAGGTATGGGTGGGGTAGGGGAAAATGCAGGGTCCTGAGGGGATTCAAGAGGGTGATGAGCTCACTGGGCACCATCTGCCTTCTCTCCCTGCCGGCACCACCCCCCATCACCCTCATGCAGTCCAGGTGACACCGACTTGGCCTGGGGAACAATGATGAGCCCTGGGCAGGCTCGGTTCTGTCTCTCCTGCCCCTCGCTTTTCCCTGGGTGCTCCTTCTGGTGCTCAGCCAACCCGCCAGGGACAGTGCCTGTCCCAGCAACCACATCCGACCCCCAGCAAAAGGTTCCACACGAATAGTGCCGCAATGAAAATTTACTCCACGACACTTCACATTCCTTCCTCGGGTCATTTCACTGGCCTCTTGGGGCAGATTTTCTCTCACAGGAAGCTATTTTTAAAATGGAAATGGCAGCCATGGGGAAAGAAATCAAAATGAAATCTTAGACTCACAAACAGGTTAAGGAATGCACGTTCTTTTCAGCTTCGTGCCAAGGACCACTCACCACATCTACGAGCTGAGATATTTTCAGTCCGAAGTATACTTTTATGGTGTCATTAGAATTTAATACAGGGCGCACCCATTTCTGATAACCTTGGAATAAGTGTCTGAGGAGGGCATCTTCACTTTCCGCAACTGATTGGAATCCTGCGGCGGCTGTAAGAATCATGAGGGAAACCCGAATTAATGGGAAAGTCATAATAATGGCTTAGCATCCCACAGCCGGAATCATCATATAGTCTACACAGCCCGGTGCAGCAAAGGCAGCTTTGAGTGAACAGGGGTTCTCGAACCATTCTCCATGCCCACAACACAGGGCTGAAAGTTGACTCTGTGCTTTATCCAGAACATGGCTCTCTCACAGGGTTTTCCCATCATGAGGTGAGCACCATAGAATCACTTACAACCACCCACTTACCCTCTAACTCACATCTCACTTGAGATGCCACCTCCTCACAGACACGGTCTCTGCCCATGTGTGATTGTCCACCACTGCATCCTCTTTGGCTCCCTCATGTCCCTTGCCACAATGTGTTGTGAATTTGTCACTGTCTGTCCTTTCCTTGAGCTCCATGATGGCAGGCACGGTATCCATTTTACTTGATGATGTTTATTCAGCACCTGGAGCAGTGCCTGCCCAAGCACATACCCATGTTATATCTATTTAATGAATGAACCAATGAAAGGAATACGTTGGAGCCATTTTCCACGCATTTGGCACATATCCATGGAATACCTACCACATCCTGTGTGTTCTTCATTTCCTTGCCATCTTCCTGAGACGTCTTCCCTTACAAAGACCTTCCCTGGCTAACGACCAGGTTCTAACACTCTTCTCTACACCTCCACGACTGAGGGCCTAAGAAACACCCTAGTTTCAAGCTTTGACCCACAGGCTAATAAAGAGTCTAGAGTCTAGAGATAAGTTTCGTATCTTTCCAGTGTTCCTATCAAATTTAAAGCAAGGACGCTTTGTGGTTGTCGTTTTGAATATAGCCCCTCTTGTGTATTCAGCACCCTATTAATCTCCTAAACAACCCATTCTGCACTGTGTGGTTTACCAAAGAGAATTTTTTTCCCACTGAGAGACACATGATGGACAGTGATCCCATGCAAGACACACCCCGAAGTTTCCCGATCAGAATGTAAAGATTATTCGTAGGAAGAAGAGCGTACATCCCCTGTATGTGCATAGACCTTCAATTGCTCAGGGAGTAGCCATTAAAAACCCACTCTTTCGGGGCACTTGGGTGGCTCAGTTGGTTAACCAGCTGTTTTCTGCTCAGGTCATGATCCCTGGGTCCTGGGATCAAGCCCTGCATTGGAATGCTTCCTGCTCAGTGGGGACCCTGCTTCTCCCTCTACCTCTGCCCGCTGCTCTGCCTACTTGTGGCCCCTCTCTCTATCTCTCTGTCAAATATATAATAAAATCTTTTTTAAAAAATCCACTCTTTTTAGATGGAAGTATAATTAATGTGCAGTTTCAGGTGTACAAATAATGACTCAACAATTCTATACATGACTCAGGCTCACCACCATATGTGAAGTCATCGTCTGTCACCAAACAACATTATTACCACCTTACTGACTACATTCCCTATGCCATACTTTTCATCTCTCTGACCTTTTTATTCTGCCATTGGAAGTCTGTCCCTCCAGTTACAAAATAATGAATTGAAACCCACTCTTAATGCTATAAAGCGTATTAAAGTACAAAGAGATAGACAGAGATGGAGAGAGCTGTAACTTACGTTTGTGCTTAGTTATTTAAAAAGCCAGCTGTTCTGAGACATTGCAACTTGAGCTGTTCTCAGCGAGCAGAGCTCCACTAAGGAGCAGGTCAGCTGGGTGGCCGCCAGGATAGCATTCCGTAAACTCCCTAAAACCTTACTGGAAGTGAAGAGGGTGGGAGTTGACATTCCCTGAAGCCTTCTGAGGGACGGGATATACTTCGTGAATTTCCCTCCCCCATATCTGTTTTCACTTCTTTCAAAATCCTTCGCAACTCTGATTATTTCCCACCATCCCCACTGGTCCCACCCAAGTCACAGGGTCATCTCTCGGATTCACGTGTTGCTTCCTCATCGCTTCTGTTCGTGCCCCCTTCACAGCCGATTTTCTGCTTAGCTCCAGAGCCATCTCTTACAAGCAGAAGAGGACTATTTCAGTTCCTGCTCAAACCCTCCAAATGGCTTCCCATCAAACCCAGAAGAGGGACAGATGGATGACTCAGTCAGTTAAGCCTCTACCTTCAGCTCAAGTCATGACCCCAGGGTCCTGGGATAGAGCCCCACGTCGGGCTCCCTGCTTAGTGGGGAGTCTGCTTCTCTCTCTTCCCTCTGCCTGCTGCTCCCCCTGCTCGTGCTTGCTATCTCTCTCTCTCTCTCTGACAAATAAATAAAATATTTTTTTAAAAATGTAGATCCCTTAATTTAAAAATACTTAAAAAAAAAACCACACATACACAAAAAAAACAAACCTAGAAGAGATATCTCATGTTCTTACTGCTGTTTCTCAGCCTGTGGATGGCCCCTATTCTCTCCCACTCCTCCCTCAGCCCTCCTCCCCAGGGCTTCAGGCCCAACTGCTCTTTCCGGAACATGCCCGTGTACTTCTGTTTGGGGCAGTCTCTTGCCCTGTACAGACCCCATAACCCCACCCTCCTTCCTTCATTTTATCCTATTTTTGCTCACATGTCATCTCCTTGAAGGTCATTCTGGGTTATGAAATCTAAACATCCCTCCTCACACCTTGTCCCCTTCACGATACTTTATCTTGCTTTGAAGCACTTGGACGTATTGTATGTGTCTTTGCTTATTGTCTGTCTGTCACATGGGAAAATGGCAGCTCTGGGAAACCTTCTCCACCACTGCCCCCCAGCTCTGTCGGGCCTGGCACATTGTGGTTGCTGAGCCAACACTTGTGCAGCAATGCAGTGAGCTACTTGGTTTTTGTTTGCTGAGTGATATTTGGAGAGTTTGGGCCAGAGATGAATTACTCAGGAGAAGAGAGAGGCAGGGAGGCCACAGCTGTCCTCCCTTGGCCTTCCCTTGTGTGAGCAGCCCTCCAGTAAGAAGAAGAATATTGGGATGCCTGGGTGGCTCAGTGGGTTAAAGCCTCTGCCTTCAGCTCACGTCATGATCTCAGGGTCCTGGGATTGAGCCCTGCATCAGGCTCTCTACTCACTGGGGAGCCTGCTTCCCCCACCCCCTGCCCCTCCACCTGCCTCTCTCTGCCTACTTGTGATCTCTGTCTTGCCAAATAAATAAAATCTTAAAAAAAGAAGAAGAAGAAGAAGAATATTGTTTCGTGGGCACCGTGGCAATGACTGTTGGTTTTCTGCTCAGCAACCCATTTGCCCTTTCTTTTTCTGCAACAGTTGCTAAATTTATTCAGGATGGCATGGTGCTAGCTTAAAATGTTCCCTTCTCAGGCTCCCTTACAGCTAGGGATGGCCATGTGACCTACACACTGGCTACTTCAGATACAAGCAGAAGCTGGGGGCGAAATACTGTAGGAAATACTGTTGAAGAGGACAGACTCCGTCTGACCTGCAGCATTCACATTTCCTCTTTTACCCTTTGCTCTCTCTCCTTCCAGCCTGGAGCTGGAACATGGCATCTAGGGATTTGACCACACAAGCCTGATGAAAGTTCCACGCATAAGATGGTGGACCAGAAAGACCGTCAGAGCCTGGGTCCCTGAGAGCACTATAGGACGGCCAACCAGCCCAGGACTGCCCACCTCCAAATTTCTTGGTGTGTGAGGAAAGCGGCCCTCCTTTCAGGATTGGCTGTTATAGCCACTGTTACACCCATCTGAGTGTGGTCCTAAGGGCTGAGCACCAGAGTTCTGCCCTCCCCGAGAGAGCCTGTGTCCCAGCTCAGGCCAGTGAGAACTAATTACTTAAGACACCATCTCACAATGGACAGAGACCCTCCAGGAAGGCTGAGAACAACTGAGGCGTAATGTCTGAACCAGTGTGCACGTGTACACGCACGGATCCACGCACACTCACATGGACGTCATAGCCTGGACAACCCTGCCATTATGATTCTGGACTTGAGAGAGGGGTCCTGACAACAGAAACTGTACTTCTGAATTTCCTTTCCTGGCAGGACGATTTGACAATTTGCAGGGAGCTGGCGTTGCCCACAGGGAGACATCTTCTAAAAGGTTGACCTTGGCCATCCCCAGCACTTGCCACTTTCCAAGCTACACCCTCGGGGACAATGGCGGGATCCCTGCTCTTTGCTGGGCTCCAGAGGGAAATGAGCAGATCCGCTCTTTCAGGGACCTTTGTATGTTTTGCCCACTCTGGCCCACGTCATAGGGTGAGCTGCTGTCTGAATCAGGGAACGGAAAGGGAAAATCTGTGCTGGCTGTCATGGGCCGAATACTTGCAGCCCTTCAAATTCCTGTGTTGAAGCCCTGCCCCCCCAGTGTGACTGTATTTGGAAACAGAGCCTTGAAGGACATCATTTAGGTTAAATGAAGTCATCCATGTGGGGCCCTACTCCAAAAGGACCGGTATCCTTAGAATAAGTGGAAGAGACAGGAGAGAAGCTCTCTCCAGGTGTGTGTGAGACAGAGCCCGGTGAAGGTGTGGCCAGAAGGTGGCCATTTCTGAGCTGGGAAGAGAGTTCTCACCAGGAACTGAACTTGTTGACACCATGATCGTGGGCTTCTGGCTCCAGAACTGTGGGAAAATGAATTTCTGTTATGCCCACACAGTCTGTGTTGTTGTGTTGTTACGGCAGCCTGAGCACAAATCTGTACTGACTGAACCAGACCAAACAAAAAAAAAAAAAAAAAAAAAAGAAAGAAAGAAAAGAAAAGAAAGAAAGAAAGCCAAAGGTTTAATGCTTTCTGCCCAATATCTCCAACCTTCCTCAACTTCCCCAAATAAAGCCCGAAGTCATTGGTGTTATTGGAGCAGATGCAGAGACTAGCCCTGCAGATGTTTCTGCTTTGTCCTTCTTGTAAAACAGAACGTGGTAAGGAAGGGAAAGCGCTTCTCCTGCTGAGCCTAGGGCCTCCGTAAACACCCGATGATGTTAGGGGAAGGAACAAATGCAAAGACATTTTAACTGCACTTTCCATGCATAGAGCAAGGAGGCAGAGCAAGCCCGGCTCACTGCTCTAGAGCAAGGAGGCAGAGCAAGCCCGGCTCACTGCTCTAGAGGGTGTAGAATCACAGATGTTCTCTGGATTTCCAGGACAAGCAGTCTCTGTTTTAAGGAACAAATGGTTTCTTGAAATGTGTGTAAGCCAAAATTTTGCAAATGGGCTTGTATTTTAAACAAATTCGACAAGACTGATATTCGAAGATCTATCTCGGCAATACACCGACGAGTTGAGAAGCCGCTCTCAGAAGATGAGTTGAGAAGCCGCTCTCAGAAGATGAGTTGAGAAGACGCTCTCTCTCAGAAGATGAGTGACTCCCTGAGCCGGTGCTTGCATTTCCCAAAGTCAGCTTCCGGAAGGCAAGGGGAGGGAGAGCGTGTGTATACAGAAATAATTTCAGCGTGAAAGAGGAAGGACAAGAGAAATGAGGAGGAAGTGAATGCAGTGGTGCTGGAAAGGACTTGTACGCTGAGCGAGGTCCCTCATTTTACAGATGGAGATCCTGGGCTGCAGAGAGGCCAGTGACTTTTCCAACATCAACCTAATTAATGAAGGTCAGGTGTTGTTTTCTGACTCCCACGTTGTCGATTTTGCCACCAGCTTGTCCTTTGGAGGACTGAGGAGGCAAAAGACTATTCCCTGTGCTGTGGTCTCCTTACTTTACAGTTACATAAAAACTTCCAACAATTCACTTTACAGCTACATAAAAACTTCCAACAATTTCATTGTTATTGTTTTTCTGCTGTTGTGCTGCTGTTAGCATTACGTTTACCAAAATACTGTTGTCGAAAGCGATCTATTGCCGGGAAGAATGATATCCTAAAACCAGGTCACAGGTAATGTTTGGTGGTAGGGAGACACTCAGCAATGGTGATGGTGTCCCGTAATCCTATGCAAGCTCCCTCTGCTGCAGTTGAACTTGGCCCCAGGGGCCTCTTGGATGGACACTGTGGTCACTCTCCTTGGAGGTGGACCCGGTGCTTTATAGTGGGAGTAGTCGTACTTCAGACTTGATCATGGTCTCCTCACATCTCCTTACATTAAGTCGTGCTTTGTCACACACTCACACACACACACGCGCAGTCTAAAGCACATCCCCAGAGGTTATGTGCTGGCTGTTAAAGTTTGTCACCATTGCTCTCCAAAATCCCAATTCTCCCCCCTTCCTTCTCTCTACTTAATCTTCATCTCATTTTTTTCTTTGTCAAAACATGTCTCTTGGGACTACATAAGCCACTCCGCAGGTGGAGGACAAGAAGAGGGAGACCCAGAGGGAGAGCACATGCAGCCGATCAGGTAGAAGGAGAGCTCCCTGCCTGATTCGAGTAATTTTTTCCATGGAGAACTCAGGCTGGGAAAGTGCTCTAGGAGGGCACTCTGCTCTTGGCTCTGGAAGCTCAGTCACTGGCCAAAGTCGTTACTGTTAGAATGAAAATCCAACAAATATTTATTTAACATCCAGAGCCACCGGACTTAGATGTAGAGACATGAGTTCTGGTCTTTGTTCCAATCCAGGCAATCTTAATTAAGCAAAGCATTTAACCTCTCCTAGTAAAAATAGTTTGTGGATGATTGGTAAACACTTACTAACTCACATGCCCTACACTTCTAGGATTTCACGTCCATGAAACAGCCACCAAATGTGATCTCTTACGCCCAATATTTGCTCTTCTGAACACAAAACAGAGGCAACGTTTAAGATGAAACTTCAAGAACTTCTCTCCCGGCTGCCACTCACTGCAACAGAGGAGGCATCAGGTAAGGAAACTAATGCTATGAAGGGATTAGACAGGACTCACTCCCTGAGGTTAAGACTCACTCAACCTCTGTAAGTGGGGTCAGAAGAGATTGGATAGGGTACCCATACCAGCTTCAGACAAGAAATTTTTCTTTGGAATCTACAACTTGAACTTCCTACCCCATTCTTCTTCTTCTTCTTATTCTTCTCCTTCTCCTTCTCCTTCTTCTTCTTCTTCTTCCTCTTTTTTTAAAGATTGTATTTATTTATTTGACAGAGAGAGAATCACAAGGAGGCAGAGAGGCAGGCAGAGAGAGAGAGGAAGGGAAGCAGGCTCCCTGCTGAGCAGAGAGCCCGATGCGGGACTCGATCCCAGTACCCTGAGACCATGACCTGAGCCAAAGGCAGCGGCTAACCCACTGAGCCACCCAGGTGCCCCATCTTTACTCTTCTTGACCATATTTCCTTTCCTTTCTTCAGGCTCTCAGACCTTCTGCTCTTTCCTCACCCAATTATCAAAACCACTTTCTGCAAAATTTTGACAAGTTCATACATGTAGAGGTATAAATAACTGATAAGACTTAATTGATGATAATTCACATGCTTATTTATAGTTTCAATGAGGACAACATCATTGTTTATCCTTAGTTAAGAGAGTAAAGAAGGAATTGAAGACTTTTAAACCTCAGCAAATACGGCTGGGAGAGACCCATGTTTTGTTTTGACACCTCTTGGTATATTTTGGTTCTGTCGTTCCATTATCACCACCTTGTCCAAAAAAATCATACCACCAATATGTTGGCCTCTGCTGTCAACACATAGAACTAGCCCTCGGGTTGAAATAAATAATAAATATTGAATGGATTCTTGCTAGTGTGAGAGTTTATTATAATGACCTTGTTTTTTCCCCTCTTGCAACCCCCCATGCTGGAATCATTCCTAGGATACAGTAGATCCTCAATAAATATTTATTGAATGAACACATACACGTCATCGTGCAGTAAGAGTGATGGGAAGATGACTAAGACACAGTCCCTATTTCTGGGAGCAGACACAAACACACAAAGCATGAATTAGCAACACAGGAAATGTCACATGCCCATACACAATCATCCTTTTCACCAAAGCCAGAAATCTAAAAATGAGGGGTTGCCCCATGAAATTTGGAAAAGGTAGCTTTGGGGAACAAAAAGAAACTGTTTCCTTTGCAGGGAGCCATAAAGTTAAAGATCCTCAGGAAAGGTGGCACAGATCTAAGAGCAGACATAGACTCAGTGGGATCTAGAAATGTTCACGAATGTGAGAGTGACTACAGGTTATTGCTTTATTATAGATCTCTGACAGGTGCATACAGCACAGTATATATTCCCAAACTCTTGCCCTACTTGATGGAGAACAAGTCCCAGGCTCCCTTTCATTCCCAATTTTCTTATGTAACCATTGTTGTGCAAGGAAGAGGGTGCACAGGTGAACGAGAGGGTTTATGCGACCACCGCTGCTTACCAGTGAGATGATTTCCCTGGGGGGAAGGATGCTAAGAATCCATTCTTTCAAAGTAAGTAGAACAGTAAATAAAGGCAGAAAAACATTAGACTCATGGATATTAATTGTATGCTAAAGCACACAGAAGTTGATTATCATTTTTATGACTGACAAATTGCATTTCAGACTCCAGAGATCAAATTTAGTGATATTTGAAAGTCGTTCTGATGCCATCGGCACTTAGAAAGGGCTGCTTTTAAGTCCTCAGTATGAAGAAAGGTTACATTTTTAAATATATGATACTGTTAGGTGTGTGTGCCTAGATTTGAAATCTAGGATTTATTAAATCTAAGATTTACTTCAGGACTTGGGTGAATCTCAGTCGGTGCCTCTGGTTCCCCATCTGAAAGTAGCAATAGTCAAACATGGCAAAAATACTAGGGAGAAATAAATGCAAATTGCTAATGGGACAGCAGGGTTTTCTCACCATCTGGCTCCTGGCTCCAAATGGTTTCCACTGAGAAGCGAAGAGCTTTATGTTCTTAAGTTACATAAAAAGTGAAATGATTCCTGAACCCACTAGCTGGCAGGTGCAAATGACCATTTTCCCCTAAGCCTGGCATTTTCTCCCTCTTTTCTCTGTCTGTCTGTCTCTCCCTCTCTCCTTGTATTTGCACTCTTTCTTTATTCACAATTCTCTGACTTGCAGGTGGATAATAGTCACAGAAAACTCACACATGTTCATAGACTTTTGATGTCTATTTTTGTTTAATCGTGTTATACAAACATACTAAGTATACCTGCACACAAATTCACCAAGGTTAGTATAGATCTATAGGCTATATTAGATAAAATTAAGTACCTACACACAGATAAAATGATTATTAGTAGACATGATATAAAAATGCTGACGGAGTAAATTTCTGTGCCAAATATTTTAACAATTCTGAGAAGCATTCAGTGCTTCTCAGAATATTTGTGCTTTCATATCTTCCTACCAAGTCCATGATTCAAAAAGAATAGTCCAGAAAACGACAACAGCTTAAATATGCTGGAATCCATAGGTATGATTTCTTTAGCAATATACAGATTTCCTAGAGTTACTCAGTACAGCCACATACATCCTAGAGGTTATCCGAAAGATATCTATACATTACATTTTGTAATTTTAACATTATCAACACCATATTTCCACCTCCTATGCTTAAATCAATCTGCAATGGTGACGTTTTAATTTACTTTAACTTGAGCTTACCTGAGGGAGTGACCCCAAGGACGATGAACGTGAGGAGAAAGCTCGCCAGTCTCATGATGTCAGTTTAGGAAAGATAACTCCTTCCTTTTAAACAAGTATTTCCATCAAAAAAAGGAAGGTTTTGAAAAGGAAATGCCGGGGTTCAAATCCGAAGCGGAACCCAAGGGGAAAGTAGACACCTGACGTGGGATAAGGGAGTCTCAAACCACCTCACATCAGGGCGATGTTTCTCAAACTCCACTTCATTGATTTCCAGTCAGCTGTCAGCTTGTGTAAGTCTAAAACATAGCTCTGGGTCCTAACTCCTGACTTATTAATTTGCTCTCTCACAAAGAGATGCAGGGCAGAAGAGAAAGGATGAAGCTAGACAACTTCTGAGTGCTCTGTGGTATTTTTCTCACAGTTGGAGATCTGAGCAAAGGAGAAAGACTGCATTTTATCACAGGCAGCATAGACATTAAAGTTTCTTGCACATGGTGTTCCTTCCTTGTGTCTTCATGTTGGACTTGGAGCTTCAGAATAATGAATATGAGGGGGTCCAAAAGGTACAAAATCCTGTTATAATATAACTCATGGGGATGTAACGTGCAACATGGCAACTATAGTTAATAATGCTGTGGCATATTTGAAAGTTGCTAGAAGAGTAGATCTTAAAAGTTCTTGTCATGGGACACTTGGGTAGCTCAAATTGGTTAAGCGACTGCCTTCAGCTCAGGTTATGATCCCAGAGTCCCAGGATCGAGTCCCACATTGATTGGGCTCCCTGCTCAGCAGGGACTCTGCTGCTCCCTCTAACCTTCTCCCTCTCATTCTCTCTTTCTCTCTCTCACATAAATAAATAAAATCTTTAAAAAAAAAAGTTCTTGTCACAAGAAAAGGAGTCTTAACTGTGTGTGCTGTAGATGGTAACAGGACATAGTGTGACCATTTTCCAATACATGCAAATACTGAACCATTATGCTGTACACTTGAAACTAATATAATGTTGGATGTCTATTACACAGCAATTTAAAAAAAGAGAGAGAAGAATGAGTGTGTCCTTTAGCTCCCACATCTCATGGTTCTCGCATGTCTAATGTCAGAGTATCCTTCTACGGAAGAAAGTGTGCTCAGAGCTTGGTCTTGTTTTGTTTCCCTCACGGAACTTGGAAGCTGAAAATGTCACCCTTCCTCTGATTCACTTGCTTCACAGGGGATCAGATTTTCATGGAGTTCTGGGCTGTCCACAACCAGTGGGCCCCTCAGAAATGCAAATCTAATGAATGAGCAAGTGTAAACGCAGGTGGGAACAGGTGCGTGGCTGGGGACGGAGCGCGGGGCAACTGGCTCCAGGGCGCTGGGAACGGCACTTGGACAGCAGTGACTCCATCGGGGTGCCGCAGGCTCCGTCTTTGATAACTATCCTCTGACCACACCCCCTGCCCTTCACGCCATAAAATCTGGGGATGAAGAAATGGGTAGCTTCAGAGACGAGGCTGAGTGTAGGGGCGGAGGACAGCAGCCTAGTAGCCTGGATGGTTCGTCCATTCGCTGCCCGGATTGCCCCTGTCACTAAGCGACCCTGAATAAAACTCTGTGCGTGGAGTGGCTTGCTTTGTTTTTCAGTACTGAAGTGCCTTCTCAGTCTGGAGGACATATTCCTGACCCTCCTCCCCCTTCTAACACTGACTTAGTCCAATTTAAAATTTGCTTGATGTTATCTTACTAGGTTCCCACTAGGTGCCATTAGCAATTTTCAAACACCACTGCCTCTGGATAAGGTCCCAATATATAATCAAAAGGGCCCTGGCTGAGGGGGGGGGCTCTGAGCCCTCCTTACGCCCACCTCCCTGATCCTCTCTGAGAATGCCCGAGGATGGGGCTGTGTTCTTTTGTCCCTGTGTATAACCACTTTATCTCCGGTGCCTTTCCCATGAAATGCTGAAGAGCGTTGTTCTTGGAAGAAAGGAAGGAAACAATCAGACATTGATTTCCTATACATCTGAATCGTGTTCCGGGCCTGCTGTGAATTTACAGCTGTCTCAGGAATAAATTAGCCACTAACCCAGAGGTGCAGAAAGTATCACCTTTCTTTATGTCAATAAATCAAATAAAATGTAGCCTTCCATTCCAGGGAGCAGGCAGAAAAATCAGTCTCAATCCTCTTGCGTTAGGGTAGCACAAGAATTGGGAAGGCTTATGTGGTGCCCTCGATACAGGGCAGGCCCTATTGGCTCCAGTCCATCTTGACCACAGCAGATGGATCGGTGGCCAGCCCATGTGGTCCCTTGGAAGTGGCACTTGTACTACCCATTGCTTGGCTGAATGCCCAGGATTCTGCCAGGACTGGAAGTCTGGGTGATAGGAGGCCCCCCTTTCGGAGCATCCACGAAGCCACTGCCTCCTGAGGATGGCCACCTCCACTGGGGCCTCCACTGTAGCATGTTCCTGGCTGCTGGAGAAACTAGCCAGCCCCTGACTCCTTCTGTACTTTTGCAAAGTTCTCACTTATCTCTCCTTGCAGCTTCCTTTCTCCCGGAAAAGACACTCCTTTTGGGATGCTTGGGTGGCTCAGTCGGTTAAGCAGCTGCTTTCGGCTCAGCCATGATCCCAGTGTCCTGGGATCGAGTCCCACCTTGGGTTCCTTGCTCCAGGGGGAGTCTGCTTCTCCCTCTGCCTCTGCCTGCCACTCTGCCTGTTTGTGCTCTCTCTCTCACTCTAACAAATAAATAAATAAAATCTTAAAAAAAAAAAAAAAGACAGTCCTCTTGTCCCTGTCCCGTTCTACAAACTGCAAATAATCTCTTCAGTGAGTTTAGACTGAGTGACAGCAGATATTGAATAAATAAGAAGAGAAGCTGTCTTTAAGCAGCTTCTGCTTTGGGTCCCTGCAAACATAAGGAGCCCAGAGCCCAGCTTCTTTCTTGGAAAATGTAGGAATAAAATCTATAGAGAACAAAACACAAATCCTTACCTCAAAAAATCATCCTGTTTTGAACCAGTGTGCCCATGTTCCCTCATCCATTCTGTAGCCAAAAATAAACATGAGCCAGGCAGCTGCCTGGGCTGTGGTGTTGGGTCTATCAAAGCAGAAATAATCAGAGGTCTCCATTATCCATGGAGTTTAAGTTTGCAACGTAGGACCCCAAGCAAAACCCCTGTTCATCCATCACTGACCAAATGTGCTCCAAGGGAAGAGTGAGCTCACTCCTTCTGAGGCTCTGGAATGCTCTCCAGACACATACTCATGATAGTCACAAAAACAGAACTGAACATGAGAGAAAGCAGATGTGTTTTCAACTGAAGATTTGAAAAGTTACGATCAGAATTTTTTATTAATTATTTACTATTCTTAAAGATTTCATTTCTTTAAGTAATCTCTACACCCAATGTGGGGCTTGAACTTACAACCTGAAGATCAAGAGTTGCGTGCTCTGTGGACTGAGCCAGGTGCCTCCGATCAGTACTTGTTTTCACTGTGAAAGTAGTATAATCCTAACTGTAAACTTAAGAACACTTATGATTCATCTTCCTAATCTAACCACCATCAAGATCTTGGTCTACATACACACACACACACACACACACACACGCACATGCACACATACAATATTGCATAATTTTTGTCTACCTGATAGACAAGTTTATCCTTCAGCAGAACTGTTACTATTTGTAATATAAAATAAAAATACATTAAAAAGGAGAATGTGTTAATATCAACTTAGAGAAAAAAAACACACTTTTAGTAATGATTTCATGACCTGCAGGAAGACAAAAGGGAGAATTATGGATGGTTCGAGTACAGTTGAGTGGACTCAGAGCTAACTGAACAACCACAGACAGGGTGTTGATTAACAAGTGGGTGCCAACCGAAAGGAAGGTCTCTAGTGACATTTTCCCCTCTGGCAACATGGCTCTGACACATTCAACATTTTTCCCATGCTTTCTTATGGAAGATATGCCGTCAGAGTTGCAATTAACACAAAAATGTGAGGATCAACTCGATTGCCAAGGTCCCTTGCAATACTAAACCGTAAAACCTTGTCATCCACTGTTGTGATAGAGTCGAGATTGAGAACGACCTCAAAAAACTGGGATGCTGAGCCCATACTGACAAGGTAAAATGGTTTCAGATGACATTTATGTTAATTGGGACAAAATATGTGCATTGCTACAAGAAAATTTTGAACACTTGGAAACATTGAATATCTTGAGGTGTTCATTATGAATTGCCTTTATTACGATTTCATAACACTGACAACATCTTGGTTGCGGTGAGAATGATGTCCAGAGCAGCTCTGCCTGGCCCCAAGCACCTGGAACCACCTCACTGAGAGCCACATGCTTTAAAAAACTCATCTAGGGGAGTCCAGAGATCCAGGGTCTAGAAAGTACACCTTATGAGTAACGATTAAAGAGCATGGAGTTGGGCGCCTGGGTGGCTCAGTGGGTTAAGCCGCTGCCTTCGGCTCAGGTCATGATCTCAGCGTCCTGGGATCGAGTCCCGCATCGGGCTCTCTGCTCAGCAGGGAGCCTGCTTCCCTCTCTCTCTCTCTGCCTGCCTCTCCGACTACTTGTGATTTCTCTCTGTCAAATAAATAAATAAAATCTTTAAAAAAAAAAAAAATAAAGAGCATGGAGTTTCAATTAGGGGAAAAAAAAAAAAAAAAAAAAAGGAGTCCTAGGGAATTCTTTTTGCTGTGAAAAGTCTTGCTGTGTGACCTGAACCCCTGGACACCAGCATCATATGACAAGCAAGGAAAGGGAAGACCAGAGAGGCGGAGTCGTGGTCTCGAGGCACGCAGCTGGATGATGGTAGAAGCAGGGCCAGAATCATGTACGGTGCCACCTAATAAGATACCCATTAACAAGACTCTTCATCACACCCTCTTCTTCTGGCCCCTCCCTACTTCTTACCTGCTGCTGCCTGTCTGCCTTTCCATCTAGCCAGCGTTACTACAACTTCGAATACTCTTTTTATCTCCAGGGGGTTGTTTTGTGGGAGGGATTCAGGACGGGGTGTTCATATTCATAGGAAAGGTCTAGAATTTCATAGTATATGACTTTGAAAGTCTCACTGCCCCCGCCCCCCGCAAATAATCTCCCGTCCTTTGATGGGTCACTTTTCACTCTAAAGATAATTCTCTGGGTTTCAAACTTATTAAATTCCAAGAGCCTGGGATGCACCACCCTTTAATACAAAGAGTTTCAACCCTTTTCTTTCCTTTGCTCTCCTGGTTTGTGTGACATCCTCCCAATAGGAACATTTCTCGTCCTCTTCAGAGATTTGAAATTCACGGCTTTTAAACACGTGTCAAATTATTTCCTGAGATTTCCTGAGATCAATCCAGGAGCCAAGGGGCTCCGGGAAATGCTTTGCTTTTCCCCAGGCTTGGCAGCCGCTAGGGCCCCAGAAAGGACTTAGCCGCGACCGAGGTGCGTTGCGGGACTCGGCGGCCCCCTGGTGGCCGATCGGGCACACTGCGGGCTTAGGCCGACTTGTTCCCTTTTAAAGGACGTGAGCTTTAGATACTACTTGTTCCTTAAATTTTCAATTTAACACATAAACTTAAAAAAAAAAAAAAAGCATCCTGCCTAAATCCAAACGTAAGCACCAGAAGGCAACAGGCAGCGGGTGCAGGCCGCCCCAGGCTGCTGGAACTAGCTGCGGGCCGCCCCGCGCGGGGGTCAGGCCCAGGGGCGCTGGGAGCGCCTGCTGCGGGGCAACCTCGGCGGTCCCCGTGGGGAGGACGGCTGGCCCCGAGAAGCCATCGCCAGCCTCACCGCACACAGCGGCGCTTCCCAGACCTGGCCGTGCGTCTGAGGAGCTCACGCCGCTGGACGCTCTCCCGGGGAACTCTGGACCCGGGGTCTGGAGTGGGGCCCGCGTGGTTTTGGCGAGAAGCCGGGTTTACGGCCGCAGACCACGGGCCAGCATCGTCCTCCAAGTCAGGCCGCCACAAGGACCGGGAGGAAACCCTCAATGACAGTGGACGCGACCGCATGAGACCACCACGTGGGGAGGAGGGCCGCGGGGTGCCCAGGGCGGCGGTGGGGGCGGCCCCGGGAGGCCCCAGGTTCCCCCTTCCTCCCCAGGAGGACTGCCCAGGGCCAGAGAGGACCCCGGTGGAGGAGGGGCTGCTCCTGCTCTCGTCTGAGAAACAGGATTACAGAAGACACTTTCGCTGATGTGCTTGTCACAGGTCACGAAGTGGTCAGGCTTGTCGGAGCAAAACGGGAGGGGAAGGTAGGAAGCTTTTACTGGGTAAAGAGAAAAGGCCAAGGATGAGCCACATCCTCACATATCGGCCTGGCCGTCCTGCTGGGGTGAGGAGGCCCGCAGGTAGCTGCCACGTGGGGACCCGCTGCCTGGTCCGTGGGACGCCTGGCCACGCGGGACCGTTTGCAAGGACTCCAGAGTCTCTTTGCTTCTGGGCACGAGCGACTCCATCTGGAGCCTAGAAATTTATCTCAAAAACAGTTTCTTTCTTTTTCTTTCTCTCTTTTTAAAGATTTATTTAATTGCAGGCAGAGGGAGAGGGGGAAGCAGGCTTCCCACTGAGCAGGGAGCGCAATGTGGGGCTCGATCCCCACATTGATGGAAGCTTCCTTTGCTGCAGTCAACTCACCACCATCATTTTTCAGTACTTTTTCCTGGTCAGGGACACAGTCCAGCCATTCCTGGTACGAATTGCCAGGCCTGAGGTTTGGGTTTCCAGCCCTAACCTTTCAGAGGTGTTTCATTTCATTCTGGACTCGTCTTCAGCCGTGGTGCCTGTTTAATGCTGGATGGCGAGTGGTCAGGCAGCCAGGTTCTCCCCTCCCGTAGCAGACAGGGAGGACGGGTGTGCATGGCCGGCAGCTGTGCATTCTGTTCTACAGAACGAGCTCTGTGATTAAGGGAGCTTCATCTTAGCCTTTCCTGGTGGGAGTGCTGGTCAAGTGGGCTGCTGCGGGGGTGGGGGGCTGTCTGGACCCCGGGGAGTGATGCTGGGTGCCCACCGCACAGGGGTGAAGGGGCTGCTGGAAGTGCGAGGGTGCTGGGGTCAAAACAGTGGAGGCCAAATCAGCAAACAGGAGCAAAGGGGATCCTGGGGTCAAGGAAATGGAGCTGTATCTCTCAGGAGTCAGAGGGACTTAGGAACAGAGCAGGTGGTAGGGAAGAAAGTTAGAAGGGAGCAAGAAAAGAGAGTTGGGGATTTCAGCCGTGAGTGCACCCAGCTGGAAGTTCAAAGGTCTGTTTTATTACGAGCCAGACAGGTGTGTGTGTGTGTGTGTGTGTGTGTGTGTGTGAGTTGTCCTAATAGCACTGGGCAGGGGCTCGGTTGCAAGTAATTAATCATTAATTATCTATAAAAAGATTGTGGTGTGTGCGAAGGACATTGGCCTAGGAATCAGGAACCCCGAGTTTTGCCTCTAATTAATTGTGTGACCTCAGATAATTAATTTCAGTGTTGTTAGAGTCCTTATCTATCCAGTAAAACAAGTTGGATTAGATCAGTTCTCCATGTTCCTTTGGGGAACTTGAAAAAATACTGATACCTGGGAATGTCACCCAGAGATATTGATTTTATTTTAAATTAATCTCTACACCCAACATTGGGCTTGAACTCACAACCCTGAGATCAAAGCCTCCGGCTCTACTGACTGAGCCAGCCAGGCGGCCCTGAGAGACTGATTTTAACTGGTCCACTGTGAATCCCAGTGATCATAGATTTTTTAAGCTCTCCTGGTAATTCTAATCTGTAGCCAAAGTGTCAAACAATAGACCAGATGAACTCTGCTTTCTTGAAATTTGAAGATTCTATGAATCTGTGTCGTAAGCAGGGTGACCTACCATCTGATTCACCCAGGACTGTCCCAGCTTTAAAACTGAAAGTCCCCTGTCCCAGAAAACCCTAGTTTGGAGCCCCATCATTCCCCCTCTGACATCGGTACAACAGGAAAGAAGAGAGGTGTGTTCACCGCTCTCTGGGTGGGGTAGGTTGTTGGGTATGGGAGGGTGTTGTGTGTGACTTTATGGCTACTGGTAAGCTTCATGACGCCACCATTCACCTGCTACATAATTGCCATGTGTATAGTTAAGTATACATTTGGGTAAAACCTACCTTACATGGATTTCTGAAGATTACAGGTCAAACATCCTGGCCTATTTCCTGTTCTCCAACCCAGTGCTTTAAGAAAGCATGCCTTCCCCATCCTCCCTTCTGACTCTAGGAAAACAAATTAAGGACAGACAGTTTTGAAAAGTGTTCATTCATCCAACAGGTATCCATTCACTGTTACCCCCCTGATTCTTCTCCTTCTCTACTTTGTAGCCAGTCCCCCATAAAATCATATTTTCTCTGTCTTCAGAACATACCCTGAATTTCAAAACATCTCCCCTCTGTCTCCACGTCAGTTACTCTAGCGAAGTGGTTTTCAGACTTGAGGGATGTCGGAATCACCTGGTAGCATTGTTAAGACTACAGTTCCAGAGCCCAGAGTTTCTGATTCAGGAGGTCTGAGCTGGGACCCATGGTACACATTTCCAATGAGGTCCCAGATGTTACCTGCTGCATTCCAGCACAATGCATGGAGACTGGGCAGAGTGGGGTGCTGGACTCCAGGAGAAGACCATGACTCTTGGGCTATGGCCTTTTTTTGGAAAAATGATGATAATACACACATAACATAAATTTACAGAAAGTCCTAACCATTTTTAAGCATACAGTTTGGTAGTGTGAAGTACGTTACACCACCACCAACACCATCCATCGCCAGAACTATTTGAATCTTGCAAAACTAGATATGCTGTACCCATTAAGCGCTAACTCCCCATGGTCCACTCCTTCCAGCCCCTGGCAACCAACATTCTACTTCCTCTCTTTTGAATTTACTTATATAGGTGGAATCATACTGCTATATTTGCATTTGTCTTTTTGTGACTAGCTTATCTCACTTAACACTATGTTCTCAAGGTTCATCTATGTTGGAGCATAGGTCAGAATTGCCTTCCTTTTTATTTTATTTTTTTAAGATATTTATCTATTTATTTGACAGAGAGAGACACAGTGAGAGAGGAAACACAAGCAGGAGGAGGGGGAGAGGGAGAAGCAGACTTCCCACAGAACAGGGAGCCCAATGCCGGACTTGATCCCAGGACCCTGGGATCATGACCAGAGCCAAAGGCAGCCGCTTTACGACTGAGCCACCCAGGAGCCCTTGATTTGCCTTCCTTTTTAAGGGTGAATAATATTCCATTGCATATATCTCTTCCATTGCATATACATACATCACACTGTTTATCCACTCATCTCTTGATGGCCCCTTGAGTTGCTTCTGCCTTCTGTGAATATGTCACTATGAACAGGGATGTACAGATATCTCTTTGAGTCTCTGCTTTCTGTTATTTGGGGTATATGCCAGAAGTGGAACTCCTGGATCCAATGGTAATCCTATTTTGAATTTTTCCAGGAAACATCACACCTCTTCCCACAGCTGCTCTACTATGTCCCGTCCCCACCTGCGGTGCGCACAGGTCCCGGGGTCTCTGTGTCCCCACCAACACTTGTCACTTTCTGTTTGTTTGTGTTTTGAGAGTAGCTCTGCTGTGCTGTGGGGCTTCTAAGCTTCATGATTCAGAAAATTTATGAAATTATAGTTCTTAAAAATCTTTAATGAGAACTTTATGAGGGAGAAAGGATGAATATTTCTTTGAAACAGAAATCTTCTGACCTATATTTTGAAATTTCTTTCATCTGCTTCTTTTACTTTCACTCACTCTTCTTTCTTATTTTTTTTCCTTTTATTTTCCTTTCCTCTCTATGCATTTGTCACTGGCTCTTAGCCAACCCTCTGTCTTATAGAACAGTCATCTTACCCACGTGGCAAACTGTCTGTCTCTCAAAACTATTTGAATCTTTTTTTTGAGCCAAGAGTCAGAACGAACTAAATTCTCAATTAGGCTTTTTTTTTTCCTTTAAGATTTTATTTATTTATTTGAGATACATAGAAAGAAAATAGGCACAAGCAAAGGGGAGGGGCAGAGGGAGAAGCAGTCTCCCCTCTGAGCAGGGGAGCCTGATGCAGGACTTGATCCCAGGACCCTGGGATGAGGACCTGAGCCAAAGGCAGACGCTTAACTGACTGAGCCACCTAGGCATCCCTCAAATAGGTTTTAAACAGTGGAAGTTTGAGTGAGTTCTTGCGTGTTTCTTAAAACACACTCACCTTTTCCCAAATGACCCAGCAGTTGTACTTTGGTTTACAAAGGAGAAATAAGGTGTGATAATATGGGATTCCAAGGTGTCATTTTTCTTCTTGCCCCTGTTGACAACAATTTATAATTTGATTGTAGTTCAGAAGTACAGATATTACAATTGCCTGTCCTTTGCATTAAGCAAGAAAAAAGTAAGATGCACATATCAGAAAAACAAAGATGGCGGCCCATGGAAAAGAAAACTGAAGTTGGTCTTTCTCCTGATAATTAATAAATTTTTTATTTTATTTTTTTGCGAGTTGTGGATTTTAGAGAAATTCAGAGGACCCAACTAACCACAGAGACTGAGACTGAGAACGTCGAGTTTTCTATCCCTACAGGGCTAGAGGCAAAGATCACAACAGTGGAGAAAAAGGTCTGCCTAGAGGAGCCACATTGGTAGGCCTTCAGTGGATGAGGAGGCCAGATGGGAGAGAGAACTCCTCCCCATAACCCCCATATTTACTGGCCTCTGTGAGTGATATAAGTCTTGGACTAAGTTCTCAATTTCCATATGCTATCTTCTGACATAATTATATATAATATAATTATATTAAATGTATATATTTATGCACTGCTGATCAAATACCAGTAGAGGTATTAAAAGGATAGTATTATCCGTTGAATATAGGCTCTAGCAAGTTGCTTCAGACAATCAGTCTTTCCATGCTTTAAAGATTATCCTCTTAGACTAAACAACCTCAGAAGTGACACTCATGAAAGCAGGAAAGACACCATGTCCCAGGGATATCGGCCAAATCACCTTGGTGATGAACAAAGGGACATGTTCAGACCCATCGTCCTTAAACGTGAACATGGTTTATGTCAGTGCAATCCCTCTCAGCCAAGCTAAAGGCATGTAGTTTTATGGCTAGTAAAGCTGGAAAATTTCTGGCTTATCCAACAATGTGAAGACTGTTGTTTAAGATTTACTGTTATTCAGACTTCAGTATTTAGAATGAATCAACAAGAATCTCTTGAAAACCTGTGCTGAAGTCATCTGTGATAGAAACTTCGAGTAATACACAAAAATGGTAAGACAGCATCCTGTCCATCCTAGCAATCTATAATTGCCAGCACTTTCTTGTTACAATGAACAAGACTTCAAATCACACTTGTATAGGATAAAAAAATGGAGGGACACCTAACGGAGTCATCCAGGAAGTTTATGTAGTCAGATGAAGATCTAAATATATAAGTGAAGAAGACCGGGAACCAGGATTCTGGGCACTGTGAAGACCAGAACTAGGGACTCAAAGTCAATGGAGCTTCCTCTCTCCAGGCATTGCTTTAGTGTCTCCTGGTGTTGATGGGTTTTTCCACATGTTGCCTGGTATATCCAGCCTCACTTATGCCTTTTACCTAGTCCATGACCAGAGAGGCAAGGGAGCTTCTTTCCCAACTTTGAAAATGTAAAAAAAAAAGAATTTTGGCTACTAGTCACTAGGGCCAGACATAAAGTTTTATGATGGACTCATCCTGGATACTAGATTCCCTCTATAGCTAAGGAACATAGGTAGGGGCCTTTATGAGAAGGAGAGAGGTTGGGTGTGAGACAAAATCAAGTCACCACACAGTCATTACGGCAAAGTGAGACTCACGGACATAAAGCAGTAGTGAAAGTAGGCAATAATGGGCCAAGGAAATGTGCAATCAATACAGGGCTGGGACCATCTCCTGGTTTGAGCTCATTGCCACCACACCCCAAATGTGTGGCAACCTCATTGCCACCTCACCCATACCCTATGGATATGTGGGCATTGCAGAAACCCTGGGTAGTCTTTGAAGTCTAAGAAGAGAAAACGTTTCACTAGGGAACTCTTAGGTTCCCCCTTCTTTCTATAACATAATAACCCCCAAGATGTTCTAGCTCTTAGATTTGATTAAGAAGATTTTGTGAAACATACTCCTTGGTCTCACCAACTCCACAATCCTTTGTGATTTCTCTGTGGCCTGCCTACAGGCAAAAGATGTCCTGGACACCAGACTATTAACATGAAATTTGCATTTTGTTTTCTTCTTTTCTTATATCTAAATGTTTCTACCCGCACTGCACCCAGTGGCAATCACAGAGTCATGGAGTTCATATTTTCCTGTTCCCGTCTCAGTTGCTATCAGTAGGGGGATGTTGAAACTTGTATGGGGTGGAAACAAGTGGGAGCTGAGTCCCTCACATCTGATCAGTTAATTCAGGGTTCTCAACTGGAGGCCATTTTGTCCCCCATGGGACATTTGGCAATGTCTGAAGACATTTTGGTTGTCCCACTGGGAAGAGGGATGTTACTGGCATTCAGTGGGTAGAGGTCAGGGATGCTAATGAATACCCTACTGGTGCAGAAGAACCCCACAACAAAGAACTATCTGCCCACAATGTCAGCATGCCAAGGTTAGGTTCTGGTTCTAATCCAACAAACAGCAGAAGTCCCATTCTCTGGAGAGTTAAGGATGGTTGTAGGATGAAGTGGAAAGAATGTTCTAGATGTTCTAAGAAGTGGCAAAGAGGGGGCACCTGGGTGGCTCAGTTGGTTAAAAGTCTGCCTTCACCTCAAGTTATGCTCCCAGCATCCTAGGATCGAGCCCCATCTTGGGCTTCTAGCTCAGTGGAGAGTCTGCTTCTCCCTCTGCCCCTTACCCGCTCATGCTCTCTCTCTTTCAAATAAATAAAATCTTAAAAAAAAAAAAAAAGTGGCAAAGAGATAGCACCCATGGACCTTTCTGCCTCAGCCTGCAACCCAAGGATGTCGGCAGCATTTAGATGGAAACAGAAGGGTGTCTTCACATCACAAACTCTTCTGTTCTAACAAATTCTAGAGACACAGCAGCAGCTTGAACCAAACAATTCCCTTCTATAGACCAGGCAAGACTCACTGACCTAGAAAGAAATCCTAGTTATCTCACAGCCCTTCCCTGGGTGGACTCCTGCCCAGGGCCCAGGATCACAGAGCTGGCTCTCAATGAGAAATTTACTCTTTTCTGGTGGAAATGCTTGACAGTTTCATTTTTACATTAAGCTTTAGTAAGATATCCCAGTATTCAAATATTTTGTGTATTTTAAACTAAATTGATTCTAATTGTTAATGTTGCCAGTTCCCATGGAAAGAAAATGTGAGATTATACACCAGTTCTTATCACTGGAAAATTTCACCATGGGACACAGATCATGAGAACAGGACGTATTTCAACAAGGAAGAACACTGAGAAAAATACCACTTAGATATAATTATATTTCATCAAAGACACAATAAAATTGAAGGGGAAGAGATGAGAGAGGCTTGTTATAATCATGTAGCCTTGGGGAGGACTTACCACAAGGAAAACATGCATTTAGGAATGATAATTGAACTGTTGTACTGAGGATAAGGTCCCAACCAACCATCCATCCATCCATCCGTCCGTCCGTCCATCCATCCAACCATTTATTAATTCATTCTGATTTTCTATTCTGTTCCAGAAAGTCATAGCAAGTGGGGCACCTGGGTGGTTCAATCAGTTAAGCCTCTGCCTTTGGCTCAGGTCATGATCCCAGAGTCCTGGGATTGAGCCCCGGATCAGGCTCGTTGCTCTCTGGGGAGTCTGCTTCTCCCTCTCTCTGCCTGCCCCTCCCCCTGCTTGTGCTTGCTCACCTTCTGTCAAATAAATGAATAAAATCTCAAAAAAAAAAAAAAAAAAAAAGGAAAGACACAGTACTAATGGCTCAAAGGACAAGACAATGGATGATCTCCACCCTCAAGGAATTTACAATCGCCTGTAAAGCTATGTGCCTGTTGTGGGAACTTCTCTTGTCCTGTACAGGACTTCCAACCTCATCTTATCATGCTCCTGATTCATAAATCGAGCCAGGTTTCCCTCGCACACATGGTGACTGGGGTAAATGGGGAATAAAGGCTAAGAAATTCCATTTTAACTAGAATGTAAGATGTACTTCTTCTTCTTCTTCTTCTTTTTAATGCTCAGGGAGTGCCATTATATAGAATACACTTGGATCTGGGACTCCTAGTGGTGTGTAAGAACATGGATTTTCCTGTCCCAGGTAATTGGAGACCAAGGGATTTTAGGGGAGTTTGCTATCTTTGGGTATTTGGGGAGGGGTGTTTTTCTAAGTTGTTTTTTTTTTAAATTGAAGTGTAATTTACACCAAGCAAAGTATACAGGTGTTAAATATAATTTACTTGGTGAGTTTTTGCATAGGGGAACACTAGCTAACCACCATCGCCCTGGAGATACCGGCCTCTCCACCTGCCCTCTACCCTCAAAGTTTCTGCTTCCCAGGGCCACTTCCCAGACTATACTCCCTCTCAGAGCCAGCATTCTGATTTTGGTCTTCACAGGTTGGTTTTACTTGTCTTGAACTTCATATAAATGGAACTAGGTAAGATGTACTCCTTTTTCATTGTCTGCCCCTTGCTTAACACCTGTAAGTTCTCCATCTCAATGCATTTAACTGTAGTCCGATCTCTTATTGACGCGTAGCATTCCAGCAAAGGAAAATACTCCAATTTATTTGTGTGTTCTCTTGCTAATGGACATTTGGGTTGTTTGCCCTTCAGAGCTCTTATGGCTAAAGCTCCTGTGAGGGGCGCCTGGGTGGCTCAGTTGGTTAGGCGTCTGCTTTCAGCTCAGATCACGATCCCAGGGTCCTGGAATCAAGTCCCGTGTCAGGCTCCCCGCTGAGCCTGCTTCTTCCTCTCTTGCTCCCTCCACTTGCGCACGTTTTTTCTCTCTCTCTAGCAAATAATAAAACCCTTTAAAAAAATTAAAAAATAAGGCTGCTATGGCCATTCTTGTCCATGTCTTTTGCTGGCTAAGGGAGCTTTATGACTCTTGCTACCACAAAAAGAATCTGATGGTATTTGTTGATTTTAAAAGTGTTCCTAGATAAAGCACACTAGATCTTTAATATGTGTACAGGTATTGAAAGGAGATCTGTCTGCGGTGCACAGAAAATGGATTTTTAATTGTGACTGGCCCCAGTCTGGAGAAGGCACAATGTTTGGTTTCAAAATCATACCAGGGTCCATAGCAACATTGCTGTCGTACAGTGAAACAGATGAGACCATGATGGGGGGTTGCTGTGCTTTGTTCCTCGAAGTTAATTGGCTAAAATTAATAAATTAAAATACATGCATGTTTGTGTTCTTAGACTCAACCCTGGAAAGAATGTTTCTTTGAAAATGGCAGCTGGGTGCCAGTGCGACGACCCAGCTGAGAGCCTCAAGGTCCAGCTGATCTGCTCTCTGGGAATGCACAGAGACACTGGGAAGGTGGAAATGACAGGCCTTCGTGGTTGATCAGATGAGGAGTGTGAAAGAGATGCTCAAAGATCATCCAGAGGTTTCCCATGGATGAGAATGGTTATGCTAAGAGATATCAGAAAATCAAGAGAAAGAAGAGCAGTATGGCACATTTGCTCACACCCCGGCGTTGATATGTAAAAAAAATATGTTCTTTTCTCCATCAGCAATCTGAATTTTCATCTGAGACCTCACCTTCAGGGTAACAGGAAAGTTCACTCAAGCTTTAAGCTGGCTGGAGAGCGGCATCTCCCTCTCTTTTCTATGATTCAATCTCTTGAACAAATGCTCAGTTTCCACCCTCCACCCCCTAGCTGGCTTTTCTCCAAGAAGCATCTAGGTACGGGGTGATGGAATTGGTGGGACTGCCAGGGCTCATGATGATCTCATGGAGGTAAAGTTGATTATAAGGCATATAATCATATAAATTATAGAGGTTTGTTTATTTAAAAGAACAAAAAGGCAAGGACAGCCAGGAAGCCCCTGAAAAAGAAAAATAGGAAAGGGTAAAACAAGAAAATGCTATAAAATCTCCAGAAATAAACCGGTGTGGTATTGGCAAATAAGTAGACACAAAGGCTGGCGAACAGACTAGAAAATTTAGAGAAAGATCCAATTGCATATGGAAACTTAGTGTATAATAAAGGAGGCATCTCAAATCAGTGGGGGGAAGCCAGGCATTTTAATAAGTGGTTTTAAGATACTAGGATAGCCTTGTGGAAAAAGATAAATGTAGATTCATTCTCCACATGATACACATAAATTCCAAATGGGTCAGAGACTTCAGTGTGAAAAATTGAGTACCACAACTGCTAGAAGAAGTGTGTAATGGATGCACCGAGCAAACTTCCCTAAGGTTTTAAATCCAGAAGCAATGAGAGAAGAGATTAATAAGTCTGACTACATAAGAAAAAAAAAAAAAAAAGCTTACTTGGCAAGAAATCCCATAAGCAAAGTATAACAGCCTGCAGGGAAAAATTATAGACAAAAGGTTATTTTTCCTAATATATAAACAGTTTCTAAATTAAAGAAGAACAAGACCACAAATCTATAGAAACAAGGACTAGTCTAGAAAAACGAATAGACAAGTCACAAAAAACGAAATCCAAACAGCCCTTAACTGTATTCTCAACCTGGCCTACAATAAGAAAAATGCAAATTAAAACTCATGGAGGGACCGTCCCTCTCACTTAGCAGGTTGACAAAAGCCAAAATGTTTGACAACATAATCTGTTGGCCATGCTGCGGGAAGATGGGCATTCCTATACATTGCTGATGGGAATGCAAAATGGCATAATTCCTATGGAAGGAAATTTGGCAATATCTAGCATAATTACATAAGCATCTCTTCACTGGCCCGGATTTCCCGCGTAGGTCTCTATTCCAAAGATAGTGTAGCAAAATAAGAAAAGATGCATGTACAAGGCGAGCTCTTCTTGCAGCACCCTGTAATTTAACAGAAAGGAAAAGGAATAGTAAGTATTTCCATATACTAGTACTGCATAGTTATTTCCAGATTATATCAATAAGTGGAGAGTACAAGTGAAGACATGTTAATATACCATCTATTTCATAAAGGAAAAGAATATTATTGTATATACACATTTTTCTACAGTTGTATATAAACTTGTATTTTAAAAAATGGAACGATAAACCATAAAGAAGGAGGAAAGAGATTACAGATGGGGAAAAAAGAGCATAGGGTTGAGAAAATAGTATAGAAAGCTAGACTTCTCTGACTGTAACCTGTCTGGTAGATTTGATTTTAAAACCAGGTAAATAAATATTTTTTAAGCTTATTTATTTTTCTTAGTAATCTCTGCGCCCAATGTGGGGCTTGAATCCACAACCCTGATATCAAGAGTCGCCTGTTCTACCAACTGAGCCAGCCAGGCGGCCCTGAAACCAGGTTAGCATTTTGTACGATTATAAAAAGTTAAATTTACAAAGGAAAAAAATACCTAAGAATTGAAAGCAACTACACAAACAGACCAAACTGTATAACTGTATATTGAGCTGGTAGCCTAATGCACAGAAGTGAGATATTTTAAGGGACTTTGTTTATTTTTTATTTCCTTTTAAAAAGATTTTATTTATTTATTTGACAGACAGAGATCACAAGTAGGCAGAAAGGCAGGCGGGGGGGGGGGGGAAGCAGGCTCCCTGCCGAGCAGAGAGCCCGATGTGGGGCTCGATCCCAGGACCCTAAGATCATGACCTGAGCTGAAGGCAGAGGCTTAACCCCACTGAGCCACCCAGGCACCCCCTTTTAAGGGACTTAAATTTAGAGTAATCTGATTATATATCTGGAGTCGGATAGATCCTGAAGACAAAGAGTACTCACCCCCACCACACACACAAAAAACAGAAACCAAACCCGTTTTCAGTAATCCTATCATTGGCGATGGTGTTGGTATTATTAGTTTCAGATCATTGGATGTGGAGTGTGAAAGGAAGCAAACCAGTAATTATGGTGGGATCATTGGAAAAAAAAAAAAAGAGATATCGATGTAAGTTTACAAAACAACATCAAGTAAGTAACACTGAGCTTCTGAATTTAATCTGGATGTATCAATATGAGTTCATCATTATTTTATCTTTTTTAGAATCTATTTCTTAATTCTATCCACTGAAAACACCTAGAAACAATGCTCATTCCATGAAGAGCTGGCTCAGCCCATACCCAGATTGAACCGTTGGAATCCCATTTCCTACTAAAAGGAGTCGGGGGGAGAATTCATTTATCCAACCTTTCCTGGATAAATGTATCTCATCATGAGCAGATAGTTGATGAGGGCTCGTTTTCCTTTAAAGAAGTAATCTAGCTAATAAATGAAGAAGGAATGAAAGGATGTCATAATTTTGCAACAACTAATTAGTTGTTCTAGCCAATGATCACCAACACCTGCTAATATCACTAAGCGAATATGTCTCTTTGCCAAAAAGTCCAATCTGAGTCTGAACAAGCACTAGATTTAACCACCCGCTTAGAGGAAATACAAAGGACTCAGGAGCACATTAAATCACCTTTTCGGGAGATGATCAGCAAAACCAGAGGATTCGGGTTTCTTCAACAAATAAACCACAAGGGGCGGGGGGTAATGCGATGAGACGGAACCAACAGATTTTTAAAAATAGGAGATTTATGAACCAATTGCAGTGTATGGATCTTAATTGGATCATGAGTCAAATAAATTGTAAAACAATTAAAGACAATCAGGAAAATGTGAATACTGGTTGATGTTTAATGATTTGGGGGGTGGTAGGTGAGATAGAGTTTAAACACGACTGATCATGGTTTGGTAACTGTTGAAGATGGATGATGAGTAGCCATAGAATCATTATACTCTCCTGTCTACTTTTGCATATGTTTGGAATTTTCCATAATAAATGATTGCTTTCGAAAGCCCACTCTGGATAGGGAAATCTGACTATTACCCTCTCTTTGCATTCCTGCTACGACAATCCTAACCTTCCCGGAGGCAAATGAATGTTCAGAAACCACATGCAGGATTGTACTAGAGAAAAGCAACTGACATATTTCCAAAAATATTATCCCCATTTTGGAATACTTATTTTTGGTAGAAAATGCCAAGTTCCGTATTACGTGTGTTGAATTTGAGATTCCCAGTTCCAGTAGGAGTTGAAAATTCAGGACTCCCACCTGGGAGACACACCAGGGTAGACGCTAAGGCTGATAACACCAGTAGAAAAAGCAGGGTAGGGGGCCCCTGGGTGGCTCAGTAGGTTAAGCTTCAGACTCTCGTTTTCAGCTCAGGTCGTGATCTCAGTGTCATGAGATTGAGCCCTGCATCAGGTTTGGCGCTCAGTGAGGAGTCTCCTTGTCCTTCTCCCTTTCCTTCGCCCCTCCCCTCTCTCTCTCTCTCTGAAAATGAATAAATAAAATCTAAAAGAAGAAGAAGAAGAATGGGCAGAAAAGGAAAAACCTGGGACTTGGGTAGAACTTTTCTTTCCTTCCTTCCTTCACTCATTCATTCAAAAATATATGGGATAAATACTTATGAGATACTGGAACCTGCGGATGAAAGGTAAGGTTTGTTGAGGAAGAAAGTCACTTAAACAAAGATATGATAGCATTAAGGTCTGTAATTTAGGTATACAACAGACTCAGTGGGTACACGGAAGACCTCTTAAGTTTGTCTGAAGGAATCAGAGACAGGCTCATGTTTAGGAGGCCAGGAGAAAAAAGTAAAGCTGAGAGTAGTGGCTATGCCTCAGTTCCGGCTAATGAAGATGCTTTTCATTCTGATGAAAGGAAAGTCCTTTTCTGCCCGCTTCCTTCCTTGCTGCTTCCTGCTTTTGAATGCAGTACCAGACTATGATACTTGGAGCAACAGCAGCCATCTTGTGACAAGTAGCAACCAATCTTGAAGACAGAAGGTCAACATAGGGAGGTTGTTTGAAACTGCCTGGGTCCTTGATGACATTGCTGAACTGCTCAGCACGCTCTAAACAGCCTACCTCTGGACTGAGTGAACAATAAATGTTCTTGGGTCACCTGGGTGGCTCTGTAGGTTAAACATCTGCCTTCAGCTCAGGTCATGATCCCAGAGTCCTGGGATTGAGCCTCACATCGGGCTCCCTGCTCGATGGGGAGTCTATTTCTCCCTCTCCCTCTGCCCTCCCCGCTGCTTGTGCTTTCTCTCTCTCTCTCTCTCTCTCTCTCTGACACACAAATAAATAAATAAACAAAATCTTTTAAAATATAGTCTCATAGTGAAGACACTTTAACTTGGATACTCTATTACTTGCAATGACATAAACTTCCTGCTGATGCAGTGTCTCTTCTCTACCAAACCATGAATTACTGGGAGAAGCAGGATAGCATAACGGCTCCAGCAAGCCTGTGTTGATGTTTATAAGATGACTAATGACACCAGTGAAGGATGGGAGTGGGAGAGGTCAGACTCTAAAGGAGTGGGTGGGTGGTAAGTGTTAGCTTCTAGGATACCCCCTACCCACGGAGGAAGAATATAAAAGGGGGTCAGGGTCAAAGCGAGATATGGGTGGAGCCAGAAGGTAGGGGTTTAATGCACAGCCCTGCCCTCTGGGTGTCCTGTCCCGGGGCTCCATCCTCCGGGTGCCCTTTTCGCCCATCGCCCGCCGCACAGGGGATCCCTCACAGCAGACGGGCTGCCTCCTGCTTTACGGCAGCTACAGACACTCTCTTGTCAGGAAAAGGAGCAAAGCAAAGCAGGATCAAGGAAAGAGTTTCTCTCAGGGCGGGAAGACTTGAGCATGTTTGTGGACTGGAGGGAGGGAAACACTGAAGATGGGAGTAAAGGGAGCAAAATTGAGGAGGTAGAAAGGATCAAGAGACAGAGAGGAGGAGGTTTTTTCCTCATGAAAATTGAACTGAAGAGACTATACAGAGACCCGTTGAGGGGAAGGAAATTCAGAGAACGTTCCTGGCTGACTCAGCCTCAGAAAGTGGTGTGGAGTAGTTTTAGGGAATTTAAACAGAGTTTGGTCTCCAGGGGCCTCCCAGACTCTATCTCCCTATGGGTTCCCCAAGGTCAAGGGCTCTGGTTTCTGTTTTAGAAATCAGTTTTGAGGGGTGCCTGGGTGGCTCAGTTGGTTAAGCCACTGCCTTCGGCTCAGGTAACGATCCCGGAGTCCTGGGATCAAGTCCCATGTTGGGCTTCTCCAGCTCTGCAGGGAGCCTGCTTCTCCCTCCGCCTCTCCCCCTGCTTGTGCGCTCTCTCTCTCTCTCTGTCAAATAAATAAATAAAATCTTTTTTTAAAAAGTGGGGAAAAAAAAAAAAAAGAAATCAGTTTGACCAGTGTGAGCACACTGCTTAGGCTGAGGGCAGTTGTCCTGCTCTAACCTAGTCAGTGACTCCCGGACTCGAGACAGCTCTGTTGGCAATCCCCCAGCATCGTGACCCTTCAGTGTCCCCATTTCCAGAATGATTTGGAAATGATTACTTAGGTCAAAGGGCTGCTGTCATAATCAAACCTGGTCATTCATGTGTTTTACATTTGAGCACACTGATCAGAAAAAATGTTAACTATTATAATATTTATTCCACAAAATCATTGAACAACGACTGTGTACCAGGCACCATGCTAGGTGCTGGGATACACAGCGGCAAGTTAAACTACATGGCATGCTTGTGTTCAAGACGGTCTTGTTAATGCCACCGGGGGAATAAGATATGTAGTGGTGGGAGTTTCTGCAGAGTCTGTTCTGGGGTACTTGCCTGCAGACGTTTTAGTAAAAGGCATCTAGAGGAGAAAGCCAGAATGGTAATTCATTGTTGTGTCCGAAACATAACTGCCCGGCGATAGACCAGTGTGGTCAGCCCTGGAAAACGAAATCAGAACTTCCCTCGTGAATGTGGAAGCAGGGTCAGTAAGTTCCTGCCCACCCAGAACCTCGGGACGTGACCTTGCTGCCAAATGGAATGTTCGCAGATGCACTTAGTTAAAATGAGGTCATACTGGATTAGGGTGGACCCCACACCCGAAGTCTGTGTCTCGATAAGAAGAGGGAACGTCACACAGAGAGACGGAAGAGAAACAGGCAGGTTGAAGGGACACACCTCTGAGCCAAGGAAGACCTGAATCCACCGGAAACGAAGACAGAGGAAGGAGCCTCCCCTCCGTGGAAGCTGAGCCCCGCTTCCCCTGGATTTCCGACTTCTAGCCTCTAGGACTGTGATGGAATACATTGTTCACCACCACCCCCCCCAACCATGTGGTCATTTTTTTAGGGCATTTTTTAGGGCAGCCACAGGAAACGCATACACAGGGCAGGGCGAATCCGGTTGGGGTAAATGGCCTGTGGTTTCTGTTCGGGAAAACCAGCTAGTCAGCTTCGTTATGTGGCTCCACCTGCCTAAGCCATCTCACTCCTCCTGTTGGCCAATTAGGGAACCTTCTCCCTGCACAGAACTGGGGCTTCCCCCGCAACTTTTTTTGAGGACTTCAGGCTCAGGCTCCCTCCTGCTCTTTCTTCTTTTCTTACGCGGTTCAATACAACTGATGTGCTGTCACTAAATCTCCAGTCAGGCATTCCCAGATCGGACCATCTGGAGTTCGCAGATAGGAACTTCCACAATTGCATTTAGATTCTTCTTTATTTCCCTCAGAATTCTGGGGGGTCCAGTTCATTCCCTCTCGTGCCAGTCCCGTGGCATCAGTGTAGGACAGAGGTCCTTCAGAAGGGGAGGGGTTCTGGAGAAAGTGCCGAGGTGGGGGTCAGGACAAGGTGACTGGAGAACGAAGGCTCTGCCATCCTCTGTCTTGCTTCTACTAGATGAATGTTGGTGAAGAGACTTAGCCTCCCTCTCGTAGGAAGACAGGGACTCCATCAGTTTCAATTCTCCCCCTTCTGGTTCCTTCCCACAATCTGTGTCGTTTGGATTTAAAAATAAATTGTGTCCCAATAAACAGCTGAAAGAAACATGAGCTCGTTCCCTGGCCATCTTCCACTCCGGTCAGAGCATGGACTTGGGGCCAACACTCTCTTTGGCAGGAGGTGTGGCCCCTGATGGGCGGCCGTCCTGGGCAACCTGGTGTGAGACTTATTTCTGTTCGTGTTGGTTTTCCTTCTTTAAGTTGCCAGCCCTGAGGGTCAAAGACTGCATGATATTAGTATTTGTAGTTACAGGAGTGTGCTTTGCCCACAGCAAGCACTCAGGAAACGGCTTATGGGGAATGAGAACTACTTTTAATGTACTTATTTTTTAGTATTTAGCTCTTAACACCGTTACATTAAAACCTTTGGTTTACTGATGACCCATGGGATATGCTCAAAACAAACTTGGTTTTCTCTCCAATTGTCCTTTTATTTAACTAATTACTTGATTATTTATTTTAAAGATTTTATTCATTTATTTGCCAGAGAGAGAGCCCTGGAGTGTAAGAGCACAAGCAGGGGGAGAGGCAGAGGGAAAGGGAGAAGTAGGCTCCTCGCTGAGCAGGGAGCCTGATGAAGGACTCAGTCCCAGGACCCTGGGATCCTGACCTGAGCCGAGGCAGACGCTTAACTGACTGAGCCCCCAGTGGCCCCTCCCGTTGTCCTTTCCAGTGTGTTCTTTGGTAATTGTCCTTGGCCTTGGATGGGAATTGGGCAGACCCGTGACCTCTCTGCTGACTCTTAGATAGAAGACGGCTCTCTGGTCACTACAGGTTCTCAGCAACAGAGACTGCTCAGCCTAACGTGTTAATCCAATAATTCAGCCTGCCCTCCCAGTGAAGATTCCCCCTCGCACTCCCACCCCCACGCTGAAGTAGATAGGGAGCCTGCTTTGAGGGGAGGGTGTGTGGCCTCTGATTTCACTTACCATCAAGGAGGAGGAGAGGTCGTTCCTGGGACCTGACTGGCCAGCGCGGGCCTGGCTGGGTGCAGAGCTGTGCTCCACTGGGAGGAGGCTGAGAGGGAAGAGGCAAGGGCTGAGCCACTGACTGCTGAGATCCTTCTGGCCTCAAGAAGCAAGCCCTGTGCCTTGCAGCACATAATTCGGACAGAATCCAAGTGCCAGCGCCCCACTGCTTGGCCCCCAAAACAGGGCAGATGGCGGTAAAGAGCAGCAGGAAGAGAGGGTTCGCCTCCCCGCCTGCCTTCCTCGGGCCCTGCGGGGAGCACGGTCATGGCGCTCGCTCTGAGGGCTGGGCGGCACGGTGAGGAGAGCCAGGAACCCACCTCAGGCACAAAATCGAAGCAAAAAACTCGGCAGCCAGAATAGATAATCTTTAAAGGAAAAGGCAAATTTAATGGAAAAAAATCCACGAGGAACAAAATGTTACTCATTTTTCCTTCTGTCCCAGGCTCCATTGTGGTGACAGAGCTTTCACTGAGCCTGTCTTTATTTAAAATTTTGATACGCTGCTCATCCTGGATTTTTTCACTGATTTTGAGCTTTAGAGTTATTGCAATGAAATATTATCCATCTTAAATTGCATTCAGCTGTACGCATCAACACACACACACATGTGTAGAGGTTAAAAAAATGGCCACCTGGGGCGCCTGGGTGGCTCAGTGGGTTAAGCCGCTGCCTTCGGCTCAGGTCATGATCTCGGGGTCCTGGGATGGAGTCCCGCATCCGGCTCTCTGCTCAGCGGGGAGCCTGCTTCCTCCTCCCTCTCTCTCTCTGCCTGCCTCTCCATCTACTTGTGATTTCTCTCTGTCAAATAAATAAATAAAATCTTTAAAAAAAAAAAATGGCCACCTGTAGTCCAGTTGGCAATAATGGTTTTCACTGTCCTGCGTTTGCTATCGTACTAGAGCTCTCTAGGTCACCCTCCAGGCAACACCGCTGTTTACAACTTCCTGTGAGCCTATCGTTATCTAAAAATGAGCAATTTGAATATAATTATTTGTATTAATAATTCGTTTGGCACTCGGTTCAGTTTTGAACCTGACAGTCCTCACTGGTTTCCTCTAGCCCTGGCCTGCTTCTTCTGCCTTAACCACTGCTCTGAAAATGGTGAGGAACATCAACCAAGAACCTCCTCTCGCTCAGTGAGTTTGCCAAAGCTTCACCTTTCCCTTTGGGCTGGCCATGCAGCTTGGGGCCCACAAACACCCCCCTCCCCCCACCCCAGGCTGCCCTACTAATTCTGTGCTCCGACTGTGCTCTCCTCCCCCAGCCTGCGCCTTTGTCTCTCAATAAACATCCCACGAGCCGTGTGCGGTCATGAACAACAATGGGATAAGCCTTTCTGTTTTGTTCTTTGACCAGTCCAGATTGCTCCTGGTATGACTACATAATGTCCAGTCGGGCCCATTCTCAATTTAGCTATGTCAGGGTCTGTAGTTTTTTTGTTTTTGTTTTAAAGATTTTATTTATTTGACAGAGAGAGACACAGCGAGAGAGGGAATGCAAACCAGGGGAGTGGGGGAGGGAGAAGCAGGCTTCCTACTGAGCAGAGACCCCAACACGGGGCTCGATCCCAGCACCCTGGGATTGTGACCTGAGCCGAAGGCAGACGCTTAACGAGTGAGCCACCCAGAAGTCCCAAATCCTTTCCCTCTTTTAAAAAATTTAATTAAATTAATTAATTAATTTTGTATTAACATATAATGTATTATTTGCTGCAGGGGTGCAGGTGTGATTCATCAGTCTTACACAATTCACCGCACTCACCATAGCACATACCCTCCCCAGTGTCCATAACCCAACCACCCTCTCCCTCCCCCTACCACCCTCTAGCAACCTTCTAGGAATTTACCCTAAAGATGCAAATATAGTGATCCGAAGGGGCGCGTGCACCTGAATGTTTATAGCAGCAATGTCCACAATAGCCAAAACTATGGAAAGAACCTAGATGTCCATCAACAGATGAATGGATAAAGAAGATGTAGTATATATACACAATGGAATACTATGCAGCCATCAAAAACAACAAATCCTGTCATTTGCAACAATGTGGATGGAACTAGAGGATATTATGCTAAGCGAAATAAGTCAGTCAGAGAAAGATAATTATCATCCCTCTGATATGAGGAATTCAAGAGGCAGGGCAGGAGGTCATGAGGGTAGGGAGAGAAAAAATGAAACAAGATGGGACGGAGGAGGGAGATAGACCATAAGTGACTCTTAAACTCAGGGTCTATAGTTTTAACAGGTGCCTGACGATTGCAATGTAGAAGCCCAATTAGAGAACAATGCTCTCTACCAGTTCTTGACTTGGTGTGAGTGTAGGAATCTTCTAACCAACCTCACCTGTGAACATTATTAGACATGTTGATTTTCAGTGGTGGACCCACGAACCAGAAACCCCCAAGGTCAATGATTTCGATGCATGCTAGTGTTCTAGAACCACTGTTGAAAAAAGATACAGATTGCTGGACCCACACAGAGATTTTTTTTTTAACTTTTTAAAAAAATATATTTTATTTATTTGTTTGTCAGAGAGAGAGAGTACAAACAGTGAGAGTAGCAGGCAGAGGGAGAAGCAGGTTCCCTGCTGAGCAAGGAGCCCAATGTGGGACTTGATCCCAGGTCCCTAGGATCATGACCTGAGCCTAAGGCAGGCGCCTAACTGACTGAGCCACCCAGGCGTCCCCCAGGTAGAGATTCTGATTTCATTGGTCTGAGTTAGAGTCCTGATTCTTTGAGAAAGTTCCTCAGGTAATTCCTGTGAGTACTGGGGTGGGGGGTGGTGAGAACTACCACGCAGCGCCCATCTAGGTTTGATTAGGGGTGTCTCTGTTCCTGGTTCTCCAGCAGCATTTTTCTCTGGTAATTTCAGAGAAAACAAAGGTCTTCCCTAACTGTAGTCTACTGAGTTAAGAGGAAAGAAAATGCTTTCATGACAATGCCATTCTAAGCACCTTGGCTTCCAGGAAGGCTCTTTGGATTTGTGTGGATTTTAGTTCACTTATTTTTTTTTTTTTCTCCTCTGAACTCCCACAGGGTGACAAAAACCTCACAAATGTAAAAGAACAGTTGTTCTCAACCTGTCTGGAAGAGATGTAGTTCATATTGATCTAATTCACATCTCCTGGGAATACCATCTATTCCTGACGAAATGTTTAAGAAATTTTCTCATTAAATTTAGGAAGATTAAGTCATGTTCTCAGAAACCAGTCACTCACTCAGCTGTCAGTCACACGTCCAGTGATCTTCAAACATTGACCTTTCTCAGTCTGGCCTAATATAATTATCAACATTTTCTCACCCAATAGTATAACCCTACCAAATGCGAACCATGGCCACCAAACAGCTTCCCTCTTATAACAAAATTGTAAGAAAACTTTTTCATGTGCTTATTACTTAGACTGAAGAGTTTTCTAATACAAACTATGTAAATATGGCAGTCACTAAATACAATTTCAGGCAGAGGAAACAATACAGTAAGTATAAATAGGAATGACAGGGCTCCACAGAATTCCACTTCCCAAACATAAACAGTCCTCCTGTGGTGTGTACTTCAGGCCATTTCCTACTGTTAAAAAAACAAAATTCAACCGAGTACATTTGAAGTTCTAACTGGCTTCCTCAAGTGATTCATGAATCAGGCAGCATCTCATCTAGCAAATCGAGAGGAGCTCCTGAGGTGTACAACATGGGTTTTTATAGGAAAGAGGGTGGGGCAAAGAGTTAAGAGCAAAATAAAAGAAAGATTGTTTCAGGCAGTCGTCTTCCCTTAGGGGGAAGTGGGGGGCGGGTCTTAGGTGACCTCATTTTCCTTTCTGGGGAGGGAGAGAACCCATGTGACAGATTATCTCATTGGTACTGACCAGAAAATTCCAAGTTGATTGGTTTAAAATTCCATTCCTGGAGCGGTTGGAAGTGCGATTAAGTCTTGGTTTGCTGTCCTGGGGTCAGTGACTCTATCTTGGCCCATAGTTGTTGCTGCTGTTGTTGTTGTTAACACCATTCACTCATTCATTCGTGAATATACAATATTTATTGATCGCCTTTACCGTCTCAGCTGTGTGCAGGGGATCCAATTGTGAATGAGACGGGGCGCCTGGGTGGTTCAGTGGGTTAAGCCTCTGCCTTTGGCTCAGGTCATGATCCCAGGGTCCTAGGATTGACCTCTGCATCGGGCTCTCTGCTCGGCGGGGAGCCTGCTTCCCCCTCTCTCTCTGCCTGCCTCTCTGCCTACTTGTGATCTCTGTCAAATGAATAAAAAAAAAATGTGAATGAGACCAACATGATTTTTTACTTCATGGATCTGCTAAAAAGGAAACCACAAGCCCAAAATGGCATTGTAGTCTGGGCCCAAGGGTGCAGGGCGCCTGGGGGGTGGTGGGGGGGGGCTCCCAAACAGAAGGTTCAGACACTCACCTCTGACAAAATACAAAGGCAGAGAGACGAGTGGTGATGCAACCACAAAGGAATTTCTTTCCGGGAGGCCGGCCCTGGAGGGGCAGTAGACTAATATCTCAAAGACTTGTCTCCAAAGGGCTGAAAATCCTTCAAGGCTTATATAAGGAGAATGTGGGGCAAATATCCGTGGGTACGTGCGGGTGGCCAGTAGAGGTCAGGTCCGCTGATCCTTGTCTTGGCTTTAATCAACATGTTGTCTTGCTGTTGTCTGGGCAACTGTTATTGCTTGAGGGGTAGTTTCGGTCCCCATCATGGGATGCTGTGCCTGAGTTAAGAGATAAGCTGAAAAAAAGCTTAGCCAGTTACAAAGTAGAGACTGAGGTTGGAGTGGACGCCGTGGAAGTCCTCTTCCAGCATCACTTAGTCTGATTCACCAAACCTGCGCTTAATACCCAGCCGAACTGCACTTTGAAACTCCTCCGGAATGCAATCAGGAATTCTCGGCATCAGTGAGGTCATCTGTCTCATGGGCCCTCTCCATGCCCCCCAAGAGAAGACATGGTGATGTGCATGATGGGACCCCTGGCTTTCTCCCTCTAAGAGAAAGTGAGCTTGCCTAAAACCTTTCTTTCTTCTTCTTCTTCTTCTTTTTTTTGCTTTTTACCTCCTTTCCCCAGCCTCCTTCTTATAAAAACCTATTTTGTCCATCTCCTCCAACTGCTTGCTAGATAGGATGCTGCCTGATTCCTGAATTGTTTGAAAAAGCCAATTAGATCTTCAAATGTACTCAGTTGAATTTTGTTTTTGTTTTTTTAACATATCTTACATATAAATATGAATACAATTTCTCATACACAATTAGTTGAGTTTTTAATAAAGAAATGAATTCCTGTCTCGGCTCTCTTTTCCTGTGTGGATTCACCAAGGAAAAGCCAAAAAACAAAACAAAACAAAAGCCTCTTCTACTTGCTCCTCTGGAGGAGGAAGTGTCCGGGTCCCCAAGGAGATGCACAGCCCGGCTGGAGGAAGGGAGTTGGGAGGGTGGGAATTGGGAAAGGGAGAGTCTCCACTCTGAGAGGAGGGAGCAGGGTTGAGGCCCCTGGAGGTAGCAGTGACCAAGCCCTCCTGCACCCAGCACTCCATGGGGGGCCCGATTTCAAGATGGCCTGGGGAAGGCAGAATACTAAGCGTGTCCATACTAGGTGAGGGGAGTTTGAACATAGGGGCCAATTCAAAGTCCCCCCGCCCCAGCTGGGCATTGAAGTCGCTGACCTTTGAACTGGACAGCTGGAGATTGAGCACTGGATGTATGGCTGAGTGGACTCAAGGCCAGACCTACTTCCTTAAATCATCTGGACTGATACATGCCCTAGGACTCCCCCATGGCCTCGAGGCAATAAACACGGACACCGTGTATCCTACCATTCTGGTCAGTGGAGACTGGCAGCCGGATATAATTTGATTCAGGAAAATCAAGCATAACATTTTCTGTGCCTAAGTGGTGTGAAACAAATTCATATCCAAAACACACACACAACCCCCGACACAGGTATAGACACTCATTTGTGCTTATGACATTCCTCAGTTTCATTTACTAACTCCGAATTCTGCATTAGCATTCTTTTTACAGTTCAGAGAATACAGCTGGCCTGGAAGACTTTTCTTGCCAATGATAAGACTCGTCACTAATTTCGTTGGAACTACGTAGCCAGCCCTTAGCAAGAATGCTGAGGTGGTTTTCTCGAAAATGAGCGGATCTTACACTGTTTACAAGCCTGGACTGCCTAGCAATATTTATGGCTGTGTGAAGCAGCTTAGTGAGGCCAAAAAGTTTCCTTAAGATGTAGATTTCCACAGGGCACTCCCAGGGTCCCTTTGGGGACCGCAGGGTCACTAAGAGGGTGGAGGGTTGGGGGGACTGAGTTATCTCTTCCTCAATTAAAGCAATTCTGCTTTTAAAAAGGTGAACTAAAGACAAAGCAGTGTTATTGGGGTGTAATTTATACACGATAAAGTGTACCCATTTTAAATGTGAAGCTCCGTGAGTTTTGACAAATAGGTACATACCACCACAATCGACATACAGAAACATTTCCAATATCCCCCAAATGGACCGTGGTTCCCTCAGCCACTTTGCAATAAGCATTCTGGCCCCTGCACAGGTGACCCCTGATCTCCTTCATTTCATTTAAAAAATGAAAGATCTCTTTTATTAAAAAAAAAAAAAAAAGATTTATTTATTTATTTGAGAGAGAGAGAGAGAAAGAATAAGCAGGGGGAGTAGCATGCAGAGGGAGAGAGAGAAACATACTCTGCTGAGCAGGGAGCCCAAGGCTGGACTTGATCCCAGAGACCCTGAGATCTTTACCCAAGCCGAAGGTAGACGCCCAACCGACTGAGCCACCCAGGTGTCCCAAGCGTATGGCTTCTAGAGAAGAAAGAGAAAAGGAAGAAGGGAGGGAGGAGGGTAGGGAGCGACCAGGGAGCTAGAAAAAGCTTAATCTTTGGAGGCAGGACAGAGCTGGGCTTGAAAAGGCTGGCTCTGCTTCAGGTTGTGTCAACTGAGAAATGACTTTACCTTTTGATGGGTCAGTTCTCTGATTTGGACACTTGCACATGGGGTTACTGAAGGGACTGAAATCCAATGAGATTGCCTGTGTAAAGGGCAGAGCTGGTGCTCCCAAACGGTATTTCTCTCCCGGCTCCGTGCCTGGGGGAGAGGGACCAGCTGGAAGGGCTCTCTGGCCCCGGCTAGCTCAGCAGACCAGCTGTACATGAGTAATTTCTAATCCGTGTCTCTCTGAGGCTGCCTGGGAGTTTGGATGATTCAGCCCACGTGTACATTGTCTGGTGCAAACTGCGTTCCGTGGACTTCTGGTCATTTCGAACCATGCTTGAAAGAGCTCTTTTTGAATTGATTGACTATTCAAAACCCAAAGCATCCTGGGTTATCTTTAGTTTTGTATATGGGGATAAAATGAAGAGAATCTGAATTTGCCCCTGGGTTCGTAATGGAAAGTTCCTACCAGCTAACCACTAGCATGTTTCTAGAGAAACAGGCTCATCAGACGCTGGGGCAAAGTTAATGAGCTTTATAGACAGCAGCCTCTGCTGGGAGAGGCAACAGCTTTGTCCAAGCCCTCTGCCACAGATTCTAAAGGTCTGTAACTGTCAAATCTTACTCTGTGGGAGTCGGAGAAAGTGAGCTGCTGGAACACGCAGTCACTTGAAAAACGATCACCTGAAACACCTGGAGAAACAAAAGCTCAAGAAGGTCGTGGCGGATCTAAGGAGCACAGAGACCTCGGCCAGAAGTGAGAAGATGAGAGTCTTGTGATAGTCCTGCCTCTCGTGCTTGCAAAGCCCTTTAGGGTTTTGGTTTCTTCATCTGTAATGAAGGGGTCGGACTAAGGTTACTTTGAGCTCTGACATCCTATAATTTTGTGATACTGATTAATCCATGGATGTTAGGTGCTGGGAACTTGGCTACCAGATCAAGTTTCTGATGCTTGCTAAGCCCCATATGAAGTAATTCTCATAAAAGTACAAGCTGGAAGGATGTGTGAGGCAAAAAGACAAAAGCATTTGAAACTGGGGCCCATGGGTGAGGGAGGGGATGGAAATAGTTCAGTTTTTGACATGCTGTGTTCCAGGTAAGGGTAAGGCATTACCATATACGTTCTTTCATTTTTTCTTTTCTTTTTTTTTTTTTTTAAGATTTTCCTTGCAAAACAGGAAGCCAGATGCAGGGCTGGATCCTAGGACCCTGAGATCATGACCTGAGCCGAAGGCAGAGGCTTAACTGACTGAGCCATGCAGGCGCCCCACCATGTACATTCTTGCTGGCACCTGGAATTTAAGTCTGGAGCTTAGATGGAGACGTCACAGCTGGAGAAGTAGAGCGGGGATCACTAGCAAATCAGTTCCAACAGGTATTTTTTGAGTGCCCAGTAGTGCAAACATTCATCCATGTGATAATCAACAAACATTTGTTTAACATCTGCGTAACATTATGTGGCAAGTACACATTATATACTGTTGAAGAATCAAAAAGAAAGGAGACACAGACTTGTTTTCAGGAATTTACAATGCAAGTGGCATTTGGATAAGACTGTGCAACTAGACAGCATAAGGTGAGTTGCCGAAGAGAAATACTGTGTTTGGGGAGACACGTGGGACTGGGCACCATGGGAGGCTGCTTGAAGGAAGCGGCATTTGAAACAGGCTTTGAAGAAAGACCAGGATTTGGCTTGTGGGTATGGGGGCTGGGAAGGGCATTCCAGGGAGAGGAAAATGAGCGAGTGGATATCATCTCATGGACCAGCAAGGTCTGGAGCGTCTCTCATCTTAGTAAGAAGCCAGGCTGGAATGTGAGCGCCGGCTACGTACGAAGAATAGTGGGGATTCAGCTTTAGGTAAATGGAGGTTAGCTCATGGGATGCTGGTGGGGAAGAGCTTCCTTGTTTTGGTAGGTTGTGGGAGGGTGTGCGGCACCTGCTTGGAGTCAGACTGTGTGGTAATCTGAGTTTGGCCTTACTAGGATTTATATGACTGTCCTGGGTAGGACAGATGGAGTTTGGGATAAGAGTCAGGTGAATTTCTAAGTTCTAAGATAGGATGAGCCCCGGGGGGGAGTAGAGGCTGAAGGGAGAGAGTGAAAGCCTGGAACTTGAGCTTTGAAGACACTGTAAGCGGCAGGGCCGAGGTAGAAGACACAGCGGCCAGAAGCTGGAGGAGTCCACTTGAGTGTCCCTGGTCCCAGAAACAAGCCAATGAGGAGGAAAGGCAGATGGGAACCCTTATGGTTTTCAAAGCTTTCCACCTGTCCCGTGAGATTCCAAAGAACGTAGACCTCTGGCCCAGTCGGGAAGAGCGTGGTGGATTCAGGGATCGGACTCCTGTCCAGACCTCGGTTTTTCATCTGTAAAATGGAGAGTTTATTGGGAAGGTCAGTGAGTTAAAGAATATGAAAGTAGTAGGTGCCTGGGTGGCTCAGTTAATTGAGCGCCTGCCTTCGGCTCAGGTCATGATCCCAGAGTCCTGGGATGGAGTCCCGCATCAGGCTCCCTGCTGAGCGGGGAGTCTGCCTCTTCCTCTGACCCTCTCCCCTCTCATGCTCTCTCTCACTCTTTCGCTCTCTCAAATAAAAAAAAGAAAAGAAAGTAGTAGGTGCTTAACTCCTACCAGTTGAATCAGAATAATTCTAATGGCTTCAGAAATGCACGGAGTCTGTTCTACACAAAATCCAGTCATGCCTTTGGTGATATCAACAGACTAGCAAAACACAGTGCAACAGTCCCCCCAGACTGTGTCCAAACACAGTGGAACCCTACTGAGCTCTCCTCAGGAACCCAAGAAAGGGTTCAGCCAGGTGGTTGGAATCTAAAACTAGGGGAAATTTTGATTTCGAACCAGAGTGAATTTTTTTCTGAAACCAGGGGTGTAGGCTTTCTGACCTTTTCCATCCCTTAATCTCCTATTTTACATTCCAAATGCTATTTTCCCAATCCACAAAACACTGTGCCCTTTCCACAGTCTCCTTGCCCTGACATGGTGAGAAAAGGGAGAAGCCCAGTAATGATGGGCTGATGTTTGCGAAGGGCTTTGGAAGTAGTGGCTGGAACATGCTACACAAACACAGGATATTACTTCTGAGCCAGTGCCTAGAGGAGGGAGAGGCGGGGAACAGGGCTCGCCCAGTGTTCTGGCCCGCAGCGGGGGGTGGGGCAGGGAGCAGGAAATGACCCACAACTTCCCCCAGAGCTGGGGAGAGAGCGAGCCTGGCAGTAGGGGGCTGAGGCTTGGAATCTTCTGGGTCAAGGACCCACCCACGTTTCCAAGACTGTATTTGAGGGAAGCAAAGCCCCCCTGGCTATTCAGTTATAAAGATGAAGATATTTTTACAAATAAATTGTTGGCTAGAAGCTACACTCTCCTGCTGGGAGTCCTGTGTATGCAAACTTCCTGCAGAGAGTCTCTGAGTCCATCCTGACAGGCACCTTCGGGAGAGCCAGACCTTCTGTCTCCATGCCCATGCTGATTTTGACATGGGAGGTCGCGAGCCACCCAGAGAACCACGCTCTGTCACCCCCCTCCCAGGACTCTGACTCTTGGGGCCAAAGCAGCACAGCCCCCTTCCAATTCTTTCAACAGTTCTCCTGGGGGCAGTGGAAAGACCCACCCGCCTCAGCAACCCTCCCCGGTACCCCCAAGATATCTCGGATGGCTCCGTACCCCTCTAGTTATAAAAGTTTGAGGTTTGGGATTTTTTTTAATTTAAGCAAGAGATTTACTAAGTTGAGGGCTACTGGTGGAGCCTTCTCTTTCCCCAGCTCTATAGGAGTTATTTCGAAAAAGATTCAAATTGGATTTACTCCCATTCCACCAATACTTTTTAAGATTTTATTTATTTATTTGACAGAGAAAGACGCAGCAAGAGAGGGAACACAAGCAGGGGGAGTGGGAGAGGAAAAAGCAGGCTTCCCGCTGAGTAGGAAAACCCAATGTGGGGCTTGATCCCAGGACCCTGGGATGATTACCTGAGCTGAAGGCAGACCGAGGCACCCAGGCACCCCTATTCCACCAATAATTTTTGAAGGTCTACTTGCAAGCCAAACGCAGGTATCATGAAAAAGATACAGAGTGAAGATGATTTGGTGATGCTTGTCATCTAGTAAAGGGGACCAACACACTCGTAAATTACAAGCATCAGGGAGACAACCATTGTACAAGAACATGGAGGGTAGCAAAGGGCTTTTTGCTCTAAGGACGGTAAACCTTTGACCCAGATGGGTATTGTCTTGGCCCCGAGAGGGAGAATAGTGCCTCAGCAAGTGCCCTCCGGTGTGGGAGGGGCCTTCTGTCTGAGCCAAGAGGGAAAATGTAGGAAATAGTGACCATGGTGGTCTCTTAGGTGGAGGCTGTGGGGGGCAGTAGGCACAGAAGATCAGCAGCTTCAGATAACAGGCTGAGGGGTCTGGACTTACTTCTTTGTGGGTGAGGGGATGTTGAATGTTTTTTGAGGTGTGAGTAATGCCCTTACACTGAGTCTGCCAGGGAGGTGGGCTAGGAGACCATTACAAGTGTCCAGGAGAGAGGAGCTGAGCTCTGAACCACAGAGATTGAATCCCACAATTCCTAATCATTCCTCATTCTTCTCAGGTGAGTTTCAGGGATCCAACAGTGTTGAAGTGGAGATAGACTAGTTCATCCATGCCGAGAGAAATGCCGGACCCAAGCGCCATCCAAGGGACACACGTGTGGGGTAACTATAGGTGTCACAGATACATGTTCTTCTGGAACAACCTGGGGTCTGTAGTCAACCCTTCCTACTAGATGCCTCAGTGAAAGGGAGAGGAAGACCAGAGAATGAAGCCAGACCAATGGCAGGTGACGTAAGTTACCAACACTCTACAAGCCCGTTAGATTTAATCACTGTTTATTATGTGCTGTGCTGGTTATTCTCTATTTGCACTCCCCAGCCCCCTCTCAGATGGGCCCTGCTCTGTGTTCAGGTGGGCTGCCCTACCAGCCTCCCTCACCCTCTGCCTTAAAGTGGGGGTTGACCTGCTGCTAAGGAATCGAACCTCAGACACCATCCCGTAGTAGATCCCCGCACTCCGTCCTCAATCTGCACCTGGTCCCACCACAGACTCTTCAAGGAGCCATTGTTTCTAGTGAGTGTGCCATGTGTGTCCTGCCAGGACCCTGACAGAGGCGCTATCAATCCTCTCCGTGTACTGTGAATCCTCAAGAATGGCCCTGGGACGAATTAGCACCATTTTGTAGATAAGGAAGTTGAGGCACAGAGAGGCTAAAAGACTAGCGATGGCAGAAACAATGATGCTCATCAATGATGACAGTTCCACATTTCCATCCAGTGCTCAGCAATAAGGAAAGCTAAGGGACGTGTTCTGGCTAGAAGAAGCATTGGCTGGACACGTAGGAGAGGGGGCGGGCTTCCTGAGCACCCTCTTTCTCTGCCAGGGCAACTGTGGACCCTTCCAGTTGGGAGGCGCTGGCTGTGAGCAGCTTATACCGCTACTGTCCGGAAGATGGCTTCCGTGGACCCACGGCCAACCTGGCTCAAGTGCAGAATAAACGTTGGAAGGTCAAGCCAAGAAATGTGTTGCTTCATGACCCATTCTAAGCAATGCTTTTTCTAAGGTCACTTAACAGTAAATGAATGGCAGGACCAGGATATAGACAGGATACAGGACAGCTCCATGTCCTGTGCTAGGCACAAGAAATTAATTAAGAGGAAGAAGAAAAACACACAGTGCTAGGTCAGACGAAGCCAAAGCCCAGGGCATTTTCTCTTGCTCATTTTTTCCACAGCTGTTCTACCCACACTCACATCACCACCCATAAAATTAGGAACTTACATTTCTCAAGTGCTTGACATGTGCCAAGAAATGTGTTAAAGGCTTTGCTTTATCTTACTCAGCCCTCATATGAGATATACACTATTATTATCCACATCTTTCTTTTGAGGGAGCTGAGCTCAGAGAGGTTAAATAATTTTCTAAGTTCGCAGAGGTGGTAAGAGTCAGCGCTGGGATTTTTCCTCAGACCGTATGACATCAAAGCAGAACTATTACTTCCCACTGCCTCCCAAGATGATTGCCAATGTGGACAGAAGAAAAGTGGTAGGAAATGGCGAACACACATGCATGTGTGTGCACACAGACACACACGCGCGCGCGCCCACACTCGCACTGGTTGAGCACTCAGGATGGAAGAGAGCAGGGCCAGTGAACCACACGTGTTGAAAACATTTCCCCAAAGCCCTGCCGTAGTACCTAAGCCCATGCTCTCCCCAGCCAAGATAAAGTTTTCCATCAGATAATTTAGAGCTGTTCTAAAGAACCCTACTGCTGGTCCTCCAACCGCAGCAGTTTCTGTTGGGCAAAGTCAGTGGGTCGGGTTTGGGGACCTAGCAGTTTAAGGCAATGTGTCCTGTGGAAGTTGAGACGTGTGTTGGCCAAGGTAACGATCTATGCTCAGACAACCACAGGATTTTAGTTGTATTGGGACCATCACACGTCAGCAACTGGAAGAACTGCCATTGCAAATCATTCTTCTAGGAGACGATTACGTTTGGCTGTGGGTCAGATCTTTAAGAGAGGGTCTGACCTGGTTCGCATCTGGCATCCGGCATTGAGGTGCCATTGCACATGTAATAGTGACATTAAACACCCCAGGGATTTCTGAGCCACCCAAGACCCCTCATTCTCTCACTTAGCAACCTCGTTTTTCCTCTATGATCCTATATATTTCTTAACCAGTTTTCCATTTGACTCATATAATTACTCTAATGCCAGGAAGGAATTCATGTTAGGGCAGCAAAGACATATAATCTTTTAAAATGAAATTATACAATATAAATGGCCTAACTAGAGTGCAGCCTAATTTAGGCATTCCCCTGTCACTGTGTCTGGGTTTATGGCTCAATCCAAGATGTAAACAACATTCATCTAGCTAGGTACATTGACTTCTAGGCTTTTTTTTTTTTTTTCTGGTTATGGTAATATTTTCTATACTACCAAAGGCTTCTTACCTAAGAGAAAACTGATTTTGAATATGGAAGGGAACTTCCTTTTCCAGCCCTATGGTGGAATAGACAGCTCACAAAAACAACGCAAAATAAAAATGATTAAAAATATTGGCTACAATATTTTTTTAAGTTTTTGTTTTAAATATGTGACTGTACTTTAAAAAATGATTTGGTGATTTTTTTTTTATTTCAGTTTTATGAAGATGTCATTGGCATACAGTACTGGATAAGTTTAAGGGTACCACATAATGGCTTGATTTATATTTATTGTGAATTGAGTTCCATGATAACATCCATTTCCTCATGTAGTTATAAGAAGAGAAAAAAAGATTTTTTTCCCTTGTGATGAGGATTATTAGATTTGTCCTTTTAACGACTCTCCTGTATATCACAGAGCTATTCTAGCTAAGTCACCATGTTATGCTTATATCCTTCCAAGTTCCCATTTATCTTATAACCGGAAGTTTGTTCCTTTTGACTACCTTCACCCAATTCTACCCTCCAACCCCCTGCCTCCGGTCACCACAAATCTGATCTGTTTGTCTATGAGTTTGGTGTTTTGTATTGGTTTTAGGTTCCATATATACTGTAGGATCATATAGTATTTGTTTTTCTCTCTCTGACTTATTTCACTTAGTATAAACCCTTCAAGCTCTTTCCATGTTGTTATAAATAGCAGGATTTCTTTATGGCTGAATTGTGTGTGTGTGTGTGTGTATACATACATATATATATGTGTGTGTGTATATATATATATATATATATGTATATATATATATATATATATAATCTGTCAATGGACGCTTAGATTGTTTCCATGTCTTGGCTATTGTACATAATGCTGTAGGTGACTGCACTTTCAAGAAAGAAGGGGAAATTCCCAGGAGTCAAAAATGAAGGGAAACCAGGAAACCACAGTGGTAAGCAGGTTCTGGCAGCTTCCATACATAGACTCCCATAAAGGAGTTTACCCAGCTCAGTTTCCAAGAGCCATGGGTTTTAATGACCTCATGGAATGAGGAGCCAAGGCCTTGGGTTCATACAAGTTAGGAAGTTGGAAAGTATATGCCACCCTCTGTGTGAAGAAGGCAGACCTGAAAAACTATCCACCAGTTAAGACATGACAAAGAAATTTATCTGCTATGACCCTGACTCTAGATGTGGTTTAAAAAAAAAAAAAAAAAAAAAAAAACAACCTGAAAAAGTATAACCATGGCCTTCTCTTAGATGGATTTGGAGAATGATTTTAAGTCACCTGAGTTGTACAGAAACCCTAGAGCTAAGATCTTTAACTTACAATGATCTTGGGTCAAGGGCACCTAGCAGAATTAAAGGTGAAGCCTTTTTGAAGTCTGCAAACTCAACCAAAGTTTCATGCGAATCCACACAGACCAGTAGGACATGAACTCACAACCTCAATTACAGAACACATGAGTGAACAAATTGCCTTTAGTATATGTCAGCAGGAATAGCGGAGTTAGATCCACCAAGAACATTGGAATTGTCCCCTCCAAAATCTAAAATGAGCATTTTCACAAGGTTTAAAGAAAGAAAAAAGAGAATCTAAAACAGAAGCAAAAAATAAGATACTGGGACACCTGGGTGGCTCAGTGGGTTAAAGCCTCTGCCTTTGGCTCAGGTCATGATCCCAGGGTCCTGGGATCGAGCCCTGCATCGGGCTCTCTGCTCAGCAGGGAGTCTGCTTACTCCTCTCTCTCTGCCTGCCTCTTTGCCTACTTGTGATCTCTGTCTGTCAAATAAATAAATAAAATCTTTAAAAAAAAAGATATTATCAAAAAGACCAGACAGATTTGAAAAAAGAAATATAGTACTTTTAAAAATAAAATAATATGTAGGGTATGTGCTATGGTGAGTGCTGTGAACTGTGTAAACCTGGCGGTTCACAGACCTGTACCCCTGGGGCTAATAATACATTATATGTTTATAAAAAAATAAAAAACAAAAAAAAGTAAAATAAATAAAATAAAATAATACTAATGGAAATCACAACTCAGTTGATAGGTTAAAAGGCAGATCGGGCATAGCTGAAATAATTGGAAAATACGATCATGTCTTGGGCCTGGAAAATTTCGTTTTCTGTCTCTGTGTATGTTCAGGCCATAAGCTTCCAACGTGAACATCTGCTCTTTGAGCAGGAGGAGCCGAGTGGTACTGTGCATCATGTGGGACAGAAGGAACGTCCGTCTTATGCAAAGTAGGATAGAAAGAATAACTCCTAACCCTAACGCGTACAAATTCTACTCAGTGCTTGTAGATTACAGAAAAATGAGGATGAAAGGCTGAGACTTCTCAATGAAGTTTCTTTTTTTAGAGCTACTGAAAATGAAGGTTTTCAGAAGACATCCACACGATTTTCTACATAGACAGGAGGTATTTTCCCCCTAACTGTACAAAATCATTTTGGCAAATCACTTGGGATTTACCTGATTAATAAATAAACATATGAATCTTGATGTGTGCAATTGTTTAATGCTGAAATCTACTCCAGGATATAGGTATCCATGTATAAAATTTTTAAATAAGAATTTACTTTGATTTTTTTTTTTAAGATCTTATTTATCTACGTGAGAGCGACAGAGACAGCGAGAGAGGGAACACAAGCAGGGGCAGAGCCAGGCTTCCTGCCGAGCAGGGAGCCCAATGCGGGGCTCGATCCCGGGACCCTGGGATCAGGACCTGAGCCGACGGCAGATGCTTAATGACTGAGCCACCCAGGCGTCCCAACTTTACTCTGACTTAGTAGAATGCTTGATTTTGTTGTAAACATAAGACATATGAAGAATTATGAACAGAAAAATACCCCCAAATCTTGCCCAGAATACAGCACAGAAAGACAAACAAAAAGAACACACAGAAGAGGAAGAAAGGAATGAAGGGCAAGACGAGAAGGCTTAAAGCTCGGCGAGCTGGAATTCCATGAGAAGAAATAAAGAAGGAGCAAACATTAAAAAGCAAGAAATTGTCCAAAGTTGATGAAAGGTGCAAATCATCAGAGTTAGAAATTGAATGAATCTCATGCTAAATAGCAAGAAATCAGTGCCAAGCCACATCATTGTGAAACTGCAGATCAAACCAAAGACAAAGAGATCTTTATTTATTTATTTATTTGACAGAGAGACAAAGAGATCTTAAAAACACTCAGAGAAGAAAAACAGTTTATGTATAAAGGAATAACAATTATATTGTCAGCCACCTTCTCAACTGCAATATGAGACCAAGCGTAATGTGTTTCAAGTATGAAAAAAATAAACTGTCAGCCTGGATAACCTAGAGAGCTTTTCTTTAAACAAGAAGGACAATGAAGGATAGTTTCAACTAAAAAAAAGAAAAGAAGAAAAAAGAAAGAGAAGAGAAAAGCAAGTTTACCCTAACTTAATTAAGGTAAAGCATTCCAAGCTTTTGTTTTGTTTTGTTTTAACTAGGCTCCACAGGCTTGAACTCATGACCCTGAGGTCGAGACCCGAGCTGAGATTAAGAATCAGATGCTTAGGGGTGCTTGTGTGCCTCAGTGGGTTAAGCCTCTGCTTTCGGCTCAGTTCATGATCTCTGGGTCTTGGGGTCGAGCCCTGCATTAGGCTCTCTGCTTGGCCGGGAGCCTGCTTCCTCCTTCCCTCTGTCTGCCTCTCTTCCTACTTGTGATCTCCCTCTCTCTCTCTGTCAAATAAATAAATAAAATCTTAAAAAAAAATTAGATGCTTAACTAACTGAGCCACCCGGTGCCCCCAGCATTCCAGGTTTTTTTTTTGACATTCTGGAAAGCCTAGTGTGGCAGTCTATTAAGGGTGCCCCCAGCCTGAGGCCTTCCCTTCTCTCTAGGAACAGAATGTCCCACCTCCCACTTTAACTGAGCACATGGCCACCCAGCTAGAGACGACATTTTCCACCACCCAGCTGGAGCATGTGAAGGAGAGAATGCGGAGTGATTGAAGATGAATCATCAAGAAGAAATAGGGGATAATAGCTCAGGGAGACCAGGAGTTAAGGGACAGTTTGGCCACATAGCAAGAAGTGCTAGTATCTCTAGAGATACTAGAGAATATTTGTTGTCCCAACAGAGGGAGAGAAAATGATGTTGCAGCATAGACAGGGGAAGCTGCAAGACTGAAGGTTTTGAGGCGACTAGAAGGATCCAGAGTACGCGTTGGGGGGTTTGGAGGTGTTGAGGGAGCTGGGACCTATCCAGTTGTATCATCATATAATGGTTTCCCAGAACCAGTATCATCTCTTATGTTTTAATAATTCAGTTAAATACCCTGAATTTTATTTTTTCATCCCCTATTGGTGGACATTTAAGTTGTTTCTGTTCTTTCTTTTCTCTCTCTCTCTCTTTCTTTCTTTCTTTTTTAAGAAAGGGAGCAGGGAGAGTTAGAGAGAGAGAGGGAGAGAGAGAATCTCAAGAAGACTCCCTGTTGGGCATGGAGCCCCATGGAGGACCTTGATTCCACAGCCCTGAGATCATGACCTGAGCCAAAACCAAGAGTCAGATGCTTAACCGACTGAGCCACCAGGGCACCCCTACCCTGAACTTGAATCTCTGGTCCTAAAAGGAGCAGTTCTGTGCTCTTTCAGAGCCGACCTCACAGGCCCGTTGAAGAGACTTGGAATGTCCAGTTGGAAAATGGTGATTCTCGTTGAAGATGTAAATCAGAGAGATCCCACGCAACAGGAAAATGTGGAAGAAGACTGCCTGGTGGTAGTCCCCCAAACTGTACGTTAAAACCGTTTGGCAAACATATCTGGATTTATTGCTGGTGGTTTTTTTCTTGCTTTTCCAGGATGTCAAGAGGAGCATGGGTTGTCTGGAGGTTAGACAAAGAACTCATGGGAGAAGTTTGTTGAGGATGTGATAGCACAGAGAGGGTGTCCCATGTGAGCCCCCTGGAAAGATGTAATAAAAGGTGGAGGAGCTAACAGAGCCAAAAGTACACTCATCTGGAGCCGACGGAGTGAGATAAGGGATGGGGGAGAGGGATTTACTCCAGTACTATAATTTAGTAAGAGTTTCCTGGAACTCCGATGCTTGTGAGATTAGGGAGTTATGGCCTAGTGGCAAGTTCATGGGAAAAAGCCAGAGGGAGAATTAACTTGTATTTGACATGAAACACATACTCTCTGGGTATTCATCAGAGTAAATTATATGCAGTGGGGACGTTGAAAAGCACTTCCTTTTTCCCCCTTAATGAATATGCACTGTCAGATCACATTGGACTGCCCTCTTGGTTTTTAGTAAACAATCAACAACTTCTGATGCCTATAATCTAATGTCTATACTTATGATTAAATTTAGGGTGAATACACATTACCATAATCCCTAGGAATTGCATAATATTTCCCACCAACACTTTGTTCCTTGCTCCTCTGCACAATGCAGGATCCCAGCCAGGCTGGCAGGCAATACCGTGGGAGAGCGTGGAATTGGGAAGAAGGCTAGGCCCCTGGGGGAGTCTGGGCGTCGGGTGCGCTGGGCCCAGATGCTGGAAGGGAAAGGGAAGACCCAGGTGGACCGGGAGCTGCTCGGGGGATGCTGAGGCTGGGCATCCCCCCTCCCTGCTTGGCCACCCTGAGAACACTGGATGCTGGCCGCTAACAAGCAGCACCTGTCCAGTGATAACGAAGTCTCTGTCTCTCCAGAAGAATCAGGGGAACCATGGCTGGAAAGGGAAGCCTGCAAATGGAGGGCGATCGGACTGCAGGGGAACGAAGTGTGCACATACTCTGGCCTCCTGCTCCTGCTGAGTCCATCTCTTCCTTTTTTCTAGCCGTGCTTGTGAGACTGATGCAGAGCACAGAGGATTCTAAGAGGCCATTTTAATGGAGGGGAGGGTGCACTACCGTATACCCCACTGAAACTCACAGCAAACCTGGAAGGCAGGTAGAGCAGGTGCCATTAGCCACATTTCAGAACAAGGCACTAGAGACAGGAAACGACTTACTAAAAGGCAATCGCAAAGCAGGGATCAGGTTCCGAGTCTCCTGGCTCTGAGTCAAGGATTTGTTCCACCGACACTTAGAATTATAAGCATCTTAATTAACACCTGTCAGTTAATAAAGATTTGAAGGCAGGGACCTGACATGAAATGCTACTCCCTCAATTACCAGCCAGAGTTCAAGAGCAACTACCTAATACAAGAAATTACAGGAAACCATCATTTTAATATGTATGGCTTGACTAAATTAGTCCTAAAGCTCTAACCAGATGGTTTCTGAAAGCATTTCCCATTCTGGTGTTCACAGTCCTGGAAAGTGGGTAGTCGTCCCGAAAATTTTATGTATTCTGAGGATGCAAGAGTGTCCGACAGCAACGGGTGTTGTCAGTAGCATCACAAATGTAGGACCAGCATGCGGTAAACCATGAATATCCCCAGTTGTTACAGTTCTGAGTCTTAACCTAAGCAGACGCGAGTAAAAACTTGAACATCAACTTGGGAAGTTAGGATGGATAAAGAGACCCAGAAGGGAGGGAGAGAATCCACAAATCCTTTTCCCATCAGTTGGTTCCACCACTACTTCTCCCTGCTCCCACACACTTTTGGCTTCTATTTCAGCTAGAGGTTTGGAAAGGAGGCAAAAGAGCCAAACCCCAGCCACTTCCCATGGCACAGCGCGAGTCTTCAGGAAGGGGGTCCTCTGTAACGTGCCATCTCAGCCAGCTCTGAAGGGAGGGAGTCTTCCAACTTTTAATGGCCTCAACATCTTCCCCGTTTTGCAATACCATCCCTTCCACCCTACTCTGCTCCTCCAACTGTCAGAGCTGCTGCAATATGGCAGAGTTGCCAAGGGAAGGATGATGTGCCAAGAAAAGGAATCACGAAGAGTAAACTTAATAGAGACCAAGTTCCCCATTAGCAGGAATCAGTTTATTGTAATTAGCTAATTGTCTCTTTGGAAGACAGAAATCAGTCAAACAAGTTTTTTTTGAAAGATGCATTTATTTATTTGGGGGGAGGAGTGGGTAAGAGCTCGATCTCACGACCCTGAGATCACAACCTGAGCTGAAACCAAGAGTCCGAAGCTCCATCGACTGTGCCACCCAGGGGCCCCAGTGGAACATGTTTTTAAATTAATTTCTGTCACAGACTCAGTGGTGTGTAGGCACAACGGGGCCACAGAAACCCCTGGAAAGGCTTGCAATCCAGTTGGGGTTATGACTGTGGTTATAGGTACTTTCTACGCTGCGCCGAAGAAACCACAAGAACTGTGGAATCAGAGGGATTTCATAGGGTCAAAGAGAGCCTCCCAGTGTACTGGCAGGGCTTCAGGGAAATGTTTCCAGGGTGAAGAAGGAGAGGGACCGTGGAAGTGTCACATTACCTACTAGACTGGCGGCCAAAAGCCAACATGAAAATGGATGGTTCACCGAGAGTATGTAGGATACTATAAATTTGACTATGGCAAGATTTTGTCGAGATCAACTTTGCCAACCTCCACCTAATTTAGATAGGACACTGGAATGTGCTAGTCTGGACAATTTGAGTGAATCCTGAGCCCTACACTTTTTGCCTTAAACACACACACACACACACACACACACCTTTAAACTCTCTTTGCTGGTGCAATGATGGTGACATTTCCTAGTGTCAGACACAGGTGTGTTTGCTTATCTGTTGTGTATGGAACCACTGTACTGGAGCCATGGGCCTATGGGTAGATTAGGAGGCCAAGGTGAAGGCTAACGTCCTAGACAGGGTTTGTCCACCTTGGCACTGATATTTGGGACCAGATAAGTCTTACCTGTGTAAGCCCGTCCTGTGCATGGTAAATGTTTACCAGCATCCCTGGCTTCTGCCCACTATATGCTAGTAGCATCCCCTCGGCCCGGTCCCCCAGTTAGAGCAAGCAAAAATGTCTCCCATTGCTCTGGGAAATGGAATACCACATTACAGTGTCACAGTGTGGGTGTCCACAGCACCCGGGTCTCTCCACTTCTCACCATTCATCACTTTTTAATCCTTGGGCAAAGCCACTTTGTCTTGGCTGATGATACTTCTTGAAAGCGGAAGAGAATCTAGAGTTGATCTAAGTCAAGGCTCTCCTTCAGAGACGGAGGCCCAGAAGGGAGTTCTGTTCTCAGGACTAAGGAACCATGGTTACAGCCCCATTTCTTGAGTCTTTCCAGACCTTCAGTACACTGTCATTCAGCTCTGTTGCTTCTAACATCAACCATCCAGCTTTCCAGGACTACTGTCTACCTGTTGCAAGTAGTAGAGCTTTGAGATCACCTTCACTAAAGGAGTCTCCAATGTGCCCCCTGTTAGGGATGGGTGTATCAATAGTGTGGATATTTCTTTTGGAAATAGTTCCTTTAGGAGTAGAGAAGTAAACTGAAATCATTTATTCATTCAACCACCAAACTTTTCTTAAGCGCTTTTGTTGAAAGCTGAGGACTCCAAGTGTCTGCTGATTTTGGAGCTCGCAGATGACCATTATAATACATGAGACAGCAGAGGCCTCGTGTGGAAGCTGAGGATCGGCAGAGGGTCCAGGCCCAACCCTACAAAGTCAGGCAGGAATCACTTCCGGGAAGAGCAGGCCCCAGAACCACATCTTCAGGAAGAGGGAGAAGTTAGCCAGACAGAGTAAGGAAGTCAAGTTGGACAAGAACATGTCAGGTATGAGGGGAAGCACGAAAGAAGCATGAGGTCTGGAAACAGTGCACCAAGCGGGCCGATGCCAACTTTCTGGCCTTGGTGAGATAGAAGCGACCAGGATTTGAAAGACCTTCATTGCTGTGCTGAAGAACTTGAATCCATTCCTGTGGGCCATGGAGACTGAAAGATAGAGGCAAGGAGAATTAATTCAAGGCACAAGCACCAAGTTGCGATGGCGCAGAAGCGTGGGAAGTGGAGATGAAACAGCTAGCGGTGGGCAGAGAAGAGGGATGAGTCAAGAAATATTTATGAGAATGTCAGGAGGAGTCAAGAATGACTCTCAGGTATCTAACGCTGCCTTCCAGTGAGACGGCAATCCAGAAGGGGCAGGCGTGAGGGCTGGGAAGTTGCTGAGCTCTGCTTGGAATGTGGGCCTGAGATACCCATGGGACTCCAAGTGGAGCTGTCCAATATGTCCATGGCAGAGATAGATCCAGAAGATCTGGGCTGGAAAGTGCATTGGGAGCAGGCGGTTGGTGGATACAACCACAGAACAGGGTTGTATCACCCGGGGGTGGCTGGGGATGAGGAATGGGTGCAGTGAAACACTCGCAGGTAACAGCAAATGTAAAAGAAGCACCTTTCTCCAGAAACCACCTTCTTGGCCAATTCAGCCATTCCAGTGAGAAGCATTTCAAGCCTTTTGACCCCTGACTGCAGGAGCCCATGCTGCTTTGTTTTATGTTCCAAAGGGAGGTGAGATCTGAACAATGAGCAGAGCTGCCCAGGCGACTTATAAACTTTTGTTTCCCAGTTGCACAGACAGCTTACAGACTTTTATTTCCCACCATCAGACTCTCCCAAAGGCACCAGAATGCTAGCTGGCACCCTGGACCAGGATCTAGGCTCCTTCTAATGAACCGTGAACCTAACATTTGTGGAAAACATTGTGCAACTTCTAAGGTTTGTGGTCAAATGCATTTATCCCCAACTTAATTGCAAGTATAGACTTAAGAAGTAGATTATAGCTTACAGAGGTTGTTGAATGTTTATTGAAAACCAAAGGATAGTTCACTCTGGTCACATATTTGCAGTTCTGTATATTTTCAGTAGGGGGAATAAAGCCCTCTCTGCGTGTAATTTCCTCTGATGAATACCTATAGTGTCTGTGTTTCACGTTAAACATAACGTGACTTTTCCACCGACTTTTTGCATGAACTTGACCCTCTTAGTACATTAGAGACCATGCTACTTGCTCAAGCCCTTCGCAACTTCTTCTCAACTCCTTGGTCATTTCAGCCCTCTTGGCAGTCGTTGTGTCTTTCAGTCGGTTCAGCTGTTTAACCCTGGGATCCGATTCTGGTCCCTTGGAGAAGATGATGGTCTAAATGAGGAGCATTTCCTAAAACACTCGGTGTTTTATTTCACGTTCTCACTTTCAAAGGGCTTTTATAGAGAGTCATTTTTGCTTCTTTCCCTGAGCTTTATATGATCTCTTTTTACTGATGAAAAGTGGAAGTGCAGGACTGGAGGCAGGACTTAGAGCACAGAAGGTGAGGGCAGGTGTGGGCATGGCCCCAGGTCACGTCCCCCGTCCCTGCCCCACCACAGGTGGTATAGAGTGGAAGAATATTTAGCGGTCCCTGGAGTGTAAGAACAAAGAGATTTTTTTTCTCTCTTGTTTAAGAATGAGATGCTTTATGACAGAGAAAAGTTTTAGCTCCTTCTCCATACGTGCTGGACTCTTGCTTATGTTCGTGATGTCTGTGGGGTTTACAGGCTGGTATCTTCTCACAGGCCAGCTTGTGACACTCTGGAAATCACAGTTTGCTTGTTTTTTGTTTTTTTTTTTTTTAAGGTTTATTTATTTATTTGAGAGAAAGAGAGTATGAGAGAGAGACCACAAGTGAAGAGGAGGGGCAGAAGGAGAGAGAGAAGCAGATTCCACGCTGAACGAGGATCCTGATGTGGGGCTTGATCCCAGGACCCCAGGATCACAACCTGAGCTGAGGGCAGAAGCCCAACTAACTGAGTCACCCAGGCACCCCCTGGAAACATAGTTCTATTGTGAAATTCTCCTGTCTCTTCACCAGGATAGAACCCTCTGAGACCTGGAGGGTCCTACAATTCATTGTCACTCTGGGCAGGAGACTGAGATTCAATTCTTGATTCTCTACTGTTCAGTCTGGAATATCCCCACAAGTCATTTCTGCTCTCTGGGCCTCAATTTTCCAATGTATAAAATAAAGGTTGACATAGATAGATGTTTCTCACACTGGGGGGGGGGGGGGTAGGGACATACTCTTGGAAGCTGTGGGTTTTCTATGAAAAGTTCTTTGTTCCTCAGCTTTTTCACTTAAAAAAAAAAAACCTAGAGAAAAGTCACAAGAATGTGACAAGAACATCCACACACACTCACTTAAACTCACTATTATCCTTTTCTGTTAGTTTTTCACATTGATTAAAAACTCATATAAGCTTTTAACTGAATCCCTTGGCTGTGCCCTTATAACCAAGGACTGCTACCCACCACCAGAGCCCGAGGGTCTGGTCACACTTATCTCCTCTTTGACATCAGGCCATACTGCTTTACTCTTCATGGGATACCCAGAAAAGAACTGACAAGGTCTCAAGAAGATTCACATTGAGTGAAGACCAGATGATATCATGGGACCTGATATTAACTAAGGAAAGAAGGGGTCATGTGACACACACACACACACGCAAACACACAAACACACAACTCTCCATGGTTGCCATTATCATATTCATATCATCAGTAGCAATTTAGTTTGAGCAAAACAGTATCATTTGGCAAATCAAATTAGTATTATGAAGTTAAATTGTATTGGTTTGGTAGTAATGTTTTTATTGAATTTATAAATCTGTTTTATTATAATCGTTCAAGAGTTATGAGCATAAAGAATTTACATCCTCAAGAATATTGGCGCAGACTCAAGGAACACTACAACAAAAAAGATAACTGGGGGTCATGCAAGAATGCGTTATTGGGAAGCACATATATTAATCCTGTTTATAAACAATGAACATTCAAGTTCAGGAGATATGCCTTCAGGGGTGCCTTGGAAAGGAGTGTGAAGGAGAATGAGGCAGCTGAAATGAGGGCGTTCCTTTACCCCATTTTGATATATTGGAATTTTGTGTAAGATCTCATTCAGAAAACAGGAGTTTGAATGCCATGAATCTACATTATTTCTAAGAATCTTTTCAGCTTCTGCCACTAAAACCCACTTGTTTCCACTGACAATGGGAAGCTTGGCAGCTGTGGATCCTCTCCCATTCCCATTGCCCTTGACATCTCACTGCGTTTAGTGGGTGTTACCTGAGGTTTTATGGGTGTGCATGTGTATCCGGGTTCTCCAGAGAAACAGAATTAAAAGGAGATGGGTAGTATGTATATGAGAGGGAGAGAGAGAGAATTATTTTGAGGAATTGGCTCACACTAGTGTTTAGGTAAAAATCCAAAATTTTCAGGGTAGGCCCGATGGCTAGAAGTACAGGGAGGAGCCAATATTTCAGTTCAAGTCCAAAGTCCACCATCTGTTGACAGAATTCTTTCTTGCTCAGGGGAGGTCTTTGTTCAATTAAGACCTTCAAGTGATTGGATGAGGCCCACCCACTTTTAAAGCAGGGTAATCTGCTTTATTCTAAATCCACTGATTTCAACACTAATCTCATCCAAAAAACACCACAGAAACATACAGAATACATTTGACCAAATATCTGGGCACCATGGCCTAGGGAATTTATATATAAAATTAACCATCACAACATGTGTTAATCAGTTTCACCTAAAAATAAATTTTAATGGAGAAGAGATTTTGTTTTCAACAATGTGAAGTTTTTTTTGCATTCTTAGGTGCAGACCAGGTAGAATGTTTATAAAGAAAAGAACAACAGTGTACATTTAGGAAATGCCTCCAAGATGGCAGAGGTTGTATCTGTTTTAATCATTATGTTATCATAGTGTCTGACCCAGACACTATGGTATATACAATTTGTGCTCAGTCTGTATCTGTAGATTGGGGGACCAAGAAAGTATACCAGACCCTTTTGTGTTTTGTTGTTATTGGTCATTGTTGTTTTAATTTTTATAAAAATCTTTTTATTTTGAAATAATTTTAGATTGACAAAATAATGGCAAAAAGAATACTGAGAGTTCTTATATAACCTTCCTTTAATGTATACAGGACCTTCTTATAATATGGACCACAGCTAGGAGAAAAAGCTTTATCAAAGCATCATTCTTTTGGTCAGGAAGGCAGGACTAATTGGCTTTATTCATTCTTAGAAGCTGAAATTCAACAGGGGAAGTCAAAACCTCTAACAATATCTGGCCAGATTCCATAACTTGAGACTGTCTTAAAGTAAAAAAAAAGTATTGGCTGAGAGTGAACTTACACTCTGAGATCTAATGAACTACATGGATTTTCCTGTACACAACTTACATATTGTTTTTTAAGATTTTGTTTATTTATTAGGGAGAGAGAGAGAGAAGCAGACTGAAGGCAGACTTTTGACCAGCTGAGCCACCAGGCATCCCACGACTTAGGTATTCTTATACACAGGATACAAAACCAAACCATGAAGCTTTGCCACAACCCTTCAGGCTCCTAACTGGGCAGATGATTGGAGCCTTAGTCATTAAGCAAAGAACCCCTGTTCCAATTTAATCCGATTCTCAGCTTCTTGGATTGTCCATCTGCTGTTGATAGCTCCTGAAGGCCTCCTTTCCTGCCTGTCCTGGGAATGGTTTCTTTCTCTGCTCAGTGTCGATGTTCTGCTTCCTCCCCGAAGGTCTTAGAACCTCCCTTTGCCTAATGGACTTTCTCACTGAAGTGCAAGCTGAATACGGTGCCCGCCCCTGATGCACTTCCGTGCTCATCTCTGACCTAGTCGGAGCTCAGCACGTTACAGTCTCACTCTGTGCTATGGGGTTAAATGTTTTCATTCCGCTCCCCGAGTGACTCCGCCTACACTTGGAGCCCTCCAGTGTCATCTCTTTATAAGTCACGGCTAGCTGTGCAAACAGCTGTCCGCAGAGCACTAGTGCCTTGTGCAAACAATTACTTAGCACACGCTTCAGGAAGATTTTCTCCCATTGGAAAAGAAAGCTGTGATCCTTGGAAGAAATATGAGAAACATATAAAGGAGAAATAAGGTATCACTACAAATGTCACCACTGTTAACATTTGAAGTACTGTATTAAGTTTAAAGAGCCAGAAGAATAGAGAGAAGTTAAATCACGCCCCACAATACCACATTATTATTTTGTCTTAAAAGGTTTGCAAAGTTCTTTAATTTTACTGAAGAAATGGTACATTGGAAATAAAGATGGCCTTCTTCCATCCCAGTCCTGCTCCCTCCCCTTGCCAGAGGTAGCTGCTATCATGGGGGCTGGGGAGGTGAGAAGAGGACAGAGAAGCAAGCCCAGGAGTCCTAAACACACACAGCCAATGAGAAGGCCAAGCTTCCGGCAGTCCCATCGCCTGATGTCAGCCCAGCTCTTCTCCAAAAGGAGCCAAAGGATCTTGACACCAAGCTTAGGCCAGGCTTTGAGTCAAAGTGTGGGGTCCCTACAGACCTCATGATCATTTCTCATTGAACATTGCTTGTATTCGTTTCCCAGAGCTTGGGAGACACGCCATTTGGGAAACAAAAGGGACGCTTGGGTTGGAACTCGGACCACCAGGAAGCTCCCGAGCTGGCTCCTTCCTGGTGAGAGTGGAGCTCACACGGTGGCCCCAGGCCAGGACTCCGCAGCGCCGTTTCCATGGGCATCAATAGCCTACATCAGAATTCCAGGGCACGGCCACGGGCTCCAAACAGAAAGTGACCCTTGAGCAGAGAATGAACCTGGAGTGTTCAGTCTTTCCCCCCTTCCCCAGCCCACACTCAGGAGCCCCTCCTTAACCCCCTCTGCACCCCCAGGGGTAGCTCAGTGGCTGTGAGGCCACACGTGGGAGCCCCGCCTTCCTCCCTTGTGCGCATCAGCAGGGCGGAGTGTTGCCCCTGGCAACCTGGTAGGAAAGGCTGGGAGGGAATGTGAGGCCACCACATTCTTCTTCTGGGCCACCGTGTGGAGTTCCAATGTGTGACACCTCTGCTTCTGAAATGGGGCAGAGTAGTGGCTGGAGGGGGGTGGGGGGCGGAGCTCCAGCCCTGCATCCACGCTGAGCCCAGTTCTGAGTGCTTCCTTTCTGCTGGCAGCTCGTATGCTATCATCCAAAGCCCACATTTCTTACTATGGAATTATCCTCTAATTTAAATTTAAGCCAATAGAGTGAAAAAGATGCAGAAAAGTTACCGGACTCTCAAAAGCTTAAGAAGATATTATTTATTCCAGACCATGTGACCCTCCCAGGATGGGGAGATGAATAAAATTCCCCATGTCTGTCGTGTTTGCCAATTAATCCCTTTGCATTTTGGTCTTTTCAAGTACAAAACCGAAATCTCACACGTAGTACTCTTTAAAATGTATCTTGATCGTGGACGAGGCACTAAAGACTGCTTAGATGACAGCAAGTAATTTTTATAATAATATTTGGACTATACTTTAATGTTTTCAGATCGTATACACGTCCTCTCATTTGCTTGCTTTGATTCTCTGTTCCTGCTGCCTGCTCGTAAGTCTGTCTCTGCAGCAGTGGACTCCGTGGAGACCGTGGTTTAATTTCCAGTGGCCTGTGTTTTCCACAGCTGCTTCTGAGCTGCTCTTCTTTTCTCAAAGACAAGAAAGCTCTTTCACAGGTCTGAAGAGCAACTTCTGGGATAGTAGATCGAACCACATGAAATCGCTGTTTTTGTAAGTCAGAAGTGTTGGATTGTTGGTAACTTCATATGGTGCAACCTAATATTTTGGTCTAAACAAAGTGTGAACAAAGATGTATTCACTGAAACTCCACCTTGTCTGCAATTTCCTTTTTATAGACTGTGAGAAGGTGGAAACAGTTCCAGATGCTTTATTGAGAGCGAGAGAGAGCGAGCGCACACATGCGTGTGAGGGGGAGAAGAAACCGAGGGAGAAGGAGAGAGAGAAACTCTCAAGCAGACACTGCTGAGCGCAGAGCTCCACAAGGAGCTTGAGCTCACAACCCTGAGATCACGACCTGAGCCAAATCAAGAGCTGACTGAGCCACCCAGGAGCCCCGTAACTCTTCCAAATGCTTTGAATGTGTTAGCTACCCGAGGAAACCACAGGATGGAGAGGCAGACAGATGGGAGTGTGCAGATAGATAGATAAGAATATTTCCTATGGTCTTATTAGCCACCTTTTACAAATGGGGAAACCAAGGCCCAGCAATATTCAATAATTTACCCTCACTTCACCAGCTAGGATGTGCCTGAGCCCAGCTTTGGGCCTGGGTTTGAGGCCTGGACTTTTCACTTTGCTCATGGTTTTCTCACCCAAGGAAACCACAGGATGGAGAGGCAGATAGATGGGAGTGTGCAGGGGCAGGAAACAATAATTTGTAGAATGTCTGGAGTTGGTTGGATATTGTCAGTTACAGTGAAGGTAAATTACTCACTAAATTGGCTTGTGCCATAGGAAATGTATTAGCTCCGTAATAAGAAATCTAGAGACTGGGTGGCGGCAGGGCTTGCTTTTAGAATGGCAATGTTCATCAAGGGTCAAACTGCCTCTGTGTTTATGTTCTGCCATCCTCCACAATTGCTTTCTTCACTAGGCTACTTCTCCTCTTGGGTCCCAAATGGTTACAGTGGTCCCAGGCTTCATATGCCAACAGCAATATCCAGGCAGAAAGAAGAAATCAACCCTGTCTTATATCTCATTTTAGGATTGAGGAAAACCTTCCCAGGCTCCTCAGTAGCCTTCTTACAAGTCATCGTTCAGACACTGATTGGTCTCACAGCCGTGGTGTCACACCATCTGTAGACCAATGACTTGGCAGGGAATGAGATAACCATGATTGGGTTAGACAAAACTGAAATTCCCCTTTGGGGCTTCACTGGGCCCTAGACTGCTCTTAAGGTCAGGGTCATTGGGGGGAGGAGGAAACAAAACCCTAGTTGTGTTTGCAGGGAAGAAGATAAGGAATGGTTGCCCCAGATAAGTTTAGAGTTGGGCTGTAGAAATGGAGCTAAAAGTTTGGAATTGGCTGGAGGTGGGGCCAGAATAAAAATTCCTGTGAATAAATGAGGAAAGCTTTGGCAATTCAAACAGGCCGAAGTACTCATGACTTGATTTTATTGGGTTGGTAGGAATGTGAAAAGTGGTGTGCAAAGGAAAAGATAAGCATGGTAGTTCTCAGATTTTACTATGTATTTAGTCATTTAAAAATAACAATAATAAACACATTACCTTGTAACACAATTGATATTTCTTTTTTTTTTTTTTAAAGATTTTATTTATTTACTTGAGAGAAAGAGAGCACAAGCACGGGGAGTAGCAGGCAGAGGAAGAAGACTCCCCACTGAGCAAGGAACCTGATGTGGCACTTGATCCCAGGACCCTGAACTGAAGGCAGTTGTTTAAGGGACTGAGCCACCCAGGTGTCCCCACAAATGACATTTCTTAAACTATATTTGAAACTATATTTTCCAGTTAGTAGAGTAGCCTTGTTTCACATTTTAATGTATTTTATTTCTTCTTAATGTCTGAGTTAATAAGAGAAAGCTCTCATATCCGTTTCCGTATTCAATGTTATGATGTGTCATTTTGATGGACAAATGTGAAGCAAGTCCAACCTCACACAGATAGAAAGATAGTTGGAAAAGGGAGAAATATTTTAATAGCTTTTTTTCAAATAATTATGGATATTCTTTGATACTACACTAAAACTTGACAAGAGGTAGTATTTAATGGTTAGTTGCAATGTGGAATCAGAAACCATAATAATGAACTTTTTGTACTTTGTTACATTAAAATCCCTTGGCCTACTTGACATTTTGAATGGATATTTTGTTCATAAATATTTCTATAGCATCAAACACTTTTCATTTGAAAAATATTTATTTGGGGCGCCTGGATGACTCAGTCATTAAGTGTCTGCCTTCGGCCTGGGTCATGATCCCAGGGTCCTGGGATCAAGCCCCACATGGGGCTCCCTGCTGGGCAGGAAGCCTGATTCTCCCTCTCCCACTCCCCCGCTTGTGTTTCCTCTCTCGCTGTCTCACTCTCTGTCAAATAAATAAATAAATCTTTTTTTTTTTTTTTAAAGATTTTATTTATTCATTTGACACAGAGAGATCACAATCAGGCAGAGAGTCAGACAGAGAGAGAGGGGGAAGCAGGCTCCCCGCTGAGCAGAGAGCCCGATGTGGGACTCGATCCCAGGACCCTGAGATCATGACCTGAGCCGAAGGCAGCGGCTTAACCCACTGAGCCACCCAGGCGCCCCTAAATAAATCTTTTTTAAAAAAGAAAAATATTTATTTACTGAGTTATTCAGATCTTCTAAGTGTTGACATACATCATACAATACAAAAGAATTCATTAATATCACCACCTATCCAAAAAGGAATGTATTGTGAAGCTGTTGAACTCGTGGTGGTAAATTCAATTTTTATAGTATTCTAATTTCCCCCTGAAAGTTCGGTTTTATTACTGGTAAGAAAAATGATCAGTTATCTTCCTTGGAATACAAGGTTTGCTTTGTATGTTTTCTGTGTCTGCCAAAAACTCACGTGTGAATAATCATAACTTGTCTATCTGCTGTTCTTTCAGTGGGTGAAGAACTTCATGGTGTTCCAAGGGCTTGGCTAGCTCACAGCTGAAACAGTTGTGCAAACGCCCTTCTCTGAGAGACCACCAGACTTCAGTGTGCAATACAAGTGTCGCTTTGTCACGCAGAACTATTATAAAGATCCTAGTCCAGCAGTTGGGTTGTCGTGAAATTAACAACTTCTACAGTTTCGTCAGAGACATTCCTAAGTGGAACTGGGTTTGGTTTTGCTTCGTTTTTTAACTGCGCTGTGAGGAATACAAAGACTGCTGGTACAATTTAACGCCACTTCCTTGAGTCTGTGAAGGTGCCCGCAGTGTCATTCACCTTGGCTTCTGTCGCTTCCACGCAAATGTCAGCAGGCTTGTTCCAGGATAAACCATGAGATTCAATCAAGTTATTCAACACTTTGTGTTTCTGGCCAAGCAACAACTTATTTAACTCTTTGTGGTTGTTGCCAAGTATACCCGTAAAAGGTCTTTGATGATTATTCCTTGGGGCTGATGATGGACGGATACAACGCAAAGCAGCAAGCCTGGCCACGTCAATAGATTTGTCCCATTGGTAAAGCGAAAGTACAATTTTGGCAGATGAGCTATCAACTCAGTTATCATATTGGTAGCCAAGTCATCACTGTAACAAGGGACTGAGTCGTTGGAAAGTGGCACTATCACCAGTATCTTTTCTGACCTTCTATTCGGAAGGCATTCAGCAATGTCCTCAGCAAAGGCTTTTTTAAGTCTTTCAACCTCTGGTGGTAATACTCCAACTTCTGTAATAAGATAATTTGCTCTGCAAAGTGCTTTGGAGGTTTTCTCATTTCTAAAATGAAAACTTAACAATTTAATTTATAGGTCTTTTTTTTTTTTTAAGATTTTGCTTATTTATTTTGGCAGAGAGAGCACAAGCAGAGGGAGGAAGAGAGAACAGATGGCAAATGTTTAACCAACTGGGCGATCCAGGCACCCCTAAATAATTTTTAGTTTTTGAAGAATTTATCACATCTACATTTAGAATATTTAATTTCTTTTTCTTTAAATGCTGAGTGACTGGTTTCCAAGGGCATTGATACCACAACTTACATGGCACCATGATGCTTTCTTTTTTTTAATTAATAAACTTAATTTTTAGAGCAGTTCTAAGTTCACAGCAAAAGTGAGCAGAGTGCGGAGTTCCCATATCGTTCCAATCCCTCCCCGCACCACATATCCTCCCCAGCTGTCTATCTGCGGTATTTATTACAATTGATAACTTTACCTTGGCACATCGTTATCATCCAAAGTCTAGAGTTTACATTAGGGTTCACTCTTGGTGCTGCACCTTCTGAGGGTTTGACAAATGTGTAATGACATGTATCCACCATTTTGGTGTCATACGTTATAGCTTCACTGCCCTAAAAATCCTCTTTGCATTACCTGCTCATTCCTCTGTCCTCTCTTTACTCTGGCAACCACTAATCTTTAATGTCTCCTTAGTTTTGCCTTTTCCAGAATTCCATGTTGCTGGGATCATTCAGCATGTAATCTTTTCAGATTGGCTTCTTTCACACCATAATATGCATTTAAATTTCCTACATGTCTTCACATGGCTTGATGGCTTATTTCTTTTTAGCACTGAATAATATTCCGTTGTCTACATGGACCACAGTTTATGTATCTGTTCACCTTCTAAAGGACATCTTGGCTGCTTTCAAGTTTGGGCAATGATGAATAAAAGCTGTTATAACATATGGATACAGGTTTCTCTAGGGATATAAGTTTCATTAGGATAAATACCAAGGAATGCCAAGTCATTGGATGATGTGGTAAGATCATGTTTAGTTTTGTAAGAAACTGTCATGCTGTTTTTTTCCCAAGTGACTGTACCATTTCGCACCCCACCAGCAATGAATGAGTGTCGCCATTGCTCCACAACCTTATCAGCATTTGGTGTTTTCAGTGTTGTTTGTTTTTTTTTTAAAGATTTTATTTATTTATTTGACAGAGAGAGAGATCACAAATAGGCAGAGAGACAGACAGAGAGAGAGATGAGGAGAAGCAGGCTCCCTGCTGAGCAGAGAGCCCCATGCGGGACTCGATCCCAGGCCCCTGGGATCATGACCTTAGCCGAAGGCAGAGGCTTAACCCACTGAGCCACCCAGGCGCCCCTGTTTTCAGTGTTTTTTATTTTGGCCATTCTAACAGGCAGGTACTGGTCCCTTGTTGTTTGAATGTGTAATTCTTTAATGACACATGATGTTGGACATCTTTTCATATGCTTAATTGCCATCTGTATATCTTCTTTGTCAAGGTGGATGGTCAGATCTTTGGTCCATTTTTTCCATTGGATTGTTCATTTACTTACTGTTGAGTTTTAAGAGTTCCTTGTATATTTTGGATAACAGTTCTTTATCACATGTTTCTTTTGCAAATATTTTCTCTCAGTTTGTGGACTGTGTTCTCATTGTCTTTACATTGTCCTTCACAGAGCAGAAGTTTTTAACTTTAATGAAGTCCTGCTTCAGAGTGTTTATTTCTCTCATCACTGATGTCTTTGGTGTTTTATGTAAAAAGTCATCACTGTACCTGAGGTCATCTAGGTTTTCTCCTGTTATCTACTGGGACTTTGATTCTTTTAAAATATACCTTTAGGTTTATGATCCCTTTTGAGTTAATTTTTGTGAAGGCTGTGAGATCTGTGTCTAAATTTGCTTTTTTTTGCATGTAGGTGTCTGTTGGCTCTAGCACCTTTTTTTTTTTTTTTTTTTGGAAGAGACTATTTTTGCTCCATTGTATTGCCTTTTCTCCTTTGTCAAAGATCACTTCACTATATTCATATGAGTCTATTTCTAGGGTCTCTGTTCTATGCCTCTGAACTATTTATTTATTCTTTCAACAACATCACACTGTCTTGATTACTACGGCTTTATAGTAAGTCTTGAAGTCCAGGAATGTCAGTCCTCCCACTGGGGTCTCTTTCAAGATTGAGTTGGGGGCCCCTGGGTGGCTCAGTGGGTTAAAGCCTCTGCCTTCGGCTCAGGTCATGATCCCAGGGTCCTGGGATGGAACCCCTCATTGGGCTCTCTTCTTTGCAAGGAGCCTGCCTCCCCCTTTCTCTCTGCCTGCCTCTCTGCCTACTTGTGATCTCTGTCAAAAGTGAGCAGAGTACAGAGTTCTCTGTTAGAGAGAGTTAAAGTTAAAAAAATCTTTAAAAAAGAAATTGAGTTGGCTATTCTGGGTCTTTTACCTCTCTACATAAAATTGAAATTTGTTGATATCCACAAAATTACATCCTAGGATCCTGATTGGGATTGGATTGAATCTATAGATCAAATTAGAAAGAATTGACATCATGACAATATTGAGTTTTCCTACCCATGAACATAGAATATCTCTCTTTTTTTAGTTTACCTTTAATATCTTTCCTCAGAGTTCTGTAATTTGCCTCATAGATATCTTGTATATACTTTGTTAGGCTTATAACTAAGTATTTCATTTTGAGAGTGCTAATGTAAATGGTATTGTGTTACTTATTTCGAGTTCCAGTTGTTCATTGCTGGTATGTAGGAAAGAGTAAGCTTGTATCCAGCAACCTTGCTAGAATCGTCAATTAGTTCCAGGAGTTGTTTTTTTTTTTTTTAATTTTATTTATTTATTTGACAGAGAGATCACAAGTAGGCAGAAAGAGAGAGAGAGAGGGAGGGAAGCAGACTCCCTACTGAGCAGAGAGCCCGATGCGGGCCTCCATCCCAGGACCCTGAGATCATGACCCGAGCCGAAGGCAGCAGCTTAACCCACTGAGCTACCCAGGCGCCCAGTTCCAGGAGTTTTTTTAGTTGTTTCTTTCATCTATTTTCTACATAGATGATCATGTCACCTATAAACAAAGAGAGTTTTATTTCTTCATCCAAATTGGTAAAACTTTTATTTCTTTCTCTTGTCTAAGACTTTCAGTATAATGTTGAAAAGCAGTGGTGAGGGACACCTGGGTGGCACAGTTGGTTAAGTGTCCAACTCTTGGTTTCTACTCGGGTTGGGACCTCAGGTTGTGAGATCGAGCACCTCGTTAGGCTCCTTGATCAGTACAGAGTGGGTTAAGACTCTCTCCTCTCTCACCTCCCAAGACCCGCTTGCACGTGTGCTCTCTCTCTCTCACCTCCCAAGACCCATTTGCAAGTGTGCTCTGTCTCTCTCAGATAAGTAAGTAAATCTAAAAAAAGAACTAGAAGAATGAAAGAAAGAAGAAAAGCAGTGGTGAGAGTTGAAACCTTTGTCTTGCTCCTGATCTTAGAGGGAAATTTTTGAGTTTCTCACTTAAGTATGATGTTAGCTATAGGGTCTTTGTAAGTATTCTTTATCAAGTTGAGAATGTTTTCTTCTATTCCTAGTTTGCTGAGAATTTTCATCATGAATGAGTATAGGATTTTATTAAATGCTTTTCTGCGCCTATGAGCATTCAATACTCGGGATAAATCCCACTTAGTTGTGGTACATAAGTCTTTTCATACATTGTTAGATTTGATTTGCTAAAATTTTTTGAGGATTTTTGTATCTATGCTCATGAGGGATATTGATCTGTAGTTTTCTTTTCTTATAATGTGTTTGTCTGGTTTTGGTACTTGGGTAATTCTGGTCTCATAGAATGAGCCAGGAAGTATTCCCTCTGCTTCTATCCTCTGAAAGAGATTACAGAAAAATTTTATAATTTCTTCCTTAAATGTTTGGTAGAATTCACCAGCGAACTCATGTAGGCCTGGTGCTTTCTGTTTGAGGGGTTATTAATTATTGATTAGATTTCATTAGTGAATATAGGCCTATTCAGATCATTTCTTTCTTTTTCTGTGAGTTTTGGTGTGTTTGTCTTTCAAGGTTCATTTCATCTAGGTTATCAAACTTGTGAGCATAAGCTTGTTAATAATATTACTTTATTAACCTTTTAATGCCCATGGGGTATGTAGTAATGTTTTCTCATTTATTTCTGATGTTAGTAATTTGTATTCTCTCTTATTTTCTTAGTCTGGTTAGAAGCTCTTCAACTTTATAGATCTTTTAAAAAAAAACAGCTTTAGGTTTCGTTGATTTTATGTACTGATTTCCTTTTCTCAGTTTCTTTGATTTCTGCTCTAATTTTTTTTTTAAGATTTTATTTATTTATTTGTCAGAGTGAGAGACAGCGAACACAGGCAGACAGAGTGGCAGGCAGAGTCAGAGGGAGAAGCAGGCTCCCCGCAGAGCAAGGAGCTCGATGTGGGACTCGATCCCAGGACACTGGGATCATGACCTGAGCCGAAGGCAGCCGCTTAACCAACTGAGCCACCCAGGCGTCCTTCTGCTCTAATTTTTATTATTTGTTTTCTTCTGCTTACTTCGGATTGGATTTGCTCTTCTTTTTATGGTTTCTTAAGAGAAAGCTTAGATAATTGATTTTAGAGTTTTTTCTTTTCTAATAAATCCATTCCACAATATAAATTTCCTTTTAAACAGCACTTTCACTGTATCTTACAATTTTTTTTTTAAGATTTTATTTATTTGACAGAGAGAAATCACGTGTAGGAAGAGAGGCAGGCAGAGAGAGAGAGAGGAGGAAGCAGGCTCCCCGCAGAGCAGAGAGCCCGACATGGGGCTCGATCCCAGGACCCAGGGATCATGACCTGAGCCGAAGGCAGAGGCTTTAACCCACTGAGCCACCCAGGCGCCCCTGTATCTTACAATTTTAATAAGTTGTATTTTCAGTTTCATTTAGTTCAAAATTTTAAAATTCTCTTGAGCTTTTTTCTTCAACCCATAGGTTATTTAGAAGTGTGTTGTTTAATCTCCAAGTAGTTGGGGGATTTTCCAGGTATCTTTCTATTACTGATTTCTTATTTGGATCCATTGTGGTCTGAGAGCAGACATTGTATGATTTCTGTTAAGTGTGTAAAGGTGTGGGGTGCAGCGGTTTAGACATATGACTCTTGGTTTTGGCTCAAGTTGTGATCAGTATCGTGAGATCGAGGCTTCACACTTACTGCTTAAGTTTCTCTCTCCCTTTCCCTCTGTACCTCCCTCCCCACCCCAAATAAATAAATTAATCTTTAAATGTATTGAGATGTGTTTTATGGCTCATAACGTGATCTATCCTCCTGGCTGTTCCATGTGAACTTAAGAAGAATGTGTGATTGGACGAAGTGATCTATTGATGTCAGTCATATGTAGTTGATGGATGGTGTTGTTGAGTTCACCTATGTCTTTACTGATTTTTTGCCTATTTTACCTGTCTACTTCTGATAAAGGAGGTTTATATTATAATATAAACATATATAATGAATACATTGTTGGTATTATTATTTTGAACAGATTGTTATCAGATCAATTAAGAAAAAGGTTTCATTTTACCATCACGTATTCCTTCTCTGATGTCCTTTTTTTTTCTTCATGTAGACCTGAGTTGCTGACCTATGTCATTTTCCTTCCCTCTTAAAATTTTTTTTAAACATTTATTGCAAGGCACTATTGACAACAAACTGACAATAAATTCCTCCAATGTTTGTTTATCTGAGACAGTATTTTTCTCTCTTTTTTGAAGGATAATTTGGTAGGATAAATTATACTAAGTTGGTGGGTTTTCTTTTCTCAACACATAAATATTTAGCTGTGCTCTCTTTTGCTTGAAGTATTATTGCGAAGTCAAATATAATTCATTGTTGTTGCTTTTTAAAGATTTTATTTATTTATTTGACAGAGAAAGAGTGCACAAGTAGGCAGAGTGGCAGGCAAAGGGAGAGGGAGAAGCAGGCTCCTTGTCGAGTAGAGAGCCTTATGTGGGGCTTGATCCCAAGACCCTGAGATCATGACCTGAGCCAAAGGCAGCTACTTAACTGACTGAGCCACCCAGGCGTTCCCAGATATAATTCTTATCTTTGCTTTTGTATAGGTAAGATTTTTTTTCCCTGTACCTTCTTTTAAGACTTTTTCTTTAGTTTTGTCTTTCTGAATTTTGAATATGATATTCACAGATGTATTTTTTTTGGATTTTAACTGGCTTGGTGTTCTCTGAGCTTCCTAGATCTGTGTTTTGGGGTCTGACATTAATTTGGAGCAATTCTCAGTCACTATTTTTCAAATATTGCTTCTGTTCCTTTCTCTCTTTCTTCTCCACCTATTTTTTTTAAGATTTTATTTTTAAGTAATCTCTACACTGAACATGGGGCTTGAACTTACATCCCCGAGATCAAGAATTGCATGCTCCAGCAGCTGAGCCAGAGAAGGCCCTCACCTTCTGGTTTTCCCATATGATAATTGTCTTTCTCTGATTGCCTTCTTTCGCTTAGCATAATATCCTCTAGTTCCGTCCACGTCGTTGCAAATGGCAAGATTTCATTTTTTTTGACTGCTGCATATTATTCCATTGTGTGTGTGTGTGTGTGTGTGTGTGTGTGTGTATACCAACTCTACTTTATCCATTCATCTGTCGGTGGACATCTGGGCTCTTTCCATAGTTTGGGGTGCAGGTGCCCCTTCAGATCACTATCTTTGGGGTAAATCCCTAGTAGAGCAGTTGCTTGGTAGTAGGGTGGTTCTATTTTCAACTTTTTGAGGAACCTCCATACTGATTCCCTCCGTACTGTTTATACCAGCTCGCATTCCCACCAACAGTGTAAGAGGGTTCTCCTTTTTCCACACCCTTGCCAACATCTGTCATTTCCTGATTTGTTAATTTTACTCATTCTGACTGGTGTGAGGTGGTATCTCACTGTGGTTTTGATTTGATTTGATGCTGAGTGATGATGAGCATTTTTTCATGTGTCTGTTGGCCATTTGGATGTCTTTTTTGGAGAAGTGTCTGTTCATGTCTTCTGCCCATTTCTTGATTGGATTGTTTGTTCTTTGGGTGTTGAGTTTAATAAGTTCTTTATAGATTTTGGATACCAGCCCTTTATCTGGTAAGACATTTGCAAATATCATCTCCCATTCTGTCAGCTGTCTTGGTTTTGTCAACTGTCTTCGTTGCTTTCCAAAATTTTTAATCTTGATGAAATCCCAATAGTTCAATTTTGCCTTTGTTTCCCTTGGCTTTGGAGACATGTCTAGCAAGAATTTGCTGCAGCCAAGGTCAGAGAGGTTGCTGCTTTTGTTCTCTGGGATTTTGATGGATTTCTGATTCATATTTATGTCTTTCTTCCATTTTGAGTCTATTTTTGTGTATGTTATAAGAAAATAGTGCAATTTCATTCTTCTGCATTTGGCTGTCCAATTTTTCCAACACCATTTGTTGAAGAGACTGTCTTTTATCCATTGGAATTCTTTTCTGCTTTGTCAAAAGAGTTAAGACCATAGAGTTAAGGTTCTATTTCTGAGTTCTCTATTCTCTTCTATTGATCCATGTGTTTATTTCTGTGCCAGTACCATACTGTCTTGATGATTACAGTTTTGTGATAGAATTTGAAGTCTGGGATTGTGATGCCACTAGCTTCGGTTTTCTTTTTCAACCCTCTTCTGGCTATTTGAAGTCTTTTCTTTTTCCATACAAATTTTTGGATTATTTGTTCAGTTCTGTAAAAAATGCTGATGATATTTTGATAGGGATTGCACTGAATGTATAGATTGCTCTAGGTAACATAGACCTTTTAATAGTATTTGTTCTTCCAATCTATGAGCATGAAATGTTTTTCCATTTCTTTGTCTTCCTCAATTTTTTTTTCATGAGTGTTCTATGAGTACAGATCCTTTGCCTCTTTGGTTAGGTTTATTCCTAGGGATCTTGTGATTTGAGGTGTCATTGTAAATGGGATCAATTCCTGAATTTCTCTTTCTTCTGTCTCATTGTTAGTGTATAGAAATGTGACCAATTTCTATGCATTGATTTTATATCCTGCCACTTTGCTGAATTCCTGTATAAGTACTAGCAATTTTGAAGTGGAGTCTTTGGGTTTTCCATAAAGAGTATCATGTCATCTGTAAAGAGTGAGAGTTTGGCTTCTTCTTTGATGATTTGGATGCCGTTTATTTCTTTTTGTTGTCTGGTTGCTGAGACCAGGACTTCTAGTACTGTGTTGAACAACAGTGGTGAAAGTGGACATCATTGTCGTGTCCCTGACCTTAGGGGAAAAGCTCTCAGTTTTTTTCTGTTGAGAATGATATTCATTGTGGGCTTTTTGTATATGGCTTTTATGATATTTAAGTACGTTCCCTCTATCCCTACACTGTGAAGAGTTTTAACTATAGTTTCTTTACTCTGGCCTTCTTCATGTGTAAAATGAAAGCTTTACACTAGATGTGCAATCTCAAATATCACTTGCTGTTCTAATCATTTCTAATTAATTAATGTGATGGAAGCAGAATGATTTTTATACTCTCAGCACTGCAAAGTAGTACCAGTTTACAAGAGGGTATAAAAACATGACCTTAGCAATTTCTACAGGCTTGCACAATTATCCACACCATTGGGGTCCTCAGAACAGATAACAGCAGTGCTGGCCAGCATCCTGAGTGCTCAGTTTGGAGACTTGATGAGATCAAACTCCAATTTTAACCAAAAATATCTCCACTATTTGGCCTGAAAGGAGGAAAAAAAAGCATAAACAATAACCTTGATTTGACTAAAATACCAGCAGAGAGGGACACCATCTGTGACCTAGCTAAGGAATTTTGGAACTGAGTGGCTAAGAGAAAAATTTGCAAGAGAGATGCAGTATTTAATTTACTGTTTTTAAGACTGCCTAGGGGACTCACTCAGAGCAGAGAGAGGAGGAAAAAGAGTCAATAATAACCAGTCTGCAATAATTTAGGTATGTTCCACTTTAAAGGCCAAAGGAAAAGAAATGTATAAATTATAGCCAATTAGAAAATATAATGGAATAAAACACATATTTCAGTGATTTCACAAAGAGTAAAATAGCTAGAAATAAACATACTAATAAATATTCAGTTCCTACAAAATTTTTTAAAAATTTACTTTTGGACACATAAGAAAAAAAGATTAAGTGGAAAGTATACTGTATTCTTAACTGGGAAGACTCAATATCATGAAGTTATCAAGTCTCTCTAAATCGATCTATACAGGACGCCTGGGTGGCTCAGTGGGTTAAAGCCTCTGCCTTCAGCTCAGGTCATGGTCTCAGGATCCTGGGATTGAGCCCCACATTGGGCTCTGCTCAGCGGGAGCCTGCTTCCTCCTCTCTCTCTCTGCCTGCCTCTCTGCCTACTTGTGATCTCTGTCAAATAAGTAAATAAAATCTTTAAAAAAAAATAAAGTGATCTGTACATTTAATTTAATTCCAATAAAAATTTTAAATGGATTTTAAAATTAGTGAATTAAGTCTAAACTTTGTATAAAAAATGAATTAAGATTTGCCAGTAGAATTCTGAAAAGAGTAAATAAAAGGGATTGGACCAACCAGATATGTTTAAATATTATGTATTTCAGTAAATAATGCATTACACACAAATCAGTAGAAAGGATGAGAAAGTCCAGAAATAGACCTAAACACATAATATGATGAGAATGACATTATATCAGTGGGGGAAAAACAGAGTATTTGACAAATGGTCTTGAAAGTACTTGATAAACACATGGACAAATTCCAAAGGGGTTACACACTTAAATCCAGAGAAGCAAGCTGTAAAAACAGATAAGGAAACATAGCAGAGTTTTTTCTTAAGTTAGTGTGGGTACAGCTGGCGGCTCCTTTCTAAGGAGGTGAGCTAACAGCTAAGCAACCACTTTTGAGAGTGAAGGGCCCTGATCTTCCAAGGAAAAAACAATATGGCTGCACCTTCACTCCCGCCCTCCAATCTAATGTGGCAAAAATGTCTCCTATGGCCCACCTTATAGGAAACATATAGACAAGGGAATTGTGAAGCCCATGGTTCAGCCTAACCAAGCTGACCATTTGAAAACCACCACCCATCAAATGACATGCAAAATTTTCTATTTCAGCATTATTAGTTTCATCAAAAGATTGTGAATAACCTATATAGCTATCAAAGGATCTGGTTAAATAAATTATGGTAACCTATAAATTGAAATGCTATGCAGTCATAGAAAGAATGAAAAAGCTCTTTATTCGTAACAGGACAAGTCTTTAAAATATTGTGTCAATTAAAAAAAGAGAGTTGAGGGGCATCCTGGGGCTCAGTTGGTTAAATGGCTGTCTTGGGCTCATGTCATGATCCCAGGGTCCTGGGATCGAGCCCTGTATCAGGCTCCCTGCTCAGTGGGGAGCCTATTTCTCCCTCTCCTTCTGCCCTTCCCCCACTCGTTTTCTCTCTCTCTCTCTCAAGTAAGTAAAATTTTTAAAAAGCCAGAGGGTTGAAACCAGAAAAATTTAAAAAAGGAAGAAAATGTAATTCTTATTTGCTTGTATACACATAAACTATCTCTGAAAGGTACACAAGAAAGTGTTGATAGTCACTGATTCCAGGGAGGGAAAATAGTGGTTAAGGGACAGGAGTACTAAGAAATACATTTTCACACCTACAGAATTTTGGCTTATATGAATTGACATTTAATTAAATTTAGGTTAGTTAAGTTTAAGAAACAAACGGAAACAATCACGAAGCTGTGTATTGAACATACAATACATAACCTGGACAGTGCTAGGTATTATCTTGGCCATGAGAGAAGGCAGGCTTGGAATATTTCCTGTCCTAAAGTAACTAAGAGTCTATCTGGATTTTTCTTTTTCCATGTTCCTTGAATATCAGTATTCTACAAGGTTCTAGACCGCTTCTTTTCTCATTCCTAGGTGATCCCATCTATTCTAGTAGATTTAACTATCATCGCCATGTTGATTGGTCTCAAATATATGTCTCTAACTTTATGATTAAGCTAAGTTTTAATCATAAATCTGTTTCTAGTATAATCTGTTTCTAGTTCATTTGGACAGAGAGAGTAGTTCCTACAAATATCCATATGTCTAATTAATCATCTTCCCCACTCCCAGAATTGGCCCCTGGAAGTTCCCAACCTGATTCTCCCCTCAACTTTCCTATCTTTGAATTTTTCATTCCATGCATGTTATTTACTATTATTAAAACAGAAGAGTTTTTACAGGTCTCTCTCTTTTTTGTTTGCTTGTTTTCTACTTTTCCTTGAATGCAAGAAAGTCTCTTTCTACTCCTAAAACAGATAACTATTTGACTATATTTTCTTCTATTTCTTTTTTGGATTAATAAAATAATTGTCTTTTTGTAATTTATTTCAGTATGAGGTTACGATCTAATATCCCAACATCATTTAATGAAAGCAAATCATCTTTTCTCATGCTTGTCTGAGTAAGTTTTCAGCTGGTTCATTGGGGTTTTCTAGATAGGTCATGTAATTAGCAAAAATTTTACTCTCTTTTCCAGTATTGACACCTCTTAAACTTATCAGAACATTTTGGTTGCCCATTGTAGAAATCCAGCTTTAGCTGTCTTAAGGAAGAAATGAAAGTAACCAGAATGAACAGGAGTTGCCGTCATGGCTGAATTCAGGAATTTGTATGATGTCTTGAACAGTCTGTCTCTCTGATCCTTGGCTCTTGTTCTTTCAGAGCAGTTCTCAGTTTTAGATAGGTACAATGTAAGCAGAGACTAGATGTTAAGTCAACCGCAAGCCTCCACTTAACAGACTCTTTTTTTTTTTTTTTTTTTGGTCCTGGCAACACAACACCATGGAGCCTTAGTGAGTCGCCTGTCAAGGTTATTTTTGGTCAACTTGTGTGCCAAAACCCAATACAGTGGTTGCAATCTTGTCATGCTGGACCAGGCAGTTCTATGAATAACTTTACCAGTTACCTAAACGGTTGGAGTTGGACCATACCTTCTTATCTAGTTATTTATTTATTTATTTATTTATTTATTTATTTATTTATTTTGGCAGCAAGAGTAGTCTAAGCTCTGTTTCCCACTAAAACTTCTTAGTCTCAGGTTATGAATAGGAAAAATAGACTGGAGAGGTCGCAAAAGGGGTCTTTCCTTTTTGTAAACATCCACTTATGCTGCCTTTCAGCCCTCATGCAAGGAGTTTTGAGAAGGAAGGCCCCCTCCACCTTTGTCTAGCAGTGTTGCATGGTGACAAATGCCTAAAGCAAGGCTTTGGGGCTTGGGTTTCCTCTCATTTCAGGTTCCTACCATATCTGCCCCCGTGGCAATCACCAGACTCCAACTCTTAGGTCTTAAACCTTAACAAAAGGGGTGGGAACAAAGTACAGAATTTTGTTATTGTAATTTGGCATGATTATTAGACTGTATCTCAGCATTCTCAAATATTTGGCTTTGTTTTTTGTTGTTGTTGTTTTGTGTTTTTTTGTTGTTGTTGTTGTTGTTGTTGTTGTTTTTGTTTTCGTTTCCAGCCAAGCCATTTTGGTCTGGAATCTGTCACTCAACTGGTACATTTTACTCAAGGCTCTGAGTCTAATTTAAGCCTTAGCTTAAGGGGACCTATGGGCTGAGACCCAGGGTCCTCCTTTGCTGACTTACAGTAGGTTATCAGTTCCCTTCCTGCCCCTGGTAAATGCTCAGTAGTCCCCAACTCCTCACTTTTCCTGAGGATCTTTGACCTATAAACCTACTCTTTATACTACTTTTTACCTTCACTAAAGCCTTCGGTATTTCAAAGCCTAATGGAGTGTTTGTGCCTACTATACTGCCTCAGAATTCTCCCACAGGCTTCGCTCTCTGCCCTTTTCCCACCCCCACTGCCACACACCCTGAAGGAAGGGCTTCTTCCTTCAGTACCTCATTCGGTGTCCAGGCTACCTGTGGTTTTATGGCTGCTGGAAGGCATGGGAGTGAGGGAGCAGTACTAGAAGTTGTCACAGTGATGCCAGATGGTGACAGAGCAGATATCAGTGGAAGGGGCCAGGCAGCTCTCCCACCTTGTAGCTGGCTGGTGAGGGGGGTGTGAGATTTCCACTGGTGTGAACGCTGGGCAGTTGACTGGCCCTGGCTCTGGGTACAGGTCATTTGAATTTTCTAACCCCATGGAAAATGAGAGACCATGGAAAAAACAGTGAGATCAGATTGGGAAAGGATATTTACAGTATCTTAAACCAAACATGGTCAAAAATTTAGAGTATGCAGGGAAAGAAAAAAAAGAAAAGAGAAAAAAAAAAACCCAAGAACTCTGATCGAGAAAAAGGGAGGTACAAACCCAAACAAGAGCAACGACAGCAAAACAGGCAATTCAAGAAGGGGAAGCCCAAAAGGCTGGTACACGTATGAAGCTGTGTACAGTCTTTGTGGTAACGACAGAAACAAGACAAAACAAATAAGAATACATCCCTTTATACTTGCTAGATTGGCATAAAGTAGAAAGCTGACGATAACAATGAGAGCCAATGGAGATGTGGGCACCGTAGCGGCAGTGTGGATGGGTGCGGCCATCCCAGGGACCCATCTGGTGGCACTTCCTCAAATTGGATGGCCCCCTAGCCTGTACCCAGCAATAACCCTCCAGAAGAGCAATTCTCACACTGGTCACAAGGGCACATGTAGAATGCTCGCTGCAGTATTGGTTATTAGAGTGGGGATCTGGAGATAACTAGATGTCCATTACAGAGGCATGAAAGTTAATGAAGGGAAACCTCACTGGAAATGGAGTCAGGAGGTTTGGCAGGGGGAGCCCTCATGTCGTACCACTCCTTGTCAACATCAAATCCAGCAGGAAGAGATGGACCTTGCATGTGGATACTACTTGACTCTTCCAGCAGGAGGAAGGGAATTTTCCTCTTCCCCTGGCAACTGCCTAGCAAATGACAGACAGTCACAACTCAGCCAATGGGAAACCACCACACTCCCTACTCCCAGTTTACTCCAATGGGCTTTTTGTTTACAACAGCCCATCCAGTGTCCCCTCTCTTCTTTGAAAGAGCTTTCTCCTCCTCGGTTCTGTCGCCTAGCCTATGGTTTTGCCATAGCTTGCTTGTCCGGGCTTGCAGTTCTCTGCTATTCCCGAATAAATCCCATCTTTTTGCCGGTAAAATAAGTGGCAGCTTTATTTTTAAGATTAATGGATAAGATTAAGGGAATGGTTAAAACTGTGGTGGGTACACACTCTGGGATACTCTGCAGCAGTGAGCCAGAGTGGGCGCAGCAGCACGGATGGATTTTTTAAAAATGGCAATTGACAAAAATAGAAACAGAATGACAACAAAAAATACCTTTATGTAAATTAATAATACCTGCACAATAGTGGCGAGGGTTGCACAATGCAGTGAATATGTTAAAAACCACTAATTGTACACTTAAAATTGTAAACACTTGGCTCTGAGGGTCCCAAAAAGACGAGGGTGGGCCATCCGCAGTTCACAAACGAGTGGCCGTGAAACCAAAAAGGAATTCATTTCAGTGAGACCAACACCGGGAAGACAACGGACTGACTCCAAGAGCTGAAAATACTTCCAGGTTTATATAAGGAAAATGTGGGGCAAATGTTGGTGAGTGGCAGGTGGCCAGTAGAGGTCAGGTTGATCGTTTTCTTGGGGTCAATCACACTCGGTCTTGCTGGAGTCAGGACAGTTGTTATTGTCCTGAAGGGTAGTTTCAGTCTCCATCTTAGGATGCTTTGCCTGCCAGGTCCTTTGCCTGAGTTGAGATAAGCTGGAAAGAAAAACTTGATCAATGAGAAAGTAAGTAATTGAGGTCAAAATGGAAGTATTTTAAGGCACAACTGGGTTACTGGGTTGTCTTTCAAAATGATGAGTTATATGGTATGTGGTCATATCTCAAAGTTCATGCACATAAAACCACAGTAAATATTTTCACAGGAACAAATTAAAGAACACATAACATCTTGAATGTATTAGAAAGCTTGCCTATGAAGGTTAGGGAAGCGGGAGTAAAAGTGGAAGCGAAAAGAAATAAGAGAATAAAGGTTTGTTCAGGCCAGTGATTAAAAACAGAGGTCGGTGGTCAGTAAGGAGTCAGTGACAACATAGCTCCAGGAGGCCAAAGGCTGCCTCCTGCAGAGGCCCTTCTCTTGCCCACTCACCTGCTGCTTCCTGGAAAATGGCTCCATTTCCAGAATCCTCAATTAGCTTCAATATTTCCCTCCAGGCTCCTCCAGTTCTGAAGCCAAGCTCCTTTCCACACCAAAAATCCCTGTTTTTTTTCTTTCATATCAGCCCTTGATTCTAAATGAGGAAAAGCGCTGAATGTCAAGAAAAAATGAGCAGTTTTCCTTTCTCATGGACAAAGAGAACCCAGTGTTTAGATATAGTTCTCCGATTTCCACTGCCTGAAAGGGAGTTAAAATGTTTACTTCTCTAAGGGAGCTGCTCTCCCCCACAGAGCGGGATAAACCTTTGCTAAGGGAACAAAGAGAAACTGAGTTCAGTTTTACATCCAAACAGAGCAAACCTTCATACCTTGTTTACATGAGTAATAGAAATCGACTCATACTACCTGAAGCCAAGAACAGGAGTTTACTATAGAAAACAGAAGTACCTCTTGGAAGCAAAGGCTGAAGTACAGTCAGGCTTCAAGACAAAAATAAAACAGGAAGCAGGAAGCTGGAAAGCTGCCAAGAGCCAATAATTCACTCAGTTGTCCCCCACTCCCAAAATTAATTTTCTACACACAAGGTGGAGTATGAGTTCCCCACTGTTGGAACAACCAGCAAAGATCCCTATCATGACTGAACCTCAACTCCCAATTCCTGAGGGAAAAATGTGATTGGCTCCTCTTGGGTCATGTTTATTTAGCTACTGAGAAGGTGGGGTGGTATGGTGTGGGGGTGTCACTTATTGCCAAAACCCACTCTGGGGAGAGGGAAGACAATTCTCAAAGAAAGGGGTTCAAGCTACCCAGATGTCTTCAGAAGAGTTTACTAAAATATCTACAAAAATCAATCATATGTTAATCAGAAATAGAAAAATAATTTAATTTCAAAAAGCCAACATCAGATAGGTCGCATTCTATTGTTAAAACACAATAATTTAGAAATTAAAAATAGAAGTTTCAAGTAAAGAGAGTCAATAAACATTTAAAACACTCCAGTTATGAAATAAGGCCAAAACTGCATTCAAGTAAATTAGTCACTTGAAATGATTTCATTATTAATTTGGAAAACATTAAAATAAATCAAGAATTTTCAAGAAATTGGTAAAAAAAATTATTTTAATTTAAAGAAAGCAGAGGAAGAATAAGAGCTAAAATAAATGAATTTTAAAACTTAAAAATTATAAAACTAAATAAATTTAAGACCTAGTTCTCTGAAAACAACAATCAACAATGAAATAGACACACCTCTGGCAAGTGTAGTTAGAGAAATAAACATATAACATTAAATATTAGAAAGGAGATAAGATACAGAAAAGATTCAGTAAGTATAAAAGAAGATCTACAAATTAATATTAATATATTTGAAAAATTAGACAAAATAAATTATTTTACATAAATGAACAAAATTAGTGCAAAAAGAAGTAGCAAAACTGAATAGAATGATAACCTTGGAAGAGTTAAAATTGTCATTTTGAAAAAATCTGCCAATGAAACAGGTATGTATTCTCTCTGTATATTTAGCTCTGTAGCTGAGTCTTTTCAAACTTTCAAAGAGTAGATACCACTAAAGTTACTTAAAATTGTGCAGTACACAGAAAAAGATGAATGATCTCCCTCTTAGTGATCTCCCGAGACAGCGTAACTTTCACGCCAAAACTTCATACAGTTAGAAAATTAAAGCCTGGTGTCATGTTTTTATGCCTGCAGACAGCCCCCTTTTTGGAATGTGTTTGGGGGGGGATTGGGTGAATTGGTAATTTAGTCCATATGCTATAGGAAGGTAGGGAGGTACAAGTGGGTCAAATCAAGCCTGATTAAGAGAAGGGATGGGTGGCTTTCATCATAGCTAGAAGGGATCTGGGATCCTTTGCAGTAGTGGTTGTACCTGGGAATTGAGTATTTTGTAAATGCCTACTATTTAATTCTGTATAAAACAATAGAAAAATCTCAAACCCATACTTAACAGTACATGTAAGATGTTCTGATTTTTTTGTGCTATTCTATTTCATTTCTTCAAGTGCCGAGCAACACACTAAATTGATTTTATTCTCATGACTAGGTTGCGATCCACAACTTGAAGAGCAGTAGAGAAATGAGATCACACTAGGAGGTCCCATCCTCGGAGAAATGAGCAGTTGTGTGAGCCCTGTGTGTGCTCACACACGCTGGTTCTCTGAAGGCTGTCACGTCACAGGTTCTGCTCGGTTGATAACCCCTTTTCCTTTTCTCCTTTTTAAGATTTTATTTATTTATTTGACAGAGACAGAGACAGGGAGAGCACGAACACAAGCAGGGGGAGGGGCAGCAGGAGAGGGAGAAGCAGGCTTCCCGAGGAGCAGGGAACCTGATGAGGGGCTCGATAGGAGGACCTTGGGATCATGACCTGAGCCAAAGGCAGCCGCTTAACGCCTGAGACACCCAGGCCCCAACAACCCCTTTTTCTGATAATGCTTTTTCTGATAATCCACGGGGTTTGAGACCTGTCCGCTTTGTCATAGTCGCAGGGTCCTGGGTGGGAACCTGAAGCCAGCAGGATTATAGCTTCTGACAGAGAACTCTGTGGCACCTAATTATGGCTCCTTCACCACTTAAGCTAATTCAAGAGGGTTTCTAAACTCACCACCAAAACTACTCTCACTGTATAAGCATAGAAAAAACGTGTGAGGTACAAAGTTTGAAGTCTACTTTAATTCATTATATTGCCTTATTAAATATATTGTTGGATTTTCCATTTTGCGGGTTGGCAAACCATGGCCCACAGCCAAATCCAACCTGTGGCCTATTAGATATTATTATTGTACATTCCACAAGGAGGAATGGTATTTACAACTTTAAAGGGTTGTGAAACAACAAAGTAGGATTTGTGACAGAGGTTGCAAGTGGTTCACAGTACCTAAATAGGTTCTCCCTGGGTCATTACAGAAGTTGGCCAACATCTGCTCTATATCCTTGAGATGTCTTGTCTATTTAACCTGTCAGATATTTAGAGGGATATTAAACATTCACATTCTCATTAAGTTTTTGTCAGTTTTGGCTCTCTATATTTTGATGCTCTGTTCAATACATCAAAGTTAATAATGAGCATATTTTCTAGGTCCCATTAAATGTGTTTGTGTTGGATTCTATTTTAAATAATAATGTAATGTAATTCTTGCTGTATTTTTGTTTTTATTAGCCTGATTTATCTGTACATCCTTTATCTTAAAACTTTTTTTTGGATCAATTGTCTTAAGCTCCCTCTTAGAAAGAAAACATACATTGTTCTTGGTTTTTGCTGAATCTGAAAATCTTTGACTTGTAAGAAAGAATATAATAGAGAGATTAAAACATATGAATGTATTGCAATGATTTGTTTGGGGGTACTTCCATGATGTGTTTCAGGCAAAGTGAAAAGGTTAATTAGCTAGCATGCTTTCATGACCAAGTAATAACTATTCTTCCTTGGACAACCAGAAAAGTTACAATCTCATCAATATGTTCCATATTCTGAACCATAAAATAAACTTTTAGATATTTTTTTAAAAATTGAAATCATAGTAAATGTTTCTTGACCATAACAAAATAAAATAAAAGTCAATAATAGGGGCTCCTGGCTGGCTCAGTGGGTGGAGCATGCTACTCTTGATCTCAGGGTTGTGGGTTCAAGCCCTGGATTGGGTGTGGAGATTGCTTAAAAATAAATATTAAAAAAAAAAGTCAATAATAGATGCCAAAAAAATCTTAAAACTTTAGACTATATCTATGTATATATCTAAAGATAATTATCTTTAGACTATATATATGCATATGTATATACATATGCATATATATAGTCTAAAGATAATAAGAAAATATTTTGAACTGAATGCAATAAAAAGTCAACATACCAAAATTTGCAGAATACACCTAAAGCAGCTTAGGGGAAATTTATAGAACTAAGTGCTTAAATTAAAAAAGAAAAAAGATGTCACACTATCTCAGTCAGCTTGGGTTGCTTTAACAAATCACAGACAGGTGGCTTCAACAAGCATATATTTCTCATAGGCTGGAAGACTTAGATGGGAAGGCAGCATGGGCAGGTTCTTAGAGAGACTCCCTATGTCCTCTTTTTATAAGGGCACTGACCACATCATGAGGGCCCCACCCTCCTGACCTCATCTAACCCTAATTACCTCCCCAAAGCCCCACCTCTGAAATGAGCACTTTGGGGATTAAGATTTCAACATATGAATTGAAATTGGCACGGGATCCAAACAGTCCCTACTACACAATCATCTAAGCTTCCACTTTATAAAAACAGGAAAAGAGGAGCAAATTAAACCCTGTGCCAGCAGAAAGAAGAAAGTGAAAAGGATCAGAGCTGAGCTGAATAAAATTAGAAACAAAAGCAATAGAGAAAATCAGTGAAACTAAATGCTGTGTTTTTGATAAAATTAAAAAAAAAAACACCTTGAAAAACCTACAGCACTGACCAAGAAATAAAAGAGAGAAGCTGCAAATTACCATAATCACTACAGAACCTACAAATGGTAAAAGAATAATTAGGAAATACTATGAAAAATCATCCACCCATGTATTTGACAACTGAGATAAAATGAATCTATTCTTCAAAAGACAAAAACAAACACTCAAGAAAAAAATGGAAGACCTAAAAGAGTCCTATACCTATCAAATGCATCAAATTTGTAGTAAAATAAAATAGAACAGAAACTTTCTCACGATAAAAAATTTAGACCCAAATGATTTCACTGGCAAATTCTACCCAACACTAAAAGACAAAATAATACCAAGCCCACATATCCTCTTCTGGAAAATATAAGTGGAGGAAATACTTCCTAATTCATTTTACGAGGTCAGCATTACTCTAATGCTGAAAGTAGATAAAGATATTACAAGAAAACTACAGACAATGCTACACAAACATATAAAATTCTTAACAAAAATTCAACAAATGATGCCCCCAAATACATAAAAATGATGATACATCCAAGTGAGATTTATTCCAGGAATGCAAAACAGTTTCATATTTGAAAATGAATCAATTGAAAATGAATAATTTACCATATTAGTAGATCAATGAAGAAAATATTTGTGTAATTCAAAGTTTGCTAGATTATGTCCTGGATAAGTCTTTTCAAGTAAATTTTGTCTCAAATTTGATGAACACTTTTTTTTTAAAGATTTTATTTTTAAGTTATCTTTACCCCCAGTGTAGGACTGGAACCTACAACCCTGAGATCAAGAGTTGCACACTCCACTGACTAAGCTAGCAAGGAGCCCCACTGGGTAAACATTTTTAATCTGATTACATGGGTTTTCCTCAACCCAAGAATTTGGAGTTTTTTACTTTGCTTTTGATAATTACTTCTGTTTGATTTATTTTTATGTCTTTGGCAGTTATGTACATGTTAGATTAAATTTCCTTTTCTCCATCCTTTAAACCCCCCATCTTTTTGTTTCTTTGCAATTTTCCCCTGAATTCTGAGAGACTTTCTCAAGCTTTTTGCCAGTTAGCTACTGCTGTGTGACAAACCATCTCAAAACACAATGGCTTTAAATAATAACATGTATTATGTCTCACAGATTTCCAAGTTGGTGGTTCTGCCAGCATGAGCTGGACTCAGCTAACAGTTTGGCTTGCCTCTGTGTCTGTGGTCAGCAGGATGACTGGCCATTGACTGTTTAGGGTCTAACTTTTGCTGGAATGGCTTGGCTCTGCTCCATGGGGTCACTCAGCCTTCCCAAGGCTAGCTTAAGCACAGTCTCATGGCAACGGCAGAGGAGCAGAGAACTACAATTCTCAAGCAGTTTTCAAGCCTCTGAATAGTCAAGTCTCCTACTGTCTCTTTGGCAAGCCACATGGCTGAGCCCCAAGTCAAAGGGAAAGGGACTTCAGAGATACAGAGCAAAGGGTATATAGAGGAAGAATATATATTAGGGCCATTAATGTGATCCGTCTATTAATATTTTCCTTTGTATTACTTATTTAATTTTCTACAGAACCAGTTCTATAGGATTTATAGATCATATTTTGATATTTGTTTTTAGGTTCCATGCTGTCTTATTTTATTTATCTTATCCATGACCCTTTAAATTTCATTCTACTGTCTTTCCATCTTACTCTATTTATTCTTTATGACTTTCCTGTTGTATTTCCTATTGACCACACCTTCCCGTATTCTATTAGGTAGAGCATAGTGTTCAAAATTTGTCTTTTTTTTAAAGTTCAAAAACTTTTTAAAGTTTTCAGAGGTCTCATGAAAGTCTTCTCTGCTGTTTCCTTCTCTTCACTGTAATATATTCTTATAGACCTCATTTGACATCTTCTGAATAAATAATAAGACAACATTTTGAAGTGTGTGATATGTGGGTTGCTTTGGGGCTCACTCTGGGTCTGAGTGATGATTTTTAAAAAAATCTCATCACAGATGCCCAGTGGAGAGGAGGTGGGTGAATCCAGCTCCCAGTCCTCACTAGAGTTTCTGGCCAGTGCTCACCAGTGCGTTTGTGTTCTGAGGAAATGACATAATATCCTGTTCCCTCTGCCTAATTCTGTAATATTCTAAACAAAGAAAATACAATTTGGGCATGCAGAACTACCAGGATTCTTCCTGCCTGCTTCTGCCAGCCATTCTTTACTTGTGAGGAATCTTCTGCATCACGTCAGGCTGTCATCCGGGAGTTCCTGTCTCTTAATGTGTGAAGACAGACAGCATAGAGTGTGTGTAGGCTGGAAGGGGTTGGGTGGTGGTAGCAACTGTGCTCTGGCAGTCTCAAAAAGACAAGAAACAACAAAAAACAAAACACCAGTCCCAACTGGGCAGAGACTGCTTTCTCAGTTTTCTTGTGAGGTTATAATCACATCACAACTGTGCCCATGATGGTCGGGCACACAGGTTTAGCCCCAGCACCACGACAGTGTCTTACACAATACTTAAGATTTTAAGCTATGAGAATGAACAAAAAAGGAACCCTAAACCTCTGAGCTGTGAATGGGGCATAGGTTTTCAAGTATTTTCCACCATCATGAAGTTAGTCTCTGTTTTGTGACTTAAAGATGGCGTGCCATGAGTTGGGCACGGGTTTTCAATATGGCTTCAATCCTCTCAGAATCTTGTTTATTGTTGCCCATCAGTCTTAGTTTTGGGCAATGGTATGAACTTATATCTTTTTAATAAAAGATTCAGGGAGACTGCACTCAAGAGCCATTGGCTAAAACTTACTTTAAATCAGATTGGGATGAGAATTTTGTTTTGAATAAGTGAAAAAAAAATGCATAGAAATAAAATCCAAAAGCTGAAAAGGGTAGGTATGCCTTGAAAAATCTCAGGGTTGGCCCAGTCCTCTGACTATCCAGTTTCCCTTCCCAGAGTCAGGCTGTCCTGTGAAATTATCTTACATGTTCCCAGAGAGACCCTATACGTACCTGAGCACAGTATGTGCATGTATTTGTATGCATATAGTCACATACTAACCACTGTTTCCTTTGTGATTTTTACTTCTTAGCAAATCTTAGAGGTAGCTCCATATGTCAGTACATATAGATATTTATTTACCTTTTAGCCTTTCTATTGAGATTTTTAAGGTACATTTTAAATTTTAATTAAATAGTTATGTTTAGTTTAAAAAGTCAAATAGAGCATAAAGATTATTACAAAAGACAATATCCCTCCTTGCCCCTAATCCCTAATTTTCCTAGAAGAAACCACATTCAACTCTTCTAGTGGTTCTTCATATATTTCTATAAATTATATTTTAAAATATTATACAAATGTTAAAATTCTTGGATTTTCCAATTTTTAGAAAATATTTTATGTATTTATTTATTTTAGAGAGGCGGTGGGGAGAGTGGAGGGGGTGGAGAATCTTCAAGCCAACTGTCAGCCGAACATGGAGCTCATGGCGAGGCTGGATCTCATGACCCTGAAAGCATGACCTGAGCCAAAATCAAGGGTCAGACATTCAAGTGACTGAGCCAAACAGGTGCTCCAGGATTTTTTTTCCCTTTTAAATATCGTCCATTCACTTATTTATTTATTTATTTATTTATTTATTTATTATTTTTTATAAACATATAATGTATTTTTATCCCCAGGGGTACAGGTCTGTGAATCACCAGGTTTACACACTTCACAGCACTCACCAAAGCTCATACCCTCCCCAATGTCCATAATCCCACCCCCCTCTCCCAAACCCCCTCCCTCCAGCAACCCTCAATTGGTTTTGTGAGATTAAGAGTCACTTATGGTTTGTCTCCCTCCCAATCCCATCTTGTTTCATTCATTCTTCTCCTACCCACTTAACCCCCCATGTTCCATTCACTTTTTACAACTCTGGCAATTAGGTGGCATAGAAGGAGCTGGGGAATGAGTTGGAGGTCAGACCAACAGAAGAATGAAAAAAGAGTAACATTGGGAAAGTCAAGAGAAGTTTGCATTTCAAGAAAAGTAGCAGTCAATGGTATCGAGGGTTCTGAAGAGATAAAAAAAATAAGGACTGAATAGCTTCCGCTCTATTTGGCTACTCAAGGGTTGACTTCTACTTTCCGCTATAACAGCTTGAGGGGGGCTAGGAGCCTGTCATGAGATGAACAGAACAGTTTGCAAGTGGGGAAGAGAACTAATTCTGGGTTGTCTAGACAATGAGTTAATTGGGATGGGGAGTGGGGGGGGGGGGGGTGGGCAGGAACATGAGGGGTGTGAGATGCAGAATCCTTGAACCCATGTTTAGCTTCCCCCGAGATTTGCAGTTTCCTTCCCCTACCTTAGGGAGTTGCAATATTTTATGAGCCATCAAGTCTCCTGAGGCTAGACATCTGGAGTTGCCAGATAGCTCCTTAAATAGCAGAGACCCAAATCCTTTAAACAAGACAGTTTTCTCTTGCTTGCCCTCAAAGGGAAGACCAATGGAGGGAGACTCCCTCACCTGGGAGGAACCAGGATGATGGAAGGATCAGGAGCTCTGTGCCTAATCTCTTAATTACCTGTGACCTATGTAAGTATCCCCCAACAAAGCACATTTTAAAAATGCCTGACATATGATGGAACAGGAGTCACCTTAAACTCTGGGCTATGAGTGGGAGTGACCCATCGTGCACCCACCCTGCCCAACAGGACTTGTGTTGTGGCGGGGCAAGAAGTTGGATTTCAGGAGGTTGAGGAGTAGGAAAGTAATGAAGGAGACACGGGAAGTGAAGACTAGTCATTCCAGCAGTTGGTGGATGATAGGATGGAGAGAATGGGAAAAACCAAAAGAGTAAGGTCCTGAAGGATCCAGCACACAGTGAAATTATCAAAGCAGGTACATTTGTCCGATTGCCTGTGTGTCTAATGGAGACAATGTTTTGTATGCGTCTTTTACAGCCCAAACCATCAGAACTCAGAATGCAGCTCGTAATGGTCGAAGAATGAACACACTGTCAGCATCAGGAGGTAGGACCTGGACAAGCTAGACCCTGAGTAAGGTTTGAAAAATAAGTCATTTAAATGAAAGATAGTAAGATATGCCCTAGAAATCTGCACCATGCTTTGACGCATCAAAGAAACTGCTGAAACAAGAAGTTGTCAAGAGCAGGATGATAGCAGAAAATTTGAAATTAAGACAAAAGGTAGCTTTTTTTTTTTTTTTTAAACAGTGGCTTTGTTAGGATGTGCTTCCCCCCATCCATTAAAAACATTTGCAAAATAAAAAAGTAACATTTTCACAATTATATAGGCAATACAGTACATTGTGTGCTTTTTCTTCTTCTTCTTCTTTTTTTAAGATTTTATTTATTTATTTGAGAGCAAGCAAGAACACAGAGGGAGAGGGAAAAGCAGACTCCCTGCTGAGCAGAGAGTCCGATGACGCTGGGCGGGATCCCAGGACTCTGAGATCATGACCTGAGCCAAAGGCAGACGCTTTACACCTGAGCCACCCGGGTGCCCCTATTGTGTGCTTCTTCAAACAAAATTAAAGACTGGGGCAAACAGCTGTGCTGAACCCACATTGACTTAGTTACAAACAGATAGTTCAAGACCCCAAACCTGATGGTTTTAATGATAATATTTGAGTGTGGGTGCTGTTGGTGCTGTGCAGGGATTCCCTGGGGGTGGAAACCACCTCAGAGCAAAATTAATGGGTTTATATAAATTGTTTTTCTAGAAATTCTGTGAGTCCACATGGAGAATTCTTTCTAGGAACTTCTGTCATCACAGTTATTATCTTCTTTAAAACAGTCCCATCAATAGTCAGCAAGGTTTGTTTCTCCTGAGTCTGGGATGTATAACCTGTAGACAAGTAACTCTCAGATGTATGAAGAAAGCCCTCCCCCTCCACCATAGCTGGCACTCTCCCTATGCTCGGGTAAATTTGCACCATTCACCTGAGCGCTGGAGAATCAGGCTGAACAAGACTTGAATGGCAATTCCACATGTGAATAAGAGCTCCTTTGACCTGGGCTATAATTTTGGTTCTGCTCTTACAAGCTGTGCAGTGAGTGATTATTTGACACCTCTAAGTCTCAGTGTCCTACCTGCAAAATGGAAATAATAATAGTACTTACTCAAGTGGTCAACATGTCAGAATGGAAGCATGCAAAACTGTTGACATAATATGCAATGTGTACCTAACTTTACCTAAACTGAAAAGATAAAATTTATAATCTCATCACATAAAAATAAAATTTTTACAATTAATTTTTATAAATATTGTAATTTTACAATTAAATTTTTTCACATAAAAATTCAAATTATAAAGGGATTATAATGAAAGCAAACAGTCCCTTTCTCCCTTCCTCTCTTTCTCTCTTCCTACTCCTTTAAGGAGGAGGCTTTAAGCCCTGTTCTATTTTCATTTATTCAAATAGTTAACAACATGTCCGTAAATTATACATCTACACCACTACTATTTAAAAAAATTTATTTAGTTTCTCCATGTCTTTTCATGACTTGATAGCTCACTTTCTCTTTTTTTCTTTTTAAAAAATTCTGGTACAGTTAACATATGGCGTTGTATTAGTTTCAGGTGTACAATACAGTGATTTCACAATTCTATGGATCATTCAGTGCTCATCATGGTAAGTATACTCTTAATCCCCTTCACCTGTTTCACCCATACCCCACCTATCTCCCCTCTGGTAACCATCAGTTTGTTCTCTACTGCTAAGAGCCTGTTTTTTTTTTTTTTTTTATTTTGTCTTTTGTTTGTTTTGTTTCTTAAGTTCCACATACGAGCGAAATCATATGGTATTTATCTTAAAGATAAAGGTATCTTAATCTTATCATATGGCATTTATCAAATGGCAGTATTTCATCCTTTTTTATGGCTGAGTAACATTCCTGTGTGTGTGTGTGTGTGTGTGTGTGTGTGTGTGTGTATCCACCACATCTTCTTTATCCATTCATCTATCAATGGACATGGGGCTGCTTCCATAATTTGGCAATTGTAAATAATGCTGTAATAAACATGGGGGTGCATATTTTTTCAAATTAGTGCTTTTGTATTCTTTGGGTCAACACCCAGTGGTGGAATTACTGGATCAAATTGTAGTTCTGTTTTTAGTTTTCTGAGAAACATGCATGCAGTCTTCCACAGTGGCCACACAAGTCTGCAGTGCACGAGTCTTCCTTTTTCTCTACCTCCTCACCAACACTTGTTGTTTCTTGAGGTTTTGATTCTAGCCATGCTGACAGGTGTGAGGGGATATCTCATTGTGGTTTTGATTTGCATCTCCCTGATGATGATGATGATGAGCATCTTTTCATGTGTCTCTTCTGTTTTCTTTGAAGAAATGTCTGTTCGTGTCTTCTGTTCATTTTAAATTTTATTTTTTTTAATTTTTTAAAAGGATTTTATTTATTTATTGGACAGGCAGAAATCACAAGTAGGCATAGAGGCAGGCAGAAAGAGGAGGAAGCAGGCTCCCTGCTGAGCCGAGAGCCCGATGTGGGGCTCGATCCCAGGACCCTGGGATCGTGACCTGAGCTGAAGGCAGAAGCTTTAACCCACTGAACCACCCAGGCACCCCTTCTGTTCGTTTTAAATCAGATTATTTTCTTGGTGTTGAGTTGTGTATGTTCTTTATATATTTTGGATACTAACCCTTTATGGGATATGTATGTGCAAATATCTTCTCCCATTCTGTAGGGTGTCTTACCTCTAGTATCGGTTTACCAACTTAAACATTATCTATTTGCTAGGACTCTTACAGATCTAGTTCCCTGGCACCACTGCAACTCTCACAGCACACTTAAACTTCCATTTCTTGTTCCATACAATGGACTGGCTCCTCCACCCCCAATTCATGTTATGAATATTAGCCCCCCAGCTCTTTCTCTCAGTCTTGACCTTTGTCAGCTGAAATTTTGTATTTGTCTTAAAATATCGAAGTTGGTTGCATTGATAGTTTGCATTGTAACCATAATGAATTTTTCTGCTATTTGTCTACAAGTTGATTCTAAATATTAAAAATAATTAACAACATATATATTATTGTGACTATAAATGCTGCTGTTCCCTCAGCAGTCCAATAATGTCTATGAACACAGGGCTTTCTTACCAGCACTTGTGAGCACCTAAATGAGAATGGTCTTAACATAAATTTCAATCATGTCACATTTTAGTTTGCCTTGTATTTGGAAAATGTCTTTCTTATACTTTGTCTCTTGAGTTTCTAATTACCCTTTCATTGTTGTTGAAAGAAAGACCTTAAGGATGAACATACGTCTTCTCCACCTTTTCCTTACTCTCGTCCAGGTTCTTATTCACAGTATCCATTGCTTGGAAACTATTCCATTGTTGTTTTTGAAATTCCAGTTTTTTTCTTATTTAGACTGTGGTTTTCTTTTATTGATTTTTGTTTGCCTTTTTGGATCCAACACCTTTATTATATCTTTGTTTAATTTTTCTGAGTGCAGTCTTTCTGTCTGTCCTCAGTAAAAGGTCATACCATTTTTTTTCTCTCCCAGGGACCTCCTTTCCAGGATCTCCATGCCCTGATCTGGACCAGACCATGTTCTGGAAGTGCCACTTTGCATGACGTCATCATGGCACAATCCTTCATGACTCTCCTGGCTCATCCCCACTATGTGCTAGATCTTACTCCTCAGTTACCAGGAAAATTTCCCCAGGGTTTCTAGTAAAAGTGCATATGAAGTAAATTTTGCGGGGACTTGCCTATCTTTACTCTGTCATCATTCTGGTGGAAAAGTGTTTTATAGACTTGTTCCTTTCTGTTTTGCTCTCTTGAGGCTTTTAGAACTTTTTTTTTTTAAATCTCTAGGGTTCTCAAATTTCACAGTGAAATTTCTGGTGTGGCTTTTATTTCACTTATCTTTCTGGATATCTTTGCAGCCTCTTTTGCTACAACTTCTAGAACTTATATTATTTTTTGGATAAACTCATCCTTTCTGTTTTTGGGGGGTTTTTAGGTTCTGGGATTTTTAAAAAATATTTTATTTACTTATTTGAGAAAGAGAGAGAATGAGAGAGAGGTCAGAGGGAGAAGCAGACTCCCCGCCAATCAGAGAGCCTAATGTGGGACTCAATCCAAGGGCTCCAGGATCATGATCTGAGCTGAAGGCAGTTGCTTAACCAACTGGCCATCCAGGTGCCCTCTTCTGGGATTTTTTTAAGTTGTATTTTAGACCTCCTAGATTAAACCTCCCTGTCTCTTGTTTTTTGATTCAGTTTTCTGTATGTGTGTCATTTGGTTTACTTTCTGAGAGATTTCTTTGATTTTATCTTCCTACCCTTCTACTGAATTTGTAATTTTAGCAATATTTTTCTTTTTAGTTTATTTGCAAGAACTCTTTCTAATTTTTTTACTGTTTCTTTTTCATGGCATTCTATCCTTCTTTCATGGACATATTACATGTACCTCTGTGGAGGTACTAATTATATTACTTAAAATGCTATTTTCAGTATTATACTATTATGAATTAGTTCTGACTCTTCTGGGGACAGTTTTTCTCTTCGTTTACATGTTCTTTCCCTTCCAGTTTGCAGGCTTGATTCAAACATCTGATGAACTGTGGGTGTCTGTTTATACTTGAAAATTCCAAGTCTCACTGGTAGTGCAGGATCGAGTGGTGGGGTTTTCAGCGGAATCCATGTCGCTTTCCACCAGGCAGGAAGGCTGGGAGGAGGCACCATTCCATGGAATGCTGAAGGAGGTACGTTTTACCTGGATCACCAATACTGTTCTAACTACTGTAGTTCTTCCTGGAGAGCTCTTTTGATGTTTTCAGAAAAGTTGTTTTTTCTTTTTTGGGGGGCCTAAGCAGCTGGGTACAAGACACACAGGGAAGTGGAGGAGGCAGGTGGGGAATAACTGATTTTAATGTATTTTAATCTTAAATCTTCAGCAGAGCCCCTGTCTTCAGCTCCACTTCATGCCTCCAACAGGAGTCCCAAGTCTTTCCAGGCACTACGTGTGGGTTCCCGCCCACTTTCAATGCTTGCAGTACAGTTCGTCTTAATAATCTGGGTTTCCTCAGGCCTATTTCATCGTGAGCCAATTCTGTGCACTTTCTGTTTTGCAGAAATTTGTTGAACTCCACTGTTAGTTTTTTTTTTAAAGATTTCATTTATTTATTTGTCACAGAGAGAATAAGGGAGAGCACAAGCAGGGGGAGCGGCAGGCAGTGCAGGCGGAGGCAGAAGCAGGCTCCTTACTGAGTAAGGACCCCGATGCAGAACTTCATCCCAGGACTCCAGCATGATGACCTGAGCCAAAGGCAGATGCTTAACCAACTGTGCAGGTGTCCCAAATTCCACTGTTTGTCAATGGCACATTCTCCTATTTTCTTTATTTTGGGGATTTTCAAAGATATTATTTATTAGCATTTTAATGCAGAGTGTATACATTTATGTATTCAGTCTGCCAAGTGAGACCGAAAATCTTTATTTACTTTAGTAATCAAGATATAACTTCATTATTTCTTCTCAGGAAGAAATGGGAAGAATGTTCTGCATTGCAGGCAGTTCTGATGGCTAGAATGACAGGAGTTGAGGAAATTCATGGAAGATGAAAGAGAATGTTTCTCTTCTGCCGGTCCCCAACACAACCCCCCGAGGATCAAGGCAGGCAAAATTATCCGCTCTCCCCAAACCACATTAGATGTATTTGATTTCATCTCTCCCACACATATGTAGACCTGAATTTGGAACTCATGTTTTCTTTTATGAATGCTCATTATGTACCATGTATAAGTCACATATCATTTCATTTAATTCTAGCCACCCTACAAATTAGATATTATCTTTATTTTATAGTTGACTAAATGGGGACTGAATGCAGTTAACTATTCTATCCAAGCTCATGCAGCTTATAAGAGACTCCACCAGAGGTTTAGCCAAAGCTGTAGCCCATCTTCTTTCTGCTCTCATGAGAAAAAGCATATTAATGTTTAAGTCTTCATCTCCTCTTTCCTCCCCCTCCCCTTCTCCACTCCCAGAGTCTGAGGTCTAGTAGAAAATGTACCAATTTAGGAGTCAGAGAATTTAGATTTTAGTTTTGCCTCTGCCACATTTGGTAATGCTACTTTGGTTCCGTCACTAGACTTTTCTGACCCTGAGTTTCCGCATCTATATAGAAAAGTACTGGGGCCCCCGGCTGGTTCCGTCCGTGGAACGTGTGACTCTTGGTCTTGAGATGGTGAGTTTGAGCCTTGTGAGTAGAGCCTTCTTAAAAAAGAAAAGAAAAGTATAATAAAATCGGCTCTGTCTCAGCCACGGATTGCAGAGGATCACATAAGAGTGGGCATATTAAAAGGCTCTGCAGGTAGGGGTCCCTGGGTGGTGTGGTTCATCAAGCGTTACATTCTGAACTCTTGGTTTTGGCTCAGGTCCTGATTTCAGGGTCGTGAGATGGAGCCCTTTCTTGGACCCTGAGCTCAGCGCAGCGTCTGCTTGGGTTTCTCTCTCCCTCTGCTCCTTCTCCTGTCCCTCCACCTCCCCTGCCCCTTGCTCTCTCTCTCTCTTTTTAAAAAAGAAAAAAGAAAGAAAAAAAGACTACAGGTAGTCCCAGAAACAGTTCACACCTGTATAGTACACTATAATTTGCAAAGGGCAATAACATTGTGAAATAAATCCCGTTTTGCAGATGAAAACTGCAGCTGTCTTGATATAATACAGCTCACACTTTGCAGAATCAGAATTGAAACCTCATTCTTACTCCAAATTCCATTTTTTTCCACTTCATAATGCTGCCACCTTATTTACAAGAGGATTCTTTAATTACTAAGCAGTTAACAACAGAATTTATTCACATAGCTTACTCACTTGATAAAATGCTATGTTTTTCTATTCATAATTTTATTTACATACTACTCTTCTGGAGCTCACCTATTGTATTAAGTAAGGCATGGCTGTATTAATTATTTATTATTCATTTATTACTTTAATATATTAAATTATGTCATAATGGCCACAAAGTATGAAGCAATTCTTTAAAGGCACTTGAGTTAAAAACAGTAGCCTAAGTGGTACTTGGCACCTACCATAATCCCTGGCATAACTGAATACCATTTCATATCACTGGATGATATTTTCAATAAAATAAAGAGCTAGACTGCATCTTCAGTATCTTTTAAAAGAAAGCTTTCTAGCAAGTTATATAATGTTTACATGGTTCTTCGGCTTTAAAAATACATCCTTGCCAAATGAGCACGAATCCTCCAACCTAACCTCTGGGAAGTCTTGTTGGAGAAGACCACATGAACATTCCAACCAGAGAGTCTGTTTGTCTAGATGATGTCTGGGCCACAATGCCGTCTCCTAGTGGATTAATAAGAAAACAAGCCATTAAGCCTTAGAACATGGGGTACAAAAGGAGACACAACAGACGGAGGGCTGAGAAAGAGCAGGGGGAGAGGCAGAGGGAGAAAGCAACGTTAGAAAACTAGGAGCAAACAAGAAAAAGGACTCTGTGTATTCTCAGCACTGGCATGGCCCCGAGATGGGTAGATATACAGGAAAGAAAAAAGGGTGCTAATTAATATTCAGGTTACAGAAGCCAAAATGAACAGTTTCTAAGAACAGAGGTAATTAAATCTCTGCACATATGAAAGAGAAGCTAACAAGCACTGATGGGCCGTCCACTTCCTTGGACTGGTGAGCTTCATGCCTTTAAGATGACAAGTTTTCCATAAGTTCTGTCACTGCAAAGAAGCACCAGTATCTGGCCTGGCAGTCCTGCTTCTCATGGCCAGGCCACTCTGCCCGTAGCCCCCCACCCACCACCCCCGCCCGCTGGGGCAGTGGGACGCCACCTACCAGCTGGGCCAACCAATTAGTTCCACAGCAGAAACAAGTTTCAGCTTTAAGGTTTATAATTCTGTTGCATTCTACCCCAAACAAATCCTAAATTCATCAAAATTGAAACTCAGAATATAGTTGGAAAAATGGTGAGATGTGGGGGTACAACCTCATTGTAGAAATCACAAAATATATAAAACAAGTTTTGAAAAATCATCCATAATCCCATAAACTTAAAGTACTTGCATTCTTTGAAGAGTAGCTTGTGTATAATTAGGCTCTAAATTTTCATAACAGTCCTACAAAAGAGAACTGTCTGAACCACGAAATGCTGCCAAGACTTTACCTTCAAAACAGGATCAAAGGATAATGACTCTATTCTTCAATTTCAATGTACTTTTTTTTTTTTTAAGATTTTATCTTTAGGTCATCTCTACACCCCATGTGGGGCTTGAACTCACAACCCCAAGATCAAGAGTACCATGCTCTACTGACTGAGGCGCCCAGGCACCCATCTTTTTTTTTCACTAATGCTTTTGATATTTGGACTTTGGAGTTCTGAACGATATTCTGTAATAAAATCATAATAAAATAATCATATAGAAGCTGGTGCATGGGAAAAAAAGACTATGAAGTTTAAATAGAATATGTTTAATTCCAGATTCACCTCTGATCTTTGTTAAAGGTACTCTGTCATTTTTATACAGCAGTTGCTTATATTTTGGATTCTGCTTGACTCACTCTATGTCATTTTGTATATACATGCCCCTTAGCTCATTTTCTTTTCTTTTTTTTTTAAGATTTTATTTATTTATTTGACAGACAGAGATCACAAGTAGGCAGAGAAGCAGGCAGAGAGAGAGGAGGAAGCAGGCTCCCTGCCGAGCAGAGAGCCCGACGCGAGGCTAGATTCCAGGACCCCGGGATCATGAATGGAGCCGAAGGCAGAGGCTTTAACCCACTGAGCCACCCAGGCGCCCCTTAGCTCATTTTCTAAGGTGCCCCTCCCCCCCAAACTCTGTTTTTAACTCCATGCTGCTATCAGTTTTGTCCTGGCCATGTCACTGACCTTCTTTGAATCTTCTCTGGATCCTCCAGTATCTTTAGAATCAAAACCAAACTCATGGCACAAAAAACCCTTCCAAGCTGGTCTCTCTACTTTGTGCTCCTACTCCTGGGCTGGATGCAGAGTATTAATGCAGGTTTGATAAGCTCAGGGAGAGTGTTCTCCAGGGTGGATGAAATATGTCTCTGTCCTGGAGTCTATAGTCCCACAGCCTCTGCCCACTCTTGGCACACTGTCCAGCTTGCTGATTTTGCTGGTCTAACTGGTGGTGCAAGCTGGTTGTGGATGAATGATATTTGGTGCCTTTGGTTTTCTCCCCTGGTGATTGCTCATTCACAATGTTTCCCCATCATTTTTTCATACTGATTTGCCTTAGATCCTTGTAAGTTTTAGATATTGCAAAAGTCTTCTCTTGGATCTGTCAAGACTTGAGCCATAATGTCTTTCATTGAAGAGAAATACTCAATTTTGATGGAAGTTAATGAATGTATTTTTTGCTTGCTTGTACTTTGCAAGTTTTAATATTTATATTCTATAAGATGAAATTAGTCATCACCTCCCCTCAGAACCTGAAAGACTTTTCATAGTTCTTTCATCTTACCCACTTTTAAAGAATTTCTTTAGACATTCTGTCTTGTTTTCTGAAGTCTGACCTCTTCCAGGACAGGAGCTGAGCATTATTCATCCTTGAATCCTTAGCAGTCGGACTCATGGTAGTTCAGGGCTGGTGGAAAGCAGGAGTGACCCATGTTAGTGGTCATGTCATTGTGCTGATTTCTAGTAAAGCCATTGCCTCTCACTTCTGCAATGCCTCCCACAGTCTCTTCTGCCCACAGTTATTTGGAATTGGGGCTCAGACAGATTGAGTCCTTTAGTATCAGATGCCAGCCACAGGAGATCTGGAAACATAGAGCAGCCATTCCGGGGCATGAATGTAGATCATCAAGGAGTGGAAGATGATCTGCACAGAGAAGAGAGCAAGAGTCCGTGGTGGCAAAAGCGAGAGACCAGGCTTTCATTGGTTCTTGACGAGTTTTCTGCTTCTGAAAATTCCTCATGCAGTTTTGGATGTCATAAGATACCTGTACATTCCTTTACCAAGAGAAAGCTTTTATTGAAAAAGGTTTTATTTATTTATTTGAGAGAGACAGCAAATGAGAGAGAGAGCGCTAGTGCAGGAGTGGAGGAAGAGGTTGGGGGAGAGGAAGAGAATCTCAAGCAGACTTCATGCTGTGTGTGGAGCCTGGTACGAGGTTCGACCTCGCCGCCATCTGAGATGATGAACTGGGCCGAAGCCAAGAGTCAGACACGTAACTGACTGAGCTTCCCAGGTGCCCTGACCAAGAAAAAGCTTGAGTAAGTTCCTCTTCTTTATAACCAAAATATCCCAAAGGTACCTATCCATATGTTTTCTACATGGCAATAACATAATTGCAATTTTTGCATTTTTCACTGGAGTTAATAGTAACTTATTCAATACCTACTTATTACAGCTAAGGCATCTTTTTGTTCTTTTAATAACCACACAAAAGCGGAATCCTATTCAACTTGTCACCCAGTGATCTCTTTTTAACTGTCTATACTTTTTTATTCCTTAGCAGATACTACCACGCTTACTGGGACTGAAATCATGAGGTCATGTTATGGTCAGATTCATCTTTTTGAATTAACCATGTTGATTACGTGTATTGCCATGTAAGTTTTATTTCTGTCTAAGGTGATATCAATTCCACTTTATATTTACAGCATCTAAAATTTTTCATGTGAAAATGGAAAACTCAGCAATTTGGTACGTTGGTAGAAGAACCCAATAAAAGGATAGGACTCAAGATCACTCATTTACTTACATGTTAATTCTATTTAATGTGTTTAAAAAATATAATATAACCTCCCTAAGTCAGTCCTCTATGATTTCACTTTTGTAGTAGGTCATATAGTAACTGGGTGGAGTAAATTTTTTTATTAAAAGTTTTTGTATTGTGTAATAAAACACAGGCACTAAAATCCACAGAAAACAAATATATAGCTCAATGAGTAATTTCAAGACAGACACACCCTTATAATTACCACCCAGGCCAAGAAATAGACTTTGCCATCCACCCCGGAAGCCACTCCCCAACACAATCACAACCCCCTCAAGGTTAATTTTTAATTATATAAAATTATATAAATGACAAAATGATTAGGTAAACAATAGTGTAAATAATTTTAAAGAGAATGTTTACATGGATCAGACTAATTTTTCATGTTTAAAATTATTTTTAAATCCTATCTGAGTAAAAAATTTATGATAATATTGGAATGCTCATGATTCTGTATAGTTTACTGTATACTCTCTATAGATAGATGATAGCTACGTAGATAGGATAGACAGACATGAATATAGTTTTAATATATTATCCTCACTACACCATGCAATGTGTGATTTTAATAGGAGAAGAAGCCAAAGATCAAAGACAAAGAAATTTGCTCAAGGACAAAGCGAGAATTGAAATCAAGTAGCTCTAACACTCCTTTCCAGTATATTCTGCTATGATAATTCTAAGTGGTTCTTATTTGTTCATTAAAACAGGTTTGCCTGTTATTTTATGCATGCAGTTCTGTTACTATATGCTACTATTTTAAAAATCCTGTAATACAAATATTTCACTCCTGAGAATGGCCTTTTTTCTTGATTCATCCTTGTGAATGCTTCACTTTATTCTTAACCTAAATTATATAGCCTGGCTCAACACGAGTCTACAACAATAATTCTTGGGTACCTGGGTGGCTCAGTGGGTTAAGCCTCTGCCTTTGGCTCAGGTCATAATCTCAGAGTCCTGGGTTCGAGCCCTGTATCGGGCTCTCTGCTCAGCAGGGAGCCTGCTTCCTTCTCTCTCTCTGCCTGCCTCTCTGCCTACTTGTGATCTCTCTCTATATATATATTCAATAAATAAATAAAATCTTAAGAAAAAGAAAAAAAAAACTCTTGCGGAATCCATATTCTGTCAGACACCATGCTGAGCAGTTAACATTGGGAATTTCATTTAACTCTGAAAAAGGTTCTTTGGGATGGGCGTCGTTCTGTTCTCCCTGTCTCAGAGGTGCCCCTGGCAGGAAGAGCGGGATGTATCCTTGGCCACAGCTCCCAGTGCAGGCCCTTCCGACACATGCGCGCTCTACCCCACACACCTCCTGACCTCCAGGCGCCCTAAAGCAGGAGTCTTTTTTTTTTTTCCTTTTTAACCTGAACATGCTTGAGTCACCAACAGAACCTAGAGCAAATCAAAAAGAGATACTGGGTGAAGCAAAGGAACAAACCCCAAGTCCTATCTGTGCTCCTAAGACTGTGTCTCTTCGCTTGCTCTCCCTGGTGTGCAACGTGTCAGGGGAAGTGCTTTGGAGGAACAGGTAGATTTCATTTGGCCATCCCTAGAAAGCTCTGGTGGCTGCAATTTCCGTGACTCACAGAAAGGATACACAGGAGAAGAGGTGCCGAAAACTCCCTTTCATACTTAATAATTACCATGGATAGTTTTTTAAAATATTAGACTATTATGGCAGATTGGCAAAGGAAGAATAACTTTTTCAATATGAACTGAAGTTATTTTGAACTTAGTTTCTGCAGCAACTTATGTAAACCTGCCTATCACTGTAAAAGAGCTTGTCTTCTGTGTTTTCAAAGTCATAATTTAAATGACAACCAAATATGTTAAGTGGCTTTTGTAAACTCGCTACAATCTTTGCATGCCCAGACTTGTCTGGGACAAAGTGTACAAAACAGACATGTGATTTATAAACTATGGGGTAGTCAAATGAATACAAAGAAAACGAAGAGAATTGTCTATATTTGAGTGTTTGGGAGTGATACTTTAAAAACATGTTAAGGAAAACTTATTTGCTGCCATTTTTTTGACTTTTATCTCAAACAGACTTAACTAAAGCTAATAAATTAGGCATGCTAATTATTCCCCATCAATAATATCTGGAAACAGTGCTTGAACCTCCAAATCATTTTGTTTTTATTACAAAGATCACAGAAACAGAGCAGAAAGGATCTCAAGAGAGAATAAAATTCTCGTTTTTGACATTGGGCTGCTCACCTAATTTGTCTGCACCCGTATTTCCTTCTGAAAAAATGGAGATATTATCATTACCTGAAGAATGAGACAGAAGACTGAAGGTTCTGGATGTATTAAAGCGAGTGATGACTTAACTATGTTTTCAAACATGACAATTTGGTCTGGATTACTTGATTCATGTATTTTATAAGTTTTCATCGACTAACTGCCTTCCTGGTATTGCACAGAAAGCTAAAGAATACATACTCTATGGGGAACCTGGGTGGCTCAGTTGGTTAAGCCTCTGACTCTTGATTTCTGCTCAGATTGTGGTCTCAGGGCCCTGAGACCCCCTCCATCAGGTTCAGCATGAAGTCTTCTCAAGATTCTCTCTCTGCCCCTCTCCATTTGCCCCTTCCCCCAGCTCACCATGCACTCTCTCTCAAATAAACAAATAAATAAGTAAATAAATAAAATCTTCAAAAAGAAAAAAAAAGGGAGAGAGAATACATACTCGAGTGGCCTGGAGGCATTAGGGATTCCATTCTTGTCTGATTTTGATCTCCAAACTTTATTACATTTATTTTTTAATTTTATTTATTTATTTTTATTCATGGGAGACAGAGAGAGAGGCAGAGGGAGAAGCAGGGTCCCCAAAGAGTAGAGAGCCTGATGCTGGACTCAATCCCAGGACCCGGGATCATGACCTGAGCCAAAGGCAGATGCTTAACCATCTGAGCCACCCAGGCGCCCATTCTTCAAACTTTTAAATATATAAAGTAGTTACACAGTAAATATTGAGCAAGAACAATATTGCCAAGGTTCATTACATTTCCCTCCAAGCGGCTCAGGTATCATATCATTAAGAATATGACCATTCTTGGGGTAAAGGCAGTCTTATTCCCATTTAACAAATTGGGGCCTAGTAAGCTTAATGATATGCTCAAATTCAGATAAAAACAGCCCTGAGCAAAACAAGGCTGGAACTTAGGTTTCAAATTCTGCGTTCTATTAACTAAACTGTTACCTCGTTCCTTTTTTAATCTATATTGGTGCTTTTAAAGTTGTCTGGAAACATAAAAAATGTAGAGTTGCCTTAGTAATAAGTGGGACTTTATACAAACAAAATAAAATTCAAATTTTATTGTAACTTCTTGGGAGAAGGATGAACTAGATCCTTTTGATTGGCCCAAAATGACTATAATAGAGTTCTAAAGGGAAAAAAAAATTATTTGGACCATGAAGTGACTTCACTCCATTCAGAATTGTTTCAAGCTAAATTTACACTCAAACAGCTTGAAAAAGCCAATGTCAAGCTCAGTCAGAGCTGCCCGTGAGCAGAACAGTGTCTGCATTTGTCATAGGATGGTTAACACATTCAGCTGAGATTTCTCCACAGCTCTAAATACAGACTAGTGTTTCTAAAAATTGTTTAATCCTTTTAAAGCAGACGAGATTTGCCAGGATCTTTTTTTTTTTTTTTAAATAAAGGGTATGTTTTACAAGTATTAAGTTAACAGAAGTAAGAATTGTTATTAATTCTCTTTCACCATGGCAATTGGCCACAGACCATTAAGCAAGGCACCTAAGAAGTAGCCAGAAACATCTAAAACCTTAAGGGAGAATGCAAGTAAATAAGCAAATTTTAAGTAATTTTCCAGCCACTTTTATTCATGTATAATTTGTAGATAAATGAAAACCCATCCTTGGTACAGGTGTTTCTAAAACCCAATCTCCAGTCCACTGCAGAAAACCTCACAGGTGTTGAAGATGAAAAGAGAAGCTGAACTTTGATGGTCAAAATTCTCAAGGAAGAAAGGAAGCAACTTTCCAAAGATTTGTTGGTAAGAGCAGTGAGGATCCAAAAAGGGTGCCTAACGTTTGGCTGCAATTAGCCAGGCCAGCATCCCCTCAATGTTCTGTACTGTTGACATAGTTCCTCCCGCATAAGACTGATTTCTAATCAATAATATTTTGTTGATTGATGTTTTGCTAATATACAAGTTCAGTCTTGCTTAAGAACTAGAGATTGTGGAAGATGGTGACTTAAGTTACTATTGAAAGACGTGCTGCTGTGGTAATTTGCTAGCTTTGAATATAACAAAAGAAGAAGTATTTTTTTTTTTTTTTTGTAAAAACAATCTCCTATGCCAGGTCCATGCTTTCAGAAAGCAGAACTGGTCCCCTCAGGATTGGTCTGAATACCAACTGGTGAATTTGTAGATTAGCTGTAACCTTGTCCCAGTCCCAGGCCAGCTGCCTTCCCTTCAGAATTCAGATAGCTGTGCACTTGCTGGTCATTATCATTAGGTGTAATGAATTTACAAAATTGCAAACTAATTAAAATACTGGTGTAGCAAAATCAATTTGGAAAGGCATATGTATAAAAATAAACAAAAGTTCACATTTGTAGATCGCTTGCTTTTTTGGATTTTTCATGTCACCACTTTCATTGGTGTAATTAATTGAGGTTTAATTGCTACACTTTTTTAAAAAGATTTATTTATTTATTTGAGAGCGAGAGCGAGAGAGTGTGCGAGCAGAGGAAGGGGCAGAGGAAGAGGGAGACAAGCACACTCCCCGCTGAACAGTGAGCCCAACGGCAGAACTCAGTCCCAGAACTCCCAAGATCATGACCCGAGCCCAAATCAAGAGTCAGATGCCTAACTGACTGAGCCACCAAGCACCTTGAAAAATAATTATGTATTTTTAAGACATTGTAATGCTTGAAATATATATGATATATTGTGTTCTGGAAGATTGTGAAGAAAAAAAAAAACCCATCCTCCTTTTTGCTTTATGGAGGATATTAATATATACAGTCCACATGGCAAAGCACTGAGGTCGCCCGCCGACAGTCATGTGAGGGAGCCATCTTGCAAGCAGCCTCTGCAGCCTCGGCTGAATGCAGCCCCTTCCTCGCTGCAAGACCTGGAGCCACCCAGCTACACTCTTGAATCCTTCAACTGTGGGGCCCCATTTGTTGTTTGAAGCCACTAAAAAAAAATAATAATAATAAAATAAATAAAATAAAAAATAAAACAAGATATGTTGTTGGGGTTTAACCAACTTTGTACCACAAAGTACACTGGACTTCTAGAAAGAGCCCTCTGTTGCACTGGAAAAATAAAAAAAAAAAAACTTTCAAAACTGTTATTCCCCAGGCCTGACTCCTTCCTGGGATAGCACAACTCTGGATATGATCTGATCTGACTAAGTAAATATTTGTTAAACACCTAGTATTGAAAGATACTCTAGTAGATAAAGAAAAAAGTTGACGCCAGAGAAAAGGAACTCAGTCAGTGATTACTTGTATCTGTGTTGTTTTTTAAAAAACAGTCCTAAGTTTTAAAAAAAAGTATTAATAAACACAGTCGTTTGTCAGAAATTGCCCTTTTATGTACCTGCCTTCATACCTCTCCTGTTTGTCCCTGGTGATACTTCTTCCCATCCAATCTTCACATTTCACAATATTTATAAGGTTCAGAATTGGGAGAATCATTCACATTGTTCACTTTGGCTCATTTGTAGAACAATACTCAAAAGATCATTAACTATTAAAATCTTTTTAAAAAGTCGGGGTGGGGTGCCCGGATGGCTCAGTGGGTTACAGCCTCTGCCTTTGGCTCAGGTCATGATCCCAGGGCTCTGGGATCGAGCCCCACTTCGGGCTCTCTGCTCAGCAGGAAGCCTGCCTCCCCCTCTCTCTCTGCCTGCCTCTCTGTGATCTCTGTCTGTCAAATAAATAAATAAAATCTTATAAACAAAAAAGATCATTAGCTGTTATCAGCTATCTTGTTACCTTACAGAGATGTGACAATAAAGGAGAGTTGACTATGACCTGTTTTGTTGACAGAGATATATATATGTATTTTAGGATTTCCAATGCATTTAGCAATTTTGATGGGGAAAAGGTGAATTCTGATTGCTAAACTAAAATGATGGAGGAGGACAGAATTGGAAATGGTAGCTAAATGAATAGGCGGAGTTTAGCTAATGGCTTATATGATATGAGGCCATAAGAGGCCATAAAACCTCTTATCCCTAAAAATTATTGCTGCTCTGTAATGTCTGAAATCTTCATATCTCTCCAGTTAGACTCTGTTAAAATGCACAACAACTGCCCCATAAGAAGTAACATTTTAATTGTTATCAGCCATTTATTCCTTTGTGGAAGTGTGTATTAGCTTCTATCTTAGCAGTAGATTTTGATGGAGAACAGAATATCGAGTGCCGTGGGATGAAGTAGAGAAGAAAGAAGCATGTCTCAGAGCCCTTTGGACACCTTGTCTGTTTTTCAGTTTTGCCGATGGTTGGAATGACATGCACAGAAAAGAACCTGATTTACCAAGAAATTGATTTACAAATATTTTTCTATAATTAAAAAAACAACCTTCAAGTTTATAGAAAAAGCCTAATAGCACAAGAAACTTCTATCTATTCTTTATCTTCATTTGGTAAAAGCACTATCATTGTGTCTCCCTGACTGTTCATTATGTCAAGAGTTTCTGTCTGCTATCATTTCTTTTTTGCCCAAAGAACTTCCCTTAGTATTTCTTGTACAGCAAATCTGCTACTGAGAAAGCCTTTCAATTTCATTTATCTAAACATATGTGAATGGCTACATTAAAGTCCTTGTCTGCTAATTCAACATCTGGGTTGTCTTGGAGTCAGTTTATATGGACTATTTTTGTCTTGACTATGGACCACATTGTCCCATCTCTTTTCTTGACTGTGGATCTCATTTTCCTGTTGTTCTCATTCCTGTAATTATTTTAGTGTATATTAAACATTGTGGATGATATGGTACAGAGATTCTACATTCTGTCATCTTCCTCTGAAAAGTGTTTTTTTGTTCTAGTAGTCAATTTAGCAGGACTCAAACTCTATCTCCTGTGGTGGGCAGCAGCTGAGGACTCTGCTTATTTCTTTCAGTTTCTTAGCTGTTTATTTTCCGCCGGGCTCCTTTCTGCCAGTCTCTCATTGTAGATTTGTAGTTCAGGGATTAGTCAAGGACTTGTCAGTATTTATATGCAGCTTCTGGAATTCCCCCTTCTGTGGTTCCTTTCTTTCTGTGATGTTCCTTCTCACTTTCCAGTCTCTCCAGAAGCCCTGAACTCTGTCCTTTTCCTCAAACCAATTTCACTGTAGCTTTCCACTTAAATTCTATCTATCTCAGCTATTGGACTGGGAAATACCTTCGGGCAAAAAAACCACACAAACACACAACTAACACAGTCTTTTCTTTCAAAGAAACCAGATGCAGAATACTTTTCAAAAACATGAAAAATAAAACATCAATTCTACAAATCGTTACAAGCAAATTAATTAATTCAGCAAGTATTTATCAGGCATTTACTTTGGGCTAGTTATTATGCTAATACTAGGTGCTAGAAAGCTTTTGAGATCTAAGAATTGTTTTCGATGGTAGTCACTTGAATGGGCCTGGTTTTCTAAATCTCAGAATAAAATGTTACTCGGAGATACTCGCAGTCACTTCCCTCCGAATGAATACGTTAAACATCCATTTGCTTGTTCTGTCATAAACACCTTACCTTTATATGGCGCATTTTTTAAAGAAATTCTGATTTCTGAGGCCAGATGCATTTTCAGTTAAGTTTAATAACACCAGCAGTTGGTTGCAGTTAAAAACCTCCCTCTCTGTTTTCATCTTATTTTATTTTTCCTTCCCTTCCCCTATGTTCATGTTTCGTTTCTTAAATTCCACATGAGTGAGATCATATAACTGTCTTTCTCGGATTGAGTTATGTCGCTCAGCATCATACCCTTTAGCTCCATCCATGTCTTTGCAAATGGCAAGATCTCTTTTTTTTGATAGTTGAGTTTTTCATATATATCTATATATAACATCATATATATCTATATATATCATCATATATATTTTATATATATATAAAGTTATATATATATAAAATTTTTCATCTCTCTCTCTCTCTATATATATATATATAATATCACCTCTTCTTTATGCATTCATCTGTCAGTGGATATCTGGGCTCTTTCCATAGTTGGGCTATTGTGGACATTGCTGCTATAAACAGTTGGGAGTATGTGCCCATTTGAATCACTATATTTGTATCTTTTGGACAAATACCCAGTATTGCCACTGCTGGGTCATAGGGCAGGTCTATTTTCAACTTTTTGTGGAGCCTCCATAATGTTTCCCAGAATGGCTGCACCGGTATGCATTCCCACCAAGAGCGTAAGAAGATTCCCCTTTCTCTGTATCCTCACCATCTGTTGTTTCTTGACATGTTAATTTTACCCATTCTGACCATGTGAACTGATACCTCATTGTGGTTTTGATTTGTAGGGCAAACCATAAAAAACTTAACTCTAGGAAGCAAATGGAGGGTCGCTGGAGGGGAGGTTGGTGGGGAGGGGAAGGGATAATTGGTGATGGGCATTAAGGAGGGCACTTGATAGATGAGCACTGGGTGTCATATTTAACATGAATCACTAAATTCTACCCCTGAAACTAGGGAACCAAACCAAACCAAACCAAACCAAACTTTCTTCAGCTAGTTTGGAATGTGTCAAAATGTTTTTCCTAAAAATCCCTGCAATGGAGAGCCACTCCTTACAGCGAAACCTCTGTAGTTTCTCTGTTTGGAAGAGAAGAAACTCCAGAACTAGAAACATCAAAAATAAAAGGGAACACAGTGGGCCTTCAGCATCACACTGGGGGCTCGACTACTACCAGTAAGCCTGGACAGTGAGCAGCCTCCCTCGAATTTATCTCCCCTTCCTACTTGGAATGTGGAATGTTACTAGTCTATACAATTGGCTTTCGTTTTTCACTATTCCTGAGTAAAATAAAGGTGGAAATTACATCAGTATGAAATCCAAAGCTAAATGCCCCTCATTTATTTTGGGGTGAGGGGTCAAGGACAGGAGGGAGCTGCTGCTGTTTCCACATGTGCTTTGGGGCTCACCCCCTTGGTTCTGGAGCCTCTTGCGTCATCCTTACTCTCACATCCTCATTCAAGGCTGTGCTGTGCATAGACTTACAGGAGGCTGAAGAGGGACAAAAAGAGGAGTGGGATATTTTTCTTGCCTTATAGTTTTGTGTAAGTTTGGCTCTGGCTTTAATGGGGGGGCGGGGGGGTTGTCCAGTGGAAAACAGATTTAAGACTAGGCTTGAGTTCCCACTTTGTGATGCTCATGGTTTTGCATACAGGTTGGAGGTGAGCCAAGTGTCCTTTCTATTTCCATTTGGTTTTTCAGCCCCTGTTCCAGTTCTGATTCTATTACTAGACTAGAATAGCCTCTAGATCACAGGCAGCTAGCACAGAGTCTATACGCCTCAACAGCTTGTTGAATGAAGTACTTGGCGCCGCAAAATATATTTTTGTCCTTTCCCCCTTTAATTGTATTTTCTAAGTTAAATGTATTCTTAGCCATGGAAATGATTTTTATTATGATAATTTTATCTATTTCTTCTCCAGCCTTAAAATAGTTCTGACATTACAACAATTTCATGATCAACTCTGCATTTCATTTATGAATCATAAAGACTTCCACCTGTATAGATCAATAACAAACACCTGTGCCCTCTGGAGGCTAACTCCTTCCTTTAGTGCGGCTGGCCTGGCCAGCGCTAGCTAAGCACCCAGTGATTTACCACCATGAAGCCGGACACCAGGAGAGGCTCACCAGTGCTTCCTGCTGAAGATCTTATGCGTTAAAAAGAGAAGAAACGAGGAAAAGGAGAACACAAGTGTTAGTTACCAGTTTATTAGTCATTCCAGTTTTCTTCCAAAGAAAATAGTTTCACTGAACCCTTGGATGAGTGGGCTGGGGGTAGGGAGAGGAGAAGCGGTACTATCAGCTGGTGTGGCTTTGAAGTGTGGCTGCAGGCCTTCCAGCCCTTTCCCAGCTCAGCTGTTGAAGCAGAGAAGCAACTTCAAAGGCAGACTCACTGTTGTTCCTGCCGGTGGGGGGTGGGGGGTTGGGGTGTGATTCCCATCAGTTGGCTTTAGAGAAAAAATGGGGAGGAATTCATCCTCTCCCTTGCCAAGGTTTGATGCTCACCAAAGGATCTACCACCTTTTGGTTTTGACTGTAGCTAGTGGAGGCAAACCAAAAACAAACCACAGTCAATTTCACTGGGACTTACATTTACTTATGTACACTATTTTTACAGATCATCTGAGATGGTCAGTTTTTGTAATTTGTCCAGATTGTGCAACATGTCAGTGATACAAGGAAACTGCTCCTGCTCCTGATTATAGTTTCTGTTCACAGAAATATAAAGTGGCTTTCCCAAGAGCAAAGCAGAGTTTAAGAAGATTGTCCCCTTGCTGCTCTGCGACCTCCTGCCCATAATTTTAACTGCTTACAGTCCTGAAGTTAGTTTTTCAGTGTATGTATTGGTAGTGCATTCAAACCCTTCTGTGAGTCAAGAAAGAGTTATTCCATTTGGTCAACAATTCACCTTGTACAAGAAAGACATTTTTGAATAATAAAATTTAAAAGCAAATGCAATTTCCCTCCATAATTTTATTTGGTCTAAATCTTTCCATTTAAAATTTATGTTCCTTACTTCACAATTATAAAGGGAAAAGGAAACAATGCTTGAAATATTAACTCTAACTCTTAAAATCAAGACGAGCTTTGATTCAAAAACTAATTCTACGACAGTGATGGGGACAGGTAAATTTCCTGGCCACTACCTCCCACCAACTTTTATTTAAATAAACTTGAAAAACTAGGTAAAAACATTTCAATATACGGTACAAGACAGGAGAGTTTTCAGGGAAGTTTAATTATGCTGGAATAGAAAAGTGTAAGGAACCAGTCACATTAAACTTGAGAGTTACACGGCCAAGAAGCAAGTTGCCAACACCAGTATACAGGTGTATATTATTCAGCGGCATGCCTCCAGCATGGTCCAAAGAAGACTGTTCTGATGGGATGAAACTGGGGGATTTAAAAAAAAAAAAAAAAAAGCAAACAAGTTCCTGGGAACACAATGAAGGGAAAATATTCCAATCACAGAAAGCTTCCACAATTAGCAGAGAGTAGAAAAGACAGTCTCCTGCACAAGTTCGGAAGCAGCGAAGATCGTTAATTCAATTAACGCGCAGTAAGGACAGCAGTGAGAACCCAAATTTGTCCACTACCTGTATTACATTCATCACAGAATACGACTGAAGAGGATGATATTCTTCCAAGGACTGGATTTTTATTTTTGAATTTCAAAAAAATGTTTAAATCACAGTGGCATACTCTCCAGTGTCACTTCCAAAGATGTATTTCTATTCCTCACTGACTGTATCCTGAAGAAATAAAAGGTCTTCACAAGGTAAAATCACCATCCCTGGTTACAGTCTGTGCCTCTCCTGTTTCCCCTTCCCCCTTTTTTGGTATAATAAATGACTTGGCGATATAATTTTGAAAAGAAAAATAAAACTGAGAGAAATGACAAGTGAAGTGATTTTAGGGACATAGGGTTTGGAAAAAAAATGCTGTCCATGATTTAGTATATTTAGGAGCTTACTACCAGACTGCTGAACCATTACTTATGTTGTTCGTTTTCTGTGATTTCATTCCAACGAGAGTTGCACGCTGTCAGCTTGGTTTTGTGGCTGCTGATAGTCATACTTCCTTGCTATTCAAAAACAAAACAAAAAACAACAACAAAAGAAAGAGATAAAATTAATAAAAAGTGAAAAATAATTATTAGCTAACATCATTAAATCACAGTCAAGTCATGATTCTCAGTAAAGAATTAGCTTTGAATTAAATAATTTTTTATTAGAGAAAATTTATTATATTTTGTGATCCTCTCATTTCTCAATACTGCTGATATCCATTTTTATATATTTATTATTATTTGTATATCAAGATTATTCAGAGCTTTAAAATAATTTTTTTAAAGATGTTATTTATTTATTTGACAGATCACAAATAGGCAGAGAGGCAGGCAGAGAGAGAGGAGGAAGCAGGCTCCCCGCTGAGTAGAGAGCCTGATGCGGGGCTCCATCCCAGGACCCTGGGATCATGACCTGAGCTGAAGGCAGAGGCCAATGAGCCACCCAGGTGCCCCTAAAATAATTTTTTAATGAAGCTATTAAAATTAACATTTTTAAAAAAGATTTTGTTGATTTATTTGAGAGAGAGTGTGTGTGCACCAGTTGGGGGGAGGGAGGGGAAAGGAGCAGAGGGAGAGAGGCAAGCAGAATGCACTGGACATGCAGCCTGATGTGGGGCTTGATCTCACAACCTTGAGATCATGACCTGAGCCAAAATCAACAGTCAGATACTTAGCCGACTGAGCCATCCAGGCACCCCAAGTTAAATTAACATTTTATAATTTCCTTCTTTCTTATCTCCCACTTCCACCTTAAGATAAGTTAATAATACTACTTTTGTCCACATCATAAGGAATTTGTATTTCAACTTTTGAGTCTAAGAGACTTATTATTGAATGCTGTCATTGATATAAACTAGAAGAAAAACAGACAGGCATTCTGCATCCTTTCCGTACTTCTGAGAAATGTTTATTGAAGAAGAATGGTTTTAACCTGCAACTAGACAAAGTATGGAGTTAAAATCTTTGTGAATGTTAAAACTTTTCACTCTCTTCTTTAAGTTTTTACTAGCCAAGAAAGAGATACTATTTATTTATTCTACTCAGGGTGCATCCAAATTTTTGTGGCCTAAAGTTTGTACAATTTTGGGAATCCTCTTTTTTTTTTTTTTTTAAGATTTTTTTTTTTTATTAAAGATTTTATTTATTTATTTGACAGAGAGAGAGATCACAGTAGACAGAGAGGCAGGCAGAGAGAGAGAGGGAAGCAGGCTCCCCGCTGAGCAGAGAGCCCGATGCGGGGCTCGATCCCAGGACCCTGAGATCATGACCTGAGCCGAAGGCAGCGGCTTAACCCACTGAGCCACCCAGGCGCCCAAGATTTTATTTATTTATTTGAGAGAGAGACAGTGAGAGAGAGCATGAGAGGCGAGGAGGTCAGAGGGAGAAGGGGAGACTCCCCATGGAGCTGGGAGCCTGATGCGGGACTCGATCCCGGGACTCCAGGACCGTGACCTGAGCCGAAGGCAGTTGCTTAACCAACTGAGCCACCCAGGCGCCCCGGAATCCTCTTTAAGAAAAAGAATTTTTTGTTATTTCCTCTTGAACTGCCAGACTGTCAGGACTAGATAGGTCACAAACACTAAGAATGAGCCACTGTGAGGGAATTCATAAAATGTGCAAATCCACACATATAATATTTATTTATTTATTTATTTAAAGACTTTACATATTTATTTGACAGAGGGAGACACAGCGAGAGAGGGAACACAAGCAGGGCGAGTGGGAGAGGGAGAAGCAGGCTCCCTGCGGAGCATGAAGACTGGTGGGGGGCTTGATCCCAGGACCTTGGGATAACGACCTGAGCTGAAGGCAGCTGCTTAACGACTGAGCTACCCAGGAGCCCAACACATATACTATTTAAAAGAAAAATGGCTTCTAAAGATGTTTGCATCCTTGTCCCCAGAATCTACGAATATGTTACTTTACAGGGCAAACAGGCCTTTGGAGATATGATTAAGGTAAGGACCTTGTGAGGGAGAGAGTACCCTGTATTATCTGGCCCAGCCTAATCACAGGGGCCTCAAAAATCACATGGGCCTCACTTTCCTAAGTGCAGAGAAAGACTACAAAAAAAGGAAGAATGATCCAAAAGATTAAATGCTGCTGGCTCCCAAGATGGAGGCAGAGGAATGTGGGTGGCCTCTAGAAGCTGGAAAAGGCAAAGTTACAGACTCTCTTCTAGAACCTCCAGAAAGAGGGCTCTGCTGACACCTTGGTTTCAGACTGTTGTAGGACTTCTACACTACAAAACTGTAACATCACACATTTGCGATGTTTGAAGCTACAGGATTTTTAGTAATTTGTTACAGCAGCAGCAGAAAACTAGCACACCTTATAAACACAGGGATTCTGATAAGTTATATTTTATGGCATTGCCATCAAAGAAGAAAAAACCTCTATACTTGGTTTATGATAGTATAGACTGTGTTACTGAGTGTATTACTGCTAGGAAATAACTTCATTTTGACTGGGCATGCATGGAAACTTAATGTTTTATAATTTTCCATATAAAGCTTCTGCCTCTACATTCATTTTATTTTTTAGTATTTAAATTTTTTTAAGGAACTTTTCTTATTGTGGTAAAATACACACAAATATTGCCAATTATAACTATTTCTTTTCTTTTCTTTTCTTTTCTTTTCTTTTAAGATTTTATTCACTTATTTGACAGACAGAGATCACAAGTAGGCAGAGAGAGAGAGGAGAAAGCAGGCTCCCCGAGGAGCAGAGAGCCCGATGCGGGGCCCGATCCCAGGAACCTGGAATCATGACCTGAGCCGAAGGCAGAGGCTTTAACCCACTGAGCCACCCAGGCGCCCATCCATCTGTATCTATTTCTAAGTGTACAGTTCATAGTGCTGTGCAACCATCACCACCGGCCATCCACAGAACTCTTCCGATCAGCCCAAACTGACCTCCACACCCATGAAACAAGAACTCCCCACTCCTTGTTCCCCAGGCCTCTGGCAACCACCATTCTACCTTTCATCTCTGCGAATTTGCCTCCAACAAGTAAAATATGTGTTCTTTTGTGACTGGCTTATTTGTCTTCATAAGAATAATTGTGAAGCATAATGTCCTTAGGTTCATCTGTGCTGTAGCATGTGTCAGAATTTCCTTCCTCTTGAAGACTGAATGACATCCGACTGTATTTCTCTACCACATGTTACGTATCTGTCAAGGACACTTCGGTTGCTTCCGCCTTTTGGCTATTGAGATAATGCTGCTATGTTAAATGTTACTTCTTATTTTGAACGGGTAACATGGGCGGATGGTACAAAATGCGAAAGGAACAAAGGAAACAGTAAAAAGCTTATCTCCCTCCTACCTGATCCGTCCTGCAGCTACCACCCAGTTCCTTCCCGTCAAGGAACTGCTGTCACTAGTTAAGGTAAAATTTGTGCTTAAGACTTTAGAAGTTCTGGGGCGCCTGGGTAGCTCAGTGGGTTAGGCCTCTGCCTTCGGCTCAGGTCATGATCTCAGGGTCCTGGGATCGAGCGCTGCATTGGGCTCTCTGCTCAGCAGGGAGCCTGCTTCCTCCTCTCTCTGCCTGCCTCTCTGCCTACTTGTGATCTCTGTCTCTGTCAAATAAATAAATAAAATTTTTTAAAAAACAAAACAAAACAAAAAAACCAAGACTTTAGAGGTTCTAGGGCGCCTGGGTGGCTCAGAGGGTTAAGCCTCTGCCTTTAGCTCAGGTCATGATCCTGGGTCCTGGGATGGATTCCCACATTGGGCTCTCTGCTTGCTAAGCGGGGAGCCTGCTTCCCCCCACCCTGCCTGCCTCTCTGCCTACTTGTGATCACTCCCTCTCTGCGTCAAATAAATAAATAAAATCTTTATTTATTTAAAGATATGTGTATGTGTATACACATATGATATGTATGATATGTATATGTGTACACACACATTTTTCTATTTTTTTAAGATGAAATTATATTTCATTTTGGGGAGGGTATGTGCTATGGTGAGTGCTGTGAAGTGTGTAAACCTGGCGATTCACAGACCTGTATCCCTGGGGCTAATAATACATTATATGTTTATTAAAAAAATAATAATAAATAAATTATATTTCATTTTTCTATTTTCTATTTTTCACCTAAAACTCCATTCCATCCAAGATATATACTAGTGATATCTTGGGTGATCATCCTTTCTTCCTTCTTTCTATGCAAACATACACACACACGTGCACACACATCTGACTTTTTACTGTAGACGTCTTTTAAAAATGTCCAGTCTTTTCCCCTTAAATCCCACACAGTCCCACAAGGTAATGTACGTTAATAATCTGACGCGTATCTTTCCAAGCCTTCCTCCATGCTTCCATGGTTACATAGGACATTTATATTACACATAGATAACACAAGGGATATTTTGGTCATTTGATTTTAAAAGAGTAGCATCCTGGTATATATACTATTTTATCTTGCTCTTCTCACTTCATAATACACCTTGGAAACTACTACTCTTTCTTTTTTAAAAATTTTTAATCTTTTAAAAAGATTTTTATTTATTTGAGATAGAGAGGGGATGCATGAATAGAGGGCACGGGCAGAAGGATAGAGAGTAGCAGACTCCCCACTGAGCAGAGAGCCCGTTGTGGGGCTCGATCCCAGGACCCTGAGATCATGACCTGAGCTGAAGGCAGACACCTAACCAACTAAACCACCCAAGCGCCCAACCACAACTCATTCTTTTAAATGGTGGCACAAGGGGCACCTGGGTGGCTCAGTGGGTTAAAGCCTCTGCCTTCAGCTCAGGTCATGATCCCAGGGTCCTGGGATCGAGCCCCACATCGGGCTCTCTGCTCTGCGGGGAACCTGCTTTCTCCCCTCTCTCTGCCTGCCTCTCTGCCTGCCTCTCTGCCTACTTGTGATTTCTCTCTCTCTGTCAAATAAATAAAAAATCTTAAAAAAATAAAAAATAAAAATAAAATAAAAAATAAAAAATAAAAAAAAATAAATGGTGGCACAAAAGGCTGTGGCTTAGGCATACAATTCATTCTGGCTCCATATATTTTAAACTTTATTTCTTGTCCCTGATATACATACTCATGGTGTTTAGTACTATCTGACATATTAATAATAAGACATGAACTCTGGCCTTGCACATTGATATCACATGCCATATTCTTGTAAGCTGTTGGTTTTTGTTTTGTTTTGTTTGTTGTTGTTGTTGTTGTTGTTTTAAGTAGGCTTCAGGCCTAGCATGGAGCTCAGTGCAAGGGTTGAACTCACCATCCTGAGGTCAAGACCTGAACTGAGATCAAGAGTTGGAGGCTTAACAGTATGAGCCACCCAGGCACCCCTGCAAGTCATTCTTATTTTGCTTTGGCTTGCAGTGATTCAGTTCTAATGGAAATGCCTGCAAACTCCACAAATACAAAATTCAAACCCAAACCAAAGCGGGTCCAACTCAACCTCAGCCAGATCCCCAAACACTCTTGGTTTCTTCAATGCTACTCCACATGAGGGGAAGTGCAGAAGAGGGCAGATTGGAGCAGGCAGAGACAGCAGTTTTAACTGATGGTTCAAATATTGAATTTTTGCAAAATTTATAAAAATATCATCATATGAGCACCTTTCTAGGGCTATTCTCAGGGTCCTGGATAGGCCCTGTACAAGCAAAGAGTCCTGAAGCGTCAATTTCACGGCAGATCTGCCTTTGCTAATACTGCTCTGAGCATCTAAAAGAGGCACTAAGTTTTCATTACCAACTCTTTCTGATAATTTTTGCTAATTGAATTCAATTTCAAAAAATCGATTTTTAAACATGCCTCCTTTCAACACAGAATATACTTACAGATGGAATACATTTCCAGTTGTTGTCTTAAGCGGATTTTGCTCATTGTGTCATAAAAGCTGGGCTCTGATAAAGTTTCTGCTGTAGGTGGCACACTGAATATCCTCATAATTTTCCTTTTATTCCTACAACACAAAACCAATACGAAAGAGAGATTTATACTAATAGCTACAGGTCTGTAATGGACTCAGGACCGTAGTAATTAGAAGCTACGTTAAAAGGACTTAAGTAACAATGAGCTCATCTCTTTTGTCTCTGTGAGATGCTTCCTTGGCTCCAGTGTTCTTCCCTTAACTAAAAAGTATGAAGTTATATGTGTAAGGCCACAGAGCTCAAAGAAATCGAAGAAAACTGAACACAGCCACTTCATATAACAAAGTTACATACCTCCACTGTGCTTCTACTCCTGCACCCCTCCAAAAATCAAGTATTCTATGGCAAAATGCACCAACTAGAAAATATCTTATTTTTCTCCTCCCTCTGGTGTCATCCAAATAAAGCTAAATTACAAGGTTAGAGAATAAACAGAATGTGAGTAGATCTTAATTTTGGAAAATAATGAATCACTGTATTTCTTAAATACAATAGCACGGCCTTAGTGGATCCATCTACTTAAAATCAACAACTGTGTCTCTGTTTTTAAAACAGGATGGTGGGGAGGAAGTGGTGGCTATTTTTGGAGAAAACCTGTTACCTGTGGAGCCTTCTCTCAGCCACCCCTGAGGCCAGGCTGTCAATGGGCCAGACGATCCAGATGGGGCAGGAGGCAGGGGTGGGGGGGGGTAGGGTGGGTCATGTGGCCCAGAAGGGCAAAACTGCCTGCCTGAGAGCAGGTGCTACCCAGGCCAAACATCTATTATTTCTCAATTACTAATTACTCCGAACTATCGAATGCTTTTTTAACCTTGGTGAAGAATACCAAGAAGCATGTGGCTATAAGGAGAAGTGACTCCATCCAACTAAAACTGCCTTTCTTCTTCAAAGCACCCACCCTTTTTCTTTTTTTTTCTCTTTGGTATTTAAAAGAAAGGAGCCAGGGAGTATGGAAAAGAATAAATTATGCTACAACACCTGGAATTAAAGCAGGAAATATTTATTGAGGATTTACACTATGTGGCATGCCAGGGACACAAAGGTTAAAGGTCAAAGTCCTTGTTCTGAAGGAACTGGAGTTTTTGTGGAAGGGACAGACAAGTCATCAGATAATACCATTATAATTCAGTAAGTGCTATCATATGGTTGTGTACAAGAATCAGAAGGGAAAGCTTAAAATGTGTGAGGAGAGAATTGCTAAAAACATAGGAATTTGAGTTTCTGCATTTCAGGGACAGTAAACCCAGGCTGGATGATCAAACTGAGCTATATTAGAAATATAATATATGTGTATGTACGTGTGTGTGTATATATATATACACACACACATATATATAATATGTTATATATTTAATGTATATAATATATATAATATAAAGCCAGTCAGGGTGCCCAGAGCTGGACACCAAATCTTAAAGCAATGCGCTCTTCAAAGCCAAACTGGCATCCAGAGCTCGAGAACAGACCCGAGGAGACAGTACTTCCCTAGCAGGAACAAAAATACTGATGAAATTATTTGTGTGCATTTAATTTGGAACAAACAAACATGTCAACTTTTGAAACGCCCACTTTCTTTCCAACCCTGAAACACTAAAACAATTACCTCTTGGCATACATGAAGAGGACAAAGCTAACAAGGATCACTACCAAGTAAACATTGGTGGCTTCGTTCCAGGCCTCGTGAACGCTATAATCCATAGAGCCATCGTCCCCCATCACCCCGTAACCTGCAGGCATGGGGCTGGAAGAAAGAGAAGGGAGGAGGGTTTCCGTTAGTGCTGGGAAGACCATTTGTGGAGGGGCTGGCAAACAGAAGGCCTGCTGGCCAAGTCCAGCCTGCCACCTGCTTTTGGATGGCTCAGGGGCTAAAGATGGTTTTACATGTCTATACAGATACACTTTAAATAATTAAAATGTAAAATGTACCTGTATAATATCCTTACTTTTTGCTTCCTAGCCCTTGAAGCCAAAAATATTTGCCACCTGGCCCTTTAAGAAAAAGTTTGCCAACTCCTGGCCTACATAACTAGGGCATGTAACATATTTCCCCTTATTTTTGATTTTGAAACATTTTGTTTTCTGCGTGAAGGTGAAAACTGGAGTTTAAAAACCCAATTACGAAAAGATAACAAAAAGGATATATGGCTGAAATGTTACTGTCCAGTTTTTGAACTGTAACTATCACCAGATAAAAGTACCAAAATATTTTATTTATTTATTTTTAAGATTTTATTTATTTATTTGACAGAGAGAGAGAGAGAGAAGAAGCAGGGAGAGCAGGACGGCCTTATATAGGACTTGATCCCAAGACCCTGGGATCATGATCCGAACTGAAGGCAGACCCTTAACCGACTGAGCCACCCAGGGGCCCCAAAGCACCCAAATATTTTAAAACACAGACCCAAACTGGCCGTGATGTTAAAAAATATCCTGTCATGCTCATGATGGCACCCTAGAAAAGACAAGACAGCCCTCGCAATGCTCTTCCACTGGCCTCCCCAGCAAGTGGAAAATGTTGGAAGCTTTATCTAGTTTTGGCCTCCTGGCCAAATACGCTTGAAAGAAGCTATGGGATAAAAAGTTACTTTTTGCTATTTACACAGCTGTGACTTCTATTCAAGGAAATGGATTCTTTGGACATTTCCACAGAAAGTAAGAATGGTAAGAGCCAGTGTATCAAACAGCAAGTATAAGAGTAATGGTTTCCTCTTTGTGTTTGAGAGTTAGTTGAATTTTTCCTTGAAGAGAAAGTGCCTCCCTTCTGTTGGACATAAAAGGTAAGTCTAATAAGTAAAATGACCTACTATGGGAAAAAAACCAAAAGCATTTTTAAGACATTCTATAAGAAGGAGAAAAACTGAACAAGTGATAGGTGATCAATGTACTGTAGTTTCTAAGAATAAGACAGTCATTTTCTAATTCCAAGAAAAAGAGTATCTGAAAAGTCCAAGAAATTGTTTTGCAATTTTTCTCTAGACATCCTACAACAATGAAGGCACTGCAGACATTCTTGCACTAAAATATCTTCCAATCTCCTGTAAGCCTCCAAAATGTACTGTAATGTAGATCTGGCTTAGTAAGTTAATAAGTGTGCATTAAGGGAAATGTCTGTTTTCCTTCCTATAGCTCACCTCTGCATAAAATGAATAAAATTCTTCCATAAGTTTGCTCTTAGGCCAGGTGGCATGTTTTCACTGTTCTGACATCTGAAATTTTTGTCAGATGTTTGGGGACATATTGTATTCATTTATGATAAAGTGAGTGTCATGAATGATCATATAACAGCTTCTAGACACTGAGGTCGAGAGTGAAAACTTTAAAAGACCTATTGGTGTCCGATGAATATAAAGATTGGTCTTGTGAAAATTAGCCAAGTATTAACAAAAACAATTTATTTTAAATCATAAACATTTATAGACATAAGATCTAAATATTATTTAAACATCACACCAGACCCAATTCCTTGATATTAAAGACTGACTACAGATTTTTTTTTTGAGAGAGAGGAAGACAAGGGGCAATTTGGTATATTCACAGTTTTAATTCTTATTTCCTAAAACTAAACTCCAGAATTTCTCTGAAAGTAACATTATGATTCATAGTAAGTAATCAGTCTATTTTAGAAATGGAAACTTTTGGAAGACAAGAGACTATAATTATCTTTATGATTTATGGAATCTAGAATTTTGCTGGTGCTGAAAAGTAACAACAAGGAATGTGTTTTGGGCAAAAAGAGATGACTTTGAGTATCTGATTTGAGATGCTGCAGAAGGCCACAGACAATTATGCCACAAGGGTGGTAGGTTTCGGGGTTGGGAGCTGTTAAATTCAGGAAGAAATAGGGGACATACAGCAATGGCCACTAGAACATTTTTCAGGTGTCCTTTACCTGCAAATTACGGAAGTGTTTCCGACCTGTTTTCTAACACCTGAATGGATCTGACCCAGGTTAATTCCTTGCTTCAATTTCTCACAAAATTCTGTTCATGGGCCACTTAATAAGGAGTATATTCCTACAGAGCTTGTCTTCATCCTGCTACAAATATGTCGGTCTTGAAAAGTATTTAGAGAAGGATTTTGAATTACTACTGACCCAGAATGGTAAAATTTTAACATGAATGAAACAACATGTATTATACAACATCATTGGTATGCAATGACACTGCCATTCCACAGTTCCAGGGACACGCACTTGAATTATTTTTAGTACTGTAGTTGTGAAAGATTTGCACTGAGGGTAGGCCTCTCCTGCCCAGTCCTCCAACATGACCAATGGCACGACTTTGCGAGACTGCCAGGAATAAGGAATGGCCTTGTGAGGAGTCATAGTGCAGACCCATGGCCCACATGTGGCCTGAACTATGACCGTCACCTCCCAGCACGCTACAGTCTAACCAAGTGTACACATACATACTTGCTAAGTAGTTACTTCCTACCACCACAGCCTTCTTCTAAAGCAAAATGCCCATGGGCATTACAATGGTGCATTCCTGGGAAGTTAATATTTCAGCAAGATCACTAAGGTAGCAAGCCATGTGCCTAGATCGTCATTGAGGGCTCTTTTGAGAAAACTGAACTTTTTTCACATATTTTTCCTGGACACTAATGCTTGAACAATTTCGGTAAGGAAATTCTAGGATGAGCTGAATTAAGATCCAAGTAAAACATTAGTATCCAGAGACAGAGTTCCCAAAATATAGCAACTAAGGGGTTAGTTTTAGTTTCATTAACTTTTAGGTTGAGAACTAGGAGAAAATTTTCAAGGGATCAAGTGATTATATCCTAAGTTTTAAAATCCGTTTCCTGATTTCAGGTTCCTGACTCCTTATCTAGGTGGTTCTAAAATTGTGTAGCACTTGTCATTATGCCTCATTTGGCCTCTCAGAGCTTTGCTATCTGAATACAAATTCGGATTAGAATCATTTGCGCAGTGCCTTACAACACAACCCACTGCGTAAATGTAATTTCCTTTCTCTGTCCTCTGAAACACTGAAGGTTTGAGCCCCTGAATCAGAAGGGTACGAGGTAACAGGCCTTCAACCAAGAGGAAGGAGGCAGTGTGTGGGGTTCACCAGTAGGGCAGTCCGCATGCTGCATGTCTGCCGCGAGGTCCTGAAGCTCCGTTTTACAGAAGAAACCGGGAAGGTGGGAGTGGTGGTTACGTAACTTGCCCCAAGTTGCACAGGCCAGGGCTGTCCCATGCACCTGACACCCAAACCTGAGCCCCTCCAGTCGCGCCCCCGGCTGTGCGACACCCGCTCCTCCCGGAGAGAAATCCAGCTGCGGGGGGATAGAGTAGAACCCCCTCCCAGGAAGCGACCACGGCCGCCCCCGGAGCTGCCGGGACGGCTTTGGCGCTTCGCCGCTCGCAGGCTGCGAAACCCCGAGCGATCCGAACACACCCGCGCGCGACGGCACCGTCCCCGGTCGCCGGCGCGGCTGCCTCGGAGTATCGCCCGCATGGCCCGCACTCGGAGCCTCACTATTCCTCACGACCCTGAGAGGCTCGCGGCACCGGCTAGGATCAGGGCCCCGGTCCGGCGACGCGCGGCGGGCAGCGGTCCCTTCCCCCTCCCGCGCGAGGCCCCGCGGTGAGGGCGGGGCGGGGCGGGGCGGCGCGCGGGCGAGGGGGCGGGGCCGGGTGACGCGGCCCCGCCTCGGGCCCGGGAGGCGCGGAGACGCGGGTCCACTCACGCTGCTGGCTCGGGAGGCGGCACGCGGCCAGGCTGCTCCGCTCGGGGCTCTTTCCCCCCGGAGTCTCGCCGGACGCGCGGGGCCCGGTCGCCGAACGGACCTGGACGACCTCTGCCTTCGTCATTTCCTGCCGGCCCGCCGGTTTCCGGATGAAACGAGGAGCCAGGTCTTTCCCCCCGCCCTCCCCGCCCCCCTTTTCAGTGTTTGAACGGGAGCGACGCCGCGGCTGCTCCGGTGCCGCCCCCGGGCGCGTGAGTGGAGCCGGGCTCCCTTTCCCCTCTCCCCGCGGCGCGTCACCGGCGCGCCCCACGCCCTCAGCGAGCCCCCGGCCCGAGCCCGGAGCCCCCCGCGGGCGGGCCGGGCGGGCCGGAGCGCCGGGCGCCGGTGCTGGCGGGGGGTGTCGCCGCCCGCGTCTGGAAGCCCACGTGGGTGGAGCTGTGGTGCGCCAACACCGGGCGAGCAGTAGCGGGGACAGGTCGTTGCCCGGAGTTCCGTGCCTCTTCCCGCCCCGCTTCGGCGCGCCCGGGCGTGACTCAAAGCGTGGGAGGGGGAATGTGCATGGTCCCACGAATCCGGGTTAAGCTGGGCAACACGAAGACTTTTTTTTTTTTTTTTTCCCCGTAATGAGGACATAAAGTTACTTTTAATATTTACTTTGATACCTCGCTTGAGAAAGCATATGCTCTCCACACTGTCTTCCCACTTTCTCTGTCATAATAAATGTTGCGTGGCTGAGACTGTTGTTTTAAAAACTGGATGTGCCCAGGATGCTGCGGTATTGTCCGTTGAAGTGATTTTTGTGTCTTTAAAGAAAAATAAAAAATGTGTGTATAGGGACTTGAGAAATAGGTTTTCTGGCATAAGACAGGTAATGAATTTATGCAGGATTTCAGCGTCAGTGTGGAAGTCATCAGATTTCAGTGGTTGGTAGCAACCTTGGGCATAAATGGTCATTGTCCACGTGCTTGAGGTCTTAACTGTTTATGTTGAGCTAGTTCTCTAGGGTCAGCTGACTGCTAATTATAATTCATCCTAGACCTTGTACAAGTTGTAGTCTTAATTAATAAGCAGAGGTAAGAACTAGCATTTAGCCCAAATCCCTTAGCAACTTTTCTCTGCCTTTTCTTGTGGCTCATTCTGTTAAAATTAAGCTCACCTTTGTCTGGAGAGCATTGCTTTGTACAGTAAGGTACTAGCTTTATTTATAGTATTAATACATGTTAGTTTTTATGTATTATATATACATTGCCATATATATGCCTTATAACCATTTAGTTTGACTTTGAAGTTGGAACATTAGGAACAATAATAACGGATAATGTTGAGTACTGCCTGTTTGCGGGACCTGTGCCAAATGGTACATGCTTTATTTCATTTAATCTTCTGGGATAACTTTTGTGTAAGCATAGGTTGCTCAAAAATTTTTGAATACATGGGTCTGATTTAAATAGGTCTAAATTTGGAGTATGTATATTATTAATTACTTCTGTTTCTGCTTTTGCGAAAAAGGGTGTTGGCAATATAAAATGACTCAGAGTGAATTAATATGTTCTTCAAGTTGGAAGATGTCTTTAAAATTGCATAGAACTGCAATTATTCTCTTTACTTGGGTATTGGATAGTTTCTAAAGCACCGTGTCTCATTTATCCTAGTTCCCATAACACACCACATTACCCAATGAACAGGCTATTCTTGGACATTGGTAGAAGGTAAATGTTGGGGAAGCCCTAATGGCCTTCTGAAAGTCTCCCTCCTACCATATTTTTTCTAAGTGGCATTCCTAATTAGGGATCGACAAATGATGATGAAACAAGAAAAGTAATTTTCCAATATCAAACCAAGGAAATAAAAATCAGTGGATTGGTTATTACTTTGTTGATGAGTCTAACATTCGTGGGTATACAAATGTTAAGAATGTTAGATTATTTGCATTGTGGGGTCTCTACCTAATTTTTCATTTTGCCTTTAATATCATAAGCAATTTGGAGTCCAGTATATTGTGCATTAAGAGGTGAACATTTTGACTGGATTTAATTGAGTAGTTTTGACATCCTTAATCAAGAAGTTTATTTTGACTGTGTTTCCAAAAATACAATGATTTGTATAGGCATAACAATGATGAGAGTGATGGTGAGTTCTAACAGTTTGCAACTTGTGAGAGTGGAAGTAGATGAAAAGGACTGGAGAGGACAAGGGAGATGTTTTGGAAAAATGCATCTTATTTGTGATGAGTGCACATTGGACTTAACCTGTCTCCTGATTCTAGTGGCCCAGTTGTTGGAGAGGAAGAGATTGGGAATGCTTTGCCGGTCAGTATTTATAAGAGGGCTCGTTTACCTCCAGGCCTTCTTTTGGGGAGGGGAGAAGTAGAGAGCTGTCTTCGATGGAACGATAGAAGAAGAAAAAAATGCACGTATTTTCTTTTGGAGTTAATACTTCCACCCATCGTGATTAACAGATTCTTGTCATCTTGTCACCACATGCATCTTCAGGCACTTTCCTTGTAGACGTTTGATATTTGTGGGCAGCCGCTGGTAGGGCAAGTGAAGAAAGGAAAAAGGGGGTGGATTGGGGGTAGAGACAAAGCTCAGGGGTATACAGCAAAGCATTAATGGGTTTTTCATTTGGGCAGAGTTTAGGAACTGGGCCTCCAGTGGCCTCTGTTATGAAAATCAATCCAGTAGTATTAACTCTATGTGTTTAAAATCTCTTGTATGTTATTTGTGTCCAGAAATATGGAGAATATCCCTTTGATGTGTTTTACGAACAATGGAACATTTAGAATACAGTACATGGAAGTTAACTGAATTTTTCATGGCGGCCATTTCTGTATGTTTGTCGTTGTTGGAAAGTCAGAGCGACTGTGATGCCAGCATTGGCTCCTGTTTGTAAGGCATTTAAGCAATGTTGTTTCATCCTTTTGGGAGATAAGTTCTTCTCATTCCTTCAAAACTTGGCTCTCATGTGGAGTGCCCTTTGAAGCTCCAGAGAGCAGGGATCTTTTCTCTCACTCATTGCCATATCTCCAGAGCCAAGAACAGAGCCTGACATATAGAAGGTACTCACTCAGTGACTGTTTGTAGAATGAACAAAAATACATCGGAATCCTCTTTTCTTTGCACTACTGAAGTGGCCCGGCCACTCCAGTTTACCTCCTTCACAGAATCTTCAGCCCACAAAAAGATCTTTGAATGTTCGATGTTTCTGCCACATACTTGGGCATTTAATCCTTTATGGCTTTATACTGTTATATGAGCATTTCCGTGTTTTGTTTTCCCCATCTAAAATAGAGGCTACTTGAGGGCAGAGAATATATATTGATAAAGTACTATTGATAAGGTACTGTTTCCTTATTTATACAGTATAATAATATCTACAGAGTAGGTTTATATTTGCTTTCTTTTTTATTTTATTTTTTTTTTAAGATTTTATTTATTTATTTGACAGAGATCACAAGTAGGCACAGAGAGAGAGGGAAGCAGGCTCCCCGCTGAGCAGAGAGAGCAATGCAGGGCTTGATCCCAGGACCCTGGGATCATGACCTGAGTGGAAGGCAGAGGCTTTAACCCCCTGAGCCACCCAGGCTCCCTTTAATATTTGCTTTCTGAGTGAATGTTAGATACCATAGGGGAAATGTCAGAGATACTGAAAATGTGATTCCAGTCTTCAAGTAGGTAGTATTTTAGTAGGCAAACATTGTGTACAACGGTATGAGAATTTGCAGTTAAATGAAACAGCGTAATAATAAGAGTTAACATAGTGCTTAAAATGTGCCAGACACTGTTCCTGGAGGCTTTGCCTGTTAATTTATATGAATCTCATAATGATCTTTTGAAGTAATAGGTACAGTTAGAATTCCCTTTTTAAAATGAGGGAACTGAGGCACAGCAGGGTAATTAAGTTACTTGCCCCAAATCACAATGCAAATAGTAAATAGGGAGCCTGGCTATGAACCCCGGTGGTCTGCCCCCCCAGACAGTGTCATTTCTGTGGGAAATTTACTTTACCAAAGAAGAGAGATCTAAAAGTTGTTACTACTTTTTCAACTGTAAAAGCCTCTTTCAGATTTCAGAATAGCATAAAAGATTGCAATGACTGCCCTGCAAAAACAATGCTGTGGATTTTCCAAATACAAGCGTCTGACAAATGGTTACGGGACAGTGTTTTGAAATGACTAAAGGCAAGGGGAGAGAAACTGAATTTTGAATCTCAGAGCTAAACGAGGGTTATAACTCTTTGTAGGTACTGAATTCTAGGACAGTGATTCAGCAGGAAAACTTACGTGAGCTATAATATTGAATGATACTTGATGTCCTACTGCTTTTCTTTTTTAAACACTTACTAGATTCATCCCTAGTGGTAGTAATTTACCAGGAAGTGAATGTTACTGAAAGTTTCCTATGTGCTTCTCCCCATTTGCTTTGTCCTTACGTGGAATCTCGATCCACTTTTTCAGCTTGTCTTGGGCAGTAGAGAGCACTGTTGGGGCCAGGAGGCCTCTTCAAACCAAGAACTATTTCTTTGGTGGAAAAAAACTGTTAAAATTGTGCTCTTGATTGGATGACAGACCTGGAGTGAAGTGATCCTGAAGCTGTGTGCAATTGGATGTGGGGCTGCAAGATGAAGCAAGATGAAGAGAAATGGGATTCTCTGAAAACCCACTTTTGTGTCCCTTTTGTCAGGAGCTGACAGTATTATTTTGGGGGTGTTGGGCATCAACAGAGTCACTGAATCTAAACAACTCCAGAGATAGGGGAGTACATACGTCAGCACCCCCACTGTCCAGGAATCAGAGGAGGAAATGCCCTTGAATGAAGCATGGGCCCCAGTCCTGGTTAGCAGCCAGGGAGGACACACGCTCTGCAGGTATAGTATTCTGTGTTTTAGATCCTTTCTGCTGGGCAGGAGGTCGTGTTGGTTGTCTTGGGGAGATAGCTTTATAATTTGAGTTGTCACTTTAATATCAGCACATATTTGTGGATGGCCTGTCAGGGAAGCAGCTTATAACTATGGATATTGTCGCACCCTTGTGTTCTATTTAAACATCCTAGGAAATAATTTGAGCTAAAATAATCTATGTTGAAGTGTTTTTCTGACTGGTGTGTTAGCTTTAATCTTAATTTCAGGTTCTTCTCTAAATGGGGAGTGTTAGGGAAAGAGAAGATGAAGCACTGATTCGTTTATTTTTGTTCTATCAGTATGGGATAATTTGATAAAATCTCTACTGCCCCATTGGATGAATTTTAGGGTTTTCTGAGCAGGATCCTGAATGTGATCCAGTGCTGATCTAGTGCAGTGGTTCTTTAAGTAGGAGTGTCGGTCAGAATGACCCAGGGTTTATGATGAAAGTAACAGATCTCTTAGCCTTACCCTAAAGATTCAGATTCTTTAGAGCTGGGCCTGGGTATCTGTATTTTAAAGGATCCTTAAGTGATCCTAGTGCCCGCCTCCCTCTGTAAGTACCAGCCTTGTATTTTATAGATAAGAAAAGTGAGGCAAAATCAGATGACTTGCCTAGAGCTGCTGCAGTGGTACCAAGATTGTATCACCAGATAACATGTAATTTCAGAATTTTATGGCTGGAAGAAATTTTCCAAGTCAATTCAGTAGCTCATTTTACAGCTTAATATAAACCGTGCTTGTTCACACAATTTCCAAGTAATACATGAATGCAGCAAAATTTGTGTTTTCTCAAAGCCTGATTTCTGTCCTGGCCATGGTAAAGATTAAAACTTCAATCACCAGAATTTCTTTACAATTTTAACAGATGTTTTTGTATTAATTTCAGGAACTGTCCATTATTTGCAGTATTTTTATTGTGTACTTTGTGATGCTTTGTTAAAGTTTCTTGAAAATATAGTATATTTAAAGCTGAAGTGAAAGGTTAAAAATTTTTTATTTAAATTACTTATTTTTTAATCTTAGTTAAAATGTAGTACTGTGTGAGAATTTGTGCTGTTTTATTAGAGTTTCGTGTTTTTAAAATCTGGTTGGTTTTTAACTTTTGTAAAAATTTTTTTTTAAGGTATCTTACTTTGGAAAAAGCTCAGCTTGGCTTCCATGTCGTCTTTGAGTATTAGAGAGAATCCTGTTTTGAGCATGTCCTCAACAGAGACCAAAGAACCAGGTTTATTCCTTCAAAAAGTCTCCTGAAGCCTGTGGAGCAGCATCGTTTTCCAGAAGTCGATAATAATATGTTCGTGCTGCCTGTGAATGGACTATATGGCCAAGTGACTCCTTGAGATATTCATGGAAGAGTGGTTTAAAAAAAAAAAGAAGAAGAAGAAGAAGAAGAAAAGACAGATTTCAAGAAGCCCACCAATATCATTTCGAAGTTTTGAGGAGTTGAAAGAAGATAGTTCTGAAAATATGAGTGAAAGACTCTAGCACATATCTTTACATGTTTCTTACAGCACCTCTGTTAACCCAGCTGCTTTTGTGTATAATATTTGAGTTACTTTCCTCTACTGCAATAGCTGGTAGTCCCCTGATGAACAGAGTTTTATTTCATGTGGATGGAGAGCTAGTGGCTACAGTAGGAGAAATGGGAAGGGCTACAGAAACCAGCTTCAGCTCGGTAATTACTACAGGGACAGAATGTTGATGAATTGCTTCTTCATAATGCGCTGCTGTTTGTTCACAGTCTTGCGGCTTTAGATTCATCTTTTATCTACTCTCAGCCTCTCTATGTGCCTGCCTTTTCTTGCACAATTTTTTTAGCCTGAAAATCTAATGACCATATTTTTTCAGTTTAAAAATAAGAATTACATCTTCATAAATAGATCTCTGTTATTGTTCTCTCCTGCCCAAGGTTATTTTCTAAGATCAAGAATAGAATAATTTCCATTCGTTTTTCAGATTTGCTCTTCTTAACTATTTTTATATTCTTGTTCAATGTTTGGTTTTCCTCTACTCTTTTTAGGTGGAAATGAAGGATGATGTCTGTGTTGTGTTTTTAGTTATCTAGGAGACCAGAATAACATGGATTGTAAAAACTTATAGAAAATTTACAACATCTTTTAACCATTACTCTTTTAAACTTGTTTTAAACCTCCATCAGACTTCTTCTTAGCAATGTTGATATAAATACTACCTTCTTACTCTGCACTTTCCTTTTTGGGGGAAGCAGTAAGAAGCAGGGATTTCTCCAAATGCTGGTTAAGTGCAGAGTGAGAGGAAAGGAAGAGGGGAGAGAGCACTTTTGTAACTAGCAAATGAAGCAGGAGAGAAAGGTTTTGTACTTAACAAATGAAGCATTTGGTCATTAAAGTCATTAATGTGTATATTCACATTTTCAGTATAAAAATTGGTTTGTGGCTTACAACTAAAATCATTAATAGTAAATTTTATTGTTTTCAACCCTTCTTACTTTTGCAACTGATTCAGTTGACCTGATCCATAGTTTTCTTCTTTGTAAATTGAGAAAACCTCTATTTTTATGAATCAGGTTTTATGCAGCAGAGAGGAATGTAGGCAAAAGAGCAGCTTTTAAAATTTAATAAGCTGAAATTCCAGAAACCATTTTTTTATAAATATTTCCTTCCCTGGTAGGCCTATTTACTTCACCCATTTTTCTCCTTTCTACCTTATCTGTTTATCACCTCGTGTCACTTTTACCTTTTTTTTCCCCATCTGTCCAGAATTCCTTGCTTGCTATCTGTGTTTTGCCTACTTCCTGCCTTTTCCATGATTCAGCCTCCCTTTGAAAGTGATTTCTGTTCTTACTGTCCATTTCCTTGGGTGGGCCTCCTTCCTACTCTGTTGCCTCCAAGTCTTTTGTTGTTATCTCTTGCAGTTCAGCTTCTGTCATCTCTAGCTCCTTCCTGTTTTACCGCTCACCTGTGTCCACCTCACTTGCTGTCCACTTGCATCCCACTCTCATCTCCCATCAGTGGTGATCTTGTCTCCACTGCCCTGTCTACCGCTGTCAGTATAAGCTCCCTGACCTATTGTGTCTCATGCAGCTCTCATCCCTTCTCACCTCTTAATCCTGATGTTTTCTTTCTGTACTTTATAGTCATTGTGCATTTGCCTTGTGAGCTCTATTTCTGTTTTTCTTGTCCCCGGGTGGTAGGTATTACTAGATGGATTTGTTGTCAGTATTTGCATAGAACACAGATTCTTGCTGTGTATTTCCTGGGTAGCCAGGATGAATCAATTATTATTAACTTTTCTTGGAACATTGAGCTTCCTGTGTTTTCTGCTTCTAAGAATTAGATTAGTATTCTAGAAGACTAATACTACTTTAAAGAAAGTCAGGATAGTCCTGTGATGCTGTCATTTTAACCTTTTATCCAAGAGTTCGTGACATTTGAGTTCACTCCCTTGTTTTGAAAGATTAAAAAAGACATCCAAACCAGGTTTGGGGATAGGAGTGGGTGGAAGGTGGGAAGAGAAAGGTAAATACTAGAAAACGATTCATAATCAATTTCTAGAACTGGAAAGAAAACTGAAAACAAACCACATGCTTTAACATTTTTTAGGTAAAAGGTCCCCTAACTGAAGGAAAAATACCATTAATTCTGTTAACTAGTTTGAGTTCTAGGTCATCTGTATTTTTACATTTCCGTTTAAGTTCCAACACCTTTATTTAATGTTTAACAGAACAGAAACTTAATCTTGTAAACATTCATTTTATTTTGAGAGATTTGATGTCGCCTTAAATATTAACCTGTGTCACTTTATAATTACACTGTAACATTCTCAAAAATGCCATTAACATCTGACTCTGTTAGTTTCTCATGTGGGAAAGCACATAAATTGTATGGTTTTGCCCCTCTGGACTCTGTAGTCATGTTATAATGAAAAGGTAGCTTATTGGCAAGCTTTTATTTTATGCTGTTGATGATATGTTGTCTTATGTTTTTCCATAATTTTTGTATATACTGAATGTGGAGTGATTCTGTAACTGAGTTTTCTATAATGTATCTGAACTACTGGAAGTAGACTAATGTAAGTGTAGATGCAGCTTTATGAAACTTAAAAAAACAAGAGCCCTGTACACGTAATGTGCTGCTTCAGATTTTAAGAATAACCATACACACTGGGGTCGATTGTATGGAACATTTTTTCTGGCTGAGCCTTCTCTAATTGTGGTGGTGGTTGAGCATCTTGAAGCTGAAGGAATGGCTACTGATCTGATAATGTTTCTGTAATATTCACCACCTATGAGCAGCTAGTAAAAATAACATCAGAACTGTGGATAAGCCACTAAGAAGAAATTTATGTAGATGTGCAAAGTATAGGACTATGTTCTGGGATTACAGAGATGAACAAAGCATAGTCTGTTCTCTCTGGAAGGGAAAATTGGTAAGTAGATGATTGCAGTACAGGATGGCAAATGCTAAAATACACATGTATAGTAGCTGTTACAGGAACAGACCAATTGTGTAGGTCAAAAACCTAAGGAAGTTAGGTATCATACATATATAACCTTGACTATATATTGTGTATAAATTCTGACTGTGATATAATTGCTGATGTCTCCCTTATTACGTGGGCAGGTTACTCAGAGCGCTCAGACTCCGTGTCTTCCCCTTGAAAGAGTGATAATTATTTAGGAGTGTTCTGTGTATTAACTGAGATAATATATATGAGGTACCAGTTATGGTCCTTTATTCAATTATTTTTTAAAATTTGGAGAACACGATAGAGGATTATACTTTCATTTCATTATAATATTGCTGCTCAGAATGCTTGGAATTCCCATTTTAAATTTGCTTTTAATAGTTTTTAAGAAAACTAAGCTTACTCAAAACCTTGTAGTCAGTATCCTTTTTTTTTTAAAGTCAAAAGGAGGTTATTTGATCTATTTGCCAGTTGTAGTTCTCAGTGACAGTTGTCTGTTCCCATAAATCAGAGCTGTTCTCAGAGAATTTAAAATTTGCTACCATTAAATGTATTTGACAAAAGTGTGCCACAGGCTTCTATAAACTATTTAGCAAGAGTGAAAATATCATTGGAATAGATCTTTGTAATGATTGCTTTTGGGAAAGTTGGGTAAGACTTACTGGGGACAGAAACTTTTGAATATGTTATAAAATCAGTCTTTGTATAGCTGTAGTCCCCACACTGGATTATATATATCAACCTGAATAGATTTCCCGAATTTTATCTATGTTTTTGTTATTTTAAAAGGTGTTTAAATTAACTTCCTTTAACAGAACCAAACTGAACAGCCTGCATTTTCTTATGTAGTAGGAAAAATTGGCCCAATAATTTAATATTACTTTGTTCATGGTTGATTAATTTTTTCCTAAATTAATGGGTCTTTAAGATAAGGGTGTGTGTACTAGACTATATGATAAATCAGGCTGGGCAAACTTTTCATTTGATGAAACAAATTGATTCTTCTGCTCTGGGTGTTTTGGCCTTGTTATAAAAGTCCACTCAGTCATAACAAGATTAGACCGGTCTGTCACACTGTGATTTAAAGATAAAACAACCAGCCCAGAATTGTGTTACAGATCAAAATATATGTCTTGTTTAGAGCATCTCTATTAAGGTTCATGATTTACAGTCATGAGATTTAAATAGTTTAGTTTGTATCTTATGGTTGGTATTTATTCGTATTGACATTATAGTCATAGATAGGGAAACTATTTCCATAGAAAGGGAGACTTGATATATTAATAGTCCAAAACTTAGTTTAAGCTGGTTGTGATTTGAAAAGTGGCTTTCAGTTGTGTTCTCTGGAAGATTCTCAGGTCTGTGGGCATGTTAATAATGATATCTTTAATTCCCATAATATTTAGTTAGCAGAGGTATTTGGGAAATTGCTGCAGATGATGTAGAATGAGCTGAGGTACGTTTTTGTCTTTTACTGTTTTGTCCCTGTTAAGTTCTTAGAGAAACTAAACTTTTTTTTTTTTTTAAGATTTTATTTATTAGATTGAGAGAGCATGCAAGCAGGGGAGCAGCAGGCAGAGGGAGAAGCAGGCTCCCTGTTAAATAAGGAGATGGATGTGGGGCTTGATCCCAGGATCATGACCTGAGCTGAAAGCAGATGCTTAATCACCTGAGCCACCAAGGTGTCCCAGAACTAAATTTTTCTAATAATGATTTATTTTTTTCTTGGCTTTTAGGGTCCAGAAGTAGACCCAGGCTCTTGACATACACTGAACTCTTTGCTACTGCTAATGTAATTCATTCTAATAAAATTTGATGTTAAGAAATAGTTTTTATATACTATCCATTCATATATAATGTATAATGTATGTTTACATTGACAAGGGAGTAAATGCTAGGGCAGTTCTGCAGAACAATAGGTTTGTTGTGTTACGTATTTCCTACTATAAAAATGAGGACATTGAGGGAGGTTATTGAACTGCCCAAGGTCACACCTAAGTGGTAAAACCAGGAATTTAAGCTAAGTCTGGTTAAGTCTCATGCTTTCATTCATTTTTCCATACTAACTTTTAAATTATTTCCCCTTGGGGCACCTGGGTGACTAAGTGGTTAAGTGTCCAACTCTTGGTTTTGGCTCAGGTCATGATCTCAGGGTCCTCGGAAGGAGCCCTGCATTGGCTCTGTGTGCAGTGAGGAGTCTGCTTTTCTCCCTCTGTCTCTGCCCCTCTCCCTGCTCGCATGCTCACTCTTTCTCAAATCTTCAAAAAATAGAATATTTCCTCTTGGGAGAGTAAAATTTACCTTTATAAATTCACATTATTTTGAACCAGGGAGTACTTTTATTAATCCTGTGCTGTATGCCTAACTTTTTCCCAAAAAAATAAACTTTGTTTATAGTATATAAGGTTATAGAAGGCTCAATGTTCAAAGTAATCAATGCTTAGTGGAAAGAATAAAGTCAGATAATACAGAAAAGTATAAGAGGGTGGTGAAAATCACTAGTAACTAACATTCAGAGGTTAACATTTTGATGTATAATCATGCAAACATTGTAATAAAATACATATATGTATATTTTTAAAACAAAAATAGGTTCATAGCATGGATATTGTCTAGTAATACTTGTCATTATATATTGGCCATAATTTCACATCATTGTTAGTTTATATCTTACTAAATTTTTTTTTAATTTTTAAAACATAATTCTTTTATTTTAGAACAGTTTGGATTTATAGGGAAATTACACAGTACAGAGAGTTCCCAGATTCCCCTATTATTAACTTCTTACATTAGTGTGGGGCATTTGTCGCAATTAATGAACCCAAACTGATAATATTATAATTGACTGAAGCCCTTTTTTGAGATTTCCCTAGTTTTTACCTCATGTCTTCTGTTTCAGGATACCGTCCACAATTCCACAATACATCCTCATGTCTCCTTAGGCTCTCTGTGGCTGTAACTGTTTCTCAGACTTCCCCTGTTCTGCAGGACATGGCACTTTTGAGAAGTACTGGTCAGATACTGTAGAATGCCTCTGCGCTGGGATTGTCTGATGTTTTTCTCATGGTTAGATTGGGGTTATATGGGGTTAGACTGAGGGAGGCCACAGAGATGAAATGCTGTTTTTATCACATCATTTCAAGGGTGCATCCTATCTGTGTGACTTTATTGTTGATATTGACCTTGGTATCCTGGCTGGGGTGGTGTTTGTCAGGTTTTTGTATTGTAAAGTTATTTTTTTTCCTCTGCTTGCTTTCTTGTGCTCTCTGGAAGGAAGGCAGCCCACACTTAGGGAGCAAGAATTGTGCTCTACCTTCTGAAGGGCAAAAGCAGAATTTCTGCCTATATTATTTGGAATTCTTCTACACAGGAGATTTATCTGTCCTCTCCCATTTATCTCTGTTGAGTCATTTATTTGAATCAGTGTAGACCAATGGATATTGATACTTTCGAGTTAAATCCAGTATAACTTTATTGCTCTAATTTTTCTAGCTGTGGCCATTGGGAGTCTTTCAGTTGGTTCCTATATCCATAGACCATACTTTCAGTTGGTCCCTATATCCATAGACCATACCCCAATTGTGGGTTAATACCTTAACTTTTTTTTTTTTTTTTTTTGCATAGCTGCATGGTATTCCATTGTAAGACTCTACAACGATATAGTTAGCTAAACTCTGATTTATGGTAATCTGTGTATCAGATTTTTCACTGGTATAAACAAAACTGCGATGAGAAGTCTTCAAAATATATTTATGAAAGTGTTGTTTGATAATTAGGAAAAATTGCTGTATTAAAGGGACGGCCTTTTATACCCTTACCTGAGGCAAATTTCTGAAGTGTGAGCATTTTCACCTTGCCTATGAAAAACAGTGGTATATTTATCATGTGGTTGCTTCTCTGTTTTCTTTCTTTTTTTTTTTTAAGATATTATTTATTTTGGGGCGCCTGGGTGGCTCAGTCATTAAGCATCTGCCTTCGGCTAGGGCATGATCGCAGTCCTTGGCTCCCTGCTCAGCTGGAAGTCTGCTTCTCTCCCTGCTACTCCCCCTACTTGTATTCCTTCTCTCGCTGTCTCTCTCTGTCAAATAAATAAATAAAATCTTAAAAAAACAAAAAAGACTTTATTTGTTTTTAGAGAGAGAGCACGCACACAAACTGGGAGGGATAGACTGAGAGGGAGAAGAAGCAGACTCCCTGTTGAGCAGGGAGCCCAATGTGGGGCTTGATCCCAGGACTCTGGGATCATGACCGGAGCCAAAGGCAGACACTTAACTGATTGAGCTCCCCCCCCCAGGCACCCCAGTTTTCTTTTTCATGTGATGAGAGCTGTTGGCAGGGGTGGCACCAGTGGACCTAGAGAGCTGCTTTGAGATCACATCTTGCCTTCAGACACCTGTGCCTACTCAGTATAGAATCAGTTACTGTACACAATAAACTCTGTTGGGAAGAATAAAACAGCATTCTCAAAGAGTAAAAACTTAAGAACTGGAAACAATCTTAGAAATCATGTTCCATCCCTGCATTTTAGAAATCGGAAACTTGTACCACAGGGTGAGATGATTGCCTGAGATTTTGCCATAATGGAAGCATTTAAGAACCTGAATTTCTGGGGTGCCTGGGTGGCTTAGTCGATTAAGTGTCCAACTTTTGATTTCGGCTCAGGTCATGATCTCAGGGTTGTGAGATTGAGCTCTAAGTTGCTCTGTGCTGGGTGTGATATCCAAAAACAACAAAACTTGAATTTCTGCTCAGAATTCCTTGTTATGTGAGTATATTTTGTATCCTATTGCAAGGATATATACAGTTTTTATGTTGGAAAATTTCAAACACATACCAAAGAAGACAAGATAGAATAATTCATCCCCATGTCCCCATCTCTCAGCTTTACTTGTCATTTTGTGGCCAGTCTTTAAACTCCATCCATATTATTTTAGAGCATATCCCAGATATTAAATTATTCATCTGTAAATATTTCAATATGTTCAAGAAATCTTTCTCAAAACACAACCACAATGTCATTATCCTACCTTAAAAATATTTCTATTCGAGGATATTTAGTTATAAGAACTTCAGAAATTTGTACTCACCATGGATTAGAATCAAGCATTACTGAAAATATATTTACTTGGTGTAATTCCCCCAAAATTAATAGATTTTTTAAAAGATTAATTTATTTTAGAGAGAGTGAGCATATGTGAGCATGGGGAGAGGAAAAAGGAAAGGTGAAGCAGACTCTCTAATGAGCAGGGAGCCCGACATGGGACTTGATCCTGGGACCCTGAGAAAATGACCTGAGCCAAAATCAGGAGTGGGATGCTTAACCAACTGAGCGTCCCAGGTGCTCCTAGAAAGATTTTAATGTGTTATCTGTATACCATACAAAATGGCCTAGATTATAGCTTTTATAAAAAAATGTATTAGGGTTTTACCTGGGAAAAATAAGTTAACCTCTCATGAGATTTCTTTAGAGCAGAGAAATCCATCAAGACTGTATGACAGATACCCCCAGTTGTATACATTTGCTTTTTGGCCCTTCTTTACTCTTTATCTGTGCATGGAAAAGTCCAAGTATAAAATCTCTTTCACATTTTATTCTATTAACTGAAGCCATGGACAAGAACTAGTGGTATGGTCATTCTATTCACATCTTCTGTAGAGAGATTTTTGAACGTGAAGTAAAATTCCTGCATGCTATTTCCTGAATTAGGAGTTTACAGAGCTTCTAAGAGAATCAGTGTGGACATCATCACTGCATTTTCATTTACTTTTAAGAAGATAATTTAAGAGGAGAGAATACCTTTTGTATCAGAGCTGATCCTAAAGGCAGAACCAACTGCAATTACCCTGTTTACTTCAAGCAGCACACTAAGCGGATTACTTGACTGTCAACAATTTAGAAGGATGGCTAATACTCCCAATATTATAAATATCATATTTTCTTGGGGTTTCACTGGATCTTTAAAATTAAAATTGAGGTGTTATTTTCTCCTGAAAAAACAACCCTGTCTCAGACGCTTCGCAACCACAATAGGAAACTTTCTCCAAAACACCCATTTACTTGCATTGAATTTATCCTAGAATTGCTTCTGTTTTTTTGACATGCTATTAAAATATGCAATGATCTAAATTGAAGAAGGAGTGAAAAAGAGGGCTGAAATTTTCTTTCTGCTTTTTCTAAGCCAGACCAAAACCAATCTTAACAGCATAATTTTATTTAAAACTATTTTGTTGCTAATAAATGTTCATCTTGCTAGCCCGGATTGTTCATTATATGCAGATTCATGTTTTATTCTAACCTAATTTAGACTTTTCTGCCTTGCGTTTCACAGTCTTACAGCCTTTCCATTTTCTTTCGTGAGTGGGCTTTGTTATAGTCAGCTTAATTTTCCTTCCATTTTGAGTGCCCTATTTGTATTATTTCTGAATGTTGGCACACTTTTATCTTCTTGTTTTCATTCAGTGATCATCTTTTAAAGAAGAGAAATCATTGTTCTCATTTCTAAGCAAAAGCCAAAAGATTAACGAAAAATCATCAGTTTCAACTACATCTCTCGTCAAGTGCATTCAGTCTTCCTAGGCTAATGTGTATTGGGAATTTTAAGTTCTTGGAGGACATAGTATTCATCCTGTGCTGTGATTGACCTCTAGCATTTCACCCACTCTGCCTATTTTTTTTTTTTAATTAGAGTGCCCTATTTGTATTATTTCTGAATGTTGGCACACTTTTATCTACTTGTTTTCATTCAGTGATCATCTTTTAAAGAAGAGAAATCATTGTTCTCATTTCTAAGCAAAAGCCAAAAGATTAACGAAAAATCATCAGTTTCAACTACATCTCTCGTCAAGTGCATTCAGTCTTCCTAGGCTAATGTGTATTGGGAATTTTAAGTTCTTGGAGGACATAGTATTCATCCTGTGCTGTGATTGACCTCTAGCATTTCACCCACTCTGCCTATTTTTTTTTTTAATATTTTATTTATTTACTTGAGAGAGACAGTGAGAGAGAGCATGAACGAGGAGAAGGTCAGAGAGAGAAGCAGACTCCCCATGGAGCTGGGAGTCCGATGCGGGACTCGATCCCGGGACTCCAGGATCATGACCTGAGCCGAAGGCAGTCGTCCAACCAACTGAGCCACCCAGGCGTCCCCCACTCTGCCTATTTTAAGCTACTTTATAAACCTCTTCTTGATACGTAAAGGATACTTCTTTCGTGAGTGGGCTTTGTTATAGTCAGCTTAATTTTCCTTCCATTTTGAGTGCCCTATTTGTATTATTTCTGAATGTTGGCACACTTTTATCTACTTGTTTTCATTCAGTGATCATCTTTTAAAGAAGAGAAATCATTGTTCTCATTTCTAAGCAAAAGCCAAAAGATTAACGAAAAATCATCAGTTTCAACTACATCTCTCGTCAAGTGCATTCAGTCTTCCTAGGCTAATGTGTATTGGGATACTTCTTCTTAAAGTCCTCTTTGCTTTGACATTGTCTCTTTTTGACATCTTTACTACTTTGTCAGCATGTGATCTTGACTGAATTTCTTATCTTTCAGTTTCTTCCTCTGAACACTGAGGATATTAATCAGTAGTCTTCTCATTGGATTGTTGAATTAAATGAGACAAGCTGTAGTTCCTGGCATATAATAAATGCTTCAGAAACATTGAAGCCATCCTTATTATCTTTCCCCTTTGTTTATTTATACCTTCACTTGATTAGGAAAAATGGTATGTATATCTTAAATAAGTGACCCCCTTTTTACATTTTCCTCAAACTTTAATTGTTTTCCTCAAACTTCAAAAAAAAAAAAAAAACCAACCACCTTCATTTTGAAATTATTACAGATTCATAGGGAATTGCAAAAAAAAATTGCAAAATGTGTCCTTCACCCATTTTTCCCCCAAAGGTAGCTATAGTACAAGATCAAAACCAGAAAATTGACACAGGTGCCATCTGGCGCTTACTCAGATTTCTCCAGTTTTATATGCACTTTGTGTGTGTGTGTGTGGTGTGTATAGTTCTGTGCAGTTTGATCACATGTATATTTGTGTAACCACCATCACAATCAAGATACAGGAGACTATCCCTGACCCATCAACCCAAAGCTTCCTCTTGCTCTCTTTTATAATTTCCCCAAACCCTTGGTAACCACTAATTAGTTCTCTAGCTTTCTAGTTTTGTTACTCTGCGAATATTATATAAATGGAGTCATATGCTGCTTGTGATCTTTAGAGATTGGCTTGTTTTACTCAGCATAATGCTTGTGAGAGCCACTCAAATTGTTGTGTGTGTCAAATACTCTGTTCTTTTATTGCTGAGTTCTGTTTCATGGTGAGGATGCACCACAGTTTAGCCGTGGAAGGACATTTGGGTTGTTTACAGTTCTGGGTTATCACAAAGCTGCTGTGAACATTTGTGTACAGGTGTTTTGTGTAGACCTAAGTTTTCATTTCACTGGGATAAATGCTTAGGACTACAGTTCCTGGATCAGAACTTTCTAAATGGACCATTGTAAGCTTTTTTGAAAATACATGCTAATGCCATATGCAGATATTAAGAGCAGGTGTTCTTAATGCTAGCCATTATAAATAATATAGTGTCCTCTGTTTTAAAATACCTTTCTGTATAATTTTCAGCGTCAGTCCAAAGTATTGAATCCTTTTTGTACTGTAATATGTTTTTTAACTTTTATTTTTATTTAAATTCAGTTAATTAACATAGTGTATTATTAGTTTTAGATCTTTTTGTATTGTAATATAATGTGTACTAAATAAATATTTCATTTTGTTAATGAATCCCCTTTCATATTGTATTGACAGTTTTCTTGGGTATATTGCAGTTCTTAGATACTAAATTTGAGTGGGGGACATATTTCAAGTAATGCTTTTTTCTTTTTATCAGTTCTTTGCAATGTGGTAGATGTTGAAATTTTAAAATACTTGTAAAGATGAGCACGAAGAGTCAGGAAGTCCATTAATCAATATCCAGCAATATTTCAAATAATGAGTATTGTTGGACATTTGTTTTCCAACATAATGTTTGGGGTCCTAAGATATTTTATAAACTCATTGTCTCCAAGATTAAAAATAAATGATGTCATTATTAAGGCGAAGCTACTAATGCTCTTGACATGTGAAGAGCTCCTAATGGTAATACCCATAGATTTAAGTAATTGTTACTGAAGTTGGGCATCAAAAGTTAGGAGAAAGACAATATAAATTATGTGTGGTGGACAGGCATTAGGTGGTTGATCAGTTCTGGCTTTCACAAATATATCTAATAGTCTTAAAATAACTAATAAAAGGAAAGCTCTAAAAATTGGTAGAAGAGAAGGAAACCAAATGTAGAAAGCAGTGGTTCTTAAGTCTGCTCATCTGAATATTGTCGGTCAATTTAAAAGTGAAACAAGCACCCCTCCCTGGGCCAGCTAAATTAGATTCTGGAAGTGGTGCCCAGGCCTTGGTATTTTAAAAATATGCCCAGGTAGTGTTTAACCCGAGTTGAGAGCTCCTGACCCAGCAGGAATGGCCTCTCTGCTCCTATTTCTTCACCTTAGAATTCAGTAGCGTTTGTGCTGTGAGCATCCATCTCTAATGTATTGGACTCATGTGGGTTCCAGGTACCTTTTATTTATGGCTCTGTGGGGATGCCTGTTTTCCTAAAGGGGAGGGTACCCACACTTTTGGACACATTGAAACTATAACAGAGCTTTAATATGTGTAACAGAAGAATGCCTATCTTTGGAATGAAATACCCCAAATAGGGAGAAACTCTAAGTCATTGACAAGTCGAAAGGAAACGAAGTTTCATCTGGGGCATATAGTGGGTAGGACGCTTTGTGGGAAATTGGGCATTTAGGAAACCTGCAAGGGGTGTTGCAGTGAGAAGTCTCAGGTTTTATTGATAGATCCTATTGTCAGCCTTATTTAGTTTTTATTTCTTTATTTTAATTTTTACTTGGCAAAAAGTATAACAAGTGAAACTATGCAAAGATGAGTATAGACAAAAAGAATTAATACCCCACAAATTGTTCATAGCCTGATGTGAATTCTTCTTTTTCTGTATTCATAAAAGTTTGTTTAACTATATAAGGTTTATGAATTTTTTGTTTTTAAAATAGGATCGTATTCTATACATTATTATGAAGTGTTTCCTCCTTAATATATCATGGATATTTCTTTAGGTCAATACAGATCTAAGTCTTACTTTCAAAAAATGAATAACATTTTCAATATGCCATGATATATTGACCCATTTGCCTGTGAATGGACAGAGCATTAACTCTTTTTATTTAATTTTTTAAAAATTTACCACAAACGATGGTGTATCTTTGCATATTTAAGCTTAGGTATTTTTGCTTTTGTTTGTAAAGCATTCTTATAATCCATGGTTTGGTTTTGGTCAGATTTCCTAGTTTCTGGATACTTTCTTTGATACTGAGAATTAATGGACTAATAATGTCAGTTGATTTCCAGCTAATTAGCTCCTAGGTATTAAGTTGGACATTAGGTAGGGGAATCAGTTATTTTAGAAATGGATATTAATAAATCCTCATGGCCAGAAACATTTTTCATAGGTCCTAGAATCCCTAATGTGGAGTAGTACCTTAATGAGTGGCCATCAGATGGGCTTCATGAGGGGTCCTTGAACCGTCTGATGTTGATTGAAAAGGTGTGTATACATTGTACATTTAATGGCTTTTATTACCTTTTCAAAGGGATTTTTATTGCCCCTTAAACTGGTTAAAAATTGGTAACACAGATATCAGAGAATAGTACTTAGTCTGCAGAACTTGTAGAGTACTGAGTTGTCATTGATAGCATGTTTTTAATCACAGTATCCTTTTTCTGTAAAGATCTGGATTGAAATATGTTTCTAATTTCCAGGTGGCACAAGCCCAGGAGAGATGGCTAATGCTATAGCTAGCAGACTCCAGGCTCAGAATAACCTGAATAGGTCATAATAATGTTCTGAAATCAGCAAGATGATAAATACTGAGGATAAACATCTGCAGGAACTGAGGAATGCTTAGGCAGGGAGGACAATCTCAGATGCACCTAAGATGAAAAGAGCGAGGAGCTGATTTGCCCACGGGCTTATGTGGGCTAGCTCTGTGATGTGGCTGTTAAAAATATGAGCCATGTGGACCACATTTGATGGGTTGTTTTGCGTCTGAAAACCACATTTGAGGTGAGACCCAGGAAAGGAGGAAGACTTGATGGGAGGGATGGACCATAAGGAGGGATGGACTGAGACGTGAACCCAGAAGCGCACCAACGCTGAAGGAGTTTGGTTTTTGGATCTGAAGGAGAGGGTGTAAAAGAACAATGGTGGCAACCCTTGTAGGTGAAGGAATAGGAAGACAAGAAAATGTGCCCAGTAAATGTTTGAATGAATGAATGAATGAATGAATATTACAAGGCTAAGGATTTTGACTTGACCTGAGCTCTGGTGAGAGTTCTCCAGTAATGGGGTGGGCACGTCTAGAAAGCAGTGACTTCCCAGTAGAGCCCTTCAGTCATAGTGATGGGTGACTGGGGTAGGGCTGTAGAAAGCGTTCTTGTTCTCAGGATAAACTGTTTAACAGGACTTTAAAACACTGTTAATTGGAATTTTGTATTTCTCTCAGGTACTTTAATTCTTAAATAGGAGACAATTCCAGGATAATATTGTAGGCTCTTTAAAAGTACTTTTATAGAAGGAGTGTTTTTGACTCAACAGACTACATGATTATCCGTATAGATACTGCAACATTGAACTGTAATAGGTTGGTTTTTTTTTTTCTTTTTAACATATAATGTATCATTTGCCTCAGGAGTATACGTCTATGAATCATCAGGCTTACACATTTCACTACATTCACATTACACATACCCTCCCCAGTGTCCATAACCCAGCCACTCTATCACTCCCCCTCCACCCCCCAGCAACTGTAATAGGTTTTTTATCTGAAACTGTGATGAATGCTGTTAAACCTAAAGTAGCCAGCTTGTCTAGACTTGTAGAGTAAGTATGCTTGAAGATTTTATTTTTCGTGACTTTAGAGAGAAGAAAAACCACATTCTTTTCAAGCTACAAAAAGAGGAAAAAAGGGAATTTCGCCACTTGCCGTGGCCTCAGGAAACAGGTACACTATCTCCATTAGACTAATTGTCAGAGACCTGACTCTGATCATGGTAACACACCAGAGAACTGGCATCCTGCTGTGCCATTTACATATGTGTGCCCCTCAGTGTGCATACTGCCCTGTGGAAATGGATCTCTAATGTTTGTTTAAGTTGGTTAATAGAGATATCTTTTATTACCCCTCAAGTAGTCAAAACAGTGTAAAAGAACTTCAGGTTATAAAAATGGATATTGTCCAAATTATTTTATATACAGCTTTTTAAAAAACAAACCCTGTGTCTCCCACTAGCAGTTTTAAAATAGATTGGGGGATAAGACCACTTGGGACCCCATGGTTTCCACTCCTTTTTATAGGGCCCTAGGAGTTTAGGTCAGGGTTTAAGATGGGCTCCACCGCTCACTGACTGGCCTTGATTTCCCTTGAAAGATCGTGCTGGTGCGCCTAAGCATTGTGAGAAAGCATGGTGCTGGGTCCATCGGGAGAACTCGGTATCTATTCTGTATCTTCTGCTCTGACCTCGTAACCCCTTTCTCTTTTTCCTGATTCAGCAGTTACTGTCATTTGTATGTCTTATTCTGTCTTGAAAATAGCACATCTAAAAACTAATCTTTTTGTATCCCCACCGCCACTCCTTCCTCCTCTAATTCTTAACCTGCTCCTGCTCTCTCCTCCTGTCTCCTCTTTTTCATCTGTGGGTTCCACTCACCAGAGGTAGCCCTGGAGGAGGCTGACACTGTGAGCTCTGAGTCCTACTGTCTTGGATTAAGTTCCAGCTCTATCACTCTGTTGCCACGTGGCATTGGACAAGTTACTTAATGTCTGTCTCTAAATCTCAGTTTCCTCAGTTCTAAAAGCAGTATGGTAGCCATCTGTCTTACAGAATTGGGAAAATTCAGTGAGATACATACATGTTAGCAATCGGTATGGTTGCTGATGCTTACGCGAGTGCACAATGTGCATTTATTAGTTAGAGCTCAAGCTGGAAGTGGTGGTGTCTTCCTTAACTCCCCTTCTTTCCCTCACCTAAGCATCCTCTCAGCAATTGATTCTGTCTCAGGAGTTTTTCCTCTTTCTCATCCCTGCTTTTAGGTCAGGGTTTTTAAATTTGAATTTATCATACTCAAAGAGGTTCATAAGCCCTAGAAATTGAACATATATCTTGACATATGTGTGTTTTTCCTAAGGAGAGGGCATTTAGCATTTACCATTGACTTTCACACAGGTCAGTGATCCACACAATGTTTATAACTGCTGGCTTGGACTCTCTCTAGCCTGTATCCAGGAGCATATGCACTGATACTCCTCCTCTGGCTCTGTGCCTGTAATCTCCCATACTGTTGCCCAGTGAACTTTTTTTTTTTTTTTTTAATGTTTTTACATCACCATCCTGCTTACAGAGTTGTGTTGATTCCCTGTTTCCTACAGCAGTGGTTCTCCCCCCAAATCACATCCCATGGGAAGTTTTTAAAGAAGTACCCAGGTCCCATCCTAGACCAGTCAATTGATACTGACAAATACTGGGCATCAATATTTTGTTTTAAAGCTTCCCAGGAGATTTTAATGTGTGGCCAGACTTGAGAGCCTCAGGGCTACAGGATGATGGCCAGACGTGTTAGCGTGGCCCTTAAAGTCCTCAGCAGCCCAGTGCAGATCTACCTCTTCAGCCTGGTCTTCTGCCTCCTCTCCGATTCCTATCTTACCACTTGCTCTCTGGATATAGACTTTTGCTATTCCCAGAACATTCCATGTTATTTCCTCCCTCTGAGATTTTGCCTGTACTGCTTGCTCTGTCTAAAATGCCTTTCACCCTTTCTCTGCCTGGTGATTTTAATCATAAAACAACCCTCCCAAACCCCCAAAGAGAATTGCAGCGCTACTTCTGTACAAACTTGTGGGCCTTAAAGTGTATTATAATTACTTGTCTATTACTATCTTCCACATTACACTGAACTCCTAGAAGGTAGGATCCTTCTTTATTTCATTTCTCTTGTGTTGACACCAGGTTTAAAGGAGTTCCTTGAGAGTCTAATGAATGAGTAAACGACAGTCAACAAAGAGCAGGCTACTCTGGGGAATCTGGAAATCCGTGGGGTTGAGGAAAGTAAATATGGCGTCCTAGCTGTGGTGAGGAATGCTCAGCAGAAGTTTAATCCTCTACTATTGCTCTTCTGTACTTTTATAAGAATCAAAGATCAATATATGGAGTTTCTCATCTGGGACTAGGAAAGTCGAGACCAGCTTTGAAAACATCTCCAAACACTACTGAACATTATCAAACAATAGCGTAAAGTCATATCATCTTTGTCTCCTGAGACTCAGAGATTTCTGAATGAGAGATGGAGAATCAGCCATTATGATGATGGCAACTTTATTTTCCCCAGTGGATTATCCTAACTTAGTTACTGATTTAAAGACACCCTTATATGGACAGTTCTTCAGACATTATATGTTTCTAATTTTGATCTCACCCCTGGCCTTTATGTTTAGCTGCTGCCTAGTCCTTCTGTTGGCTATTTTTAATACTTTTTTTTTCTGTGTGTCTCAGAATTGTCCCAACACATTTTAAAGAACAGTAACTTCAATGTGTTTTAGTCTTCCTGTTTCTTCAGTGCCCAGGATTAATTTAATGGTGATTTCTTTAGTAAACGGTCTAAGAGAGGTTCTTTTGGATATTGTCTGGGGGCTGTTTCATCTTACTTATCTTTCCTGAACGCGCCCCCTCCCTCCAACTACACTCTTAGGAGAAGAGATGGGTTATTTAACACTTACACAAAGGACAGTGGGTACTAGTCTGATGTCATGAGTTGCGTGTACATCATTCTGATATACTGTGTATGAACAATGAGAATACCCTTTGTCTAACTGGCTTCTGATTACTTTATAATCTGAAAAGCTGGGATAATAAGGACAAGATTTTTTTTTTATTCAAAGTCAGAATGTTAGTTGGAATGTATTACTATGGTATCCTTTTATGCTTCTATTCATCTTATTTAAAAAGTATTTTAAGAAGCCTTAAAGAAATCTGGATTTATCAAGAAGCCCTCCTTTAAATATGTTTACATAAAAGAATCTGAGTCTGTGAAACTAAAAAGAGTAATTTTTAGTCATTTTTTTAAGAGCATTTTTAGGAACAGATGTGAGTCAAGGAATTGGGAAATGGTCTAAGAGAGGCCTTTCTTGGCAAATGGAGACAGGAAAATATGTCAAGAAAAAGAAGAAACCAACGCTTACAATGATTGCATTAAGGTCTAAAATGGATAATTGTCTATTATTTCACAGTCTACAATCAACAACAACAGATACCCCGGTACTGTGTGTCCGCTTTTCTTGTAGTGAGCCAAGACCTACAGAGAGGAACTGGCCTGTGGTGTTTCTGAGAATGGCTTCTTGGATTATTATAATTACTGGGCTGTTACAATTCTTAGAGCTGAGTTGTTTATCCTGTAGTTTTTTGCTGTTTTGAAAGGTGAGTACCCAACATCAGAGGACTGTTTTAAATGAGCTATTTAGTGCTTAAGAGATACAATTATATATGTCTACTGTCAAGAGACTAGGCTATACCATGCCCACTCCTGGAAGAAACTAGCCACCTACTGGGTTCTTGTAGCAAGGGAAATTAGAATCTCTTATGAATATGTCTACAGACCACGTCCATCGACAGCGGAACTGGCAAAAGTTAGAGAAAGCATTCTTGGTTTCTCAAGTCCCTTGGTAATTGGTACCAGGTGTTGTATTCTATCACACACTTGAGCATTTGCCCTTCAAACAGATCTTACAAATGCTCGGGGACTCATGAGAACATATTTGAAATTATCAATAATAAAACCAGTGCTTTTGGGCTGTTATTTTGAAGATCCTTTCCTTCTTAGCCTGCAAGTACCCTGTTTATCCAAAATAAGATAGAGAGGGAACCTAAACACTCAGAACCCCAAAGTAGATTCTCTACCACATACAGGTGGTTTAACCTGGAATTCCCCTTCAGTGTTAATTTCTATAGCTAAAAATATATATATACATAAACAAAAGATATATTTTATATATAGAAATCTGTGCCAAGTACTCTTCTGAGTGCTATAGGTAAATTAACTTGTTTTCTCAACAGTCCTTGGAAGTGGCTTCTTATCCTCATCTTATAGGTGGGAAGAGAGAATTCTGTTAAGTGACTGGCCAATGGTTGCAAAGCTACTGAATTTTGATTTGAATGATCCCATCAGTATGACTCTTAAAGTGTTCTCCAGTCCTCTTTTCCTTAGATAGTCTTAAATCTCAAGTCAGAAAGTAGAGTAGCTCTTACCCTAAAAAGATTGTACATGCTCTTGAAGTAAGCTCGATTGCTGTGAAGCAGTGTGCATTGGAATAACAAAAATTAATACTTGGTGCTAATGTACCAAAAGCTTTTGGAGGTTAGTAGCTGGTTGCCTGATTCTTGATAGTTTTGCTCTAATTGGATCAAAGAAACAGAGAAGTGGGTGTTTATGGTTAGCAGCTCGGCATACTGGCCACCAACATGGGAGTGGCAATAGAGTTTGATTTGCAGTGGGTGAAATTTGTCTTTGTATTATCTGTAAGAAAGACAAATAAATAGTATGAGATCGTAGGACGTTTATTTATTTCAACAGACTCTTTTCAAGTACTTTCACCTTAAAAATGGAGAGAACTCACTTTAACCTTTTATTAATAGATTTGAGTAATAAGGTTACATTTTAAAGTATTTTCAGTGTGGATATATGACTGCCTTGAAGCCAAATTAGAGTAGAACTAGTAAGATTTTGTTACTTTTGAAATATCTTTTGAAAAACTGTGGCTTTAAATCTAATATTTTTCCTAAACTCTCAAATTACAGTACATTTGTTGGTGGTTTTGGGTTAGCTTGAATACTAATGAATTATAGAAGTTCAGATTGTACTTAATAAACCTACGCTAATTTTTTCATTTAAGGTGTGTTTATTACATATTAGTGCTTGTTTGTTCAAACCTGGCAGCTCGTCTCTGTCTGTGTAGCACTTTCAAGCAGAGCATCTTGTATCAGCAAATGCAGAAGTGTTGCTCCAGGAGAAAGGAGGAAACTCCCAGAGTAGAGGCGGGACAGTCTCTGCTCTTTTAACTGAGAGGAGGCTAATGTTAGGGCGTATGAAAACGTCTGACCGTGTCCTTGTGATTCTCTATGAACTCCAGATGAAGGGAAAACAATCAAAAAGCATATTTAGCACCTACTACATCCCAGGTACTCTGTTTAGTGGTATACCCATGTCTATATATTCACGCACGTTTGTCTATCTACCTTGCTGTGTATGCATAAACGTGCAAATTTATTTATTTAATAAAATATTTCTATATTAAGCACCAGTGTTTTACATGCTTTGCAAACATAAACTCATTTAGTCTTCATAATAACCATATGAAATGTGTCTATTACCGTCCCCGTTTTAAAGAGGGTGAAACTAAGACACAGCGAGAGTAGTTGCCCACGGTCAGCAACTACTGATGATGAGGCTAGAATTTGAACCCAGAGAGAGATGAATTCTGAATCCATTCCATTCCCCAGACATGCATTATAGCTTTCCTTTTTCTTCACCTTTGCTGAGGTCTTTGCTTCTCTATAACGGTCTTTCCACTCCTTTTGCTCTTGAAAGCTCGCCAGCATGCAAAGGCTCAATTCAAACGTCACTTCCTCCAAGATGCCTTTCCTGATGATCCCAACTGGAAGCCTCTAATTAGATTCCTAATGGAATGAAATGAGATACTTACTGATTACTCTATCCTATGGTAGGAAGTTTATATATTCTATCATGTCTCATGCGAGATGATAAGTCTCTTGAAGGCAGAACTATCATTCACACTATTTTCTGCTGTAGTCATGAATATCGTGCCATTCGTACAAATGTTGCAGGCACTTGGGAATTTCATGGTGGCAGGAACCAGCTGTTCAACAAATGTTTGTTAAATGGATGACCATTAGGAATGTATGCGGAGGGTAAAATTTCCCAGTATTACTCTAAGATACTTTAAAAAATTAACTACATTAAAATAAGTATTCAAACAACAACAGTAATAATATTGCCTTAAGTTCACAGTCCTGTTATAAATTGTTATACAATCGTGCTAAATAGGGGTTCTTGGGTGGCTCAGTTGGTTGAACGTCTGACTCTTGATTTCAGCTCTGGTCATGATCTCAGGGTCCTGGAATTGAGCCCTGCTTCAAGGTTCCGCACTCAGAGAGGAGTCTGGTTGAGGATTCTCTCTCTTTCCCTCTGCACCTCCCTACCGCCCTGCTCATGCTTGCATGTGCTCTCTCTCTCTCAAATATAAAGAAATATTTAAAAAATAAAAATAAAATCATGCTGAATTAATTAACTACTTACCAAGGTTTTTAAAAAGAACAGACTTTAAGAGTTTGCTGCTATGTATGTACTTTTTTTTTTCTTTCTTTTTTTTTAGCTTCCAAAAAAGAATGCTGAAGAGAAAATGGTTTATTCTTTTGGAGTTAGATTTTTCTGTTCCTGTGTGGATAAATTGGTACTCTAATCCATTTCTGAAGTATTTCGACAGATTGAATAGTTATGATCTATGCCAACATAATCACTCTGAAGGCTCGGATGAACGAATCATCTCTTTAGCATATATGTGTAGTTGTAGCATTGAAGGCCACATATATTTGTCTCAAATTATAGGATGGAATAAATATAGAACTCCCGATTTTAGCAATATCTGATTTTATAATCAGACCATATGACTGTTTCATTTTAGTTTGACTAACAATAATTGATATGATAAGGTAAATCTAGTAATCAGAATTGTGAATTTTAAGAATAACAGACATCAGCTGGTCTTAAAAGGTTTAATTTGGAGATACAGGGATGGAATGTTACAGACTTTTTGGAGATATGTGTATCAGTGAGATTTTGCTGTGTAACAAATCATATAATACTAGTGACTTAGGAAAATAAGCATGTATTATGTCTAACAATTCTGTAAGTCACCTGGTGACCTTGGTTTGGGCTAGCCTGGGTGATCTCTGCAGGCAGCTTGGCTGGGGCCATATGGTCTAGGGTGGCCTTGCTCACATGTCCGGTGGTCATTGTGCTGGCTGGTGTGGGGGCCCCGACAGCTGATGGTGTATCTTTGTTCCATGTGGTCGTCTCACCCTCAGTAGGCTACCCAGGGCTTCTTTGGGTAGTGTTCTCGGGGTTCCACAGTGCAGCAAGAGGGGCAAGCCCCAGTGGGTCAGCACTTTTCAAAAATTTGCCCTTGTCTTCCTGGCCAAATTAGTTAATATAGAAAGGGACTACCCAATGGTAGATGCAGGGAAGCAGGAATACGTAAGGGGTCATTACCGCAACAGGTCTCTAAATTCTGATTTAGAGAGGCCAGCAACATGAAGTGATAAAAAAGAAAAAAGTGTGCAAGCTCTCAAAGCTACAGTTTTCAGAGAGATAGTTTATAGACCCTAGGTTTCCCTGAAATACTTAATAATCAGTTGAAGCCCTTCCGGCTTTTCATTTTTTGAAGCTTTGAGCTATAAAAATGGGGAGCCTTTCATCATTCCCTCACTCAATAAATATCCCAGTTGATCTTCAGCGAGGACCACAGCGATGACAGAACGGGTGTGATCATACTGGCTCCAGACACTTAGAGCTCCCGTGGGCTGTGTGGCATCTCGGAGAGCGCTGACACTGGCCCTTGCTGTTGGCATCATTATCCCTGTGTTATAGGGGAGGAAGCAGACTCGCAGAGGCATGTAGCTGGTCGGTGGGAGGCTACATTTTGAACCCAGGTCTTTCGGACTCTACAGCTACATCCGAAGAAGAGTTGCTTACTAGTGGGTTGATCGTGGTTTTTTCCAGCATGAAGCCTTTGAGTATTTCATGTCACCCTTGAAAAACTGGGAACCATGGAGAAACAGGAAGGGTTTTTGTTTTGTTTTGTTTTTCCCTTTCTACTCTTTCCCTACTCTACAACCCTCACTAGTTGGACCAAATAACTACGTTTAATTTGAAGATGATAAAAGCTCAGAATGGAAATTTTACTGCTGGTTCCAGATGTAATTTTTAAATCTTTCAGAATAACTGATCCCTCCCATTATGTCACTGTGACTCTTCAAAGGTTCCAAAGTGAAATTCAGAATCCCGAGATATTCTAGAACATATGTTTAAAATGTCATTAGAAGATAACCTTCATTTAAAAAATTAATTGTTCCTCTCCCCGACTCTTACCCCCGTGTGCACTCCCAGAACACAGAGCACATAACTGTGTCCTCATACTCACCAGAACATTGTGTTTGCCTGGGTGGGTCTGTCCTTGTCACCAGAGTGTGAGCTTCTTGAACACAGAGCCCTTGTCTGTTCTCTCTCTATCAGCAGCACCTAGCCTAGTGGGAACATTCTAGTATCTGCTGTGTGATTTTATAACTGAATTCCATGCCTGGGGAGAAATTCTTTTCTTCTCCTTCCTTTTGGTCTATCTGTCCTCCTTTGGTTCTGTCTTTTCCTTTCTAGATCATTTTTCTCCCCTTTCAGGCTATCTCTGGTCTTCAGCCTTCCTCAGCTTTCCGTTTATCCCACCAGCTCATTAGTCATTTTTATACTCACTTCATGTTGAAATGATAGTATCTTGGATATATTGAGTTCAATAAAATATGTTACTAAAATTAATTTTCCCTTCTTTAACCTTATGGTGAGAAAATTTAAAATTTTACGTGTGTGGCTACTTTAGAGGGTTGATATCCAGGTGAATTGATTAATACAAGTTCATAAAAACAGTTGTTTTTTTATTTTGTTTCAATTGGATGGATCTGTTGCACTAAAGATCCCATAGATCACCATCTTCCGCTCACTTAGCGCTGCCTGTCCTGCCTCCCCCAATACCAAAAATTCATGCGAACGAATGGGGAGAATTTACCTTGCTTTTAATGATGCACACAGATTTTTCTCTACTGTCATAAGTATGCTTGGAACAAAAGTATACGTGACTCTTAAATTATTTTCACTAATGAAAAGGAAGCCACAGAGTGACTAATGTAAATTGGAGGATACACTATTTTCTTTGGAATGTTTGGGTTCTTCCATTTTGGAACAGGTGTGGCCACTGTTGAAAGAAACAGTAGAGTCATACTCAGCATATTTGATACATGAGAAACTGGAAAACTGCTCAGCGTCCCCTGCCTTCCATTTAATGGATGTAGAATTCATCATATTGTTCCTCTGCAGTGCAAACTCCAGTGCCTCTAAGTAAACTCGGTTGTGTTTGCTTTTTCTTTCTGGTTTAGGGAAGAAATCATGTTTTTAGCTTAGAAACTCTTCTTCCGAACTGTGATTAATTAATCACAGTTATTAATCGGTTAAGGATTAATTGTGTCAAAAATAGCCTCACAATGTCTTCTTTTGCATCAAGACTTCCAGAATTGCTGCGGATCACTAAGAATTCGTTATAGTGATCTGCAGTTAGTCATCTTTGATGAGTGCCAGCTTGTTTCCCTTTGGCATGGAGTAGGAGATCGCCCACTTTGGCATGGAGTGGGAAATCACCTCCAGTGATTTTTGGCTTGGGGTGGTAGTGAGTGCACATCAACTACTGTCTCTTGGGCAGGGTGCGGGGTGGGCAGTGGAGAGCAAGTGCCCTTTACAGCTGGGCGGTAGGGGTGGAACCCCAGACTAGCAGCTAGTCGTTTTTGCGAGTGACCTGGAGAGAGGGTCCGTGCTGGTGGTTACCAGCTCATGCCACCAGGAGTCAAGCTGTTTACCACTTCGGGGGTTTGTGCTGTATGTGGATAATGTTTCATAAGGGCATAGTCAGGTCTTTTTTTTTTTTTATGATTTTAAAAATTTATTTATTTGACAGAGATCACAAGTAGGCAGAGAAGCAGGCAGAGAGAGAGAGGAAGAGAAGCCGGCTTCCCGCTGAGCAGAGAGCGCAATGCGGGGCTGGATCCCAGGATCCTGGGATCATGACCTGAGCCAAAGGTAGAGGCTTTAACCCACTGAGCCACCCAGGCACCCCAGCGTCAGGTCTTAAGGATCCGTGTTTCAGGATACCTGCCTGTGTTAGAGAGTCAAGGAGGGAGCTAGCCCCTGGAGCACAAACCTGGGATTTGGGAGTTGAACAGAAAAAAATAAAAATCTCTTGAATTCTAAACTGACACAACATTTTAAAATCAGGAAAACAAACAGCTCTGAAAAGATTTCTGGGATTTTAGCTCAATGGTTAATATGGAAGACGTGTTCTAGAGCGGTTAGGAGGGGGAGTGGAATAATCCAGTGTTGATTCAGACTGAAACTTTGGACAAGTCATTGAATTTCCCTGTTTTACCCATCTGTTTAGAAAAAGGAGGGGGAGGGGGATAATTTCTCCCAGAGGTGTCTGGAGATTTGATTGATGTTTGAATATGTTTTGATATCTTTCATAAAGTGACCAAACCAAAGTATGTCATCAGAACTCGAATGTCTAAAACATACTAAATCTGAACCATCTTGAGTAGATGTTAAGTGGTTCTGTGGCTTTGATATAAGTTGTACTTATTATGAAAGTGTATATATTTTAAAGAAAGTTCTATGTTACTTTCTTTTGAATGTCAGATGTGTGCTTGAGGTCTTTAGCTGTTAACTTGAGTTTCAGCGTGCCTTATAAATGGTCAGTCACCCGGGGCGGGGGGGGGGGCAGCTTACCAGTTCCAGCCACCCTGGCAGTTAAATGCATTTCAAAATGCTTCTTGTTAGGGACGATGCCTTTTGCAAATATTTGAGATATATGTTCTCAGTTGTGATTTATTAGTGAACCTGTGTCCTTATAACAGCTCCTTGGGAGGTGCAGAAGACAAAGCCCGAAAGCAAGTAAGTAACATGAGCTCATTCTATATCCAGAAAAAAGCTTTCATTGAAGGGAACTTACTGATAGACTTCTCAGTATGTCTATTTGATGCCTATTTAATTTCACATAGTACTGCATCTAGTCACGCTGTTTCAAGAATCTGACAGAATGTCCTTTTACTTTGCTTTTCCTTGCGAGGAGCAAACAGCACTGCCACCTTGTTGTCAAAGTTCTGTCTCATTTGAATGTGCTGAAAACTCAAGTGAATGCCTGTCGTGGAAAAGCGCTTACTCTTTCTCTTTGTCAGTACTTGCGGAAACATCTTAAAAGAAGTTTGTATTATTGGACTGAATTCAGTAATTAGCATAATCATGATGCTATGTATTGTTCCGCAGAGCACGCCCCTTGGCCAAATTTCCCATTAAGAGGACACCGATGTTGTCCTAGTGAATAAATCCCGGCACACATGATGCAAATCAGCGAGTTCCTGCCTGCTGCGCCGGTGCGGTTAATTTTAGCCAGGGTCTGTTCTATGAGTTGTAAAACTGTTTACCCAAGTAGAAGTTAGTAAGCTGAAATGTGACTTCTCGGCCTAATGTGATAGGATATCTATTTTAGACTGCAGACTGAGTTTATGGTCGGGAGAGCAGTCTTCTGAAGAATTGCGGCTCAGATTTCCTTTGAAAGTGCTTGTAAGTAGTCGGTGGATTTTTAAGATTTCTCTTTGTTCTTTTCTCCTTAAATCTTCCTTCAGTAATTTTTTTATCCCTTGGGAAAATTGGAGACTTTGGGGTGGGGACTTGAGAGGATTCTAGGAACGGTGGCAAAGGTTTTTCTTTACAAGTATCCTACTGCAAGAAACCTGCCTTTTTCGGTTTTCCCAAGAGAAAGTATTTGATTCTTACTGTTTTATCTTTGCAGAAGCAGTCTGTAGATTATTTCTTATTTTATCTGTTAAAATATTCGATTAATGGAATGGTTGTCTCATTGAGCTTTATTTCTATGGTAACCTAAATCTTAGGGAAAAAAAAAGTTAGAAGTGGATTCCTGTTAAACTTCCTGTGAGCCACGAGTTTATATGCAGAAATAATGCAAGCGTCATATGTAACTTTGTAAAATGTATAGACAGACGGTTTTTATTTTTCTAAGAAGATTTTCTGTTTAAAAATAGACCCGTGTACCCCTAAAGAGAGGCACTTAAAAAAATAAGTTTAGGAGGAAGGCTTTACAAAGTAATTGAAAGCATCCTCTGGAAGATGGAGTTAGTTACCAAAATTAACGAAAGGTTATGAAATTTTTAAATCGTAATTGTTCTTAAAATTAACAAGTCATTGTCAATTTAAGTTCAGACCGAAGAAAACTAAAGATTTTAACATCAAGTATTGTTAATAAGATCTGAAGCACCTTGCTTAATTTGTTTGAGGTGTGTTTTAAGTCAGAGTATACCTAACTTCATGCCAAACAACGTGCTTATAACAGAGAACCAGGGAGGACATTTTTTAAAATCAGTTAACACATAAATTGTATCACCTATAGGAATATTGGTTTTACTGAAACAATTCTAATAGGTCGCCTACTAGTTGCTTCCCAGACATCCATGTCCGTATCAACCCTGTGAGCAAGGAGGGAGGCATTCCCTCAAATGCCATTTTCCCAGTTTGCAAGCTTTATTCAAAGACTTCTTTGTTATTATGTATTGTCTGATTTTAAATCCAAATGACCTAAGGTGTCAACAATGAAAGGAAATGTTTCAGTGGTACATTTAGTAGGAAAAGAATGTAAGAAGGGAAAACAGAACTGAGTTCTTGAGCTATTTTTAGAAAGCAGCTCCTATTAAAACTTGTTTTTTGTTGAGCCGAAGAGAAATTTACAGTCCAGATTCATTGTAATTATAACAGCAAAGTCTGTAATACAACTTAAGTAGTAAATGGGGCTTTGTTCCAGTATCTGCTTCATAATACATACTTCCATCGGAAAACAGTAAACGGGTGTTATTCTTACTTTTAATTGTCACCTAGGCTCTGTGAGCATCTAAGTGGAGTGTTTGTAAAGGTGCACTGTTGGTACGGTTGGTACTAGATGGTTTTCAAGCTGCTATTCATTCCCTCCACTGTCCTTCAGTCCTGTAGAAAAGAAAAGCTGTTCAAAATGTATCCACTTTTAACAATTTAACAGAAAGAAGCTTCCATAGGTATTTTTACTAGAGGAAGTGTGTGTTCTTCTAGGAGTTGCTAAAATGCTCATAAACACTTTCAGAGTGTCCCTTTTAGTGATTTATGTGCTGTGAGAGTCTGATACAGGTGAATGAAAGGGGAGATCGTTTAATGATATAAGCGTCAGTGTGGGAATTTCTTGCGTTCGCTGGGCGGGTGGTTCTCTTCACTCCTTCTTCTCTTGTGTGCCTGATGGAGTGATACTAGTTATGGTTCCCTCAATAGTAGAGTCCCTGTTGACTAGTTAGGACCTTGGGCATGACCCATCACAGTGAGCTCAGCTCAAGGTAACAGGTGAGGGGTCCAGATGCTGAGCAGCCCGGGCAGCTGTGGGGCCTGCAGATAGAGCCCAGCAGCTCACAGTTCCGCGCATGTGCTGTGCACACCTGCACCTTCCATCACCATCGCCCTCCCTGCACTTGGCTTTGTGCATTTCTGTCCTCCAGCCCTGATTAATCTGCTTTCCCTGGCAGCCTGACCCCCTCCTAGCCCTCTGCCTCTTAAAATAGTTATAGAACCAGAGGCTCTGACGGAGTGGCTCCTGCTTGCAATGGATTTATTTTAATGTTCCTCTATTCCTAAAGAATTAGTGTTCTGCGCTGAAGCTTTGAGAGATTTTTCAGGGAAGCAAAGAGGCTTTTCTGTTAAGGGTGGGGGTCTTCTTCATTCACATGAGGCTTTCAATAGGTAACTGGACTGTGCGGTTATATGGGAACTTATATTATCTAACAGGTTGCCTTTTGTTTTGGAGCTGAATGCAAGTGCACAGTGATCACATCTCTAGAATGTTCTCTTTCAAAAGGAAATTTTGTAGGAATAGGCTTTGTGATACTGAATTTCAACTCTTTTTATCTAAAACGAAAGGAACAGTGCACAGAGGGACGCCTTGAGCTCTGGCTGTCTTATACACAAATAGATGGTAATAGGATTGGGCCCTCTGTTGGAATTCTGATTTCTCCTGGAAATACTGGCACTGCTGTTATTATTTAGCACGTGTTAAGCACCCCCAGAGCACATACAATGCACAAAGACAGCATAGTTCCTACTCGCAGAGGACTCACGTGCCGAAATTAGGCACTACACAGAGACCGGCCCCCAACACCACATACTAAGTAAACTGGCAGAAGGGGCGCCTGGGTGGCTCAGTGGATTAAGCCTCTGCCTTCAGCTCAGGTCATGATCCCAGGGTCCTGGGATCGAGCCCCGCATTGGGCTCTCCACTCAGCAGGGAGCCTGCTTCCTCCTCTCTCTCTGCCTGCTTCTGTGATCTCTGTCTGTCAAATAAATAAATAAAATATTAAAAAAAAAAAAACTGCAGAAACCATAATATGAAAGGGAAGAAAAGGAAAACAAAATGGAGAGGGGAGGGTTGGGGGTAGCTTGTGGGGTAGTTTTCAGATTGTCTGGGCTTTTGCCAAACAGGGCAAACTACAGTGCCCCTCAGGGTGCTCCCTCCCTTTCTCTTTCAGCAGCTGTGGAAGTGATGGAGATAATGAGAGTGACCCCAGCAACCAGATCCCTGTTAGAATTCCCAACGAAAGGGAGGAGATTCACTAGTTTCCCTGCACCTAGAATGCTTATATGAAGGAGGTAAACTTAGTGTCTTATAAAAGGCAATGAATGTAGGAAACATCTTTCCCAATATAATGGTATTTGGATAGAAATCTGAATTTGCATTCCAGATTTTTTTCTTGCCTCCTGAACTGATATGCACTTGAACTAGTACCTTAACCCTGCACTGGGTGTTGAGTCACCTGTTGAATTAGAGAAGTGCTTCGAGCTTCTCAGAAGAAAGGCATTAGGAAGGTCACCTAAGCATTACTGCAGCTCATAAAGGAGTCAGAAGAACATGAATCAAAAGTAAGACAAACTTTGGGTATTGGGGATTAATAAATAAGAATACACTTTATTAATCTGTGAGTCATTTTTCCCTTTATATGCAGTCTCAGCCAGTCTCTGACCAAGGTTCCGGGTCTAGTTCATAGCTCCCCATCTAAGAGACTTGGAGAAGTCTCAACAAAGAGCCTCACAAAATGATTAAAGGGTTGAAAAATGATATCTATAATAAGATGTTAGGAAACGTCTATTATTTAGCCTGGAGGGAAAGAAATGACCAGGGGACTGTTGAATTGGTATTCAAGTAAGTATATGCCTCAGAACTGAGGAATGGTGACCAACTAGTATCTATTTCCATTGAGAATATAAGGGTTCAGTCCTGCAAAGGTTAGGTTAGAACCGTGGTCTTCACAGTGCAGTGCTTGTTCTCAGCATCGCCTCCTCCTGGGAGCTTGTGAGAAATGCGCCCTGGCAGGCCTCACCCAAGATCTGTGGATTCAGCAACCACCAGGACGGGGCCCCGCAGTCTCTGTTTTGACAAACCCCAGCAAGTGATTCTGATACACACTAATGTTGGAGGACCACTAGATGACATACAAAGCCAGGTTTTAGAAAATGGAGAATTTCAGTACTGGACAATGTAAGCCTTTTTATGGAAGTCATCTAAAGATGAGTCTATATTTGTATGTTTTTGATATTCTCTCTGCAGTCTAGAGAGAAATGTCCTCTCAAAGTCCCTTCTAGCCCTGACTTTGTTCTGGATTTCCTCTGTCACTTCGAGAAGATTAATAATTAACCAGGAAAATTTTGCAATTACTTTTCTGAACTCAGTAATTAAGACAGTGCCCATTTCAAATGAGAATCAGATGAGAAAATGTGATGCTACTGTTGTATTATCAGATAACATCACAGTGTTGTTCAGTAGACGCCCTCCTCCCCTTGTGACTTTTTACCGCCCCCTGAAGGGGAATTTGGGCAGAGGTCAAAACAAGGAACCTTCGCTGGTGATCATTTTGTGTCATAGGCTGCTGGCTGGGTGGGTCACTTTGTTTCTTCATGAAGCCTATGTCAGAAGATAGGTGGCTCTCGGGGAAGTTTGACCGTACCCCATTTTCCCTACTGTGTCCCTTCTGCAGGAGAACTTTGTCCGTGAGCTGTTCTGTCACCTGCGGGAATGCTGTGCCTCATCCCTGCCGTGGCAAATTCCATCTGACACCCTAGGTGTAGGGGCAAAGCCGGAGGACCTGAAGAGAACGCAATCATGGGCTCATGTTAGCAGTTTGGAGGGTCTCTGCTGGAGGTGAAGGGTGGTGACCTGTTTCATCCTGACGTTTTTAGATCCTCAGCAGTCTGTGGTACTGCTAGGCACTTACTGCAATTGAATGGTTAATTACTCAGTCAAATGTTCAAGGCCACAGGGCGCTCTGTTCCCTCCTGTGTAATACATTATCCAGAGTTAGGAAGGTGGCAGTTCTTTCCTTCCCGTTCAAAATAGTTATTCCTCCTCGGAGTCCCTCTACTCTTTGCGCTTTTGCCTGATGGAATCGTCTTGGATTGAAAACACAAACTACTGAGAGTGTGTCTGTTTGTTAAACTTTGTGTAGCATTTTGTACCATAAAAGCTTTTTGTGGTCCTAAGGAAGCATTCTCAGAGGGCGTGTTTTGCCGGTGCTGCTTGAAAAGTGTCACACAAGTGGCACACTGCTATCTCCAAAGAAGACATGCTCTGTCTTGGCCAGGATACTGTGCGCTCATTTTTTAGCTCTTAGAAATGGGATAGGTAGAATGCTTGGCTTTTATAGCTAAAGCTAATTACACATTTGCAGAGTATTAAGAGTTCCTTGAAGTGAGAAAAGACAAGTGAGGGCAGCCTGGCTGGAACTCCAGTTTGCCTCGTAATGGGAGACAGAGGCGTAAAGGTGGCGAGTGGATATAGCAGGGTTGCCCGGTCTGCAGACCTGGCTGTGTTTGAAAATACTGACCTCCACGATGGGAAGCTGCATGCCCTGTTACTTTCTCCTTCTGTGTCCATTTAAAAATATGAAATCCTGGGGCGCCTGGGTGGCTCAGTGGGTTAAAGCCCCTGCCTTCAGCTCAGGTCATGATCCCAGGGTCCTGGGATCGAGCCCCACATCGGGCTCTCTGCTCCGCGGGGAGCCTGCTTCCTCCTCTCTCTCTGCCTGCCTCTCTGCCTGCTTGTGATCTTTGTCTGTCAAATAAATAAATAAAATCTTTAAAAAAAAAAAAAAGTATGAAATCCTGACAAGATAGCTATATCTCCTAAATCCAGAGGCAGAGACCACTGATTTTTAACACACCCTGAAGTGGTCTGAATATTAAAATGCTCTCTTTAAAACCAGTGAGCTCTCAATAACTGTAAACCCAATAGAAAATTCAAATGTTTGGTTGGTGTGGTTCTTACTGATCGCAGACAACAGGCTGTTTTCATTTCTATACAAAGAGAAATTACTAAGGAGTCATTCCCTTTGGCATTTCACCCTGGCAAAAATAATTTTGTTTTTAAAATCAAGATTATATTGAGTCCACATATGTTTCATTAAAAATGAGAGTGGGTAAATGGCTTGGGATAAACCTTTTTTATTATAGTTCTTCAGTCCAAAAAAATTAAACTTGAAGAGAAAGAAGGGGGAAAAAACTCCTTTGCTTATTATTAGACTACTAGAGAATTACTGACCTAATGTGTCAATAAAACATCCCCAGAAACAACCTAATAAGGTACAAGTTAAATAATTTATGGTGTTGCCACATAATGCAACTCTGTGCAGCCATTTAAAATGATGGCATTCCGGGTAGATGGGAGGTTGGGGTACCAGGTGGTGGGTATTATAGAGGGCACGGATTGCATGGAGCACTGGGTGTGGTGCAAAAATAATGAATACTGTTATGCCGAAAATAAATAAAAATTTTTATAAAAAGCAAAAAAAAAAAAAAAAAGTAACCATAATTTAGATTTTTGTTTCAGTATTTGTCATTTCAAATACTAATATACTCAAAACTAAGTCTACCTTAAAAAAAGAAAAGCTACTAACTTTCCCATTAAATAAATGATTTAGTCCAAAAAAAATAAAACAATGGCATTCCGTCTGAAATGAGTGAACGTTGCAGGTTCACAAAATACATATGTATAACCATTTTCTAACTGGAAGGCAATTTTTTTTTTTAAGATTTTATTTATTTATCAGAGAGAGAGGGGGAGAGAGCGAGCACAGGCAGACAGAGTGGCAGGCAGAGGCAGAGGGAGAAGCAGGCTCCCTGCCGAGCAAGGAGCCCGATGTGGGACTCGATCCCGGGATGCTGGGATCATGACCTGAGCCGAAGGCAGCTGCTTAACCAACTGAGCCACCCAGGCGTCCCTGGAAGGCAATTTTTAATGGTCTAATGGCTTCATTTTCTTTTTTTAAAAGGAAGGTACTTGTATATACATGAAAAAAAAGAATGCTGTGCACCAAATTAAGCAATGGTTATTTCAAGGAGGTGAGCTGATAGACGATTTTTCCTCCTCCTTTTTTGGCTACCTATATGTTAGATTTTTTTTTTTTTTTCAATGAGCATGTATTATGTAATAATGAAAAGTTTCTTTTCAAAACATGGCTATGATAATTCATTTTGATTTTGACTTTTGTATTTTATTTAATTTGGCAGTGGCCTGCCAGTGGCTTACATAAGTAATGTGTACTCCAGTGGATAATACCAGTACACCAAAATGTACACAAAACAATGGTTATTTTTCAGTGGTGAGTGAGGAGCATTTTTCTTTGTTTTACTTTCTTTTGTTTTTCCCAGATTTTTTTTATATGAATGTGTATTATTTTTATAATGGGAAAAGTTGACTTATTTTTAAGGCAGAGACTTGAGACCTTGGTCCTTGGGAAGAGACCCACATAAAATGATGCATGGCAATTATTGACAAAGGATAATTTTGTGAATTCTGCAGTATAAAAGGTATTCACCAAAGGTCTGCTTTCACTACTCATGGTAGTGGATGTTCAATGAACTCTAATATGACCTCAAATTGAATAAGATCTCAGGCTCAGTATTATTTAAAGGAAAGGAGTTATGAATCCAGCATATTTTTAAGTCATTAAAATAATACTTTATGACAGGATTGTTCATTTAAATTTTGTAAGGGACCATCATTCTTGATCTTATATATAAAGTAGTGGATGGTGGAACCATATGTTGTAAAGCTCAGAGAACATTTTGAGTGACAGTGATGAGGGGTGATGGAAAGAACAAGCCACCTAGCTAGTGTTTCCAAAGCCCTTCTCTTTGCAGTATCAAAGTGTATCTCACCAGTGTTTATTAAAAGTGACAGTATTTTAAGACAGTACTGGCTCCCTCAATTATTTCTGCCAAATGCTGCTAAGATGTTCTTGTGGCCTTAATCAGAAGGTTATTTGGGGTAACTCTTTAGTACTGGTGGCAGTTGATTTAAGAAAATCGTGAGCAAAAAGAGTTGGCCTCCCTTTTAGCTCATTTTATGTGGTAACGCGTGAGAATAAGTCCTTTTGGTGGTTATTTAAAGGTGTCTCTTTGAAGTGTCTTCCTAAGTCTGGGCCTAAATGAGTAGAATCTGTCACCAGGTTTTCTTGGAGGTAGAGGTCTAGATTGAGACTCTATTGAAGCCACTCTCAATGGGACTGATAGCTTGAGAAACCACAAGAAATCTGGTAGCATGTGTGTACTGCCATGTTTTGGCCTAGTCTTCCTTTCAGGACCTTTGTTACTCATAGAAGCGTATTTCCTGGAATACTTGAACTAAGAAAGCTGGTTTTTCAAGTTTCCTTCTTACCATCTTTGACCCTTATAAGGAGTGCCCTCCTTGCCATCCCCTTCTGTATTTCTTTACCATCTCACCTCTCTCCTGTAGTTGTAAGGTAGGAAGAATCATGTCATTCCTCTCTGCACTGTTGGCTCCTCAGGAAAGTAAAGACACCTCCCACATGGGTTTATTTTCATTTCTTCTGGGGAAGGAAGGAGAGAAAGAGATGTTGGGGAACAGTTTAACCCCAGTAAGTCCCAGTAAGTGGACTAAGGGCTGCCGCCAGTGAGATCTGAGATCACCACGTTGGATGTCCTCACCGGCAGGCAAGTCCCAGCCCTCCTCACACGGGGTCGGCTCGGATGTGTGACATGCCACATGCATATCAAGGTAGAAAAAAATATGTGGTTACAGTTTGATTGGTGGAATGCTTTGCGGGTTGAGTGGCTCAAAGCAAGAAAGAGAATAGCTTTTTAAAAGCAATAAAACAGATAAAAATATTTCTAGACTATATTCTGAGATTCTGAGACTCTAGACCAAGTTAGAAAACGTAGAAAAACTCTCTGGTTGCTGTCAAGAGAAAGGGTGGCTTTAGGAAGAGAGAGGGGAGACTGGATCTCAGCTTAAAGATGTGGACCGAGTTTATTTCCTCCCTTTTATTTTTTCATTTGTTCATTCATTTCTTGGTTTTGTTTGGTTTTGCCTTTAAAGATTAAAACTGAAAGTAGGAGGATATGAATGCTCTCAGCATAGTAAGATGGTTAGGAGTTACAGATGAGCTTATCTATTATTATAAATGTTTTAAAAAGAAGTGATTGCTTAAGACTTGACTTGGAATTAAAGTGGCAGCTAGAGCAGGAAGAGAGAATGCTGGGGTATTCTGTCACTTTCTGTCTCAGCCTGCTATGCAGACTTAGTCTTCCTGGGAACCTAGAGGGTAGGTTGTCCGGCCAAGCACCTCCTTCTGTCAGACCTGATTTTTGCCATCTCTTCCTTTGTTTACATTTTTTTTTTTTTTTAAGATTTTCCTTGATCTTTAAATCACAGTGTCTTCAGGCTCTTTGAGACTTGTCAGTAAAAATTAAATGATCCAGAATTTTTATTTGAAAAAAAAATGACTTAAAGCTTAATCCAGAAGAAACTTCTGATCAGGGATAAAAACTTGATATTGTCATATGAACTATTAAGTATTACAGTGATACATTTTTTAAAGTTTAGTTTTCATTTTATTGCATTCTGAGAGGAAATGACCCTCAATTGGCAATAGTATAATGAGAAAGTTTTTGTTTTATATCTCCTCATTAAATATTAAGTAGTAAACTTCTAAGAACTCAAATGATCTAATTGGATCCAACTATGCAAGAGCAATACAGGTATAGAAGTATCTTTTTTTAAGGACAAATCATGGCCACTTCAACAAATACTATATATTGTAAAATTCACTTTTTCTGGTGACACTATAGTTCTGTGAGTTTTTACACAAACTCGGGGTTTTGTGAGCACCAGCACATACAGGGTAAATAATACCTTTACCTTTTTGCTGCCCCTTTGCATTCAGACCTTCCTGCCATCATTTGATGAAAGGTGGAAATCTAACTAGTTAAGGGAGTTTATGCACAGCCTTTGACCAGTTAAGTGGCTTTGGGTGATTCTCAGGAAGCCAGACTAAAATGGGAAAACAAGGGAGAAAAAAAATCTGAGCAGGGACATAAACAGCTATATACTGTGTGGAAAGTAGACTTCACAGATTTACATCAGGCAAGTAAACAGATACCAGGAACAAAACCTCTGGGAGCTGGGAATATCAGTAACCAGAGTATTCTACAAGATGTTATCTAAAATGTCCAGTTTTCAACGAAAATTATGAGACAACTAAAGAAACAGGAAATTGTGACAGATACATAGGAGAAATAATAGAGTCTGCTTTTGAGGGGGCCCATTTATTGAATAAAGCAGACAAAAACTTTTATTTTTGAAAAAGATTTTTTAATTTATTTATGTCAGAGAGTGAGAGAGAGAACACAAGCACGGGGAGTGGCGAGCAGAGCACGCAGAACAGGCAAAGGGAGAAGCAGACTCCACGCTGAGCAAGGAGCCCAGTGATCTGGAACTCAATCCCAGGACCCTAGATCATGACCTGAGCCGAAGGCAGATGCTTAACTGACTGAGCCACCCAGGCATCCCAAAACAAAGACTTTAAAGCAGATATTATAAATATATTCAAAGATTTAAAGAAACCATTCTTAAAGAATTAAAGAAAGATACGGTGGCAGTGGATCATCAACTAGGGACTATTTTTAAAAGAGATAGAAATGATAAAGAGCCAAATGCAGATACAATACCAAAAACACAAGCAATAGAAGTGAAAATAGATAAAATGGAGCACATCAACATTAAAAGTTTCTGAACAACAAAGGACACAATCAGTAGAATAAAAAGGCAACCTTTGCAAGGGGAGAAAGTATTTTACAAATCATTTATCTAATAAGGGGTTAGTATCAGAATACATAAAGAACTCATACAACTCAACAGCCAAGAGCAACTCAATTTAAAAATGGGTAGAGGAAGTGTATAAACCTGGCGATTCACAGACCTGTACCCCTGGGGATAAAAATATATTATATGTTTATAAAAAATAAAAATAAATTTAAAAAAAAATGGGTAGAGGATTTGATAGACATTTCTCCAAAGAAGACATACAGATGGCCAACAAGCCCATGAAAAGATCCTAAACATCACTAATCATTATAGAAATGCAAATGAGAACCACTATGAGATATCACCTCATACCCCTTAGAATGGCTGCTGTTAAAAAACAAAAGCAAAATAACAAGTGTCGGTGAGGATGTGAAGAAATTGAAGATTTGTACCTTGTGGTGGAAATATAAAATGGTGTGGCTACTATACCAAACAGTATGGTAGTTTCTCAAAAAATTAAAAACAGAATTACCACATGACCCAGCAATTCCACTTCTGCATATACACCCAAAAGAACTGAAAGCTGCAGAGACTTGGAGAGATATCTGTACACCCATTTAGTTTAATTTAATTTAATTTAATTACCTGTCTATTTATTTTTAGGGAGGGAGAGAAAGAGGGGAGGGACAGGAGAGAAAATGAGAGAGAATTTTAGACAGGATCCATGCCCAGCACAGAGCTCAACGTGGGTCTCAGTCTCACAACCCTGGGATCATGACCTGAGCCTAAATCAAGAGTTGGACACTTAACTGACTGAGACCACCCAGGCACCCCTGTATATCCATTTTAATAGTCTTATTCACAGTAGCCAAAAAGGGGAAGCAAACCAAATGTCCATCACTGGATGAGTAAACAAAGTGTGGTATATCCATACAGTGGAATATTATTCAGTCTGTTAAAAGGAAGGAAATTTTGACACATGCTACAGCATGGATGAACTTTGAAGACATTACGCCAAGTGAGAAAAGGCAGTCACAGAAGCACACTGATCTCACTCATGTGGATGTACTTAAAGTAGTCAAACTCATAGAGACAGAATGGTGGTTGCCAGGGATTGGGGTGAGGGGGAATAGGAAATCACTCTTTAATGGGTATAGAGTTTCAGTTTTGTAAGGTATACACCTAAAAGTAGTTAAATGGTAAATTTTATGTTTATTTTGCCACAATTTAAAAAAAATTAAACATGGAGGCGATGCTTGGGTGGCTCAGTTGGTTAAGCAACTGCCTTCAGCTAGGTCATGATCCTGGAATCCCAGGATCGAGTCCCACATCGGACTTCCCTGCTCAGCAGGGAGTCTGCTTCTCACTCTGACCTCCTTCTCATGTGCGCTCTCTCTCTCAAATAAATAAATAAATCTTTAAAAAAAATTTTTAACATGGAAATACTAAAATTGAAAACTTTTAAAAAAATGAAAAACTCTGGGGTGCCTGGGTGGCTCAGGGGGTTAAAGCCTCTGCCTTCAGCTCAGGTCATGGTCCCAGGGTCTTGGGATTGATCCCTGCATCATGCTCTCTGCTCAGCAGGGAGCCTGCTTTCCCCCCCCCCCCGCCCTCTGCCTGTCTCTCTGCCTACTTGTGATCTCTGTCAAATAAATAAATAAAATCTTTTTTTAAAAAAAAAAAAAGAAAAAGAAAAACTCACTAGAGGGCTCAATAGTAGATTTAGGTTGTCAGAAGAAAGAATCCATGAACTTGAATAGAGAGCCATGGAGATAATGCAGTCTGAAGAATGGAAAGAATGACAAAAGAGCGTACAGAATCTCAGAAAAATATAGGTTACCATTAAGTGGACAAGAAGTAGAAGAGCGAAAGAAAGAGGCGGAAAAATATTCAAAGACGTAATGACTTACAACTTTCCCAATTTGATGAAAACCACTAAGCTACACATCCAAGATGCTTGACAGACTCTTGCTTGACTGATGAGGGTAAGCATGAAGAGATCCACACCCAGACATGTAGTCAAAATTTTGAAAGACAGAAAGATGCAGAAAGTAGCAAGAGAGAACTGACTCAGTTATAGGGGACCTGCAAGAAGAGTAACACCTGACTTCTCATGAAAAACAGTGGGGGCCAGATGGCTGCGAGAGGCCATGTTAAAGTGCTGACAGAGTCCGCCCTGCAAAACTGTCTTTCAAAAGCAAAGGCAAAATGAAAATATTTCCAAGTAAATGAAAACAGAATCCATTGCTACCAGATCTGCCTTACAAGAAATACTAAAGGAGGTTCACTAGGCTGAAAGAAAGTGACACTGGAGAGTAATTGAAATACACATACACACACATGCGCGCACGCATGCACACACGCACACACGAGCGCCAATAGAGGCAATTAAGTGGGTCATGACCAAAGACCATATAGTTATGTACTTCTTCTTTCTTCTCATAACTGATTTCAAACACCAAGGAGCAGCTTATACCCAGTTGCTTTCTAGTTATTATAATACAGCTCTTCATGTTCACATCAAGGCATCCTCCCAAGCTCCCAAGTTTTCTAAAGGGAAAACTGAGCCAAAGGAAGCCAGTGACTTGCCCAGGAAAGTTTATCTCAAGTCATTCATAAGGAAATAAGTAGCAGGAGCACTCTCAGAATCAGGAGATAATATTCAAAGACATCTTAAAAACTTATCTCTCTGATATTTTTAAACTGCTATTTTCATCATTCTTTGAAGGTGATGTCAAGCAAATGCTTATGGTTTCTTAATTTAGGAAAAAGATTTCAATTTTGGTTGTCTCCGTGAGAGATATGGAAAATGTCCTAGATTTCCACCCGACTTCCTGACCAGATGAACGATTTTTTGAACTTACTGCCTTGTTTAGACTGTTTATACCACTAATTTGGGTGGAACTGAATCACGTTTGCAGACTTCCGATGAAGCACTTTAGAGACCTGAACCAACTTTCCTACATTGCGAAGAGGAAAAGTCTCACTGAATCAACTTAATCATCTGCTCCCTCTTGCTTTTTCTGCTGCCTAAGAAGTATTGCTTAAGAAAGAAGCTTTGGAATGAGAACAAGAAGTATGCGGCTGTAAGTTGAGCATGGAAAATAGTTAAGATAATAATCTCCACCTATCAACTCTTCTATTTATATTAATGTTCTATTAATAGAAAGAATATGTCGTAGTATCAGGAATCAGTGTTTTTGTAAGTATCATTCATAGTTCTGTTGAGCTTCTATTGTAATCAGACCAAAACTAGCAAATAAATCTGTAAGAACCATGATATCTATTTACATACATAGTTCCATTTTAAACTGCGGCCGAAGAGAAGGTATTTCCCTAATATAGCTCTTGGAGTTTAGCCAAACAGTCCAACACTTCAGGGCACAGAACCGGAACAAGTGCTCCCAGGTTTGCCATGTGATCGAAGTGATGCTAAGTGATTTGCTCATGAAAACAAATCTATTTTTGGTTATGACTGAAGAAAAAAAATTATGTAGACTATCTGAGGGGAATCCATCTGTAGCAACACTGAAAGGGAAAAATGTTTAGAAGCCATTTCTCTCCTAGAGTGGGAATAAATTTATAGAGGGCAGCCATCCTTGTCCTGTGCTTTCAAGCGGTGTTGTATCTACAGCACTCCAGCAAGGCGGTCATGATCCTGAAAAAAAATTGTGCAGGTTAATTCCACGTTTCTAATGGGAGCGCATTGCAGTGTGCAGTAAGCCATTCAGTTAGAAATTTTTTCTTCTCCAAGTGCAGTCTAATTACAATGAAAGACTTTTTGCCATATCTCCACACTTGATAGAGAATGACCAGTATGTATTTCCTTATAGTCACTTTTTCATGAAATCATCAAATTATAAAATTGAAATAGAAGCAAGCAACAGGGGCGCCTGGGTGGCTCAGTTGGTGGAGCAGGTGACTCTTGATCTTGGGATTGTAGGTCCAAGCCCCATGTTGAGTATAGAGATTTCCTAAAAATAAAACCTTTAGGGGCATCTGGATGGATCAGTCAGTTAAGTGCCTGACTCTTGATTTCAGCTCAGGTTGTGATATCAGGTCCCGAGATCAAGCCCAGCATCAGGTTCCACACTCAGTGTAGAGTTTGCTTGTCCCTCTCCCCCTGCCCCTCCCCCTCCAAATAAATAAACAAAATCTTTTTTTTTTTTAAAGATTTTATTTATTTGACAGAGAGACACAGTGAGAGAGGGAGCAGAAGCGGAGCGAGTGGGAGAGGGAGAAGCAGGCTTCCTGCAGAGCAGAGAGCCCGATGCGGGGCTCGATCCCAGGACCCTGGGATCATGACCTGAGCCTAAGGCAGATGCTTAATGATTGAGCTACCCAGGTGCCCCAATAAATAAAATCTTTTAAAAAATAAAATCTTCTGAAAAAAAATATAAAACAGGGACACCTGGATGGCTCAGTCAGTTAAGCGTCTGCCTTCAGCTCAGGTCATGATCCTAGTCCTGGGATCGAGTCCCGTGTCTGGCTCTGTTCAGCAAGGAGCCTGCTTCTCCCTCTCCCTCTGCCTGCCGCTCTACCTACCTGTGCACTCTCTATCAAATAAACAAAATCTTTTAAAAAATAATAAAAAATAAATAGAAACAACAAAGTTTCTGAAAATAATTGCTCAGTCATTTAGATTCTGTTTGAGCATCTCCTAGGAAATGGCACTTCTGTGACATGAGGCAGTCTTTCTGTTTTTAAAAAAACTATTTTTCACTTAGGTTCTGTAGGGCCTTCTCCATCTTCTCTTTCTCTTCCTCAGGCCAAATTGTCATGATTCCTTTAACTTTATCTCCTTTTCATTATTTTTGCTGTTTCTTTCTTTATCCTTTTAAAAACATATTTACTTAATATATTCATACAGTGCTTTCCCAGAGAGCAAAAGGCTACTGGAAGACATCTAAGTAACACATACGCTTTACAAGCCAAAAACAAATGTAACTGTCAGAATGACAAAAATGCAGGAGGGAGAGTGAATACAGCAGGAATGAGCCTGGAAAAGAATCAGGGTCCAGAGGGGTTGAACCCTCAAGGTCTGCAGTAGAAACTTTACACTTAAAATGAGTTTGTGGGGCGCCTGGGTAGCTCAGTGGGTTAAAGCCTCTGCCTTCGACTCAGGTCATGATCCCAGGGTCCTGGGATCAAGCCCCGCATCGGGCTCTCTGCTCAGCGGGGAGTCTGCTTCCTCCCCTCTCTCTCTGCCTGCCTCTCTGCCTACTTGTGATCTCTGTCTGTCAAATAAAATGAGTAAAATCTTTAAAAAAAAAAGAAAAAAGAAAATGAGTTTGTGCCATATTCTATACACTCATGAAAGCCATTGATTGCATTGTTCTAGAAAGGGTCAGGAATTTCCACCCCCTCTCCCTACAGCACAATCCTGTGGTTCACATTTGCAGGCTGCACTGCCCCTTCTTAGCCCTGTGGTCTCTGGTTGATACAGAATAATTGAGCTGGACGGGACTGGAAGATATCATCTGCTCTTGAAAATTTCCAAGGATCACGGTTCTGTGGCATTCTTTGTAACCCATCCTCTTTTTCACCCTTTTCTCTTTCCCTGCTCTCTCTGCCTCTCCCTCCCCAAGGAATCTTAACTCCCCAAGTAGGAGCTAGTATCATCAGGAAGGCCAGCCAGGGGCACCGCTTACACTGCCCCTTTGAGTACCTCCCGAGCAGTCAGTGGGTATCACGTTTAGGGAATAGTCATCTCCTGTGTCTACTTTCAGTGATGGCAGTCACATCTTCAGAATGACCAGAATTGGACCAGACTACTTCTCAAGTCTTTTCAAACTCTAATGTTCTCTGATTCTCTAATTCTGTGAACCAAAATAGGAATCAGAGACTAATCATAGGTTGTTTCTTGTAAGCATTAACTTCAAATACCGCTTCAGTCAGGCTTGCAGAGTACTTGGCAGGACATTTTTCTTGATTTCTGGGTAAAGTTTGGTTCTGACGGCCAGTCCTCAAGAGAAGCACAGAAAAGATGAAGGGAGAATTCTAAAGGAGGACCAGGTGTGACTGGGGATGCGCTTTAGAATCCTGTAGATGGGACTATGGTAAAGGCTCTGAACCGTGCAGCGACCTTTCCACCCCGTGCTCAGATGCCAGAACTGTGGGGTGTTCTTGAAAGTGAAAAACAAAGATAAGATCAATAAAAAAGTATAGAAGGTGTATTTACCTCTTGAGTTGTTAGGTCATAACTTGAAAGGAGAATTGTCTGCGAGGCCTGGGCTGAAAACAGACTCATGATAAATTCATTTTGTTTATTGCAAAAATGGAACGTATGCTGGTGGTGCATTCCTAACTTCTCAAAAAAAGTGTGCATTCCTCAGTAGTGTTTTGAAGGGTTTTTCCGACACTAAAAGTAGTAATTGCTCATCGTAGGAAGTTTGGGGTAATATAAAAAAAAAAAAAAAAGTCAAGAACAGCTAGAGAGAGCCACTCTGAACCTTGGGTGTGTTTCTTTAAAGTCTCATTGCTGGTGTATTCTCAAGCATAGTTGAGATCATTTGGCACATACCATTTGTATGCTGATTTTTCCCTTTGCAGAGAATGTTCCAATGCCAATTATGTAACTTGAAAAATTCTTCAAGTTACATCATTTTATTTTATTTTATTTTTTATTTGAGAGAGGAGGAGAGCGTGAGAGTGTGAGAGAGATAGCATGAGCAGGGGGAGGGGCAGAGGAAGAAGCAGACTCCCACTGAGCAGGGAGCCGCATGTGGGGCTTGATCCCAGGACCCTGGGATCATGACCTGAGCCAAAGGCAGAGGCTTAACTGACTGAGCCACCCAGGCACCCCTCAAGTTACATCATTTTAGTTACTATATAATATTTCCTCTTTAGAAGTCATCAGTGCTTCCTTAGCTTTTCCTCCTATCTGGGGGATAGTTAAATGGTTTCCTTTTTTTCATGATTGTAATAAATGACATCTTTGTACATCAGTATTTGTTCACATTTCAGATTATTTGCTTATTTTCTTGGACTTGTGAGGTTCATGTCATAAAGCCACCCATACTCTCTCTGCGTACTTCTTGTTCAAGACGGCGTACTGGGACTGCCACGCATCTAACCCAGCCTGGTACCAATTCCCATACGAAAAATAAATGCTCCTGCTTAGAACTGTTTAAATCATTTCCAGCTGTACTTAAGAGAGAGAACATTTCCGAACCCATTGTAGAGTCGGTATTGGAGTAGCCCAGCAAGGTGACACGTTTATTTATAGTTTGCTTATGCTCTAACTTATTTTAATTGACCTCCTTGAAGCCTTTGGTATATGAAGTGTCCGCAAGTCCAGATTTAAACTGTTTTTCATCTGTGGGCCTCCATAGGGGTGATTTTCAGCTGAAGTATTTATATTTGCTGTAAACCTGAATGCTAATGAATGGGTTTCCACCTTTTAGATCCTGAAGAAGCGAGGTTGGAGACTTGGCTCCACAAGAATGCCCTGCTTTTCTTTCCCTGTGGAAATAGTATGTGCCTGGTTGGAAGAGAGGTCTAATCTGTGCCCACAGCAGGCCTTCGCCTTTCATCTCTGGCCTCGAAAAAGAGTTGTGTCTGAGTCCCTTTCTGTGGAACTTTGAATTTGCACTTCCTCTCACTGATCTGTATTTGCTCTTTGCTTCTTGATGCCATTGTTTTAAACAAGGTGTGACACCTTGTCCCCGAGCCCTTGCTCGATTGGTCAAATGGGCTGCTTTTACTATGTTTGAGTAGAATGTTCCTTCTTCCATTCAATAAGAGAGTTACTTTTCTTTCTCTCTCCCTTCCTTCCCATTTCTTTTCTCTTCTTTTCCTTTTAACTATTTAACCTAAGGCAGCTGGGGGTGGGGGAAGGCAAAGCCAGCAATATAGGAAGGGAAACATATCAAGAATGAATATTTTATATATTTTTATGACCAGTATCATATTGGCTTTTTACCTCAGCTTTACTGAGGTAGAATACTGAGGTAAAGAATTAATTGGCAAATAAAACTGTAAGATATTTGAAGTGTACACCGTGATGATTCTGTACACATATACATTCTGAAAGGTTTCCTCCCATCTGGTTAAAGAATACATCCATCACTTCACGTAGTTATATATGCCAGTGTTTTTATAGTCTGTTTTATTGAGGTATAATTTATATATAATAAAATTCACTAATTGCAAGTGTACAGTTTCATGAATTTTGATACATGTGCCCAGTAGTGTAGCTACCACCATACTCAAGATATAGAATAAAAAGTTCCCTGTGTAGATACGTGTTTTCATTTCTCTTGGGTGACCATACCTCAGAATGGGACTGCTGACTTACGTGATGAGCATATGCTTTATAAGAAACTGCCATCCCGTTGTCCAAAGTGGCTTTACCATTTTGCATGGTATTTTTTTCTTAGCACCTTTTGGAGGTATCTTCATCTACTTCTTCAGCTCCATCCAACCCTCAAAACTGTTCCCGTGCCTTCCAATGTATGTCAGTCTTTAATCAAAGACAAGGCCAGAATTTGTACATCGAGGAGGAATAGGACTAGAGGGAGGTGCGGTGGGTATATCTGCATGACTGCTAGAGGTGGGGGGTGTAAGAGTGAGGAAGATCCTTCTAGAAGGTTTTTGGAGCTTCAAGTTGTTCTTCCTGTGTCTACAGTGATACTGATAACTTCAGGTGGCTTGAGGCTAACCACAACTACAACACACTTATGCATTTGTTAGGTTTGATCCTAACAATAATTCTACCAAGTACATGTGTTATTACTATCCCCATTTTACAGATGATGAAATGGAATTCAGAAAGTGGATATGTCTTTCCCAAGGTCACACTGCTAGTTAGTAACAAAGCCAGGAGTAGGCCTGGGTTTCCTGACCATGACCCCAGGGCTTTATCTGCTAATAATAGTAATAGTCACCATGTATTGATCCCTGGCACTGAGCTAGGGCCTTTACATGGCCACCATGTCTTGTGTCATTATTCCCATTTTCCAGATGAGTCATTTAAATGACTTTGCCCCCAGTTGTGTAGCTAGTAGCTAGCTGAACCGGAATGGACCCAGAACCTCAGATGGCAGCTCCTGAGCTCTTTCCCTTTCTTCATGCAGGAGAAACAAATGTTCCTTTTTTAACAGCAGAGAGAAAAGGAGAAGGAGAAGGAGAAGGTGAGGAGCTGAAGTGCTGGGGACGGCCACAGTGTTCGTAAACTGTCCTTGCCGTTTATTGCCAGTTTACTTTGGGTTTTAATCTGCAGCTTGTTCACTTTGAACGTCTTTAATGAAGATTATCAGGCTTTACACTCATGCTCTTTGTCCCCGTTGAGTAAACTTGCTTCGTCTTGCTTCTGTGTCCTTGTGTTCCAAGCTGGGTCTAACATTGGGCTTGGTTGTCTTGCCTTCCCTTTGGACAATTTCCCCCCTTCTCCCCCCCTCTTTCTTTCCCCTTCCCTCTCTCTCTCTTGCTTTCTTGCTTCTGCTTCAGTCACGATATCATCTGCCTTTCTCCAGGCTCCTGTGCTCCCATAGACTGCCTTGCATGTTCGTAAAATATGCCATTTAAAGGTAGTTAAAGCAAGTTTCAGAGCCATTCTTGTCCTGTTTCCATTTTTTTATCATTATTGTGAAAATATGAAACTCAGTATGTTTTGTCATAAGTATACTATTTTATAATTAATTTTTAAAATTTAAGAGTGTAAAGGAGATGTTTTTATGAGCTATTCAAGAATGATGGTGTTGATAGAAACTCCTTATGACAATATCTACCTCCAGCGTTGAAAAGAAAAAAATGCTTCTGCTATACTATTCTGTACGTAAGATTTCAAAAATGAATCTTCCATTTTTACCTTTCCATTTATTGGGAAAAGCTAATAGTCTTGATGGCTGACTAGCCACGTTTACTCACAGGTAGCAGAGAGTTGTTAGATTTACACCACACCATTGAAGAGACTATGTGTCTTCAGATTTCTACCAAAGTGTCAGAAGGCAAGATTCAACCCTAACTTTTAGGAAAATAGGTTTTACATTTCTAGAGGGTAGGTGTGAGTCACTTTTGGTTTTGTTTTGCTTTTTTAAAGATTTTACTTATTTATTTGACAGAGAGATCACAAGTAGGCAGAGCAGCAGGCAGAGAGGGAGGGCGAAGCAGGCTCCCTGCTGAGCAGAGTGCTTGATGCAGGCCTCGATCCCAGGACCCTGAGAGCATGACCTGAGCCAAAGGCAGAGGTTTAACCCACTGAGCCACCCAGGTGCCCCAACTTTGGGTTTAAGTGAGGTGTTGGAAAATTACTTCAGAGCACCGGGGTCCTCTGCATGGAGGACCTGGCTCCTTCCCCTCACCTGTTGTTGGGGGATCTTGGCCTGGGTACAGTCCATGAAATCTCAGGGACAAGCTTGGCATAGGCCAGAAGCAAACAGAAGGAAGGGAGGCTGTCTGTGGGCTAGGCCTTTAAAACCACAAGGTCCCTGGGAAGGAGTCCTAATTTAGCCACAGTCCACTCCAGACCTGATTGTCTGGGATGGGTTGTGCCAGCTGAGGGGCTGATGGGACTCCAAGGCTGAGAGAGAGAGGAGGGCGGACGGAGGTCTGCAACAGGCATCCTCTGGCACGTTTGCTTGAGAAGGCCACGGGTCATCTTGGATGTTACCTTTAGCAACGTTTCAGAACTGGAAGCCTCCCAACTAAGCTTTTTTTTTTTTTTTTTTTTTTTAAATTAATGTCTATTAAGTGCCATAGCTCAGCCACGTCCCTGTTTTTAAACTGTGTACAGATTCATCTAGAATTAGTCTGAGAATATTTGTTTTCACTTTTTCTTCAACATTCAGATTTCTAGTGTAGATAAGAGGGTATGAGGTAGAGCTGAAGCAGATGCTCACGGAGGAAAATTCTAGAAAGAGAATCTATAAATCCTTGGCTTGGGAGTCCTGCCAGTGCTCTCACTGGGCCTGGTGACAGAGGCGTGGCTGGTTCAGAGATCAAGGGACAGAAGTGATGGTGGGCAGGCCTCAGAGTTGAGGAGCTTGCTCAGAAACATCGAGGGCCCTGAGAGAAGAGAGTGAGGATCTTGTTAACTTTACAAGTTTGGGAGGTAGAACTTAGAAAACCCCTCAATACCTCTTCCAGTGATTCCGAACATTCTAAGGTCTCTGTTCCTCTAATGTGAGAGGTCAGTGGCATTTGAAAATTAAAGAGTATCTTGACACATTCAGTTCTGTGAATCGAAGCCATATAGGGGCTTTCATACTGGGGGGAAGGCAAGAGATTTAGGAGGCTTGTCCTGACCCTTTTCGGAGAAGCCCTTGTAGAAGAGAGAGAACCAAAGCGTTAGCTAGAAGATTTAAATGCCATTGTGTCCTCGCTGAGAATCATTGCTGAGCAGGAGAGGAGGCATTTCCCTGTGACACCTCCACACGTCAGGCCTCTCTGTCTCCCAACGACATGATTTCTGTGAACTCAGATGAATTGATTCTTCAGTATCAGGTCTAGGCTCCCCCATCCCAATATTAAGTAACTATTTACCTCTGTGTTTTCTTCTTTTCTTCAGGTTTCGGTTTTTACATTTAAATCTTCAGTTCATTTTGGCTGGAGGTAGGGATCTAACTTATTTCTTCCTTCCAGGTAGTTATGAGCAAGTTGGCCTAACATCACTCGTTGAATAAGCCAGCCTTTTCCCCGCGAACTTGATTGCGCACCTCCATCCTGTTTTCAAACAGCCAGCACTGTCTGGTGACACACCGGCCAGACCTCAGCCACTCAGGATTTGGGCTTCTGTACCCCTGACAGATTCCCTTCTCAGCCTTGTGCTCGGTGCTCCCTGGCCCCGCTGCGGGGGGTGCCAAGCTCTGTTTCAGCAATAGACTGTGCAGTTGTTGAAGTGCTTTGTTTTATTTTGTTCCCGTTTGATAAAAACGAGTGGGGGAGGGAGGAAACCGGGGTGTTGGACCTTGCCATAAAAAAACCAGTCTTATAAATAGAATAAAAAATAGAAGTCATTTGGTCTCAAAAAAGCCTTTCTCCTCAACCAGATGCTTATTGGACATAATATGAAGGACAAAACCTGCATTTCACTGACACAGTTGTAGAAATTAATTACCTAAGATTATCTGAATAGGAGAGGGGTCCTGGTCTGAAATGGTGCCTAAGGTATCATAAAGACAATTAAAAGCCTCTCCAAGCCACGCCAGGCTGAGGACATATCTGCCTGGTGCTCTTGGATTTGACCTCTGTGTGCAGCCTGTCCCAGAGTGAACCTGTGGGTGAACCTCGCCCTAACGTGTAAAAACAAAACTAGAAACAATACAAAGGAGAAAACATAAAAACTCCCCTTGTCTGTTTCTTAGCCCAGTCCTGCCAGCCAACAACCATCTGTCTCTCTTAGTCCGCACGCATACGCCACCACCGCTTGAGCCCCAGAAACCTCATTAATAAACGTCCTTTCTCTTCGGTCGGTGGCATGGCCACGCTGGGCCGGGGGGCCTCTGTGGGGGCTGCCTGCACCACGCAGTAGCCCTGAATCAGTCTCAGCACGTTTTCTCTTCTGTCCAGCCCCTTCTGCACATGGTGGCCACAGTGACCTTCTCGAAAGTCTGATCCTGTGGGCCTCCCTCTGGTTACAACCCTGCAGTGACACCCTACTGACCGCGTGGTGGCCACCATCTTCAGCTTGCTGGACGCTGCCTCGCACCAGCCTGCCTGTCCTCCCCCGCATTGCCCCTTCCCCCCACCCCTGGCTGTGCCTGGAATGTCTCCCCCTGCCCAGAGTTCGCTGCCCCTTCCTAGATTGCCTTCCCTGCTCTCACAGGTCTGGTCCTGGCCCAGAACTGCGCTCTCACAACACCGTGGGCCGTGGGCCTCGTGCCTCCTTGGCACTCACCACAGCCAAGGGTCGTACATTTGTGTGTTTACGTGCTAGCGTCTGCCCCCGTCACGGGTCGGTGAGCCCCACATCCATTTTCACTCATCGTCGTGTTCCTAGTGACTGGCACAAGGGAGGTTCTCAATAAATACTTGTTGAATGTTGTTCTTGTTCGCCCTGTTGGCAAGCTAACCTGACAAGATTTCATCAAGATTTCTATTTTAAGATTCGATCGTATTGGTCCAAAATATTTCCTATTTTGTATTTTCACTTCTAGATTTGATGTGTCCATGATATTAATAAAATACTCTTTTAGTAGGATATTGTTCCTTGCCGTTAGAATGGTCTTTTCGTTTGTCTCATGTGGGCTCTAAATCTCTAGAATTGCATAGGCTTCAAATCTTAGGAAGTGACAGAGTTTGTCAGTGTATATTTTCTATTTCATTATATGCCTATAGCATTGCATACATAGATGGCACTATGACCAAATATTTATTATGTACTATTTTAATTTGAAAAGCATGTTACTCAGTTTCGTTTTGGATGGAAAGGAAAAAATTGTCTGTAACACTACCTGCCACTCAAAGTTAGCTGCTGTTCTGATTTTTAGTATATTAACCTGCCTGTCTTTTTATATGGATTTTAATACTACCATGATCACAATATACATAAAATTTAGTGTCCTGTTTTTCCCCTAAATAATCTTAATGTTGATAGATCATTATACTGTCTGTGACATGACATGTGAACCTAATTTATCTGGTTAGGGTCAATAAGCATCTCTGAAGAACCACACTGTGGTAATAAGCACCATTCTGTGCACCAAAGTCAAAAAATTCATTCAAAAAAACACGGATTTTGTACTTCAGCTGTATAATAACAGAATACCACAGTTCCAAAGCTTTTAGTGACATTTTTACTTCTTGGATATACTAATTTTGTGACATTGCCTTTTTATCTTAGAGGACTTTTCTCTATGTTTAATATTAATAGTCCCTTTTTTCATATATTCAAAAAATTGGTTAGGGCTTCCTGCATGCCAGGCACTATTCAATGTCCTGGAGATACAGCGGTGAAACCAAATAAAGTACCCACACCCTCCTGAAAGGAGACAGACAAGAATGAATGAATAAACGAATGCAGTGATAAGTAAAACAGCCAAAAAGTTGGGTGAAAGGGGTGGATAATGGCATGGGGGGGAGGGGTTGCTCTTTCATGAGGTCAGGGAAGGCCTCTCTGATGGTGACATTTGAGCAGAGACCTAAATAGCATGCGTAGCTACACAGGTGTCAGGGAGAGTTTTTCTGGCATAGAGATCAGCAGGTGCAAAGGCCCAGAGGTGAGAGCGTTTGGTGATTTCAAGGAATAAGAAGGAGCCTGTGAAGGAAGGGGCAATAGGAGCTGAGGACAGTGGGCTGGGGCAGGGCCTTCAGGAGACCATGGAGGGCCTTCCAAGCTGTGGGTGAGGCCTCTGGCCTTTCCTCTGAGTGAGGGATGGGTAGTTGGGGAATAGTAAGATGATCTGAATCGTGTTTCAGTAGGATCATTTCATTCTGCAGCTTTCTCTCTTCCTCCTGAGGGCCTTCGGTTTCCACCTTTGTCAGCCTCTGACAAATGTATACTAGAACCTGTAAGCCTTCTTTCAGACACATGCACGGTGTGCTCGTAGAGCGCTCATTCTTGTCTGTAAATGTTCAGGCAGGTCATTAGCCACACCCTGTGGTGTCACAGAATAATACTTGGTCATCACCGGTCCAAGAATCAGGCATATTCCATGTATCTGAAAAACTCTATAACTGAGTTTCCCATTTCTTTATCTTTTACCCATTTGAAGCAATTTTTTCTTTCTGAAAATAATGACCAAATATGTTTTTCAGATTGCAAAAAGTCATATCCTGTTAAGGCTTATTGTCAACCTGTAATTCTCAAGCATACCTCACCCTCTGACATTCTAGAAACCAACATTTTTTCATGGGGGAGTGGGGGGAGACTTTAACCTAATTATAATCTTCCTTGAGTTGCTTTATGGTTAGATCTATCAAATGCCAAAGTTAGAGCCCATTAGTAGGCTTAAAACACTTATTTCTGATGGAACGAACTGTTACAGGTTTCTTAGGGTAATTGATTTCTTTTGTTTTCTTTTCTGTTATAGGAGGAGATATCACAGCTTTCCCAGATTGGGAGGAAAAATATGGAATGTGTTTTACCGCTGACTGAACACAACCAAATGAACTGTACTGACAGTAGTTTGAAAACCAGCAGTTAGCAGTTTGTTCAGGCTCTAACATTGTCCAGCACTTTCCAGAGCAAACTCACTGTTTACAAGAACTCTCGGCCTTACGACGTGTATAACCTCAAGCTTTGTTTATTTAAAATATTTCTGCAAAAGAAAAGTACCCGGAGCCCACTTTCCAAAATGGCCATGGATGAGTATTTGTGGATGGTCATTTTGGGTTTTATCATAGCTTTTATCTTGGCGTTTTCTGTTGGTGCAAACGATGTTGCCAATTCATTTGGTACTGCTGTGGGCTCTGGCGTGGTGACCTTGAGACAAGCATGCATTTTGGCTTCAATATTTGAAACCACTGGCTCAGTGTTACTGGGAGCCAAAGTGGGAGAGACCATTCGAAAAGGTATCATTGATGTGAACCTATACAACGAGACAGTAGAAACACTAATGGCCGGAGAAGTTAGTGCGATGGTCGGTAAGTAGCCTTATTCTTTACATCAATGGGAAATGCACCCGATGGCCTACTTCTGTACAAATATTTCTGTCATGTCCATAAGTGTGATTTATGTTTTGACTTCAAAACTGGTTTGATGTTTCATATATACTACATCTTATTTTTGCTTTCTGCATTCTAGCTTGATTTTTTTTTTTAATGTTCAAATATCAAATTTTTAGCAAACGTTGTTAAAATAGATTTGGCTAAAAGTGCTTTTCATAAAGTAACAGACAAAGATGTTTGTAGACTAGCTGTCATTTTAAAGTAGTTTGAGAATCTTTAAAGAAATAACAAGTCTCAGTGAATGTGTTTGTAAGGTTGACTTGTGAGATATCCTTGGCAGTTGATGCCTATTTTTCCATAGATTATTCATCAGTTAGGCTGCAATGTTTTGAAAACGTGGATGCCAAAAAACCAATATTTATTAAGTTTTGTGTCCTCAGTTTGAGGTTTTGAGCCTGACTGAATCAATGTCAAGTGCTAGTCTTCTACCTTATTTTTAATGCCTTTGCTGGGAATTTTGGTTTTTGTTTTGATTTTTGATTTTCTGATTCTACCTCTAGGAGATCCATTTGGGATGGTGTTTGTTTTGTTTTCTGGCCAAACAACCATTTGTGTGTCACCTGTTTACAGTACAGCCTTATATTGGTAGTTTCAAGTTGTTTAGATGAGGGGGAAGTGTAGAGGGCAGTGAAACATGGTAACAAGCTGACTGACCAGCCAGTCGGTGTGATTTCTCCACTGGCCAGCCTGACCATCAGCTGCAAGCACCATGGGGGTGCTGCCCTGTCTGCCCTCGCTACCTCCGGAAAGAAGATTCAGGCAGGAATGCTTAAGTGCAGCCCCCAGGACTCTTGTTCTGCTTGTCTCTGGGTAGTGATGACGTCACAGCAGACAGCTGATCTGTATGGGTAATTTGGTTAGGGAGAAGATGATTAGAGAGGAATCGTACCACCTTCTACTTTCATCAGGACATACCCTTTTGTAGGAAGGGTTCTGCAGTAGGAGGTAAGGTGGCTGGTGTACCAAGAACATAGCTATAGTCCACAGGCCCCTAGTTCTTGACTCTCTCTAGCGTTTCTGAAGCACCCAGAATGTGGACATTATTTACCAAATATAAGGTGGCCCACCATCTTTTTGCAATAGCAGGTTAGTTTGAGAAATTGTTGAGGTGTTTGATCCATATCCAATTCTGATGTACTAAGGTATTAAATACCAAGCACATGATGCTGGTAATACATGCTAAGGAGTTCTGTTTCTCAACATTTTGTGTTTTAATGATGTAAGGTTTATGATGGCTTTCATGACAACAGCTTTTTTTTTTTTTTAAGGTTTTATTTATTTATTTGACAGATCACAAGTAGATGGAGAGGCAGGCAGAGAGAGAAAGAGAGAGGGAAGCAGGCTCCCTGCTGAGCAGAGAGCCCGATGTGGGACTCGATCCCAGGGACCTGAGATCATGACCCAAAGCGAAGGCAGCCGCTTAACCCACTGAGCCACCCAGGTGCCCCGACAACAGCTGTTTTAATGGCTGGATTTTATTTACCTTCACTGGTTATCTGTTTCTCATCATAGCCAGATAAAAGTGAAATTTCCCTTAGAAAAATGACAGTTCTTTGTAAAAGTCATGCTTGGTTTTCGTGATAGGAATCTAAGACATAGTCATAGTGAGCTAAAATTAAGATTTCTCTAGTCAGGATGATATGGGCAAAAAATGTTGAAAGTAGGGGAAAAATAAGGAAAAACATTTATAAAATTAAGTTTTAACAGTAGCTTCTTCTGTCTTTGGATAAAACTTCTGAGGAATAGTTGTATTTATGTTTTTTTAAGATTTATTTATCAGAGAGCGAGCGAGAGAGAACACACCAAGCAGGGGGGCTGTAGGCAGAGGGAGAGGGAGAAGCAGACTCCCCACTGAGCAGGGAGCGTGATGCAGGACTCGATCCCAGGACTCTGGGATCATGACCTGAGCAGTTGGCAGACGCTTAACCGACTGAGCCACCCAGGCGCCCTGGCATGGTTCTGTTGTTTATAAAGAGATTTGTCGGTGAGGCCACACAGAGGCCCCGGCTTAGACTAGAAGCCTCGTGAGCTCAGACCTTCATGTCACTGCTCACGTTTCGTGTGGGCAGTATGACCTGTCCGGTTTTTCAGTTCTCCCACCCCGGCCTTTGGCTGTTCACTGAAAGAATGAAGAATACTTACCTCAACTAGAAGTTAGGTTAACCAAAGCAATTTGAGGTTTCGCTTGAATAACTTGATGTTGTTTGCTTTGGTTTCTTTCTTGTAATCTTCCTTTTTTTTCTTCCTTTCTCTTTTGATGTATGGGTAGATGAATCTCAAAGCCTATTTTGTTGGGAATTTATGTGAGTTACTAGATTTTTAGAACTGGGTTCCTTGCAAATGAGAGCTTTGTTAATTTAAGGCGGTGGTATAATTATTATTGGCCAAAACCAAAGCTGATTCTTCTCCAGTGCCTGAATTGTCCCTTTCTCCTTCTAAATTCGATATCCATTTCTTCTCTCTTTATCTCCCCCTGTCATATTCTATTTTTTCTTTTTTCTTTAGAAATGTCTCCCCAAGCCTTTGGGTCTCTGTGCTTTCTGATAGAATGGTGGTAGCATTGGGTTGGTTGGGTGGAAGAAACCATTTTTGCCAGCTAAACTTGCAGAATTAAGCCTCTTTGTACACTAAGCTCAGCCCTGAAGCATTAGTCGGTCCACTTAGTATGAAACCACCAATGGTTCCAAAAATCTACTGAGAATTCAGAACCCACCATCTTCTCATGGAAATATCTGTGATAGCATGAACAAGCGGTCTCCTTGAACCAAAGTAAGAAGTGCCGCATCCCTTTGCCTGTCCCGAGCACACTCACGCTGCCTGTCTGCTTCCAGCGTGACCGGGCACCTTTGCGCGGCCACCTCCCCACATTCCCCCAACTTTCCCTAGATTTTGTCTTACACCTTTATTCCGCACTTAATCCCTTCCTCTTTATAAGATATCATTATCTCAAGTTAAAATATCTCTGTCTTTTTTCCCACTGTTTTTCTTAACACTGGTGTAATCCCATTGGCCTTCGGAAATTCCCAAGGCTTAGCAGGCCTCGCGCTCTCACTTTGCCAGGCGCCCTGCAAATCCCTGCCTCTGCCTTGCCCTCCTTTCCGCTGCCCTCCCCTCCCGCCCCCTGGCCCCCCGGCCCCCCTTCCTGACTAGGCAGGCCTGTCCTCCCTGACCTTTCCTTACAAACCCTGCTGCTCCAGGACCTATGTTATAAAGTCAGCCAGAGAAGGGATAGCAGCTTTCAGGAAAGAAAATCCCATGGTCTGAATTCATCTGGGTGACTCTATACTCCTCTCTGAATGTCAGCAGATTATTTTCAGTTTGTAAGAATAGAAATCATAAAGTTTCTTTCTCAAGTTATAGCTCTGTGCCATGTAACGTGCTCTAAACCCTGGCTCTATTTTTAACACAAACTAGTCAGTCACTCAGAAGCTCAGGGCTTAGATGGGAAGGCTTAAGGAATTGTCCACAGGGAGGCCTGGCTGCCACCACGGGGCCTGTCACCAGTTTGGCAGCACGGGGACGGCCCCTCCTCCTCCCAGCACATGCTTCAGGGGTAGCCACGGATAGGGTCGAGCCCAGTTTGGCTCACAGGTGGGTATGCCCAGCTTCACGGAGCAGTGGTCAGCATTGCTGCCCAAAGTAGGGCCTGTACAGCCAGTAGTGATCCTTTTTAAGTCAGATCTTTTTGAAGAAAATGCCAGGGATCTGCTTAAAAGTGCTGCTGCCAAGCAACCAGATTTCCAGAATTAACATTTGGGATTAATAACGTGCCCTGCTTATCAGCCAAGGCCTTTGTTCCCTTACAGTTCTATATGAGCTTTTCAACAACTGTTTCTGAAAGTGATCTTGCCCAGCTGATGCTTTTAATACGCACTGCAAAATTTGATCTGCTTATGAAAATATCTGGAGTGAACTGTAGCCTAGAAAAACATTAAGCCTGGAAAAGGAGGTGAAATTGAGGTAAAAGGACACAAAGCCAAAGCTAAGGATCCTCTTAACTGGTAAGAATTAGAAGACTCGAGAAAGTATACAAAGAAAATGCCTGGCATTCTGGTCAGGGGCTGAGAGCAGATGCCCACCTGTGGGTTAAATGCCTTAGTGACTTCTTATGCAAGAGACAAATACAAAAAAACAATGTGGAATTACACACTCCCTTTTTTCACTGAGGTGTCACTGATGTGTAACGCTAGATTAGTTTCGGGTGTACAGTGTAATGATCCACTGTTTGCATATTACAGTCTCTCTTACAGACTAATCCGTGTGACCTCACCAGCGTCTAGCCCTCCTTATTATGTGACCATAGGGTTAACTGCAGTGACATCTTTTCCAGTATGCAGCCTTTCCTACTTCTCTGTGTTCACTAGAGTCTGTAATCTCTTGCTCGGTCTTGGCCACACTTCACGTTAGAACAAGTTCATCGTCAGCACCTGTACCTAACTGTGGAAAAGGCAGTTAATAACTGGCATCAAGAGACTTTTCTGGAAATATTTTCAATAAATCATCATTATCCCTTCAGTGTTGAAGGGTGTCCCTTTGACTAAAGTGAGTGATTTTTGTCAGGACTTTAGCATTCTGTAAAGAAAGAATCCAGTAAAAAAATCAGCCCTAGCTGGGCACCTGGGTGGCTCAGAGGGTTAAAGCCTCTGCCTTCAGCTCAGGTCATGATCCCAGGGTCCTGGGATCGAGCCCCGCAGCGGGCTCTCTGCTCAGCCGGAAACCTGCTTCCCCCTATCCCTCTGCCTGCCTCTCTGCCTACTTGTGATCTCTGTCTGTCAAATAAATAAATAAAATCTTTTTTTAAAAAAATCAGCCCTAGGGAGATACTATTAGGAGATAGATACTATTAGGCGATTAACCCTCAGGAGATACTATTATGGAGAACTATAATTTGGATTTCTTCCTTTTGTGGCTGTTTGAGGTACTGTATTCTATAACTAACTTTTTTTTCTTTTCTTTTTTTTAAATCTCCCAACCTACAGGGTCAGCAGTTTGGCAGTTGATTGCGTCCTTCCTGAGACTCCCCATCTCAGGCACTCATTGCATCGTCGGCTCTACCATAGGGTTCTCACTTGTCGCGATTGGCACACAAGGTGTACAGTGGATGGAGCTCGTCAAGATTGGTAATTGCCATTTCCTTTTACCTGTCAGAAGCACATTTTACATTCTCTAGAGTAAGTCTTATTGAAAATCACCATTATCATCTATTTCTCCCTTCAAATGTTAAGATTTATTTCTTTTCTCTTTTTTTCAAATGTTAAGTTTTAGAAGACAAGACCTATGTGGGTAATACATTTCCCCCTAAGATTTCTGCTAACAGAGACTGTGAACTTTTATGTGTTAGATTGTTTTTTAATGCCACTCTTTTCAGATGTCATCTGGCTCTGAAAATCAGTATCTATCTGTTGTTCCCAGACAAAAAGGAAATGTATGTGATTGAAATGAGCCTGTAGTCAGAAAAACGAGGCCCTCGTGAAGGAAATACCTTCCGTGTTCAGGAGGCAGGGTTTGTGGTCATGGGGAAGCCAGGGCCCAAGGCCGGGCTTACTTAGCTCATGGCATTCAGCAGGTCTCCCTGTCTGCCCCCACAGAAGAGACACTCTAGTGCTCTTTCTGGGTTGTAGGCTGCCCAGCAGGGACGGGTATGACAGGTCTGATGGTCAGCCTCCTGGCTCTGCCTTTTAGCAAGAGGGAGGAAATCCATTCAGCCCCATAAGTACAAACCCACCTCTTCTGAACAACATTCTCCTGCCCCATCTCCACCCACTGGGTTACTCACCCGTATCAGAATCACAGTGGCCTCAAGAGCTCTAGGTCAAACAGATCCCTAACCTCCCAAGCCAGGGACACAGATGGCTGGGAAAATCACCTTAGATCCCAGGAGGCTTCTAGAACAATGTCACTCAACTCTGGCTATACATGAGAATTAGCTGGAGAAGCAGTTAAAAAATATCAATGCCCAGAACCCCATTCCAAACTTTTTAAATCTAAATTCTGGGAATGGAACCTGAGCATAACTGGTGTTTGAGAACTCCCCAGATGTTTCCAGTGTGCAGCCAAGATGGGAACTGCTGGGCCACAGTACCAGGATGGCAGTACCAGGCTGACCTAGGAAAATGAAATGGAAGGTGGCTCTCCTTTTAAATAACTTTACTGTGGAGCAAGGACCAGGTTTCCATCTGTGGATGGGTAAGAAGAACAGACAGAAGGGGCTCAGAGGGAATCACAGGAGACTGTCTTCCGAGGCCAGGCTCAGGGATCCCTTCCCTGACCGTGTGCTGGGAGAGTGCTCACAGACTCGGGACTCTGTGTGTGTGTGAGGATAGCTATGCACGTGTGAAGGTCAGCCCTGCCAGGGAAGTAGGGTCAGTTGGGTTCTGAGTTAAGGTGAATAATTCCAGCAGTATTTATTAATGTAGGTACTATGTGTTGGTTATCATTCTATTGCATAAATATGACTTATGTAGAATTTTAACATTCATTAGATTTTTTTTTTTTTTAAATTATTCAGTTGCTTCTTGGTTTATATCTCCACTGTTGTCTGGTTTCATGTCTGGCGTGCTGTTTGTACTGATCAGAATTTTCATCCTAAAGAAGGTAAGTGAAGCTGTTAGGTTTTTATTAAGTTTTAGAACTAATTTGGTTCTATTTAATAGAAATGAATAATTAAGGAGTCAGAGGAATGATTGCATTTTTACTTTGTTAAGGCACGGCACCCTGCAGTTAGGATTAGACTTTATTTTAAAGTAGGCCAACGGGGCGCCTGGGTGGCTCAGTGGGTTAAGCCGCTGCCTTCGGCTCAGGTCATGATCTCAGGGTCCTGGGATCGAGCCCTGTATCGGGCTCTCTGCTCAGCAGGGAGCCTGCTTCCTCCTCTCTCTCTCTGCCTGCCTCTCTGCCTGCTTGTGATCTCTGTCTGTCAAATAAATAAATAAAATCTTTAAAAAAAAAAAATTAAAAATAAAGTAGGCCAAAAGGGGCGTCTGGCTGGCTCAGTCCATAGAGCATGTCACTCTTGATCTCAGGGTTGTGGTTTCAAGCCCCACGTTGGGTATAAACATTACTTAAAAATAAAATCTTTAAAAAAAAATAAAGTCGGCAGAACAAGTCAAGGTAGAGTACCGAGGGGCTTCCCCAGAAAGCAACATTGTAAGTAGCGTTTCGTGCCCTGTGATTTAGCTCATTAGGCAGTGCTCCCTGGCACTGCATGCAGACCTCAGAAAAGGAAGAGTAATTCTTTGCTGAATGTTAAACAGAACAGAGTGAGAGTGTGAAGATTTTGAAGTAGACTACCACTACACACACCTGGAAAATTTCTTTTCCCAAATATAAAGTGTTTTCTCTATTTTAACAGAGAAAAAGCAAGCTTGAGACACTGACTTTTTCTTCTCCCTGAGGAAAGGATGAAAAGAAGGAAATACACTTACTGGGGGTAGATTTTATCAAGAATGAAAGGAGACTGAAATTAGAACTTACTAAGATCCCTATTCTGGAGGAAAAAACTTGATTGTAGTTTTTTGACCATCAAGGGGTTGTTGCAATATTTTATACGCCCTAAAGCAGGCCCCAGGTCCCTGTGTCACAGCACGCACTGAGCACGTGTGACACGGGGCAGGTCTTCCCTCAAGTGCATCCTCACTTGAAGACGCCACTATTTCCCAATGGCGCTGCCTGGCAGTCTACCGGAGGACTCCCTTCTCTTGGATCCGTACAAAGCTACATTCCTTCTCTTGGGCTCCCTGCATACTAATATTTATTTACCTCTTGGAAGGTGCCACCCTCTCTTGCCTGCTAGACTTCACTTTTCTGACTTCCTCTGCCTGGAACCCATCCTTGCCTGCAAACTCCTGCTGCTCCGCAGCCATCTTGTGCCACTTCCTCGAAAGCCTTTCTTCTCCCGGCCAGTTCTGGTTGCCTCCCTCCCTCTCATGCTTCTGCGACGCTCTGTTTCTTCTTACCGTTGCACTGTTGTGCTGTGTGGTGGTGTGCGACTTGCGTGCTGGCCTGCTTGCCATCCGACTGTACGATCTGTGCAAGTAGAACCATGACTGTCTTGTTCACTTTGGTAGTCCAGTGCCCAGCGCCGTGCTTGGGAAGACACTGGTATTTAAGAGGGAACGACGGATGCTTAGATAAGTAGCAGATGATGGATAGACGGATGGAAGGAAGGAAAGAAAGGAGAGAGGGAGAGAGCCAGGAGGGGGGCGAGAAGACAGGTCTGGAGACAGTTGGCATTTGAGTTTTAAGAATAAGTTATTTGAGAAAAAATAAAGTGATTCAATTAAAAAGACCATAAACTCAGCACTTGTACACCTTCCCAGGTTTCCGGGTGGGTGTCTTTGTTCAGCACCTCTCGTCCTGAGAGAACGTTTTGGAAACCAGGGGCAGTGGGCATTTGAGCACCCGAGCATTTCGTTCTTGGCGGGACCTGGGTTCTTGTCACAGGGTACGTGACAGGTTAGAAGAGCACTGTACCTCATCCTTGCTCCTGCCCTGGGTCCTGGCTTCTTCCTGTTTGCTGGTCTGGCTATGAGTCTCATGCAGTTGAATCACTTGCGACACCTGCTCTTACTGGTCCTTATACCCCATTACCATTCAACTCAAGCCTCTTGACAAGTGCTGATGGCTACTTGAGACATTCCAGAATAGGTTCTGAATGGGTTGTACTGTTTTGCAGACACACCTGATTTCCATACCTGTTTGCATTTGGTAGTAGGAATCTTAGTCTCTACTTCTCTTTACTCCCATAGCCCAAAGTAGTTCTTAGATCTCATGTTCTTTTTATCATAGGCAGATTCATATAAACACCAGTGTCTTATGTGGTTATTAGAAATTAGACATTGTTTGAATGATTTAAGTGACATCTAACGTGCCAGTGCTGTACTGAGGAGTTCCCAGTCTATGGTTTTTTATTTTTTTTTTAAATTTATCTATTTATTTATTTGTCAGAGAGAGAGAGAATGTACAAGCAGGGGAAGCAGCAGGCAGAGGGAGAAGCAGACTCCCCACTGAGCAGGGAGCCCGACTTGGGACTTGATCCCAGGATCCTGGTATCATGACCTGAGCCTAAGGCAGATGCTTAACCAGCTGAGCCACCCAGGGGCTCCAGTCCATATTTTTGCTTTGATATGTTCTGTAGATCTTCTTAAAACCCTCCATTTCAAATATTCTCTCAGATGTTATTTAGTGTAAAACTTCCTGTAGTTGAAGGTTATATACTATGCTTTATGAAAAGATCTTAAAAAATCACAGCCCATGGTAATATATTTGCCTTATACATTTTAATCGAGCTAAAATGTGTTGTGTAATAGGGTGAAGTAAAGTCTCCCAGTAATGCAGTGGTGTTTAAGTCACTTGGCTCTCTGAGAGCCTCTTCTGAGGGCTGAGCCTCAAGATATTGGTTGCGAGCGGATTTTCAGGGCCAAACCTGAACTTAGCTGGAGGAGTGAGCGCCACCGGTTTTGAAGCAGATGCTGAGCTCTGGGCTTCGGTCCCCAGGGACTGGCTTAACCTCACAGCTCTGCTCTGTTTCTAAATCTGACATCAGCTCATGTGATTCTAGCGCTTCAGTGTGTCTCCTGGCCACAATAGTGCTCTTTGAAACAGTATTTGTGTAGGAGACACGGCCCAGGCTGATGTGCAACAGGTCACACGGCAGCGACATGGCCTGCCATTCTGGCCACACCACTGTTTGAAAGCCTTTCTCGTAACAGTGTTTTCTGTCATTTTGCCTTTGTTTGCTCCAGAGGCTTCCTGAATCCTGACCTTCCACTTTATCTCATTATCATACAGGAGGACCCTGTTCCCAATGGCCTGCGGGCACTCCCAGTGTTCTATGCAGCTACAATAGCAATAAATGTGTTTTCCATCATGTACACGGGAGCACCAGGTAAGAATTCCTTGGAAGCTTAAATTCGGCGGGAAAGGTGTGTAGCGTTAGACTTCACAGTCTCACTGGGCACGCTATTGTTGGCGGACAGTAAAAAACCTCCTTTGTGCTCATTACGGAGGAGGAAATGCATGTCCTTGTTTTAAATACTCAAGAAGTATGCAAAGGACAAAGGCAACAAACAGGTTTTCAAGTGAAAAAAGAAATTTGAAGTCCTCCTTCTGCCTTTTACCCTGCTGTGGAAACACAGCAGCCTTCATGTGCTAAGTCTCAGCACAGGGTCTAACACTGAGCACCTCCCCTGAGCCACGGAGGCGTTTGGGGGGTGCACGTGAATGGCCACATGTCGGTGACACGCAGAGGCAGCTCTGATGTGGCCTGTGGCACAAACGCCGAACTCCCTGGCATTTGTCTGACCAAAGAATCCCGTGAGTGGACGCCACCTTCCCACCTCTGCTTTTTTAAGATGCTGAAATCAGTGGTGATTTTATTTTCAGAATTACTTCTTCCCATTCTGACAGCTTTTGTTCTTCTTATTAGGTTTTTAGGGGCTTTGCGGGGTGTAGGGTTAAAAGTTGTTTTCTTTGGCATTTTGGATGGCTCAAGAGAGACATAAATGGTGTTCCTGTTGGCAAACATTTCAGTATGGGTGAGCATTCCAATGAAATCATTCTGTACATGGTTTAGTAGAGAGGTTTCCTCCCGCTGCTCTTTGTGGTGGCCTCCTACAGCGAGATCCCAAATATACCTGTTACTGTGGGGATATCTGGAGTCAGCAGATAGTTTGTGTTATTTTTCTTCTTGTGAATATTCTTTATGGAATAAGATTCAGTTATCGGCCATATCTGACCAAAATCTCCCTCTTCCTGTTCAAAAAGATAAAATTTCCCCTAAGTAGCACGTCATAACAGTTGAGAAGTACCCTCTTCCAAAATGGGGGAATGTCCTTACGAATTCCTCAAACTCAGTGTCATCAAAGCCGTGTTTCTCAGACATATATAATTATGTGTGTGTACTTCAGTACTGCGCATAAGAAACTTTTTCTGAATAAATGTTAACATCATATAACTTTCTGATTTGGCCTCTCTGCAGCATTCAGAGTGTTAATCTTCAGTGTTTAAATACTCATGATCAGGGCTTCCAGACTTTGGGTGGGAGCCCAGGGGTAGAGCATCACAGCTGCCTTAAGTTATATGGAAAGCACAAAGCTGAAGCTCATGGGGACTAGGAGAGCCTGAGGGGGATGGAACCCCAGCCTCAGATATGAGCAGCCTGGTGGCCCCGGGCGTTTTGTAATTTATGGACTGGGAAGGGTGTGTGTCACAGACTGTCTTCTCAGTACATAAGAAAATTGGACGTGAGGAGATCACAGCTCTGCACCACAGAGTTAATCCCACCACCAAGTGTGACTCTCCCGAAGCGTTCACACGGCACTCAGCCGGCCCTGAGCACCAGGATGGGAAAGAGCCGTCGTGGAGCTGTGGTGTGCATCCCATCTCCTCGCTCCTCGGGACTCTTGGTTTTTGTTTTTGTTTTTGGTTTTTTTTGGATTTTATTTATTTATTTGACAGAGAGAGAGATCACAAGTAGGCAGAGAGGCAGGCAGAGGTAGGGGGGTGAAGGAGGCTCCCTGCTGAGCAGAGAGCCCGATGCAGGGCTCGATCCCAGGACCCTGAGATCATGACCTGAGCCCAAGGCAGAGACTTAACCCACTGAGCCACCCAGGCGTTCCAGGGACTCTTGTTCTTAATTTTTATATCGGCTCCCAGAGCACAAGGTGGTGGAAGAAAAAGCCCAGCCGGTGTGAACAGCCACCTCTCGGCTTAGTGATTTGGGAACTGAGGGGAGGCTCGGGATGCCTTTGTAGTACCAAGTCCCAGAAATGGGAATTGGTATAAATGAGGATGATTTATTTTTATTTCTGCATTTTGTTTTTTTCTACATTCTATGCTTCTTGGTTCTGGTGGTTCTTCTGAACGTCAGAAGTCAACTGTGTGATTTTAAGTAAAATTTGCCTTATTCTATACTTGGTCTAATTTTTTCCATCTCTTCTTTCCTGTTTCCTCATCATTTGCTGCAGTTTTACTCCAGATTTGCTGAGAGAATCATCTGAGGGGAGTAGTAAATATTGTAGAGAAAACTGAACTGTTTGATGGATGAGATGCTAAGGATAACATCAGTACTTCACAAGGAGGCTGAAAGAAAGAAGGAATATAAATGCTGAGTTTTAGTGAGCTGAATCACACATGAATTAATCCTTTTGGTCCCCTGGCAGTGCAGACAGGGAAGCGAAGCGCGGCAGAGCTGAGTCGCCAAGGGCATGTAACTAGTGAGGTAGAGAATCCTACTCCCGAGCCCCGGGCTCTGTGTGATGACGTTACACTGACACGTGACACGGGTTAGACACCTGCTACACAGTTCCTGGTCCCTCCTGTCACCGTTAATGACAGTCAGTGCTAACCTTGGAGCCTACTTCAAACAAGCAAACAAACATACACCCACCTTCATACATTCTTCCCCTTCTTTTCATTCTCTTTACAAATGGCTTTCAGTGCAGTCACCTGAGTGGCTCATTCAGTTAAGCATAAAACTCTTGATTTTGGCTCAGGTCATGATCTCAGGGTCGTGAGATTGAGCCCCACAGTGGCCTCTGTGCTGGGCATGAAACCTGCTTAGGATTCTTTCCCTCTGCCTCTCCTCCTGCTCACGCTCTCTCTCTCTCTCTCTCTCCCTTTCTCTTTCAAAAAAAAAGGCTTCTAATACATTTAGAAAACTGGTTCTATGTTTTTGTATATATTTAATATACAGGTACTGTAAAAAGAGTAGCTACCTCTTTTATTATTTTTTTTAAAGATTTATTTATTTATTTATTTATTTATTTATTTGGCAGAGAGAGCGGTCACAAGTAGGCAGAGAGGCAGGCGAGGAGGGGGGGTATGCAGGCTCCCTGCTGGGCAGAGAGCCCAATGCGGGACTCGATCCCAGGACCCTGGGATCATGACCTGAGCCGAAGACAGAGGCTTTAACCCACTGAGCCACCCAGGCGCCCCACTACCTCTTTTAATTAGGGATATTAAATCTTTTGTACAAGCACCTCCAGGATCATTCCTCATTTGAAAGCCCAGATAGTATTCACCCTGCTGGGGTTAACATTAAGGACTTTGGTTGGGCAGCTGTGCTGTCAGGAACGTCATGTCTCACCTCTGAGCCTCTGTGCGTCACAATAAAGTGAGGACAGCAGGAGGACTTCCGCGAAAGGCCACCACATTATCTGAGACAATGCAGGCAGGGTGCGCACACAGTGCCCGACCCGTAGTGACTCGTAATACGTTTTAGAGCCTATTTTGTGACCATCAGTCATAAGTAGCTCATCTTTTCCGCCTCAAGTTGCCAGCATATCCTGAGTCATCCTATCTTTTTATTTTTTCCCACTTGTCAGTTTGGAAAGCTTCTTACTTGAAGTTTTCCGGGGTGGGGGGGTGGGGAGGGCTTGTCTAGAGGAGAAGGAGAGAAAAGAAGGTAATTTTGTTTCCCCACTAAGTCAGAAAAGGACTTTGCTAATATTTTGGTTCCTGGGGCATGTTTGTAGAATACCATTAAGTGTGTCCAGATCTTCTGTTTATTTAAGCAAAGGTTAACTTTTGCCCTTCAAACCAGACTTCCATTGTCTAGTGCTCCACTCTGTCTGATAGCAGTGGTGTCATATTTGGTGATAAGGCTGAGCTGAGAAGGGTCCCTTCGACGGTGACTCAGTCAGTCTCCTTTCAAAATTTGTCGGCCTTCCTGCTGGTCTGGAATGTATTCCTCCTACTTCCCTTCCCTTCCGTCCAACACGTAGCTGCCTCAGAGGCAAAAGGAAGGAACAAAATTCCCTCACAAAAATGAGTAGCAACATTAATCCTTCCCTGTTTCAGCTGTAAGAACTTCTGATAAATAGCATTTTTACGCATGGACACAACTTCAGTGGGGCTCACTGGCTGTTGAGCTCTAGTGCTGTGTTTTGATTTCTCTGCTCCTCCATTCTAAATTATTTTGAAGTTGTTTATATCTTGGGCTGAGTTTGATTTGTTTTACTTTGCATTTGACATAACTTTTCTCAGAAAAAAAAAAGTCATTCTTCTACTTCAAAGCCTGAGCACTTTAAAAAATTCTCTGTATTTTTGTCCTTAAAAAAAATAATTTGCAAGAAGCAAAAATAACTTTAGGAAATAAAGTGCTCACTTGGGTTGGATAAAGGCCTGAGGTTTATTTGTAATGAAAAAGTCTTCAGTTGTGTGGGACCTGGTTTTGTTCAGTTTTGAAAGAATGAGCGCTGAAGTTCATTGCATGCTACTTTGGGCTGCCAGAGCTGATAGGCTAAGCTCACCTCTAGCGGTTGTGTTTAACTTCCGGGTCAAAGTGTGGTCCCTCACCCAGCAGCATCAGCATCTGCACATGAGATAAAGGGGTGAGTGTGTGTGTGTGTGTGAGAGAGAGAGAGAGACTGTGGAAAGATGTCCACGATGTATTGTATATGGGAAATGAAATCACAGAACAATATATCAGTTTGATTCTATATCTGTTCATTTTTTTAACAAAGGAAGAAAAAGATTCTCACAAGCATTTTATACTGTATGTTTATATTTGGAAAATACCTGGAAAGAGAAACACAAAATCGTTGATATTATTTCTCTAGAATGAGGAATTTTTATAATTGTATATCATATAGTTTTGTACTGATATTTTCATAGTAAGCATATATTATTTATAAAATTAGAGAAGAAGAAAGGCTGTGGAGAGATGCTGAGAAGTGGGGGCATAAAGGAAGTAATATATAGTTAATGCCCTATTGGTTTTATAGGAGTTGCTTTTATTCTGTAGATTCTGACAGTGACCATCAGAGGTGAGAAACGAGAGGTATAACAAAGTAATGAACCCAGAAGATAGTGTTTCTGAAAAGTCTCCTGCCTATTCTGATCCTTGGGGGATTTGAGATCAAACTGTGAAGATGTTCGAGGTTAGAGCTGCATCCCTGGTCATCTGGTCTTAGCTATTGAGAAACTGGCCATCGTGTGCCTGGGTTGGAGGGCTGGGCCTCACAGCCCCGGTGTCGGTGTCCGTGTGGGCTCCCATGGCCACTCCTGGCCGAGGGAAGGGAACAGTTTGCTCCGTGTCCACAGAGTGACGAGGCACCCTGTGTCTTATTGCCAACTTAAGGTGTGATGTTGGAAAGCAGTTTGAGATCCTCACAGGAAGACAAGGCAAAGTAGTTTTGTCAAAAGTTTTGCCTCGGATGTGCATTGATTCAGGTGCCTTTCTACACCAAATTTTTATACTTAATTGTTTGTTTTCCATGAAACTTGCTTTTGTATATTTAATACCAATCACAGCAATGTGATGTTAACAGTCTGTTTGCATGTCTTATGTGATGGCTTTTATAAAGTGAACCTTGTGTTCGTTTGCTGCCTTGGTACATTACTAAATTGCTAGAATAGTTTGGTCAGATCCAAATTCTGTCCCCATTCTTTTCCCTTCTGCTTTCGTTATCAGTGACTTTCACCATTTTCCCGAATTCCTATGGTTTTTCTCTTCCTTGATTTTTTTTTACTGTCTCTCCTCCACTTCTGCCCTCAGTGATGTGTTTATCCGCTATTCTCCCTTCCAGCTTCTCGTGACTTAAGGTGACCTCAGAGCTTTCTGGCCACTACCCAGGCCAAACTGATGGCAAAAGAGATTGTGATGATAGAGCTACCAAGGGCAGGTGGTGGTGTGGCTTTTTGTCAAGGCAAAGGATCAAAAGTCTTGTCGCCAACCTCAGTTTCTCTTTTTTGGATGTTGGTCCTGATGCCTCAGGGTTCCCATGGGACCCCAGCAGAAAGCATGAAGACGGGCTTGGAAGGAACATAGAAAGCAGCCCTTCTCTGCTTTTATTGTGGTTGTACTCAGCATGGGTGGAAAAAAATAGTGCCCAAGAGCAAACATGCTCACTCATTTAAAATAGATTATACAGGGGGCGCCTGGGTGGCTCAGTGGATTAAGCCTCTGCCTTCGACTCAGGTTGTGATCTCAGGGTCCTGGGATCGAGCCCCGCATTGGGCTCTCTGCTCAGCAGGGAGCCTGCTTCCCCCCTCTCTCTCTCTGCCTGCCTCTCTGCCTACTTGTGATCTCTGTCTGTCAAATAAATAAGTAAAATCTTTAAAATAAATAAATAAAAATAAAATAGATTATAGAGAGGTAGATAATATATAAAATCTATGAAGATATATATATCTCCAGATTCTCTTTTCCCACAGTAGAGGGACTTGCCCCTCTTATATCAGATTTACACAATGAAGCTAAACGTAGCACAGTTAACAATTTTATCAACTAAAGTAGAAGGCACAAAGAAAACCTCTTCAAAAACCAAATACTTGGTGTCCCTGTGTGGCTTGGGCAGTTATGCATCTGCCTTCAGCTCAGGTCATGATCCCAGGTTCCTGAGACTGATTCCCACATCGGGCTCCCTGCTCAGCGGAGAGTCTGCTTCTGCCTCTGCCCTTCTGCACTGCTCATGGCTTTTCTCGCTCTCTCAAAAAAACCCCAAAATACAAAAAACCTTTTAATCTATAAGAGTGATTGGTGCTGTTCTTTGTTTATCAGTTCGATGTTGCCAATTAACAGTTACTACTCAGTTGGGCAAGAACCAGCTTTGACGTGATTTTTTATCACATGTATTAAGATACTGATGTGAAGTTGTAAAGCAGAAGACAGGAAGCCAAGGCCCACGGGTACAGCCCAGTGAGGGAAGCCTGAGTGGTTTTACAAGTGGCAGAACCAGAGCAGGAGCTGGGCTGCCAGCTAACAGGGTCCAACGCCCTCTCCCCCAACCCCCCCACCCCCCGGGCCCTAGTCCGTAGCTTCCTGACGTCAGAGTGAGTGCTCGGAGTGGATTATCGAGCTCCTGAGTGTCCTTACTCCTACCGGTGATCCCTGAGCTAGAATTAAGCTAGGTGATTCTGGTTTTTTGTTTTTCCTATTTATATAGGCTAATCATGGCTCTCACAGTATTAACTACCCATTCTACCTCTTACAGTTACCAAAATGTTTACTGATACCTTAATTGAATAACGTTGACTGGTTTTGTATGTATGAAATGGTTAGCAGTGTAACAAAGCCTGCATCATGAAAGATTTATGTAATCCAAGAGCAAAGAGCCAGGCTTTAAATAGTTTATTCCTCTAAAACTTTAAAAACATATTTAACAGTTTACAAAAGCGACATGCTTATTACATGTTGTCCAAGTACAGTACAAATGTATATGTAGTGAGAAGTGAAAGCCCCCTCCAATTTCCTTTCTCTTTACAGGAAGAGCCCTTGTATCATTCCAGAACTTTTTCTACACGCTTGTACGTCTGGGAAGAGTATAAATATGGGGTTTTCTCTTTTAATCCTGAATTGGATCATGAGATACATCCAGGCGGCCTTTCTTCCTTACTAGATCGTGGGCCTCTTCCTTAACCAGTATACAGAGATCGGCCTCTTTTTTTTTCATGTTTCCATAATGATGCACATATTCACTGTCTTGCACATTCTTACTGTTACACATAACGCCACGGGAGTATTGTACACGTCTGCTCGTTCCTGTGCAAGGGTGTTGTTTAAGTAGAAACCTGGGAACGCGGGTGACACATTGCCTGGTGCCAGCAGTGAGCGGAGAGTACAAGATGCAGAGTGATGAGTTCTGGAGACAGTACAGTGCCTGGAGAATGGGATATTCCTCAACCATGTGCCCTTCGCCCCTTTCATTGGCTATTGTAATTGCAACTTAGTGCGCGTTATTGAATTTTAATGAAAAGTTTTTCTGTGTTGTAATTCCATGAGTTGACACTTCAAAGAAGAGTTAAGTTTGAAGGTCAGTGTCCTTTGAAAAAAAACTTTTGTTTCCAAGCTGACTTTGAAAAAGTCTGTGGATGTGGTCAGAGTGTCCTGGCCATTTAAAGCAGGGCTGCTGACTCCTCAGAAACCCAGACAGGCAGCAGTCAGCAGCCATGTGCTGTGAGGCTTCCAGACCTCGGCTCCTCACTGCCTGGGAGGGGGCCGGCGGCCGGGCAGAAGACGGCAGAGTCCCTTCTTGGCCATGTTTGTCCACCCCAGAGTCTCGGTGTTGAGATAATGAGTAAATGGCTTTTTTTCAACTTAATCCACTGTTTGAGCCGCCTTGGTAAAATGTTAATAGTTGGCTTACTACTACACAGTTTAGCCACGTAGTGACAAGATGGAGTGTGTCTTAAACACACACCCTCCTTCCTACTCTCAAAACTGTAGATTTTTTTTTTGGTTGAGAGTTTTATTAAATACAAAGTCCAGGTGATTCATTTTGGATTTAGGAAATGTAAATTTTTGTTGATATGAGGCTTGACCTTTCAGATGGTATCCACTGACAACACCACTGTCCTTTGTACTTCCCAGTGCTTGGTCTGGTCCTTCCCATGTGGGCGATAGCACTCATCTCCTTTGGTGTGGCGCTGCTGTTCGCCCTTTTTGTATGGCTCTTTGTGTGTCCATGGATGCGGAGGAAAATAGCAGGTAAGGGCTTTTTTCTTCCTCTCACTCACAAAATCCCTGGTTCCTGGGGCTTCAGGTATAATCCACCATCACCCTTACTAACGCAGGAAACTGGAAGCGTCTGACTCTGGAACACAGCACTGAGATACATGCCCCATCCTTGTCTCTTGGCTCCTGCCTACTTTCCCCCTCAAACTTTTTCTTGGTAACTTGTGACTTGAGTGAGCAGTAAGGTCCTGGTTGCCTCGGATAACTACAAGTTAACTGTTTAGTCAGGTCCTACCGGCCTGATGAAAAACATTAGGGAAAATGCAGGGAAATGCATTTTAACACCATAATATAATATCAAATTATATAAAATGCAAATTAACACCATAATAAAATATCAGTTCACACCCACAGGAAAGGCTAAAAGTGAAGGAACTATTTCGAAGTCGATGAAGAGGTGGGATAACTAGAACTCTCATGCGCTCACGGTGAAATGTAAATGGTCCACCCACTCCGGAAGTTAGAATACGTTTCCTGTAAAGTTAAGCTTACATTTACCACATGACCCAGTAATTCCACTCCTAGGTATTTATCCAAGAAAAGTGAAAACACACATTCATAAAAAGGCTTGTATACAGTCATTGTATCATAACAGGAAAAACTAGAAACAGCCCCAGTGTTCCTAAATAGGTGAAAGAATAACCAAAACTGTGGTCGGTTCATCCAGTAGAAACCTCCTTAGCACTAGAGAATGAACTACCACAGCATAATGAATTTCATACACATTGCTTTGAGTAGAAGAAGCCAGATACAAGAGTATATACTGTATGATTCTAGAGAAAACTAATCTACAGTGATAGAAACCACTGGGTGCTGGAGGTGGTAGGGAGTTTACAGGAGACTGATAGCAAAAGGACACACGGGAGCATTCCAGGGTCATAGAAATGTTCTCTGTCCCAGTTGGGGGAGTGTTTATAGGGTGTACTCATTCATCATAGGTCATCTGCCTATACACTTAAAATGTATGTATTTTTTTATGTATAAATTACACCTCAACAAACGCTTTTTTTTTTTTAAAAGAAGAATATGGGTCAGAAAGTTGCCAGAGTTGTTTTTCTGTCACTAGCAACATAATTGCAAGCCGTGAGGCCACATGCTCTTATAGGGCTCTCAAAAGACAGGAAGTATTTACTTTTGGCCTCAGAGTGTGCCTTACAGTTGTGTTTCAGTGTGGACATACCAGAATTTGAAAACCCATCTTTCAAAGAAGAGCAAAACAAATGAGGAGACATACCATGTTCATGAATTGGAAGACCCCGTAAGAGTTAAGATGTCAGTTCTTGTTAAATTGCTCCCTAGATTTAATAAAATTTAAATTAAAATCCAGCAAGATATTCTGTAGATTTAGACAAGGTGCTTTTAAAATCTATATGGAAAGGTAAAGGAACTAGAATAGCCAAAAACAATTTTGAAAAAGAACACGTTGGAGGATTCATAGGATTCATATAAAGCAACCAGACTGTGTGGTATTAGTGAAAAAATAGATACCCCCGTTAACAGAACAGACTAAAGTCCAGAAATAGACCCACATAAATACAGCACATTGATTTTCAACAAAGTACAGAGGCACCTCAGTGGAGAGAGACTCATCTTTCAACAAATGGTATTAGAACATTTGGACATCTGTATGCAGAAAAAGAACCTCGACTAAAACCTCACACCTGTAAAAAAAAAAAAAATAACCAAGTTATCATAGATTTAAATGAAAATAGTGAGAAGACTTTTAGGGAAAGAAATAAAATGCATAAAATTTGTCCATATTATTTTGAGCCATCCAGATCAGTGTGTAGTGATATCTTGTGATTTTAATTTGTACTTCCTTGATGACTAACAGGACTTACTTGCCATTTATCTAGCTTTACTGATGAAGTGTGTGTTCTTATTTTTTGCTCATTTTTAACTGCTGTTTTCACAGATTTCTATGTTCTTTTTTTTTTTTTTTTAAGATTTTATTTATTTGTTTGACAGAGATCACAAGTAGGCAGAGGCAGGCAGAAAGAGAGGAAGGGAAGCAGGCTCCCCGCTGAGCAGAGAGCCCAATGCGGGGCTTGATCCCAGAACCCTGGGATCATGACCAGAGCTGAAGGCAGAGGCTTTAACCCACTTTAACCCACCCAGGCGCCCCCCTCTCTATGTTCTGAATACAAGCCCTTTGTCAGGGGATTTGCAAATAACTTCCTCCCAATCTGTAGCTTGTCTTTTCATTCTTTTAATAGTGTTTCTCAGTTTTTAGTCTTCACGAAGTGTAGTTTACCAATTTCTTTTTTTTCCCTAAGTTGTATTTTGGGTGTCACATCTAAAAACCCTTTGTTTCATCCACTCACAAAAGTTTTTTCCCTTTTTAAAATTTTTATAAAAATCACAAATGTTGTGGTTTCATTTATACGACATTCTGAAAAAGGCAAAACTGTAGGGACATAGACAGTCAGTGGTTGCCAAGGAGCTGGGCAGGGGGTCTGACTACTCGGAGGAGTTTTGGGAGGTGATGGAATCTCTCTTGTGTCCTGCTTGTGGTGACGGTTACACGGATCCAGACAGGTCTTACAATCAGGAAGGACTCACATTACGCACATAAGTCTTACTGTATAAATTTAAAAACGAATACAAAAAAGATCTACATTAATTAATACATCCAACATCAGACTCAATAGTAAAGCCACGTCAGTAATGGGTTGATAAGTTGCTGCTGCTGCCTAAAATGAGCCACTTAAAACATGCCACTGGCCTGATTGAACCCCATACTTAAATGCTTTGACGTTTAAAGGCTTTTCCTACTATCTGAACATTCTTGTCAAATAGACTATAAAATCTTCACTTTTCATCTTAAGGCTATTAATATAACAGCAGGAAACTGACATTCCTCCCCATTCTGGCTTCCCAGGAAATTTTTTTTTCTTTTGGTCAGTGCCATCTTTTGTTATTTCAGTATATATTTCTTGTTTGGTTGTTTTAAGTACACACTAGTGATTAAGGACACGAACCATAGCCCTAAACTGCCTGCAATTTACCACCTGGGTGACTCTGCTCAAATGACTTAATCTCTGTACCTCAGTGTGCTCATTAATAAAGAGCAGAAAATAATGAAACCTGTCTCATGTAAGCGTTAACGATTTTGCTTAATTATTATTGTTATCATTACAAATATTACCTTCTCTCATTTTGATTATAAGCGCCTTGTGGTAGGAGATCTGCGTGTACCTTTCTTCGTTCCCTGTAGTACAGAACAGAAGTGTCGTTTTGGAAGATCTGTGTGTGTTTCTTCTGACTCTCTTAATAGAGAGAGGGGATGGAGATGCTGTAGGTGTATCCAGCAGAGGAACTGAAAATACTTGCATTTTAGTTTTGTAGGTAAGAGCTTAGAGATTTGCCCAGGAGAATTTACAAGCAGTGAGATCATTAAATCAGCTGCACCACTTATCGGATCTGATTAAAAAGAATGCTACAGAACTTTCGAGCAGCTTTTTAAAAAATCCCTTCTCCTTTTTTTTGAAAGTAAAAAGATTTTTAAAAGTAAGTAGGATCTCTCTGTTCCTTTTTGGAAGATGATTTACTTGTTTCCTAAGATTTGGTGACCTGAAGAAATCGGAGACCAATAATTTATTGAACAGAAGAAAACCAAACAAACTATAACTAATAGCTCTGAAGACAAAAAGGATAAACACTTGAGTGATTTTGAGGTTAGTTTAAGAACACAGAAGACCATTCCAGATGGTTGTAGGATTACAGAATGCTGGCCCCAGACAGGACCGTGGGGACCGAATCTAGCCATCTCTATTTGTTGGTTTTGGAGGAGAGAACTGAGGCCGGAGCCTCCCTCTTATACTCAGTAGCTGAATTTTCTGGCTCGGTTTTCCCAGATAATTGAACTCTCCACTTTATTTTTTTCTATGTAGCTGTAACTATATTTTTTTCATTTCCCAAGTAAGTAGTACTAAAGTATAAAGACAAATATTCATCTTTATATTCATTTTTAATAACAAGAACTCTGTTTCAGCATTTTCAGTTATGGCTATATTTTCTTTAGGCAAATTACAAAAAGAAGCTGCTTTATCGCGAGTGTCTGATGAAAGCCTCGGGAAAATTCAGGAAGCAGAGTCCCCAGTATTTAAAGAGCTACCAGGTGCCAAGGCCAATGATGACAGCACCGTCCCTCTCACGGGGCCAGCGGGGGAGCCAGCTGGGACCTCGGAAGGCACATCAGTGGGGAACCACCCCCGAGCCTCCTATGGTAAGATGTGTGCAGAGGATTTGGGTTTGCGTGGTGGCAGAGAGCAGTTCTGGGGGAGATATACAAGTGTTTTCATGCACACAAGTGTTCCCCAGTGTCATGGTTTGGGAAAACCCAGGTGCTAAGGCTGTCTCAGGAGACCATGCAGTCAACAGAGCAGGCTCACTCTGGGCCTGTAATGTTCTTCCAAGAACTATTTCTAGTCTCATGAGGAGCCCACACATTGGCCGAGCCCAGCCTCCGTGCGGCTCGGCCAGCTGCACGCACATCCTCTGTGGGGCAGTCACTTAGCTGCCAGAGATTGGCCCTTCCAGCTCACTAAGTGTACCTTCCTCCCGGAAGACACAAGGAGAAAGCTGAAATTGGAACCAAGGACATCGTCCTACTGTAGAATCACAGAAACCTCAGAGAACATCGAGATTGTCCTGTGGCAGTGGGGTTCTTTTGTCTCCTAACATTTGCGGAGAATGATGGGTGAGCCCCAGCCTCTGCCAAGCCTGTCTGGGCAGCTCCCACCTTCCTGCAAGGTGGGGCCCTGGCACCTGCTTTCGCTTCCTGTAGGTGCGGCCTCAGACTTGGCCCAAAGAAAGCAAATGGGTTTTGTCCCACTGATCTGACAGATAAGTGCCTCTGACAGTCATGATTGGCCTTTAAGGAGCACCTAGAATTTCTCTCTCCCAGTGAACTTCCTCTATGAAGTTTCCCGAAGTTCCTTTAAGGATTATCCCTTTATTGGTTACTAGAAACAGGAAAGAGTGCCATGGTAATTTCTAGAAGACATATTTTAGGAGAAAAATAGCATCACTTTCAAAGGCCATACTATTCATTCGTACATTTCCAACTTTCCTTTGCTATTTTAACCATATTACACATTCTTTATAATAATTTGGAAAAGAAAGCATGGGGGAAAAAATTGGAAAATGCCCCACAACCTTAATTTCCAGAAAGAACCACTGTGAAGAGTGAGGAATATTTCCTTTCAGAAACGATTTCTCTTCAGAAGGCTAGAAAGTGAGACTCTCGTTCACCCTTTTCAGGAAGGGCACTGTCCATGACCCATGGCTCCGCAAAATCACCCATCTCCAACGGCACCTTTGGCTTCGATGGCCACACGCGGAGCGACGGGCACGTGTACCACACGGTACACAAGGACTCGGGGCTCTACAAGGACCTGCTTCACAGAATGCACGCGGACAGGGGCCCCGAGGAGAAGCCCGCCCCGGAGAACAACTACAGGCTGCTGCGGCGCAACAACAGCTACACGTGCTACACGGCCGCCATCTGCGGGCTGCCCGTGCACGGCACCTTCAGAGCCGCCGACTCGTCCTCCGCGCCCGAGGACAGCGAGAAGCTGGTGGGCGACGCCGTGTCCTACTCTAAGAAGAGACTTCGCTACGACAGCTACTCGAGCTACTGCAACGCGGTCGCAGAAGCCGAGATCGAGGCTGATGAGGGGGGTGTGGAAATGAAGCTGGCTTCTGAGCTGACCGATCCCGACCAGCCCCGGGAGGACCCCGCGGAAGAGGAGAAGGAGGAGAAGGACACCGCCGAGGTCCACCTCCTGTTCCATTTCCTGCAGGTCCTCACTGCCTGTTTTGGATCCTTTGCTCACGGTGGCAATGATGTGAGGTAAGTATATGCGTTCCCTTGGCAGGTATGTGCTGAGGGCCTGCCTGCGGGCCAGGCACCATGTGGACACCCGACGGGGATCCCTGTCATTGGGAGCAGACAGACAGCAGCTGTGGTGTGCTCACAGTGTAGACTCCAAGGGGAGAATCTGTTCTGCAGGGGAATGGCAGCGTCTTGGGGACTGTGGTGTTGGCGAGGCTACTCAAGTTAGGGCTCACGGGGTGAGCTCTGAAGGGGCTAAGGGAGCCAGCTGTGTGAGCAGCTGTGCAAGAGCAGCTCCAGGACAGCAGGTGCAAAAGGCCTGAGGCAGGAGCGCACCTAGGGTATTGTAGGAAGAGCAAGGAGGCCATGGAGGGAGAGAGTGTGGACCATCAGGTCAGCAGGTCATGGAGGCCTGGAATACGTAGAGTCTCTATTCTCTTCTTACGAGCTGGGAAGCCCTAGACAAGCCACGTGTTTGTTTGGGAGCCTCAGTGTCCCAATCTGTAAAATGGGAGGAAAACTAGTACCAGCCTCATGGGGTTTCTAGGAGGATTAAGTGAGATGCTATATTTAATGTGCTTAGGACGTTGCTTCTCACATAGTCAGTATCTATGTATTTTCTCCATTACTGTTATTATCATCAAGCCTAATGTTTTTCTCCAAATCAGAAAACATGCTGTTGTTGTATTTCTTATTGCCCAGATATATGGTCTTGATTCTACAGCTCTGGCTTTTCAGACACTGCCTAACCATGTGCGGTTCAGGGTCTGTTCTTTTTAGAAGAAGTCGTCCTCCCAGACAGACCTGGTCATGTCGGGTTCCACCCGCTGTTACGTAGGTGTTGCCGTGTCACTGTATTTCAGGCATCGTGTTCGGTTCTAGCTTACTTTTGTGACTACGCCCCCAGCACCACCCTACTTCCTCCTCCTCCAGATCAAAAATTCCTACTGAAGCCCTGGTACCGGCAAGGTGTTCTGAATTGGGTCCCTGTTCTTGGAGTTTAAATTCCAGCTGGGGAGATTAAAAGAACATACATGGAGAAGTAACGAAGCACCCCAGAGCCGTATTGCAAGGCCTCAGGAGGTCCCAGGCAGAACTGCTGCAGGGGACTGGCGTCTCGAGCAGTGGCTTGCTGGGCAGGGCCTGGTTTTTAGCTTCCGAGTGCAGACATGGTCAGGTAAAAGTGCAAGGTTCTGGAAGTGATGTGGCAGTGAAGAGAAGCTTCTATTCCTTTAACCCAAGGCTGTTAAGTTTACCCCAGGCTTCAGTGCTGAACCATTAGTAACTTATTCTTAATCCGTCTCCAAACGGTCCTTTGAGATCATAGTGGTATCCTTCAAAGACGAAATCTGAAGCTCAGAAATACGACGTCTCTTGCCCAGGATCACACAGCTAATAAGAAGCAGACTCGACAGGCAGCTCTTCATGACCCTCAGCCTCCGCTCTGCCTGCACGGCATCCGGCGGGCTGAGGAGGGGAGGCCGGAGCCGCAGACGGCCCCTCGAAGGCCTGTGGGGGCTTCTGCACAGAGGAGCTCAGAGGCTGCCACTCCCTCCTCACAACAGACTGAAAAATCAACAACTCCTCTTGGAGCCGCGAGAGAGAGGAGGGCCGAGGGCAGACGGCTGGCCCCAAGACGAGTACGGGAGAGACAGACAAGCATGGGGGTCACGGGGGAGATGCATGGGTGGAAAGCGTCGTGGGAACCAGTGCCGGGCCGGAGGGCCTGAACGGTAATGATGAATTCCTAGAGGCTCAGTGGAGGCGAGTGTGGGAGGTAAAGACTCCAGGGAGAGCCCGTGGTAGGGCCCCCACCAGATTGTCCGTTTTGCCTCTAGGAGCTCTGTCAGCTCCTCACGGTGAAGATCAGAGGAAGCAGTCGCCTCCTGCTTCCATGGCAGGGGAGAGGCAAAGTAACCATACTTGACAGACCCAGACCACTGTGTTCTTAGCAAGCTGCCCTCAGGGGAAAGTAGTTAACCGGAGCCTAACCCGCTGAGGTACGATCATAGCCTAACCTGGAAGAAGAGAAACTAGCCCATGAGAACCATGAGACAGAGCAAGTATCAGAACCAGACGTGGCAAGGCATGTTAGAATGGTCGGGTTGGGACTTTAGAACAACTGTAATTAACATGCTAGGAGTTCTAATGGATAAGGTAAGCGTCGTGCAAGACAGATGGGCGATGGAAGCAGAAACAACGGAAGCACTAACAGAGAACCAGAAGGAAATACTGGAGAGGACCCTGTAAGTGAAGAAGGCCTTTGGTGGGCTTACTAGTGCACTGGACATGGCTGAGGAAAGAATCTCTGAGCTTGAGGCTATGTCAAAAGGAATCCCCCAAACTAAAGAGAAAAACCAGAATAGAATGTCCAAGGAGTGTGGGACAGTTACAGAGGTGTTAACATATGCGTAATAGGATTACCAGGAGAAGACAGAGAGAAAGGGACAGATGAAATATTTGAAACAATAATTATGGAGAATTTCCATGAATCAATGGTAGACACCAACCCAGAGGTCCAAGTAGAATAAATGCCCCCAAGAAACTATATCTAGGTGTATCATTCTCAAACTATAGAAAATTAAAGAAAAATTCCTGGAAGAAGTCACAGACCTGTACCCCTGGGGATAGAGTATTACGCCTCCATCAGAAAGGATGAATACCCAACTTTTGTAGCATCATGGACGGGACTGGAAGAGATTATGCTGAGTGAAATAAGTCAAGCAGAGAGAGTCAACTATCATATGGTTTCACTTATTTGTGGAGCATAACAAATAGCATGGAGGACATGGGGACTTAGAGTGGAGAAGGGAGTTGGGGGAAATTGGAAGGGGAGGTGAACCATGAGAGACTATGGACTCTGAAAAACAATCTGAGGGTTTTGAAGGGACGGGGGGTGGGAGGTTGGGGGTACCAGGTGGTGGGTATTATAGAGGGCACGGATTGCATGGAGCACGGGGTGTGGTGCAAAAATAATGAATACTGTTATGCTGGAAATAAAAATAAAAAAAAAAAAAAAAAAAGAAGTCAGAAGAAAAAAACTTACCAGAGGAACAAAAATAAGAATTAATCCATCTTCTCCTCAGAAACCATGCATTTGAGAGGGTAGTGAAATGTATTTAAAGCGTTGAGCATGGAAAAAATCCACCAGCCTAGAATTATGTATCCTGGGAAATAATTCTTCAGAAGTAAAGAAGAAATAAAGACTTTCTCAGATGCACAAAAATTGAGGGAGTTTTTGCTAGATAAATACCTTGCCTTGTAAGAAATGTTAAGAGAAATTCTTTAGGGGCACCTGGGTGGCTCAGATGGTTGAGCGTCTGCCTTCGGCTCAGGTCATAATCCCAGGGTCCTGGGATCGAGTCCCGCATCAGGCTCTCTGGCAGAGGACCTGCTTCTCCCTCTCCCTCTCCTGCTCCCCTTGCTTGTGCTCTCTCACACTCTCTGTCAAATAGATAAATAAAATCTTTAAAAAAAAAAAAAGAAAGAAACTCTTTAGAGAGAAGAAAAATAATATAGCTCAGAAACTCAGATCTACATCAAGAAAGGAAGAACATCAAACCTGGCGATTCGCAGACCTGTACCCCTGGGACTGATAATACATTATATGTTAATTTAAAAATTTTTTTTAATATTAAAAAAAAAGAAAGGAAGAACATCATGGAAGGATTAAGTAAAGGTAAAAAAAGTTATTTTTCTTATTCTTAAGTGATCTAAATGATAACAGTTTGTTCAAAATAATACTAACAGTGTATCAGTTATTCAGTTGTGTATGCTAGTATATACTATATGTACATATACAGTTACCTAAATATAGTTTAATATATAAACATATCTCAACAAATTAAAAAGAGTATAATAATACAATGTCTGCTGTCAGACCACAGTTGAACTATACACACACACACACACACACACATATCCCCATACATACACACAGCTATATATATATATGTATATGTATGTATGTATATATATAATTGACCTTTGAACAACATGGGTTTAGACTGTGCATCTACTTATATGCAAGTCCTTTTCAATAACTACAGTACTATAAATACATTTCTTTTCTTTATGATTTTCTTAACATTTTCTTTTCTTTAGCTTTATTGTAAAAATATAATATACAATACATATAATATGCAAAATATGTGTCAATAGGCTTCCAGTCTTCCAGTTAGCACTACTAGTAGTAAAGTTTTTGTGGAGTCAGAAATTATAGAGGCTCCTGGGTGGCTCAATTGATTAAGTGTCTGCCTTTGGCTCAGGTCAGGGTCCCAAGGTCCTGGGATCGAGCCCCACATGAGGCTCCCTGCTCAACAGGGAGCCTGCTTCTCCTCTCTCTCTGCTGCTCCCCCTGCTTGTGTTCTTTTGCTCTCTCTGTCAAATAAATAAATAAAATCTTTAAAAAAGAGAGAGAAATTATACACAGAGTTTTTACTGTGTGGGGCTCAGCATCCCAGTCCCCACAGTGTGGAAGTCAACTAAGTATATATTTTATATGTTTTATATTTGATGTTTATATTTATATTATATATTTTATATGTGTGTGTATATATGTATATGTGTATTGATACATGTATGTATTATATATATGTATGTGTGTATATATGTATATAATACATGTATGCCTGTGTTAAATGAAATGAATGACAGCAGTGATATAGGGGATGGGAGGGAGAAATGAGGATTTTTTTTTTATTTTAAGGACCCATGCTGTCTGTGAATGGTATAGTCTTTCTTGAAAGCAGACATGGAGTAGCTATATAAGTATGTATTGCAAAGTCTAGGGCAACCACTAAAAACAGTTTAAAAAAAGTATAAACAATATGCTAAGAGAAGAAAGAAAATGACAGCATATAAAATGCTCAATTAAAAGGCAAAAAAAGTGGAAGACAAAAACAAGAAAGAACAAGGCCAACAAATAGAAAAGAGTAACAAATATGGTAGATCTTAATCTTCCTAAATCAGTAATAACTTTGAATGTCAGTGGTCTAAATGCACCTGTTAAATGACAAAGACTGCTGGACTGGATCAAAAACCAAGACCCAAATGTATGTTGCCGTAAGAAATCCACTTTAAGTAGAAAGACACATTCAGGTTAAAAGGAGGAAAATATACCATGCTAATACTAATAAAGGAAAACAGGAGTTTCTGTATTAATTTTAGATAGAACAGACACAGATTCAGCAAACAGAAGAACAGTAAGGATATAGTTGAATCCCCTAAACCCATCAAATCTGCTGGATATAACTGACATCTGTGAACTAGTTCATCCAACGGTAGCAGAACTCACATCCTTTTCAAGCCCATATGGAACATTCAGTGAGATATGCTGTATTTTGGACCATAACACACACCTAAACACATTTGAAAAAATAAAGCTAATATAGTGTCTGCTCTCAGAGCACAATGTAATTAAATTAGAAATCCACAACAGAAAGATAATTAGAAGATTCCAGAATACCAGGAGATTAAACAACACACTTCTTTTTTTTTTAAAGCTTTTATTTATTTATTCAACAGATAGAGATCACAAGTAGGTGGAGAGGCAGGCGGAGAAAGAGAGAGAGAGAGAGAGAGAGGAGGAAGCAGGCTCCCTGCCGAGCAGAGAGCCCGATGTGGGGCTTGATCCCAGGACCCTGAGATCATGACCTGAGCTGAAGGCAGAAGCTTTTTTTTTTTTTTTTTTTTTAAAGATTTTTATTTATTCACTTGACACAGAGAGATCACAAGTAGGCAGAGAAGCAGGCAGAGAGAGAGAGAGGAGGAAGCAGGCTCCCCGCGGAGCAGAGAACCCGACGCGGGACTCGATCCCAGGACCCTGAGATCATGACCTGAGCCGAAGGCAGCGGCTTAACCCACTGAGCCACCCAGGCGCCCGAAGGCAGAAGCTTTAACCCACTGAGCCACCAGGTGCCACTAAACAACACACTTCTAAATAACACATGGATCAAAGGAGAAATTTTTAAGTATTTTAAACTAAATTAAAATGAAAACACATCAAAATTAGTGGGATGCAACAAAAGCAGTGCTAAGAAATTTATAACACTGAATGTATATATTAGAAAAGAATAAATATATAAAATAGGTAATCTACATTTCCACCCAAGGAAACTAGAAAAAGAGGAGAAAATTAAATCCAAAATAAGCAGAGGAAATAATAAGAATTAGGAAAGAATCCGTGAAATTGAAATCAGGAAATCAAAAGAAAAAATCCTTGAAACCAAAGGCTAATTTTATGAATAAATTAATGAAGTTGATAAGCCTCTAGCCAGGATAACTAAGAAAAAGAGGATACAAATTACTAACATTGGAAATGAAAGAGTGGACTTCACTTTAGGTCCTATAGACATTAAAAAGACAATACTCTGAACCGCTCTGCTCATAAATTTGATGACCTGATGAAAAAGACTGAATTCCTTGAATGACACAATTTGCCAGAACTCATGAAAGAAGAAATAAATTATCTGAATTGGTCTGTATCTATTTAAGAAATCAAACCATAATTAATAACCTTTCAAAACAGAAAGCACCATGCCTAGATGGGTTCCTTGGTGAATTCTGCCAAAGATTTAAGGAAGAAACTATGCCAACTCTCTAGTCTCCTTCAGAGGATAGAAGTAGAGGAAATACTTCTCAACTTATTCTGTAAGGCCAGTATTACCTTATTACCAAAACCAGAGGAGGACATTGACATAAAAGAAAACTGCAGACCAGTATGTATCACAAACATGGATGTACGAATCCTCAACAAAATATTAGCAAATTGAATCCAGTGATGTATAAAAAGAATTAAAAACCATGACCAAAGGATGTTTATCCCAGGTATGCCAGGCTGGTTCAACATCCAAAAATCAGTTAATGTAATCTATCACATCAATAGGCTAAAAAAGGAAAAATTACATGATTGTATCAATAGTTGCAGAAAAATCTTAAACAAAATTCACCTCTTTTTCATGATAAAAACTTTAAGTAAACTAGGAATAAAGGGGAACTTCTTCAGTTCCTGAAATGAGTAAGTAGTTATAGCAGGGTTGCTGGATATGATGTTAATATACAAGTCAATTGCTTTCCTACATACCAATAATGAACCGGTGGCATTTGAAATTAAAAACAGAATATTGTTTACATAATGAAACAGTTATAAATCTAACAAAATTTGTACAAGATTTACATGCAGAAAACTATAAAACTGATGAATAAAATCAAAGAATTAAATGGAGGGATTTTCCATGTTCAAGGATAGGAAGACTCAATATTGTCAAGATGTCAGTTCTTCCTCCCTTAATTTATAAATTCATTACAATCCCAGTCAAAGTCCCAGCAGATTATCTTATGGATATCGACAAACAGATTGTAAAATTTGTCAGGAAAGGCAAAAGACCCTGAGTAGTCAGCACTGTATTGAAGGAGTAGGACAAAACTGAAGGACTGACAGTACCCATCATCAAGACTTACTGTAATAAAGCTACAGTAATCAAGATGGTGTGGTACTTGGGAAAGAATAGATAAGTCAGTGAACCAGAATAGAGCTCAGAAGTAGACCCCCTTGGGGGTGCCTAGGTGGCTCAGTCGATTTAAGTGTCTGCCTTGGGCTCAGGTCATAACCCCCGGGTCCTGGGATCAAGCCCTGCATCAGGCTCCGTGCTCAGCGGGGAGCCTGCTTCTCCCTCTGCCTCTGCCCCCCACTCATGGGTGTGCACGCTCTCTCTCTCTCTCAAATTAATAAACAAAATCTTTAAGAAAAAAAAGAAATAGTGCCCCATAAATACAATCAACTGATTTTTGACAGAGGAGCAAAGGAGATGCAACGGAGCAAAGAGAGTCTTCTCAGCAAACAGTGCTGGAGCAGCTAGACGTCCATGCGCAAAAATGAATCTGGATGCAGACCTTACACCCTTCAGAAAAAGGAACTCAAGATGGATCGCAAACCTAAATGTAAAGTGGGAAACTATTAAAACTCCCAGTAGGATGACACAGGACAAAACCTAGATGAGCGTGGTTATAGAAATGACCCTTTAGGATACAACACCAACAGCACAGTCCATAAAGGAAATACTAGGTAAACTGGGCTTTATTAAAATTAGAAACTTTTGGGACGCCTGGGTGGCTCAGTGGGTTAAGCAGCTGCCTTCGGCTCAGGTCATGATCCCAGCGTCCTGGGATCGAGTCCCACATCGGGCTCCTTGCTCCACAGGGAGCCCGCTTCTCCCTCTGACTCTGTCTGCCACTCTGCCTGTGCTCGCTCTCTCTCCCTCTCTGACAAATAAATAAATAAAATCTAAAATAAAATAAAATAAAATAAAATTAGAAACTTTTGCATGGCGGAGGACAGTGTCGAGAAAATGAGTAGAGAAGCCAAAAATGGGGGCACCTGTGTGGCTCAGTTGGTTAGCTGTCTCCCTTCGCTCAAGTCATGATCTCAGCGTCATGGGATTGAGCCCCATGTTGGGCTTCCTGCTCAGTGGGAGAGTCTGTTTCTCCCTCTGCCGCTGCTCCTCCCCACCCATCTGTTCTCTCTCTCTCAAATAAATAAAAAAAAATAAAGATGCCAGAAAAAGAAAAAAATACTTGCAAAAGACAAATCTGCTAAAAGAGTAATATACAAAGAACTCTTAAAACTCAGCAATAAGAAAACAAACAATCCAATTTAAAAAGGGGGCCAAACACCTTACCAGACACTTCACCAAAGAATGGGGCGCCTGGGTGGCTAAGTGTCCTACTCTTGGTCTTTGCTCAGGTCTTGATCTCAGGGTCATGAGCTCAAGCCTTGTACTGGTCTCCACTCTGGACATGGAGCCTGCTTTAAAAACTAAACAAAACCAAACCTGTGGCATCCCCCAAAACAGTCCACATGTGCCTGCCAAGGGTCTGAGTGACAGTAACGGTTGAGGAGAAAGAGGGTGAGGCCTGACTCCTGCCTTCTGCTGGTGACGTAACATTGGCATCCATTTCCTCGTCAGTAAGATGGGAGCAGCCATACCTAGCGGCAGGCTGGGTGTGAGAACTGAGGGTTAGAGACAGTGTTTGTGGTCTGTCGTGTGGGAGCTTACATGGCTGCCCAAACTGGTAGCTTGTATTAGTAGCAAGGCTAGTCATGAAAATAGAAATAGAGAAAAAATGGAAAAAAAGAACTGGGTTTTTGTGTCCACTTGTTGTGATAATTCAGTACTTCTTTAAAAAATTAATAAGTCACACACCCATTAAGGGAGAGGCTCCTGTTAAAAAAGAAAAATCACGGTGACAAGTGTTAGCGAGGGTGTAGAGAAATGGGAGCCCTGGTGCGCTGTTGGCGGGCATGTGAACAGGTGCAGCTGCTGTGGAAAACGGTCCGGAGGTTCCTCAAACTATGAAAAATAGCACCACCGTGTGACCCAGCAGTCCTCTTCCTTCTGAGTTTGTGCCCAGAAGAGTTGCACGCAGGGTCCCGCAGGGACATCTGTACACCCGTGTTCACCGAAGCGTGTTTTGCCGCAGCCAGGAGGTGGCAGCGCTAGGCGGACGGATGAAGGTGTGGGCTGTCGTCGGGGAGCAGGGTGTACAGCCTGGAAGAGGAGGAACTTCCGACTCGTGCTCCCACGTGGATGAACCCTGAGGACGAGATGCAGAGGGAAATAAGCCCATCACATGAAGACAAATACTGAGTCCTTCTCCTTCTGTGAAGTGCCTAGCGTAGTCCAATCCATGGAAACAGAGAGTAGGCTGGTGGTGAGCCGCGCCCGGTGGAGGGGGTGGGATGGGGCAAAGGGACTTACTGTACCGTGGGTGTAAAGTTTCAGATTTGCAAGGTGAGAAAGTCCTAGAGCTCTGGTTCACAACTGTGGAGCTGCTGAACACTACAGAGCCATACGCTTAGAAATGGCGAAACTAGTAAAGTTGATGGGGTTTTCACCACAATAAAACAAATGAGTCATTTCGATTGTGTGGGCGATGCGCAAATACAGGCCGGTGGGCTTTCCTCAAGCCCGGGATGCATGGGACCGTGGGCTCATGCAGACCATGTCTGTGTCACTGTCTCTTTTCCTCCTTCCCAGTAACGCCATCGGTCCCCTGGTAGCCTTGTGGCTGATTTACGAGCAAGGCGCAGTCCTGCAAGAAGCAGCGACCCCCGTCTGGCTGCTGTTTTATGGAGGAGTTGGAATCTGCACCGGCCTCTGGGTCTGGGGGAGAAGAGTGATCCAGACCATGGGGAAGGACCTCACTCCCATCACACCATCGAGGTAGGCCAAAGCGCCGGCCCAAGGGCAGGGCTGTCCTCCCGGGCCTGCTGCAGAACTGGCTTGCAGTGTCTGAAGCCCTCCCGCGCTGCTCCTCTGCCCCCATGCCCTCTGCACAGCCTCGGGGGGCCGCTGGGGCCCAGTGGGCTCCACGCCCATCGTTGCTGTCCCTCGTGCGGCATACCTGGCCCATCTGCAGTGGCTTCGAGTGAGGGAGAGAAGCTGAGAGGCTGGGAGTGTAGGAGGAAGAGAAGCTGAACCAGAGCGGGAGGGAAGAGGAAAAGAAACCTGGGTCCAGGCCCCCTGGTGGTCTTACCCCTGGGGAGGCCCAGAGGGAAGCAGGGCCCACAGGCATGCAAACTGCTGTAGGCCCAGGGTCTGCATTTCCCAAAAATTCTCTGCCATACTCCGCCACACTCTCCGCTGGCACCCTCGGAGGTTAGCTTGCGCGTGCTTCCTGCAGCTGGGCAGGAGGGAGCCGTGACCCGCCATTTGCCTTCGGGCGGTCCTTCTGCTGTGTGTTCTGCACGTGTATTCCGGGTTAAGGACAAACCGACAGGAGAACTTGGAGGACACAACTGGACATGGAACCACCTATTGTAAAAAGTCTTCCCCCACCCCCACCCTTGAAACTCACTGTAATGATTCTTTTATAAGATTGGTTTGAAGAAAAACAAGCAGTCTGAGGGAAAAAAATCACTTTTTTGCAAGAAGTACACATTTTAAAAATGGGAGTAGTTTTTTTTCTCCGCCACTTTAGAAATGACTAATTTAGCATTTTTTACACAGCAGGAATTTCTGACCCACTTACGACAGTGTGTGCTTTTTGAAAACATATCGGAAAAAGGCTATTTAGGGCTGTCAACAGTATCACACACAGTCTTAGTGTGAATTGTTGTCATTATGCAGCAGTTTCTTTTCTGTTAATGTCATCTGCCCGGTCAGCAGCCCAACAATCGACCCAAAGAATGTTCTGGTGAGACTCTGGCACCCCTGGGGTGTCTGTGAGGCTGATACAAAGAGCGCCTGTGATGTGTATCTTGCCCTCCCCCTGCAGCGGCTTCACCATCGAGCTGGCCTCCGCGTTCACCGTGGTGATCGCCTCCAACATCGGGCTTCCGGTCAGCACCACACACTGCAAGGTGGGTCCCTCCATCGGGCTGCCGGGGCCCTTCCCCGGTTGCCGAGTGAATGGGAGAAAAGCTGGCAGCTCTTGGCATGTGCTTATTTTTGAAGACAGTCATCTTGAGGTTTGCGGGGTCTGCTAAGGTGTTGTTGGATGCGGGCCTTGGCTTATCCCACGCTGTCCCTCTCGACCCTCCAGGCGTGGCAGCGTGATGCCTTCTGTCGCACACACTTGGCTTTCTCAGCGTGTGCATGGCAAGAGCTCGCCCTCTTTCTATTTGTCCTGTTTCACACTTCCATTTGTCCTGTTTCTCTCTCATTTTTTTTCCACAGTGTGTTTTGCATTGATGTCCTGTGTACGCTAACCATATTCATAGGCTCACACGGGGGCATGGCACTCAGTTCCAGCCAGTGCAGGGGACTGGGTGTTGACAGTGGGCATAGCCATTGAGACATCATCTCAATGGAAGTGTAAGACTCGATTGTTTGTTTCAGTGCTTTTTCCTTTTATGACTGGTCAAAGTGCCTCAGCTGCCAAGGAGGGGTAATGCTGAATTCCATCACTGCCAAATGCTCTAGAACTCAGGACTATGCAGGAGGGACTTGCTTACAAAGGGGGAGTTAGAGCTGCAAGGACCCTTAAAGGTCAAGGAAGAGGAAACGGTCTCCTTGAGTCCCCCAGGGAGGAGGCAGGACTAGAACCCAGGTCTACCCCGTATGTGGAGAGATTTAAAGCGTACCCAGTGGGCCTCCTATACACAAAAATATTTGCTGACTTCAACGAAGCAAAAGACACTTCCAGATTTTTCGTATGTTCATTTGTTCATGTCATTCAAGAAAAACATTTCTACCTGCTGTGTGTGAGGTGCCGTTTGTTGTGGGCAGCAGGGGTACCACAGTGACTGAGACAGAGACCACCATCCATGTTCACACACGGTTTAAAAACACCAACCGATGTGTCAATTATAAACAAATACCACTACATGTGAATGACTTTTCTTCAAATATTAAAACGTCAAGTGGCATTTATAGGAATATTTTAAGTGGGCCCGCTGACAAATCGGACCCTTCTGGCATGGAGAATCAGCCTCATGGGAAAGAGGCTTTTTGTTTCCTTGTTTGTTTGTTTTCTCCCTTTTTTTGCCACAGTATATAGAAAACTCTCAGTTTCCACAAATTTTTATTGTAAAAATCACCGCCACTTACTGAGTGCTTGGGGAATGCCAAGAGCTGGGTTCAGGGCTTCATACATGCTCAGTAAATACATCACTGAACCCCACAGCAACCCTATGAAATTGGTAGTTATTCCTGATTTAAAGATGAGAGAACTGAGGCCTCCAGAGTAAGGTCACTCTCCCAAGGTCATACACTGAGCAAGTGCTAGAGCCAGGATTGAGACACTGACCTCATGCTCTAGGCCTCCTGCTCATCAGAGCGATCCTGGTGATGGTCACCAGCCACAGCTAAGACGGGGCAGGGGCTTTCTGGGGCAGCGTGTTAAGTGCCCTGTGAATGTGAGTCTATTTAATCTTCCCAGGCCCCTGCTGAGGGGAGTGCTAAGGGGACCTCGGCTTTAGCAATGAGGAAACTGAAGATAGAAGGGTTAAGCAACTCACCCGGCGCTCACTCAACCAGGGAGGGGCCCAGCTGAGGTCCCACAGCGGCAGGGCAGGCCCCGTTCCCTCCCTCGCCCTGCCCTGCCCTGCCCTGCCCTCCGGCTCCCTCCCACTCCCTGCCCCTCGCACAGGCCAAGTACAAAGCAGGGAGGCAGGAACGGTGTGCTGTGCCCCTGCCAGTCTATCACCGTTCCTGTTCTGAGTGCAGTGATGTAAAAGTTACAAAAGGAGCACAGGTTCATTGGAGTATTTCAAATGACACAAAACTCCATGGACTGAAAAGTGATCCTCTTCCCCCTACTTCACATCAGCTTCGGTTCACGAGCGTGTGGGAGCAGAAAGGAAATGCCTCTTACTAAATATATTTTCCTTCCTAGGAGATAAGCTTTGAACTTTTCTGCAGGCATGGAGAGTCTTTGGGGCTGCTTTTAAATAAATGTTACTGTCTTCTTTTTTTTTTTTTTTTTTAAGATTTTATTTATTTGACAGAGATCACAAGTAGGCAGAGAGGCAGGCAGAGAGAGAGGAGGAAGCAGGCTTCCTGCTGAGCAGAGAGCCCGATGCGGGGCTCGATCCCAGGATTCTGGGATCATGACCTGAGCCGAAGGCAGAGGCTTTAACCCACTGGCCCACCCAGGCGCCCAAATGTTACTGTCTTCTTAATGACTAACCCTGCACATAACCAGCCTAGTGAAGGCCGCCTCTTTCCCACCAGTTGAAAGATCTCTTGAAAAACAGAGTTGTTCCTGGCTGTTACCTAACGCTCTCAGCAGTCTAACCTATACGAATGTATGAAGTGTTGTAACTGACAATACTTCTTTTGCCCGTAACACTAAACTTTATAATACTACTTACAGAAATAGATGAAAAGTATTAAGTGCCCATAAAAACCTACATTTATGTCATTTCCCCAATATTTATATTTCTACTATAATGAGGAGGTGCTCCTAAGGGATTTATATCCAATTTGTATAGGACCTTAATGGATAAATGTGTATGTTATCATTTTCCTAAAATAGCCATACAAATCATGTGATAGGTTTTGCTTCCTTAGAGCTGATGGTAAGTTGAGTTAGGATAGCTTGCTGGAGACTTAATATAAGTCTCCTTAACACGAGACCACAGTCGATGTCACCTATCAAATAGATAGGAGCCAGACCTCAACTTGGAATCTGGTCAGTCTGGCTAGTGTCACTATGGTGGACTGACGGACAAAGCGCAGAGCTAGTTGCTGCAGTAGCTTAATTCAGGGTCCTGGCTCTCCAGTCCTCACCATGGAGCGCAAAGCCTGGGTGGTGAGGCACTGGGAAGAGCTTGTGGCTGCCCTCCCCCGCAGAGTGCCAGCCCTCCCGCAGCGCCAGCTCTGTGCGCCCCAGCCCCCCACGCAGCAGGTGCACACGGAAATAGAGGTACAGCGTGATGTTAGGAGCAAGGCCCTGTGTGGGTGACACCATGATTCTGGAAACATTCAAAGGTGCTGACATCCACATAAAGTCATAACTGAATGCCGTTGTGTTTTCAGGAATAACCACCCCACCTGTTCAATTTTTCCAGCTCTGCTTCCTGTCCGATCTGCTTGTTAGGCTTCTTGCTTAGAGCCACCTTCCACACAGCGGGGCAAAGTTAGGAACTTGGCAGGAAGGGATGGAAAACTGTTGCTGAAAATAAGCTTTTGAATGTATCTGGGTACATTTTATTCATTCATGTGTTTTTCTAAATGTACATAGCTAATGGCATACTTTAAATTTTGTTGTACCCCATTTAAAACACTTATAAATCTCCATTAAGTGATCCAAATGTTAGCTGAATATATAATTTAGAAAAGGATAATTAGAAAAATCATATTGTCCTGAATAGTATATCCTATTAGTGTAATCTATATTTCAGAAGGCATAGGTAAGACAAGTTTTGTTTTCTATAAATCTTTCGGTGTTATACATTTTTATATTTTACATCCAAGTTCAGTTCATTAAACATTTTCCTGGGACACTACCTCTGGTTAAAGTTCAAAGCCTTAATTAAAAAAAATAGAGAGGACTCTTGAAAATAAAATTATCCACAGATGTAGGTTTCAGGAACTTGAATTGTTCCCCCTTCTGTGAGCCTTGGTCACTTTGGTCTCCAGCCATGGCTACAGCACACAACGGCCACTCTTGAGCACATCCCTGAGCTATTTAACCGTGATTCAGAGTGGTGTTATCCCCAAACATCTTAATTCCACATGGGGGTGGTTTGGGATGACTTTTTTGTGAATTACCCACACTGTTCATCTATAGTGATGACATAAATGATTACTCAACCAGCCTTTGGATCTGGAAGCACTTTTAGGAAGCACTACTGATTTTAAAAGTTAGTATTATAATTTCTAATTTAATGTTCTAATTCTTGGTCTTTGGTTCCCCTGCTCTTCAATAATTCTCTTGCTCCCTATGATGGCCTTAATCTGGAAACACATTTAGCTTACTAAGAGGGAGGTTACAACACAGCAATGAATAATACAAACACAAGACAGAATCAGTAGTGAAAAGATAGCACTCTGAGTCCCTTGTGATCCAAAAAACATAACAACTAAAAAGATAAGGCACAAGCCACTAGAACTCAAAAATTAATATGTCTAAGTGTGTGACAGATGAAGAAGACAAAAAGTATTTAGGAATATAAAAGATTTGGGGTGTTTTGGTGGCTCTGTCGGTTAAGCATCTACCTTCACCTCAGGTCATGATCCCAGGATCCTGGAATCAAGTCCCACATCGGGTTCCCTGCTCAGCAGGGAGCCTGCTTCTCCCTCGCCTGCCACTCGCCCTGCTTGTACTCTCTCTTTCTGTTAAATAAATAAATAAATGTTTAAAATATATATATACATATATATATAAATAAATGTTTAAAATGTATATATATACATATATATGTATATATATGTATGTGTGTATATGTGTGTGTGTGTGTGTGTGTGTGTGTGTGTATAAAAGACTTGAGGGACACCTGGGTGGCTCAGTCAGTTGAGCACCTGCCTCGATTTTGGCTTAGGTCATGATCTTGGGGTCGTGGGATCAAGACCCCCACGTGCTGCAGAGTGGATCAAGCCCCACTCTGTGCTCAGCAGGGAGTCTGCTTGAGATTTGCTCTCTTTCCCTCTCCCCTGCCCCTCACTCGCACGCACACATTCTCTTCTCTAAAATAAATTTTTTGGGACGCCTGCTTGGCTCAGTCGGTTGAGCATCTGCGTTCAGCTCAGGTCATGCACTCAGGGTCCTGGGATCAAGCCCCATATCGGGCTCCCTGCTCAGGGGGAGCCTGCTTCTTCCTCTCCCTCTGCCTGCAGCTCCCCTTGCTTGTGATCTCTCTTTCTCTGTCAAATGAATAAATAACATCTTTTAAAATAAATTTTTAAAATGAATATAAAAGATTTGAATAATAGATTTAGAGCGGTATAATAAATATTTATCCAAGTTTTACCCTGCTGATGATATATGACTTTTTGTCAAGTATCATCAAGCATTTATCAAATTAACCATAAATTCAGAAGGCCATGATAAAAAGCACTTTAGAATTTATAAAGTAAGAACAGAAGTTGTGCTAAACACACTAATCACAATGAAATTAAAGTATAAATTGATTGTGTTTTGAAAAAGGGAAGTATCCCCTTGGGTGGTTTTAAATGCTCTTTTTAAGTAACAGTTCAGTCAGACAGTTTCGAAATTATAATGATAGCTTTCTTTTAAAAAAAAAGAAAGTGTGTGTGTATGTGTGTGTGGATATACATGGGAAAACCTTTGATGGGCAGTTATACTCAGTTGAAAAATCCTATCGTTAAATGGTTTAATTGAGCAAAGAGAAAATAAAAGAGCTGGACATTCAAATTAGGATTTTGTGAAAAGTGCAGAACAATAAAAATTCTGAGCCAACTAAGAAAGGTATAATAATTTAAATGCAAAATAAATTTAAAAATACTAAATGGGAGAGAGAGAGAAAAGTGGTTATTAATAGAATAATATCAAATCACATAAGGGAAAAAGGAAAAGGAATTAAGTTAGGAGAAAGACATAACAGATAGATAGAGAAGGGCGTTCTTAAGTTATACAAGAAATCACAAAGCTGTATGCTAAGGAATTTGTAAAAATCTGTAAAATGAATTATTTACTGCAAAAAGTATACATGACAAGTAAATACTGTCAAGGAAATAGGAAAAAATGGAAAATCTGACCAGAGCCAGAGGAAGAAAATTTTTTTTAAGATTTTATCTATTTATTTGACAGATCGATCACAAGTAGGCAGAGAGGGGACAGAGAGAGAGGGAGAAGCAGGCTCCCTGCTGAGCAGAAAGCCCAATGCGGGGCTTGATCCCAGGACTCTGAAATCATGACCTGACGCGGAGGCAGAAGCTTAACCCACTGAGCCACCCAGGTGCCTCCCAGAGGAAGAGATTAAGGACATTCTCCAAAAACAATTCTTTTCATCTGAAAAAACAAAAAGGAGGGGGCACAGCTGACTGCAGCTCTAGGTAGATTCATTAGATAACTTCTTCCATTTTATTTTTTTAAATTTATTTTTAAAAATTGTATTTATTTGAGAGCAAGCACGAGTTGCGGGGGAGGAGCAGAGGGGGAGAGAGAAGCAGACTTCCCACTGAGCAGAGGGCCCAATGCAGGGCTGGATCCCAGGACCCCAGGATTGCAGCCGGAGCCAAAGGCAAACACTTAACTGACTGAGCCAGGTGCCCCAAAGATTGATTTATTCACTTGAGAGAGCGCGCGTGTGCACACACACGAGACAACAGAGGAGCAGAGGGAGAGAGAGAATCTCAAGCCGACTCCCCACTCAAAGCAGAGCTCAACTCAGGGCTTGATCTCATGACCCCAAGATCATGACCTGAGTCAAAACCAGGAGTCGGACATTCAATCAACAGAGCCATCCAGGCACCCCATAGCCTCTTCATTTTAAAAGAATAATTTTCATGATATGTAAATTTTCTAGTATAAAAAAAAAAAAAGAAAGAACAGGAAACTCTTCTTTTTGTTTTACAAAGTATATACTATTCTGAATAAGCCTAGTACCAAAACCTGATTTAAAATGATATATGAGGGGCACCTGGGTGGCTCAGGTCATGGTCCCAGGGTCCTGGGATCAAGCCCTGCATCGGGCTCTCTGCTCAGCGGGGAGCCTGCTTCCCCCTCTCTCTGTCTGCCTGTCTTTCTGCCTACTTGTGATCTCTATCTGTCAAATAAAATAAATAAAATGTTTAAAAAAAATAAAAATAAAAAAATAAAATGATATATGAATATTTGTGTAATTAAGGAGCTAATAAATGACATCAGTGATTTTAGAACATTTCAGCAGGATCAAATTGATTTTCCAGATTACTAGAAAACAGGCTCTGAACAGGGCAGGGTTTATCCACCTCCAGACCTACACAGGGCTGGCCCTCATAAGCGCTCAACAGATAGGTATTGAGTGAATCCCAAGAAGGGTGTTCTGACACCTTCAAAGTAATGCAGTTTATCAATCCATTAAAATACAACATATGATCATCTACTGACATATATGCCAAAAAGACGTTTGATAAAATTCTCTAAAACACTGCTAGAATTCAGCAAAAATGACCAAGCGCACCATAAAAATAAAGAACTCTACAGCTCGTCTGTCAGCAGCAGTCAATACGAAAATGTAATAAAAACACCACCACCTCCGGAATTGCAGCAAAAAGATATTTCAGAATAATCCTAATAAGTGTGAGTGTTGTATATGAAAAAGGCACATAACTTCACACAGACATGAAAGCAGACCTGCAGATGAGACAGTGTTATTGGATGGGAAAACTAAATTTTATAAAGATAAGAGTTCCCCCCAGGGCGCCTGGCTGGCTCGGTAGGTGGAGCATGTGACTTGATCTCCGGGTCGTGAGTTCAAGCCCCACCTTGGGTGTAGAAATTACTTTTTAAAAAATCTTTTAAAAAAAAGGTATTATGTTCCCCACAAATACAAACCCAACCAAATTTTTCTTCTAACTTTACAAAAGACCAAAGTGAATTTGTTGGGTCAGGTTCGCAAGGATGTAAAATAATCTAAAAAGAAAAGTAATGACGGACAGTCTTACGAGAGAGAGAGTTGAAAGTATACGGAGGTGAGGCAGCAGTGTGGACGGGGACAGGTTCCGCTGGGGAAGATGACAAAGTTCTGAGGTGGATGGTGCTGGTGCTTGCAAAACAATGTGACAATACTTTATGCCACTCAGTTGTACACTTAAAAATAGCTAAAATGATCAATGATATGTTATAGGTGTTTTACCACAACAATGAAAAAAATCTGCTATTTCTATAAAAACAGTAGATAGGCCAGAGATAGACCTGCTATACAGGAGTGTTATAGTTTGGTGATGTTGGGTAAGAGAGGTTGGATTGCTGGCTGTCAGTTGAGAAAAACAAAATTAGACACACAGCTCTCAAAAAATTAATCTGATGGCCTAACTAGCATTTTTAAAACATTTTAAAATTTAGAATAAAATAGAATCTTATTTTAGAAAATTTACAGTAAAATAGAACTGAATAGTTATCAAATATTCAAGGAAAAATCATAGGAGAAGTGTACAGCATATTTTATTGTATGCAATTAGAAACTTGAAACAAAGCAAAGCAGTGAATCGAGAAAAATCTTTGCATTAAAGAAGAGTTAAGGGGCGCCTGGGTGACTCAGTGGGTTAAGCCTCTTCCTTCAGTTCAGGTCATGGTCTCAGAGTCCTGGGATCGAGCCCTGCACTGGGCTCTCTGCTCAGCAGGGAGCCTGCTTCCCACTCTCTCTCTCTGCCTACTTGTGATCTCTGTCTGTCAAATAAATAAATAAATCTAAAAAAAAAAAAAGAAGAGTTACTATCTTTCAATAAAGACCACACATAAATAAATAAGAGCGCCTATTTAGATTCCAATTGCGCAGAATACATGAGGAGACAATTTTATATATAGTAAGGACTAGAAGGGGGACAATTGGATAAATAAATAAAAGTTTAGCCTTAGGAGTAAAGATATGCAAATTAAAGCAACAGTAGCCCATATATTTGTTGATTGCTTAGCAAAAAAGAACAACTTGCAGGTACCAAAATTCACGGATTATGGATGACCTTGTACATTTACAACTATTAATAAACTATTTGGCAGTCTGTGTGAAGACCCTGTTCTTCCTCCTTGCAGCATTCCATCTGATACATGGTAGGGAGTTGGTAAAATACCATTTTGCAGCCATTGTTGGTAAATTACCATTTTGTAACCATTGTAGTGAAGACAGGATTGGGGAGTCTTTAGCGGAAGGAGAGAGGGAAGTTGATAAGGAGAAGGATATTTTAATAGTCTGAAAATGTTTTTTCATGGATTGTGGCAAAAGGTTAAGAACTGGTGAATTTGGGTAAAGGGTGTGTGGAGTTCTTGCAACTTTTCTCTAAGTTTCAAATTATTTCAAGATGTTTTTTAAATACTCCCTTTAAATTGCTGAATCACTATTGTACATCTGAAATTAATATAACCCTGTATGTTAACTGTACTGGAATTAAAAACAAAACTAAATAAATGCCCCCTTTAATAATCCATTTCAGGGAATTTTTTTTTAAACCCAAATATAAGCTATATGAATGAATACACTAATCATGGAACTGTTTTTTTTTTTTTTTAAGATTTTAATTTATCTGTCAGAGCGAGCGAGAGTGTGCACGTGCACAAGCCGGAGGGAAGGGCAGAGGGAGAAGCAGGGAGCCTGATGCAGGACTCAATCCCACGACCCTGGGATCATGACCTCAGCCAAAGGCAAACATTTAACTGACTGAGCCACCTAGGCGCCCTGGAACTATTTCTAATAGGGAAAAATTGGAAACAAACTGGAAGTGGTTAAATTAAGGTGCATCCATCTAAAGGGTGTGTGCCATCTCTCACGATCATAAAGCGTGTGAGCACTATGGGGAGATGCCTATAATAGAATGTTAATTTTTTTAAAGAAAGGAAATAATGTGCCCTATGAGTTACAAATAAAAGTACATTGATAAAAACAAGAAAGGAATATATAAATGGGACAGTAGTGGAGGTCTGGGAAATTGCCCATCCCTCCTAGTACATAAACTTGCTATAGTAATATTCTAACTTCCTGCTTTAAAAAAAAAAAAAAAAAAGATGTATTTGAGAGAGAGAGAGAGCAGGGAGTGAGAGAAAGAGAGAGGGAGTGTGGAGGGGAGGGGCAGAGGGAGAGGGAGAAGCAGACTCCCCACTGAGCAGGGAGTCTGAAGCGGGACTCGATCCCAGGACCCTGGGATCATGGCCTGAGCTGAAGGTAGACACTTAACCAACTAAGCTACCTGGGCTCCCCTACCTTTATGCTTTTTCAAATAAGTTTTCTAAGGAAGGAAGAGGGTGTGGTAAAATGGAAACTTGAACATGTCCTTCCTAAGGGAATCCAGGACAACCAAAAGGGCCCTAAAGAGTATACGCTCCGGAGAGACAGTGCGTAACAGGAGTTAGAGTTTGTGGACTTGACTATCTATGTTTGAGGACCATCAGAAACTAGCTGACCCTTACACAGTAGAAAAATCATGATTATCTGTCATGTTTTAGGAACTTCCAGACAGCATTCCCAGGTACTGGTTACAGCCAAAGATTTTAAGTAGAATAATCACTTTGAAAGCTCTTCATACATGTTAGTTGCTGTCCTGAAGATGTTGGTTAATCCTGGCTTGGGTTGACGGAATATCAGATTAACTGCCTTTCAGTATACCGATGGTTTTGGTGTTCCAGTTTGTGTCCATAAACAATCTGATGTGTTGGATTTTATTTTTCCTGTGGTTATTTTTTATAACGGTGCTATTTGAACTGCATTGGCCCCTGATGACTCTGGAGTATTTGAGGGTCAGTGGAAACAAAGCCTATTTTATGGAAAAACCCAGCTCACAAATGGGCATTCTGTCCAGCTCCACGCCCCACCAGAGCAAGTGAGGCATGCGATGTTATGGAATTGTACTTTTTCATTTTTAGGATACTTAAAGTTGAGTCTTTTTTCCTTTTTAAACTTTGAACAAACCATAAAAATGAACGGTGAGTGTTTCGAAAAAGGTTTGAATCCGTATTAACGTGATTTCCCAATATCTGTACTTGTCGTTTTGTGAGGCACGAGTGTCAGTCCCGATCCAATAATGTGTATGTTCCACTTGGTCTGACTTTATTTTACTTTGCCGCTTACTTGTTTACTTCCCTTCACACTAGCGAAGGTACAAAGACGGCCAGGCAGCTTGAGAGAGGGGAGAAAACCAGGTTAAAATCAAGAGGCCTGAGCCCTGTCCTCAGGCTGCGGCAGTTCTCCCGGCCCCGGGGCCCCTCGGGATCTGTTTTAGCGTCTGTGAAATGAACCATGTGGATTGGACATTCTCAGAGGTCTTCTCCAGCTCTGACACTCACGATGCTGCTTTTGAGAGGGAAGGGGTATGTTGTCGCCGTCGCATGGCCCTGTCAAAGCAGGATCGTATGCTGTGGTCCGCCATAGCCCGCCTGCGGAATATTGAAGTCAAGTTAGTTTATAAGGTGCAGAGAGAAGGGGGGACACGCACTTGTCTAACGTTCCACTCAGATGCAACGGATCATAGGCGAAGTGTGTCAGCACTGTGCGCGCAGCAGAATCACGCGAAAGTAATTATACCTAAGATCTTAATTATTCTAAAAGCTTTGAACAAATCAAGAGGCAAGAATTGGTGGTTTTATAATGCAGTTTACTTCTGAGATTAGCCGCTTTCCATGGCTTGACTGTAGAGTCTGTGCCTCACCCTTAAATTCACGGGCCTCCGTTTTCACCTTGGAATGTCTGTGCTCCCACAGGTGGGCTCGGTGGTGGCCGTGGGCTGGATCCGCTCCCGGAAGGCCGTGGACTGGCGTCTCTTCCGGAACATCTTTGTGGCCTGGTTTGTGACTGTGCCCGTGGCTGGTTTGTTCAGCGCCGCTATCATGGCCCTCCTCATGCACGGGATCCTCCCCTACGTGTGACTTGTGTCTTCTTCCACGCCGCGCACAAGGGGTGGTCTAGGGTGGGCACGTGGGGGCGGCACGTGGCACACGGGCTGCCCACCCCCACCCCCAGCTTCTCCGCGTCCCTTCCCTAGGGTTCCAAACCACACTGTTCACCTACACTGTAGAGTCCCCCTCCAGAGCTAACTTAACTACTGTACAGAGTCACGTGCATTAAACTGGCATCGTGGTGACACGGCGTGGTGCGGTTACTTCCCTGTCGGCTGCGTAGTGTGTGCGTAGACTAGATAGCGTTATCTCCGACATATTCAACGTGGGAGTGGAGCTGTGTTGCCTAGGACCCAGTATTCAACAAATCCTTGTACGTCGTGATTTCCGTGGCAAATTTCAAGAACCTTTTCAAAGGAAAGTGTAGATTGGAAAGTGGTGTTTTCCCTGTTGAACAGACTGTAAGACAAGTGCGAGTCGGGATGGCTGGTGCACATTTGGGCAGGTGTGCGTGCGCGGGTGTGCTCTTGATACTGGGGTGGGGGTTCCCGAGGGCTCTCACTGAGGAATCTGTTCATATACTGTGTATTGATTCTGTAATATATCATAATCGCTTCTGTAAATACTTCAAACTGTAATTTTTTAATGGTGTGCTTCCCTATACTTTTTTGATCAGAGAATTTTGGAAAGTACCAAAGAAGCAGGGGAATAGTTTGCCAGTATTCTATTTTCATATTGCCTGTCTCCCCTTCTCATTAATCCTACCGTTAGCCTGTGCTGGCGGGAGCCCGCGGGCCCTGGCCTGCCCCTCGCGGCGCAGATGCTGAAGCACCAGCCCTCCCCTCCCCCACCTCCGCCCCCCCCACCCCCCACTGCCACCACATGCCAGACACTGGTGAACCCGGCAGTGGCCCTTCGTCGTCATCCGTGTAGAGAGTGTACGTACGTAAGGATGCGTGTTCCAGCACCACATATCAAGTCCAGTTTAAATTTTCACCCCTCTTCTCCCCTCGCAGCCTGAGGAACAGAATTCTTGTCTCAAACACTAAGGCGAATGATACAACATTCTAGAAATTCAGGAGCAGGGAGAGTTGAAATATTAGACGATACACTGGATTTGAGGATTTCCTTGAGGCCTTTACTAAGCTGAACATCTTGATGCTCTACTGTAGTCCCGTTGGATTCTTTATTTGGTAGCGGGAGGGAGGAAGTGTGACTAATGTTAGAGCCTGAAACTATGGAAATGCTGCTAAAATTTTTATATTGACAAACATTTTCTTGGTACTTCATTGTGATTTTTCATTAATCAACCACATTAAATTTATAATAAAAAAATGCCCCTCAAAAGTTTGCCTCTGAAGTCTTTTTCTAAGTATCTGTAGGTTTTTCAGTTTCCATAAAAATAAGAGTTACATAATGTGTTTATTTCTATTTTTCAAATAACTTTTCTTTTTTACTACTATTATATGTTTGCACACTAATACACATGAGCAGGAGAAAGCAGTGAGGGACACGGCCAGCGTGCCGCAGTCTCCTCCTGTTAGCACACACGCACACATGTTGGCTCTTCAGCAGAGACCTGACAAGAGGGTGTGTCCCTGGATGGAATTTTTGTTAAAAAATGTATCACACTTCTGTGCTCGGCCTCTCCCAATTGACTCTGAACTTAGCCTCTTGGGGGGACAGGGGGGAGGCAGTCGGTTCACGCGTTCAGGGCTAAGGGCCTAGCAGAAAAATGCACTTCGTCTTTCTTCTTGGCTCAAGCAGCAACTCCCCACCCTACCCCCACCACCCCCCCCCCGCCCCAACCCACGCACCCTCTTGAAGCTTCGGAAGCGAGAGCTCCTCCAGCCTCCGCAGCAGGGCTCACAAGCCCCATTTCCTTCTGGAGCCAGAAAGGTGACAGGGATATGAGGGACACTGACCAGGTGTGAAAAGTTCTTCATCTCCACAAGGAAATGTGCTTTCTCTGATTTTTTTTTTTTTAAAGATTTTTATTTATTTATTTGACAGCGAGATCACAAGTAGGCAGAGAGAGGGGGAAGCAGGCTCCCCGCTGAGCAGACAGCCTGATGCGGGGCTTGATCCCAGGACCCTGAGACCATGACCTGAGCCAAAGGCAGAGGCTTAACCCACTGAGCCACCCAGGTGCCCACTTTCTCTGATTTTTAAAGTGACATTCGAGGCCTTTCATTTCCCCACTTCTGATAAAACCATAGATTCAAGAAAACCTTCGATTTCCTCCTAAGTTTATAAGAACAATAACAGCAAAACAGTGTCAGCTCTCCAGCGGCGTCCTGAGAGAAGGGCCGCAGGAGCAGAGGCCCGGGAACCCAGGTGGGACGAAGGTCACACGTTCACAGAGCCTCGGAATGACTAAGCACGAAGCGGGTCTGGAGCACCCCTCCCTGGCCTGTCAACCTGACAGAGCGGGTGCCATCCCCGTCCCCCGTCCCTTCCCCACGAGGGCCAGGGGGCGGGCGAGCTCTGGCAGAGGATGGGTCACCTAGGAGGGGCGCGCGGACGCTGGGAGGGGGCTCCCCTGCCCTGGCCACCAGAAAGTGTCTCATCTGAGCCTCTCATCAGCAGCCTCTTCCTGTGAAAATGCACACACTCCTCAGACCAGGGGAACTCTGAGGACCCCCACATCTTCACTGGGATCTGGTCACCAGGTCACCATCTGCGGAAGAGAGCTGCGTGGGGCCGCGGAGCGCCGTGGAGACCCTGCCTCCCCCGTGGCCGGGCCCCCTCAAGGGGCAGAGTCTGCAGGGAGGACAGGCAACAGCTTCCAAAGGAGCTTGAAACTCCCCGGTCATTGCTCTTTTACTTTATTTTCTGCCTTTCTGAGAGGACTGAGCTTTTGAGCAAATATGTAAACACACTTACTCATTTTTAACAAGATAATTTTTAAAATTAAGTCCTCTTGGCTCCTCGGAATAAGCTGCAGGATTAAAAAGAAAACAAAAGAAACCCAACCTTTCCATCATTCAGAGAATGTGGCCTGTCAAGTTCTAGGGTGTCGGGGAGTTCATCCGGTTACATAGTGAGGCAGGAAGAGGGCTCTGGAAGGTCCTGCGGTGTGTTCCATGGTGCCCTCGGTGGGGGAGACCGCGTTCACGCTGCGCCTTCAAGTGCTCCTGCCGGAGGGGGTCCTGGAGTCGGGGAGGGCTGGGCCCCCACCCTGTTCCTCACGTGGGGCTGAGAGGAGTTCTGGGGGGACGGTGTGGGGGAAGGGGCCGCTCCGGGCCTGGCTCAGGATAGGACTCCACACGCTCGCGTGTGTACCGCGCCTTGTTTTGTGGACGATTCCCCTCAGGCGGACTGCTTGGAGGAAAACGTTAAATTAGATGATGGAGAAAACGAATAGAAAATAAGCCACAGTTAGTTGGACAAGACAAAACAGCCAGAGACTACAAGAAAGCGGAGAATGGGTTCTCTGGGCCGGGTGGAAGAAGATTGAGGAGGCCCGTGGAATCCGGTTCAGTTCTCATGACGGGGCGAAATGTAGCCCTGTGCTTGGATTACCACCCTCTTAGAGCTTTTCCTAGCACTTCATCCTTTATTATGGAAAAGACAACGAAACAACCCTGATGCCTATTATGACACAAAGGGGACAGTCACCTCCGTGATCCCCCCACGTTGAGACACTGGTCTTCGGAACACCCGGAGCTGGCCAGGCACTGGGGAAACGAAGGCACAGCATGGGAAGACATTTAGGCGGCCACATGGTCAGAGGACCAGAGCAAGCCCCAGGCTTCCCGAGCTCCCCTCAGCCTCTCCCTCTGAGCAGCTGTCAGACCGTGTCCTCAACTGTGATCTCTAGAAAAAGGGAGGACTGTGCCGTAGGCCTGGGAGGAGGGTCCGAGAAGGAACCCTGGCAGGGGATTAAGAACCTGGAAGCCCGAGAGGAAAGGGTGGGAGGTTTCTCCTGCCTGTATTTATAAAGGGAGCATGAGGAATTCAATCTGATTTAAAGTAAGGAGTTCCAGACTTAACAAAGGTGATCAGCTGTTCTCTAATCTCTACTGGCTAGAACAAATAAGAGAACTTAAGAGCGCAAAAGGGGTTTGGGCTACAGTAGGATGGGCAGTTGCCTTGCCTTTCCCCAAGGCTTGAGATTTGGAGGTTCAGAGGAAACCCAAATGTAGACGTACCAAATCAGGAGTTGGTAGCGTGTTTGGGAAGGGAGGTCAAAAAGGAGCCAGACTCACCTGTCAGCCAGAAGGCCCCGGGACTCCTCTCTCGTGGCAGTGACAACAGCGACACCCAGTGGGGTCCAGTGCAATTGCAATCGTGACCGTCTTCCCAGCCAGAACCTTTTTAAATTGCAGCAGTGAAATCACCTCCCGGAATAATAATTATACCATAATTCAGAGAGGCGCTGCAAATGGCAGTATCCGTTTCTTTGATGGCCGCAGGAAAATACGAGTACTCTAAGGAGAACTTCAGTCTGTATGCAGAAATCCCCACAGCTTGGAAGCCAAGCCAGGCCCACCTGCCTACTGGCTCATTTTCATCCATTTCAGTAAACACCCACCGGGTGCCCATCATGTGCCACTGGAGGTAGGGAGGCAAAAAGACTTCTAGGAGTTCACAGGCAGGAGCGGGGGAGGGGTAAGCATAAAGGCAGTACAGTGTGATTGTTGCCGCCTTCAGGGTGGGGAAGCCTTCACCAAAGAGGAAGACATTTGGCGGAAACTCCAGGTGCGAAGTGGACAGTGAGAGCATTGGGGTCACTTTGGGAATCAGAGGTTTTAGAAGCCCGCAGACCCTCCGAGAAGAAGGTCTGACTGCAGCTTGCCGGAAATGTTTGAAGGTCACGAGGGCCGTCTGAGATGTGGCTAAGCTCTGGGAACAGCCTTTGGAGGCAGCTGTCAGGAAGATAGGACCAGTCATTTTCAAGAGCCGAGGGCAGTGGGCACGTGGGGATCCCAGGAGCTGTGCTGAAGCACAGACTCCACTCCCCCAGCACCTCGAGGTCTGCACCCGTTTGCTCAGCGGACAAGCCCCGGCCCTGGGAGCTCACACACTCTGAATGCTGTCCTGTTCTCGGGGTCTCCCGCGACGTGGCGAGCCTACCGTCCGGCCTCTCTTCACCCTCGTAGTCCCTCCACCAGGAGCAGGAGGGGCCGTGAATGGTACATTTGGGAAGAATGAACTGGGCATGTTGGGGTTGGTTCCTTCCTCTGGGAAGCGCTAGAAATCCCTGTCCTCCGTTCCACCCTGCCTGGGCCTGGGGGAGGCCTGCCCTGGCCCAATGCTGCTGTCACTCTCGCCCTCGGCGAGTGTCAAGTAGCCTTCATCAGACGATGCGGCTTTTGGCTTCTGTCCACTGACACCGTGTCCTCATTTACCATTTGTTTAGAACCTGAGGAAGAATGGTGCTATTATGTGACCCCCTTTATTCTGAGAAGGCCTGTGAGGCTATCAGAATCTCCGAGAACGGGCAGATGTCATCTGAAAAAGCTACTCACACAACGCCAGGGTGTAGAAGCAGAGAAGGCTGAGGATGGAACCGAATGTCCACATTTAAGGGAAGGCAAAAGAGAAGACGATTCGATTCTAAAGGGCAACAGCGGAGAGTTCACAGAGCATGCGCCGTCAGAGCCTGTCCTCTTACAGGGAAGATGGGCTTCCCGTGCAGCAAACACGGCAGCCCTCCTGTGTGTGCAGGGACCCGACACTGGGGCAGCCCACAAACAGCTTCAGCTGTCTTAGAGCGCCTCCCGGCCGAGGTTCCAGAACCCGGGGGCTGGGCCATGTTACTGGTGAGCTTCCAAGAACAGACACTTAGTAAGGAAACTTTGGGACATTCGCACTGCCCTCTGTTCCTTCAGCAGTGTTGCTCAGGGTATGAAGATGGACGTGTTGGCTTCTGATCTCCTGGAGAGCTGATCTTTAAAATGAGATGTGCGGGGCGCCCGGGCGGCTCAGTTGGCTAAGCGTCTGCCTTTGGTTCCTGTCATGACCCGGACTTCCTGTCGGGCCCCCTGTTCTGTGGGGAGTCTGCTTCTCCTTCTCCCTCTCCCCCTCCCCCCTGCCCTCTCTCAAATAAATAAAATCTTTAAAAAATAAATAAATATGATATGTAAACATCAATGTCTTAAAATTTAATAAAGACCTTACACCTATTAGTTTATCATAAGAAACACCAGTACTTTGATCTGTTTGGGTAACTCTCCTAAGGGTGGTAGGAGCCTCTGGTATTTCTTGCCTTGGCCAATGCCTTGGGGCTCACTGTCCCCTCAGACTAGGGGACACGTTTTCTGCTGAACTGCACTCACACTGACCACCCATTAGATATGGGGCCCACTGTGCTGCCACAAGGGGCTGTTCGCCTTTTTAAACAATAGTAATTAGGAAAGTATTTCCCTAATTACAGAAATAAATTTACTTTAGAAAACAAGAAAAATATAATAAAGTATAAAATCAATAAAAATTATTCATGATTCCAACTTCCTGAAATAATGAATATTAATATTTTGGAGTGTTTTCTCCTATTTCCTTATATACTTTTTTTTAAAAATATTTGAGAGAGAGAGAGAACATGAGCGGGGACGGGGATGCAGAGGGGGGGAGAGAGACTCTCAAGCAGACTCCCCAGTGATTGCAGAGCCTGATGGGGGCTCAATCCCATGACCCTGAGATCATGACCTGAGCCAAAACCAAGAGTCAGATACTTAACAAACTGACCCACTCAGGTGCCCCAACATACACTTTTTTAAAAAGTATAAAAAAGTTCATTTTTTACTCTGCTTTTTCTATTTAAATTCTATTGTGAACAATCCTCAGTGGTTATTCTTCTTCAAAAACCTGATTTTTAATGACTAAGCAATGTGCCACTTGATGAATATACATACCATCATTTAACCATGCCCGTTACACATGTGGAAATGTTACACATTTTCTCTATAATCAAGAACTCCACGATGAGCATCTCTAATGATTTCCTTAAGGCAAATTCCTAAGAGCAGAGTTACTGAATCAGAGTCCACTGACATAAAATACATATAAACTAGAATGTCAGTTCTATGTTCCCAGGTGCAAAGCTGACAGGCTATGGTTAAGGCCAAAATAAGTTACCTTGAGAGTAAGGCTCAAAAGGCAACACCAAGGGTCCTAGCAGTGTCCTGAACAAGTCAATTTAAAATTTAAATAGAATCAAATTAATGCCCTAGGAGTTACAGGCTAATCTGGGGGGAAAGGAGATGAAGAGGGAGAATAAGGAGACAGCCGGGGGACGGAGGGGAGAGAGGTGTACTGAGAACCCCACTGTGAAAACCACCAGGAACTGCTCTATCCTAGACCACCTCTCATGGCTTTCTTTCCTAGACTGCTGGACTCCAAGATGTCTGCATTAAGACTGTGTCATACAAGGTGACCCCTGCATAAGCTCCGGAAGCATGCCAGTCCGTCTGCGACAAGCTGCACACCACGAAGCAGGGGGCGTGGGCAGCAGGGGCCGGCCCGCCTCAGCGCACCCCCACCCCGCCCCAGCGCTCGGGCTGCACGGGGTTCTGCTGGCGACAGCTAACTAGACACGGGGGCCAACAGCCGGAACGAAGTTGTCGTTTTCTCCTCTCACTCCCTTTTCCTTTCCTGTGGTACTTTATCTCCTGTAGTGGTGGTTCAGTCCACAAAGATAATGAGAAAGTCAAATTACATCATGTGCTTGGTATCACAGATCTCTTGCAACAGAAGGGGTGGTGAATGGCATTTGGCTGCTAGTAAAGATGATCTTTGCGGGGGGAAGGCGGGGAACATCTTGCCGCGCTAACATTTTTCAAAAAGCAACCATTGTGTCTACTTGTAGGACTCATCTGGAAACTGAGCAAGAATCCAAATAGGCCAATCATGTTATTAAATGACCAGTAAATATATGAAAACAGTTCCATCTCAATGGCAATTAGGGAAATACAAATGAAAATAAGATGCCATTTTTCCTTTCTAAGACTGGTAAAATTTCTGAAGTTTGAGGCCACATTTGAGGATGTGGAAAATGGGCACTCTTGACCACCAATGGAAGAAATGTAACTTGATATAAATTTCTGAAGGACAATTTCGTACTACTTATTAAATGTATATGCCCTATGATTTAGCAATCTCAAATTTAGTTAAGAGGAAATAGAACTAAAAATTTAGTTCTTCCAGAGCTCCCAGCTGGCTTGATTGGTACAGAGCATGTGACTCTTGTGAGTTCAAGCCCCATGCTGGGTGTAGATATTACTTAAAAATAAAAAATAAAAAAAAGTCTGAGTTCTTCCATTGACCTAGTTATATTCCAAGTGCTCAACAGCCACATCTGCCTAGTGGCGACCATATGAGGCAAAGCAGACAGATCATTTTCACCATCAGAGAAAGATCTAGGCAGCGCTGCTATGGAAATATTTACAAAAGTGGACAAAGATATTCAATGCAGTAGTGTTTATAAACCAAACAATGTAATACAGTAAAAAGGGAAATAGTTAATATCACCTTTATAAGTCAAATAGAATAAAGAAATGTGAGGCAGAGCTATATAAACAAACAGAAAGAAGACTGTGGTATGTCAGATTTAAATGTACATTGTAGGGCTCCTGGCTGGCTCAGTTGGTTACAGCACGTGACTTTTGAACTCAGGGTTGTAAATTCAAGCCCCATGTTGGGTATAGCCATGACTTAAAAATAAAATCTTTAAAAAAATAAAATAAATGGGTGCCTGGTTGGCTCAGTCAGTTAAGCGGCTGCCTTCGGCTCAAGTCACGATCCCAGGGTCCTGGGATCGAGCCCCGCATCGGGCTCCCTGCTTGGCAGAAGTCTGCTTCTCCCTCTCCCACTCCCCCTACTTGTGCTCCCTCTCTCTGTCAAACAAACAAATAAAATCTTCTAAGAAAATAAAATAAAGGGGTACCTGGGTGGCTCAGTGGGTTAAAGCCTCTGCCTTCGGCTCAGGTCATGATCCCAGAGTTCAGGGATCGAGCCCTGCATCGGGCTCTCTGCTCAGCAGGGAGCCTGCTTCCTCCTCTCTCTCTGTCTGCCTCTCTGCCTACTTGTGATCTCTGTCAAATAAATAAATAAAATCTTAAAAAAAAAAAAAGAAAGTAAAATATACTGCAAAACAAGATGTGCATTTTCACATTTTATAAAGATATTTACGTAATCTCTAAAGACACTGAAAAATATTTGCAAGCATTGAACTGCTAGAGATAGTAGATAAAGGGACTGGAGAGAGGAAAGGGAATTCTCATTTTTGTGTCTGCGTGCATTTGTTGCAACCAGCATATATTGATTCAAAAAAGAGTTCTGTTTTTAGAAAGGAAGATATTTAACGGTAAGCCCTGAAGGTATTACAGCCTATTCATTTCTTTTTGAAGCTGGTATCTCCATTCTTTGGTTATTGTATCTCTAGATCCAGTACTTTCCTGAGGCCCTAAAGGGAGCCACAGATGGGTCTCCTCCAGCCCTGGCCTCCTCCTACCAATCTCTTGCCCACAGCATTTCCCCTACTGTATTCTTCCCTCTGCCCATCCTTCTGCTCACTCCCCTCCCCCGCTTTCTCAGCCGCTTACACCATCAGTACGACCCTGCTTTACCACAGTGCCGTAGGAAGCAGGCACCCCAGCAGATGTGCCTCTGCCTGGTGGAACAAACCTCCTGGTTTCAGTCCTCGGCCTGAGTGCAGAAGGGCAGCGGGCCGGATAAACGAGAGCGGAAGGGGTAAGCGAGAGCACTCGCGTGTCAGACGTACCCCTCTAAATACAAATCCCACCCACCACCGATGAGAGGATTTTTTCAAAACAAAACCAATCACACCAAATACAAGAAAACCACCACGAGCAAGTCACATGAGCGATTATGTTCCAAATGTGATGGGTTTATTTTATTTTACTCTGATGCAAAACCAAAGATTCCACTACAGCACAGAGACCAATATATTAAAAGGTCATGAAAAAGTGGCGTGGGACATGCAGGACGTGATGTACTGGAGGACCGGGTCATTTCCTTTGTAACATGACACTACACTGTCGCTGAGGAACACATTAAAAATAACACTGCGGAACTCAACTGAAATGTGGCACAAACATGACAACTTCCAGGCATGCCTTCAAGTACCTCCCTTTGGATGGACTTGCGATCTCTAGACTTCAGTGTGGGGAGGATTACAATTCTTTGGAAGAATAAAAAGTTCACACTTTTGAAATTTCACAGAAGAATTTTAAGGCCAAAACATAGTGGGTTCTCTTCACCTCCAGGGACAAATCGGATGCTTTATTCAAAACCACGTTAAGCTTCTAGTTCAAATCCCAACCCAACCTTGTGACCTCCTGCATTGAAGTTCTTTCCGTCGATTAAAGCTGACAGGGTCAGTTTGACGCCTGGGAAGAAGAAGACACCATAATCACTCGTTATAGCAAGTATTACAAGCTTATCTTCCATTTTCTAGAACAACAGATAGAGTCAAGGGATAGATTACAGCCGGGTGTGAGAGTTACAGGCATTCAGGTCCGACTAAATCAACCCTCTATAATCCTCTGATCTGCAATGAGCAAAGCATAATCACGGCAAATCACCTGGAGTTCAGGATTAAGAAAAATGTGTCACAAGCCAGAGTGACCAAATTATAGTAAGAAATCTATAAAGACTTGTTAAGCACAGGCACTTGGATCGGTTTTACTTTGTATGAACAATCAACTGTGACAAAATGGTCTGAATTGACCTACAGTTGATTGTAGGTTTTATAGGTTATTTTCATTATTTCTCCATTACCTCCAACCCACGCTCATTGTTATTAATTCCTTTACTCACCCGGTCGAAGGGTCTGAGTATAACCCAGTCCGATCAGGCTGGCATTATTTACTTTAGCCTAAGATTAGGAGATAAAATAGAAACAGTTAGAAAATAATCAACTTCATAATATGTAAGTCCAGTACAACCACTATTTCATGCAGCAGGTTTCCAAAACTAAAGCAAATTTGGGCCAATCTAGAACTACCAAAACTGAAAATTTAATTAATAAAAAGGTAGAAGTCTCTTCAGTTAGTAGGACTGGTAGGGATAGTAGGGTCCTTGAGAATGCACGCTTAAAGGCCTCAAGCAAAATTTTTAAAACACTGTGCATCCAAACACCCCTGGTGTACTGAATTTTTTGAGATGTCAGCTTACAACCTCAGACAGTGGTTAGAACATGAACTCTGGTGAGAGAAGATCTGGATTCCAATCTTGACACTGCCACTTATTTGGGGCTTTGGGCAAGTTACCTGACCTTTCCAAGTCTCAGTTCCCTCATCTATAAAATGGGCATAAGGATACTACTCACCACATGGAGTAGTTGGGAGGATTAAATGAGATATTACACATTAAGCCCTTAGCACAGTACCTGAAATTTGAGAGTTCAATTAGTGTCATTATTAATAAGAATTACTAATAGCAACAGGAATAGTAATCAGATCCCATGAATTTACAGATAAGAAAATTTTGAGGCCAAAGAGATGACTCCACAAGGTCAGACAACAGCCAAATAATTATAGGAAGAACCAGGACTAGAATCCACATTCCTGGACTTGAGGTATAATACTCTTTTCACTATACAATGACCGGCTCCCTAAAATCAATAAAGAACATGCACACACACCAACCAAATTACAACACTCATTGACAACTTAGCGGAAACCCAATCTCACAGCACGTCCTTACAGACAGAGAAGTTCTATAGTCCAGCTTGTATTTAGCAGCGATGCCGAAACGGGTGTTGTTACTGCCGGCCGTCCAAGCAAGGTTTATTGACGTTTCTATCTTCTCGTTAACCTTCTGGTAGATAGACCCTCCAAATTCAGTGCCATCATTCCTATTTTAATAGTATAAGAAAAAGTCATACCTAGTTTGTACCACTCTTATGATATGGAAACAAATTCTAAGACTGTTTAGACAAGATCTCATTTTCCAACTCCCCTATTTCAGCAAACTTCTAGTATAAATGACTCCCAAAGAAAACAAGGAACTAAATCCAGTTATGTAATTTATACTGGCTAATTAAAATGTAATTAACATCTGATTCATTTACTCAGCTCCCCACAATGTAAATTTCTTAGACATATGTCAGTTATGCACAAAGGTAGATAGATACTTCAGAGAAATATGATCTATGAGTCTATGAGATGTTGAAAGAATTCAGAAACCTGAAAGTATAGTTCAATAAAGATTTCTGCAAAACAAAAAACACAGCAGTACAAGAATAAGCCATTTCTGAACTTTACTTGAAACAACCCTGAGTCCAAAAGCACCACCCCCACAAAACCTAGAGCGTACTGCTCTAGAGACATGCCTAAGTTATTGCTTTTAAGCATCCCTGAACTTAGTCCCTGAGTTTTCATGGTTTTCCCGATTGTACTGTTTGATCAATTTTAACGTCACTGTCTATACCACTGCTTGACTTTACTTCAGACGTCATAGTGACCTGGAATGTCTAGTGGAGAGCAATCTTCCAAAACACAGAGTTCTTCCTTTACTTTTTTTTCCCCTGGTATATTAACAGTGCCCAGTAGGCCAAGACATAAACTATAATTTAAAAGTTCAAATTCGGGGTGCCTAGGTGGCTCAGTGGGTTAAAGCCTCTGCCTTTAGCTCAGGTCATGATCCCAGGGTCCTGGGATCAAGCCCCATATCGGGCTCTCTGCTCAGCTGGGAGCCTGCTTTCTCCTCTCTCTCTCTCTGCCTGCTTGTGATGTCTGTCAAATAAATAAAATCTTAAAAGAAATAAAAAAATAAAAGTTCAAATTCATTTAACCAAGAGGATGCAACCTACAGAATTGAATCCAGGATTGCTTTGAGGATTTCTACTTCTTATGAATGCCATAGGGCGGCTGGGCTGTGACCAAGAATACCCAAAAACCTCCGCAGAATCACTGGGGATGGTCCAGGATGGTCCATCAATTACACGGTTGCTCTTCATGATCCAGACCTACTTCCCGATACTGCCACGCTAAGTAAGGCACCAGAGGAAGCAGAAATATCTCCACAGGATCCCTTTTATCAGAAGGCGACCTATGTCCGGGCTCTCTCCGTCCTAGTGGTTCTTGTAACAGATTCTAGACCTCCCTAAAGTTTGGTGTACAGGCTGAGAAGCTAGTAACTACCAGTAGCACAGCACAATGCACCAAGTGCACTAACCCTGGGCAGTGTTTTACTGACTGGGAAGAGAGTACAGTGAGACTGGATGTCCACCGAAGCATACTAAATGCAGGAACGATCATTTCTAACGTTCTCAACATGCTAATGGCTACCCTCTTCTTGGACAACGGCACCAGTAAAGGCGGAATAAATTATAAACTCACACATGAGTGTGCAGCTGGAAGTCCGCAGCCTTGTAACCCAGGGCGAAATTATTCTGTGACAGTTTGGATTTGGCTGTGTCAAAACTCATCTGATAGCCAGCAAGCCAACCTTCAAAAGCTAACACAGCCCAGCCATAGATGGTTGGTCCAGAAAAATCAATATCAACGTTACTGCCAAGACTGAAACAATCCCGTTTATACGAGGCCTTCAATTTTCCACTCTTCTTTCTGTAAGAAATAAAAACACGAGTTTCTACTACCGTCCAGAGTAAGATCCCCTCTCTCCACCAATATAAATATTATTTTGATAAATGGCATACATATAATAAAGTTTCAAATGACTTAGCACTACAAATATAATCTTGTTAGGATTAGAAATGCATATACTGGGGCCTGTGGGTGACTCAGTTGGTTAAAGCATCTGCCTTCAACTCAAGTCGTGATCCCAGGGTCCTGGGATAGAGCCCCGCATCAGGTTCAATGCTCAGTGGGGTCTGCTTTTCCCACCACTTGTGCTCTCTTTCGTGTGCGCACTCTCTCTAATAAATAAAATCTTTAAAAAGAAAAGAAAGAAACGCATATACTATTCTTACCTATTCTTCACTGTAAGTTCAAATGATAGCATATATCATGATTAATATCATAAAGGCATGAATAAAAGTATAAAAAGGAATAAGCTACCTCAGTATCAAATAATCTGAATATGTATTTATTCATGAGAACCCAAATTTCTTTAAATGTTTTTAAAATGCCCAAATGCTATAAAACGTAATACCTGACAGACATACTTCACTTCTAAGTAATTAACCTATCATGAAGAGAAGTGTATTTTTTTTTTAAGGATACAGTCCTTTAGGGAACATATTCATTTTTCCTTAAGGTCAGTGTTTTCTCCCTGGACAACATTAGATGGATGGAAGAGACGGATATAATTCTGAAGAATGGTACTGAAAACACGAAATTGGTTTTTATCATCTTTGTCCTTAATCAGGCTTCTGAGAATATTTGTCTGGAAGATAACTCAACTGTGTGGCAGGAATGCTACACATGTTGTTACAGCTGAAGAGAAATGCCACTTTGCCCTTTTCTAGCACCAGCCCATGTGAGGCAGATAGGAAACAACATGATCCCTGTTTTTTAGACAAAGAAATTGAAGCACAGAGGTTAGGAGATTTCTAAAGGCTAAAAAAGGACCTCGGTAGCAGAACTATTGCTTATAGCTTTCCACAGCCAGGAGATTACACTGTTTTCTTAAGAAATTAACCTCTCAGTGAAATACCACATCCATGAATCTTAGAAGCACTTAAGAAATATCTAGTTTTGGGGGTGCATGGGTGGCTCAGTGGGTTAATAAGCCTCTGCCTTCGGGCTCAGGTCATGGTCTCAGGGTCCTGGGATCGAGCCCCACATCAGCTCTCTCCTCAGCAGGAAGCCTGCTTCCCCCCATCTCTCTGTCTGCCTCTCTGCCTACTTGCGATCTCTCTCTCTGTCAAAGAAATAAATAAAATCTTTAAAACAAAAACAAAAAGAAGAAATATCTAGTCTTGGAACGCCTGCTGGCTCAGTTAGTAGAGCATGCAACACTTGGTCTCACAAGGGTTGTAAGTTTGAGCCCCACAATGAGTGTAGAAATTACTTGAATAGAAAATCTTAAAAAAAAAAAAAAAAAAAGAAAAGAAAGAAAGAAAAAGAAATATCTAGTTTCAAAACCTTCTAGCTCCTGAACTTTTCCTATAATGTGCCTCTGGACTAGCTTTGTATTTTGTTCATCTGTTCAATTTTCAAATCAAAACTTTACCCTACTTCAAAGGAATCCTCCTATCTCTTTACTGTACACACAAGGTCCTCTGGTATTCCTAACAGCAACCTCCTAAGTCTTCCCTGGATCTAAACGTTTCATTGCAATTCCCCAGTCTAAAGTGCTCTCTCCCTACAGTCTACAAAAACATTTCAGAAAATGGGGTTTGGATAATTACCCTGTGTTCGGTACAAATATGGTATCAAGAGTCAGTTTCAACCCTTCAGCCAACTGAAAAAGATTTAAAATAAACAATTAGTAATTTTCTGGTTTTTTGACCAAATATTAAGTTACTTACTAAATTATGTCTTTATCCTTCCCCTCCGCCTTAACTCCAGGTTTCATCAGATTCTCTCACCAAAAATCAGGTTTAAATGTATAGGTTAAATTCTATCACAGCCAATAACATTAATTACAGTAAAATAACAACAAAACTCCAATACAACCAAGTAATCTTGTTACTCTCTTGAAATTACTGTAATGAGATAACCCAACATTTAACAAGTCAACCTAAGGAATTTATTCAGTTACTCATATATTATCTATGGTAGCGTGCATGTAGACATACCTCAAAAAACAGTGCCCTGTACATAGCAAATACTTAACGAGTATCTGCTGATAAATTTTTCTCTGTGAAGACATGATAGAATTTAGAAACAGTTTTCTATGGAGCCAATTTTGCAACAATTACCAAAAAAAAAAAAAAATCAAACTACCTCACTATGAGTAGTTTGGTTTACCCAGGAGAGGCTCAGTTATAAACAGAACTGGTCAGAACAAAGATGTAATGTGCTAATTATGCACTCACAAAGATGTATTTCTAGAAATCTAAGACATATCAAAGATGGCCACATGCAGAGAAAAAATATGGCTATTATCTAGGTTATAAGATCTCACTCACACTGTATTTGGGGTTTACAGATCATTTTATCTGCAAGATAAATTTAACCTACAAATAACTCCTAATGCTTTCTCTTACCTTATTCTCCAAAGAGATTTCTGTTCCAAGAGTATTGTCTGTATTCCATTTCTGAGTGAAGGTAAGTCCATAGTTACAGACCTTATATTTGGTCTCTAGGTTGCCTGACGCTTTCCCTGTATCAGTGTAGGCATGACCAGAAGTAGAAAATTCCTGATAAGCAAGAAGAATAATTACTTTAAAATCAACTCATCAAACAGAAAAAATTTCAGAAAGTAGTGTTGAATGCATCAGAAACCAATACAGTTTGTTACCACAAAGTATTTCCTGCTTTCTTATTTCTAAAGTTTAATCAGTTTCAGATCTTTCCACTGTTACAGCTCTCATACTGATACTTCTTGTTCCACATACTCTCTTACTAAAATGGGAATCTTAACTTCTTTCCTTTAGAAGACAAATATCTTTACTGAAATTGCCTTTACTAAAAAGAAAAAATATCGAATCTTAAACATTTTACTTTCGTGACTCTATCATATCTTTCAAACTATTCTCTATCATATCTTTCAAACTATTTGTTAATTTTAAAGTCCTTAAAAATCCCCAAACACCAGAAAGGATTACCCACCCTCTTTTTTTTTTTTTAAGATTTTATTTATTTATTTGGGGGGGGAGTGAGTGAGCATGCAAGAGCAGAGGGAGGGAGAAGCAAACTCCCTGCTGAGCAGGGAGCCCCACATGGGGCTCAGTTCCAAGGCGCTGGGATCATGACCTGAGCCAAAGGCAGACCCTTAACCGACTGATCCACCCAGGTGTTCCAGCCCTACCCTCTTTTAAGAGAACTTCAGTGCATTAAATTTTTTATTTTTATTGTGGTAAAATATATCTAACATAAAATTTACCATTTTTAAGCATGCAGTTCAGTGGCATGAAGTACAGTTACACGGTCACAAAAACTTTATTGCTTTGGACCACAAAACTATCGGGAAAACTTCTGGTATAAACAATCTCAATACTTGAAAGTATGGACCCATTTTTCACAACATAACGGAATGGCATAACTTGTCTTTCTCCCTTCTCCGCCATCTACCTTTTAAAGTGCTTTCTATCAAACAGTTACTATGAACACCTCAAAATATATCCTCCTCCCTAGTTAGGTGTCGTTTTAGTCATATGACAATGAGCAATAGGAAACAGATCTCCCTCTAAAAGGAAGCAAACAGTCAACACCTGTCACTGACAATCTATGAACTGTCAAGAAATAAACCTTCTGATGGGCCCTGTTTTCAGAGAACATTTCTGAAATGCTGCCAGCAGTCATGAAATGCTGCCAGCCCTGAGCAGGTCTGTGTCACTGCCCGCAATATGAATCCTCCCTTTACCAAATAGCCTGTTCCCTAGCTCTAGCTCTAAGGCTGATGAAACAACTGGGAAACTATGATCTGTTTATCAACAGCACGCAGGAAATTTTCCAAGAGAGTATCATGCTGCACACTTTAGGGCAAGACAGCACAAAATGACAAAATGTGAGTCATGTTTAATAGTCCACACAATGCGAGCACTGCTTTCTTTAGTAAATCCAACTTTCCAGTGTTTTATTTTTCATATATGTCCCTCATAAACTTGAAAGTATAGCATAGATAAACCTCAATTTCCATGTTAGGAAAACTTCACACACACAACTAAGGTAGAAGTGTAGTTAGTCTACATCTTTTCCTTGTTACCATTATTTCTTAGTTTGAAGTTCTCTCAAAAGTCTAAAATACCTGAAGAACAAATCTTAAAGAAAAGGCCAGAATTTTTCTAAGTTAAAAAGTTTAATTGCCTCACCATTGCTTTAGTTTTTCTCTAACTTCTTCATTAGATCAAACAGTGCAAAATACATTTATAACATGCACATAGTATCTACAGCTCTACAGTAAAGGCTAGCATGCGACGAAACCACCACAAAAATGTTATGTGAAGTAGATGGTATATAATACAAATATTAAGTGCAATCTAAGAATGGGCTGCAATGGATGAATGGAGCAATGGATGAAATTTATCCTAAATCAATACCAGAGACCAAAAGCAGCCATAAAAGCAAGCACACAAATATGCTCTGTTTTTCTTACCATCTAAATGAACAGTCCCACACCACAGCAGCATGGAAAGGAGATAAAATTTTAGTCGATGATTTTTGCAACACAAACCTAACTTGACCAAATTCTGAAACCCTATTCAAAGTTAGTATAATATTTCTCTTTTAACAGAACCATGTAACAATATGCCATCCAGCAGTAGCTGCATATGTATTTATTTACCACTACAAAAACCCAGGAAGAAAATGATAGTGACAAACCAGGAGTATGAGACAAAGTATCGTAAGAATTCCACATTCCTTTAGCTCCTCTTAATTAAATTATTGTTATCTGGAAATAAAATTAGCAGTGGTTTAAACAGGTAAATACTAAAAAGATATGCTATATGCTATCGGTGAGCAGAAACCAGAGAATACGGTGAATGTAAAGTTAATCTATTTGCCAGATTTACTGAATAAAAGTTCTGGTTATTCTGGTTAATGGTACTTTGAAAATATGCCTGTATCCTTTACTATATTCTTAACTTCCAGTAAAAAAGACCTTACAAACATCCAATAAAAACTGTAGATTAAGCCTTTGTATGAATTTAGTTCTACATTTGTTTTGACCAATCATGCAGGGACAGACTATAATTTGTTTCTGTAAGAGGGCAATAAAACCTACTTGAACCCATCATAATGGAAGTAAGGTTTTTAGTACCCACATATGTATTCATGAAAGTATAAAGATACGATATGGGTCAAAAAAATACATATATTTTATATCTCCTGAGAATAAAACTCAGCATATTCTTATTATGAGGGGAAGAATTCTTATTATTATTCTTATTATGAGAACATTTCTTCTCCCCCAAAATTCAACCTGATTGTCTAAGGCGAAGGCAAAGATGCTCACTGAAATCTGAGAGTATGACGAAACCGTAGGGAGGACAACATAGTGCCAAATGTACACTGACTCACAGAACTAGACTAAACAATTTTTTAACAGGTTCCTTTAAGTTAATTATGCTACATCTATTAAAATTATATTGGGTACTCACCACTCCACTACAGGACTTGGTTTTCAGATCTATTTTGACCATGCCAAATCCTAGGCGAAAAGAAAAATACAGTAATATACATAATGTGATATTCACTCCAGTTTTTTTTTTTTTAACAATTTTTATTTTATTTGACAGAGAGAGAGATCACAAGTAGGGAGAGAGGCAGGCAGAGAGAGGGGTAAGCAGCCTCCCTGCTGAACAGAGAGCCCGATGCGGGGCTTGCTCCCAGGACCCTGAGACTATGACCCTGAAGGCAGAGGCTTAACCCATTGAGCCACCCAGACGCCCCTTCACTCCAGTTTTTACAACTTAGAGATTATGAAAACAATCCACATACCCTCTATATGGAAAATACACAGTATCCTCATTAGGTGAGAGTTCCATTAAAAACTGAATTATGAAATAAGTATAATTTTTAAGCTCTCAAAGAAAAAAATTATCAGAAAATATTATGCTTATGTAAGTATAGACTTAATTATACTAGTTAATAAGAAAAATCAAATGTATATAGCACAAAAATTAAAAAACTATATTTTAAAAATCAAAAACAGGGACACCTGGGTGGCTCAGTCATTAAGCATCTGCCTTCGCTCAGGTCATGATCCCAGGGTCTGGGATCAAGCCACACAATGGGCTCCCTGTTCCGTGGGAAGCGTGCTTCTCCTTCTCCCACTCCCCCTGCTTGTGTTTCCTCTCTTGCTGTGTCTCTCTCATCAAATAAATAAATAAAATTTTAAAAATATATATATCCATTTGGGATCAAGAATATGTTACATCAAAGAAGTCAAAAGTTCTATCTTCATGCTCATAAAAATACCCATTATTTGGAGGAGAAAAATGTACCCCCCACTTTAACTGTCTCCAGAACTGGCCAGAAGGGACTAAAGTATTACAAATTTCTATTACTTCATCTTAGAGATAACATTAAACATGCAAATGTATATGCATGCATATTTGTATATATTTGCTTTTAACGCTTGTAAGGCATTCTACCTCTAATTGAGTAACTAATCTGTTGATAGTTATCCCCTTAAATCTTGTGAAGTAGATTAATATTAACTTAACCTCATTTTACTAGCACTGCATCTTGCATATAGTAATAAGCGTTCAACACTAACCCTTACCCCAAATTGGAAATGTACAAAAGCACACCTACCATATCCTTTATTGAAGACATCCTTCGCGGCCTTTCCTAGGTCACAGTAAGTCGGCGTGTTACACATATCTTATGAAGAAAAATAAGGACAAAGGAACAAAAAGAGCCATTTAACTCACCCAAAGTCTTAGTATTTAGCCCTGTGAGAAGAGGTATACGGTTTTCTCTGCCTGTGCATCATTAATGCTCACACCCTAATGCAAGCAAAGTTAGGAGAAGGCATTCTGCTTCTTTACGAAGAACTTTCCAGGGGCGCCAGGGTGTCTCAGTTGGTTAAGCAACTGCCTTGGTTCAGGGCATGATCCTAGGGTCTGGGATTGAGCCCCACATTGACTCCCTGCTCAGTGAAGAGCCAGCTTCTCCCTCTCCCTCTGCCTGCCACTCTGCCTACTTGTGCGCTCTCTCTCTCTGTGTCAGATACAAAGAACTTCCCAGAATATGGCATAATAAAAGGATTTTTTCATGAGATTCACAGAGATCATCTTTCTGACTGCATTTCAAAGAAACATTTCTCAGAGGCTGAAGGAGAAGCTTTGTTAAAAATTTTTTTTTTTTTTTTTTAATTTACTTGACAGACAGAGATTCACAAGTAGGCAGAGAGGCAGGCAGAGAGAGAGGAAGGAAAGCAGGCTCCTGCTGAACAGAGAGCCCGATGCGGGGCTCGATCCCAGAACCCTGGGATCATGACCTGAGCCGAAAGCAGAGGCTTAACCCACTGAGCCACCCAGGCGCCCCAGGAGAAGCTTTGTTAAATTGGACTTTCTACTTTAAAAATATATATATACATATATATGCAAACTTTACATTAGAAAAACATTTCTTGTGCTGTTATAAAGCCAAGAGCAACTAAAGTGACAAAGTAAAACTGTTTTGAAGAACTGTAAGAATAGATGCATTAAAAATCTTCAGGGTTAACATTTTTGCCACTGTGAAACTCAGCTCTTTTAAAATATTTACCATACTAATTGGAATGCATTCATTCAGAGTATGTTCTCTCTCAAAGCTCTTTTAAAAATAAAATTATATAATCTTACCCATTAACCGCAAACAGGATAAATTCTACCTGCAGCAATTCTGCTTACCAAAAACTGGTGTATACTCTAAAGTCAAAGCCTTCAAAAATCAAAGGTGCCTTCAGTTTTCACCTTACCTACTTGGTACTCACAAAGCTTTTCTACTGCAGATATGGCTCTCATGTTGAAGTTCTCAGAAGCTCTGTCTACACGGATAAACATACCACCCCTCTGCCCTCTTGTCCTGCAAACAGCCTCAAGAGCCACGTCTAGCCAACTGTAGAACCATCTCAAGCAGTACCATTAGTCCAATACCAGAAAAATACCAGAAAAATCCAGAGCACCAGCTATCCCATGAAATTACTGTCTGAATTATCTACACAATCAAACTAATAATTACTTATATTCAGCCTGGCTCTTAATCTGCCCCTCTACTAAGTTTCTGCCTATACCATCATATCTGAACACAACATATGCTTATGATGCACTTTTTTTTTTTTTTTAATTTGTCAAGAGGAGCGAGCGAGCACAGGCAGACAGAGTGGCAGGCAGAGGCAGAGGGAAAAGCAGGCTCCCTGCCAAGCAAGGAGCCCGATGTGGGACTCAATCCCAGGACGCTGGGATCATGACCTGAGCCGAAGGCAGCTGCTTAACCAACTGAGCCACCCAGGCGTCCCTATGATGCACTTTTTAATTGTGATTTAAAATTTATTCCTAATCTAAACCTGTCAAATATGACAGACATACGTTAAGAGGGTGGAGTATAATACAAAATATATATATAAAGAGAAAATAGTATAGTAAAGGTGAAAGAGAAAATAACGACTCACACGGTAATAAAACTTTGTCCTAAGTCAGGGTTTCAGAGTTCACTTCCAGGGCAATTCTTTTACAGTTCAATTTCCTGCATTCAAATTATCAATTCTAGACTATTTACACATTGCCAATGCAATCTGATACTACTCTTTTATTATTTCAGCCGATGCTGGTATCTGATGAAATTTGCCAGAAGTCTAAACATGAGGAGGTTGGTATAGAAAGGCAGGCCCTATATAGTCAAATAAAAACGTTAAGTCTTTACAGTCTGGATTTTCATCTACTGACAAGAGAAAAGATACACTTAACTGTTTAGAAACATCCATCTGACGACAGTCTTTTAGCATTTTGCTCTATTTTTTCAAAGACACTTTGCAAAAGTGTAGCCGGTTTAGTTTACTAAGTGATCTCAATTCTGCCTAGTTCAAGCTTACTTTTTCAGGCCCGTGATTCTGATGGGAAATGCACTGCTGGTATGATCAAGCAAAAAACAGAGAAGACAGAGACTTCATGTCACTGGGGAGTCAAGCTATCATCGCACATTTCTATCAGCTCTACAAAATGCACCCGTTGCTCGTTGGCATGCACAACGCACGAGGTTGCTTTAGATGCAGACAGACGAGGAAGGGTTAATTAGGTAACACTGCTTTACACAATTACTAACTTGACAGTCAAGAGCCCCTTTTGTTCCCCGTTTCGCCGCCTTCAGCTGCACACACAGCATCCTCCCCTTGGCGATAAGGAGTGCTACAGGGCTCCCCTGATACTGGACAACAATTCCAGAGAGGAAGCTGGGCGCGGGGGTGGGGGGTGGGGTGGGGTGGGTTTAGGGTTCGAGGACCCAACTTCCCTAGAAACCAACCTCCTTTCTGGCCTGACGCCTACAAAGTCCAGCGGGCCCACCAGCAAGGGAGAGGGCGCTCCACGCGCCGCTCCCCACGACAGCGTCGCGGCTCCATCCCCTGAGGCGGTCAGGGGAGCAAGGTCCCCTCTGCCGTCCGCAGCCCGCCGGGGCCCACGCCCCGTGAGGCTCCTCTCTCCCTTCCGAGCCCCCCGTTAGGCTCGCCTCCCGCTGGGTCCCCTGCTCGGTGTCGGGCCGCTACCCACCCCGGCCCCACCGGGCTGCCGGCCGCCCGGCCCACGGTCTCGAGTCCCCTCACCTCCAACTAGAGGGCCTGGCTCCGCTCTGCCAGGGCAACGCTGAAGGTCTTCTTCAAACCAACGCCGTCCGCGCCTGCGCGGCCTCACGCTCCCCGCGGCGCCTGCGCGCCCCTACCCGCCCCTCCCGCGCACGGCGTTTGCGCCGCAGTGTCGCGCCAGGGTCGCGCGCCGCGGGTCTGAGCGCCGAGAGGAACTTAGGACCCAACTGTCCGGCTCCGTGTGCGCGCGTGCGCGGGAGAGCCCGGCGAGCAGGTGGTAGGAGCGGGAGTCGACGCAGGCGAGGCGGCCCGGGGGACCGCACCTCTGTCCCTGAAGGGGCCCGCTCTCGCGAGAACGCCCGGAGGTTACTAGTTACTGTTGCCATGGGAGGGTCTGCGGGGTCGGAGAGGACCTGGGACGCCCCCGGCGGATGCTGTGACCTGGCCTGTTTGTCAGATGCCGAGATCTTCACGGGAATTTCGTCTCCGGCGGACTAAAATTCAAGAATGCGACCTTTAGTCCATCTCAGCTTGAGGATGCGTCAACGGGGCGTCTTACCCCCGAGGGGTAAGTGACGTGACTTATCCAAGATCACACAGGTAGCGACAGGTTATAATTCAAAGGGAGAGAGACGGAGGAGAAAGCTCTTCTTTAGAGAAGAATACCAACTAATAAATAGAGAAGAAATTATAGAAAGAGAAAATCATCACTCCGGACCACCAATTTCAGGAAAAAGTTATCCACAGATGCTAGACATTTGAAGACAGTCACGCAGTTCCAAAGCGTCAGCCTACAGACTCCTTACTGAAGAGAAAAAGAGACCTTCACTGGGAGAAGTCACCCTTCACCAAGCAAGCAAACTGAACAGGACCAGGGATGGTACAGGCCGTGTCACCTGCTCCCCGTGTGATGCTCAGAGGTCACAAAGGTATTATTCTCGCTAAAGTTGTGACTCTATTCATGGAACAATCAGACAAATCCACATTGAGGGACATTCTGCAAAACAACCGCTGAGTCTCTTCTAAAATATAAAATTTCAGGAAAGATTAAGAAAAAGGCTAATGAACTATTCTAGATTAAAAAGAAAGGTATGGCACTGCAAGCAATGTGATCCTCACTTGAAACCTGGATTAAAAAAAAAAAAAGCTATTGGGAACCATTATTGGCATAATTGGGAAAATTCGACTTTATTATGTTAGTAGTACAACAATGTATAATTTTCTGATGTTCATAATTGCATCTGGTTATGCAGAAATGGCCTTGATTTTAGGAGATGTATGCTAAAGTATTTAGGAGTGAAATAGCGTATATCTGCATGTAGCTCAAATGGTTAAGAAAACAAAAACAAGAACAAGAAATGTACACTTTCCGGGACGCCTGGGAGGCTCAGTTGGTTAAGCGGCTGCCTTCGGCTCCAATCGTGATCCCAGCATCCTGGGATCGAGTCCCACATCGGGCTCCTTGCTCCGCGGGAAGCCTGCTTCCTCCTCTGCCTCTGCTGCCACTCTGCCTGCCTGTGCACGCTCTCGCTCGCTCTCTCTCTCTCTGGCAAATAAATAAAATCTTTAAAAAAAAAAAAGAAATGTACACTTTCCTGTAAGTTTTAAATTTTTCAAAATAAAATGCTGGGGAGAGAAAAAAAGCCCCCCCCAAAAAGTTATTGATGTTGTCTACAAGTTGCCACTTGAATCAGTAGGCAGATATCATTATTTGTCTGATGTGTGTAAGGAAGGCATTTCAGGCTAATAGATAAGTAAGATAAATGCTCCCAAAGGGCTCATAATGTAGGACTTGGACCAATACCTGCTGAATGAGGCAGAATGTGATAAATATCATAAGCAAAGCAGTATTACTTAGTAGGCTAAATAAAATGAGCTTTGGAGTCCAAAGAGGCTGAGTTTGTATCCTAGATGGGCCAGCTCTTGGGTCTTAGGCAAGCAACTTAACCTCTCTGTGACTCAGTCTCTACCTTTGCGTAATAGAAATAAATAGTATCTACTACAAAGGATTGAGTGGATAAGAAATAAAATAATGTATCCATAGCATATAGATACCTGGCATGTGGGAGATGTTCATTAGTTAATAACAGATGAAAAGGAATATGCTGTGAGAGTTTAAAAGCTGTACAAAGATTGGCTCTAATATATGTACCTGTACATATATGTGTATATGTGTGTGTGTGCCTTGGTCAGCTATGGCGGCCATTAAAGGCTATTAAAAAGAGCACTTGAATGGGAATTTGGCAACACTCCTTCATTCAGCTTCTGTTATCCAAAGATCTTTCTTCTGAAAGGACTTGACCCCACCAGCCCTAGGCATACAGAGAGACTTCCTCAGGAAGGCGATGAAAGAAGGTGTTAAGAAAAACAGCTGCCACCCAGGAAATCCTTCCTTTGCTTCATGTCTCTCCGGCCTGTCAACTTAGCTGGATCCAGGTTCATGCTCAATGCCCATACCAAGACCCTGGCCTCAACCACCCTAAAACTACAGCCAGTTCTCTTCCCCCCACTGCACTTGGGATCTAAAGCCTTGGGAACTCCAAATCCTAGTAACATGGCGTTCTTCTCCTATAAAGTCTTTAGAAATGGGATTTTAGAGCAGGAAAGGGATTTTAGACTCCTTCATGGGTGAGACATTTGCTAAGTACTCGTTATGTGCAGGGCACCATGCTGAGAGCTGATGTAGGAGGAAACAGCCATACATGTCAGTGCTGTCTGGGTTCAGAGGCCCACATCAACTCGAGGGTGAGCAGTTTCCCAGTACAGGTCACCTGCTCTAGTCAAGACCGCCTGCTGATCTGCCTCCGTTACCTTTTTGAAAGAAAAATCTCAGAAGGTTAGTATAATTTTACCCTCAGAAATGAAAAACAACTGAAGAGCAGAGGCCCCACCATGAAGATTTGGTAATTCAATTACGCTAAATGTAAAAAAGATTCTGAAGCCAGTGGTATTATTTAATTCTTTTCATTAAAGCAAAAGGGCTCACTTGTTTGTTTTCAGGGACTCTAAAATGCTGATGAGGAGTGAGGGTCCCCCAGTCACTGAGCAACTAAAGGCATCTTTGAAGAGGAAGAGGTACAAACCATGTCCCTTGGCCTTCCACAGGGAGGCTGCAGGGCACAGAGGGACCCAGTGGTGAAAGCCCCTCAGTATGCTGGGGGTGAAGACTAAAGGCTGCTCGGAGGAAAGGCTATCTCAGAATGGCTTAGGTGGACGACAGGGGAATGGCTTCTAGAACAGAGGGACAGAGTGATCAAAGATGTCAGTATAGGGGCGCCTGGGTGGCTCAGTGGGTTAAAGCCTCTGCCTTCGGCTCGGGTCATGATCCCAGGGTCCTGATATCGAGCCCCGCTTCGGGCTCTCTGCTCAGCAGGGAGCCTGCTTCCTCCTCTCTCTCTGCTTGCCTCTCTGCCTACTTGTGATCTCTGTCTGTCAAATAAATAATAAATAAAATCTTTAAAAAAAAAAAAAGTCAGTATACCATACCCCAAAATTCCGTGTGCAAAGACTTCTCTTAAACAGCTTGAGTGATTTACAATAGTAAAAATTTTAAAACAAACTAAATGGTCAACATTTAGAGGATTCACTGAATAAACTATGATATACCCATGTTCCAGATTATGGTACAGCCAAATGTTCTGATTAGCATTTGATGATCTAAGGGAAAGGTTCAGTGAAAAACAAAGAAGAGGAAACAAAAGTAAATACAGTGTAACCCCAAACTGTGTGTGTGCGTATGTGTGTGTGTTGTAATTTTACTTTAAGAAGAAGCAGTGGAGGGACACCTGGGTGGCTCAGTCAGGTAAGCCTCTGTTTTCGGTTCAGATCATGATCCTGGGATGGAGCTCCATGTCAGACTCCTTGCTCAGCAGGGGAGTCTGCTTCTCCCTCTCTTTCTGCCTCTCCCCCTGCTTGTGCACTCCCTCTCTCTCTAAAGTAAATACTTTTTATTTTTTTTTAATTTTTTTTTAAAGATTTTATTTATTTATTTGACAGAGAGAGAGATGACAGGCAGGCAGAGAGAGAGGAGGAAGCAGGCTCCCTGCTGAGCAGAGAGCCCGATGTGGGGCTCGATCCCAGGACCCTGAGATCATGACCTGAGCCGAAGGCAGCGGCTCAACCCACTGAGCCACCCAGGTGCCCTAAAGTAAATACTTTTTAAATTTTTTTTTTTTTTTAAGATTTAATCTATTTGTCAGAGGGAGAAAGAACGCAAGAACCAGAGGGAGTGGAAGGCTCCCCGCTGAGCAAGGAACCCAGTGAAGGACTCAAACCCAGGACCCAGTAAATAAAATCTTTAAAAGAAGAAGCAACGGAATGCTAACCGTAAACATCAGCGCTGGAGAGGCAGGCTGCGTGACTGACTAGAGGAGACACACAATGGGGACGTGTAGGCCTTAGTGATGGCTAGTTCTGGAGCTGGTGATAGATTAATTATATTGTATATTAAACAGATAAATGCTATATGTATATGTGCATCTGTACCTGCATAGAAATTGGGAGAATTTAGCAAAATTTTGATAGTGACTGTCTGCGGGGTTAGAGTATATGTGACTTTTTATTTTCTTCTTTACACTTTTCTGTATTTCACAAAATTTTTAAATTTGGAAACATGTTTTCAGTTATAATTAGAAAGCTTAAGGTCAGTCTCATAAAGTGGGGAAGTACTGAGGTTTACAAGAAAAGAATTAGTGTTCCATGGGGAATTTCCACCAAAAATTGGGAAACGCCTCTGGAAGGGAGTACCTGGAACTTCAGCATGGGCCGCATGAGCGCCCACTTCACTTGACCACGAGAGGGCGCAAGGAACCAGCGTAAAAGCGAAGCTAAACCTGCCAGCGCGCCTGGGCTTAGATTTGTGAGTTGGGGGAGGAACCCTGCCCTCCTCCTGCCCCCGGGCCTTCATCCAAATTCTTCACAAGGCTTGAGTGCAGGTATGAATCCTACAGGATTGGATGGTGTGTCTCAGGGCTGCCCCACCCAAGCCAGGGTGTCAAAAGGACACCCTTAAGTCTTCGTGAGTTTTCTGACGAAATGGGTTTTGTCAGTGTACCCCATGTAGAGTAGGGCGCAGCTGGACCCTCACAACCAGCAAGGTTTCTAATCTCAACCGCTATATTCACACTCCCAGAAAACATAACCTAGGGGAGAGGTGACATAGTCCTACAGTTGTAGGTAACCCAAATACAGCAACAGGCCATGTTCTCTGTGATTTTCTTTCTTTCTTTAAGATTTTATTTGACAGAGATGAGAAGCAGGCTCCCCACTGAGCAGAGAGCCCGATGCGGGGCTCGATCCCAGGACCCCGAGATCATGACTTGAGCCGAAGGCAGAGGCTTAACCCCCTGAGCCACCCAGGCGCCCCAGTGTGATTTTATTTCTTAGTGAATATGCAGCTGCGTTCAAGTGATTTGGTGTTTGGGGGCTTCTGGTAGCAAGCAGTGTAGTGTGGTGTAGAGGAAAAAATAAACTTTGGGATCAGAAACCTGTTGTCCAAATTCTACCATCTGTCCACAGTTCACTAGCTGTGAGGCTGGGGCAAATTACTTCAACTCTCTAAACTTCAATGTCTTCATTTTTAAAATGGGAACCGTGAGAAGCAAACTCCTGGTCAAATGGGGCCTACCCACACCTGGGTGGCTCAGTGGGTTAAGCCTCTGCCTTCAGCCCAGGTCATGATCCCAGGGTCCTGGGATCAAGCCCCGCATCGGGCTTTCTGCTCAGCAAGGAGCCTGCTTCCCCCTCTCTCTCTGCCTGCCTCTCGCCTACTTGTGATCTCTCTGTCAAATAAATAAATAAAATCTTTAAAAAAAAAAAAAAAATGGGGCCTACCCAGAGGGCTCCAGGCACAGATAGCTTTCTTTGGCCAAAGCTGTGAGGAGGTTTGGGCCACCTCCAGGGGACATCCAAGGCAGGATCCTGGCCAGAGAAGGCTGCATCACACCCTGAGTCAGATATACCACAACACCCAGGCACATGGAGTAACCAGACGGAGAATTCCCCTAGAAGGGTGACTCTTGGGGGGACAGATACTAGAGCTAGGCGGGCCCCCTGGAGAACACACCAGGGAAACTCAAAGCAAGTGGCTTCCCCTCTCCACAAGGGGATTCCAGAGCTCATGTGTGCAGAGCTCATGGGTGGGCATTCTTTTATTTTCTAGTGTCACTAAAGAAATAATCAACATCCAACCCTGTGTAAGTTTAAGTCCGGTGTGATGATTTGATACACGTGCATACGGCAAATGTTTACCACAATCAGGTTAGCACATCCTTCATCTCACATAATTTCCAGGCTGCTGCTGTTATGGTGAGGACATTATAGCTCTCCAAGTACGTGGCACAGTATTGTTAGCTATAAATTCGTGATAGCCATTCATTTTTTAAAATGTGCTTCTTTGGAATTGGACTCCAGGTAGGTTTGGGGTCTCCTCTTGCAGTGGAAGTCACCCCTTCCTTTTGAGGGAAGAGAATCGGACCCGGTTTGGTCTGCATCTTAGGGTCTTGATCCAAAGATGGCAGAACCTGGTTTGTCCTGAGAAGAGGTTGTAGGCAACCAAAAGGGCTCAAGAAGTCAGCTGTAAACTACCCTAGAAACGTAAATATCATTCAGTTAAAATATTTTTGTTTGTTTTACACGTTCTCAGTAGGCAGCAGCTGGGGAACGTGGTGGCATGGATGAAAGGACGTGGCCCCCACAGGGCCAGAGCGACACTGCTACAGGTCACCAAATTACGTACACGTCCTCTTAGCTCGCTGACTCCTTCACTGACCCGGGAAGGACCATGTTACCTTTTCCAACTGATAGACATTGAGACAGGGTCAGCGTTTTCATTTTTTCTGGGCTTTTCATAGTCGTGTCTGTCGCCGCACTCGCCCGCTCCCCTCACCTCCCCACCCCTCCCAGCCCACTTTGTGCAACAGGGTCTGTCGGCGATGACAGGGCACGGAGGAAGAAGAGTATGGAGAGTCTGGTCTGCCTGCATCCCCTCCAAATTCCTCCACTGACAGCCTAATGCCTGACGTGGTAGATTTAGAAGGCGGGGCCTTTGGGATCATGAGGGGGAAGCCCTCGTGAATGGGACTCACGCCCTTACAAAAGAGACCCCAGAGGGCTTCCGCTCTCCTTCCCCGGTGAGGAGACAGCCACCCGGGAGCCTGGCAGCAGGCCTGAACCCGCCCACTTGGGCTCCCTGATGTTGGCCTCCCAGCCTCCCAGCCGGGAGAAATGGATTTCTCTTGTTCATCGGCCACCCCTGGCTGTGATTAATTTCATTGCAGCAGCCGGAATGGACTAGGACAAGTTGTGAAAGTGCCCAGGGAACAAGGTAGGGTGGAGAGGCATTTGGGTTTACGAAGTCACACACAACCTCATCTAATTTTTTTTTTAAAAGATCATTTATTTGACAGACAGAGATCACAAGTAGGCGGTGTGGCAGGCAGAGAGAAGCGGGAAGCAGGCTCCCTGCGGAGCAGAGAGCCTGATGTGGGACTCGATCCCAGGACCCTGGGATCATGACCTGAGGCGAAGGCAGAGGCTTAACCCACTGAGCCACTCAGGTGCCCCTCATCTAATTTTTTAAGTAAAAGGAAGGCAGGGACGCCTGGGTGGCTCAGTTGGTTGGACGACTGCCTTCGGCTCAGGTCATGATCCCGGAATCCCAGGATCGAGTCCCGCATCGGGCTCCCAGCTCCATGGGGAGTCTGCTTCTCCCTCTGACCTTCTCCTCGCTCATGCTCTCTCTCACTGTCTCTCTCTCAAATAAATAAATAAATAAATAATCTTAAAAAAAAAAAAAAAAAAAAAAAAGGAAGGCAGAACCTATCCTTGAGGAAGGAAGCTCGTGGATGCCTGGTTAGTTAGAACTGCTCCTGGCTGGATGCTGGAGTCAAGTCAGGAGAGCTCTGAGGTTGCTGCTCCTGGAAAAGGGAACTCCGTAGCCCTACCTCACGGGGGGGCTCCAACATGGGGGGCGATTCACAGAGACTAGCATCTAAACAGTGTCTCTGCGGGCTTCGGGGGCTCACCCTCCACTCCCACGATGCTGGCCTGTAAGAAGTCTTCGAGAACATGAGGACCTAGGCTGAGCTGAGACCTGACCAAGCCAAGGCCACACAGTCAGGAAAGAGGCCAGAGCCGTCTCCCCGGCCTCTACCCCTCTGCCCCCGGGGGGGCTGCCCCCACACTGAGTTGCAAGCCATCTGCCAGATGCCTCCTAGGCTCCCGAGAGCCGTTGCGGGCGGTTTGCTTTACCTCCTGACCTCACAGAACCAAACCATAACATTTACAGCCGCTCTGCGTTTATATCCTACAGTCTTTGTCTTTTCTCGACATGCCCTTCTCCTCTTTTATTTTCCTGAACATTTCCTGTGAGATTCTGCCAAAGACCTGCTTGTTTCAGCTGCTTTGATTTTCTTTTAAGGAAAGCAAAATTTATGGAAATCAAACTGGTTTTGACACAGGAGCCGTAACAAATAGCAATTCCCATTCCTAAGTGCGTATAAATCACGGGCTCTGACACTCTGCCTTTGACCTGAACCAGAGCAGCTGTCACTCGAGAGGCTGCAGGCGGGGGCCTCACGCGCCAGCCTGCCCTGCTTCCTGGAGAAGCCCCGTGGGTTCCCGCCGAGGGGCAGCAGAGCGACAGAGCGGAGGCTGGGGGGACCCTTCGGGAATTTCTCTGGGAATTTTCACTTCTTCTGAGCTCCGTCTAAATGTTCCTTTGGCCCCGATGCTCAGTGTGGAACTAAGAGGATCAGCCTGAGATTTTCAGGGAACCCCTAATCCCTGCCAAAGGGCGTCGAGATGGCAGCATCTGGGCCAAAACTGTGGGTGAGGAGGGTTGCTCTGTTCTGCGGCTGACAGAGCTCCTGGGGTCTCTTGGGAGGCTCTGGGGGGCACATCGGGTGCCCTGTGCGAGAACCTGGCCTCCGAGGCCTGCCTTTGTGAGCTTTGGTGCCCTGACGTAGGAGCAGAGAGAATGCCTTTGACACAGACGCATTTGTAAAGCTGTCCTCTCCCCCCACCCTCTGCTCCCATCGAGCCATCTCTAATCCCCAAATAATGCAGATGCAGCTCCAGGGTAAATGCTGCCAAAGGGACATCTGCTTTCTCATTTTGGTTGCTGGCATCCTGAGTAACGAACGCCACGATTCTTAACGAGCCAGCAGCCTTGGCAGATCTGAAAATGTACCAAAAGCCATTTTCCAGGGAGATCTCACATTCTCGTGTTTTAAAGATTTATTTTGTTTAAATCCAATTAATTAACATGTAGTGTGTTTTCAGAGGTGGAGTTCAGTGATTCATAGAGGCATAGAACACCCAGTGCTCAGGTCATCACGTGCCCTCCTTAATGCCCACCACCAAGAGGCACCTGGGTGGCTCAGTCAGTTAAACGGCTGCCTTTGGCTCGGGTCATGAACCCAGGGTCCTGGGATCGAGCCCCACTTCGTGCTCCCTGCTCTGAAGGAAGCCTGCTCCTCCCTCTCCCACTCCCCCTGCTTGTGTTCCCTCTCTGTGTCTCTCTCTGTCAAATAAATAAAATCTTAAAAAACAATGCCCATCACTCAGTTACCCCATCCCCCCACCTGCTTCCCCTCCAGCAACCCTATTTGTTTCCTGGAGTTAAGAGTTTCTTATGGTTTATCTCCCTCTCTGATTTCATCTTATTTTATTTTTCCCTCCCTTCCCCTATGATCCTCTGTTTTGTTTTGTTTTTAAGATTTTATTTATTTCTTTGACAGAGAGAGAGAGATAAGTAGGCAGAGAGGCAGGCAGAGAGAGGGGGGAAGCAGGCTCCCCATATCAGAGATCCCCATATGGGGCTCCATCCCAGGACCCTGAGATCATGACCTGAGCCGAAGGCAGAGGCTTAACCCACTGAGCCAACTGGCCATCCTGTCTCTGTTTTGTTTCTTAAATTCCACGTGAGACTTAATATTCTCACTTTCCTCAAAACTGCTCTGACTTTTTAGGAGACCTAGAAACAGTGACCCCATTCCCAAATAACGCCTCAATTTAGAGGAGAGTTAGCCTTGGTGAGTTGGCTTTAACAAAGGTCTGTGGAGGGTCCTGTGTTGTGCTGGGCACTGAAATTTATGGACAGTTCTGGCCTAGAAAAGAGGTAAAAGACACCTGTTTAGAGTGTTACAAGTGCCAGCTGCTGTACTAGGCTCTACACACGTTTTTCCACGCTGTACCTTCGAAATGTAGTCATTATGGAGGAAAGGAGTGCCAGATACTGGTTGGGGATGTTGTAGCCCAGAAAGGTGAAGTAACTTGCCCAACACCCCGAAGTTACTACACATTTTTTTGTGCATCCATTTATCACATCAAAATTGTATGGAACTTCTACTGAGAGCCAGGAATTCGACACATGAGCTTATCAAGATGAATCAGCGATAGCCCTGCCCTCACAGTGTTTGTCATCTAGCGATGGAGACAACTCAGTAGACAATCACAACAGAGCTTTGCAAATACCGAGACCAGTAGGTGGATGGATGTGTAGGGGAGGTGGGTGTTGTGGGGGCGTACAATAAGCCAGTCTTGGGATCCAACCAGGCCAGCCCAACCCCAAATCCTGTACTCTCTCAGTGCAGAGAAAAACAGAGACAGAGACTTCTGCTTTTCCATCTTGTTCCAGGCCCTGTTTGTGACCCTCTGGGGTCTGATGTCTGTATCCTCTCATCCCCTTTGTCCGTGGGAGGCGAGAAGGAGAGCGTCCCTCATGGAAAATACCTCAGTGTTAGATAGTTAGCCAGAACTTGATGATCTAGATGGCTTTCCTCACGGCCACCTGTCCCCCTGGCCCCCCTACCTGTTCTTCATCCTGAAATCTCTGCTTTCCTAACACCTCAGTCCACCCCGCGTGGGAAAATAGAAAGGGCCACGTTCTCTCAGCTCCTCCCCACTCACTCTCCACCTCCCACGTCAGCTCATAGACTTCCGCTTTCAAATCCTGCCCCTTGGGGCGCCTGGGTGGCTCAGTGGGTTAAAGCCTCTGCTTTCGGCTCAGGTCATGGTCTCAGGGTCCTGGGATCAAACCCCACATCGGGGGCTCTCTGCTCAGTGGGGAGTCTGCCCCCCCCCACACCTGCCTCTCTGCTACTTGTAATCTCTGTCTGTCAAATAAACAAATAAAATCTTTAAAAAAATAAAATCCCACACCTTGCTTGGTTCTTCTCATGGCTTCTGTGCCAAGGCCTGATGTTTGACTCCTCCTCCCCATCTGGGCAGTTACAACCAAGACCTGAGCGACGGCCCGGCATCCCCTTTCACCCAGCACAACCCCAGCTCCACGCTGCCACCAGTCCCCCTTTCTGAAGAAGCAGTTTAGGTCATGCTGTTTTCAAGCTTCAATGCCTCTGCTGACTTGACACTGCACGTAGAATAGAATCCAGTTTTCTTGGCATGGCGCATCAGGTTCCTCATCATCGAGCACCATCTTGTCTGTCCACCACCTGCCCCAGCCTCACAGAATCTCTCCCTAGAGCTGAAATGCACCTCTCTTCCCTTCCACGTGCTTCACCCTCTGAGCCTGGGGTGAGACCATTCCCTACTTTCCAATCCAGGAAACTCCTACCCATCCCACAAAACCCAGCTCAAATAGCACCTCCTCTGTAGATGCATTTCTTTACTTCTCCAGAAGGTCTAGTTATGCCCTCCTCTGTGGTCCTCCAGCCCCGCATTTATGCCTTTGTCTTAACGCTTGTTAAAACATATTGGAATCCTCCCTAGATACATTGTGTGTCTTCTGACTGGATGCTAGCTCTTCAGGGCCAAGGACTGTGTTTAATTTATTCTCCCCAACATCTAACCACAGGTTCTGCTACATACGAAGTGCCGATGAATGTTTCTGCTATGTTACAGGATTTCCCATCAATCCTTTTGTCTGTGTTTATTGCCAGAGGCCTTTGGTGCCCTGATATTCTCTCTTCAGTTAGGAAACAGGAAACAAAGATTCCCCAGCAGAGAGGGAACCCTGGGGCTCTCTCCTTTATCCTTGGTCATAATTGTCCAACTTCAAAATAAATCCTGTAACACACCTAGTCACCAGACTTATCATACTATCAAAGGGTGTTTGATGTTTTCAGCTGAAGCAGGAAAAAAAAAAAAAAAGGAGTATTGGCAGAAGTAGCTCCCATGCACCATTTGAGTGGTGGACGAGCGGCCCCAGCCCAAGAGAGGGAACCAAGGGAAGGAAGTCTCAGGTCGCCTGTGCTGAATGGCACCAGCTATTACTCAGGACCCGGAAGGTTCCTATGGCACAGTGTTGAGATGCATTTCAGTGGGATGATGTTCTGGAGGAAAATCCAGTTATACCAAGAGTGCCATTTATGTCTTAGAAACTATGCATTTTTAGATTTTATTTATTTGCTTGTTTATTATTTAAGTAATCTCTACACACAACATGTGGCCTGACTCATGACCCCGAGATCAAGAGTTGCATGCCCTTCCAGCTGAGCCAGCCAGACATGCGGCCCACCACCAAGTATATTTAGATTTTCTTTTTGAGATTCTATTTATTTATTTGACAGAGAGACAGCAAGAGAGGGAACCCAAGCAGGGGGAGTGGGAGAGGGAAAAGCAGGCTCCCCACTGAACAGCGAGCCCGATGTGGGGTTCAATCCCAGGACCCTGGGATTATGACCTGAGCCAAAGGCAGACGCTTAAGGACTGAGCTACCCAGGCACCACTATTTTTAGACTTTATTTATTTATTTGACAGAGATCACAAGTAGGCAGAGAGACAGGCAGAGAGAGAATGGAGGAAGCAGGCTCCCTGCTGAGCAGACAGCCAGATGCAGGGCTCTATACCAGGACCCGGGGATCATGACCTGAGCTGAAGGCAGAGGCTTTAACCCACTGAGCCACCCAGGCACCGCTATTTTTAGATTTTAAACAGCAGCTCACACCTGAAATACCGGGATGAGTCTACGCTGAGAACAATGAAACCAAGAAGCGAGGGGGGGAAAATATTTTGACCGAGATCTAGATTGTTCTGCTAAAATACTTTGGCAGTGATAAGCACGGGTCTAAATGATTTGACTTCTCTAGCAGTCTGGCTGAAATCAAGGAGACAAAACGGGACAAAGCAGATGTTTTAAAAAATTCAAATTAGGAAAATGGAAAATGAATGAAATCCCACCTGGAATCAGCTCAAATCCATTTAACACGGTGCGATACAAATTAAATACATTGCACATAAAATGCATCTGACACTTCGTATTGATTTGTGTAAATCTGCATAAGATGGGCTTTCTGTGGTTGTCCCCACCATCAAGAAAGGGTTCGGGATGCCTGGGTGGCTCAGTTGGTTGGACGACTGCCTTCGGCTCAGGTCATGATCCTGGAGTCCCGGGATCGAGTCCCGCATCGGACTCCCAGCTCCATGGGGAGTCTGCTTCTCCCTCTGACCTTCTCCTCGTTCATGCTCTCTCTCACTGTCTCTCTCTCAAGTAAATAAATAAAATCTTAAAAAAAAAAAAGGGTGTATGGGGGGAATTGTTATAAATCTCATTATTTTCCTAATTAAATAACCCTGGCTTCAAACAGTTCAATTTGCAGTTTAGGAAAGATTATTTGCCCATTGACAGTGAATCAGAACAGGTGCTATTATGCTCCCAGCTTTTAAGCTGTTGGGATTTTTACATCTGGATGCCAGAGCTAATCAGAAGGCATTTTCTCTCTTTTCTATCTGTCTTCACGATCTGAAGCAGAGTTTAAAGCTTCTCGGGATATTTTGTAACTCATTAGTTTTTGGCATCCTCTACAGCCATTTTGGCCAGTATGATTCATTCATTCTTTGAGCACGATTAGCTGTGAAAACAGATCTTAGAACAGACTCCCTCCACCCGAGAAAGATTACTGAAGGTAGGAAATGCAGGTGATTAGCGGAGTTCGGCTTTGATACAGACATCCTGCTCTTCTGCTAACCCTTTGAACTAACTTTGATATGCAATAATTAAGAGGGATTCAACCCCTGAAGGAGAAGCTGCTGAGGCCCTGCCCCTTCTCTCTCTCTCTCTTGAATCCTTGTTTTGAACTATTGATCAAACAGATTTAAAGGGATTTGTTGAAGCCTGTGTGGGGTAAGGAGGGAGGAAGTGAAGGGGGGTGGGGGAGAGAGAGATGAGGAGACACATCTGGTATAAATTGTTCCAGAAGGAACCTGCTCATTCAGAGTTCACACACCTCACAGAGACGAAGATTTGCTTCCCCTTGGAGAAAAGCAGTTCCAGACGACCTTGCGGGGTTTCCGTTTGGCTCTCTTGTGGGGTTGGAGCAGCCCAGTTTGGAGGGCGCGGAGAGGCGGTTAGAGGATGGCGGTGGTGGTCCTGCTGGGGCTCAGCTGGCTGTGCGCCCCCCTGGGAGCTCTGGTTCTGGATTTCAACAACATCAAGAACTCTGCCGATGTGCACGGGGCTCGGAAGGTAAAGCGCCCGTAAGGCAGCAGGGGGCAGTTCACGAGGTGGGGGGGGTAAGGCTCACTGAGGGGCAGTGGGCAAAGGGATGCGACTCCCTAGAAGAAAAACATCTAATGGGAATGGCACAAACACCAACGGTACAGGTACTCCACCTGTAGCTCAGCTTCTCGAGGTTCTGGATGTAGACCAACAATCTCACCATCCCTAAAACACATATCAGAAGGCATTTTTCTTCCATTGTCAAAAGGGCACAAGACAATGAAATCCCGAGTTTTAAAAGTAGGACGATTTTTTCGAATGCAACCTTTGCAGCACATAGGTTTATTCATCGGAGATTTGATTTCCCCTTTGTGGGAGAAAACCAATTATATCGAGAAATTTCGGCGCCGCCAAAGGCCTTTCAGCACATGCGAGGCGCCACTATGATGTGGCTTCGTCCATCCCTCACTTTGAATTCAAAGTCCTCTTCCACCTTGTTGGGTTCCTCAGCCCCGTGACAAGTTTTTCCTTACAGGGTTCACAGTGCCTGTCTGACAAGGACTGCAGTTCTAGAAAATTCTGCCTCAAACCGCAAGATGAGAAGCCATTCTGTGCTACTTGTCGTGGGTTACGAAGGAGGTGCCACCGTCATGCTGTGTGCTGCCCTGGGACGCTCTGCGTGAATGGTAAGCTGTTGTAAACCCCTGCAGGGTGGTGTTGCCCCAAAGAACAGTGGTTTTCTATTGAAGATAGCATATGAGTGTCGTAGGCTAGAATATTCCAAGATGGGCACTCTCCGAAGGTCTCCTGGATTCACGCTTGAAGTCATTCATGCAGCTGCCTTTTCTTAATGCAATAAAATAGTTTATTTCCTGGCGATAATTTTTGTCAACAACTTAGAGATAATGATTTTAAAGGAAGGGGGTCAAGAGGGGATCTTTCAAATTCTTTTGTTTTCACTTGGATTCCACTACTTAACTGCTTTCTTTGCCGTATGTGCATGTAAATATTTAGTGCATGTGTCCCAGAAATCTTGCAAGCTATATATAAACTGAAGGCAGAGGTACTGCCAAACTATGTAACAGTGTAATAATCAGCGTGTCTGTGGTCCTAACCCTTGAAGTTAATAACTCCAACCACACCTGGTTGTCCCTCAGATGTTTGCACGACAATGGAGGATGCCGCCCCAATACTGGAGAGGCAGATCGATGCGCAAGATGATGTGGACACGAAAGCAACGACTGAGCATCCAATTCAGGAAAACAAACCCAAAAGGAAGCCAAATATTAAGAAACCACAAGGCAGTAAGGGTAAGAGAAGCATTCTGGCACCTTTTTCTTTTCTTTTTTTTAAGAGAAAAACATTTCCCGGGGCACTTGGGTGGCTCAGTCCGTTAAGCATCTGCCTTCAGTCCATGGGTCCTGGGATCAGAACCACTGCTCAGCAGGAAGCCTGCTTCTCCTCCTTTTACCCCTCTTCTTGTTTGTGCTTGTGCTCTCTCAAATAGATAAATAAAATTCTTAAAAAGAAAAGAAAAGAAAAACATTTCCCCCCGCTTGGCTTTCAAGGATAGGCCGAACCTGATCTGATTCCTCCCCACTCCAGAGACACAGAGGGATTATGTCCTGTTTCTAATCCCTCTCCTTCCACGGCTTGGAAGATCATGTAGGGAGTAGCATAAGGCAGTCAGCCACTGAAGAGGCCAGGGGACTAGCCATAATCATGAACTAGTTGGCAGGAAAATCTTTAAGTGAATTTTATACACATATGTTTTTATAGTCTGTAATTTAATAAATGGAGGTTTCCCTAAGTCCTCAGGATATAAAATAAAAGAGAAACGAAAGTTGATGAATCAACAATTTTTATTCTTAAAATACAAACTTCACTAAGATGAAGCTAATTCCTATCTTGGACATAAAATAACTGGAATATTTGAAGGCAGTGGATTGGCCAGTCTGTGTCTCCAAGGCTAAACAGCCCCTTTATGAGTCATGGTCTGTGTCCATATAAATCCCATTTAATAGAACACTGATGAGGGTATTGATTCATTCCTCAATACTGGAAATCTCATCTCTCTTTTTTTATAAATGATTTTTTTAAAGGTTTTATTTATTTGACAGAGAGAGATCACAAGTAGGCATAGAGGCAGGCAGAGGGGGCGGGGGAAGCAGGCTCCCCGCTGAGCAGAGAGCCAGATTCCAGGCTTGATCCCAGGACCCTGAGATCATGACCTGAGCGGAAGGCAGAGGCTTAACCCACTGAGCCACCCAGGCACCCCTGGAAATCTCATCTTTCTCTGAAAATGTTTGAACTTTATAAAACAAATTCTATTAGGTAGGGCTAAAATTCCCATGTCCTCTACTTTTGGCATAAGAGCTAGCTCTGGGAGACCTGCGTTCTGCTTTTATTTTTACTTTGTGGCTCTAGATCCTACACCTTCATCCCAGCTACAAGCCCCCCACATGGCACTTTGCCCCATTTATTGTGACAGCCCACACGAATCTTGTTACAGGACAAGAGGGAGAAAGATGTCTTCGAACTTTTGACTGCGGAGCTGGACTTTGCTGTGCTCGTCATTTCTGGACTAAAATTTGCAAGCCAGTCCTCCTGGAGGGACAGGTGTGCTCTAGGAGAGGGCAGAAAGATACGGCTCAAGCTCCAGAAATCTTCCAGCGCTGCGAGTGTGGCCCTGGACTATTATGTCGAAATCGAGTGACTGGCAACCGACAGCATGCAAGGTTAAGAGTATGCCAAAAAATCTAAAAAGCTGTAAAGATTTCAAAATAAAGATAACTCCTTATTGTATTCAAACAGAAATCTCAGACATTAATTTAAAAATCTTTCGATAATATCTCTGTAAATCAAGTCTTGTGGCAACTGGGATAGACTGACCTAGAGCGCTGTGAGGTGCTCCCTTGAGGATGAAGGAAAACTGGTTTTGGCTTTTTGTCTATTTCTGCAAAGTAATGTGACTCCTCAGAAAAGTTTAATTTGATCTAGTGACTCAATTGGTTCAAATAAATCTTTACATAATTTCTGGTGAAATTCTGGTACATGACAGTACCTTGGGGGTAAAAAAGTGATGGTCTGCAGCTAGTTCTTATCTTACCAGTGAAAATTATCACAGTAAATTAAGGGAAAAATTTTTTCCTTAAAATCCCTCTTGTTTATTTTCTTTCATTTCCCTCTTGTAAGGGAAATGCCCCTTCACTACAAAATAATTTGGTTAATAAAGAAATAACATTAAAAAGGTAGTATTTTACGTGTATTATAGTCCTTTGCAAGTTATAAAGCATTACCACGTATTTTGTTTTCAACAGCTTTAATCATTTGATAACTTTTTACATTTTATATTTATATAACTTTAATTATATAAATTAATATCATTTATATTATATACATATGCTTTATATTTTAAATTACATATACTTAAATAATTATGTGTAATTTATATATTAAATTATATTAATCTAGTTATATTAATTACATGGATTATATAATTTCAAAGCTAGGGTCTTCAAGGAGTGTTTTTACTCTCAATAGCTTTACTTAACCATTTGATAATTTTTTTTTTTTTAAAGATTTTATATATTCATTTGAAAAGGAGGGAGACAGAGCACAGTCATGGTGGGAGGCAGTGGCGGTGGGAGAATGAGACTCCCTGCTGAGCTTGGAGCCTGCCCTGGGGCTGGATCCAGGACCTGGAGATCTGACCTGAGCCGAAGGCAGATGCTTCATCATCTGAGCCACCCAAGCCGCCCCACTTGATAACTTTTTCTATTTTACATTTATACTTTTATTTTACATTTATACTTATACTTAATATAAGTATACAAATTTACATATAAAGCCAATGATATAGAATATATAATGTATATAATTAACATAATTAATCTATTTTATATAATTTCAAAGCTTGGGCTTTCAAGGAACATTTTTATTTATATGCTTGACCATTTGAACTTAAAAATTACCTTGGAGGAAAACTAGGGCAAATAAGGGAAAATTCTGTTTGAAGTTGAAGATTCAGGCCATATTTTGTACATATGGGTGCATATTATAAGTGGTTTTGCTTAGGGAAGCTTTTTTCTCATGAATTACAACCACTTTTAGATTTCATTTAAGAGATAAACCACACAACTAGTCTTAGGTTTTTAAGTATATATGACAAAATTGAATATGGGGTCCAAGACAACCCAAGAAAAAAATTAAATTATGAAGGTCACTAATTTCTAAAGAATACTGAATCATCGTCCAGTTCATGCCCAGTCACTGACTAATCTGTAATAAATGGGAGGAAAAGTAATAGGGTAATGTGGTTTACAGCAGAAGGGCAGAAAATGAGAAAATAAAAATTCCCATTGAACATTGCTAACATCTCATCTTTTCTCTCTAGTAAATCCTTAGTAAAGTGTGATCATGAACATACGTGATGTGTTATTTGCTAATAAAATAAAACTTATTTGCTAATAAAATAATAAGAACATCTGATAATAGTATGAGCGGCTTTATTGACTACAATGCAAGCTAAGGTATGAAGAAGAAACAATCATTTAAAAACACCAAAGACCCTTACATAGCAAAGGTTAAGAAATAAATTAAGAATCCTGCTGAGCTGAGCTGGCCTGAGGACAGGCCTCATTCACTCCGATCCTTGGGTTCTCGGTATTTCCACTGGATGTAGTCAAAGATGTCTTTCTCGCTATCCACTGGCAGAGGCTCTCCAGCAACTCCTGCAAGTACAGCGAGAAAAGAAACTTACAAACTGGTTTTGGAATTTAGTTATGAAGGTTTAGGGACGACAGCTGAATGGGGACTCACTTTCAGAAGGAAAAGAAAATGGTAACTAAAACCACTAAACTAACTAAACTAGATTAAACTAACTAAAGCCACTGAACCACGATATTGACCTCCCTCTCCCCCCATCCTCGCCCACGAGCTTGTGTTCAAGCTCTGTCACACAGATTACCAGTACTATAAAAGGAACGTGAATATCCCAACTGGGGCCACTGAAGTGATCCTAATCCACAATTTTCCTCTCTGCCGGATCTCCACCATAGTCACCGCGGATCACAGGAAATACTCTAGTTAGTTTCCTTTGTAACTCAAAATGCAGAATCTTGGGCCCCCCTCCAATTAGCTTCTGCATTTAATGAGGTGCCCATGAGGCGCGCACACATATTTACATGTAAGAACCACTGCCTTCATCTACCCGGGAAGAAAGCCCTATTTTATACTTTCAGGACAAAATGACAAAATCTTTATTTTCCTAGTAGAGAATAATAAACAAACACAGTACACTGTGAAATGTTAAAAAGCATAGATTAAGCAATTCTTACTCTTTAAACTTTTTTTATTTTTAAAAAAATTTTTAAGTAAACTCTGTCATGAGCTTGAACTCATGACCCAGAGATCAAGAGTCACATGCTTACTACTGACTGAGACAGCCAGGTGCCCTAACTCCTAAACTTTGGAAGGCATGCGGCTGAAGCTACCAGGTTTGTCCTGGCACTAAAAGCAATGATACCTAGGTTCTTCAGAAGTCTTGGAGATACATGAAAAACAAACAAACAAAAAAAACCACTTTAGACTAATAAGATTTTTTTACTGACCATCATTAATTCAGTCTAATAGAGCTAGAAAGAACTCTTGCCATCAAAGCTTCCAATTGAGGGCCTGAGAGCATGTATGGATTTAAAGACCCTTTTGTTGCCTGAGGGACTCACAATACAAAGAAACTACAATTAACTGGCAGAATTACTTAAAGGCTTTTGAGAGAAACCAAAGCTGCTAAACCAAAGTAGCCTTGAAAATAACTTTCTCTCAAGATGACCAGGATTATCTCTAATGCAGACACAAATACCCACCAGTGACTCCCAAGGGACGGATTGTGTACTCATTGATTGTGAAGCCCTTTTCTAGGGCATGAGCTCTCATATTCTTATTGAAAATATCACTCCCGGTGAAATAGAGAACACCGCAGTAATACTGATCCTTGGGTATCAACCTAAAATAAATAGATAAACAAATAAATCTCTCACCACACATTTTGAATTTGGCAAAAATAGGACTCTTATAATCAATAAGGCACAAAACACCTACAATAAGTCTATGTGGTCTAATAACCTAGGGAGGAGACTATCATCAGGTAGACTGTTGAAATTACTCCAAGCTCGCAGTTAGTCTAGCTTTCAGTAAACTATGTCCTGCAAGACGTGTGGGGAAAAGAAAAGCAGGAGCATGTATTACAACTAACTTGCCCGTAGTTAACTACTTTTGAGCTGTGGAAGGCATCACGATGAGATACAAATCTAGAGAAAATAGATGATATTCTGTAGACAGTCATTATTCTTTGCATATTTTCAGGCTAAGCATTGTCTATACCACAAACATACAGCATTTCAGAATGAAAGGGGGTTCTAGACATTTAGGTGAATTCCAAGATACACAGAGGACAAGGAAAAAGGGAAAAATTAATAGGTCAGCAACAAATTTCGAGTAATACCTTATATCAATTCTCCTGTGTGGATACTCCTTTTCATCATTTTTACTGGGAAGCTGGCAAACACCCTAAAATGGATATTTCAAAGAATGCTTAAAAGACGTTTTTAAACTTCAGGCTTAACTTTAATCGAATGTTGTTAAATGTGAGGTTTTTGCTTTGAATGCAAGCAGTTTTAGACTCCTGGGCACTTTTAACTTAGTGGCTTTTCTATGCAGTATGTCTTGTCACCACCTTCCTCTTGTACTTTGTGGTAATTGAAGAACTACAGGAAACAGCAGGCAAGGATTCTAGGTATGAGGGTTTGGTCTTTGTGTGATTCCAAACAAGAGCTAATCAGGGAAAGCATCACACATGAAAGACACAGACCAAAACAAACAGAAAAGCAACCTGGAAGAAACAATGATGATGGAGGGAGGACAATCAGCTATTAGTAATATTCCAAGATAAAAGAAAATATTCCATACATGAAGGTCAGAATATTACAAAAAAAGAACACTTAAGAAAAAGGTTTAAATCAAAATTAAAAGTAGGAGAGCAGAAGTAGAAGAGTTTAAAATTGAGGAAATCTCCCAGAAACAGAAAAGACAGATGAAAAATAGGAAAACTGTAAAGGATAAGAAAATTACAGGATCATTTTCTTTCTTCTCTACAGGTGAGTTTTCATTATACTTCTACAGTTTTCAAACAAACGTTATCAAGGTCTATTTAGTAATCTTTTTCCTTTTACAGAAAAATGGGCCAAAATTCTGGACTGGGGAGCAACCCATAAATATATAAAAAGAGCCATAAATATCAGAAACTTCCAATTAAAAAAGTTTCAAATGCCACACTCAAAGAAAAGCACACATGTGACAGGCTTCTGGTCCTAAAGAATAGTCAACTTAGTACACAGATCACTAAACACTATACTTTTTCACTTAGTAACATAGAAAAATTAAAACCTAGAATCTAAAATGGGTATTTTCTTTAGCAGTTGCTATGGCTGAGAGATTAAATGAAACCTGTTTATCTTCAAAATATGAAACCTACCTTCTTAGGCATTAACAAGTTCCAACTCAACCTTCAAATGGATCAGAAATGCTTTCCATCTGGAATTACCATGAGGTATTACCTTGCGGATATGGATGTTCGAGTGCCACAGGCAATGATCTTGCCGTTTGTCACATCAGTAATAGGATTTTGTCTAATGGCTTTGTTCCTTTCCTAAAGGCTCATTTTATTTCCTGCACTTTTTCTGAAGTGTTAATGTTAAGGAATTCCTCTGTATTATTGTAAATTCTTTATTAGATTGAGTGGATTAGTGTTGTTTGGCATTTCAATTGAGTAGCTTCATGCAGAGCGTCTGAAATAAAGCCCCTTTTGTTGCCCCAGGGTAGTCAAGGGATCTTCTATTGTCCCTTGAATCCTTACTGTAGATAGATATTTCACAGAAAATCATCCCGAGCCAAACTTGCACAAAATGCTAAAATCTGAAAGGTACTCACCATATATGAGGAAAACAGGCATCTAAATGCAGAGGAAAATTTTATTCTCCTTCCAAAAGCTATTTTATTCATAGGAAGGATAACTCAATTACCTAAAATCATGACTTTACAAGAGTATCTGAAGCATTAACCCTGGCTTTCCTGAGGTTTGGAGACTATTAGTTTACAGGAATTCATGTTTTGAAGAGTACTTGAAAAACACATGAATGGTCATGGGTTTTTTTTGTTTTTTAAGATTTTATTTATTTATTTGACAGAGATCACACGTATGCAGAGAGGCAGGCAGAGAGAGGGAGAAGGAAGCAGGCTCCCCGCGGAGCAGAGAGCCCGATGCGGGGCTCTCTCCCAGGACCTGATGCAGGGCTCAATCCCACCACCCCTGAATCATGACCTGACCCGAAAGCAGAGGCTTTAACCCACTGAGCCACCCAGGTGCCCCGAATGGTCATGTTTTAAACAACAGTCAATAGTTACGTTAACAAGAGGTTTTGAAATCAAGTGGATATAGAATAAGAATGGTTTATTCCACTCTATATTTCTGTTTTTTGTAATCTCTATGCCCAACATGGGGTTTGAACTCACAACCCCAAGATCAAGAGTCCCATGGTCCACTGACTGAGCCAGCCAGGCGCCCAGGTTTATTCCACCTTGTAAGCTGAATTCACTGTGTGGCCAATTTCCTTTCAGAAACAGAGATCCCAGCTTCTTGGGCTATCTTTGCTAATAATCTCACCCCCTCATCAATGCTCTGACTCCTGCCACGCTTCCCTGACAGGCTAACTCTCTGACCTCGAGTCCTTCTCCAAGGCTCCGCCCCTCATATAGGCGGTTTCCAGCCATCCTAGTCAATGGGTTTCCTGCACATCCATCTACACAAACCCTGCTCTTCCTCTTTTAAAAATAGTACTTGTTATCTTAACCTAACATGCAATTTACTTATTTATTATGTTCATTGTTAACTACCAGTCCCTTCTCAAACCCCCAAATATAAATTCAGTTGAAATTCACTGGTACATCCCAAGCTCCTAGAATAGTGCTGGGGACGTTAAGAGATGCTTAATACATAGTTGATGAACTAGCCGAACACACCTCCTCATCCCACTGGTGCTCATTCTCCCTGTCTTGTTCTTCCACACCTCCATTCTCCCTCACTTTCTGACCCTCTTTTTGTTTCCCAATTTACTCCTTACCAGTCGCTTTCATGGATCTGCTTCCAAACAAATATTACATCTACATTATATTATATTGTATTATATTAGCATGGCACTGTACAATTCTTTGGGGATCCAGTCATATGAAGATACATGTACAAACCCTTTCAAGTTTCCATGTATATTACTTAATTTGATCTGCATAATAGTCCCTTGACACAGGAGAAGTGTATCATTTTAGATGAATTTATTAAGGCCTTACAGAAGCAAAGCAACTTGCCTAACATCATACAATTAATTAGTAATGGAGACAGAGAAAGATTTGATAGCTTCCATATCCAAGTTTATTCCTTCATAATGCAACACACACCCTTTCCTCTGCAACTAGATATAAATCATCTCTTATTGCTTCTACAATAAATTGATTTGAGAGCAAATCTGGACTGCTCCTCACCCCAACAAATACTAATTATAAATGTCAAAACTGCAGGCTCAAACACGGCATTTTTTAAGCTTCAGAGACTATATGAGCCACACGTTCAGTACCTGAACTTTATACGAAAGCCATCCATCCACTGAGATGGATTAAAGCCATCCATCCACTGAGATGGATTCCGGCATCACAACACAAAGGCCTTAGTTTCCAGCTCTAACTGTCAAGTTACCTTGCTCAATTGTCAAATCAAAAACAAAAACTGCTTTCTATTTTTTTAACCTGCTTTCTTCTGGAAATAGATGTGAGGGATTCTCTTTCTGGCAATAGCTGTCTGTGTGCTGCTAGGAATACGAAAGGGATTGGGAAGGCCAGAGAGTGCAAAGGTTTCCCCAAGTCTAGCCCTGTCCTAGGACTGGTGAGTGGCCCTAGTCTTTCAAGCGTCACACACACAGTAAGGGCTGCATCAGCCTGGTTGCAGCAGTCACTGGAATCTGACTGTGAGACAAAGGTCTTCTCTGCTACACTGAGCAGCTACTACTGAAATAAGCCCATTCCACCACTGCCAGCGACTCTGCATGTTCACATTCACATGGTTACCCACCTTTCCCTTTCAGCTTATATGCAGGCCACCAGCTTGCAATGTTTCTTTGTATTCTTGCTAGCTGGATTAATAGCCTCTGCTGTGTGTAAGGCTAATATACCTCTGGGTTATTAGCCTCTGTGTTTCTTCTGGATCTCTCTTTGAGCACAGCACAATACTATTCAAACTGCAAAAAAAAAAAAAAAAAAAAAAAAAAGCTTCTGCTACCACATCGCATAATTACCTTCCTGGTCGTTGACTCTGGAAAGAGCTGATGGGCTTCTCCAGTACGAAGACTGAGGGCCTTTCGCAGAGATGACTATTGGAGGTAGACAGTTGGGGCAGAAAGGGTACCCAGAATATGCTCAGGCATACCAGGACACTTTGTTAACAATGAAAAAATTTTTTCAACTTGTCTAGCATGTGTTATTTTTAGGATTTTATCTGAGTGTTCTTTAAATGTAAAATTTGTGCACATTCATTTTAAGAATTGATAAAATCAATCTCAGTTTAAAAGGGATACTCCTAGAACATATATCAACCCTATTTTGAATAACATCTCCTGTGTCTAAGGGCGCCTGGGTGGCTCAGTTGTTAAGCCTCTGCCTTCAGCTCAGGTCATGATCCCAGGGTCTTGGGATCGAGCCCCACATCGGGCTCCCTACTTGGCGGGGAGCCTGCTTCTCCCTCTGCCTCTGCCTGCCTCTCCCCCTGCTGTGCTCTCTCTCTGTGTGTCAAATAAATTAATTAATTAATTAAAATCTTTAGAGTTTAAACAACAACAAGCATCTCATGTGTCTATTTCTGGGCATAGAGTAAAAGCTCTGAATCTGATAGATTTGGGAGAACAGTTCATAGATTTGATTCCCAAAGACTGACTAGAATTTTTATTTTTACTTTTCCCAAAGTTCTTTTGAAAACGTTATAAAATGTGGTCAACTTGGGCGATACAGTTTCACAGCCAATTAAAATCACCATACTGAATTTAATGACATCATTTTTTGGGTGTCTCATAAATATACACAACATAAAGTCTGCCATTTTAACCATGTTTAAGTGTGCGGTTCTGCAGCGTTAAGTATATTCACGTTGTTGTGCAACTACCACCAGCATCAGCCTCCAGAACTTTTCATCCTCCCCAACTGAAACTTTGTATCTGTTACAGAGTAACTCCCTCTTCCCCTTCCCTATAGGCCCCTGGCAGGCACTATATTCTACTTTCTGAAAGACACGATATTTCAATCATCTATATCAACCATCTTCTACTTTTAAGCCAAAAGCACTGTCAAATCCATGCAGTAAGACTCAGGCTAATATTAGCATGTCCGCTCCCCCAAGGCACAGTCTCTTTCCATTTCACGCAAAGAACTTGGGAAAATGGGGACTCAAAGTATGAATTTCAGGGAGTGGTAGAAGAAAGGTAACTGTTAACCATAGTCCTAGATTGCCATTTGCCTTCCTGTCAGTTTTCATGCAGGGACATTTATTAACCTTTTTAAATGCATTTGGCATTTGTCTTGACTCTTCAAAGCTTTATCTCCTAGGAAGATTACAGGATTTTAACAGTTCATCATGACGGGTGTCACTGGGAAAATCTCGGCGAGCATCCCCTCCTATTAACTCCTCTGCTTACCGTGCCACAGAACTTGTCTGTATCACACACCCCGATTTCTTTTCTTTCTTTGGTGTTGTAATAGATTAACATTCTTCAGACACTTCTAACCTTGTGTACTAAAGAATTCTGAGTCAGAGAATATGAGAACATTTGCTATTTTAAGGAAAACTTATGATGCATCAAAGTCACTTACAGAAATTTTAAAAAGAAGTAGATTATGCCTAATTATGTATTCCAATGGCACAGATTATTTACAAAGTGGGGCATTTAAAGCAAAATTCTTTACTAAAATATTCTGAGATTAGCATCCTGTTAAGTCTTCTTTCTATAAATTCTCATGGATATGCTATTTATTGACTGTAACGCTAAGATGTGGTGAGGTCACATACTCAGAATAGGTACTGACCAGTTTCCAAGGGTTTTTTTTCCCAGAAGTGTTAACTCAAAAGAGTACTTACCATGAACTTTGTTTCACCTTTTGACAGAGTATCTGTAATAAAATGGACCTTCTGTAATTGCTCCACAACACGATGTAACAGCTTTGGCTGTAGAAACATAAATAGGAAACAAGAAAAAAAGCAATTACTCTTTTATACCAAGAAAACATTTTTAACAGGAGTTTTCTGATTATCTATGGAGAAATGCCTAGTTTCCCTCTAAGTACTTTTTTCTCCTAACACAAAATTCACTTATCAAATGAAACATCTTTTTAGGAACCATCATTCTTCACCAATATCATGATACCCCCAAATACACATCATCTGTGTTTATCTGTGTCATTAAATCAAAAAGTTAGCTGCTTCATCTTTAAAAGGTATATATTCTAAAATCAAAAATGTTTTGCCTGCATGGGTTTTTAAATAGGAATAAAGTTTCTTAATATAATATTGTTTAATAGAAAAATATCCCCTTAATGAAAACCTGAATATTATACTGGATATTTCTAAAATATCCATGAAAGACAATAAATACTTCTGGCAATGTTTTACTAAATTTCATTTTGTTTTTCCAAAATCAGACTACTCCCTCCATTCCTTGTAGAACACCACTGTATATCCCCAGGGATATCCAGTGGTGTATATCCTGTATATCCTGTCAAGGATATCCAGTGGTGTATATCCTGTCAACCACAAGAATATACAGTGGTGTATATCCCTTTGCCTTTTATAAAATTCAGTCAGTACAAAGCACTTACATTGACTTTTCAGAAAGATTAAAACAACAATTCATTCGAAAATATCCAATTATCATTTTGAAAATGATATTCACTGCTGTGTAACACTTGGCACATTTGATTATAAATTCTGTGGTACCTGTTTGGTTGATTCAGAGGTAAAGCTTGGATGGGTCAGAAGAACGTCCATGTCACCACTGGACTCTGCGCCTATGATCATAAAACATATGAATGGAATTCTCTCCACAAAAATCTATCAGGCAAACGGAGCCAAAGTGATGTCACATTGAGAAGCCTTACTTCTTATAGCCTAACTTTCTTTTTCATTGTACTTCATATTCACAATTAGTTACAAGACTTCAATTTCCTGTCCAACTATTCAGGTATATTGATGTCAACAGAAGAATCTGGGATAATAACAGTAATTGACATTAGACATGCATTATATACAATTGCTAAATGTATTAAAAATGCACCTAAATAATTACTCAATAACGGATTAAAACATTTAAAAACAACATTCTTGCAAAGATGACATTCAAATGGCCAACAGACACATGAAAAAATGCTCATCATCATGAAAATGCAAATTAAAACCACAATGAGCTACCACCTTACACCTGTCAGAACAGCTAATATCAACAACACTAGAACCAACAGGTGTTGGTGATGAGGCTATAGAGAAAGGAGAGCCCTTCCTGTGCTGTTGGTGAGAATGCAAACTGCTGCAGCCACTCTGGAATACAGTATGGAGGTTCCCCCCAAAATTAAAAATAGAACTACCATATGATCCTAGAATTCCACTACTCCATATTTACCCAAATAAAATAAAAACACTAATTCAAAAAGATACATGCATTCCTATGTTTATTGCAGCATGATTTACAATAGCCAAAACAGGTGACCATCTATCCATGGATAGATGAATGGATAAAGAAGATGTGGTATATATACACACAACAGCATATTACCCAGCCATTAAAAAAACAATGAATCTTACCATCGGCAACAACATGGGTGAATGTAGAGTGTATTATGCTAACTGAAATAAGTCAGCCACAGAAAGACAAATACCATATGATTTCACTCTTACGCGGAACTTAAGAAGCAAGACAGACAAAGTCAAAAACCAGATTCTTAAATATAGGGAACAAACTAGTGGTTGCTAGAGAGGATGTGGGTAGGTGGGGATGGGTGAAATAGGTGAAGGGAATCATGATGAGGTCTGAGAAGTGTATGGAATTGTTGAATCATTAAATTGTACACCTGAAAATAACTCTATATTATACTTGGATTTAACATTTAGTTTTATTATATAATATTTAAATATTAAATATAAACATTTAAATAACATTAAATATAATAATATAATAAAATATAAATTTAAAACGCTTTTTAAAAAATACACCTATGAACACTATATATATATATATATATATATATATATACCTCAAATTAAACAATATGTCCTAACTCTGTGAAGATTAATTAGAAAATCCATTTCAATTCTTATGACTGAATTCATTTAATGAATACTGGTAAAAAATTACTATTATGGTATCATGGATAAGAATATAGTATTTGAGGGACACCTGAGTGGTTCAGTCAGTTAAGCATCTACTTTCAATTCTGGTCATGATCTCAGGGTCCTGGAATGGAGCCCCACATCAAGCTCCCTGCTTAGTGGGGAGTCTGTTCTCCCTCTCCCTCTGCCCCTAGCTCTATCCCAAATAAATAAATAAAATCTTACAAAAAAAGAATATAGCATTTTATAATGACAGATTTTTGATCTGATCCCCCACTCTACAATCACATAACTTTAGGAAGATTATATAAAATTGTTTATACTTCCTTTTATTATAATACTATGAAATTTTGTCTCCATTTAAATAGATTTTTTTCACTTTAAATTTTTTTTCAACACTGCAAATAAGTACTATATATTCCTCTAGGTCTCAGTTTTTCTGTCTATAAACTAGTAAAAACCATTCTATAGGTCATTGTGCAACTAAAAACATATGTGAAAGCATTTAGAATAGGACCTGCCACACAGCTGGATAAAATAATACTATTTCCTTTCTTTGTATTTTTAGAAGTACAATACATGCAAAGCATTTTTTTTTTCCTTCCAAGATTTTACTTAATTCAAGTTAGCTGGGGTGCCTGTGTGGCTCAGTTGTTAAGCGTCTGCCTTTGGCTCAGATCATGATCCCGGGTCCTGGGATCAAGCCCTGCATCAGGTTCCCTGAGTGGGAACTGGCTTCTTCCTCTCCCACTCCCCCTGCTTGTGTTCCCTCTCTCGCTGTGTCTGTCAAATAAATATATAAAATCCTTAAAATAAATAAATAAATTCAAGTTAGTTAACATAAAGTGTAGTTTTAGTTTCAGGAGTAGAATTTAGTGATTCGTCACTTACATATAAGTAAAACATGTTTTTGGTCACCAAAGTCATGGCAGTGTCTCTAGACCACCATCTTATACATCAATAACGTTTAACCAGATATTTCAACATAAAGAAGACTAGATTCAATGTGTACTGATTCCAGCACATTCATGGAAGCTATTTTAAGAAAAAAAATTTTTGTCTTCTTTTCATTTCTTTCTCTTAAAAGTTGTGTCTTTTACCATCTACCTATCACCAAAAATGTATTACTCTATCCATTTAAAAAGCAAACAATTATTTAGCAAAAAAGGGAAAATAATCCAAGAATCTATTAACAAAAGAACAGATAAAGAAAGTATGGAACATCCACATAACCAAATGTTATGTAGCTATAAAAAATAATAAGGATGCTCTCTACATACTGATGTGGAAAGATCTCCAAGAGGTATTTTTAAGTGAAAGAAATAAGGTACAGTACTGTGTATATATTATGTTACTTTTGTGAAAGAAAGGGGGAAGAGGACAACAAGAATGTATATGCACTGGATAAAGAAGATGTGCTACAAATTTACAATGAAGTATTACTCAGCCGTAAAAAGGGATGAGATCTTGTCATTTGTGACAACATGGGAGGGACCTAGAAGGTATTATGCTAAGTGAAAGAAGTCTGACAGAGAAACAAAAATACCACATGACTCACTTATCTGTGGAACCTAAAAAACAAACCAAATATAAACAAAACAGAAACTGGCTTACACATACAGAGAACTAGTAGTTGCCAGAGGTGGGGGTAGGAGGGGAATGGATAAAATAGGTGAAGGGGATTAGGAAATACACACTTCCAATCATAAAATAAGTAAGTCATGGGGATGAAAAGTACATCATAGTTAACACAATATCACATTAACATTGTATGATGACGGATGGTAACTACATTTATTGTGGTGGGCACGGTGTAGTGTAAAGAATTGTTATCCCTATGCTGTATGCCTGAAACTAATGTAACACTACGTGTCAACTATACTTGAATAATAAAAATTTTTTAAATAAATAAAAATTTAAAATGGGAAAAAACAATGTATATTCACATTTATTTATGTTTACATGTAAAACCACTGAAAGAACACACAAGAAAGTGATCATTCATAGGACAGTGGTGGGAGGGAGTGGGGAGAATGAACTAGGACAGGGGAAAAGGCAGATTCTTAGTGTATACCTTTTTTATATTAAAACATGCAACCATATAATAATAAATAATAAAAGTAATAATAAAGTAATAACATAATAATAAAAGTAAAAATGATAATAACAAAATAATAAAAGTAAAAATAAAACAGAAATATGGGAATCCAGAAAGGCAGTCATCTTCAACTGAGCATGCTTTTGGCTTGCTGTATATCCAAGTCTGTGTTTTGCAAAATTTAGATTCCAAGGCCCACCCTAAGAAGATTCTTATTTAGTAGGTTTGCAGCAGGATATAACAATGTGTATTTTTTTTTAAACTTTCTAGGTACTTCTGATGCACAGAAAGACTTGACAACTGGTTAACTTTAATCCTCTCTTTTGCAAATATGAAAAACAGGATGATGTGGAGAGAGAGCGTCAATCTACAGTGACAGTAGATTTGGCCTCAGGACCCAATTCCTTAGGCCCCAGTTCAACATTCTTTCTACTTATCAGCAATTATGGATTTAGCACTTTTTCTCCCTAACTCCAGATTCTTACAGCAGCTACCCCGGGAATTTGGGATCGCTCATCATCTACTGCCTAACTGAAACTCCAAAGGTGGCCAGAGATTCAGTCAGATATCTATGCCAAAAGTTTTAAATCAAGTTTTTGTATTTCAATTTTTAAAGTTAATATTTTAAAATTATTTTACCCTTCCAAATTTTGAGCCAGTAAGAAACCAGGGTTCCCTTGGTTCTCACTTAGCTTGTATTTACATATGAAAAGGATATCTTCCGAAGGACCTGGTTGTTGAGAGAACTGGTTTGGAACTCGTGTTTCAGTGACATTATTTTTAGATCCATTATAGAAAACTCAGAAAATAAAAGAAGTAAAAAAACCCCACAAAACACCCCACCACCTACCCACAGCTCACTAGCATCTAGCCAGATAGTCACTCTTGGATTTTAATATACATAAAATTATTCTATAAAATTTATTGAAACTAGTCATTAAAATATCCTATAATAAAATCAGGATGAATTTCCTTTCATTTCTAATACATATTCCTATCTATAGACAAATAAACTTAACTAATACGCTACTGAAGTAACACAAATTACATCTCTTTGATCCATTTTTTGGTACACATTAGGCAATTTTAACATCACGGCATGAATAACCTAAGATTAAGAAGTATGTTACCTCTTCTGAAACTGCCACAGACTGTAGCAATGTATTCAGAATCCACTTTTTTAACTTCATTTAGTACAATATCCTAATAGAAAAAAAATTAAGTCAGTATTCTAAAAATGGCTTTTCACCAAGTGACATTCTCAATTCTAATCAGAGAATACAATTTAAATTTAGCACACTCTTACTTGCATTTGTAACATCTCTTCCCGAGGAATTCTTTTCTCAAAGTCCTCAAAATATCTATAAAGACAGAATAAGTAGACAAAAGATTTTTGTGAAATTTAAATCTTCTTAAAAAGTAAATTGCCTACTATATGACGTGCCTTTATACCAGCAGATCATTCAAAAATCAAGACTGAAGGGGCGCCTGGGTGGCTCAGAGGTTTAAGCCTCTGTCTTTGGCTCAGGTCATAATTTCAGTGTCCTGGGATCGAGCCCCACATCGGGCTCTCTGCTTGGCGGGGGGCCTGCTTCCTCCTCTCTCTGTGCCTGCCTCTCTGCCTACCTGTGATCTCTGTCTGTCAAATAAATAAATAAAATCTTTAAAAAAAAAAAAAATCAAGACTGAAGTTCAGTAAGAAGATAACAGTAAAACTGAGGGATGGGAATAGGTTTATTTCTTAACTTAAACCAAAATATTTAAATGCCATCCTTTTTGATATTCCAGATACTTCATCTAAACTTGTTTTCAGTAAACTTCACCTTCATATACCAAGAGTAAATAAATATATTTAAATTAGTATGTTTCCAAATTAGTCTGCTCCCTACTGGCAAGTCAAGGGCTTACAGTTTATTGCTCTTATATCCTGCAAAATTTTATTTTAAAACATTATCCAGATAACATTAGGCTAAGTGAAAGAAGCCAGTCAAAAGACTATATATTGTATGATTTCATTTATATGAAATGTCCAGAAAAGGCAAATCTACATTGATAAAAAGTACATTAGTGGGTTGTCAGAAGCAGACCAGGACAGAGAAGGGCAGCTGGGGAGAAATGGGGAGTGAAGGCCAACAGATATGGCCTTTTTGGGATAAACAAAGATGTTGTAAAATCAACTTCAGTAATGGTTGTACAGCTCTATGAATGTACTAAAAACCATGGAACTGTACACATTAAATGGGTGAATCGTATGATATATGAATATTTCAATAAGGCTGTTGTAAAAATCTCAGTATGAAATAACTAAAGTGATAAAGCACTGGATCAAAAGTCATTCTCACAACAACCAGTTCTTCAGAAGATCTCTATTACATAAACACAAGAACAGTGAGAACATCCTGGTCCCCTACTGGCTCCAAGTCTTGGAAGAGCAGTGTCTTAAGTTTAAGGTACATGTTTATGTACGATGCATTAGAAAAAAATCAGTTAGAAAAGGGGTTCCAGATGGTATCCAGCACATGAGATAATTATAGATGCATGCTGAGGTACAACATTCCTACTAGTTATTCCCACACTGTTATTTAGATGTTTGGGTTTTTTTTCTCTTTTTCTGTTTTTAATTTAGCATTCCATGTTCATGTCCTAGCTTCTTGGGGAGAGACTAAACTTCTTAAGAGCTTTACTGGCCCTGTTTATTTCCTTACCCTGGACCTAATGCAGTGCTTTCCACAATGTTTAAGCACAAAATAAACACCCGCTGAATGACTGATGTACTCAGCCCTACATGCTTTAAGAGGAAGTTCTTCACTGAAGTCAAGAGAATGAGGGAAACATTCAAAACAAGAAAACAAACAGAAGGTAATAACAAAACGTGTGAAAACAGGCATATTATCTATCAAAGTCCGCAACAAATCTTAGCATTCCTGAATAGAGAAAAGGTCGTGTTTAGTTAAATTTGAAGAATTATTGTGGTGTATGGAAGAATGGCTATAAGAAATTCTATTACGTTTCAGGTGTCAAAAGAAAATTTGCTATCTTACTTCAACCCAATTCGTTGATGATGGTTCAACTTTTCTTCATTTTTTCTGAGATCTGTACAGAAGACACATAAAGTTAAGGTGCTAATTTAAATATTTTTGGGAAGAAGTCGCTTAATTTTGTGATTCTTTTTACAAAGGACTACTAGGAAAATACGCTGAAATGACTTTGAAAAGATAAGAAAAAAAAGAAAAGAAAAAATTCAGATATTAAGAACTAGATAAAATGTTCTTCAAATCAATGTAGTTAAAATTGAACAGTTGATTTCATGATCATTTTACTTACTGAATCAAAATTTCAATTATAGTTAAACAGAATAATAGATAAAACATACCAGGATCATACCATACTACACTAACTATAGTAAAAGGCAGCCTTATAAGAGCTCACATTGCTAACTTACAGCGACAGCAGCAGTAGCAACCACAACTTTTGAATGTTTTATGAATAAGTATTTATATTGCCCATCGGCTGTTCATTCACTCCTTCATTCGATTAGTATTTATTGAGTAATAACTTGTGCAGTCACTGTGCTTAAAATTCTGTTGAAAGGAGAGGTATTATTTTCATTATTTAAAAACCGTCATATCATAACATCATATCTTAAATCTAAAAGTAACTTAAGGATGCCTGTATGGCTCAGTCGGTTAAGCCCCCAATTCTTGCTTTCAGCTCAGGTCATGGTCTTAGGGTGCTGAGATGAAGCCCCATTTGGGGCTCTGTGCTCAGTAGGGATCTGCTTCTCTCCCTCTGCATGTGCCCCTCCCCCGCTTATGTGCACTTACTACCTCTCGTTCTCTCTCAAATAAATAAAAATATAAATCTTTACAAATAAATAAACAAAATTTACTTAATTCCACTTGGATGTTCCTTTACTGGGCACGAGTATGGGAGTAGCCTGTATGCTCCCAAAACAACTCCCATCTGTGGTCACCTTTACATACTCACAAACATAAATTCTCTCTGGAGATATAAAATGGAGAGAAATAAGCATCTTTATGATACATGGAGCAATTAATATTTCTCAGAGCTGTATGTACACAGTAAACACTAAAAATTCAATGGAAATAATGGCATAGATGTTGATGGTTATATTATGTATCCATGAATTGTTAAATAATGTAAAAAATATTACAGCAGATCTCTGACACTTCCAAGGTATGCAACTTTTGGGAAACAAATTCTTGACCCCTTTGGCCAGTATTTCACTCAGATAAACCAAATATGCCACAGGCAGAAAAGCACAAACCCTTTTGGAGACACAAACACAGTATAGAGCTCATTCTCTCTTATAGGACTCACACAAATTCTTAACTTTAAGTATTACTAATTAATCATGCATCTTAAGGGTCAGTTACTATTTGTAAGTACTTACTAGGTACCAACCATTGTCCACTAAGTGCTTTTCATACATTACTGCATTAAGCCATGTGAGGCAGAAATTGTGATAGCATTTTGTAGCTAAGAAACCAAAGCATCCTAGTCATCCATTCTAATCAAGTGTGGTGGAGAATGGATTCAAACCCAGATCAGTCCCTAGAATCCATCCACTTAACCATTTGGGTACAAATAACTGAATTCACAAATAAACCCCACATGTCACAGACATACTGCAACAAATCTCTATTTCTATCTCCATCTATAGTATACCCTTAAAAGTATGAAGAAATAACTTATATTCAAAAGATTGCTAGGTTTAAGGAAAAGGTTTTATAATTTCTTGACTTAGACTCTACTTTTATTACTTTTTTGAAAGCAAAAATTCCTTTAATAAAAATTGCAAGCCTCTTACAGAATCTTTCTCAATATGAATCACTTGGCCTTTAGGCTCAATGTGTAGGATTCTGTTGTCCAAAATTTTATTGGAGAAACGAATGCCATTCAAATCTAAAAATCTGCAAATGAAATCATTCTAAACCAAGAAGCCACTTCTTGCTTTTCTTGATTTTCTTCTAAGTTATAAACATAAACATGTTAAACACAGGAATAAAAACTAAACTTTATACCTATTCTCTACTGTAGAGTTAAAAAGAAAATCTTAGCATCCTTTCTTATTAGTTGAGAAAAGGTTTCTCAAGTTCTAGTTTGCTAGAGCATTAACCATCCTTCAGGAGCATATCTGACTTGGAATTGATGACCTATTATACATACTCACCTTCTAATGTTTTAATTCCTTCATCTACAAACTTCCTTGCAGCAGATGGACTACAATGAAAGAAAAGCATTATCTCAATATCAAGTGAAACTCAATATCAATGAAACTCAATATTAATACTGTCTTCTCTTGTCAAAGAGTTACTATGGAGCTAAACAAGACCTGCTAAAGTGTTGTGGTTATTTTGGTGACTTTATCCAAAAAGAATTCTTGAAGCCTCAATTTAGGAAGACAACCATAAACCTGGACATGAAAAAGAAATCTAAGCATTTAGGTGTTATAATGTACATGTACTTTATTCATAAAACAGACATACACACAGGAAAACAGATCACCCATTCAAGTAAGTTTAACTGAGGGCCTGTTATGGGCCAGAAACTCTTCTAGGCATTGAAAATACAGCAGAAATAAGATGAATAAGTGCCTTGGTCTTACTTACTTACATTGCAGTGAGTAGAGAGAAAAAAATAAACAGGTATATAAACAAACACAAAAAATCAGGTAAATGAATTAAAATAGGGTAATGTGACAGAGTGGATGGGTCCTACTTTGGACTGGGTAGCAAGGGAAGGCCTGTGAAATGGTATTTAAACCGAAATTTTATTTTTATTTATTTATTTATCTTTAAGTATGTATGTATTTATTTATTTATTTATTTATTGGGGAGAGAGAGAGAGAGGGAGAGACAGCAAGAGAGGGAACACAAGCAGGGGGAGTGTGAGATGGAGAAGCAGGCTCCCCACCAAGCAGGGAGCCCAATGCGGGACTCAATCCCAGGACCCTGGGATAATGACCTGAGCCGAAGGCAGATGCTTAACGACTGAGCCACCCAGCTCCCCTAAACTGAAATTTTAATGGCAAAGTATCTTTGTACAGAAACTGTGATACAAAAGCAGATACTCATAGCAGAAAGGCAGTGTGGCACAAAAGAAGTAGAACTAAATTAGAAGTCAGCAAATACGGGTTCTAATTCTGACTCTGCCAGTTATCCCACTTTCTGTATTCAGTGTTCTTGCTAGAAAAGAAGGATAATAATACAGAGGCTCTCTGAAACAACTTCTAACACTTTAGAATGGCCTTAAGTCCCTAAGGAGTCATGCTCATTTTCAGTATACAAAGTTTAAAAATTTAGTATATTTTAGAATAACTTTCATCAAAATGTTGCCATTTAAATGAAAAATCACCACATATCTAAAAGACTGCCTCGGGGCGCCTGGGTGGCTCTACCTTCAGAGCATCTGCCTTCAGCTCAGGTCATGATCCTGGGGTGGGTCCTGGGGTCAAACCCCACATTGGGCTCCAGGCTCAGCGGGAAGCCTGCTTCTCCCTCTCCCACACCCCCTGCTTGTGTTCCCTCTCTCTCTGTATGTCTCTCTCAAATGAATACATAAAATCTTAAAAAAAAAAAAAAAAAAAAAAAAAAGACTGCCTCATTCCATAAAGATGAGACTTAAGTAAGGTATTATAACCTTATAGTGGTTTTTTCCTAAGATTTTATTTTTTAAGTAATCTCTACACCCAATGTGGGGCTCAAACTTACAACCCCAAGATCAAGAGTCGCATGCTCCACTGACTGTATCTGGCAGGTGCCCCACAGCCTTAATGTTTGAATGTTAATCTTTATGTTGTCAAGAAGTCTCCAAGAAGCCCGCTTTGGTGGTAACTCAATTTTAAGATAAAGATTCCTTCATTAAAAAAAATGCTTGGGTGCTTGTTCTAAAATTATAAGGCACTATGTTAGGCGCTATGAAAAAACAGTTTAAATGCTTAAGATAAATGTCATGCTCAGCAAGGCAAAAGAGGCATAATCTGCAGGGAGTGAGAAGCTATATGTGTTAGTGGAGTTCAGAAGGAGATTATTTCTGGCTGGGGAATCAAACTGGTTTTATGAAGGAGGTAACATTTGCCTTGAATGGGCTTTTCAAGTAGAGGTAGCACCAGAAAGACCAGCCTCAGACACATAAGATATGGAAGAGTGAACTATATGGTCAAGGACAAGGACAAAGACAAAGAAAAGGTACAGGTCTTGAAGAGAAATAGCATGTACTTATTTCAGCTCACATAAAAAAAATAAAACCAACCCAACTACTGTGTCTGCTTAGAAAATGTTTCTTACCCGATGCCACTAACTCGAGTCAGAAAATTGATAGATGAACTCGTGTCATCCTGCCGAATCTTTAAGAAAAAAAAAAAAAAGTCTAGTAATGATTTAGGAATGCTTTGAGGACTTAAATGATCTTATTGGAAATGTACTCTTAAGTCTGCTTAAGAGACCTGAAGAGCCATTTATATTTGCCTGGATAAACATCAATGGTTCTAGATAAGTAACAAAGCAGATGAAGATGTCTCATCTCTACCTTATCCCATACTTTAAAAATGCTTATTTATAAAAGACTCTAAGTAGTATAATTATTATCAGGATGAAATAAAACCATAAAAATGCTTCAGAGAGTTTAAGAATAGAAATTCTAAAATATAACAATGTCTTATCAAAGCTTATAATTTACCTTCTGAATGATACTGAATATAAGGTGCTAATTCTAGCAAAGACGTTAACAATCTCTAAAATGCCACATAAAATAACTAAGTATTTTACAGGAACAATATTCAAAGTTTTTTAAATAGAACACTTAAAGCCATAAACTCCACTCTTCTTTTCCCTCCTAGTCTCACCAGGTAAATAACATGTCACCCTGCAATGATGCTACATGATAGCTGCTATAAAGGCAGACACTATCATTGAATAAGCAAACAAGTTAAAACTTTACCTTTTCCAGCTTACGCAATTTTCCAGTTGCTAAAAATTCATCAATCTTTTCAGCAATCTTTGTTCCTACTCCAGGCTAATAGAAAATTAAAAATATAAAATTTACATAAATAGAATGCTTACCAAATCACTCAAAGATAAGGTAAAAAATAAGAAATGATAAAAAAAAATGATAGTCACATAACCAGTTTTAAAACAAAGGACACAGAAAATTGAACTATGGTGAAAATACATATTCTCCCAACAAAATCTTTTAAATGATGACAAAAGAGAAGCCCTAATAAAACAATTCTAAATGACTTTTTAAAAAATTAATTTTTGTTGTAGAAAAATTAGAAAAAAGTTGCATATAGAAAAAATATAAATCATTTGTTAATTTCATTGCCCTGAAAATTAAAATAAACTATAATCTCATCACCTAACATCTGCTACATACACTTCTTTTCTGCTTATATACGTAAGCAGAGTTATATGTACATGTACATATATATTTGTATATATACATATTTTATTTTTCTTACAAAAATAGAATCATTCTGCTTTGTAAAGTACATTTTTTTAACTTAAAATACATCACAAACTTCCGTATCAGTATATAAATACAACTTCAATATCTTTAATGGCTGCGTGGTATATCATTGTATGACTATACCATAATTTACTTAACACATACCCTACTACCAGAGACATTTAGATAGTTTACAAGTTCTAATATAACAATATCATGAATTTCCTCTAGAGCAGAGGTTTTAAGCTTTTGCACTGTCCTCACCTTGGGATGTGTTAAAACACAGAATGCCTAGAATTTCTGGCTTAATAGGTTGCATTTATTTACTTACTTATTTATTTATTTAAGGTAAACTCTATACCCAGCGTGGGGCTTGAACTCATGACCCTGAAATCAAGAATCACATGCTCTACTGACCAGTCAGCGAAGTGCCCCAATAGGCTGCATTTCTAACAAGTTCCCAGGTGATGCTGCTACCGTCTAGGTAGGGCACTTTGAGAATACTGCTCTAGAACTGCACAGCCACCTCACGGGACACTTTAAGTTTACATTATTAAAATTAAAAAAGATCATTCATCAGTCCCTTTAACCACACTTCAAGAGCTCACTGGCCAAATGTCACTCATGGTTACCATTAATGGACAGCACTGCTCCAGAATATAGGCCCTATAAGAGCAGAGATCCTGTTTTTACTGGTTTACCCCCAGCACCTTGGCATATTGGTGCTCAAAAATTATGAACTAATGAACCCTTATATACATATATCTCTACTAGTTTCCTCAAAATAAATTCCTCAAGATAAAGTGGAATTGCTAGGACAAAGGACATATACATCTTGCCAACATTCTGCTAGATTATCCTTCAGCAAAGCTAGAAATAACCAAGATTTCCATCATTAGTAACTGAATGTCTTTTTCCACATCTTTATCCATACTGTGTAATATTTGATACTTTGATCGCACCATACAGCATCTTGTTTTAATTTGCAACTCTGATTATTAGTGAAGTTGAACTCTTTTTCATGTTTTTGACTTTTTATTTCCTTTTAATTTTTATTCTTCTCCTTTAAATAAGGGCTTTTTTAGAGGAGTTACAGGTTCACAGCAAAATTGACCACAAGTACACAGTTCCCATATACCCACAGCCCCCACAAACGGCACAGCCTAGTCAATTATCAACATTTCCCACCAGAGTGCTACATTTGGTATAACTGATGAACGTACACTGAAATATCATCATCAAAGTTTACATTAGGGTTCATTCTTGGTGGTGTTGACCCTCTCTAAATGTTCAAATGCATCAATATGTCCTACTATCTCTTAGCCCTAAGTTCACCCTTCTATATTTTTGATTTATTTAATGTTTAAGTGTTCCAAGACTACTTAATGCATATTCAAGTTCTAAAAATAGCAATTATCAGACAGAAATAAACAAGACTTAGCAAGAAAAATCGAGAAGAAAATAAAAACTGCTCAGGTATCTCATTTCCTATATCAGAAGATACATACCTAAAGCAATTTAGGCCCAGGCTATTTTCTATAACCTAACATTAAAGATTAAAACGCACTCATTTCAGAAATATCAGATTTCTAGAATTATTGAAAAGCACTCTCATGTGCCAAAGAGTAGGTCAGTGATTCTTAATAAAATAGTAGAAAGGAATAATGATGAGATTTTCATATTAAGTACAGTGTTGTGCAAAGGGAATTTTGGATGTTTGTGTTCTTTTTAGGGATATACCATAGGCTCAGATTTGCATAAAGTGCATCAGAGCTTGTAAAAGTTTGAATCTAGTGAGTGTGTATGCTACCTGCACTTAACACAAAAAGAAAATCCAATTACTGATAAAAGGAGAACAGAATGGAAGCAGAAGTGGCTCTGGAGGTTAATAACGCATGAGTTCACCAAGCTCAGTAATCTGGTGACACAAGACAGAAACTCAGAATTAAAATCCAATATATTTATATCTTCATTGGCTAGTCTACTTGGGGAGGATATACTGATGTTGAGAACTGTTTATAGCACACAGGATTTAAAACCTATATACCAGGGCATGGTTAGCATCGAGTAATAAATTCAAGATGAAGATGTGACACATGATTAATGTGGATAACCTGTCACTCAATCATAAAATGAACAAGATTTATGGTAATTTTAAGTTCCTGAAAGGTGAAAATACAAGGATATTTAGGGTTCATACTCTGAAGTATATATACACACCCATTTGTGAACACAAATGGATAAAGAAAAACAGAAGAAAGCAGTAACTATCAGGACCTACACTAATCAAAAGCCACATATGTTTGACATGTTTAACAAAAGATAAATAAGACACAATCCACGATTTTGAGAAACTTAGAATCTTTCAGTGAGATTTAGATGAAAGAGAATAATCTATCAATAGACAGGCTTTTCTAGGATATTCTTAGCAATATTAATGTAAATTACCAAGACATGTGACCCTCTAGGAACCGTGACACTGTGACACAGCATATAGGGCTTTAAGAAAATTACAAAGAAGAGGTTACATGCAGTAATATATAAAGGGGCTTAATTATGTGATTAGTAGGTAAGATTTCTTTGGGAACACCAAGTCTCATTAACTCACATAAATTCCTACATCTGAGGATCAGAAAAAGAAAGCTAGAGACCAGACATGCCAATACCATTCTGTCACTATACAGTTCCTGAGGACTAACACTCAAGCTGAAATTGAATGTGAGTATATGTATATATGCCAAGATATAGAAAAAAATTATAATTACATATACTTAAAGCAAATTTCAATCATACCCTTCCCAGCGGTAGGTGTGGTGAAAACAGGAGTGGTGAAATCTGCCTGTGTGAGTCCAAGCAGCTTCAGAGAGGCAAATTGAGTTTTGTGGGAATCCACCAAATTCGTCCATGTGTGAACTCTTCCATCACCTTGCTCACTAAACTTACCAATTTCTTAGCTTCTGCTCCACTCTTTATTTTGTGTGGGTACTTCGCTATCACAGATGCTGCTTTTCTATAAAGAGAATAAAAAAAGAAATCTAGTGAGGTCTTAATTTTTCTTAAACTAGAATACACATGAGCAAATACGCAGCTTCAATTTTTATCACGATCACTAATTTTCCACATTTGTGTCAAACTTAAAAAAACTCAAGGGGAGCTGGCAGACACTTGCACAACTTTCAGAAGTATCTTGAAAATCCTCACATGTGAGGATAACATAACTTTACCTGTATGTTTAAAACCAGGAAGATTCAGCAAACCAGTAGCCTTTCCTTTTTGGGATGAAGCTAGTTTTATTTATTTATTTGTTTATTCATTTATTTGTTTATTTATTTATTAAAAAGGTTTATTTATTTATTTATTTATTTGACAGACAATTACAAGTAGGCAGAGAGGCAGGCAGAGAGAGAGGAGGGGAAGCAGGCTCCCTGCTGAGCAGAGAGCCCGATGCGGGCTCGATCCCAGGATCCTGGGATCCTGGGATCCTGAGATCATGACCTGAGCCGAAGGCAGAGGCCTCAACCCACTAAGCCACCCAGGCGCCCTGAAGCTAGTTTTCAGAGTGTTCCTAACTCTCATAAAAATGTGCCACCTAGTGGTATTTGGACTACTGGATGCCAAACTGGCTTAAGGATGGTGTTTTTTAAGATTTAGTTCTTTATTTTAGAGAGGGGAGAGAGAGCAAGAGACAGAGAGAGAGCAGCGTATGGAGAGGGGCAGGGGACAAGAGAGAATCCCAAGCAGACGCCCCTCTAAGCTTGGAGCCCTAAGCAGGGCTTGATCCCATGACCAAGACCAGAATCTGAGCAGAAACCAAGAGTCAGACGCTCAACTGACTGCGCCACCCAGCTGCCCCTGGATGGCTGTTTTTATTTTTTAAAAAATATTTTATTTATTTATTTCACAGAGATCACAAGTAGGCAGAGAGGCAGGCAGAGAGAGAAGGGGAAGCAGGCTCCTTGCTGAGCAGAGAGCCCAATGCGGGGCTCGATCCCAGGACCCTGGGATCATGAGCTGAGGCGAAGGCAGAGGCTTTAACCCACTGAGCCACCCAGGCGCCCCTGGATGGCTGTTTTTAAATTCATGGCTTAAAACTGCAATTGCACTCCCCTGCGTCCTAATACTTATGTTCTTTTCTTTCATTGCTCTCATTTCTGTACCACATAAAGCACTGACCTGATTCTTGCCCATCTCCACACACATCCAGTTCAGTAATCTGGTGACACACTGGGCACACCCTGGGAGCTCACTGATGGTCTCCTGTCTATAATTTCCACGCTAAATGTAGTTTAGCAGTGATGCTGACAAAAGCCAGGGCACATCTAAGTCTCAAGTATAAATACTGGGTAGTCTGTTCTAATATATATAAACCTTTAAATTTAGATTTCAACTTCTCTATTAGCATATTACCATTGATGAGTCTGGAAAAGTAGGTTGAGGGCAGTTTGTTGAGGGAATTGTTTCAGTAAAGACAAGTAGTTCCAGACAAATGGTATCATGAGGCAAAGCCTGAAGGAAAGAAGAATTAAAGCAGCAAGGTTTTCTGGATGCCACAATGCATTTGGGGTTTACTATGGTAAAAAGGAAACATTTAGTTATCTGATATGGAAGAATGACAGGATCAGATAACTATTTTCAAAAGAATACTTTGACCAAAATTAAGAGAAATGTATAATCAGGTACATGTAGACAACACCTGCTTTTCCAGACTTATTTCCCACTCAGGCAAAGTGAATTACTGATTTCCAGGAAAATATTATACTCCTTCAGGTCTCAATGCCTTTTGGCACATTTTGTTTCCTTTGTCTAGACTGTTCTTCCTTTCACTTATCCCCTGACAATTTCCTTCAAATGAAATACCTCCTCTCTGAACTTAAATAGAATACAGAGTTGACTCTCTTATTTCTAAATCAAATGCGTGGATGAAGAGTACAATTACTTTAAACAGGCAGTCAAGACAGATAAAGAAAGGAGCATAATCAGTTTTTAATTATGTTGAATGGAAGGGAAGGGGAGAGTTGAGCTCAATTTTGAAAAGATTAAGATAAAGGTAACAGTGGCCTAAAAATCTTGAGAAAAGCCCAATGAGATACAGATTTGGAGTCAATGACATAACCAGTATCCAAAGCCAAGAACGGTTAAGATTGCCAAGGAAACTATGAAAACCAGGGGGGAAAAAATGGGACTAAGGGCAGACTTCCAGGAACTACCAACATTGAAAGGAAGATGTAAGAGGTCAAAAAACAGATATGAGTGTCATCACGGGATTCAAGAGTAAGACTTGAATGGAACGAGCTAATGGTAAATGCTAATGAGAGTCCAATAAGGTGAGATGTAGGTGAGAGCATTTTCAGAAGAATGGCAGGATGGAAATTATACCACAGTGAGATAATGAACGACTAGGGCTGAGGAAACCGAAGCAAGACAGATAATTCAAGCAGTTTAACTGTAAAGTGGAGGAAACAGACAGGAGCTAGCTAGAGGGCAGAGGGAAGTTAAGACTGCTTTGTTTTTGCTATCAAGAGCTGAGGGACTTAGACATGTCTGTAGGCTGAGGGCACAAGTAACTGGTAGTGGGAGTCGTGCCTACCATGAGGGCGCTGGTGAGTTGGAAAAGGAGCGGATCCTAGGATCAGCCAAACACCAAACAGATGGGGATAGGATTCCTTGAATCACATCTATTTCACAGCACAGACCTCATCCGCTGTCTTTCATTGTGGCTTAAAATCAAACTGTATGATCAGCAATTCATATTTGATCATGGGAAAAACACACATCAGCTACGCCCATTTTCAGTCAGAACTGGGAACTCATCAGAAATGACCCTACATTGTTCTGCCCAAATTAACCCTGAAATATTGCAGTAAGGTACCACCAGAGAGTCAATACCCTCAGTCCTTGCTTTTTTCTCCTCTTGCGTGTGGTCCAAATACCCCCTAACCCCTCGGCCCCGTTAACTGCCACACGTCCGAGGACTCGGGCTACCCAAGAACGCTGCGCCGTCCCACCTGTAAGCATTGTACTTGTGGATTGCCTGGTTCACGTTCTTCTCGAAGTTTGCGAGTTCTGCAAAGGCAACAAGAGCCTGGGGTGAACAAGAACCGCGAGTAAACCAACGAGAGCTGAGTTTTCCAGAAGGGGATCTAGCACCTTTGTAGGAGACAGTGAACCCCCGCTTGTACACGGGCCAGGCCAAAGACAGCCCAAATGGTGACACAGGAATCCCCCGCCGGACTGACATTCAGCCGCCAGCAATGGGCGCCGAAGGAAGACCCGCACGGAAGACTACCCGCCGCAGCCGGCCGACCCCATCCACAGGGCTGAAGGGACGGGTGAGAAGCAGGGGAAGGCAATGAAGTGGGAAGAAAGGAGAAGAAAGCCAGAGGCGCCCGGCCCGGTGCTAACCTGTGAGCATGTCGGTGATTCCCCCGTTGAGCGTCTCCTGCGGCGCCTTCCGTTTGCTCATGGTGGCTCGCACCCGAGGACCGCAGAGGGCTCAGAGCCGGGGACTGGCCCCCTCTCCCAGCTTTAAGGAGGGGCCGGCACTTGGAGAGGGGGGCAGGACCAGCCTGGCCCCGGCAAAGCCAGCCAGACCCACTGAACAATGGCCGCCTCTGACAGGAGGCGCGGCGCACGGCGCGCGGGGTGACGTCACGCGCTCGGGGCGTGCCGGGGGGCGCGGCTGGAGCGGGGCTCCCGCGGCGCGTGAAGGAAGGGATCGCGAAGGTGAGGGAGACCTGGGAGGGGAGTCTGGGCCAGAGCTCGGGTTGGGTAGCCGGTTTTTTGTGGGAAGACCTGGGTTCTTAACCTAAGACGTGATGTCTGTCCTCCCAGCACGTTGCTCCGGATTCCTCTCCCCAGGAGGGGAAGAACGAGGAGTCGGACTGGGAAGTCCCCGCTTCAGGTGGCGGGGTGCGAGGCAGCGGCGGCGGAGACGGCTTGTGTGCGCGTCTCATCCGAGCGCAGGGAAGGTTACTGAAGGCAGGACCTCGTGTGTGGTGGGAGCGAACGCCGGCGTCGTAGTCGCTGACCGAGGTTTCTGTAGGAACAGACGCCGGGGCACAGTGCAGAGGCGTTTCCGACCTCGGGTGCAGGCAGGAGCGGGGAGGCACACGCGCCGGTTACAGGAAAGCCTCCTATACCAAGTTTTAGCAGATAGGCCAACCGGCGTCAAAGGTACTTTATTTTTTTTTTTTTTTTTTTTTTTTTTTTAAAGATTTTATTTATTTATTTGACAGAGAGAAATCCCAAGTAGATGGAGAGGCAGGCAGAGAGAGAGAGAGGGAAGCAGGCTCTCTGCTGAGCAGAGAGCCCGATGCGGGCCTCGATCCCAGGACCCTGAGATCATGACCTGAGCCGAAGGCAGCGGCTTAACCCACTGAGCCACCCAGGCGCCCAAAGGTACTTTATTTTTTATTCCCTTGCCTTTTGCGGTAGGAGCTAAAGCAGGGAAAAAAAAAAAAAAAAAAAAAACCCAAAGCAAAACAAAAACAGTAGGAAGGGGGGAAGTGCTTAACCCAGATAATGGACCGTGAAACTGTGGTTAAAACACGGTGGACGCTTCGCTGGCCCCGTCGGCGACTGTGCACTCACCGCTCTTGTCCTGGGAGTTGTCCCTTCCGGCCCCTGTTTGGATGTAGGGATTACTTGAAAATTAAACTTAGGTGCAAATGTGACATCAGCAATATTTTATTTTACAAGTGTATCTCCTGGATTCATACTGAACTGCCAGTTCCAAGCAATCTCTTTGTATGTAAATAAAATTAAAAACTTATTACAAAATAATACATGGGTGTTGTAGAAATGTTTGAAAAACGTAGAAATGGATAAAAAATGAACGATTATTTCTCTATCCAGCTTAGTCACGATTAACTTTTTTGTGACATACACTTTCGTCTTGTAATCCAGTTCTTTGAAAATTACCATTATTTTTCAATAATGGGTTAATGCTTTAGATACAAGTAATTTCTTTGATTAGCAAGGCTCTGTTCGATTGGTTTTTCATAATATCAGTTTACTTCTTAAGTTATGCTTATTGGATACTTCTATTTCTTTTTGTTCATATTTCTCTTAGGAGTAGTCTGTTGTTAGCTCTTCTATTTGTATAAATACTAATCCTTTTTTGCATATTGTATTTGGGTTTTTTTATGTTGTTTGTTTTGTTTTTTAAAGATTTTATTTATTCATTTGTCAGAGAGAAAGTGCAAGCAGGGAGAGCAGCAGAGGCAGAGGGAGAAGCCAACTTCTTGCTGAGCAGTGAGCCAGGACTCATCCCAGGACCCTGCTGACCCATGACCTGAGCCAAATCAGATGCTTAACTGATCGAGCCACCCAGATGTCCCTGTATATTGTATTTGTATAGTTTTTGTAAATATTTGTGTTTTCCCAACTTGTACCTTGTCTTTTTAAAACAGTGTCTAACCCCTTTGTTTAGATATGAGGTGTCTTAGTATTTTTCTCAGTTCAGTTTTTTTCTTACTTAATCCTTATTCCAGGCTCTGTTCATATTATGTTATTCTGAAGAATGATCACCCCTCATTAAATAAAAAAAGTTTTTAGGGTACCTGGCCAGCTCAGTGGGTTAAAGCCTCTGCCTTCGGCCCGGGTCAGGATCCCAGGGTCCTGGGATCAAGTCCCACATCAGGCTCTCTGCTGCTGAGCAGGGAGCCTGCTTCCCTTCCTCTCTCTCTGTCTACTTCTCTGCCTACTTGTGATCTCTGTCAAATAAATAAATAAAATCTTTTAAAAAAAAAGTTTTTATTCAGGGGTGTCTGGGTGGCTCAGTCGGTTGAACATGTGACTTCGGCTCAGGATCAAGCCCCAAGTCAGGCTCTGCCCTGCCTGGGACACTCTCTCTAAAAAAAAAAAAGAAGAAGAAGAAGAAAAGAAAAAAAGTTTTTATTTACCTTTGAAAAATGAAACTTACAACTTTAGGGATTTGTGGAATCATTTTCTATATAAGTATTATGCCATTTTTATATGAGTATAAAATACTCATTTTATATGGAAGTGATATGAGGATTATACTGTCTAAAAATCAGTGCCAAAGAATCCAAGGCAAGTGATCAATTCTCTGTCCTCATCTTCTTGGACCAACCAGTAACATTTGATCCATTTTAAACCACTCTTTTTTTTTTTTTTTTTAAGATTTTATTTGTTTAGGGGCGCCTGAGTGGCTCAGTGGGTTAAAGCCTCTGCCTTCAGCTCAGGTCATGATCTCGGGGTCCTGGGATTGAGCCCCACGTCGGGCTCTTTGCTCAGCAGGGAGCCTGCTTTCCTTCCTCTCTCTGCCTGCCTCTCTGCCTACTTGTGATCTCTCTCTCTGTGTCAAATAAATAAAAATAAAATATTAAAAAAAAAAGATTTTATTTGTTTATTTGACAGACAGAGATCACAAGTAGGCAGAGAGGCAGGCAGAGAGAGAGAGAGGGAAGCAGGCTCCCCGCTGAGCAGAGAGCCCGATGCGGGACTTGATCCCAGGACCCTGAGATCATAACCCGAGCCGAAGGCAGCGGCTTAACCCACTGAGCCACCCAGTCGCCCCTAAACCACTCTTTTCTTGAAATGATTTGTTTTTAATTGGCTCTAAGATAGCACATGCTCTGCATTTTCCTTCTTCCTTCATACCCACTCCTTAAGTTTTTTTCTGCATGTTTGTGCTGGTTCTTGGCTCCTCCTCCACTCTCCAGCCTTTCTGGGAAAGTGCCTCGGGCTTTGCTGCTCTAACTGGCTTTCCCACTCTGTCCAGTTTCACCTTTTAAAATGCCATGCCAGCTTGAAGACTCCCAGATTTGTATTTCTAGCCCTGACCTCTACCTTGAGTTCTATTCTCATATATCAAACTGCCTGCTGGCTGTCTGTAGTTGTCCAGAGTAAACATCTCACTAATAAATTTCCTAAAGAACTCTTGATTTTTGCCCCACTAACTTCTCTTTAGCTTTTTCCCAACTCAGTTAATGACATTTTAATCCACCCTGCCATCAGGTCAAAACCCTAGGAGCCATTCTTAATGACTCTTTTCACACCCAACATCCAGTCTGTCAAGTTTTGTCTGTTCTGTCTCCAGAATCCATTCTCTGAATTGTTCTCACCCACTCTACTGCCACTACCCTAGTCCAATCTACTATGATCTCACTCCCCAGTTGCTGCCGTAGCCTCCTCAGTGGGCTTCCTGGTTCTGCTCTTGTCCCCTACAGGCCATTCTCCAAAGAGGAGAAAAGTCGTCTTTTAAAAACATCTATCAGGGGTGCCTGGGTGGTTTAGTTGGTTAGGCGTCTGCCTTTGGCCCAGGTCATGATCCCCAGGGTCCTGGGATCCAGCCCCACATCCGGCTCCCTGCTCTGTGGAGAGCCTGCTTCTCCCTCTCCCCCTGCCTGCTACTCTGCCTACTTGTGCTCTCTCTCCTCTCTGTCAAATAAATAAATAAAATCTTTAAAAATATATATTAAAAAATGTGTATACACACACCATTCATTTACTTAAATATACTTTCATTGCACTTAGAATGAATTCCAAATTCCTTCCAATGGCCTAATATGATCTATCTCCTTCCACCTCTCCTAACTGAGTTCTTACCACTTTTCCCTTTGTCAGTGCACTTGTATTGTTACGTAGCACACACATGTACCTGCTTCAGAGCTCTTTTCTCATTGTTCAGGGCTCTGCCTGGCTGCCTTCCCATCGTTCAAGTCTCAGCCACGTGGTCATATCCTTGTCACATTCCTGAGCAGCCCCCATGCCCTCTCTATTACTGTGGAACTACTCCATTCCATGAAAATTATTTGAAACGTATGCATGTGTTACTTGCCTATTATCTACTCCCTGCTCTGTTTTTCCTCCCCTAATGTGGTCTGTAAGCTCCAAGAGAGTAGGGACTTAATTTTTGTTTGCCACAGAATAGGGGCTCAGCAAATACGTCATGAATGAATATCCTAAATTGCCATTTTGCTGAAGTATCAAATACTTTAAAGGATATTGACACATCATGATGTAAAGTGGCTAACTGCCCAAGTTGGCTGGAACTGGGGGGCTCCTGGGATACAGAACTTTTAGGGCCAAAACCAAGACAAGTTGGTCTACCCTTAGATATGTCACTAACAAAACTTAAGCTGGAAAACAACACTGAGTACTGTTTAAGGGCTCCTAACTGGTTAACATTTTTTCTTAGTAAACATTTATTGAATGAGATTGAGCATAGTAGAGGAAAAGGAGTAAGAATGATGAAAGATACATTAAGCAACACTACCTATTGTGAAAACTGGAAAGATTCCATATAATACAAGGGAGTAAGCCAAACTGGTTGGGGGGTAAAGCTGGATGGAATAAATCAAGTGATAACAGACCTCAAATTTCCACGAGAATAATGTTTTGGCTTTGACAAAAAAAAAAAAAAACCTCAAGAGACCAGGGGCGCCTGGGTTTGGCTGCCAAAGCGTCTCCCTTTGGCTTGGGTCATGATCCCAGAGTCCTGGGATCAAGCCTCGCATTGGGCTCCCTGCTCTGCAGGAAGCCTGCTTCTTGCTCTCCCACTCCCCCTGCTTGTGTTCCCTCTCTTGCTATGTCTCTCTCTGTTAAATAAATAAAATCTTAAAAAAAAAAAAAGAATCCATTCTCCGCTTTAGAACCTACAAGTCTGTGGACTCTGAGGAAAATGAAAAGTAAGAACTGAGTTGGGTGATCAGATTTTTGAAATATAAACTGTCATCCCAAGCAAAAAATTTTACTTGTTTCACTTCCTCAGCATAAAGTGACAGAGCTAAACAAAAAAATAATAAAATAATAATAAAAGATAAAACACACACACAAAAGAAGAGACAGCTGAAAGCCCCTAGTCTCTCATTTCAGGATTCCAAAAGCCTAAACCCTTTAAAGTGATAATGTTAGGTACTTCTGACAAAATATGTGTGAGCTAGCAGTGCTCATTCAACCAACAAACATTTATTGAACACCCACTACGAGCCCTACCCAGTCTTGGGTGCCGTATATATAGCAATGAACGGACCAAGTCCCATCTCGTGGAGCTTTTTAATGGATGTATAGAGGGACAAACAAATACATCAGGTGGTGACAATGGCATAAAAACAAGTCAAGACAACAGAGTTACAGGGACAGCTCCCTGGGTGGCGGGGTAGGAGATGGGTACCAGTATAGAGGATGTCCTGATAAGGCTGCATATGCGAGATGTAAGTGGAGAGGAAAGAAGCCACGAGGCTCTCTGGGGGAGAGAGTGATCCAGGCAGAGGACGATGTTCGATGTTCGTGTCAACTCTGAGGCTAAAAAGTTCTAGGCAAATGCGTACAATTTATGTGACCATTCCAACAAATGGTGATACCAACAAAACCTCATCTGAAATAAAGTCATTTTTGTTCACTTCCTTTCGTTAAGCGAGGAAGGTAGTGCAGGTGGGCCCAGATGAGCAAGGATGAGAGAGGCAGGTGATGGTCCCAAGGAGCACGGAGCATGCCCAGTGGACAGAGGGGGGACCAGACCAGTAGTAGCAAAGTGAGCAGAAGGTGATGCTGAAGGAAACGGGAAACATTCAGGTTCTGGATATATTCTGAAGGTTGAACCAGCAGGACTCGTTGGATAAACTGGATGTGGGGTGTGGAAAAAAGAGAGTAGGCAGGGTGAGTCCGTGGTTATTTAACTGAGTAACCAAGAACAGAGCTGTCGTTTAAGGCGTTGGGAAGACCGCAAAGAACAAGTTTGGGAGGGAAAAATTAGGAGTTGACTTTTGGAATGTGAGATGCATATCTAGTTGACAATCCTGAAGGGACAGTGGATATATTATCCTGGGGTTCAAGAGAGATCCGAGCTGGAGGTATAGATTTTGTTTTTGTTTTTTTTTAAGATTTTATTTATTTATTTCACACACAGAGAGAGAGAGCACGCGAACATAAGCAGGGGGAGCAGAAGGCAGAGGGAGAGGGAGAAGCAGGCTGATGGATGCGGGGCTTCATCCCAGGGCCCTTAACCACTGAGCCACCCAGGCACCCCTGGCGGTATAATTTTGAAACCATCAGCATCCGTATGGTATTTAAAACCATGAGGCAGGAATAAATTGCTTTTAAGGAGTAAGGCTAGATTAGAGAACTCCTTGTGTGTGTGTGTGTGTGTGTGTGTGTAGTGGGAAGGGGGAGATGGGGGTGCAGCTAGTTCAGAGGTCAGGGAGAGGTCACAGAATCAGCTCAGAAATAGGAAGAGCCACCCGTGAGGATGAACAGGATGAGGTTAGGCGAGGCATGTAAAAAAAAAAAAAACTTTTCACAGAGAAGAAAGAGTAGGGTATATATTAGGAAAATTGAGCACCGCATAGAAGTTGGTGGAGTACAAGGTTAGAAATGAAGATGAGTGTCTGCTGGACTGAGGAGATCAGACATTAGTCTTTGGTGCTGGAGAGTCCCAGAGGGTTTCAAGCAGCCAAGTGACATTTTCCAATTTTCACTCTAACAGCGCCTTAGAGGATGAATTCTTGTTAAGTGGGAGATGTTAGAATCAGGGAGACTGTTTAAGAACCTAAGGCAGGAGAGTGTGAGAGGAAAATGTGGGTTTTTTTGTTTTCTGTTTTTTTAATTAAGAGGTGAAGAATAGGCAGGTCTTGGAGGAGAGGAGTGAGGACAAGTCTAGCATGGTCACTCATCTCTGCCTGTAGCACTTGGTGGATGGCAATGTTGTCACCTAAGCTCATAGTGATACAAATGACAGGTTTGGGGGATGGGAAGAGAATCAATTCCATATTTTTGAGGTATTTAGGTATGTTTACCACAAAGGTAAAGCTACATATTTGAAGGCTAGGGAGATAGATATAGCCATCAACATAAACATGATAGGTAAGGCCACGAGCATCAGCCATGGAAAAAGTCAGCATTTCCATTCAGTTTCATAGAAGACATATTCTATTTTGCATGCCCATCAGGAAAGCATAGGGTCATTTCAGATTTGAAAATAAATGTAAACATCTCAAATAAAATATTAAGTAATTGAATTTTAAAATGTTTTTATTTTTAGTTTAATATAATTTAATTTTAGAGCAAGAGAGACTATAGTGGGGGGAGGGGCAGAGGGAAAGGGAGAGAGAGAATCTCAAGCAGGCTTCGCACCCGGTTCGATCTCACCACCTGAGCTGAAATTAAGAGTTGGACACTTAACAGACTGAACTACCCAGGTGCCCCTGGATGACTGAATTTAAAAACAAACAATTATAGATCAATGAAACCATTCTGTATGATACTATCTATAATGATGGATACGTGTCATTATAAATTTGTCCAAATCCATAGAATGTACAACACAAAGCTGAACTCTAATGTGAACTATGATGATGATGTGTTAATGTAGGTTCATCAGGTGTCAATAATGTATCATTCTGCTGGGGGATATGGATGGTGGGGGTGGCTATGAACTTGTGAGCGCATGGGGTATATGGGAAATCTCTGTACCTTCTACTCAATTTTACTGTGGTCCTAAAACTGCTTTGTTTGTTTGTTTTTTTAAGATTTTATTTATTTATTTGACAGAGAGAGGGAACACAAGGAGAATGAGTGGGAGAGGAAGAAACAGGCTTCCCGCCGAGTGGGGATCCCAATGCTGGGCTCAATCCCAGGACTCTGGGATCATGACCTGAGCCAAAGGCAGAGGCTTAACGACTGAGCCACCCAGGCGCCCCCTAAATCCGCTTAAAAAAAATAAAGTCTATTGGGGCACCTGGGTGGCTCAGTTGGTTAAGTGTCTGTCTTTGGCTCAGGTCATGATCCCAGGGTCCTGGGATCAAACCCCTGGGATCAAGTCCTGCATCGGGCTCCTTGCTCAGCAGGGAGTCGGCTTCTCCCTTTCCCTCTGCTCCTCACCCCTGCTTGTTCTCTCTTTTCCTATCTCTCTTAAATAAATGAATAAAATCTTTAAAAAAATAAAGTTTATTTTAAAAATCATGAGCATTTAGAGTTTATTCTATCAATGCAAGAACAGTTTAACATCAGGAAAATCTAAAAGGATTCCTCACAGTAATAGGAGAAAGGAAAAAATATATCACATTATCTCAGTATACAAATAAAAAGGCATTTGACAAGTTCAAACCAATTTGTAATTTGATTTGACTTGATTTTTTAAAAAGTAATCTCTACACTCAACGTGGGACTTGAACTCATGACCTGGGGGTCAAGAGTCACACGCTCTTTCAAATGACCCAGCCAGGTGTCCCCCAATTTGTATTTTTTAGGGCTCAGGAAACTGAATAGTAGAAAATATCCTTTACTTTATAAAGACGCTGCCAGAAGCCCACAGGAAACATAATTTTTGTCAGAGGGGGGTGCCTGGGTGATTCATTTCATTAAGCCTCTGCCTTCTGCTCAGGTCATGATACCAGGGTCCTGGGATCCAGCCCCATCTCTGGCTCCGTGCTCAGCAGGGAACCTGCTTCTCCCTCTCCTTTTGCCCCTCCCCTTGCTCAGGCTCTCTCTCTCTCTCTCTTTCTCTCAAATAAATAAATCTTTAAAAAAATTTTTTGACAGAGAAACTTTAGTCTCAAAAGAAAGCAAGGATGTCTGCTATTAACACAATTGTGCAAACAGTAAAGGCATTAGTATTAGAAATGACAAAACCATAATTATGGGTAGCTAAGAGTAACTCATACAGGCAGTGCAATAGAATCAAGATAAACTGTTGGTACTAACAGATGTTCACCAGACACGATTGACTTACAAACATTAATTCTTCTCTACCAGTAACAACCAGTGAAAAAGAAACTGTAGAGATAAAACATATTGAAACAATGACTTAAGCAATAATATAGGAAGGTCAAAGAAGTAAAGCAAGTAAAGGTCAAAGAAGTAAAGTAAAGTTCCTGGATGGTCAGGAACTTGTAGAGAATAGGCTTGGAAGACTGCCAGCAGGGAGGACCAGAGAAGAGGCATGGGGATGAGCCTCTCACAATGGACGCAAGACTGAAGACACCTGCGTCTCACGTGACTGCCCACCAAAGGATGTCCACCGTCCCGGAGGAGGCTCTTGATAATAAGACTGACAGCATTACACGGTGTGTGGATATCAGTCAGTCTTTCGGCCCCATCATCTCACTGTTTGCTCCATAGGCTATGACCACAGTGGCCGTGGTGATGGGGAGGGAGGCTCAACAACGCACAGGCTCAACAACAAGGTTCAACGTCCTCTTACGAAGTCTGACCCGGTAATGCTACCGTTGACCTGCCAACTGAGACGAACACTAGCCCCCAAGATGGCACAATTGCCCTGGGAAACAAGGCAGCCAATTAATGGCAGTTGGATGAATTAGAAGCAGCAGATTTTCATTCTTACTGTGATTTCTTGCTGGAATAGATACATAGTCTGCACGTGGAGTCGCCTTCCCTGTCTGCTTCTGCTTGCACCACCGTCTGTGGACTCAAAAGAACTGCGATCCCTAAAGCATTGCTTCTGATCAAAGAACTGATTGCACAGCAAAGCCATATACCCATCATGCAAAAGTGCCTGGGATACCTGAAATTGGACTAGTTTAATGGAAGATATGGTTATGAGACCAGCTGGCCACAACATCCGATCGAGGTGGAGTTCTGTTTCACAGGATGCAGTCTGTACATTGAATCAGAAAGCATTACATGATGCTATCTCCTTAGAGTAAGAATGCATAGGTCTGGGATTCAAAGGGTGAAAAGTAGGAGGGACTTCCCTCACTGCATATATAAAAACCCACTTGCAAAACTTGGGCTTCCCACATTGGCAATCTTGATGTCTTCTTGTCTAGAGCTCTTAATGCCCAAGGACAGGGAGTACTTCAACCAGCAGCACCACAATGATTCCATTGAATTGGGAAATTTCGGGTTCCTATGCCATTGAACCAAAAGAGGTTACTACTGATTAGAATGATTGATCCTGATTGCCAAGGAGAAATTGAGTGATTGCTACACAGTCAGGGCAGTGGGGACTATGGCTGGAACGAGGGGGTTTTCTGGGGCTTCTCTTGATACATTTCACATGCAATAGTTAAGATTAATGCAAAATTATGGCAAAAAAAAAAAAAAGGAGTCTGTATGATTTTGGACTTGGATCCTTTAGGATCACTACACCTGACAAAGATTCCTGACTAGCTGAGGCTGTGGCTGGGGGCAGGGGAAATACGGGATGAGGAGTGGGAAAATAAACCTATAGCCATCGGTTCCAGGCTCACAGAAGACAGAACCACTTGTAGATGCAAGGACTGCTGTAGCTTTGTGTATTTCTTCTCTTACGTGTGCTTTTTTGCATGTGCTGCCCGTTTTCTTCTCTCTCCTTCGCAATACAATTTTATACACAAGCTTGTCGCGGCCTGCACGACAAATCGACCAGGAACGTGAGGGTAAGAGGATGGTGAAAAGAAATTAAGAGACAAAGAGATGGGGGCAGGAGGAGAACCAAGGAGGATGTCCAATAGTGCCAATTTTATTCAAGGCTGTGAGGCATTATATAGCTAAAAGAAACAATCATAAGAAAAGTATCTAATTTTAGCTGATTACTAAAGAGTTTGCAACAAGCACAGAAAATCCTTCAAGCTTTCCCATATCTATTTCCTAAACATCAATAGCAGACCTTCTAGCGCCAGATGTACTGACTTCAAGGCCACTCAAGACATAGTTTGTGTAAGCACAGCTCAGTCTTACAGTGGTGTAGTCTATAGCCCGTGCAAGGACCAGCCAAGAATTTCTGACCCCGGCCAAATCTCGTCTCTATCTGACTAGCAAACGTGTGGGAAGTCACGTAGGCGAGCACCCAACACATAGCACACACCCTTTCTCAGGGCTACTCGACTTTATTGACCTAAGCCTTTTGTTCGGCTATTCAGCCTTTAAAGGAGGCACAAGTTCAGGGCCTGGTTTGGTTCTCGTCTCAAGCCTTACCATGGCCTCCCACACAAGCTGTTCAAGATACACTGTACAGCTTAGTGTGATGGAATTTGGGGAGCAATTTATATGGCTAGTGAGAGATACAGTGATTGTTGGGTCTGTGCATCTTTTGATTTGGGGGGAAAGGTGAGAGGGTTTTATGAAGGATAGCTGTATCCTGGTAGGTGGAAACAGAGTTATTTAGTTCTTGCATGGAGGTTTCAATGTACGGAGAAGGATGCATATGGAAGCTGACAAGTCAGCGGGGCGGACATGCTGATTACCGATCTATTGCTTCTTCATTCCAAATCCATCCTTCATTGTCTCGTTTTTGCTACTGGGACCTCTCTCTCTTGCCAACTGGCACAATTTCAAACTCCGTCATAAGGGACATTAGAGGAACGCTGGAAGAGGAAGGGGCTCTTCTTTCTGGTTCCGGTGGGCTCCTACCGGCAGCTCCCAGTGTGTGTGGCAATCCGCAGGAAGATTCCCGTTGCACCTCAAAGGTGCCATACCACCCCTGCTGGCAGTTTCTCGGTGAGTTGAGCGGTGCAGCTCCTCCCAATGGACAGCTTTCTATAGTGCCTGGACAGCAGCGTCCCAGTGAGTTTGGCCAACTCAGCACCAAACTCCCTCAGCACCCAGTGGCAAGCCACAGCCACACCCCCTCCATGCAGTCTGAATCTCAGCTGGGGCGGGGGACAGGGAGGTTGAGGGGTGTGCAGTGGAGCTTTTTTAGCTATTGGGGTTATGGCTACTCTCTTTTTCTGCTATGCCTGCATTCTTAGTTTTCCTTACCCTTTAGAAACCAATTTTATAATTGGCTTCAATAAAATCTTTAAGATTCTCTAAAATATTTTTTAAAAAAGATTATTTGACAGAAAGAGAGAAACAAAGCAGGAACACAAGCAGAGGGAGTGGGAGAGGAAGAAGCAGGCTTCCCGCAGAGCAGGGTGTCCAATGCAGGGCTTGAGCCCAGGACCCTGGGATCATGACCTGAGCTGAAGGCAGACACTTGACGACAGAGCCACCCAGGGGCCTCAGGATTCCATAAAATCTTAAAAAAAAAAAAAAAAAAAAAAAAAAAAGGGAGGGTGGCAACTGGACGGCTCAGTTGGTTAAGAAGCCAATTCCCTGTTACATTAAATTTTCCTTGTTAAATCTGCTGTGTAGTTTCATTCCCTTGACTGGACCCTGAATGAATTATGATAATAGTATTGTAGTTATGATGAAAACAAACCAAAAAAAAGGGCTACACTTTTAGAGATGCATGCTGAAAAGCATATGGGTGAAATGTTTTAATGTCTGAAATTTTCTTCACTAATAGAGCAGCTGGTGAAGAGATAAGATGATTGTCCAGTATTGATAAATTTGAATTTGGGTGACTAGAATACAGAAGTTCATTACACTACTCTGTATATCTATATTTGCCAAATCTTCACAGAACAAGTTTTTTTAAAAACTCTGAACATCCTGATGTTAGGGCACAGTAACTAAACAACATTCCAACCAACTGGGAGGCAGTTTGTGTTGAGAAAAATTGACTTCTGCCCATTCCTCAACACCTCCAAGAAAGAGAGTCACTGTTGAGACACCTCTTAGCCCTCTCAAGGTCAGATTTAATTTAACCTTAGTAGAATTCTCCATGCCTCAGTTTCCTCATGGATGAAATGAAGATAATGAAAGGACTTACCTCATTAGAATTGTGAGGACTGCAGGCGACTACATTTTTAACAGTCATAAATCCACTGAATTGTAAGAAACACCCTCATTTTATGTACCACTAAGGAAAAAAATGCTATCAATTAAACTGTGGCACAATGTCTTCACTGTAATCCTGGATGACAAATGGATTAGTCACACCAGCCTCTTGTTGTTTTGAAATTTTCTAGCTCTTCTGAGGGATTTGGCAATTTCTCTTGCCTTGCGCGGCATTGCTTGACACGTGATAAACAGTCCTTTTGCTTGTAGTTTGGTGACAAATGGACAGCCTCTCCTACTTTGAGGTATATTCCTTTCTTAGGACCGATAAAAATTTGACTGTTAACTTTGAAAGAAAATATGGAATGACAGCCATATATCCTCAAGAAGTATTTATTTGGCCAATATCAGATTTATGTTCACTGCTTTGTTTTTATGCCTTTCTGGGTACAGTAGATTTCTGTCTCAAATCAAACCAAAAGGGTCATATTTCTGAAGAGATTTTAAAAGGCAATTAAACTCAACATGGCTGGTACCAAACGGATACAGCTCCACTGAGTGACGGCCATGACCGAGTTCACACGTATAATTCACAACTGACACCAATCCCTATAACTGTGACCTGCCACTGATTAAAGATATAGCCCACTGAGGAAAAAAATGTGTGGTAGAGTTGATGAAACACGCATTTCAAGCAAAGTTAGTTCATTGTCTGGCAATTCATACATGCTGGTCTTATTCCAAACACGTCTTGTAAAGACAGTGTTTTTCCTCTCAAACTGCCCTGTCTTATATAGTAGTTACTTGTCACATGTGACTATAAATATTTAAAAGGAGGGGCGCCTGGGTGGCTCAGATGGTTTCACATCTATCTTCAGCTCAGGTCGTGATCTCCAGGTCATTGGATGGAGCCCCACGTCAGGCTCCCAGCTCAATGGGGAGTCTGCTTCTCCCTCTCCCTTTGCCTCTCCCCCTGCTTGTGCTCTGTCTCTCTCTCTCTCTCAAATAAAATCTTTTAAAAAAACATTTAAAATGAAATTAAATAAAATAAAAATTCAGTTCCTTAGCTGCCCTAGCCACATTTTAAATGCTCAACAGTCATATGTAACTAGTAGCTACCTACAGGCCAGAACGGATAAGAACATTCTCGTCATCACACAAAGTTCTATTGAACAACGGTTTTCTAGGAAGTTCTATCAATTATAATATCAAATTATATGTCATAATATCTTTATTTAAAGTTTTGAATCTTGCTTAAATTGGAATCAAGATGACATAGGGGAAAAAGGAAGCACTACCTCATTTATTCATCAGGATGGGTCTTGAATAAAGGATAAAGATAAAATTAGCCTTGCTGACTAGCAAATAGATTGCTGTCAATTTGCAAAATTCCCTATAACAGGTGAGTGGTTAAACAAGCTGTGATAAATCCATAGCCAGGAGTACCACTTGGTGTAAAAAGGACACAACTTAGATGGAAACAAGAGTGTTACACTGAATGAAAAAAAGCTAATTTCAAATGTCATACACAATCTGGCTCCATTTGTATGACATTCCCAAAAGATTATTATAGAGATGGAGAATGAAGAGAAATTAGTAATTTCGAGGGATTAGGAATCTTGGAGGGGAGGACGGTGGGTGTTTAAAGGGAAAACATTAGGGAGACCTGTGTGGTGATAGGACAGTTCTGTATCTTGATTCTAGTGGAGTTACACAAATCACACGTGAAAAAATGGTGTAGAACTATAGGCACTCAATGAACCGGCATCACTAACCTGCTTTTAATATTGTAGTGTTGTTACATAAGATGTAACCACTAAGAAAAACCAGGTGAAGGAGAATATTTGCAACTTCCTGTACATCTGTAATTATTTGTAACTTCCTGTAAATCTATAATTATATTAAAAGAAATTTAAAAGAACTTAAAAGAAATTGTTTTGAAAGAAAAAGCTAAAAAAGCCAACAACAAAAAAACCCAAAAAACCAAGAATAAAGAAATCCCTGGAGGGAGAAGCCCAGTTTTGTGGATGGGTGCCAGGTTGGGGGGGGGGGTGGGCACCAGGTTACGTTGGATTATCCAGATCAGCCCCAAACTGAGTCACAAGGGTTCTAATATTAGGCACACGGGGAGGATTTGACAGGAGAAGACGGAAGGGCAACAGGACCCTGGAGGCAGAGATGCAGCGGCAAGGGAAGGATCATCTGGACTCCCCAGAAGCGAGAGCAAGCAAGGAAGACTCTCTCCTGCAGCCTTCAGAGGAAGCGCTGTCCTGTCAGCACCTCAGCCCAGACTTCTGGCCTCCAGAACTGAGAAAGAACAGTTCGTGGCTGTGGTAAGCCACACAGTGGGTGGGAATTTGCTCCAGCAGCCCTGGGAGTCTAACACCACTAGAGGGAGTAGCTCTGCAGTTGGGCCTGTGGGTTGGCCTCTCCCCATCCAGCCGGGGGCAGATGAGGAGAAAGGAAAACCCAGGGAACTCACCACCCGTCACTGCTTGGGTCCAAGTTCTCGAGCCAGTCTTTGGCCTTCTACCTTTCAGCGACTACTTGTACTTGTGTAGATAACGCGGAAGGATTTTAGTTATACTCAAAGGGAGGACTGGGGAAAGTACATCTACTTCATGTTTTTGGGAGCGGGAGTCCTACCTTGAGTTTTCACCCAATTTGCATATTCCAGTCACATTGGTCTTTTTAAACCATTCCACTGGCGATGTCATTTTCTTGTTCAGAATTCTTCAGTGACTCCTGAGTGCTCATAAAATAAGCCCATAAACCCTTAGCCCAACATTCATTCCCTCCCCAGGCTGGCCCCATCCCAGCCTGTCTTTGTGGTCTGACTTCCTACTATGCTCCTCACCCGTGTTTCCAAAACCATGCTGTCTCCAATTCCAGCTCTTTGGGATGTTAAGAAATGTGACACTCACATGGGCCGGGGAGGAGAAAGGCTCTATTGTCCGATGTGTCCCGTGAACAGATCGACACGGTTGAGGCTGTTTATAATCACAGGACTCTCAAGAACTTTAATATGCTAGTGTACAGTGTGACTCTCCAAGAGACAATTAAAGCCTGAAGTGTCTCCCAAACTTCCTTGACCTTGACCATGAAACCCTTGGTACTGCTTCCATGGAAGCCAGTTTGTGAAACTCCTCTATTCCAACTTCCTTCTCTGATCAAACTCACCTATTTGTGATCATCTAGACTCGTTTTGCTTTCCTGCTTTGATGCACAGAAGTCTGGTGAAATCTCGAAGAAGCTGTCCTAAGTGCGGACCCACAACACATGACCCACGTGCTACTCAATTTTATGACATTTTGCGTTAAGTTGGTTTTTGAGTTCCCAAGTCCTAACCACAAACATTGTAAAAATAGATTGTGGAGCCCGGTGCAAATGTTTGAGTTCTGTTACAAAATATAGAAACTATTTTTTAAATAAGTCAATTTAATAATACTGCTAGATGACAGAAGCAGGAGCTCCCCTGGCCCAACGCCGCCCCACGCAGCTGCGTCTGAGCAAGGGCAGGAGTGGGCACAGTGTCCGCAGATGTGGGGTTGACAGGTCCCCTCTTCTTCTTTCCTTCCCCATGATGACTCACCCCCAGGTGGTCTCGGGGACCCGAGGGAAGGAAGCTGCTCATCTGCGCTGGCTCTCGCGAGCAACCCTGTGGTGGAAAGGACGGTGGCCGGGGAGAGCTAGCGTGTACCTACGAGGGAGCATGACCACTAAAGTCGTTGGGGAAAGGGACGTTTTAGCAGCAGTGAAATGAAAAGAGGAAGAGAAAGAATGGGGCCAGGCAAGTCTACCGTTTAAATCTGTCTGGTTCCGAATCCAGATGAAACACTAGCTGTGAGGACAGGTGGATCAGGGCCTTTGGAGATCGGGAGGGTCAGGAGAGGACAGGCTGACATCGAGTGTCATTCATACTTTGTCCTGAAAGAGTCCCGTTAGACATTTGTCCAGCGGTCTGTGGGCAAGTACCTCGAGCACATTTCCAGAGCAGGGGAAGCAGCCCATGCCTGGCCTCAGTGTTTGCTGAGCCTCTGTGATGGAGGACTTTTCCAGTGTGCAGACGACGTTGCTGGTAGTGCCCACGGAGGGCCACACCCCTGGCCTGCAGTGAATGTCACAACTCCCAGGGAAAGTGAGAGGATCCTTTGTCTGGGTGCCGATGACTTCTGAGATGTCGTTAGAACAGGGGGCCAGCATGGGAGGACCTCAGGCCAGGCAGCCCCATCAGGTGGTCAAGGCCACCCACACAGTCAAGAGGCCTGTTCCAGGCTGTTCTGTTCTTCCTCCTCTGTCTGTAGCCAGCTCCAGTCTAGAGACTGAAAGTCAACAGGCACGTTAAAAATACAGGGGCCACCACTACACCCCGGGTTGTTTGTCTTCCTCGGGACAGCACAGTTTAGATCAGCATAATTTACAGGGAAATTTCAATCCTCTCATTAAGAGTAATTTTGTTATTAACGGCTACTCTTGGGCTAAACCTACGTTTTCAAAACCATACAGGAACTTTCCCTTGGCCTAGTGAGAAGTCACTCAGATGCTGTGACCACGGAAACTAGACGGGGAGTTTCAGTATTACCGGCGGCTCACAGCACTTACTTATGCTCGCTGTGGGTAGGTGGTTCTCAGAGCTACCTCAGCCACCCATTTCCAACGCTACCAGATGAAACTTCCCTTTCCTCTGGCAGAAGTGCCCCTCGGCCATGAAATGCTCAAAATACGCCCTGTCAGGAGCAGGACACACAGCGACGCAGAACAGAGAAAGCCCCTCACCGGAGATGGACACCCGAATAAGTAAGAAGTGATTACAATCACCAGTGGTGTCCCGTCTGATTCCTCTGACAACTGAGAAGTCAGGGGGAAGCTAGCAGGTCACGGTCTTGGCAGGAAAGGGCCTTTCAAAAGCTGAGGAATGACTTCAGGTTCTCTCAGCAACGTAAGCTTTGCCTTAAAATGTACTTGTGTCTTGACTCACTTTTTATCAGGGTGGCTTCCCTGTAACTAGTACGACCTACCGCTAAGCCCCCTGAGAGGGGGTGCTGTGACAGGGTCTGGCCCTGTCCCCCGAGTCTCGCACAGTACTCCCCACACAGAGACACTCAGCAGGGAGAGAAAGACCTTCTCAGAATGACATCACCTCCCTTATAAAAATGGAGCGTTGCAAGGGTTAAATGAAATACTGCACACCAAGTGCCTGTCCCCCTTCAGTAATTGTTAGCATCGCTGTGAGTAATAACATGTATTAGGAAATTGTTAAGCGTAGACTGAGACGGAGGACACGCTGGATTGCCTTTCCGTTTTGTTTTTCTGGTTTGCCAGGGAAAAGACGGACACGGAATAGTGGGGATTTACGCAGCCGGTTACCCTCAAACTCTGGTCCTGTTCTTTGATGGTGTCTTGCATCGCATGTTCTAGCTGCGAACACAGGGTGTGCGCTTCAGTCACCAGCTCTCCACTGGAGAAAAGGATCACAGTATTAGAAAATGCTTGACGTGGTTTTTTAGAGATAACACTATTGTTTAGAAAATAGGCTACAGGGGTGCCTGGGTGGCTCAGTGGGTTAGGCCGCTGCCTTCGGCTCAGGTCATGATCTCAGAGTCCTGGGATCGGGTCCCGCATTGGGCTCTCTGCTCAGCGGGGAGCCTGCTTCCTCCTCTCTCTCTGCTTGCCTCTCTGCCTACTTGTGATCTCTCTCTGTCAAATAAATAAATAAAATCTTTAAAAAAAAAAGAAAACAGACTACAGAGCTTTGGACAAGATTTTAAAAATTAAATTCCAATTACTTTGACCCCGAGGGTCTTCAAGTGCCAGGTCCTGACGAGTAATCTCACTGACCTTGCTAAGCACTTTTCAGAAGCCCACACCCAGCCATAAGTCGGCATTACCATTCACAGTGGGAAATTAATTTAGAAGTTAGAAGTCAGTGAGCGCACTCTGACGTAACTAGATAGTTGAATTTAATTCTCTCCAAACTGCCAAAATCTGAAGATATCCCACAAATCACCTGTTTTCCAATTTTTGAAATAGAAAAAAAAAATTATGTAGACCAAGTAATTCCACCATTTCCACAGTTCCTTGAGATCTGTGAAAAAGTAAGTCCTGGGAACTGATTGAATTTGATCCATTCTCTCTTTTCTAGGATTAGAAATGCACCAGTCGGTTCAAGAACCTCGGTGGGGAGAGAGGGGAGAGTACAATAAGCCGCTGTCCTGTTCCAACCTCGGCTCCATGACACATACAGACAACCTGTGCTCCTGGAACGACTTCTCCAGAGCCTCCAGGATATCACGGGGGCACTATGCCCAGTGCAGGGAGACAGTGCCCTGGAAGTGCTCACCTTGCAAAGCCTGACACTCTGCTGCAAGGAACACAGGCCACGTTTTTGCTCAGCCCCTTCCGCGTGGCTGCTAACTAGGCTGAAGATTCAATGCCAGCTCCAGAGCGCAATGGGAGGGACACATGACCTGGTTACCATCCTTAAGCTCACCGCAGGTTGGGGAGAGTTAAGAATCTAAGGCCACGTGTTAGTACCACAACACACAGGCTAGGAACTCCCCAAGCACAGGAATAGGACTTTTAAAACAGCTTTATTGAGATGTAATTTACATGCCATAAAGTTCACCCATTTAAGCTGTATTAATTGGATGGTTTTAGTATATTTACAGAATGACACAATCTTTACAATCTAGTTTTAAAACATTTTTATCATTTAGAAGGAAACTTTGTACCCGCTATCAGCTCTTTCCCATCGCCCCCCTCCACCTGCCCTAGGCAATCATTAATCTATTTTCCATGTCTGAAGACTGGGTCCTGGGAATGATTTTAACCATCGCCAATGCCTAAGGCCCAACACGTAGTAGAAGGCGTTGAGGAAACTGCAGGGGGCTGAACTAGAAATAAAAACCCGCACAGGCGGTCCAAGAAGAGAGAGCTCTGTGTGTGTGAATGGTCAGGGCAATGGAGGAGGGGGAACCAGATATGGACAGCAGATATGTGCTGCAGATAGGAGAACCACCCAGGGCAGGAAGTTGGCCAGAGGTTCTGGAACCTCAGTGACCATCAGCAACCAGCTCAGGCTTCTGAAAAGCTGCCTGCTGGGCCCACCCCTGAGCCATTGACCCAGCATCTGCATCTAACAAGTGTCCAGATATGGCGGCCGCTGCTGGTCTGGGTCAGACTTCCAGAACCAGCCGGCTAGGCCAAGAGTTTGTACGGGAACAGCAGATCAACCTGGAGAGTGGCTCCGAGGTGGCCGTGTAAGTCTGAAAAAGCTCAGCTTGGATCCTCTAGGGGAATGGGAAGCTGCTACTAGTTACCAGCCAAAACAGTAACTTGATCCAATGGCATTCTGTGAAGAGTCACTCCAACAGAAAGGGCTTGGAGGTGGAATTCGACAGGAAGCAGGGAGGGGAAACATGCTGTTCACCACCTCGTGGCTATGGCCCAGGAGACTGGAGAGGAAACCAAGGGAGGAGTGGGGGGTGAGGACAGGCAGGAGGAGGCAAACTGTAGCTTGGTAACTCAGAGTGGTGGGGGGTGAGGAAGAGGCAAGATGACAGTGGCGTGGCCACCAGAGCATGCCCTGTGGGGAATACGGTTTTGAACAACAGATGATGGCTGACATGACTAGCACTTTCCGTATCTTCATTAAGCAATTCGAAATCCAGGCCTCAGACAAGAAAAGTACTTAGCTAGCAAATTACACCGGACAAGGAGAGTAAAATATCACATCTGCCTGGCATATGAACCAACACAAAGAAAAACATGCATGAAATCGTTAGACAGATGAAATGATCTCTCAACGATAAACAAGCATTTCGATTCCCATGCTCTCCCGATGCACCCGTGGCTATCACGCCTGGCACGGAAGAGTGACCCACCTTTTCTTGATGGCCTCGGGTAAGCTGTTGGGGGCAGCAGAAGGCTGAGACAGCAGCTGACCCGAGTGACTGAGGCGAGAAGCATTCATGCTGTCTGGGCTTCCACTGACAGGACCACGGACTTTGCTCTGAAGGACAAAACCAAAAGAAAATCAACAGAATTTTGGAGCAAATGATCCCAACTTTGCATTCCCACCATGGTATTTTCTCATGAAATAACTGGTCACAAGACACTAGCTAGTCCTATAAATTATGACTCAACATCTCTCCTCATGACCACAGTTTACATTTCGGCTTAGAAAATCTTTGTCTATAGGTGTACTTTTTAAAATGATTTTATTTGACAGAGAGTGCACGCATGTGCAGAAGCAGAGGAAGAAGCAGACTCCCTGCTGAGCAAAGAGCCAGAACCCTGAGATTATGACCTGAGCCAAAGGTAGACACTATAGGTGTACTTTTTTTCTTTTTTTTTTTTTTTAAAGATTTTATTTATTTATTTGTCAGAGAGAGAGGGAGAGCCAGCGAGCACAGGCAGACAGAATGGCAGGCAGAGGCAGAGGGAGCAGCAGGCTCCCTGCAGAGCAAGGAGCCGGATGTGGGACTCGATCCCAAGACGCTAGGATCATGACCTGAGCCGAAGGCAGCCGCCCAACCAACTGAGCCACCCAGGCGTCCCAGGTGTACTTTTTGATAAAAGATTCTAAATATAGGGAAATTTGAGTACCCGTATTCACAGGTTTAATTCATTAGTTTGACTGCTTAACAAACTCTAACAAAAGAAATTTAGACAGGGATGGTTTTGTTTTTCCAAGTAGAAGACTGAGACACACAAAAAGCTTCTAAGAGGCTTTCTGTGAATCGCATCATCTGTGGGACAGCCGAGCATAACGTTCTGGCCAAGCCCCCAGGGCCGGCTGGCTGCTGCAGCCACTCCCGCTCAGTCAAGGTTAAACCAGGGCTCTGGCTGCTTACAGCCCGCAGACGTGACCTACTGTCAACTCTCCCAGCACCGCATGTCCCTCCCCTCCGAGTCTCCAGCCAGTCGCTCATCTGCGGTCTCGCGATCTTCTCGTGGACCTGGTGCTGCCCTTGCTGCAGCCCATGTGACTTCAATCCCACTCAGCCCTGCGAGGTGGAGGAACAGCCCTGGTTCCACATCCTTCCTTCCAGCTGAATGTCAAGGTCCAGCTTTCACCTGTCAGTCAAGCACCCAGTTTCGCCCTGCGGCTTGTCGCCCATTGAGAGAACCAGCCGTCTGCCTCCTCTGCTCTGCCTGGGCCTGCGAGTATGGCGGAGGGCAGCCCTTCCACTGCCCTGTCCCTCGCAGCACAGGGGCTCTATGACTCCAGGCCCTACCCCCAGAGAGGTCCCTCCCTCTTGGGGGCTGAGGTCTGTCCAAGCCTCAAATCCGTTCTCCAGCTGCCATGAGGGATTTCTCTAGAGCCCAAATGTGATCATACCATTCCCATACTTTAACTTCCTGCAGCACGAAAGATGAAGACGAATTCTGGGGTGTTTTCTATGCCTTCAGAACAAAGTGGGCCTGCATATGCGCAGCCCCTGCCTGCCTCCCCATTTTGTTCCACACGACAGCCTGCCCCCCGCCCCCACCAGAACACTCTGCGTGTAGCACCCAGAACACAGCCACTCTTTTAGGCCAACGTCCTGGGCCTCGGATAGAGCCAAGTCTTCGCTCTGGAAGGTCCTCTCCACCTACCCACCTAATTCCTACTCATTCTTCAGCCGAAGCAACACCTCCTTGTGGATGTTCCCCGTGCCTCCCTCCCCTCCAAGAGGCTCTTTTTGTTCATGTTACAGCCCAGCTTACAGCACTCGAGCTGCTGAACAATACTTCCTGCCCAATTCAAATCCACTTCCCTGTGCATGTCCCTGCCCAGATGGCGAGCCGCCGGCTCAGGGCCCATGCTGCTTTCCTCCTTTACCTCCCGTCTTCATCCCATTCCTGGGCTCCTGGGCACATGTCAGGGCTCAGTAAACGTCACACGAATGCAGAAGGCAGATCAGGCCATCCTCGGGAGTACCTCAACTTCCCTCTCCTTCCTCAATCTTCTCTCCTTATCATCTTTCCTTTTTTCTTTTCTTCCTTTCTTACAGGCGTAAACATCACCCACCCCTTCTCAAGGCCGAGGCATCCATGCATGTTCATCTTGCTGATACCCCGTTGTTCTCATGACTTGCAGACTCCACTGTCTCCTGCCGTTTGACACTGTGACTGTCCCAGCGACTGTCCCCTTCTGCCTGGCCTACAGATCCAGCCCATGATCTTAGAAATACCACCCTTGCATCCTGCTTCCACCTTAAGTGACTATCGTCCCATTTTCCCCTTTGCTCTGTCAAACAGTGTCAGTGACTAAATCGGTCTTCATCCCAGGTAACCTCTCTGCAGCCTGCACGGCGCAGGTCTCTCTCTCCCATCAGCTCTGGTTTCCATGGCCTTTACTTGGCTCTTCTCCTTCTCTGTCTTAGGCTCCTTTTTGTGTCCCATTTTCTCTCTGAGCAACATGCTGTGGAATCTCAACCACAGTGACAGTGGCAGTGGGGGGAGAATGCCTGGGTGGCTCAGATGGTTAAGTGTCCACCTTCGGCTCAGGTCATGATCTCCAGGTACTGGGATCAAGCCCCATGTCGGGCTCCAGCCAATGGGGCATCTGCTTCTCCCTCTGCCTGCTGCTCCCCCTGCTTGTGCTCGCTGTCTCCCTCCCTCTCAAATGAGTAAGTAAAATGGACAGTAAGACAGCGGGCACAGGAAGTATGAGGGACAGTACTGAGCAGCAGAGACTTGGGTGAGGGTGAACCAGTCCAGCAGACATGCCCTGTAGTGAGCTGCATGGAGGTCCCCCAAAGATCCGCCCATGTCCTAACTCCAGGAAGCTGGGAATGTGACCTTAGTGGAAAAGAGGGTCTGCGCAGATGCAGTCAAGGGTCCTGAGAGGAGATCATCCTGGACTACTGAGAGGGGAACCAGATCCAATGGCATGGGTACTTATACGTGACACCCAGGAGACAGACACAGAGAAGAAGGCCTTGTGCAGACACAGGCAGATACTAGAATGATGTGGCTGTGAGCTAAGGAACACCTGGGGCTGCCAGAAGCTGGGAGAAGCCAGGAAGGACTCTCCCCTAGAGCTTGCAGAGGGAGCTCAGTCCCGCCAACAACGTGGTTCCAGGACCGCAAGGGAGTGACTCTGGTGGCACCTGACTACAGTGGCCTCAGGAAACTCATGCAGGCGGAAGTTAGAACACCTGGCCCTGGCCGGACCCCACCCTGCCTGAGGAGGGCAGTGAGAGAGGAGCGGTGGCAGCAGAGCACTTGGCCATTAGCTCTGGGGCTCCCCCTTGGAGGGTGGTGACAGCACAGAGATGGAAAGGCCCCGAGAGGCTGGCGGGCTAAGGGCTGGGCCGCGGGGCTCACGCACACAAGCGATCTTCAGAAGATTCCAGAGTTCCTTCTGCCGCTTCTCCTGAAGCCGGACAACGGTCTTCTCATCTTCGTTCATTAAACTCACCACCTCTTCCACCTTGGGCAACAATTCCAGAGCCTTCTGCTTGCATACCACAGTTTTACTGTAAAGAACAAATGTGACAAACTCCAGTGGCATTGGGGCTGGAGAAAGCAGGAGAACATAATCCTTAGGAATTACGAATCCAACAGCAGCTTCAGGTAAATTTTCTCCAGGTTAAGTGAGTCAGAGGGGAGTGAGAAGATGACCCCATGTGCAGCCTCGCTGCTCCTCTGAATTCCACCCTTGGGAAGGGAAGTCGGGGCGAATACCTGAGCTGCGTATAAATCACTCTCACTTTCTTCTCAAAGCCTTGGATGGCCTGGAGGAGCAGCCGGACCATCTCCTGACTGTCGCCATCCGTTCGCTGGTCTAGAAAGAGGGAAGGAGCCCACAGTTCCTCAAGGGGGCTGGCAGAGAGCGCCTACACCGCGCACTGACAAAACAAGGCCCTACATACCTCTGGGTTTCTCCCGAAGCCTCCTATAAAGCTCCCTTGCCTGCTCTTCTCTGAAACATATGAAGGAGAAATTCTGTTAAGATGCAAGGTCAAATAAGCACATTTGAAACACTGCTTAGGGGGGGTGCCTGGGTGGCTCAGTCGTTAAGCATCTGTCTTCAGCTCAAGTCATGATCCCAGGGTCCTGGGATCAAGCCCTGCATTGGGCTCCCTGCTCGGCAGGAGGCCTGTTTCTCCCCCTCCCACTCCCCCTGCTGTGTCCTCTCTTTCATGGTGTCTCTCTGTGTCAAATAAATAAATAAAATCTTAAAAAAAAAAAAAACACCCAAACCATTGGTTAGCTAATTTCTGCCAGAACAGTTACTGACTTTTAGAAGCAAGACTAGCATTGTCTTGACTGGAGAAAATTATCACCCCTGGAGATGGCACAAGTGATGCCTCCAACAAGGAAATAATAGCCGCTGTCATCAAACCCGAACCATCGCTAAGGTTTAATGAGAGAGAGTCTCAGGAAGCGAGTTTCTACTCTGTCCCTTGGAATTTCCTGTCCATATGGCTTCTGCAATAATGACCCCAGTACCATCACTGGGCTGGGTCTAAGCCCAGAGAATATGGGCCCCCCTTGAAAACTCAAGCCCAAAGGCAACACCATCTTCTATCCCTTTCTGGCCTCAACACTGAAACTGGCTGATATTTTCAGCAGGGACTTTCATTTGAAAACTAAAGGAAAATAAAGGGTTAAATAATTGGAGAAAATACAGACTCTGGATCACCAGATTTCTGGTATTTGAGCTTCTGAGCCTGAGAACCCTAGTAAAGGCATCGGAGGGACCCGGCTGAGCCCAGGCCAGAGCTCCTGTGAGTCTGAGGCCGCTCGCCTGTTTCCCTCCCCACCTGCAGCCAGGGAGCTCCCCCTGATTCCCTTCAGGGAGGACGGCTTTGCCAGCACACCTTATCACCGCCGCCTGAATCAAGGCCAAATTCCTGATAAAGATACAAATGAATGGTTTCTGGGTTCAAACTCTTAAGACTGGCCAGGCTCCTTTTCTGTTCTACTTTCTGGTCTCTGAACCATGCCTGGATCAGCGTGGACAGTGGTTAGCGTGGCGAACCCAGCCTCTGTCACAGCCTTTACAGTTTCTGAACGCCTGCTCTATCTGAATCGTGTGATTTGACCTTCACAGCTCTGTGAGGTCAGACAGTTCTGCTCTCCACTCAAGAGATGCGGAAATGAAGGCTGCGGCGACAGTGGTTTGGCCGCGCCCATCTCGGGAACTCTCTACGTGCCCATCTCTGGAACATGCCACGACGCTTCGCCAGAGGCTCATAGGCTCTACGGAACAGTGTCCCAGAGCTGCCCCGGTAACCACACCCGCACCCCTGGATGTTGGCGACACCCACACAGAAGCCTGTGTGGGGCGCCTGCGGGTGGGCCTGCCGCCCAGGGCTACTCACAGGTCGTCCAGCGTGCCGCCCTGCTTCCGCCCCATGGGGCTCCTCTGCAGGTCCACGATGTCGGTCTGGAGCGCCATCATCCGCTCCACCAGGAGCCTCACCTCGTTCTCCTAAGGAAAAAGCTGTGCTAATGTCAACTGACATAATAAGGGCCTTCTGAGGCGCGCGATTTCAGGGGCAACACCCTCCAGATGCACTGAAGACCCTCGACTGGCTGGCTCGAAGGGATGCAGCTTTGGAGTCCAATGGCCGGGGTTCTGAGCACGCGACCCTCACTTTCTAGCTGTGTGACCCAGGCCGGAGTCTCCTCCCTCCGCCACCCAACAGGCTTCTAAACGGGCCACTACGGGGTTGGGTAAGGTATGGCAGGTAAAGCACCCGGCAGCGGGCCTGGCAAGGAGAAGATGCCCAAAGCACATTCCTTTCTCTTCCCTTCGTTTGTCCATCCCCCGTGGGGAGGCAGGCCCAGGCTCCCGTTGCAGAGCTTAAGGCGAGCTCGAGCCAGGGTGGGACGCAGCACTCACGGTCCTGTGGCGGGGGTGGTTATCTGTGTCATACCCACCTGGAAGCACACATGCCGGTACTGATTCAGAGAAACTGATGTTAGGACACAGAGGTGAAGGTCCCTTCCCAAAGTCACAGGAGAAAATGGAGAAAGGTCCAGAAAAGTCCTTGGAGCCTTCAGTCTTCCATTTGTGTGGGGTTCACCAAAGCTGAACTTACTTCCCTTACCTCACAATTAACGTTTTTCAGTGGTAATAGATTTATGCTGTCCTATGACTTTATGCTTGGGCTTTTTGTCCAAGTCGATTTTTGTCTTATCGATTTAGTGTCTCAACAAAACTAGGCAAAACCCCTGGTGGGATGGAGCACTGATCATTCATCCGAGGCCCTTTCTAAGAGGAAGGGGTCTGGGCTGCCTGCAAGGACGCTGCCCATTTTCCCTTACTCAAGGCTGCACCAGGTCTGGGTGGTTCCTCCATCTGCCCTCAAGGGGCCCGCTTGACTGGCTACCACCCTAGCCTCTTTCTAGCAAGGCCTAGTCAAGGTAAGAGAGCACGACGAGGACAACCGGATTTCGGACTCATGAACTGATCCAGTGTTTGAGGAGAGAGTAAGAAAAGGCAGTGAGAAGGCTTAGCCCCTCTCTCAGTAAGGACAAGAATCTAGAAGCAGGAGTCTCCTACCCGCCCACAGAGCTCCACAGCCTGTTCCATTTCCCTCCAGGCCAGCAGCAGCTTATCTGACGCTGGGGGAAAAATAAAATAGGGGGAAAAAAAAGAAAAACAAAATGAAAACACCACAAAACCAAAATAGAAACAAACAACTCAATTATAAGAGGCAAAAGAAACCTCAAGAAGAGAAAAGAAAAAAAAAAAAAGACAGGAATCGTCTCTCCAAGAGGAATGCAGAGAGTTTACTCACTGATCCCAAACTCCGTTTGCTCACTGTACTTCTCCAGGTCAATCTGGATGCTGGTTTTAAAGAAGTCCAACTTGGCTTTGAGCTGCTGAGACATGGAAGCCATAGAATTCTTCATCTTGGAGAGACAGCTATTATTCCGAAGGAGATTCATCCTGCAGGGACCACAAGAAACAGAACCTTCTGGCATCTCTGGGATCCAAATACCATTTCCTGGACAATACTGAAACCACCTCAAACACCAAGGCAGGTCCCTACTGTAATTATTATTGTCATAACAAAAGCAGCCCCCTCTAATCATAAAGACAATCTCCTAGCCCTCAGCGAGCATGAGGTTCTGTACCAAAACTGGAATTCAGCCCAGTGCCATGCCAAGGACAACAACCCGGAGAGGGAGTTGGGCAGTCCCTGGCATGAGTCAGGGGAGTTTTGCTAACCCAAATTCCAAGGAGCTTTTCCAGAGTCCAAATTCAGCCCCTAGTTCAGCCAGCCCGGCCTCAGTTTACACTCCTGCTCCATGTGCTGACCTCCCTCACCTCGTAAAGTCTAAAAGGGCCTCCCCCTCAATCCCGCCCAGCCAACCACTTCCTGCCCGTCCAAACCAGTGTCTCCCTCTTGTCTCTCCTACCAGTGGCTTCTGGGCCCCTGCCTCCGCCACCTCCCTGCGGCAAAAGCCACCAAGCAATTTAAAATAAGTCCCAAAGCGCCTGGCACAGTACATGGCAGCTCGCTGTCCCTGCTGCAGCCGGTTACAGTCCTCCTTCAGGGTTTGGATGCTGTGCCAGACCTGGCCCCACACCTTCCTCAGCTGGAAGAAAGACAGGTTCCTCTTGGGCTCTTGAACTGGAACAGAGACATACATGGCCGTCAGAGAATAACTGCCCTGAGGTTAACCATGTCCTGCCTCGCGACATCACTGGTGTTTTTACATTTTTTAGTGACTATGCAGGGCGCCTGGGCGGTTCAGTAGGTGAGGACCCCAGGTCTTGGGATCAGGCTCCAGTCAGGCTCCCTGCTCCGAGGGGAGTCTGCTTCTCCCTCTCATTCTTCCTTTGTGCTCTCCTTCTCAAATAAAGAAAGAAAATCCTTTAAAAAAAAAAAAAGAACTACTATGCTATTGCATAACTTTTTTGGGTGAGAAGTCTGGTTACTGTCACACGTATTTTTTTGTACCCCATTAACAGCACCAGCATGGACCAGTCAATAAATACCTACAAGTATCGATTTGAAGAAACAGTTGGTGACCCATGTACAGACACTCACATGTATATAAGGTTGTATGTTTTCAATAAACCTTTATAACATTTAAGGTCATATGAAGTTTTCTAAAAATTCAGCTTCAACCAGTAGTACTAGAACATGTTTAAATAGGCAGGAAGTCTGGAACGAAGACTTTGGACTCCTGATCTGTTTATTCTAAATGTGTGTGTGTGGTAGCAGGAATCGGGGATGCACCAGTATGTTCATCTAACACTCATACAATGGAATACCACACAAGCGTCAGAAATTAGGGGCTCAGGGTACCTGGTGGCTCTGTTGCTTGAGCAGCCCACTGGGTCTGTCTTTCTATTTTTTTTTTTTTTAAGATTTTATTTATTTATTTGACAGAGATCACAGTAGGCAGAGAGGCAGGCAGAGAGAGAGGAAGGTAAGCAGGCTCCCTGCTGAGCAGAGAGCCCGATGTGGGGCTTGATCCCAGGACCCTGGGATCATGACCTGGGCTGAAGGCAGAGGCTTTAACCCACTGAGCCACCCAGGTGCTCCTCCAGTTCACTGGGTCTTGACTCAGGTCATGATCTCAGGGTGCTGGGACTGAGCTTTGCTTCGGGTTCTGAGCTCAGTGGGCAGTCTGCTTGGGGATTCTCTCTCTCCCCCTCTCCCTCTGCCCCTCCCCCTGCTCCCACCACATCCTCTCTCTCAAATGAATGAATAAATCTTTAGAAAAAAAGTTTTATTAAAAAAAAAAAAGAAATTAGGGAGTTCTATATGAACCAACAGGGGATAAATCTCTAAAATATATTATTAAGTGAAAAAAGCAGGGGCAGAGCAGTATATGTCATATGCTACCGTTTGTTGGAGAAAAAAGATATATATATATATATATATGTGTGTGTGTGTATGTATATGTGTATCTGTGTGTGTGTGTATACACACTTTATAAATGAGTAGTAAATGAGTAGAATACTCCTGGAAGATATACCCAAGAATCTGACAGAAGCAGTTTCTCTGGAAGAGACTGGGAAATTGGGAAGACAGGATGGCTTATTTTTCACGGTTTATTCTTTCCACACCTTTTGCTTTTTTTGTATCGCATACATGTATTAATTATTAAAATATAAACAAAACTTCGAAAATCTGATTTGATCAAGTTCAGAGAGCTGCAGGCAGTATTCTCTGTCCTGTGTTTAAAGTTCTACTGATCACGTTATAATTGAAGACTTTCTTTCCTCTTTTTTGGCTGGACTACTAAGCCCCAACTAAAGAAGGCTGCCCTGGGGACCAGATAAGTTCATCTCCTTGGTGTGGACCCCTCCGCGGTCCATGTCTCTCCCTGTGACTATTTTTTTAAGAAAACAGTGATGTTCTTACGGATACAGCTGACACTTTCAGGTTGGGGCCGGGGGGAGATCTGCGTCTCATAGGCGATTTTACTGTTGTCAAAGAGAAAGACGAGATCCATGTCCAGCGTGCGGCCCTCATTCAGCTGCAAAGGAACAAGAACAAGATGAAATCTTGTGGATCCCATCTCTGCTTTTTCCAAGTAAAAACACGGGGATTTCAGAGCGTTTCCCGCTGTTCACCAATAGCATCACGAGCGCCCACGCAGCCTTTCTTAATGATGCCAGCCTAGGCTTTCCCTTTCCTGTTCCTTTTACATTTATCCAAACATAAGCCTTACTTGCAACTTATTGCTTTCTATCTATTCTCCATTGTCTTTACCCTGCACATAGATGTTCGCCATCTCCCTTCCCAGCCCATGCTTGTTTCTGCTACGTTGGCTTTCCCAGATCCTTGGGGCAGGGACCGTGGTGTGCACAGTGGCGGCTGTCCGCACGGTTCTGTACACGAGAAGTACACTGGAAACAGCTTTGGCTGACACGGAGGAACGACGCTTTGCTTGGCAACAGAGGCAACAGAGAGGCGCTGTGAGCGGACTGGATGTAACAAGTCAAGCGTGGAGGGATTCGAGTCTCCCATTAGGCCACGCAGGGGACTGGACGTTCCAACTGAAAACACAGGCAGTGTGCTCCGTGTGACAAAGCAGAGCTGAAATCCCAACAGCTGGGCGGCACAGTGCGAGGAGCACAGGGCCTTCAGTGAGGAGCAGGGCTCACCTTGCCGTCTGAAATACACTGAGCAGCAGGCTTGTCAGGGATCAGCGCCAGCCCAGCTTCCTGCAGCAGCTCCTGGTCCTTCTCAGGGATTCCTGTGTCCTGCTGGATTCTGGCCTGCAAGCTCTGCAGACTCTCGTCCTCTGTCACTGGATAGGTGTGAATGATGCCTGTGACCATGTTCAAGATATGAACCAGCTGCAACACAACCCAGATGTTACTGGAAAAAACCCCATCGTTCCAGAGAGGCCCACCTATTTGCCTGGATTGTCTGCTGCTCCCAACATTTCCCAGCCGCACAAAGAGAGGGGCCGGGCTAGCGGGGGGAAGGGAGCCCCAGTGCCGAGCTTCATACATTCTGGTCTTCAATACTCCTGCTTGTCCACAGCTACCGCCTCACAGCCAAGGTCACCTGGCCGGGGGGGCAGGCACTCTTGCGGGGCCTCCCTTCCCACTGCTTGGATGGCCCAGGACCTGCTCTTTAAGGCGCTCTTCTTCTTCCCAAGCACTGCCGCCGCTCATGGGGAACCCGACCTGCTGCCTTGCGGCTAACCTGGCTCTGCACTTACCTTCAGGTTTAAGATGTCATCCAGGGCCTTGAAGCAACCGTTGGGCCCGTACACAGGATCAGTGCCCCTCTGTCGTGGGTGCCACATCAGCATCAGCTGCAGCCACTTCTCCAGCCGCTGTGCCAGGATGCTGTGGAGAACCAGAGCATGGTGTGAGAGGGGACGGCTCCTGCGCCCTTCTCAGGCGGCCTCCCACACATGCACTGCTATACACAGCTGCGGCAGCCGACATGGGATTACTGAAAATGAATTAACCTGAGGGAAAGCGAATATTTTCCAGTCAAACTGAGAATCTGGGTGCTCATCCCTTCTTGTCTGCTACAATAACCTCTGAAAACCAAGACTTCTCAACAGATGGGTCAACAGACTCATCTCCACTTGGCTGCATGAGAATTATCTATCTATGAAGCTCTTTAAACATTGCAGGCATGTCCCACCTCCAGGCAAGCCCCACACACAAGCTAGATGCCATCCTGCCAGATTTGTCAATCTGCCACCCCCCACCCCACCACCGAAATAAACACTCATGGTCCCACAACAAAGGTCACGCTCCTTCCCAGACACAGGTCCACCTCGTACAGGTGTTCTCAGCCTCCAGAGACCAACTCCCTTCTCACATGCCTTTGTTCCCCTCACTCCTTCCCCCTCAAACTTCGCTCCTCTTCATCTATCCATGTTCTGTACATCTTTCCAGATCCTTCCAGAAAGTTCCAGCGCATCTAAAGTCATTCCACAGAGTTCTAGTACACACGATACCTCGCTCCCCATTCTCTAAATACTCAGGGTAATTGTTATCCATGCTACTCAGTTGTGCATGACTGCCCTGCTCTTTCTTTTGTACTACTACCAATGCTGATCTTACTATTTAAGTGTTCACATTCAGTCTCTAAGACTAGATTGTAATGCTGTTCAAACTACAAAGACTTGTTGACTGTGACACAGTACAAGGCTACACAAGAGTACAAAGAGAAGTCAAACATAATTCCCTACCCTGAAAAGGCTTCCAGTTGACCAGGAGATAAACCCTATGCAAAACTAGATGTAACACACAAGGCAGAAGCCAGTAAAGGTGGTAAGAGGTATAGATAAATTGATATGTGAATTTAGGAATGAGGATTTCTAGATAGGGTGAGAGGTGGGAATCCATTCTAAGTTTAAGACGGAGATGGTTATGTCAAGTCCTTAGTCATGGGAGGCTATCCTAATAACCTATTTAAAAGCTATTTCGTGCCATCGCAGATATTTAATTGCAAAAGAGGATGAGAACTACATAGAGAAGCACCACTGGGCCTTACCTGTTGAGATTATTGGGGTAGGGTAAGGAGCTTGAAAACTTCACGGCTCCGTTCAGGTCCTCACTGACAACGATGTCCATCTCACTCTTCTGCCGGACTTTGGAGTGCCTGCCAACGGGTCATCTCCTTAATCAGAGCCTCTAAGTCACTTAGCAGGCAAGACACACTTTACATCTGTAACAAATCCACTTTACAACCGTATGGGATACCCATAGGTCGTGATTTTGTCTTTGGGTGACAATGCCTCAGTATACTGCTGGGATGGATTCTTTCGGAGCCAGAGGCAAGTCTGAACGACCTTCAGGGGTGGCAGCAGCGACCATCCCGCCCCCAGAGCACCACAGCCAGCACCACCGACTCCTGACCTCACCCTTGGCATGTCTTCATCATTTCCCCTACTTTTCATTTTATCACCGGCAAAATTTACATTTTGACAGAGGATAAAATGAGAACTTCTGAACCAGGCTCACTGCACGCGGATCGCATAGATGGGAAATATGTGGGATGCGTGCCCACACAACGCACTTCCCTCTAAAAGCAGGCAGCTCCACACTACCTCCTGCGGGGAAGGAGCTTTACATTTCCCAACTGAGAGAACTCACAGATGTGTGGACTCATCCAAAATAGTATTTGAAGGGACAAAGTGTTAAACCCAACTAGTTTCAAAGCTTTTCAGTGATGAGGAAAAGAAAGTAAGTGTGAATTATGCCTCAAAGAGGACCAAGTACTTTGACACTGAACTCGGACTCCTTTCCCACAATTACCCCATGTGGGAGAGCCTGTTTCTCGTCTCCCGTTCAGTGGGAAGGAAACAGAGATCCGCAGGGTCACCCAAGTTCACACAACTACAGTGTGGCAGAAATGGGGGACTCAAACCCCCATCTGCTGTTCTTTCTACTCTGTCTGAATGTCCCAGTCTTTCCTTTCCAAAAACGCCTGGGAAATTCAAACACAAATGTTTTAGTCCTGAGGGCTTCTCATTGGCAAGGGGTGAGCTGGAGCGGGGGGAGCACGCAGGAAAGGCGCCGGCGCCGGCGCCGGCGTGAGGCAGCAGCTGCCGTTCACAGCTCCGGCTGGAACTGTGACTGTAAAGCAGGAGCACCAAGAGCGTCATGACGGACAAGTGAGACAGACGATCCTCTAACGGCAAACTTAGTCTGTCAGTGGGAAATTATAAACATAAGATAGTAAATAAAATGCTTATTGCTTAGTTCCTGAAATGTACGTCAAAGTAACATTACAAGAGAATTACGAAGCTCAGATTGCATCTGTCCCGAAATTACTGTCCACCTGCCACCTGCGATGAGAGAGTGAAGTTTTTAAAAAGTCGTCTGAGGCATTACAAGGCAGATGGGACAGACATTTCTCACAGACTACTCCACTGAACAGCTCCTGACTGGGCATCCAAGAGGGCTACCTGAAAGTGTCACCTGGTCTTCAGCACTGGTGAGCGGAGTTCTAAGAAGCTGGTTCTGCAGACAACGCACTTACATAAAGATGCTGAGACATTAGGCATAATGTTTTCAAATACTTGTCCTTCCAGTTCAAATGGATTTTAACTCACCTTGTTAAAAACAATGGAAAAACTCAACATTTGAGCTGCAGAAATGCAGTAATTCTTTGGTTAGTTAAAAACACTACTGATGTACAGATATTGTTATTTTTATGCTGGTTACAGCATCAGGTGTGACTATAAATGAATGAGCTAATTCCTCAATATTCCAGAGCTTATGCAGTTAAGTATTGTTTGTTTTAAAACCAATCACCACAGGGGGGCAGACTCCTTAAGAGCAGGGACCCTGGCTGCAATCATCTTCCCATTGCCAGTGTTTGGCTTATATATGTTGACTAAAATGGACTGCCATCACAAAAACCACTTTTCTGGAATGGATCTCCAAGGCTACATCTTATAAATAAATAATTCATGACGCAAATACCTATCCTTTGAAAAAGTTAATGTTTTCATTACTTCCAGAAAGGTATATAGAAAAATGGTAACAGCCAGTGCTGGCAGTGGTGTGGTGAAAGAGGCAGCTTGGTATGTTCCTGGTGGAAATATTATTTATATAGCCTTTCTGTTGAGCATTCCGATACACATCAAAACCTTTAAAATGTGCGTAGTCTTTGATCAGTTAATTCCATTTCTAGGAATTATCCTAGGGATATGGATATATAAGGATTTCCACACAAGGACACTATTCTTGGTGTTCTTTTAAGAAGTAAAAATTATAAAACACCTGTGCTTCCAGTAACAGGGGGATAAGTTAAAAAAAATTCCAGTACAGCCACTCAGCTGAATACCAAACAGACATTACAAATAACAGAAAAACATAAAGCATTTTCAATAGCCAGACTGAAAGGCAGGTTATATGAGGATGTTTGTAGTAATTTATTTATGGGGTTTTTCTGTTTGTTTGTTTGTTTGTTTTAAGGTATAGCACATACACTGAAGGGCCTGGAGACTCATACAAACATTCATAGTGGCTGTTTCCGGATTGTGTGAAGGAAATTCTTATGTGCAGAAATGCTCTGGGAGCACATGCAAGACAGTTCATATTACACTATCACTGATGGAAAAAAGGTGTGAAACCCATAAATGAACCAACAGACAAACAGAGGCCAATTTGCTTGTACCCACCCCCAAAGTACACCAAAAACCAGTGCTATCAGGTGCCTGGGGTGGGGGTAAGGAAGCCAGGTGGCTGGGAGGCCGGTCAGAGAGGACTTTTCAGTGCATATTCTTCTATTACTTTTGGAAGCTCGAACCATGTGAACTTATTACTGTTCCAGAAGGACAAAAACTGGAAATCAAGACAAAATTTGGAAAAATAGTAGCATTATTTAAATTAGCGTGTGGCCTCTCAAGGAACACTCTGAATGAAACTTGATTCACGGGAATGTCCATTTTTGAACTGTGCATTTCGGTAATGATGAGCCATCACATATACCACAAACCCTCGTTTTTGTAATTAAAAAAAGGTAAAGATAAAATTTTTTTAAAACTTAATTGTCTCCTTTAGTTTTTTTATTAAAACATATTTTTGGGGTAACTTATTTATGTACATATTGGTTTCTATTTTAAGCTACTTTCTTGTGCTTTTGAAACAAAAATCTCTTTCACGGTACAGTAAAATATGTCCATAATACATTACTGCGTAAATACTTTTCATCTGTCATGTGTGCACGTCCTGTATTTGTTTACTAACACACAGCATCCTCAGTGGAAGTGCACCAATGTGTGCAACTGGCTGTGAACACGGCCATGCTGCTATTGCACACACACAGCAAACATTCACCCGGTGTTACATTTAAAGACGTTAAAAACTGCTCTATTTTTCTAGGACTTCAGAGCCTGGACCACCTGCATGCTGAGTCCTAATGGGACATCCTCTATGGGGGACAGATGATAGACGTCTCGGGCTGGGAGCACCCAGTAAGATAGGAACAGGTGAAGGGCATGACAAAGACAGAGGGACACACTCCCCCCTTCAGGGGGCACTCCTGGACCCACCTGCAGGCCCCAGTCCCTCACTCACCACTGCACAGGCTGCCAGTTAGGGAGAAAAGGGCGGAAGCCGGTGATGCACTCGAAAGCCAAGGTGCCGAAGCTCCAGTAGTCCACGGTCACCGTGTACTTCTGCTGCTCCAGGAGCTCTGGGGCCTGTGGGAGAACAAGTGCTGGGGAAGCACTGAGGGGCTCCTGCTGCTAGGGGGCCTCTGCAGGAGGGGGCAACCTGTCCTTCTCGTCACGTCCCCCTCTTCCCCCGACTCCATCCAGAGGACACTGGTGTGTCCACTTGAGGGGGGAGGAGGTGACCACACGTGTAGCTGGTGGTATCTACAAGTTCTCTGTACCTCATTCACTCCTGATGCTGATACGAGGGCCCCCAGGGGTATTTTTAGGTAGGCCAGAGCACAGCATACACCCTTTCCTTGGGTGCCATGTCCAGGTGGGAAGGTAGGTTACATACCACAGAGGGAAAGGACACCAGGCTAGGCACACCGAATGCATAACACACATGTTAAATGCTGACTGCGTCTCCTAAACCAATGTGCCTCAGGATGTGTGGTCATGCAATGGAACGGGATATTTACAACTGGGCAGGAAAAAAGCCAGATGCACGACCGCTGTCCAAGCAGAGAGAGCTGGAGGGACCAAGCAAAGCTTTGAAGCACGGTGGGAACGGAACCTGCCTCAGAAGAAGGCTCTTCACATGAGGGTTTGCGAGGAGACATGCTAGGAAGGAGCATCACAAGCAAAGGCAGGGAGACTGGGCTGTACACAGTCTAGCTAGACAGTGTCACTTATGGAAGGCCCAGAGAGTGCAAAGCACGAGGAAAAGTTGGGGGATGGGCAAATTAGTCTCTATATCTGGTTATGAACGTAAGTTTTACTTCCTGAAGGTGAAGGATGTGACTGAGCACAGGCCCCCCCCTTAACTGTTGCTGAGCCCATGAGGATTTCAGAGGATGCTCGGAAGGACCTACATAATTACGTGATACAGACACAGGACCCGAATCATGGCGCCCCATGGGTCACCACTCTGAAACCTCTATTCCATTGAGCAGGTCATAAAGCAAGGGAGTCCAGTCCCCTAGTTGGTGGGCTAAGCAGGAAGCAGAAATGAACTCAGACTTCAAAGAACCTTTTTCTTCTTTATTTAAGAACTAGATAAAATAGGGGCGCCTGGGTGGCTCAGTCGGCTGAGCAGCTGCCTTCAGCTCAGGTCATGATCCCAGGGTCCTGAGATCAGTCCCACATCAGGCCTCCTGCTTAGCAGGGAGCCTGCTTCTCCCTCTCCCTCTGCCTGCCATTCCCCCTGCTTGTGCTCTCTGTCTGACAAACAAAATCTTTAAAAAAAAGAAAAGAACTCAATAAAATATTTAAACTCATTTAGCCCAGTGGCTTTCAACCTTTTTTTGCTTATTAAACTGCCGACCCTGTTTTTCAATCAAAATTTTACTGGTTGTTACCATCCACAGGCAATCTATGACCAAGTCTAACTGAGTCTCTTGCTAGGCATTTCTTGACTTATTTTCTACACCCTCACTGCTACCAGCGGCTCTGAGCTGCTTTTCACAACAGCCTCCTTACCTCCCCCACGACTTACCCTTGTACAGTGCAATACACCCTCCATGCTCCATCAAGGGTGGTCCCTTCAAAGGTTAAACCGGATCCCTCTCCAAATTAAAAGCCTTCAGTGTCTTTCTGGCCCTCCATGGACTACATCCTTTGCTTCATTTTCCTCTCCCTTCCCCTGCCTCTGGCCCTTCCTTGCATCTACGCATCCTTCAGGTCCCAGACTAGGTGAGGGCCTCCTAACCCGTATTCTTATAACACCTTGCACTTGCCCTCTGTAGCACTTGTCACAATTTTAACTTCTTAGTTCTCTGTGTAAGCGTGGGGTTAATGCCTGCTTTCTCGCTAACCTCTGAGCTTCTAAAGACCAGGGAAATGCTGGTCTTCTTTCCCATTGCATCGCCAGCTCCCAGCACAGTGCCTGGCAGACAGACATAGACTATACTCAGTCAGGACTTCCTGAATGAATGAGTGACTCACATAGAAGCCCAGTATTCAGACCAAGTAATGTAAAGAAGGGGTGGGGGGGTCAGAGCTCAGCTCCTTCTTGCTGGCCCGAGACATGTCATAGAAACTGTGGCTTCTACAGACCAGCATGAATCTAGTCTAAACTCTTTATTTTCAGATAAAATACTGAAGCCTATGATGTTACAGGATGTGTGTGAGAGCACATGCTAGCAACGCCCTTCTGACATCAGAGAAAATGACCCCATCCTTCCATTGGGCCTCCACTGGCAAAAAGCACCAACTTGAACAGAGTATGTCTCTGTCATACAACAATTCCTATACATCTGGGAAGCCTCAAGAAGGCCAGAAAGATTTAGATGCCAGAAGGCAAGGATAGAGAGGAGCCACAAACGGAGAGCCACCAGGGAACAGCTGAGAAGCAAACATGTAAACCCCATTTCTTACCAAGTACTGCAGGGTGCCCACAAAGGAAGTACAAAGACTGCCCTGATCCAGTTCCTTGGCATATCCTAGGTCAATAATTTTGTGTATTAACTGGAAAAAAAAAAAAAAAAAAGGAAAAATCGGGAGGATTATGAGGGTACCCTGTCTTCCTGTAAGAACTGATCGCTGACCAGAGCAGAGGATACTCTGAATTCCCAGGTTGTGTTAGAGCCTGAGTTCCTAAGAACCACTCAATACACAAGAAACCACCTTCAACACGGCAGATAGAGAGCAAGAGGAAATGTACACGGTAAAAATGCTCCAAAAAGCACATGTTCTCCTTTGCTCTGCAACTACTCACCAGAGGAAGGCAAAATGAACAGACTCTGCATCAGCCCTCAAGATTGCTAAACCTGCCATGATAATGTGAAAGACCTGCTCAGTGAATGCCCATAGTTCTCAAATCTTAGAATCACTGGCAAGAATGAGTGTGAACCAGAACCAGGGTGAGCGCTTGGTCAGTCATGGGTCAGGCTCAGAATGCCCACGGATGCTCCCCCAGAAGAGACTGAGTGGCCCACAGGTTGGGTTACTACATCCCACTCGGCTGAGCCCTTGCTTGTCTCCCCCAGCTAAAGGAACAAGGCTGCAAGAGGGCACGTGCTGAGCCCATGGGGAGGTAACTGCCACACCCAAGCAGGAGGGCCCCTGCGAAGGGTCCGCAAGACTGCAGGCTGGGCCAAGCCCTATGGGCAGGTACCAGCTCCAAATGCCTCCCCTGCGTCACAAGCAGAAACAGCTCAGAGCTGGTTTCCAGGTTAGCGTCAAAAGTTGCACTCTCGAACACACAGAAAACGAAAAGTCGATTTCTCGATTTCTCGGAGGCACTGGTCTCAAAGGCTGGGGCAGAGGCAGGAAGAGAAACATTATTTTCTTTATCACATTCCTGCAACTGGGGAAACTAACAATGTGACCCATTCAAACTTGCCTCCACTAACCAGCAAGAGCTTTTTGCTGAATTCTGTTTCAAATCAAAAGTGTTCCCACAGAATCAAAGCGAATACAAAGTCAAGGAAATGCAAATATAAACAAAGACACAAAGGGTGTTCTTTCTCTAGGAGAGCAGCTCCCCCGAGGCGAGGCGGTCCCCAGGACTTTCCCGGAAGGTCACTCACTCTTTGCTCTCCTTGCTGCAGGACGATGTTTTCTGGCTTTAGATCCCGATGGATGATTCTGTTTTCATGAAGGTATCTGAGTGCAGAGGCTGAGAGGGTGGAAAGGGGAGTCCATTTTCATTAAGCCTAAAAAATGTGCTCCACTTCAAAATCACCTGTCCTGTGAAAGATTGTGCCCTGACACGCACTCTTTCAGTGCAGATTCGGAGGGAGGGACAGGGCCTGGGGCAGAAGCTCCCAGGGTGACATGAAAGGAGTCCTGGTTACTGGAAAATTTGGAGAACAAGAATCTGACTTTTTCATACAAAGTCACCAATGAGTCTAAAGCAGTGGTCCCCAACTGCATTGCCCAGATCAGAAGCGTCTGAGCTTGTGAGAAATGCAAAATTCTGGGATGCCACCCCAGACCTACTAGCTCAGAAATGTTAGAGGTGTTTTAACAAGATCTCCAGGTAATGCTGATGAAGTTTGAGAAGGGGAACATCTCTGGTGTAGAGGCTCAAAAGTCTAAATTCCACAGGGAGGGTAAAGGAGAAGGGCCCTCTGGGCAGAGACCACTCTGCTCATCGGATCTTAGGTCCACGGATGTCCGAGCCGGCTTCAAGGAAGAAGTGGAAGAAGAGGCTATGTGCACACTCCACGCACCTCACGGTTCAACATGGCTTTACTATGTGCTCAGTTCTCTGCTAGGCTCTGGGAGGTACATAAAATAAGAGGCATGATACCCAAGAGCTCAGAATCCAGCTGGGAAGGAAGGAAGGAGCCTGCACGACCCTGGCTGTGTGGAGATGTGAGCGTGTTGTACGGGAAGGTCATGGCGCACAGCACCGGGGCTCCTGTTGCAGCCGGGCTCCAAGCCCGATGTCATCTGCACCCATGAAAGAAGTTTAATAACTTCAACAGAAGTCCTAGCTCATTGCACTACAAAAGACAAAAATGAGGAAATATGTGAAGGTGATAAAATTATCATTATTGGAGATGGTATGACTCTGTACTTAGAAACTCAATAGACGAGGGGCGCCTGGGTGGCTTGGTCAGTTAAGTGTCTGCCTTTGGTTAAGGTCACGATCCCAGGATCCTAGGATCAATCCCAGAGTCAGGATCCCAGCTTAGCGGGGAGTCTGTTTCTCCCGCTGTGTCTGCCTCTGCTCACACACTCCCTCTCTGTATCTCTCTGTCTCAAATGAATAAATAAAATCTTTCCAAAAATCTTTTAAAATTTTTAAAAAATAAACCAAAACAAAATGCCCTTTTCCACCTCTTCAGCCAGCAAGAATTTTAGATGAAAAATAAAGGGCAAATTTTTCTACATGGCTGGAAGGAGGAAAAATTGCCAGCCTTTTTGGGAAATACGGTAATATCTATTAAGTCTTAAAAATGTACATATTATTTGACCCATTATTTCTACCTCTGGTAACCTAGCTTATAAAGTCTAGTCATCTAGCTTATAAAGCTCCATAACATACACATAAGGATGCTTATTGCATAGCTTGGAGTAAAATACTTCGAAATAAACTGGAAGTCATCAATTAGGAACGGCTGACAAACGATGACAGAGCCACGTTACAGCAGACACCGGTCTCAAAATCTTTTAAGTTTACAGAGAATATAACTCAGATACAGATAATTCGAGTCAGAAGGATGACAAAGATGGCGGTTTTTTGTTTGTTTTAAAAAGGTAGTAAACAATGGGATGCCTGGATAGCTCGGTCAGTTATGCATCCGAATCTTGATTTCGGCGCAGGTAATGATCTCAGGGTCGTGAGATTGAGCCCTGTGTCGGGCTCCATGCTGGGGCTGGGGTCTGCTCGGGATTCTCTCTCTCCTCCTCCCTTTGCCCCTCCTTGCTTGCACTTTCTCTCTTAAAAAAAAAAATTTAAATTAAAAAAGGTAATAAGCGAAGACAACACTAAGATGTTCAACAGTGAGGCTTCCTGGGCTGCCACTGCCCGCCACCTGTCTCTCTCTCTCTCCCTCCTCTCTCTCTCTCCCTCATCACCCCAGACAGAATGTAGGCAAAGCAGGGATGTGGGCATTTCCTGTCTTCTCTGCAGAGCGGGAGAAGGCCTTCCACAGAAACCAAATTGCCAAACACACTGCATAAAGCCTTTCTTTCCTGAAAACACATCTCAAAGTCCAACCCAGATAAACAAGTGACTTCCATCTTACTAGGGGAGTTCCATTGCAAAATATTAAGCTAATTATGAAACATCTAATTACAGCTGCCCTTTTAACCCAGGCTTTGACCACACAGTTCCAGTATTTCATACTTGTTCCCTATTTTTCTTTTCTTTCATAACTGAATACAGAGGACCAGCTTAGGTCCAACGAATGTCTGAATGAAGTGAAAGACACGTTGCACAATATTCCACTCTATCTTGTTCCCAATTGTATTAACTTTTAAAGACGGATGCTTCTGGGGGGCGCCTGGGGGACTCAGTCAGTTATGGATCCACTTTCGGCTCAGGTCATGATCTCAGGGTCCTGGGACTGAGCCCCGCATCAGGCTCCCTCCTCAGCGGGGAATCTGCTTCTCCCTCTGTCTCCACTCGCCCCCCCTTGTTCTCTCTCTCAAATAGATAAATAAAATCTTAAAAAAAAAAAAAATTGATGCTTCTGATCAGCACTTTCATTTGTTTTACTAATTTTTTCCTTAGAGAAAAAGAGTGCAGGGGTCGGGGGGACGCTGGGGGGAAAAGGGACAGAGGAAGAAAGAGAGACAGAATATTAAGCAGACTATGCTGAGCCTGGAGCCTCACAACCCTAAAATCATGACATGAGCCCAAATCAAGAGTTGGATGCTTAACCGACTGAGCCACCCAGGTGCCCCTGCGTTTCCCTAATTCTTATTAAAGGATCAAGACAAAGGATAGTCAAACATTTGAATAACTGTGCAAACACAACCTTTCTGGCAGGGACGGGGCAGCTGAAGCAGATCTCGTGGCTGGCCGCCAGCCCTGCATGCAGCAACTCAACAAGTGTACATGCTGACGGACTCACAACAGGCCCATTTTGGTATCTGACCAGAGTGTCAGGGCATGATCTCTAAACATGTGGGCTGGTCTGCTCCAAAGCACAATGTATGGAAGTTAAGACGACGCACTGTGTTTTGAGCAAGTACACACACCCCGGCTAACGAAACTCCTCTGAAGTCAGATGTGCACATCTCACTGTATATACCGCAGGCCACAAGCTGGGGAGATGTCCCAAGGAGCCCCCCAGGGATGGAGGAGACCATTCAGATCGTCCTGCAAGCACCATTCCGTACACAGGCCTGATCGGGAATTGTCATCTGACCCTCAGTGCGGACGGACGCAAGCTGCTAAGTGAGCCACATTAATAGCTGTCGATTTACGTTTAAGCAACTGTGCACAGCAAACTTTAACCCTCGTCTCAGGACATTTGTTCTCAAATACTTTTGTCAACTTTATATTGTGTCTGGAAATAGAGAATTCTTCAGGTATTATTACATGTAGTTTGCTGGAGTGAATAAGATAGTCGAAATTTCGACTGGCAACAACCGGAACAGCTCCCTTTACTGAATCCATCTGTAAAAGGCACAGCCTGACTGTGTTACATTTTACAAAACAGAACCTGAGGTGCAGTGTCACAAAATGAGTCAAAATTGTCTCGAATTGGGAGAACCTAATTTAATTGGATGGAATATGAGAATCTGAGATGAAGAAAAATACTTTCGCACCTGAAAATCTGTTAAAACTCTAAACCCTTGGGGCACCTGGGTGGCTCAGTCAGTTGGGCTTCTGCCTTCGGCTCAGGTCTTGGGATCGAGTCCCACATCAGGCTCTCTGCTCAGGGGGGAGCCTGCTTCTCCCTCTCCCTGTGCTGCTCCCCCTGCTTGTGCTCTCTCGCTCTCTGTTGGATAAACAAACAAAAAAAAAAATCTTTTTTTTTTTTTTTTAATCTAAAGACTTAGTGATAGTGATAATACAGGTGTATAAAAATTGAAAACCACGTCATAGAACATAAAGCCTAAAAGTTACTTTCTCACATTCTAATTCTAGAAAAGAGTTATATAAGAAGCACTGACTCTGTGAACTTCTAAGCTACACAGTGACACTTCCTAGGATAGACTGCAGAGAGGGTCCAGGTTAAGGATTTGCCACAGGAGAACAACAGCCTTCTTTGTTATCCTTGTCAGGAATGGCACCTGGGTAGTTACCCCAGCTTTCCCTTAGCTCATGAGAAGACACAAATATCTAACCAAAGAATGCGACACTCGAGTTCTTACTGATGAACCAGAATTTCAAATCATAGCTCCCACATTTTTTTTTCAGATTATAAACCACAAATCAGGGATCAGCCAGGACCAGCTAGATTTCCATGCCGAAAAGCAGTTTTGTAAGAGATGTACTGATGAATCCCTACTTTCCACACCCCAAATTTAAAGGGATTACTAAACTCCCTTAGGAACATTAATTGTTTGGGGTGCCTGTCCTTTAAGCATCTGCCTTCGGCTTGGGTCATAATCCTAGGGTCCTGGGATAGAGCCCCATGTTAGGTTCCCTGCTTGGTGAAGAGTCTGCTTCTCCCTCTCCCTCTCCCCACTGCTTGTGCTTTCTCTCTCAAATAAATAAAATCTTAAAAAAAAAAAAAAAAGGAATATTCTTGTTTGGGATACATTCCATAGAAAAGAAATGGGAGGATAAATGGACCAAAAACAGAGAGAGAGAGATTAGATTAGAAGTACAACAGGATGTTTGCTCACTCAATAAAAACTGTGTTAAAAAAGAAATAGGGGGCGCCTGGGTGGCTCAGTGGGTTAATTCTCTGCCTTTGGCTCAGGTCATGATCTCGGGGTCCTAGGATCGAGTCCCTCATTGGGTTCTTTGCTCAGCAGGGAGCCTGCTTCCCCCTCTCTTCCTGCCTCTCTGCCTACTTGTGGTCTCTGTCTGTCAAATAAATAAATAAAATCTTTGAAATTTAAAAAGAAAGAAAGAAAGAAAGAAAGAAAGAAAGAAAGAAAGAAAGAAAGAAAGAAAGAAAGAAAAGAGGTCCAAAATGGTGCCCCTGATACTAAGGCCACATCACCAACAGGGACTTAAAGCCTAACCTAACTGGGCACTTGAGTGGCTCAGTAACTAAGCGCCTGCCTTCAGCTTAGGTCAGGCATCCTGGGGTCCTCGGATTGAGCCCTGCATAGGGCTCCTGGTTCAGCAGGGAGTCTGCTTCTCTTTCTGCCCCTCCCCTGCCTGTTTTCTCTCTCTAAAATTAAAAAAAGAAAAGTAAGATCTTAAATTAAAAAAATTAAAAATTAAAAAAAGACCTAACCTAACAGCTTTTCTTAGAAATATAATCTTAACTAGTTAGTCTAGAACTATCTGGTCAGCACTAGTGAGGTAATCTGCCTGACAGACCCCTGCTATCCCCCAAAGGAGGGTGACCTTGCCTGAAACAATCCACTCTTTGCAAGTGCCTTCTGTGTCATTCCCCCTTCTGTCTATAAGTGTTTCATTTTGTACAGCTCTTTGGAGCTCCTTTCTGTTGGCTAGATGGGAAGCTGCCCAATTCATGAGTAGCTGAACAAACCCAACAAGATCTTGAGAATTTACTCAGCTGTCTTCTGTCTTCAACATAATTGGTGACAACTGTGGGATCTGAAGGAAACTTCTGATAACTTCGGGAACAACAAGAAACACAAACATGATACCCTCGAACCCTTCAAGTTCTCCTTGCGGTCCCAGGGCCATTGGTAAGTCCTTCTTGGTTGTGAGTCTGATTCTTTGTACTAATGGGCAGTAAGATGGCTCCCCACCTCACAGGCTTTCCACAGATCCCCCATTTGATTGGCAACCCCAGCCCTTGGTTCAGTCCCCGGATTCCATGTTGGGAACTGCTGGCGGTTCAGCTCACAGTTCCCCATCTGTCCCCATTCTTTGGAGTCTACTCCTTTTGTCCTTTCCCCAGTCCCCAGTTCCACGTGAGGAATTGCTGGTGGTTACTCAGATTGGGTCCAAAGTGATTTGTGTAGATGAAGGCTACTGTTAATCTCAGAGGCCCAAATCCACGAAACTAGTGAGCACAACCAAGCATGTGAAAGCTGTTAGAATGCATGCTACCTAACTCTTGAGACTCCTGTGTCTTAGGCTAGTCACCTAACTAAAGAATAAATTGGTTACAGGTTGGGTCGCATTGACACTAGGGCACCTGCAACCTCAAGAAAATGTCCATGTGATGAGGTATCCCGTACAGTACCTTATAACTACCAAACGAGCAACATGTTCCCCTTAGGTATTAGGTTGGCTCCAAGGGGATCAAAACCTTAGCTTAAACAAACAAACAAATAAAAACCCTTAAATTCTGAATCGTTGAGGGCACTACCTTCCAGCAACCTGCTTATTTAATGGTTAAGAACTATGATTTGGGAAGCTATAAATATCTATAAAAATAGTAAAATCTTACTAAAAAACAACCTAGAATTACAATGGCCAATGTGGGAAACATTCCAATTAAACAAGGTATCCTGTTTTATTTGTTTGATTTGGGAACCCTTGCTTTTAAGTGTACTTCTTAAAAGCAAGGGTTCCCAAATCAAACAAATAGAACAGGATACCTATTTTAACAGATGTACAGAAGCTTCCAAAAGGTTTCAAGAATCCAAAATAGCTTCATTGAAAGTTTCACTGCAAAAAGGCTAATGAAAAATCAGACACAAAGGCATCTAAAACACCACCTAGGGGCACCTGGGTGGCTCAGTTGGTTGAGTGTCTGACTCCTGAGTTTGGTTTGAGTTGTGATCTTGGGGTTGTCGGGTTGAGCTCTGCAGTGAGCTCCATGTTGAATGTGGGGTCTACTTGGGATTCTCTCTCCCTCTGCCTCTGTCCCTCCCCTGCCATGCTCCTCTCTCTTGCTCAAAAAATAAATAAAACACCTAGGTCTTCTGCACTGGACCCTTCCAGGGGCACGTGATCAAAAAGCTGGCCTGGAAATCAATGCTTTATTGGCAATCAACTGGGACACTGGAAAAGAGGTCTTCTCAAAGGTTTTGGGCATGTCCTTCACATATCTGCCTCTGTAGGAAGGCCCCCAGTGACGCAACTCTGTGGGATTTTCTGGCAAAGTGCTATGTTATTCCCTTAACTAAGGGGAAACTCAAAACTAATGAAAATCCTTGCCAAGTTCTGGTAGACACTGGAGCTACATTCTCTTCTTTAAACCCCACGCAGAGTCTATAGATGGGACCCTCAAAGACTGGCAGAAGCCAGCTAAACTAAGAATTCCTACTAGAGGCTCTTCCTGCTGTCTCTCTCATCAGTAGAGAAAGAAGAAGGAAGTATCTTCCGCAACCTCCCTGGGGAGGGCTCTTGATTCCAAAGAATTGTTCAATACTGCCAGGAATATTTACTGTTTGTTCTAGCTCCGACTTGACAAAATATTTGGAAGAACTTTATTTATTTATTTATTTTTAAAGTAATCTTTCTACACCTAACATGGGGCTTGAACTTAGACAGCCCCGAGATTAAAGGTTGTAAACTCACTGTGATCAGAACGTGGCCAAATTGGAAGCTGATACTCAGAGGCTGATAGGAATTTTTTTTTAAGGCCTTCTCCCCTAAATGAAAATAAAACTATGTATCCAACGTGAAAGTAAAAAATTTCTGAAGCCTTTGTAGAAGAATTTGCTAAAACATTCCAAAGACAAACGGCTCCAAATCCAGAACACAGCAATCCTTTGACTTTGATCAGAAATCTTTTTCTTGATATTAAAAAAAAAGCAAATTAGAGATGACGCGGTTTAAATGGGGAGATCAGCCTATGCTATCATTTAAGTTACAGCCCAGTTCCTTGAGAAATTAAAAGAATCTGTCCTTTCCTTACAAATCTTTACAAAACCAGAAATGCAGCTCTGGAAACAATTCCAAGTCCACCTGTCCTTTTTACCAATCCCAAAACCTCCCCTAGTTTTCTCAGAAGTTTTGTAAGGAGTAGGAAAATTCAGACTTTAAGGAACAAAAGTACTTCTTTTTAAAAAAATTTTTTTTAATTTTTAATTTTTTAAAGATTTTATTTATTTGACATAAAGAGAGCGAGAGAGCACAAGCAGAAAAAGTGGCAGAGGAAGAGGGAGAAGCAGGCTTCCTGGAGCCTGATACGGGGCTCGATCCCAGGACCCCAGAATCACAACCCAAGCCAAAGGCAGACACTTAATTGACTGAGCCACCCAGGCACCCTCAAAAGTACTTCTTAGAGGAACTTGCATTCTTTCCCTGAGCCTTTGAGAGAGAAGTGCTCTACCTGGTTGGCTCCAGGAACTCTCATCTAGACCTTCCCCAATTCCTGGGACTTAAGAAAGAAGTGCGGGGAGGCTATTTACAAATACAAATTGCTGTAGAGGCTCCCTTGTTCCAAATCTGGTCGACAGTTTCCATACATTTACTTTTAAGGACAACTATAAATCTTCAGAGTATCCCCACAAATATTGGTAGAAAAAGCTTTAGACATCTAAGCAGATAACCTTATTTTATCTGCCAGAAACCTGATTTAGATCCAAATGCTCTTTTATAAACTAGTGAGTTTCGCATTCTCATACCCATCTTATTGCTAGAATTTTAAAGTGAAAGCTATAAGGGCTCTGTTGGCATATGCCTGTATGTTTACGGGGGCCTATACATATGTGTGTCATAGATATATGGTACATTCTTCCTCTGAACAGTACTACCAAAATTCATATGCAAAAGGGCTCTATTTAATCGGCTTAAAAACAAACAGGCATTTATATCAAGTATTCCTAAAATTCTCAGAAATAAAATAGAAATTAACCCCAATGCCTTTCAGGTTCACATGTTCTGAGAAAATATTCGGAATTAAAGTTAATTTAAGTTTGTTGACTCAATTAAAATAGACATGTCTTCAGTGTTGTCAGAATTAAATATAATGCCGACATACATTTAGTCTACATAGGTTTACAATTAAAATAACCTGATATTATCTACCTGATAATATGATACAAACATATGATAGCTATATTATATCGTCAACAGGAAAAATGACAGAATGAAGACTGACTTTGTCTAATGTCTCATGAAGTTTCCTTGGGTCATGAAACAAAAGTGTATGCTTCTAAAAATTATTAAATATATTCATACATTTGTCAACGTAATGAATACTGGTGTAACAGGCAGATCACAACTGCTTACGTATTAGTTTTCACTAGAAACTAAGGTTTCTAAGGGTTAAAAATTCTAAATAATATGTAATCAAAGCTACTGGAAATAATAAGAGAAACATCTCTATACGCAAGGAAAGCAGGGTATGGTTTTTGGTAAGAAAAGGTATGAGGAATGGAGAGACATTTTTATTGAGGGAGAAGACATTTTCTCCTAAAGTGAGGATACTTATTTCAGAATGGAAAAGAGAAAAAACACAGGACAAAATCTGAATGTAAAAAAGATGTAGAAGGTTTGTAAAAAAGGAAATCTTGGGAAAGGAATTTTATGCGTGGTCAAGTTGGCTAAGATTAAAATGAATTTATTTGAACAAAAAAGCAGTTTTAAGATAAAAAATAAGCTGGTACAAAATTAGAATTTGGTTTTCTCTCTGTTAAAAGGACAAAGTTTTCTTGGACTATTGGTCTAAATGAAGTCTTTATGACCTTGAACTACCTGGTATTTAGCAGAGGGCTCCTGGAACATCTCAAAAAATTTATTCTCTCCATACAAAGGGGTATGGAAAACTAACTGGGCTTATTTGCTATGTTAAATTACATGGAAAGCATTATCAAACGGGGAAAATCCTAAGCTTGCTTTATTCTGTACTTGTGTAGGTATGCAAGTATTCCAGAAACTGTATGAAATGCCTGGAAATCTGCATGTTCTAGAAAATTATCAGTAATAATTCCAGTTACTATCCTAAAATGTTGTTTATCACAGAAATTACTAAATTTCTTTATCAAATGAACTCTCATCAGATCTTCAGCAATGCACATTTTTAAGTCTTTGTCACTTGCAGAGAGTTACTGTTCTACTCTGATGCTCTTCTGATGTGTTTCGGGCACCTGGGTGGCTCAGCTGGTTAAGCGCCTGCGTACAGTCAGGTCATGATCCCGGAGTCCCGGAATCGAGTCCTACACTGGGCTCCCAGCCCCGCGGGTAGTCTACTTCTCCCTCTGACCTTCTCCCCCTCAGGCTCTCACTCTCTCTCTCTCAAATAAATAAATAAATAAAATCTTTAAAAAAGAAAAAAGAAAGAGTTTCTGTTCAAGTGCTCCATCTTCAGAAAGAACAGGTTTGTACTTTGGGAAGAACTTCGGCAAGTACAGGTTTCTGATCACTTTAAGATTATACAACTGTCCTCGGTAAGAATTTTCAGAACCGGATTCAGGCAGAACAGATGTTAATTAAATGACTGGATGACTGGAGGAGGATTACGGCTTTTTGTTTGAGACACTGCTGGTTCCTCAATGTTCTGTTTTTCCAAATTTTTTAAGCTACCTCTGACTTAGGGCAATCTGATAAAGCATACCTTTGCAACAAAAGTATGAATGAAACATTTCCTTTTTCTCCCAACCTATTCCCTCCAGAATTCAGAAGCTCTCGAGCATTCTTTTCATGGTAATAGTTAGGTATTTGTGTAAGTTCAGTAAGACTTGTTCTTCTTGTAACAGAACAAAATTAAAAACACGGGCTATATTACCGAGGACTTGACTGAAATGTCATATTTAAGAGCAATATATATAGACTCAGATATGACAGACAGTTTAAGGAACTGCTGGGAAAAAACCACTTGGTATCTTGCTTATAAAAGATTCCTAGCAGCCTTACCAGATGAGTAAGAAAGGTCACTTCCTAGCAGGCCCAGAAATCTCAGGTTATTTGGGGGAACCTTACGAAAAGAGAAATTCACCCAAATTATTGGTACTGCTGGTAAATTCTGATGGTACGTCCTTGGAATGGCTTCCTGGCCTCAGAGGCTATTAGGAGTTCAATCTGATTCTTTATGAAAAGTTCCACAAAGCAGTCTTAAACGGAGCTTATATGACCAATCACTATTCTTGTTGCATTTATCTAAGTAATCAGGCCAAGTTTAATGAAAACAAATTAGTTTTGTGGTAATTATTTTTAATTAAAAATGGGGGTAACTGTAAAGAAAAATGGTTTGCACTTTTGTAGATATTAGATTCTAATCCTGTTAATTTTCTTTGAGCTTCTGTTATATACCTGTAAACTGAACTGGATCCTGAATTTCTTCCAGTATCTAGCAATGACTCTCCCAACTAACATTTTTTTTTTTTAAGATTTTACTTACTTATTTGACAGAGAGAGATCACAAGTAGGCAGACAGAGAGAGGGAGAAGCAGGCTCCCCACCAAGTGGAAAGCCCAATGCGGGCCTCGATCCCAGGACCCTGAGATCATGACCTGAGCTGAAGGCAGAGGCTTAACCCACTGAGCTACCCAGGCGCCCTCCAAACTAACATTTCTAATTTTTCTTCCAGCCTTCTGATTTGGAATCAAAAAGACAAAGACTGCCCTTGAATCCCTTGGAAGAGACTCCAGGTCCTCCTCACCACCCAGATGGCATCCAGACCAGGGGCAGCTACATAAAATCACTGAACTAAGCCACCTGGCTTAACAAAGGGACTCAACACGGTCTTCGATTTTGATTTGGTATGGGTCTTGGGGACCATGGCCTGAAGTCCACTCTAGACATTAGAAATCACCCTGTGTATAATAATCATTGTAATCTCCCTGGTGCACTGTATTTCCTCAAAAAGTTTTAAATGCATGTTCATAGCCACCAACCACCAAAGATCTGCCCAAGACTGGAATGTCAAAAAAAGAACGAGGAGAGCTACTGATTGAAAAAATGAGAACCTGAAGTCGTGATCTGTGAATACCACAGAGATTCGGCAAGAAAACTGTAAGAACTTGAGAGCAATAGCTGGGAGAGGCGCTGATGTCTTAGAATTTGATCACATCTCTAGGTTAAGCTGAAAGTCTAACCAAAAGGGAGGAATTGTTAAAAAAGAGACAACAGGCCCCAAATGGAGTCACTTGTGCTAGGCCCACATCACCAAACCGAGACTTAATACCTAACCTAACCATAGATTCAGCCTCTCCCAAGAATGTAATCTTAGTCTGGAATTACTGGGTCAGCACTAATGGGGTAATCTGCCTGACGGGACCCCTGCCATCCTCCAAAGAAAGGTGACCTTACCTGAAACAATCCATTCTTTGCTAGTGACTTCCCTGTCCTGCCCCCTTCTGTGTATCAAAGTCTTTCATTTCGTTCAACTCTTCAGAGCTCCTTTCTGTTTGCTAGGTCAGATGCTGCCCAATTCATTAATCACTGAATAAAGCCAATAAGATCTTTAAAATCGATTCAGCTGAATTTTGTTTTTTTACATTTAATACTACTATGTACCAGTCACTCTGCTGTCACTGGCCTTTCCAAACAAAACATACTAGAAGGCCAAGTGTGAACATGTGGAGAAAGATTTCATCCAGCTGAGGGTTTCTTGGCTAAAAGAGCCCCTAGGACTAATCAGCAAGGTAACAAGACAGTCACACCGAGTGCTGGAGAAAAGGGCACAACCATTCTCGTTCTTTCAGCAAGTACTGATAAGGTAGCTTGTGCTTCCTAGGTATCGTGGAAAATGGGTCACGGAAGCCAAGGCATTTTCTTCACTCACTGCAGAGTCTGGCCAGAGGCTCCCCCACCAGAAGTCAGTCTCCACTGTCAAGCATGGGCTGAGATCCCATGGCAAGAGCAGAGAGACCAAGTACCAAGTCAGTGCGGGAGGCAGCAGGGGTGAGGCAAGCCAGGAGAAGGAGAAGCACTGTGAGTGACAGGTCAGGGCAGGTCTAGAGCTGTGTCCTGGAAGCCAGGAAGGCTGAGGGTCCTCGGGGAGGAGCAGGAGCAGCGTTCTAAAGGGAGTGGCCATGAGTGCAGGGTAGCAGGATGACTGAGGATCAGGGGCTTCTGAAAGCCATACAGATGCAGGGGATTGAGAGCAGTGTGAGTTGAAGAGGTCTGGCCTTGAACGATGACAACAAAAGTGTCCTCTTCAAAAGCATGAAAGATGGGTGAGTAAAAAGGGGCTAAGGAGGCCAGGTGAGGGGTTATGACAGTGATGTGCTCTGACACTGAAGCTGTGTGGGCAGCGGGAACAGAGAGAAAAAATGGGATATGTGACACGAAGGAGGGCTGAAAGGGTCTGGAGCCTTTGATCGGAAGGGTACAGAGCAGGAAGAGGGCAGGTTACAAGAGATGAGATTTGTGTCTGGGTTGCCGATGGCAAGACGGGCTGGTGACACAAGAAAGGGATGCTGGTAAGGGATCTGGCTTCAGAAAGACGTCTAGGACTTCCATTTGGTAATGACTTAGGGAGAAGTATATAGACATGGGTATGGAGTTGAGGCTAGAGCTCAGGGTTGAATGCACAGACTTTGGAGGGAATACGGTTGATAAAGATGTCGTGAGAACAGCCTGGCAAAAGAATACTGGAGAGCAGTGGGCAGCCAGTCCAGGTGCAGAGAAGGACAAAGGGGATGGAGCAGGAGTGATCAGAAAGCATCTGGGCAAAACTGGGGGAAGAGGACGCATTTAAGGGAGAGGTGAGAGACATCGGGCACGCAGTCAGGCTGGGACAGCGGAGAGGGCGTCAAAGACGCCCCAAAGACATCCTGGGGCGCCCATTCTGAAAACCAGCCTCCTGAATAATAAAAATGGAATATTTAGTTAGAAGGGACCTTAGAGACCACCTAGCTCAAACTATTCATTTTAAAGTTGAGGACATGTAGGCCCAGAAAGTTACCAGAGTTTTCCACAGAGAAGAAACAAAGAGATAAAGAGAACAAAAGGTGGGGCACCTGGGTGGCTCAGTGGGTTAAAGCCTCTGCCTTCAGCTCAGGTCATGATCCCAGAGTCCTGGGATTGAGCCCCACATTGGGCTCTCTGCTCCACAGGGAGCCTGCTTCCTCCTCTCTCTCTGCCTGCCCCTCTGCCTACTTGTGATCTCTGTCTATCAAATAAATAAATAAAATCTTAAAAAAAAAACAAAAAGAGAGAGACACCAAAAGGTCCTTGCCCAGGGTGACAGAGCTGGGAACATGGAGAAGCCAGGACTGAAAGCCAGTTGTCTTCTTTTTTATTATTGTAAAGTTCATTTATGCTTTCCAACATACTTTATATACCAATGATTGGAATTTCTGAAATCAGGTAATCCTCTTATGTCATAAAATCCACAGTTAGAGAGAAATATGAAATAGAGAGGTCACTTCTCTGATTCATAGTGTGAAGTTCTCTTTTCTAGAGCCCTGTGTTCTCTTTGAACCCCTCTCTGCTTTTTAATGTTGATGTACTGCTGCTGCAAGGAGCAGCTCCAATAGGGACCAGGATGGTCCCTGAGAATACAGCACAGATGAGATGGGGAGCAGGATTCCTGAAGGTTCAGAGGACAAGATGGTCAGTCCCCACAGTGAACTGGCCATCTGGAGGATCAAAGAAAATGAACTCAGACTTAAGACCCAGTAAGGTGATGAGATCACACAACAGGGCCGCCCACGTGACTAATGGCCCAGGCAGGTCCCCATTAGACAGTGAGTGTATCCATCTGTCCCTCAACCTCGAGTGCTCAGGAGTTTGTGCCTCTGCCAGCAGAAGGACACACACTCCAACATTTTCCAAAGGATAATGAGCAAGACCCTTTAAATAGAGTCCACTTAGATGTAACTTCATTGAGCTATTTTAGGGTTATGTGGAAATCCAGATCATTTCCGGCTGCTTCTGACCTGTCTCCAGATCTCTTACCAGCGTTAAGAGAATCTGTCTAGGGGCAGCTGGGTGATTCAGTTGGTTAAGCATCGGGTGCCCTGCTCAGTGGGAAGTCTGCTTCTCCCTCTCCTTCTGCCCTTCCCCCGCCCTGCTCGTGCTTGCTTGCTCTCTCAAATAAATAAATAAAATCTTAAAAAAAAAAAAAGTATTTGTCTAATGGGTCTGTCCTGGCACACGCTCACCAAGCAATGGCTCGTTTTCTCCTGTGTACCCTGTAGTATCTTCTTAGCCAATGTAAAGTTCATTGGAAAAATTTTTTCTGCCCATTATCTTGATGCTGCTCTCAGTGGGCATCTCTGTAAGGTTAGTGGCACAGAAGAGGCTACGTTAAAACAGGTTTAGGGCAGAGGAGAAGGTGATGGACTCTGGACCCAGGGTCAAGGGTGCGGCTCGGCCGCTTATCTGAAGTGGACCCAGGAGAGAACAGCAGTGGCAGCTCCAACAACGGAAACGTGAGGCCAGCACTTGGAACAGACTGGAACAAAATATGCTCAGGAAATGTTTCCAAATACAAAAGAGTTATGTTAGATGAGCTCCAAGAAAAGCTTTTGAACTCTGAGTGGTGAGATCCTTACAAAACAAAGAAATTTGATAAATCTTGTACTCAAGTCAGAAATGGGAATGAAAGTAAAAATACAGGCTTATCAACCACCTCCACCGCAACCACAATACCGGGGGATGTGGCTGCCCCCCCAAAAATGACTGACACAGGAACAGGTCTGACGGGTAACCATTTCCAGGAAGGGAAGTTTCGACAAGGCAACCAGCAGCCTGGCTTACCAGATCCCAAATCAGGGTGACTGAGGTTTTTCAAAAGGGATGCTATTAATCCAAATTAATAGCAAGGGGAAAGGAAATGAGAATGGAACAAACTTGCTGACCGCTCATAATGCTCAGAGTAGAAAATACCATGCTGGCCGCTTTTGGACTCACCTCATTTGATCCTCGTAACAATTCTAATGAGGTGAGTGCCAAGCTCATTCTACAGCTAATATAGAATGTTCCAAGATGTTCTTAAAAACTAGGTAATGTGCCTTAAGTCACAATGCCAGTAAGTGGAGGAGTGAGTATTTCACCTGGGACTGTTAATTATACTGTGGCCGTTTTTTTAAAAAATAGGTCCCTACTTACTTTAATTTCCTTTGGGATTTGCACCATTCACTTGACAGATATTTACAGAGAATCCACCACATAAGATGCCACTATTGCAGATGATGGAGATCCAGTAAGGACTCGAGTCTCTGCCTTCAAGAATTTAATTCTAGTGTATCTGTACTTCAAGGCCGCATTATGTCCAATTCAGAGTCACGAAGAGGAAAGATAGGGACTCAGTGACCTCAAGAATTCGAATGTTTATTTACCTACGGGAAAGTGGAACTACATACGCACTTGGGAGTTTACCAGCATTCATTATTCTGACCTACGTACGACTTAGACACACACCTACAACTTCAGTGCATGATATGAAAGCTGGTACACCAGGCAGTGGTAACTGGATACAACATGTGCCCAGACCAAAGAAGACGCAACCAGTAGAAGCTCTATTAATATCACTAGAGAATCACTTGAGGAAGTAAAAGTTGTAAGAGGAAGTAGAAAGGTCTGGGTACTCCAGCCAATAAAGTTGAGACGTTCTTAACTATTTGCTGAATGCACAAATAATCTCATCAGTGAAAGAAAAATATTTGGGAGAACATTCTAAAAAATGACTCAAAGCTCTAACCAGAGAGAAATTAAAAAAATAAATAAATAAAGTTTCCCACGAAGAGCAAAAGAATATTCCCCAACCTACTAATCTGCCATTAATGGAACTCAACAGAGAATAAATGAGTAATCCGGCCACTGGGGTAACAAGACGAGTACTGTCTAAGCAAAATGGCTTAGCGAGCTATGTGGCAAAGCGTCAGAAGAACAGGTAGGATTCTTAACCTATGGACTAGACCCACTAGGCAGACAAAGAGGGCCCTTCCATAGACCCACCCAGGCCAAATCATGCAGGAATCAGCCTGGCTAGTGATGGACGCCATTCAAGTCAGATAGAACCAGTGCAATGTCAACTTGTCCGCACAGTGTGCTCCATCCAGAGGACAAAAACATGGGAAACAGAGGGAGATGGAATTTTCTATGTCAGATTGTTTGGATCCTAATTGATGTCATTGCTCTCTCTACCTTCATTTCCTTCTTGCCCACCCTCTGTGAAAGGTGGCACAGGGTAAGGGGGAGGCGGACCCACACTAACCAGGCAAAGTGTTTGAGAGACTGGAGGCCCACCCACCCTTCCAGGACAAGAGTTGGAAAACAGGCTTACAAATGTGGCAAAACAGTAATGACTGGTGAATCCCATTGTGGGTTTCACTGTATTACTCTTTCAACTTTTCTGCACACTTGACATTTTCCTAAAAAAAAAAAAAAAAGTTTGAGCCAACGAAAAGGAAAAAAGCATGCAGCTTCAAAGAGACTGCAATGGAGAGGGATGAAAATTGTACCAGCTCCCACGTCTAGGGGCAAACAGTGGTAAGCTCTGGATAACTTTAAACTTTAAATCTTAAACTATCAACTTGTACCAACAACCCTGGAGATCAAAAAAAAAAGGAGGCTTGGTCAGGCCCTCTCTCATGTCTGATCGTCTGTCTCTCAGCTGGGCCGGCCATGTGCTGACCAGCCGAGATCTCCCTCCGTGCTCCCTCAGAGCAGGCACCAGGGTCCAGAAGACTGCATCTGAGTTCTGTGACCTGAGGTCACTCTTTTCCCCAATGTTCTCAGAGACAGAGGCAGACACCCTTGTCTAAGGACAGTAATGGCACCAAAGGATTAAACGGGAGCAATTTTTCCTATGCCTATAATTGGAAAAAGAACTGCCAATGTGGAAGTGGAAAAATAAGTCGCCAAAGGACGAAATTCATTCAGATGACAACCTATTCCATTGCTGGCCATTCCAGGAAAATAGGGAGTGGAGCTTTTTAATGGGAAGGAAATCTGTTATTCTATATATACCATAATTCACTTCATGACTTAGTCCGGAAGGAAGGGAAATCTATTTGAGTTCAGCACCTGCCTGACTAGTCCCCTGTTGACCTGCCCACTCCGTCTGCGCCCCCTCCACCCCACCCTCTGTAAGGAACAGAGGACCAAAATAGCTCCCCTCTGTGCTCCGCCAGGACTCATAGGCGCACCACACACTCTCCCCAGAAGGCACAGCCCAACCTCCAGGGCTGGGATTTACCAATGTCACTCAGCAAGGTGAGGATGGGTCCTTCCCGCAGGCCACAGCAGTTCTCAAACTGGTTCAGGTACTGTCAAGAAGGTGAAAAGAAGCATCAGAGTGAGCGGTCCCCGACCACCAACAAGCCCACAGTGTGTTTTCCCAGCTGAAGTCATCTGGGGGCTCACCCCAGGCCCCGGATCTAGGGACCTGGGCTAACAGGTGGCCTTAACAGCAGGACTGGCAGGAATTGGCCCAAGGTGGAGGAGGAGGAAGCAGAAGTGAGAACTCCCAGAAGTGCTCAGGCACTCACAGGTGAGGTGTCTGAGTCATTCTAAAAGGAGGGCTTTTCAGGCTCACCTGAGCTGCCCGTTCTGAGGGAGGCAGGCCAGAGGAATGCTGCTCCTGAGAGTCCCACGGAGGGCGGGGTGGAAGGCACTCAGTAAACGCCACGCTCTGACCACTCCCCCAGCATGGCCAGTGGGATGATGATGGGGGAGTATTTAATGAGCGCTTACTACGTGCTTGGGATCCAGCAAACCTCTGCACAGTTTAGCTCAGTGAAGCTCTATCTACATAGAGGCTGAGCTCCCACCGCCACCAAGGGAGGTCGGCATCTGCACCTCAAAGGTGAGGAGCCTGAGACCAAGACCAGAGGGCTTCCGTGAGGCCTGCTCACACAGCCACTCCAGCGCGGCCCTGGGATATGCAGCTGAGGCCTGAGCTCAAACACTCGCCCTCTCTGCCCTCCCAGCCCTGGCTCAGTCCGCGGCTGGCGGCTGGCCTCAAATGAAAACCATGGAGAAGATAACTTCCCAGCTGAGGGTTATAGTCATTAAGGAACATTTATATTCAAGAACACTGAAGAGCCCATTTCGTGAGCTGGGCATACAGACTTCACTCTTTTCATCGGTTTTGGCTTCTACCTTTGCTCAAGCGCTGGCCTAGCTGGTCTCTTGGTACCTAGGGGAGGAGGCTTTGAACTCTTGAGAGGAGGGAAAGACAGGCTCCCTCATTTGGAGAATAGAGGTCCCAGGCACTGTGGGCAGCGGTGCCTTTCCTGCACTACCCACCCTACCCCCCATCATGGGGGGCCCCACGGACAGAGGCCCCTCAGAGTGCAAGGGCTTCCTGCCTCCCCCAGGTCATCCTGTGCCCCGTGGCGGGTCAGTCATGCTACAGCGTGCGTCACCTTCTTCCCTGGCTGACTGGCTCTTTGCTGCCTGCAAGATCAAGTCTCAAGTTCTCTGCTGGGCTTCTGAGCCCTCCGTAATCAGGTCATATCCCACCAACTCCCATGCTGCCCTCCAAGAACCACCGGTTCCACTGCAACAACATGACTCTCTCTCTCATTTTAAAGAACCGCATTCAGGGCTCCTGGGTGGCTCAGTTGATTAATCAACTGCCTTTGGCTCAGGTCACTGTCCCAGAGTCCAGGAATCAAGTCCCGCATCAGGCTCCCAGCTCCATGGGGAGTCTGCTTCTCCCTCTGACCTTATCACCTCTCATGCTCTCTCTGTCTCTCTCTTAAATAAATAAATAAAATCTTTAAAAAAAATAAATAAAGAACCACATTCAGTAATGGGATGGTTGTCAAAGGTTAGGAAAATAAAGAGGAAAAGTGAAGCATTATCAACTTCCCCATTTCTCATCCGTTATCAGTCCCCGGCTTGTAGGTCACGCCAATGACTGTTCACATCCTGCTGTGCCACTCCCGCGACCTGCCTAGCTCCCGTGGCAGGAGAAAGCCACTCAGGCAGAAGAACCCTTGTGGAAAGTTTCCTCTACAAAAAGAAAGCGGAAGGGGCCAGAATAGTCATGGAAACAGCACACGAAGCTAGGTCCAAGAAACTGCCATGTCAAGACAGAAGAAGTGCCTGGGTATCCTGCCTCCCACCCCCCCACCAAGCCCCCCTTAATACTGTGACCCTTCTTCTAAAGTGAAGAGTTCAGGAGATGTGCACTAAGAGCAACCTCGTTTTCAACACAAAAACAACTTCGCTGTCCAGAGACAACTTTTATTTTGCTTCCTCCTATGTGGCATTCTTCAGCGTCCTGGGTGGAGAGGGGGGGCCTGCAGTTGGCGTCCCATGGGCTGTGACCCAAGCTCTTCCACACTGCCGCTGCACCAAGCCTGGTAACTCGCCTCACCAGCCTGGGCCATGGTCTACAGCCTTCCTGTGGTACCAGCATCACAGGGATATGGAAAATCCAACAAGGCCAAGTACAAAAGCAGGCTGTATAAACGCAGTGGAGACCACGCTGGGGAGGGGGCCGGGCACGACCGTCTCTGAGACAAGGGAGGGCTGCAGGCACCGACCCTGCAGGACGTGCTCTGGTAAGGAGAAGTAAACGCGCTAGAGGGACGAACGCCCAGATGGTGAGTCAGCGGTGGCTCTGGAACAGCAGCCCAGTTCCCTGCTTACTAAGCCAGCTCCCTTCCTGCTCCACTCTGTGACCCTGTCTGTAGTGCGGCCACATCTGGGGGACAGAACCCTCCCCATAAGCACAGCGGTGACGCGTCCGCTGAAGGACAGCGGTGGCCCTAACATGCTCAGGGAAAGAAAGTTTGTTTTGGAACTGGTCCAATCTTTCCCCATCCTCCAAACCTGGTGACTTTTTCTTGTCATTTCAGGAATCACCGTGCAGGACATACATTCAGCGAGCCCCTCCCTGACTTTCCCGTAAGAGCTTCTGATTCAGTCCCTTGATTCACATCACGCACATCGCCCCACCCTGAGCACAGAAGAGGGGCATCTGGGAAGGAAAAGCAAGCCCGCCGGAGGCACCACGGCTGCCTGAGCTTCCTGACAAGGAAGGGGGCAAAAGTCATCCCCGCTGCTCCCTGCCCAGACGGGCTGCACCCAGCCACCCTGCGCCCAGCCACCGCGGAAGCCTCACCTTGCGGAGATCTCCTCCCTGGCAGTACTCCATGGCCAGCAGGGGCAAGTCATTGGGAGCCAAACTCTGCATCCCCTCGGGGACGTCCCGGGCAGCCACCACATTGGGGTGGTTCAGCCTAGGAAGGAGACAGCAGTGAGGGAAAAACCCAGGCTCTGGCTCAAACCTGCTCCCTGCTCCCCGCTCCATCCGTGTCTCAGCAAAGCTTTACAACAAAGGCCCGGACTAGCCGAGGGCCCCCCTGGGGTAAGTGGGAGGATGGAGGTCAGGCACGGACTAGTCACCTCGGCGCTGGGTCCATTAGCATTCACCCAGCTCTACTTTCAGCACCATGAGCTCAAGGACTGTGAGGGCCTCAGGTGCAACTAAATTTTCTTAAGAGTGTCCCATACCAAGTCCTCACTGAACTTCAAAACTGCTCTGAAAAGCAGAGAAAGTAGAGGGACTTCCAGCCTCAGGCCACTTAAGCAGGGATGGGGTGTGTGTGTGTGCATGTGCACGTGTATGGAAACAAGGTGATGTCTCCCTTTTAAGAAGTTCACGCAGGGAGCACCTGTTTGAGGCCTTAGAACGACTAGGTTGCTAAATGCTTACCTAAACCCCTCACTACCTGGGAGTACAGCGCCCATCCAGGGCCTGACAGACCATCCCTGTCCCCCACTGGGGGAGTAAGTATCTGCCACCGATTCACAGCAGGGAGAGCCACACACAGCCTTGGAACCAGAAATACAGGAGGGAAAAAGAACATCTCTGCTGTGACAAAGATAAAGTCACGGTTTATGACTTTTCCAGATACAGCAGGTGGGGCTGTTGCTCCAGATCCCAAAGCTCAGAGGGCTTCCCTCCAACTTCACAGCAGTGTCCCAAGGCCCCGCAGTCTCCTCGTCCACCTGCAGTGACGGGCCCTCACCTTCTCATGATCTGGATCTCCAGGCACCACCGCTCTCGATTCCGGGGGCTGAGCTCCTGCCGGCACTGCTTGATAGCAATCTGCTCACCTGTTTCCTGCACAGAGAGCAAGCACAGGGAGGGGATGAGCAGAACTCACGACCAAGCCCACCAACAAAGCCAGGGGTCGAATATGAAATTGTCTCCTTAGGGCCTAAAGCATGGATCGTGGGACCTCTGCGATCCCAAGGCCCACATATGTATCCTCTGATAGATGACCCCAAGTTACCTGCCAGCCTCTCAGGCTGGCCTCCACACCCCCACCTCTTCCAGGACTTTCTCCCTTCTAGCCCACCCGAGTCTACACCAACGCCTTGTTTGGTTTCCACCTCCTCCGTGAAACGTCTGCTCACCACTCCTGCCGAAGAGATCTCTCACTTCTCTGTGCCCCGGCTGCTAGACAGAACCATAGGACACTGCCGGTATTGACCATTCTGACCCGATGGCACTTGCCATCAATGGCACTTGCCTGTGATTCAACCTAACAGTTACTGCCACGCTGCCTCCGTAGTTCATGTAAGAGTTTCGTTTCTCCAGAGAGAAGGCAAACCTAGCATAGTAGCTGGAACACGGAGGATGATTAATTGAATCATAGCTCTGTGACCTGGGGCAAAGCATTTGGTCAGACTCAGTTTCTTCATCTGTAAAATAAGAATGCCTAGAGCCCCCTTTAGGAGCTATCCTGAAGCTCAGCAGGCAGCAGTGTCCAGCCCTTAGCAGGTGTTCAGTAACACTGCGGAGAGCAGAGCAGACCCAGGTCACGCGAGAACCCTGGCGTTAAGATCCCCTGCAGCTTGGCTCACCCTGGCTTTCCACCCACTCTCCCGAGAGGCCCCCAGCCATCGGACACTGCAGCTGGATCAGACCGCCTGTCCAGCCCCCTGCTTCTCGGGTCTGCGCTCTTGCTTGCGTGGGAGCACAGGAGCTGTGGGGCCCACCTCAAGGGGCTGTGGCTCTGCTCTCCAAACAGGCCACTCCTTCACACACACAGCTACCAAAGACTTATGTTCTGTAGAGTCACAGGGTTATTTTCTCTTTTCTTGGTTAAATTACAGGCTTATCTTCATGCACATTAAGCACTTCTCCAGTAACTAGCATGATGCCCTCAGCTGAGATTTTGTAAATGGAAGTGAAGGCAATCCGTAAAACATTTCTGAATAATTCACTGACTGCCTGGGTCCTGAGGATAACTCGTCCCTTTTCTTGGTCCTCTAGGCAGCACCAAGGAGCCCCAGGGGACAGACTGAATGGGGAGAGCCCTATAGCTACAGTGCTAGAGGCATCTGGGACAGTGGCTCTGGCCTCCGGTGCTCAGCCCACCACAGGGGGCAACCATGCACTGCTGCTACCTCCTCAGGCCCCCAGGGGCCTCCAGGATGGCTGAGGCATACGGGGTGGCCCTAGCCATGCCTCTGGTGGCAGGGGCCTGGAAGCCGTCAGTGAGCAAGTGGACTTTACCAGCATCCTGTATATTCTGGTCCGCACAGCGGCGAATGACCTCCCCAACAGCCCTATGACTAGGTGAGAGCCACGCCTGCAGGATATTTCCACAAGAAAAGAAGGCAGAACAGTACCAAAATTCTACTACTTGCCCAACTGAAGATGGATATCCTAGAAGCTGTAACAGACCATTTTCTTAGTTTTGTCATTTTAGGAAAATGCATCCCCCAAAGAATCCTCATTCTTCTAACTGGAGCAATTCATACAGTGCTGAATGGGACTTGAATGAGGCACGCCGAGGGGCACCCAGGGGGCTCAGTTGGTTGAGGGTCCGACTTTGGGCTGCCTCTCAGGTTATGATCTCAGGGCTCTGGGCTCAGTGGGTAGTCAGCTCCAGATTCTTTTCTTCCCTCTCCCTCTCTGCCATTCCCCCTGCTTGCATCTGTCTCTCCCTCCCTCTCTCCCTCTCTCTAATGAATATACAATCTTGGAAAAGACACACAGAGAACTGTGGCAGCCCTCCCCGCGTGCACACGACAGTCTCGCAGCAGCAGAACTACAACGCGGGCACGCATTTACCAGACTGGTCGTGATCCCTGCAGGAACACACACCCACCCAGTAAGAAAAAGGAAAACGAAGTCTCCAACCATGAGCACAAGTTGTCGAATAAAACCACCAACTCTCTTCTTGATAGACCAATCCCTAATCCGACATGCGCGAAAGAGAAGCTTCGGAAACACGGTGGAACCACCTTTTGCCTCTCCCAACTCGGATGCCAGAGAACAGGTACAACACCTCTACGATCCTCGAAGAAGGAGCTTCTACCAAAGCCCAACACTGCTGCATGTCACGCAGTTACCTCATGTGCCTACTTTTTCTTTTTTTTAACAGGGCTACTGAAATATAATTCACGCACCGCACGACTGATCCATTCACTGTGCGCAGCGCACGGGTACGGGGTATGGTCGGCATAGCGCGACCAAAGCCACACATCAATTTTAGAACATGTTCATCAACCCCCCCCCCCCCCCCCCCGGGAAATCCCACATCTGCGAGCAGTCACTCTTCCCCCATCCCCTTGAGCAAAGGCAACCCCTACCTTTACGGATTCGCCTGTTCTGAACGTTTCACAGATGGAATCCCACGATATGGGGACTTTATGGATGGCTTCTTTCAAGGCCTACCCACGCGACAGCCACATGCCTGCTTTTGTAACGACACTCTCCCTGGTGCAGCCCGTGGCCACAGGCATTGATAACCAGGTCCTGACAGATGGTTCACACACTGCTATCAGAACCCCGATATTTGGCCAGGATCCGAGGCACTCTCTGAAGAGCTGACCTCTTCAAAACTCATAAATCCCGTTGCTAGTGAACCAACCAGTATAGTTGTAACAAGTGAACTCGGTAGAAATCCATCTAGTACTTTTCACAAGTTAGGGAACATGTGAAAATTCTGTTTCTTCATTGATGTACAGACTGGTGTTTAATCTCACAAAATGTTATACCCCCTACATCATGAATTTCCCAATTCCTGTCGGTTTTCAAACAGATTTAAATTTGCTTTTAAGTTTCACTTCCCCTGAGTGTTCAGACTCAAACATTTTCGCCCAATTCTAGGGTAACTTCATCAGTAGCGGTACTGACATGCCACTGGACATGCTGGTCTCCAATCAGGTGGGATCACATGGAAACTGAGACTCGACTGCACAGTTCTAAACTGAAGGGCCAAGTGTCAAACAAGGTCACAGGGCTGAGGGAGTCCCTTCAGCAGGTAACCTTTTGATGGACAGTCTGGTAAATAACAGTTTAGAACAAGATAATGCAACTCTTGATCTGTTATCTCAAAAGGACTCAGAGCTTAAATCAAGATATTTAAGATCTGTACCTATTTTAACTTCAGTATACAGAACAGTGTGTTAGTTTTTTGCTTTGTTTTACTCCTGCTATTAACAAATTGCCACAAATTGGGGCGCCTGGGTGACTCAGTGGGTTAAGCCGCTGCCTTCAGCTCAGGTCATGATCTCAGGGTCCTGGGATCGAGTCCCACATCAGGCTCTCTGCTCAGCAGGGAGCCTGCTTCCCTCTCTCTCTCTGCCTGCCTCTCCATCTACTTATGATTTCTCTCTGTCAAATAAATACATAAAATCTTAAAAAAAAAACAAAAAACACAAATTGCCACAAACTTAGTAGCTTAAGACCCAAATTTATGTCCTTACAGTTCTGGAGGTCAGAAGTCTGGTACAGATCTCACTGGGCTAAAATCAAGACGTCAGCAGGGCCGTGGTCTTTTCTGGAAACTTTAGGGAAGAATACATTTCCTTGACCTTTCCAGCGTCTAGAAGCTGCCTGCATTCTTTGGCTCAGGGTCCCTCCCTCCATGCCCAAAGTCAGCAACGACCAGCTAACTCCTGTCACATTGCATTACTTTGGCACTGACTCTACTGCCTCCCTCTTCCACTTTTTTTAAAGGATACATTTCATTTTACTTTATTTTATCTTATTTTATTTATTTGATAGAGACAGAGAGAGGGGGAACACAAGTAGGGGGAGTGGGAGAGGGAGAAGCAGGCTCCCTGCTGAGTAGGGAGCCCGATGCAGGGCTCTATCCTAGGACCTTGGGTTCATGATCTGAGCCAAAGGCAGACACCCAGACACCCCTTCCACTTTATTTTAAAGACTTTATTTAAGGGGCGTCTGGGTTGGTTGGTTGGTTAAGCAACTGCCCTCGGCTCAGGTCATGATCCTGGAGTCCCAGGATTGAGTTCCAAATGAGGCTCCCATCTCCACAAGGAGTCTGCTTCTCCCTCTAACCTTCTCATATCTCATGCTCTCTTTCACTGTCTCTCTCTCTCAAATAAATTTAAAAAATCTTAAAAAAATAAATACTTTATGTAAGAGAGACAGAGATAGGGACAGAGATAGCAAGAGAGAACACCAGCGGGGAGGAGTGGGAGAAGGAGGGTCACTGCTGAGCAGGGAGCCCAGTGCAAGGCTAGCACCTTGGGATCACGTCCTGAGCCAAAGACAGACACCCAACCCAGTGAGCCACCCGGGCGCCCTTCCCTCTTCCACTTTTAAGCCCCTCATGACCACACTTGGCTGACCCAGACAGTATGGGATAATCTTCCCACCTAATGTCAGCCAATAAGCAACCTTCATTCCCCTTTGCCATGGTGCCCTAACATACTGACAGGTTCAGGGGTTAGGATGCAGCCATCTTTGGGAGGGGCCATTATTCTGCCTACCACAGACAGTATGCTTCCTTCATAAAAAATGACAAATAGACCCCAGAGGTAGATTTATTAAGTGATTTAGAACATATTTTAGGTAATCTATCTATACATTGGATAATTGTAGACAATTGTGATCTGTTCAACACAAACACTGGATCTAATTCATAGCTGTTACCTGGCCCAACCCAGAGTCCAGGAATAGATGTCGATATCGAAGACTGATATTAACGATTGAAGATTTGATATCAGCCTCAGTATCCTGATGCAAACTAAGAAGTGAACTTCCCAATATGAATACTAAACACATTGTGGACTAAATGCACAGACACCAAAAGTCACTTTCTATTTCTGGACAGCTCAGCTTAGTCCTACCGTTGCAGGGGAAATCCTAACAATTTCCGGGGCTTGGGAATGTCTCACACAGATATAGACACACTTAAACTTTTCTTATACAGCGGGCCTTGAGGCAGTATTCTAAAACATTCCAGTTTTCCATGAGTAATATTTCATTTGAAACAGAAACCCAAACACAATGACTTTCTGTTGCTAAAAACATACTGGCTCTAGAAAGTAAAATTCAATTAAACAGTTCAAAAACAGACTAAAAATACCGGTTTTGAAAGCCTGGGGAGTTTGAGCTTCACTAGCAATGAAACTCCAAGAGCAGCGGATGACTTTCTTTATTTGGGTTGGAACCTCCTTGAGTCTTAGCTCAGTTCTGTGGAAACCTAGACTTGGCCCAAACTGTATCAGCCTCCAACTTCTGGTAAGTGGCCTCCTGGTGTGGGACAAAATTTAAAATCGGTTTGTATTTGGAGAAAATGCTGACAGGGGGCAACGGTGTTAGCCACAGTGAATACAATTTATCATGAAGGTCCTTCAAGTCTGTGATTCTTTTGTACATGAAAACATAAAACTTGTGTATAAAATGGGGGGGGGTACCTCCTCAGATGGCTGAGAGCTATCAGAAGGCACGACAGTACAAGTGAGCTGGAGGCCAGTCCACTCAGGAGCTGGCCCAGCTTCCCAAAGCTAGCCTTCTTCACACGAGGAGGGGAAACGGGCTGGAAGCCAAGAGGTCCATTCAAACTCTTGGCTGGGAAACCTGTCTCCTGTTACCGTGGCAACCATCCAACAGGCCACTGTGGTAAAAGGGGCTAATTATTATTAACCAGCTCGTTCCTTCTCAGGCCCTGCCCTCCAAGATGAACTTCAGAGAGGAAGTACAGAGCTAGGCCTAGAGAGATCCTCGGGACAGAACTCAGGCCTGAGGGGCGCCTGGGTGGCTCAGTGGGTTAAGCCGCTGCCTTCGGCTCAGGTCATGATCTCAGGGTCCTGGGATCGAGACCCACGTCGGGCTCTCTGCTCAGCAGGGAGCCTGCTTCCTCCTCTCTCTCTCTCTCTCTCTGCCTGCCTCTCTGCCTACTTGTGATCTCTCTCTGTCAAATAAATAAGTAAAATCTTAAAAAAAAAAAAAAAGAACTCAGGTCTGAGAGTCAAAAGGTATAGGGTCTCTGACTACAGCTTCACCCGACTCAATCACACTGACCAGTCTATGCCGAGAAATCTCTGAGTTCAACCCACTCCCATTGGTGTAAACAGCCAACACGCACAGTGGCCTCCGAACTCACCGACAGAGGCTTGTGGGGTGAGGTCAGGGTGTAACTCCTTCATCCTTCACCTGCTGTATGTGGGACACTGAGCCTGCTAGTTTAGCTTCTGGGCCTTTATCCAGAAGAGGGAGAGGGGACGCTACCCCTCCGTCAAAATGGGATGGAATGCCCGATACAGAGTGAGCCTTGAGCAAATTACAGCAGCAGCATTTCCCTTCTCTGGCCTTGTGTCGATGTTACTCTACCCATTCGATTTGTCTTCTCTTCAGACTCTACAGTCCGTCTCCTTCCAAGATTCTGCTCAAGTTCCATTTCCTCAAGAAGCCTTCCCTCTCCCCTGAACACTCAAGAGAGAATACGGATAAAGCAGCGAGCACAGCTGGCACAGGACACTCTCAACAAACAGCATTCATATCTCTACACAATTTGGTGACCATATTTAGACCTATTTTATAGACAGCGGAGCATTCATTTTACCTCCTCAGTTAGAGCATAAGCACACTGAAGACAAAGTCGTTTCTTTTTTCCCCCAATGGACCCTGGGGTCTGTGCACAATAAATTCTTAGTGAACTGACTGAGGTCTTTACCACTTCCAAAATACACACATAAGCTGAAGTGAGCTTCATCTTGTCCAGTGAGGAAACAAGTCAAAGTCGGTACCACGTCATAGAAGAGTCAGTAACACCGTGCCTCTTAGAGCTTTACACGAGCCACTCCGTACATTACCTCATGTCATCCTCACAGGCGTCCTTTGGGAAACCAGGCAGCAATTCCCAGCCTCTTTCACAGCAAAGTGCACAGAGAATAGTGCAAGGCATCCTGGGACATGTCCAGATCCTTTCAGAAAGCCGCGGCCCTATTTCATGCTTAGACATGCTGAGAGCCAAGGAGATCAATATCTTAGCATCCTCAAAAATCCAAGGGGGGAGTTGGGCTCAAAGCCATGAAGCTGGCAAAAAACAGAGCCAGGACTGGAACCCAGGTATGGGTGACTGGGAGTCATGTGGTTTTCCCCCTTATTCCCAAAAGGGGCTGTAGGCTGAGGTCACCCGGGTCATCTTTTTCTTCTTCTTCTGTATAGGTCTTGTTGAAAACATCAGCCTATCTAGACCATACTGATAAATGGTTTGTGCTGACCCCTGGGCTGAGGATTTAAGGTAGTTCAGACACAGCAAGGACTGCCAAGGCCCATGCTTGGTAACAGATTCCAAAAACTCAGGGAAACAGGGATAAGGACATTTGGTACACTGCCCTTCCTCACTAAGAAATATTTGTTTTAGAAAGATTTATGCATGTTGTCTTCCAAATGAGAGTTTTTCCCTTAGCATTTCAAAATTGTTTAAAAGCAACTTCTTTTTTTCTTTATTTGACAGAGAGAGAGATCACAGGTAGGCAGAGAGGCAGGCAGAGAGAGAGGGGGAAGCAGGCTCCCCACTGAGCAGAGAGCTCGATGCAGGGCTCAATCCCAGGACCCTGAGCTCATGACCTGAGCCGAAGGCAGAGGCTTTAACCCACTGAGCCACCCAGGTGCCCCTTCAAAATGGTTTAGACTGATTGAAGAGAACTGAAAATGTTCTAGGGGTGTCCATAAGCTTCGATCGCCCGCCATGGAAAAGCCACAAGCCATAGTGAAGAAAGCAGGAAGTTGGGATTTTCAGATTCCAGCTCTTTGCTTCCTAGCTTAGCCTCTTCAGGTAAATGACCTAACCTCTCTGTGCTTCAATTTCCTCAGGGGTAAACAGAAACAAAGACAACAGGCAGGCTCAGTTGGAGGAACATGGGACTCTTGATCTTGGATCATGAGTTCAAGCCCCGCTTTGAGTGTAGAGATTACTTAAATAAATAAACTTAAAAACCATAAAAAGTAACAATTCTTCCTTTTAGGGTTATGCAGACTGAAGATAAAACATGTAAAATACCTAGCCCATTGATGGCACATGCTAGGTTCTCAATAAATGATAGGTCTGATTACTAGGCATCATTTATGTGACTGAGGATACCAATGCCTAGACTCTTTATACAATTGTTCTTGTGATGAACTAAAAAGTCTCTCTTGTAGACAATATAAAGTATATGGACTATTAGAAATGTACACTGTTGCGAAGTATAATTATTATATACTGACTGGAGTTAAGTTGTCAAAACCACTTATCCCACTATCTTTCTTCAAGACTCTGAACACTGGGACATCCACCAAAGAAGACACTACTCCTGTTCTGATCTTGGACATCAGCTAAAGAACTGCACCCACAGGAGACCTAAAAGTTTGCCCCACCCCCACCCCAGGAACAACCAGAAGGGTGATGGAGAGCTTCCCCGACTGAGCCATGCTCATCAGCAAGGTTTCACTAGGTACTTGTGAAACTTGACTCCTCCTGCTCCCTCAGCCCTCACCTTCCACTCCCCCACTAAGTCCTAAAATAGCTCTTAGATCTGCCCACTTCTCTCAATCGCCAACCACCATCAGCCCCATCCAATCCCTCACCTGTCCAATCTCCAAAACCCACGTGATAGGGGGTGCCAGTGGTGTCCTGGTACCAGCTCTTCTGAGAGCGGATTGTTAAATATTCGGGAATTTGGTTTCCCAGCACATCACTGCCTGGGCCCCTTCCAAACTCTTCCCACAGTCAGAGTAGACCCCCTTCCAACAGCTTCCTGTTGCTCTTCAGATGAAAACCAAAAACTAGGGGCGCCTGGGTGGCTCAGTGGGTTAAACCGCTGCCTTCGGCTCAGGTCATGATCTCAGGGTCCTGGGATCGAGTCCCGCATTGGGTTCTCTGCTCAGCAGGGAGCCTGCTTCCCTCTCTCTCTCTCTCTCTCTCTCTCTGCCTGCCTCTCTGCCTCCTTGTGATCTCTGCCTGTCAAATAAATAAATAAATAAAATCTTTAAAAAAAAAAAAAGAAAAGAAAAGAAAACCAAAAGCTATTGGCAGGGTCCCACTGTCACATTCTATGTAGCAACCTCCCCTGCACCTAGCTCCCTTTGTCCTCCCTTCTGGTCCTGCTGACCTTTCTGTTCTACCTGCTTGCCAAGACCTGCCCCAGCACAGGGGTTCTGAATAGGCTGCTCGCTCTTCCTGGAACCCTCCTCCCACGTTCTTAGACCGGCAAAGCCTGGCTACCTTCTACCAATAACTCAGGTCTGCACTTAGGAGCCACTTCCTTGAAGAAGCCTCCCCCTGCCCCTGCCCCAACCTCCAGACTGATCACACCTTCTGGTATAAGGTATCACTGCCGTGAGCCCCTCTCCTGTGTCAGACTTCTGATAGTTAGGAGCTTACATTTGTAATGACTGATTCATAGCTCTTTCCCTTTTCCAAAAAGATCTTTAAGGAAAGTGAATGACTTTATGCACCTAACACACGTATAACATAAAGAAAATTGCTATGGGAGAACTGAAAGAAAGCCAAAGCCAGGCAGGGCCCTGGCTGACCAGGAACTTAGAGCCATGGCAAGACACATTATTATACACAGACAAAAGGGCAGGATATGAAGCATGACAAATGATTGGAGCTGGGGAATTCAACAGAAGAACTAATTTTTATAGAATGAAGGAGTCCATGGGAGGCTTACTGAGGAGGTGGTCTGGAGCTGATCCTGAAGGAATGGGCAGAAGCACGTAAAACTGTCCAGGAAGCAGAGGCTTGTCCCAGAGAAGGCTCAGCCAACCAACTTGTTGGGAGCCAACAAGAGGAGGTAATGCTAGAAAGACGGAGTGAGGCCAGACTGTGAAGAGGCCTCAAACAGCAGAATGATGTGAGTTTGGCTTTTAAAAAATACAGATTAAAGAAAAGAAAAAAGAAAGAAAAATGATCAACAAAATGAAAAGGCAAACTAGGGAGAAGATATTTACAAATGATACAGCCAGTAAGTAATTAGTATGCAAAATATAAAAAGAACTTACACAACTCAACACACAAAAAAACTAATAATCCAGTTAAAAAATGGGCAGAAGTGGGGCGCCTGGGTGGCTCAGTGAGTTGGGCCTCTGCCTTCTGCTCAGGTCATGGTCTCAGGGTCCTGGGATCCAGCCTTGCATTGGGCTCTCTGCTCGGCGGGGAGCCTGCTTCCCCCTCTCTCTCTGCCTGCCTCTCTGCCTACTTGTGATTTCTGTCAAATAAACAAATAAAATCTTTAAAAAAAAAAAAATGGGCAGAAGACCTAAATATGTCTTTCTCCAAAGACATACAAATGGAAAACAGATACATGAAAAGATGCTCAACATCACTCATCAGGGAGATGCAAATCAAACCCACAATGAGATATCACCTCACACCTGTCAGAATGGCTAGAATGAAAAAGAGAAAAAATAACAGGTGTTGGCGAGGATGTGAAGAAGGGTGAAACCTCGTACACTGTTAGTAGAAATGTAAACTCATGCAGCCACTGTGGAAAACAGAGTGAAGTTCCGCAAAAACTTAAAAACAGAACTATCACATGATCCAGTAATTCCACTGCTGTTTATTCAATCACAGAAAACAAAACCACCAATTTGAAAACACTAATACATGCACCCCTATATTCACTGCAGCACTATTTATAACAACCAAGACAGGGAAGCGACCCAAGGGTCCATCAACAGATGAATGGATAAAGAAGATAAAGATGTGGCATATGTGTAGAGGGATATATAGATAGATAGATAGATATAGATATATATACACATACACAATAGAATATTACTCAGCCATAAAAAAGAATGAAGTCTTGCAATTTGAGACAACATGGATGGACATAAAGAGTATCATGCTAAGTGAAATAAGTTAGAGAAAAAAACGTCACATGATTTCACTTCATGGGGAGTCTAAACAAAACAAATGAAGGAATAAACAACAAAAAAAAGTAGAAACAGACTCATAAATACAGAGAACTGGTGGTTTCCAGAAGGGAAAGAGTTGGGGGATAGGTGAAGCAGGTGATGAAATTAAGAGATACAAACTTTTGGTACCATAGTAAGTCATGGGGGGATGAAAAGTACAGCATTAGAAATATAGTCACTAGGGACGCCTGGGTGGCTCAGTTGGTTAAGCAGCTGCCTTTGGCTCAGGTCATAATCCCAGCATCCTGGGATCGAGTCCCACATCGGGCTCCTTGCTCGGCAGGGAGCCTGCTTCTCCCTCTGCCTCTGCCTGCCATTCTGTCTGCCTGTGCTCGCTCTCTCCCCCTCTCTCTCTGATAAATAAAATCTTAAAAAAAAAAAAAAAAGAAATATAGCCACTAATACTGTAACAAAACTTGGGGACAGATGGTGTTGATATCATCTATGGGTATGGGGACAGATGGTGACAATATCACAGTGAGCACTGTATAATGTACAGAATTACCAAATCATGACACTGTACACCTAAAACACCTAATATAAAAGTGAATGCCACTACTGGGTATTTACCCTAAAGATAAAAATGTAGTGATCCGAAGAGGCACGTGCACCCAAATGTTTATAGCAGCAATGTCCACAATAGCCAAACTATGGAAAGAACCTAGATGTCCATCAATAGATGAATGGATAAAGAAGATGTGGTATAGGGCGCCTGGGTGGCTCAGTGGGTTAAGCCGCTGCCTTCGGCTCAGGTCATGATCTCAGGGTCCTGGGATCGAGTCCCGCATCGGGCTCTCTGCTCAGCGGGGAGCCTGTTTCCTCCTCTCTCTCTCTGTGCCTGCCTCTCTGCCTACTTGTGATCTCTCTCTGTCAAATAAATAAATAAAATCTTTAAAAAAAAAAAAAAAAAAAAAAAAAAAAAAAAAAAAAAAAAAAGAAGATGTGGTATATATACAATGGAATACTATGCAGCCATCAAAAGAAATCTTGCCATTTGCGACGACATGGATGGAACTAAGGTTATTATGCTGAGCAAAAATAAGTCAACTGGAGAAAGACAACTATCATATGATCTCCCTGATATGAGGAAGTAGAGATGCAACATGGGAGGTTTGGGGGATATGAAAAGAATAAATGAAACAAGATGGGATCGGGAGGGAGACAAACCATAAGAGACTTTTAATCTCACAAAACAAACTGAGGGTTGCCGGGGGGAGGGGTGTAGGGAAAGAGTAGTGGGGTTATGGACATTGGGGAGGTTATGTGCTACGGTGAGTGCTGTGAAGTGTGTAAACCTGGTGATTCACAGACCTGTACCCCTAGGGCTAATAATACATTATATGTTTATAAAAAAAATTAAAAAACTACTAAAAAGAAAAAGAGGAAAAAAGTGAACTCCAACTATACTTCAATTAAAAAATAAAATAAAAATGAAAAACAAGGTTTTTGAACAAGGGAAGGAACTTGAAAGTAGTAATTTTAGAAGACCAATCTACATACACACACACACACACACACACACACACACACACGCACACACACATTTTTTCAGGCCTGTATCTATAAAGCTAGGAACAAATTCCATCTGACAATAGCTCTCCAAACTCACAGAGCAGACAGAGGCCATTTTAGTTGGAAATGACAGACATATGGCATAGCTGGACAGAATTCCTTTTGAGGGAAACCAAACATCTCTAGTTCAGCTGCTGCAAGACAGTTGCTGTGGTCAAGAATCTAAAAGCTGTGGCCTCTCTAGAAGCAGCCCAGCCCAGGTATGTATGTATGGCCATGGAATGATCTGACTCTTATGTTGTAATGCTAGGCCCGTGGTTATACTCAGACCAGAACACGTTTGAGCCAATTGTGTTTCTGTGGCCCACTCGGCCATAGGGTTTGCTGGAATACTGGTTTCCCAGCTGAATGTGGGAATGACCACCTCCAGAACTGTACTCTGCCCTCCAGCTCTGGCTCCCACATTCCTCCAAGGGTCATTCCATCTGCTTAGAGCTAACAAGACTCAGGATAGGGTCTAGAATGTCTTCCAACTAACTGATAAAGATTGCTATCTGAAACGACGTTCTCCTGTGGCTGACCAGTAGCCTTGATGACTCTCCCGAGGGCTATTGCAGCTGGCTCCTGGGAAGCGTTGCACAATTTGCCATCCCTTCAGTCCAACAAGGGGCTCACCAGCCCCCAATCAAAAAAGCAGGTACCGGGGCGCCTGGGTGGCTCAGTGGGTTAAAGCCTCTGCCTTCGGCTCAGGTCATGATCCCAGGGTCCTAGGATCGAGCCCCACATCGGGCTCTCTGCTCCGCGGGGAGCCTGCTTCCTCCTCTCTCTCACTCTCTGCCTGCCTCTCTGCCTACTTGTGACCTCTGTCTGTCAAATAAATAAATAAAATCTTTAAAAAAAAAAAAAAAAGCAGGTACCTTCCATCAAGGACTTCACAGGTCTTATTTTGGAGTTAGGAAGCTAACTTTAGTTATTTGGTGACTGAGGGTTCCCTAGAGCAGTGGTCTCCAAATTGGGTGTATGTGCACCCCAGTGACCCAAGACTGGAATCCAAACAAATTAAAAAGAAATTACACTTTTCTGATATAAGCTTTAGGACAGCCTCCTGAGTTTATTTCTCAGAAGATAACACTTCGCTTGTGGCCTCGAGGTACACAGAGGAAAATGAGCATTCCATAGGCACTGGTGGATAAGGGCTCCGGCTAAGGTAGATCATGGACTTTATTACCCAGTTTCAATAAAATGACTCTCATAAAATGGACAAGTACCTAAAGAGATTCCTGCAGAGAACTTCCGCGCAAGCAAACAGGAATATGCAAGAACTAACACTTCTATATTGTAGGCAACTCATTTCAGACACAGGAGTAAAACAATGAGGATCTAATCAGATCTAAAAAGAAATCAGCCCAAATAACTCCAAATTATAAAAATTCTTTGAAACATGGGTTTTCATCCACTATTTTTTTTTTTAAAGATTTTTTATTTATTTATTTGACAGAGAGAAATCACAAGTAGATGGAGAGGCAGGCAGAGAGAGAGAGAGAGGGAAGCAGGCTCCCTGCTGAGCAGAGAGCCCGATCGGGACTCGATCCCAGGACCCTGAGATCACGACCTGAGCCGAAGGCAGCGGCTTAACCCACTGAGCCACCCAGGCGCCCCTCATCCACTATTCTTAACGATAAAATTCTCACTTTCTCTTTTTTTTTTTTTTAAGATTTTATTTATTTGACAGAGAGAGATCACAAGTAGGCAGAGAGGCAGGCAGAGAGAGAGGGGGAAGCAGGCTCCCCGCTGAGCAGAGAGCTAGATTTGGGGCTCAATCCCAGGACCCTGAGATCATGTGGAAGGCAGAGGCTTAACCCACTGAGCCACCCAGGCACCCAATTCTCACTTTCATAAAGATCTGTATATTCCGTGCTGTGCAGTACTGCAAACAATACTGGGAAGGCATCATAATGAGTACATATTTGAAATATTTTAAAACCGATTTTTTAAACACTTAAATAAATTTTACTATGACCATCCTTTAAATTGTCCTATTTTTGTATGTTTTGTAACATGCAATGTATTAGTACAGATAGCATGATGGTAGCACAGATATAATTTAAGATACATAAAACTGAGTTTGAAAACTTAAAATATTTTTACTATTTACTTGGGGAGCATAGTCAGTAAAGTTTGGAGATCACTAACTTAGAGTCAGTTCAGAAGCTCTAAGGCCCCTTTCCAGTTCCCGGTTCTCACGCTCTCGCAACAAGCCCATGGCCAAAGGTGAGGCCCATCCCCCCACCCAGCAGCGTGGGGCAGAGGCGATTGGAGGGAAACCTGTCTTCTCCACCTCCCCTCCCACCCCGTTCGCCCTTCGCTCTTCCCAGCCCCACGGAGGCTCTACCTGATTGTGCCATCGGATGACATTTCCAAATCCCCCCGTCCCGAGTCGTTCTTTCATCTCCCAGGCCCCACACGTCTGGGTTGGCAGAGAAGGTGACCAGCTCATACTGATGCCGTGCTAACTCTGTAAGCAATTTGGTGTGGGGGACAAAGATTAATTAACATTAATTAAGAAAAAAGTGAAACTCAAGGAGATGGAGAAGGTAAGAGAGAACATGCGAGAGACGAAAAAACTCGGCTCGTTTTCTTTTTGTAAATAAACCAGGGTGTCTGGTGTGCGGGTTTTGGCAACGAACTTTTGTTTTTCTCACTTTCCCGCACCCCCACCTCAGCTGTGGTGGAAGGAGGCGGGGAAGAAAGTCACTCGAAGGAGACGTTCTGCACACCCCCTGAACTCGGAGGGGGCCTCCCAGCCTGGACTCCAGCAAGGGGCGCCCTGCCCCGCGCCCATTCCGCTCTAGGCGGCAGGGACAGAGGCCAACACTGGGTTTCCCTACGGTCACGTGTGTCTTCACACAGTCCAAACGCGTCGTGACTCTCTCCCAAAGCCACCACCTCCAGGAGGCCACCTGGAACCACCCGGGCAGGGGCTGTCCCGGGCCGCCCCACTCCGACCCGCGCGAGAGAAAGGCTCGTACGCCCGGAAAGCCCGACTTTTAAACTCCACAGAAGTTTCTTCGGGAGCCACAAGGGAGGAGGGAGGCGCGAGCTCGCCGGTGCAGAGCAGACGGGGGGTCTGCAGGTGTCACCGCCCCCACCCCGCGGCCGCCTGGGGGACTCACCTGTTGGCAGGGGTGCGGGGCAGGGGAGCCGCTCCCCCGGGAGGGGGAGGCGGGGGCTGGGGCGGCGAAACCGGGGGCTCTGGCACCTCCCCGCAGACATTAAAATGCGGGAATCTTAAACCTGCCGGCCCAGCGCGACTTCCTCAAACACTTCCTGCTCTGACGTCACGGAGCACGTGGGCCGGGCCCGCCCTTAAAGGAGCCGCGGGGGGGTGCCCGCCCAGACCACGCCCCGCACCCGCTGCCCGGGGGGCCGCCCAGGGGCACCTCCTCGTCCTCGCCCAGGTGACCCTGGGAGGGCTGCGTGCGGCTTCTAGACAGCCCCCGTGACCTGGGACCCGCGGCGCTCCCTGAGATAAGAGAGTGCCTCTGAAATGACCCGGAGCGCGCCCAACTCTCTCTCTACGCAGCACCTGGAGCCTGCTGCGGCTTCTGGGACGGGGGAGATGGGGATTTCCTCCCCGGAGCCCTCCTGGGGTGAACGCCACACCGCTTCCTAGACTTCTAACGGGGTGGAATTTCCCGTGCCCTCGCCAGGATTTATTTAGGGACTGTTTACAAGAATTGTCGCGCCTCCTCTCCTCGGGCCGCGTCCCCTTTATCTGGAGGATTTGGGGCCCCGTGTCAAGAAGGATAAATCACAGCCGCACTCCCTGGAAGTGTCAGCCCCCACCCCCACCCCCACCCCCACCCCCACCCCCTTAAAAAATGAAATCAAGCGGGCAGCGGGCAGCGGGCAGGGGGCGGGGGGAATCTCGTAGTGCTAACGCGAAACTGCAGTTTCAGCCGCAGTGATGTAGGGAAATTGTGAGAGAAGCTCATAGCGCTGGGGGGTCACCGTTCAACTCCTACCTACTTGACATTATAATAAGGTCTTCTGCTATAAAATTTCTCAGTTCCGTGGCATTATGCTATCACACAAAGGTGGTGTGTGTTGGTAGATTTACTCAACCAGGGAAAAAAAAAGCATTAAAGGAAACCTGAAGATAATACACTACATTTATAAAATGTTCTCTGTACTTAGAATTCCTCATTCAAATACTCCGGGCAACCCCTACACATGGGATAATAACTGCATTTTTTTTTAATATTTATTTATTTGACACAGAAAGAGAGCAGCAAGAGAGGGAACACAAGCAGGGACAGAGGGAGAGGGAGAAGCAGGCTTCCTGCTGAGTGGCGAGCCCAGTGTCTCTGGGCTCCATTCCAGGACCCTGTACTCATGACCTGAGCCAAAGGCAGATGCTTAAGGACTGAGCCACCCAGGCGCCCCTGCATTATTGTTATCCCCATTTTGCAGATGGGAAGACGGATGTGCAGAGAGGAAAATATGTCAAAGGCATGGGCTACTAAGTAGATGAACTGATATTCCAAACCAAGTGGCATGTTCTTAGGTCCAAGCTCTTAATATCTGGTTAAAAGTATACTAATTTCAGAAGGAGGCAAACTGGATTTTGAATTCTAATACTGCTATTGACTACTCTAAGATTTTAGGGCCAATTACTTAACCACTCCAAGCATCCATTTCTCTTCTTTAAAATGTGGGCAACATTAGGTTGAATCACATGAAATTGCTTTTTTTAAAAATAAAACAGAAACGGTTGAAATACTAGCAACAAACATCAGTGGTTTCATCAGTTTCAGCCTAAGAGCAGCAGGGAAGACTGGAGGGCAGGCAAGTCAGAGAAAGGAACCAACAGGGTTGTTGTAGCAGAGGAAGGAATGGTAATAGCCATGCCTGACACTGAGGACACTCCCACCTGTACAGAACCTGAGGCTGAAGTTAACTTTTAGGAGCATATTGATGTTACTTGAAATGGTGGGGCCCGGAGCACACAGCAAGAAGGAATTCTTGAGACATCTTCAATGCAAAATGTGCTTTTATTGAAGCATGGGGACAGGACCCATGGGCAGAAAGAGCTGCTTCCCTGGGATTGTGAGGGACAGCCAGTTATATACTTGAGAGCTGGGGGAGGCAAAGACCAAGGGAAGTTTCCAAAAGGACTTTCAGATTCTAAAGAGGACTTACAGAATCTTGGAGGCCTTGCATATTGTCAAGCCAAGGTTGTTTTTCCCTCTAGCAAAACATTAAGACACATTAAGACACATTAATTAACATTAAGACACCTGGGAGTTTCCTGGAGGAATGTTATTCTCTGCCAGTTTCAAGTGTTTGTCAATGGGCTGTACGTTATAAGGAACTTTAATTTTATCTACATTTCCTTCTGCCTTTGTTCCCCTCATCATACCCCCTGAACAATTCTGACCCTTAGATCTTTAAGGTTGTTGAGGGTGGAAGGGCTTATCTTCTGTAACTTCTTCCAGCTAAATAGGGTCATAGAGGTATCCCTACCTGTGGGTCAACATTAGTCAGATGAGGAATTTATATGTATAGGAGTTACCAAAGTCAGAGGCAACCAAGCCAAGGTAGACAACATACACGAACCTCCTTGAGTAGAAAGGATTATCTGTCAGTTGGAAGGTATGGCAGTGAAGAAGTTTTGGCATCAAGCAGGGAAACACCAGAAAAGACAACAAAATAAGGTTAATATTATAATGAGAAAGAGGAGCCCAATAAAAATGACATTGATGGGGTGCCTGGGAGGCTCAGCTGTTAGGTATCTGCCTTGGGTTCGGGCGGTGATCCTTGGGTCCTGGGATTGAACCCTGCATCAGGCTCCCTGCTCAGTGGGAAGCCTGCTTCTCCCTCTCCCAGTCTCCCTATTTGTGTTCCCTCTCTCGCTGTCTCTCTGTCAAATAAATAAATAAAATCTTTTTTTTTTAAATGATATTGATAGTTAACTAAAATTTTACTCCAGTACTTTATTGTCATTTAAAGAGAAATTTGAGATCTTCCACAGGTTCACAGGAATAAGAAGACACGTTAGTTTGCTTACTGGTTTCCAGTGAAGGAGGTACAGGTTTTATTCTAAATCTAGGAGCCCATGAAGGTGCCCCTCTAATTGTATTGAAGTGGGAGTACATAATATGACCCGATAGGGGCCCTTCCATTTTGGAGTTAAATTTCCTGCTGTATTGGACTTCCAATCCTTTAAATAAACCATCTTTCTGGGGTTTATAAGGAGTTGGTTCCTAGTGATGATCAGGTCAGATTTAGGGAGGATATAGTTTGCATATTCATTTAGAGATTATGAATTAACCTGGCCTCAAGTGAATAACTTAACAGAGCATCATACTTCCCATCTATTGATAGGTATTCAGTGAGAAACGGTTTTTCATATAGTAACTCAAAGGAACTTAATTTAACCCTATTGGTTGTTTTGGGGCTATCCTCACTCAGAGAAGCCCTAACCAAAAAGATTAATCCAGTTTTCTTGAATCACAATGCTTAAAATAGAATATCTACAAAGATGTGTTATTGAAACATTTTCTCTGTAGTCTATAATCACCCTCCTTTTTAAAATCAGAGATAGCCAAATCAAGACTAATTCATTTGAAAAACAAGTCCAGTTGCAACAAACTTGGCCTTATTATTTACATAAGCTCAGAAAGAATAGTGATTGGCGATATAGATCTCTTAGAATCTGCTTTGCTGGAACATTTTTTTTTTTTTTTTAAGATTTATTTATTTATTTGACAGACAGAGATCACAAGTGGGCAGAGAGGCAGAGAGAGAGAGAGGAGGAAGCAGGCTCCCCGCTGAGCAGAAAGCCCGATGTGGGGCTCGATCCCAGGACCCTGGGATCATGACCCGAGCCGAAAGCAGAGGCTCTAACCCACTGAGCCACCCAGGCGCCCCTGCTGGAACTTTTTGTAAGGAATCTCCAGGTTGAATTTTAGTAGTGTCTCTAGGCCAGAAGCCAAGCCAAATGCTTGCCTTCAGAGATGCAATACCTGTAGATGTGGGCAAATTCCTCTTGCTCAGGTTCCCAAGGTATCCTGCAGTTCCTGCACCAGCCAGGAAATGACATTTTTTACTCACCTGGTAAGGCTGCTGGAAATTCTGCAAGCAAGGTATCAGGCCAACATTTCCATGGAGCCCTACTGGCTTCATGCTTCATAAAGTCAGCCTTAGTTCCTTAAAGCTGTCGGGTCACATCTGAGTCTATGCAGGTCTCTCAAATGTGACCTTCCAGTCAAAGCCTTGGTCAAATAACTAATGTTTCTAATGAAGTCCTATATAAGGAGAACAGATTCTTTTTTTTTTTTTTTAAGATTTTATTTATTTATTTGACAGACAGAGATCACAAGTAGGCAGAGAGACAGGCAGAGAGAGAGGGAGGAAGCAGGCTCCCCTCTGAGCAGGGAGCCCGATACGGGGCTCGATCCAAGGATCCTGAGATCATGACCTGAGCCGAAGGCAGAGGCTTTAACACACTGAGCCACCCAGGTGCCCCGTGGGAGAACAGATTCTTATTGAACCCATGCAAATGACTAGGATTGCCATGGAAGAAAGAACACTTACTGAGACCTTTTGAATTTTTGAGGGTTCCACTAGAGAGAAAAGTTAAATGCTTCAATTTGTTCCTCTGTGAACAAATTTTATCCTATTTCTGTACGTCATGGATATCTTTTAAGAGAAAGTTTCCTTAATCTGGAAGAACAAAAAGTACAGAACCAGGAATGTTTCAAACAAGAGTCACAAAAACCATAATCATCTTCTTCAGTTCATTTAGTCTCATGTTACTAATTCTTGGTTCCATGTGAATGCAGCTTTTAGCTAGTTCTGTACATTTTTGCCAATTTTAGTTTTAGGATTTTAAAGATCAAAAACTTGTATTTGTCAAAAACCTTTTTTATGAATCTCCTTGAAGATGAAACACATTTCACAAGGGAATAAGAATAATAACTATCAGTGATAAAAGACTGAAAAACGGACATGACTAACAATCTGACGAGAGGTTACAAAAGAGCTGACAAGGAAATCTGGTCATTTCTGGGACACATAGCACATCAATTATCAGAATATAAAGTGATGGCCTTATACCAGAACGTATTAATTTGGGAATTGCATATAATCTCTAGAATACATAGCATTTACCCAAGCAATACAACTTAAGTCTTTTTATTTGTTTAACACTGCTTCCAGAGAAACTTAACATACCAAATAAACAAGCCTAATTGGTAAAAATAAGACTTCATTTATCATTTAAACCTAAGGAAGTATGTAAAAAAAAACCTCAAAAAGTTATAAAGCGCATGATTGAATAGTGGATTACAGATCATTACAAAGCTTATAACTTATTTATTTAGTTAACCTTTAACCAAGGGACAATAAGGGAGTCAAAATGCAGATATATAGTATTATATACGTGTTAACAAAACTTACCTCCTTTAACACTGAGATTTATGTAATCAAAGACCTGCTAACTGGTGCCTGGGTGGCTCAGTCGATTAAGCCTCTGCCTTCGGCTCAGGGCATGATCCCACAGTCCTGGCTGGGATCGAGTCCTGCATCGGGCTGCCTGCTCAGCAGGGAGTCTCCTTCTCCCTCTCCCTCTCTGCCTTTCCCCTGCTTGTGCTCACTCTTTCTCTCAAATAAAAAATAAAATCTTAAAAGAAAAAACTTCCTTTCTAAAGATTTATGTATATAAACTTCTACAACTTTTTTCTTTCAGAGTTGGTTCCTCTATTTCCATCAGTCTTGACTACACTTAGCAGAATTTTGCATTCTTGGAAAACTTAGTCTCCAGTAAAAACTAAATAGTAACCCATTGTGAACTGTTATGCCAGATTTTTTTTCAATAGCAAATTTAAAAATACATTTCACAATTTTAAAAACATCAGTTTTTTTTAAATAGCATAATCTTTTAATAAAGCACAAAGCATATTTACCAACAGATCCACGTATCCTCAGCAATATGAAGTCAAAAGCACAAACCTAAGTCCGGTGATCAATACTTCAGTATTTTATCCCATTTGGAAAAGGCCTAGATGTCCAATGAATTCAATCCCATTTATTATCCAAGCAAAACTTTAAATTTTCAGTTTATCAAAGACTTTGAAAGCTCTCTTATCACTTACCCATGAAAACTTTGAGGCAGACAAAATTAACCATCATTTAAGTCCTCTTTTTGCTGACAAATTGCAACAGAGACAACGTGAGCTTATCTGACCTTCAACAAACCTTCACTTCAGAGTCAATCAATTTGTTCCCCATTTTCAGTTTTTACCTGGGATGTCACTGGGGAAATCGGAAGTGGTTCATGTATGCAGGCTGCACCTGAGATGGGGCAGAGACAGGAGGAAGAGGGCGAGGGGAAGGCAGAAGAGGTGAAGTGCTGCCAGAAGGCAGAGAAAAAGGGCTCCCCGTTCTAACACTTGTCAGCTCAGGCAGATGAGCAGACACCATGTTTTTCTTCCCACCAAAGTGCAAATAGGTAGTCCATGCCAGGCCAGAGTAACAGTAAGGATAGAAATCCACCATGGTTTAAGTGACGCTCCAAAACATATAGTCATTGCAGCCAGATTCTCTAGTTAACAGTCTCTGATTGGATTTTCATTCCATTGGGTACTGGTTTCGGCTGGTTCCGAGTGGAGTTCCCTCGGCCAGAAGCAGCTAGACCAGGGATGTTGGGAGGATCACATTAGACCAATGAGGAGGAAACTTCACACGGGAGTCTTGAGATTGGCAGCCATCCTGATGACTTAGGTGACTGTCCCGTGCCCAAGACAGACAATTGTGTATAAAGACAGAAACGAAGAGAGGGCATCAAGTTTCTGGGTCTTATTACCATTCTGAGGGTACTAACATCCAGGCAAAAGGTAGGCTTTCTCGTCCCTATAGAGAAGCCACAGGCTAGAGGATTTCAGCCTGAGAAATTGACATGAAACTGTTCCAGTAAGACCACACTCCTTGAAAAGAAAGTAAAGAGAGAGGAGAGGAAGTACTCACTAAGTTTTCACCAAGGCTCAGAGTCCAGATGAGAAGACCCGAAGCCCCACATAGGGTGCCGGCGTGCTATGGTTTGAAGTGGTGGGGTTCGGAGTCCACAGCCAAGAAAGAATTCTTTTTTTTTTTTTAAGATTTTATTTATTTATTTGACAGAGAGAGGTCACAAGTAGGCAGAGAGGCAGGCAGAGAGAGAGGAAGGGAAGCAGGCCCCCTGCTGAGCAGAGAGCCCGACGCGGGACTCGATCCCAGGACCCTGAGATCATGACCCGAGCCGAAGGCAGCGGCCTAACCCACTGAGCCACCCAGGTGCCCCCAAGAAAGAATTCTTGAGACGTCTTTGGTGCAAAGGTTTTATTAAAGCATGGGGTTAGGAGTCATAGGCAGAAAGAGCTGCTGTCCCAGGATTGTGAGGCACAACCAATTATATTTTTGGGAGCTGGGGAAGTAAAGACCAAGGGAAGTTTCCGAAAGGACTTTTGGGACACCTGAGTGGCTCAGAAAATTTTCAGTATACTGCAAACAGCTTTATGTATTTGAAAACTCAGGGGCATCTGGGTGGCTCAGTCAGCCTTTGGCTCAGCTCATGTTCCCAGGGTCCTGGGATCCAGCCCAGCTGTGGGCTCTATGCTCAGCTGGGAGTCTGCTTCTCCCTCTCCCTGCTGCTTCCCTTGCTTACTCTTTCGTTCTGTCAGATAAATAAATAAAATCTAAAAAAAACACAAACAAACAAAAAAACATTCATATGCTAAAGAAGACTCACAGGATACTGGAGGCCTTGCTATCCTCAACCTAAGGTTGCTTTTCCCTCTAGCAAAGTATCATTAAGGCAGCTGAGAGCTTCCTGGAGGAATGTCACACTCTGCTTGCTTCAAGTGTTTGTCAGTGGGCTGTGGGTTACAAGGAAATTTAATTTTATCTACATTTCCTTGTGCCTTTGTTCTCCATATAAATGCGTCAAACCAAACAGGTGGGTCATCAAGATCAAAGGTGGCCAGGCCTACATACCCCAGTATTTACCATTTTGTGCTAATTAGCACCCTCGGTTTCAGAGCAGGAGGAGAAAGGAGCATGACTGAATCCTTGTAAAGTGCTTAGAATCATTCCTGACACATTCCAAGCACAACATAGGTGATTGTTTAACAAATAAACTAAGACGTATTTATTGAGCACCTAGATGTTCTGCGCCCTATATAAAGTCTGCTTGCCATACGAAATCACAAAAAATTTCTCTTTAGGGGCACCTGGGTGGTGCCTGGGTGGCTCAGTGGGTTAAGTGTCTGCCTTTAGCTCAGGTCTCAGGTCATGATCTCTGAGTCCTGGTATGGCGCCCCTGCTAATGGTGGGGGAGGGGGGTGTCTGCTTCCCACACCCCACCTCCACTCCCCCTGCTTATACTCGCTCATGTGCACGTACTCTCTCTCTCTGTCAAGTAAGTACATAAAATCTTTAAAAAAGAAAAAGTAAAAAAATTCTCTTTAATCCTGTCACTTCTGCAAATCCCTATCCCTGAGAAATTAGCAAGACAGCCACAGCCCTGCCAAAGACTTATTCTGCTCCATTATAATTTAAGAGTTCTCAATTACCCAGCTCAAAATAACTTGGTTTTCAATGGAACATCAATCTCCCTGATAAGGTAACATATATTTAGATTAAATTTTGGTGATGGCCCAGGAAGAGGCCCCCAGATTTTATCATATCCCACCATATTTATCATCTTAAGCCCTGTTTTCCCTCAAGATAAGACGTGTCCACTGCCTACGTCTGGTCTCTATCCTGTTCTAGAGACATGAGCAGACCGTTTACAAAAAATTATTTTCAGATAGAGCAAAAAAAATCACCCTTTTCCTTGCTACTTTTTAGTGTGCTTTTTAGCAATGACTCTAGGTTAATCAAAAAACACCGAGCAGCTTGAGTGCCTGGCACAGTCCTGGGCACCACTAACCCAGGAGATACCAGCAATGTAACTCATCAGAGGTACCCAGAATTGTATTGAGGACGTAAGATACACGGAAAGCCATCAACTGATGAGTAACAAGGATGAGGCAATAAAAAAATCTGTCCTAATTAATTCTGTGTAGGCAGAACCATACTAGTGATAAGGATACATTTTCTAAAGGGTTTATTTTAAAATAAAATCTTCTTCTGAGGATAAAGCAAAGATAACTATCTTCTTACGCAATCTTTTCGTGTCATCAGTTGAGAAAATTGTTCTCTCCCCTAATAGCAGCCAGGCAAAGCAGCACTGAGCTCTTTTGAGTGAAGAAAGAATTGTTTTCTGAACAATCTGGGAGCTGAGTCATACATAGTAAGAGAAGACAGATTAACAGATAGGAAGCCAATGAAACAGACCACTCAGAATAGGAAGGCTTCCCCCAGCAACCAACCCCCCTCCGCCGGCCCCTCAGCGAGCCAGCTCTGGTTCAGTGATTTCAGCAACTCTCATTATCTTTCCAATTTTGTTATACTCCAGCCCTGCAGAGAGAAGACTCTGCAAGTCCGATCTTGCTCCTTGAGCCAACAAAAATTTTCTGCCAGAAAAGTCGGAAAACTCATTAGTTGAAAGACATGAAGAAACGGCTTTTCTTCTAGGGGAGCTGACAGGAGATGCAGAAGGGCTGGTGGAGAAGGAGGGTGGTCGTGAACTTCAACAGCCAGCGCCCTCGGGGGTCAGCACAGAGCTCGCTGCAAAAGAAGGAAGAAAAAGCCGCTCATTTCCATCTCTGTGAATGAGATCTGAGCCAATAGGGAAACTTCAGAGAAGCCAGAAGCAGAGCCTGCCAGGCCACCGTGCCTCAAATATTACGTGAAACCCAGAAAGCTGAGGATTTAGGGCCCTTGAGTCACCCTTTCTGGAGGAAGAGAGCCGGGAGGAGGAAATCCCCCATGCTCCCTTCATTTTTACACGCACGTGTTTGCCTTCCAGTAAATCAAACAAAGAGAAAGAAATAACAAAAGGACGGCTGCCCAACCCTTGGCAATGGTGGCAGGGAAAAACGGAATGCAGGCTGGGCCTGAGTGTTTATACCTATTAAACATACCTAGCAGGTGTCTTTCTTATCTCATTTTCATTATGAGCTTTTACTCCATAGAAGGTACACGATAGAGATGTAACTCAATGTAAATTTACTGAATGAATGAATGAATGAATGAATGAATGAATTGGCCAATGCAAAGACACTGTATTCTTCAGCACTTGATTATCCGAGGTGAGTGGAGTCAGAGAGACATGAGTTCTAATGCTGACTCTGCATTTCCTTGGCATTGAGAACTCAGACAGTTTACAAAATCTCACTGAGCCTCAGTTTTCTCATCTGTGAAATGGGGGCTAATAAAACCTATTCCTCACAGTTCACGGGTATAAGTGAGATTATATACATGAGGTGCCTAGTAGAGAGCCCGGTGCTTGTTAAGCCCTCTCTGAATGGTAGTTATTAATACTGTTACCTTTAAAATGCAATCATCCTGACTTCAGCTGAGATCCCTGTCTTCTGTGATTCACAGTGAAAGAGTTTCAAACCTTTCCCTGCCCCTTACAGTAAAAGGGCAGTCGTTTCACCTTTCACATTTCTCCAGGAATTTGGTGTAGGAGATGGTGGTGTATGATGGTGGGTGAGGTGGGTGGCATGTATCTTAGTTAACCTTTGATTCTGACCTCCCACTTTTATAAAATTCTTTTTTTTTTTTTTTTTAAGATTTTATTTTTAGGGATGCCTGGGTGGCTCAGTCATCTGAGCATCTGCCTTCAGCTCAGGCCATGATCCCGGGGTCCTGGGATCGAGTCCTACATTGGATTCCTTGCTCAGCAAGGAGCCTGTTTCTCCCTCTGCTTCTGCTGCTCCCCCTGTTTGTGGGCTCTCTCTCTCTAATAAATAAATAAAATCTTTTTAAAAAATTATTTTAAAATAATCTCTATGCCCAATGTGGGGTTCAAAATCATGACCCCGAGATCAAGAGTTGTATGCTCTACCAACTGAGCCATCCAGGCGCCCAGCAAAATTCTTAATCCCCCTTTTTAAGTAGGTCCCCCTTTTAAATAGTATTTAAATAAATACTGGGTATTTTGTTCCTACATGTCTAGTGCAGTCCTTCTAGGCACCGCTAATTTTTTTTTAGAGAGTTCATCTGTTTGTGGAACATGTTACCAAAGAGATCTAATCATAAAGAACAAAGTCTCTGTTATTATTGGACCCCTTGATTGCTTCTTTCCTTGTTTCCAGTTTCTTCTCTGGTACTGAGGCAGCAGCCATAGAGGTGGTTGGATCTCCTGCTGGGGCAAAGCACCAGCCCTTCTCCTCACCTGCCTGATATTGACACTGGCCAGGGTGAGTCACCAGGCAATAAGAAGATTAAATGTTTGGTAATAAGAGGTTTACACTGCCATCCAGATAGGTCATTCAGATAAGTTTTCTCTGGTAATAGCTCTCTCTCTCTTACTGAGCTAGGTTTCCTATCTTAATTCTTTTAATAGTTAAGGGGTAGTAAACGTTTTTCTTGAGTCAGCTGGGTCCTGATTGCCTTCAGCTCAAAATAATCCAAAAGTCAAAGTGGCGTATTTTGGGGTCACGTATTCCAATCCCCGTCAAGGGCTGAGCGGATGTAGGTGAACTCAGAGCAAGGCCATAGTTAGCAAGTGAGCACTAGTCTAGCCGGTGCCAAGCAAGGTGCTAGCTTCCAGAGGAAGTGAGGGCCTTACTCTAACTCGGCCTTCCTCGGGAGGTCTGAGCACCTTAGCACAGCTGCAGAAAGGGGGTTCCCACTAATTTTGACACAATATTAGTTTGTTATTACCTGCCTCCTCCAATACTGTTAGCTTCTTGCCTGCCTCTTCGGTGCCCAACATCACCAAGTACAGGCTTCCGTGTATTAATTAATAATAATAATAGTAATAATAATAATGCATTTATAATTCTTTCTGTATTGGAAAAGTTGAATCAGTTTCGGGCTCAGGTTGCCATCCTGGGCTCGTGGATCCTGTTCTTTGCCCAGGCATAGAAGTCAGTCCTTTCCTTCCCATTCATCCAAATGATCATTCACAGAAGGAGTTGGTATTTCACAGAGTTCACCAAAAAGTCGGGAGAGATGGAAGAAGGTCCATCACAGAGCCCCAGCAATTTGAAATTAAACGTCAGACAACTTCTCTTTAGAAGCTCCTATCTCTACCACCTGGATTTTAGCCCCCACCAGCCCTTCCCCCAGCTTCCAGACCTCCTGCTCTTGAACCAAGAACAGATCCTTCCTGGTTCCTGAGCAGTCAGCTCTCCTCATCAACAACCCCCAACCTCAGCTCAGTCCCAAAGAGGAGCCTGCAACCAGGGACTGTGAGACGCCCAGCACAGCTTCTAACTTCCATTCTGATTCCCAATGCCTTAGGCTCTAGCCCAAAGCCTGTCCTGTGTTGCTGTTGATGCCACATCCACCAGCTCCTAGCTGCAGCTTCTTGGGCTGACATGACATACTCAGACCCTCTGTGACCCCTGGAAATCTTCCCCTTGGCATGAGCAAGTTCTGAGCTAAACAGGCCATGTATGTGGTATCTAATATCTCTCTCTGTCCCAGCCCAGCCTCCACTTTCGGTAAGAAAAATGGACTCAGGGGCGCCTGGGTGGCTCAGCTGTTAAGCATCTGCCCTCCACTCAGGTCATGATCCCAGGGTCCTGGGATCGAGCCCCGCATCAGGCTCCCTGCCTGGAGGGAAGCCTCCTTCTCTCTCTCCCACTCCCCTTGCTTGTGTTCCCTCTTTCACTGTGTCTCTCTCTGTCAAATAAATAAATAAACTCTTTAAAAAGAAAGAAAAGGAGACCTGTAGTGATTTGCTATGAATTATGCCTCCCCTTAGAAGCTAGAAATGCCAATCTGAATCAATTCACACTGGTCCAGTGGGCAGGTCTGCCAAGTGGGCAAAGAGCATGACCCAGAGGGATAATTCCTTGGAATAAAAAGAACTGTAGACCCCTATTCATTTTATTATCAGGAGATATCAGATAATTTAAATACACAGATAATAGCTCCATTTTATTTTGGTCCTTTTAAATAAATTAGACTTATAGAGGTATAACTTACATATAATAAGATTTACCAACTTTAAGCGTACCATTTAACGAGTTATTTTACAAATGTATATAGCCTAGTCACTATCATGAGAAAATCACTCTATAGACAGGTCTATCACCCCAGAAGATTCCCCTAGACTCGCTTGCCATCAACCCCTCCCCTAGCTCCTGACCCCAGCCCCTGGCAATCACTGATGCAGTCACAGTAGTTTAACAGTCTGGCCCATTTTCACTTAACTTCTTAGCAATTTCTAGAGAACTGCTAAGTTGTGGTCAGAATGCTGGGTTGGGCTGGATTTCTCATGCTGAAGAGTCAGAGGCCAGAAATGACCAAAAAAACTGACCCGACAGGGTAGGGCTCCAGAAGAACGCAGGGCTGAGCTCGCTGAGGCGGGAAGGACGGCTAATCACGGAGTCTGCAGAGCCTGTGCCAAGAATGAGGAACAGAGAGGAAAGGGAAAAGCCAGTACACAGTCTGGCCGGGCAGGGGGCGGGGGCGGGGTGGGGGTGTGGGGAGCACGGAGGAAGGCCACACAGCCCTCTGAGATGGGAAATTTAATCACCGACCCAGGCTGTGTTGCAATTCAACTGTCAGACCCAAATCCATCCTGAGCCCAGGCGGCCTTCAGCACTTCCTCTTGTCAGGCCTCGGTCCCACCGACCTGCCAGTCCCAGCTTCTCCTTTCCGCAGGAGGCTGCCAGCCAGGCTCAGGGCCACCAGATCGCCAAACAGGCAAACTGGATCTTGGTCCCCAGGTTGCCCCACTTCCTGGCTTAGGAGCCCCGGGGCTCTATCTGAGTGCTTGGCACCCAACCCCTTTCTCCTTTCTCCCCTGGGCCTCCATCTGCAAGTTCAGGCCCAAGTGGGGCCCTTTGTTGGAGCATTTGAATTTTAATTGGAAGGAGGAGAAGGAGGAAGTAAATTAACAGGTGTGGAACATCTTTTACCAGAGGGAAGGAAAAATTCGACAGGACGGAAGATGCAAAATGAAAAGTGAAAACTCCTCTCCAGGTCTTGATTTTTCCTAGCCTGTCCCCCAAGAGTCAACACTGTCAAACATCGTTTGTGTGTCCTTTGCACAACGTAGAGAGGGGATATTGTTTAAAAGCGACATAATATACACGTGGATCTGTACCGACCCTTTGTCGCCCCAGAATTCATCTTGGAATGCTTTCCACACCAGCATATCTATTAATTCTGATATAATTTCAAACTTATGGAAAACCTACAAGAATAATAGAACTCATGACCCAGAGTCACTAATCATTTGCATTTTGCCCCCCCTTTTTTTAAAAAGATTTTATTTGTTTATTTGACAGACAGAGATCACAAGTAGACAGAGAGGCAGGCAGAGAGAGAGAGAAGGAAGCAGGCTCCCTGCTGAGCAGAGAGCCCAATGCGGGGCTCCATCCCAGGACGCTGGGATCATGACCTGAGCCGAAGGCAGCGGCTTAACCCACTGAGCCTCCCAGGCGCCCCCATTTTACCCCTTTTATTTAATCATTTTCTCTGTATCTATCTCTCTATTTACATATTATTTTTCCTGAGCCATTTTAAAGCATGTTGGGGACACTGTACCCCTCCTGCCCATTTCCAGTGTATATTTACTAAGAATAGGAACTTCTCTTACGTAACCACAGTTTAATTATTACAATCAGGAGACAACATTGATGCCGATCCCTGATTCACAGTCTGAACTTAAATTCTGTCAGTTGTTCCACTAATATTCTTTTTAGCTATTTTTCCCTTATTCAGGATCACACATTGCATTTAATTTTCCTATCCCGTCATCTCCTTTTATCTGGAAAAATTCCCCAGGCTTTCTTTGTACTCCTTGACATTAGCATTTTTAGGAAGCACATGCCAGTTATTTTGTAGAATATGGGTTTGTCTGATGTGACGTTGTGCCCGTATCAGAGTAGAATCTCAGGGGGTTCAGGATGTCATTGTATCTCACCCACTACTGGTGCTCTGGACTTTGCTCACTTGGCTAAGGGGAGGTCTGCCAGATTTCCATGCTTGTAAAGTTATTATTTTCCCTCTGTAATTAAGGCGATTTGTGTAAATGTCTAATTCCTCATCAAACTTTCATCCATTCAACTCAGCATCCACTGATGACTTTCCTACTATCATCTTATAGATGGAATTCTACATAAAGAAGGTGTTTTTTTTTTAGCTGGCATTCTAAAAAAGAGCTTTTCCTTCTCTGACATTTATATATTTGTGTGTTTATATTAGTGTGAACTCTTAGATTCTTTTTTTTTTTTTTTTAAGAGAAAGCATAAACAGGGTGAGTGGCAGGCAGAAGGAGAGGGATAAACAGACTCCCCACTGAGCAGGGAGCCCAGTGTGGAGTGGGGTGGTAGGAGGTGGGGGGAAGTGAGGGGGTGGGTGGCTCCACCCCAGAACCCTGGGATCATGACCCAAGCTAGCCAAAGGCGGACGCTTAACGACTGAGTCACCCAGGAGCCCCCAACTCTTAGATTCTTATATTATTCAATGAGTTACAATCCAATGCCATTATTTTTATTTGTTTTGATAATCAAATTGCTCTGGACGGCCAGTGAAAGCCACTTCAAATTTAAGTGTCCTTTTGATCTGTCCCCATCATTCTTTGAGCACTTTTTTACATTCTGGCGTGAAAAGATGTTTTAGGATCATCTTATACTTTCTAGACAGCAGCCCTGGAATCAACCTTTTCTCCCAGGTGTCCTGGTTCCCTTTGGTGGAGATGATATTTGGAAACCGAAATCTGGCTGCCAACAGCTTGTACATTTCCACCTAATTGACGTATCAGCCGAGCATTATTCTATGGTGTGTATGTAACATGATTTATATCACCCGTCCCCTCTCATGGACATATTTGGAACGTTATCAGTTTTTTGCTAATACAAAACTGTGCTGCTATGAGTGTTCTTGAATGTATATCTTGGCTTACATTTGGGAATATGTCCGTAGAGCAAATTTCTAGCAGTGAAAGGCTGGATCAAGTTTATACATTCAAAATATGATGTGCTTCCAATTATTCCTTGAAAAGAATAGAAAATTATACTGATTTCCATATACTCCCATCAGTGAGGTATGGGAGTGTCTGTTAGACCAAATCTTACTAACTCTAAATACTTACAACATTTTAAAATTTTGTCAATTTGGCTGCGGTTTCCTGTGTTACAAGTGATACTGACTAAATTTCATTGGTTGGCCTTGTGTGTTTCACATTTTTTTCTCATTAGTATATATTTTCTTTATTCTTATTGACATATATATATATATATATATATATATATATATATATATATATACCTTCCCTGTGAACTGAGAAAATTAGCCTTTTGACAAAATTTTTCCCAACTTATTTTCTGACACTGATTAGTTTTGTTATGAAAAACTTTTAAACATTTATGATAGCCCATTTACTGATGCTTTGTGGCCTCTGGGCTTTATATCCTGTTTAGACAAGCCTCCCTACCACAAGATTATTTTTTTAAAAAATCTAATTTTCTCTTTGTACTTTTATAGTTTCTTTCTTCTTCTTTTTTTTAAAGGGTTAGTAATCCATTTAGAATTTCTTTTTGTATGAAGCATAAGGTAGTGATTCAATACTTTTCCCCCCGCAAGGAGTTAGCTTATTGTTCCAGCCATTTATTTAAAAATCCATCTTACTGAGACTCCTGGGTGACTCAGTCGGTTAAGTGTCTGCTTTCGGCTCAGGTCATGATCCCAGGGTCCAGGCATTGAGCCCCACATCAAGCCCTACATTGGTCTCCCTGCTCAGCAGGGAGTCCCCTTCTCCCTCTGCCCCCCTTTCTCAAATATGTAAATAAAATCTCTAAAAATTAAATATCCATCTTATTTCTCACTTCATTGAGATGCCACCTTTATCAGAAACATCATTCTCATTTGTTTTGAGTCTATTTCTGAACTCTATTCTGTTCAGTTCAGCTTTCTCTTATTCTCCAGGGTCAAGGGTATTATCTTAATTATTATAGCTTCATAATATGTTTTAATATCTGGAAGATAATACACGAAGATAGTTATCCATCACTGCTAGTGACAAAAAGGAGAAAAGATGAAGCGACTGACTCCAGGCTACAGAGAAGTTAGTAGGATGTGGAGACTCAGGCCAGCCTCTCATTCCCCTTCAGGATTTGTTTGATAAGCCTCTCATTCCCCTTCTGGACTTGTTTGATAAGCCCTGCCTTATAACAGGGCTTAGCAGGTTCTGATGTCTCATGAGGATTCAGGAGAACATCAACATGGCCGCCTGCCCCATCCCTCCCTGCTCCCCCCAACAATAAAGGTCTTGCAGTTAATCTTAGATAGTAATAGATGTTTCTGAAATGTTGTGCTAACCAATTTTTATAAAGTGAATCCTTTTCCTATGAATGAGAAAGAGTCCCTGTTGAAAAGAACCCTTTAAAGATCTCCTATAA